>NC_136412.1:27352500-28602500 GCF_051521515.1 Lactuca serriola | reverse complement strand
AACACCAATGAGTGCTAGAGTCTGCATTTCTAGGGCTGGCAATTCTCGACACGACACGCGACACGACACGAAATAAATGGGTTTGGGTTGAGTTTTTCAATCCGTCAACCCGTTTATTAAATGGGTCATATATGGGTTTCTCAAAAAATAAACGGGTTGACCCGCCAACCCGTTTATATTCTTAATAAAAAATTTATTTTATTTTTAAATGTATTTATGTATCATGTATTAATATTTAATAAGTATTGTATAATATATACCATTGATTCATAGATCATTTGATTGTTTTGACATTTTGAATTGTGGTGGATGGTCTAAGGTTGTAAGTCGTAACCTATAAGGCTAAGTCTGTAATATGTTTCTATGAATGTTTTTAATTTTCATTTGGATGTTTAAGACTTAAATGTCTAAAATTCAGATCCACGAACCCAAATCTGACTCATGAATCCGCCAACCTGTGAACTCGTATAAATAAATGGGTTGGCGGGTCATATATGGGTTTATGTTCCAAACCCGCCAACCCGTGACCTGTATACTTAAATGGGTCGTGTTTGGGTTGGCATATTTTGACCCGCCAACCCGCGACACGCCAACCCGAACACGACACGATTGTCAGGCCTATGCATTCCTTTTAATTCTGCTTCACCTACAAAACAAAAGGTATAAACAAAAGTCACAGATATCACAAACACACAAATCTGTAAAGTATATACATATAGATCAATGAATCCTCACGTTATTTTATTTTCTAATGTTGGTTTATTGCCTTCTTTAATCATCCTTTTTTAAGCAGAAAAATGAACAGATAAAAAAATTTCCCTGGTTTCGTGTGTATGTGCAGGAAGTGAAGAGAGAACAAAAACAATGCCAACAACCAACCAGACTCTTCTTCTGTCTCATTTTCCTTTTAAACTTACTTAATACAAAAGGAACATACATTAAAGCTAGACAACTACTACTGACTTTTTCAACTACAACTTTAAACAAAACATTAAGATAGCAACAACCTTCATTAAAAGAAAAGAGTCAAACATTCAAACTAGGGTAGGAATGATAGAAAATTTGATAGCCCAAAGGAGCACACACGTGCTTGCAACTTGCATCAATTCTTCTTTTCTTATATAATAAATATTATGGATTATTATAATATTCTCCCCCTTAATCCATAATTTTTATCTGCTTCACTCCCAGTAAGTTGCGCATTTCTTCAAACTTCTTGTTTGCCATGGATTTTGTGAGAATATCTGCCTTCTGTTCTTTGTTGCTCACATGCATGACTTTTATGTCCTCATTCTCAACACATTCACGTATGAAATGAAACCTTGTGTCTATGTGTTTGCTTCTCCCATGAAACACTGGGTTCTTTATCAAATTTATGGCTGATTTGTTGTCAACATGCAACACCACAGGACTAACTTGTCGCCACCATGAATTCTGCTTCGCATGAGGAAAGGGCTACACTCCTCTGTTTTTGCGACGCCCAAGTACCAGATTTTCATTAAGATAAAATGCCATTCCTGATGTCTTGCGTTTGTCATTTACGTCCCTTGCAAGATCACTATCAGTATACCCGGTTATGATGTCTTCTCCATTACCCCTGGTGTACTTTAAGCCATAATCAATGGTTCCTTTGATATACCTTAGAATATGTTTCACTGCTTGTAGATGCTTGACTGTGGGTCTCTCCATGAACCAACTTACAATCCCGACAGCATAAGAAATTTCAGGTCGAGTGTGTGTGAGATATCTCAGACCTCCAACGATGTTTCTGTACTTCGTGGGATTTACCGGGTCTCCCTCTTCATTTTTTGTTAGCTCTAACTTGGGTTCCATTGGGTATTTACATGAGTTGCACTCAGTCATGCCTGCCTTCTCTAGGATATTTTTCGCATAAGTTGTTTGCTTTAGAGTAATACCATCCTTTTGTTGACCCACTTCAATACCCAGGTAGTATGACAATGAGCCAAGGTCACTCATTTCAAACTCCTGTTGCATTTGTTCTTTGAAGAGCTTCACCTTATTGCTACAATTTCCTGTAACAATCAGATCGTCAACATACACCCCAACCATTAAGAGCTTACCATTCTTTTTTCTTGTGTAAACTTCATACTCTTCTAGGCATCTTGTAAATCCCAAATTTTTCAGAAATTTATCCACACGAGAGTTCCAAGCTCTAGGAGCTTGACGAAATCCATACAAAGCTTTTGATAGCTTGTATACTTTTACTGGTTCATTTTGATTTACAAACCCTTCCGGTTGAGTTACATAAACTTCTTCCAAATCACCATTTAGAAAGGCAGATTTTACATCAAGGTGGTGCACAATCCAACCGCTTTTACCTACAAGAGCAAGCAAAATACATACTGTTTCAACTCGTGCAACAGGTGCGAAGACTTCATCAAAATCTATCCCGGGTTTCTGAACATATCCCTTTGCTACCAGCCTCGCCTTGTGCTTCAAAACTTTTCCTTTTGGATCCTTTTTCAGTTTGTAAACCTACTTGAGACCAATGGTTTTTCGACCTGGTGTGTCACACCCCCAAACCAAGGATGGCGGAAACGTCCGGGGGTGGAGGACTTCATGTAGAGTATCACAACAACGAGTATAATAGTGCTCAAAGTAAATACAACCATCATAAATATAATTGAAAAAGTTACACCAAAGTATATGTTTACATGATTCGAATCAATTACATTATGATACAAAATGAACTGTTCGACGATTTATCGTCCCATCCTCAAAACGTGGTTGATTTCCTGTTTCACTGAATTCCTGAGAATACAAGTAGTTTTGAAAAGTGTCAACACAAAGGTTGGTGAGTTCATAAGCTTTTGACAGTAAGAGTTTGAAAATCGATCTTTGTAAAGAGATGTATGATACCAAGAAAAATCCAATATTTTCCTTACAAAGGTTATGTAGTCCTAAATCCCAGGACTGAAAATGAACAACTATTTGTCATTCTTAAAGATATAAAAGTGGTTTTAAATCGGCATAAAACCCTTTCTGATGTGAGAAAAATCCCGTAATGAATAATGTGTAGTCTTAAATACCAAGACCGAAAGTATAAAATAAAGTATGTAATTGTTGATGTAAAAAGTGATTTTAAATCGACATAAAACCCTTTTTGATATGAAGGCGTATAAGTATTTTTCCATACTTAAAGTAATTTCAGTGAGTTAAATAGACATAACTCGCTAATCTAAAGTTAGAACCCGTAAATCTTATGATTGTTAATACCACATGTGAGCTATTGTAACCATACTTGACATAGACGGCCTCGTAATACGACGTTCTTCAGGCGTCGCCGTTAAATGACACTTGTCACCACAGACCTGCCGGTCTAGCTGTTGCAAGCAGCTCTGGTGTGGGTTTGTCAAACCCAATATAGATCTATACACAACTATCACGTTCTCCCTACAAGAGACTCTGGTTACAATTTACAGGACTTTTTGACTTTGTTACTTTGGAAGTAACCCGAAGGGAATGACTCACAAATTTATTCATTAACAGATTTACGTGAACTAAACGGAAAACCTTTGGTAAATAAGTTTGAGAAGTAAATGATACATAAACTATACCTATTATAGTTTATCCAAAACGTTTGTAATGTATAATAATTCTTTTATGAATGCTTTAATGCTATGAATCCATAAACTATGCTCATTATAGCTTAATATACGTGTTCTAAATGAATGAATAATCTTATCATGAATGACTATATTTCAGTTTATGATGATAAACGAACAAGGAAACACATTCAATATTTGGAACTTATCGTTATACACTTTGCTCAACTTAATACAAAGTGTTATGAAAGTTATAAGCTGTTAACAAATTTTCAACCTTTCTACACTGTTTTTGAAAATTCATAGAAAAATCATACGAAGTTGAAAACTAAATCCGTAAATTCTGAGAGTTCCCAAAATGTGTCTAGTTTACTCATAATTTTTATCATGATTTTTAATGACCTCCAACTTGGGTGAAAAAGTCCATAATCACAGACTGGTCCGGATTGGTGTTTGAAATGATAGGCAGTTTTGTAAAAATCACCATAAATTGTAGAAAAATCGCATGGAGATGTGCAAGTAGTCATTTTAAAGCTAAGAACTGAAACTACTTACACCTAAAACAGTTTTGAAAACTAAAATGTTTAAGTTGTCCAAAACAGTCCGTGAATGGAGTTGAACTTTTCTGATGAAGGCTGTTAGAAAAGTGTAGTTATGTTCTTGGTGTTTGAACTTGTATTCCCCCCCCCCCCCCCCCCCCCCCCTAAAAACTTGAGAAAACATGAAAATATAGGGGTATGAACTCACCTTGAGTGATTTCAGTAGATAAGTGTTGAAGAAGAGAAGTGTTCAACCCAAGAATACTTGAAGAATCCCTTGAAGATTCGAAGCTCTAACACAAATATAATGGAGTTTGTGTAAGATATCCATGATTTGAGTGGAAATAATTGAGATAATCATAAAGAGAATGGATTATGCTTACCAAATGTGGAGGAAAAACTCAAGATCAGCCCTGGAAATCTCGAATTTCTAGAGAGAGAAAAGAGTTTGTTCTTCTTGTGAAATGAGAGCAAATGAGAGAAGTGAGGAGAGAGGATGAATATTCAGCTCTCAAAAACGTGGGAAAAAGTGATGATTGAGTGGAAAGGACATTGATGTGACCTAGGTAAGGTGGGGAGGTGTGGCTGGTCATAGAGTGGGTGTGGGAGTGGTTGCTTGTGTCATAAAATAAAGCAAAGTCAACACTCCACCTCTTTGTACTTTACCCACTTGCTTTTATTATTTAAATAAAGATTTTTATGAAAATATGATTAGATTGTGAATATTTAGGGTTTATTATGTTAAAATATGATTTTGGGTGAAAATCCCGCGTTAAAATAATTAAAAACGGGCCTTAAACGCAAAACTACGCGAAAACCGGGAGAAAATGAGTTCCCAGCGAGACCTCTCAGTCCTAGGCCGAGGCTCGGTCCATGCTGAGGATTGTAGCCGGAAACGAACAGAGGGAAACGAAGGGGCGAGGAGCTCAGTCCGAAGTCAGAAGCGAGGGCTCGGTCCTCGGTCCTCAGAAGGGAAGGTTCGGCAAGCCATCAGAAGGGAGGGTTCGGTTAGTCATCAGAAGAGGAAATGGTCAGAACCGAAAGGTGCCGAACGTTCGGGTTCGGTTGAGCAGCCTTCGGCTCAGAAGGGTTCGGTTCCTAAGAGGGATTTCGGGTCCTAAGAGGGGTTTCGGTTCCTTCCTAAGAGGGGTTCCGGTTCCTTAAGTCCGTTTTTCGTGTAGACTTCCGTTTTTGGGCTATTCTCGCCAAATTCGAGGGTCGGGATGCCCCGAGTGATTATAGAGAGTTGGGAGAGATTTCGAGAGAGATTTGAGAGAGATTCCACATACTTAGAGAGATTTGGGAGAGATTTGACATACTTGGGGAGATTTCACATACAAAGAGATATTTGGGAGAGATTTCACATTCTTAGAGAGATTTGGGAGAGATTTGACATTCTTGGAGAGATTTCTCATTCAGAGAGAGATTTGGGAGAGATTTCACATACTTAGAGAGATTTGGGAGAGATTTGACATTCTTGGAGAGATTTCTCATACAAAGAGAGATTTGGGAGAGATTTCACATACTTAGAGAGATTCGGGAGAGATTTGACATTCTTGGAGAGATTTATCATTCAGAGAGAGATTTGGGAGAGATTTCACATACTTAGAGAGATTTGGGAGAGATTTGACATTCTTGGAGAGATTTCTCATACAAAGAGAGATTTAGGAGAGATTTCTCATACAAAGAGAGATTTGAGAGAGATTTCACATACTTTGAGAGATTTGGGAGAGATTTGACATTCTTGGAGAGATTTCTCATACAAAGAGAGATTTGGGAGAGATTTCACATACTTAGAGAGATTTGGGAGAGATTTCTGATAAGAAGAGATGGAGTGAACACGATTGAGAGAGGTTTCATTGGTGACCCTTTTTGAGTGTTCGGTTTCGCAATGCAAGGTCCGTAAGCCCCGTTAAGCCTTGTTTAAGGATCTTGCATACTCCCGATGAGTATGCAACATTGTTTTATCGGTTTGGCTCGCCACGTACCACAGTTTTAGGTTAAGGAGATCTAGATGTACGCACTTTTCAATTTATGATTTCTCATTAGAATAGAGAGTTGTTTAGAAATTACATAACGTAAACTCTAATACTCACGGCAAATTGAGTTGACCGGTTTGACTTGTTGACTTTAGTTGACTTTGACTTGACCGAAAATTGACGGTTGTCACATGGTGTGAGTTCAACCAGATTCCAAGTTTTATTTTTTCAATGGCTTCCAGTTCACTTCTCATTACATTTACCCAATCAACATTTCCACTAGCCATCGAGTATGACAAAGGCTCCTCACTATCATGCATGAATAGAAGTTCGTCACACTCATCATAAATATCATCCAATAACTAATACCGCTTTGGGGCTCCTCCACCTGTCGAGTCTGATTCAATACTTGCAGAAGTATCTGAACTGGTCGAACTTGAGGGTGTAAGTGTAGGGGTTTGTGCACTTGTCTGTTGGGTTGTTTAGGTGCAGGACTTTGCATCCAGATTTCATGTTCCTGGTTGCTCACATCTTCACGGTTATCTTCTGGAAAGTAGCCTTCAATTGTAAAAGTTGCTCCTGGTGTACCTTTTAATAAAGTTGACTGTTCCCATGACCAAGCTTTATCTTCTTCAAAACATACATCCCTACTGATGCATATTTTCCCTGTATCAGGATCAAACAATCTATATGCTTTCGTTCCTGTCTCACATCCTAGGTGCACCAAACGTTTGCTTCGATCATCAAGTTTCTTAAGATGACTTCTTGTTTCTCTAGCATGAGCAATGCATCCAAACACTCTTAAGTGATCAACTTGTGGCTTTCTTCCAATCCACATTTCATAAGGTGTCGCATCTTTTAAGGCTTTTGTGGTCACCCGATTAAGAACATAAACAACATGATGTACAGCTTCTCCCCATAACGTTTCTGGTACATGCATGCTCTTGAGTATACTTCTTGCCGTCTCTACAACAGTGCGATTTCGTCTCTCCACCACTACGTTTTGCTGTGGAGAATATGGTGTCGTGTAGTGCCGGTTTAGACCAGTTTCTTCACAATACGTGGTGAATTATTTAGACAGAAATTCACCACCATGATCTATTCGGAAAGTCTTTAACTTTTCACCAATTTCAGTTTCAACTGATATCCGGAACTTTTTGAAAACACTGAAGGCTTCATTCTTAGACTTCATCATATATACCCACATTACTCGAGTAAAATCATCAACTAACAACATAAAATAGTGGTTACCAGCAGGTGTGGGTGGTGAAATAGGACCACAAAGGTCTCCGTGTACTAGCTCAAGCCTCTGTTTTGCCTTGAAGCTTGCTTGTGATGGGTACGATTTTCGTGTCTGCTTTCCCACTAGACATCCCTCACACAAGCGTGTAGGGTAATCAATCTTTGGTAGTCCACAAACTAAGTTCTTATCTGACATTTGTTTGAGGGCAGTAAGGTTAACATGACCCATTCGTGCATGCCAAATCCAAGTTTGTTCACAAGTCTCTCCAAGCAGACATCTAGACCCAACTTCATTCAAAATGATTTTATAAAGACGATTTGGAGATTGTTTTACCTTCATGAGTAGTCTCCCTTTTACATCATGAACCCACAGAAACGATCCATGTATCAAGATCCAGTCACCATTCTCTGCTAATTGACCCAAACTTATGATATTATTACACAAGCTTGGAATATAGTACACATCTTGCAGTTTTCGTTGCTCTCCATTCTTGCACTAGAATATGATAGAACCTTTCCCTTCTATACGCACCTTGGACCCATTTCCAAACTTTACATAACCTTGAGTTGTTTGGTTAAGATCATAAAACTTATCTTTCTGACCGGTCATGTGGTTACTTGCTCCATTGTCTAGATACCACACATTCGACTGAGTTATTTCATCACTTGCTAACTTCAGTTTTGGTGTCACTTTTTCTTCATTTAGGAACATCTCCTCTATTGCTTCATTATTGTCAAAAGATGCCAATAATAATGTCGGTTCAGCATGATCTTGGGTCAAATTTGCTTCATGGTTCCTTTCACGTCTTGGGTTTCTACACTCTGAGGCATAATGCCCAAATTATTGACAGTTATAACATTGGAGTTTGCTTTTGTCGTGACTGTTAGATAACCCTCGATTTCCTTCTCGTTGTTGTTCAGCTATGCCTCTTCCACGAACTCTTCCATCGCCTCTACCACGGTTGCTATAGTTATTCCATCTGCCACGACTTCTTCCATGACCTCGTTGATTGCTTGGACTACTATGGTAGGATCTGTGAGAGGATTTTGAGTCCTCTTCACTTTACTTCTTGTTTCTTTCAGACCACTCTTGGTGAGTCAATAGAAGCTTCTTTTCTTCAACTTCACTTTGCCCTCGGATTCTCTCCTCATGAGCTTTCAATCTACCAACAACTTCTTCAACAGTCATCTTATCAAGATCCGCAAATTGCTTAATGGTTGATGCAATCTGCAAAAACTTTGATGGAACTGCCCGTAGTAGCTTCTTTACTACATAAGCTTCCTCAACTTTGTCTCCTAAGGCCCGAATATTGCTTACAATATTGTTTATCTTCATAGCAAACTCATCCACTGTCTCCATCTCTTTCATACTTAGAACTTCAAATTCTGCTTTTAACGTCTGCACCCTTGCTGTCTTTACTCTATCAGCCCCCATATACATGATTTTTAGAGTATCCCATGCTTCCATTGTTGTTTGTTTTTCTGCCAATTACAGCAACATATCTTTTGGGATTCCTTGATAGATGGCTGCAAGTGCCATCTTATCTTTTCTAACTTCAAACTACATCTTCTGGTTTACTGGGCTCTACGGCTTCCCAAACACCTTGTGCTTGCATGAACACTTTCATTTTAATGGCCCATGCAGCGTAATTGTTTCTTGACAGCATAGGATAGTGCAGTGTAATCTGCCCATCCTTCTCGTTCCTTGACGAATCTCCCATGGATGTAGATCGGGGTTGATATTTTGGCATAAACTTGGAGCACTCTAATACCAAATGTTGGTTTATTGCCTTCTTTTAATCACCCTTTTTTAAGCAGAAAAATGAAAAGATAAAAAAACTTCCCTTGTTTCGTGTGTATGTGCAGGAAGTGAAGAGAGAACAAAAACAATGCCAACAACCAACAAGACTTCTCTTCTGTCTCCTTTTCCTTTTAAACTTACTTAATAAAAAAGGAACATACATTAAAGCTAGACAACTACTACTGACTTTTTCAACTACAACTTTAAACAAAACATTAAGATGGCAACAACCTTCATTAAAAGAAAAGAGTCAAACACTCAAACTAGAGTAGGAATGATGGAAAATTTGACAGCCCAAAGGAGCACTAATGTGCTTGCAACTTGCATCAATTCTTCTTTTCTTATATAATAAATATTATGGATTATTATAATATCTAACATATCCATATGCATGTTTACTTGTATAATGACAATATATATTACCTAATCTTAACTTAAAACACATTAAGAAGATAAGCAACTAAAGATTGGAACATTTTTCAAGAAATTATTAACAGAATAAATTTAACAAAAATGATAAAGTAGAGTAATTTTGTTGAGTTTTGTTACAGAGAAAGGGATACAACTGATACAATGTGTCGGGTGTTTTGCGATAATGGAACAACGTAGGTGGTAAAGATGCACCGATGGTGGTTTTCAAATCGTGTGTTTCTAGGTCGGCTGATGTGTAACGAACTGATGTCTGTATGAAATGGCGGTGGTCTAAGGTTTGTATGGCTACGTTTGATGGTTTGTGATGCCGCCGACAATAAGGTATTTCGGTCGGGTGGTGGTGTTAGGGGTAGAGAATGGTGAAGTATTTTGGATCTAAGATCTTATGGGATTGTTTAGATCTATGGCTTAGTTGTGGTGGTGATAGTTGTGTGCTCTTTTTGGAGGTTTAGCAGTGGTGGTTCAATGGTGTTCTTGGGTCGAAAGTGGTGGCGATGATGGCAATATCGGCAGCAACAGTGAGAACAGGCGGCGAGAGCGATGCTAGGTGGTGGTTGTGTGTCATAGTGAGAAGGAAGATTGAAGTTACAATGGTGGTCACCGTCTCCGATGGTTTAAACGATGGTTTGGAAGTGGATTCGACACTGGTGGTTGGGTACATTCTAGAAAGAAAGAGTGACAATGGTTTTTAAAAGAGAACGGTGGATTTTAAATTAGGGCTAAGTTGGTTTCCATGGTATATGCCTATATAACGTGATATATGTGTACTGTGATTGGTCAAATTTGTTTCTACTGGATTACTATCATGTTTTTGATCTGCACCATTTATATTATATCAAAGGCTTAAATTTTACCTCCTTGTTAAAACTTTTGGACTTGTATTATGTCTATATTATAAAATAGTAAGATATATATATATATATATATATATATATATATATATATATATATATATATATATATAAGAAATTTTAATGGCATATTAAACATTATGCCACTAATAATTATGAATAAAAAGTTAAATGCCATAAAATCTATTAATTTTTATAGTGACACATAAAGTATGCTACTAAAAAATATGATATAGTGGCACATAGGACATATGCCATTAAAAATGTATTGTTTGTAGTGTTACTTTAGGGAAAAAATGAAGTTAAATAGTAGAAGTTGATCTACTCCTAGAATTTTTAGGCTCGTAACGTTAAGAACCAATCATTATCCAATTTAGAAATTAGAGTTTGAACATATGCATAGACAAGAGAAGTGTCTTTCATTGAAATTAAATCTAAATAGCCATTACTATTGGGCTAAAACAAGTGTTTTCATAATCTACCAATGAATTAGTGACTTCAAAAAACGTAGCATTGTATTGTATGATTGAAATTCGAAAAATATATATATCATAGCTACATAACTTGTCTATGCTTCACAAAATTTGCTAGAATTGTTTCTAATAATCTGGTGAGGTATCCTAAAATTCCAAAATCTCCCTTTAGAGGAAACCAAATTCTCATGGCACAAAAACTCCCAAGAAAACCACTTCTCAATCATTCGATCAACATCATGAACAACCACATTGGTACCATTGGCTAAAACACCTGCCATAAAAATAGAACCCATTCTTCCTGGTGACTCTGGTCCATCTCCATCTGGTCCATCCACAACAATCACATCCCACTTCATCTTCACCACTTCCAATGGCATCCCTGTTACTACTGTTAACCCAAGCTTACATTCCTTCATCAAACTTGTTATCCCAGAACGAAGATCACAGCTTGAGTTTGATCTTGCGTGCTTCAGCAACCTGTATGCGTCCTTGGCATATGTGTTGTACTCAAC
Source organism: Lactuca serriola (assembly GCF_051521515.1). Classification (NCBI taxonomy): domain Eukaryota; kingdom Viridiplantae; phylum Streptophyta; class Magnoliopsida; order Asterales; family Asteraceae; genus Lactuca; species Lactuca serriola. Next base: position 28,591,102 of record NC_136412.1, on the reverse strand, counting down.
TCTGTAAACTTGTAGGGTGTCATTAGAATTGGAACTCCCTTTCAATTTGTTTAGGTTTTCTGGATTGTCATCTATAAAAACTGTGGTACCACCTCCATTAATGGCATGTAGCTTGAGGTACTGGTCTTGTAGCCCGAAAACAAGAAGGTTACATGGAGATTTGTGAAGGATTATATCCATTAGAAATTGGATCTCCTTTCGGGTGAGTGGTGGTTCGTGGGTTTGCTTCAGCTTGGAAACGATGGTAGTAGGTGAAAATATGGATGTGGATGATTTGTTTATAAAAAGTGTGGGAGATGAAAAAGATGATGAGGTGATTGTGAGTTTGAGTAGTCTAAGAATGGAGATGATTACGAGAAGAAAAACAAGAGGAAGGATGATTTTCCTTTTTGCAAGTACCATATCTGGAGAAACCTTGAATGCAAATGCAACAGTGGCTGTGGCAAAAATGGAGCATTTTTTTTTTGTTTTTGTTTTGATGTAATGCTTTTCTTTTTCTCTTTCCTTTGGAAGCTTCTTTTAACAACTAAGGGAGGATTGAAAAGGGTGGGGATTTTGCAATTAAACATGGTGGTGGTGTTTGTTTGTTTGTTTTGGGTTGAGTGCAGATGAAGATTGGAATCGCTTAAGCTGGAAGCATGATGATTGTTGGGCAGTAGCAGTATGGAAAGCCAACCACCAACCCACCCGCTAAGTATATTTTTATATAAATTTAAATGTATTAAACATCACTATAATAATATTTTTTTTTAAATAATGTAATATAGTATATTGTTTTGTTAACGGAAAATGACTGAAAAGTTCATCAAAGGTTTTAATAATTTGGGTTTTCTTTATAGCTAATTTGTTTGACCTATTATTAATATAAAATATATCCTAAACGAATCATCTCCATATAAACGGATTGTGGGTTTATATTTGACTTTATTAAATAGTCCATGGGTTACGTGGTCCTCTCGATCGAGAACACATCTTGAACAATTTTTTGGAATCCAAATTGAATAACCCAATTAAGTTCAATGTCGAGTTTGTTTCATTAACTAGTTTCATTTTGGATCGAAAAATGGATCCATGTATAAATGAATCCATGGCTTGTATGCCCAAGACTTCTTTTTAGCAGAGATACCAAGAAGAAATTGTTGGAAATCTTATGAAGCATCTTTCGCATTCAATAACAAACATAATAAAACATGTTTACAAAGCCTTAGATATACCAATTTTTATTTGCATTTAGGGCAGACTATAAACCTCGGAAATAGCAGAGAATCAATATTTTAAGACAAATCCGATGTTTTCATTGGATTTTTTTTTTCTTTTTTTCTCTGTCTCATTTTAATAAAATGATGTCACGAGTAATGCAAAGTAACAATGAAAAGAAAAACATACGATACACTTTGGACACCTTCCACAACTCTCACTCTATCCTCACTTATCAGTAGTAATGCTAAGTAGCAAAGAAAACCATACGATACATATGCATAGAGATTAAGCACATTAGTATTCATGTTATTCTCACCTTTAAATGCTTCAATCTCCAATCCATGCTGCCTGTCACAGAAGTTTGACATTATATATTAATGTCATAAATGAGTTACAAACTATTTATAAATACCTATTTGTGGCATTCACCCTAAAGATTAAGGTCACCAACATTATAGAGTATACAACTTTCAGGATGCAACTAGAAAGTACATTCAGCATTTTACAAGAAACAAAAATAGAAATGAATTCTATCACATACAACTGAAAGTTTATTGAAGTGAACAGAAAGTCGCAAATGAGATAAACCTTTTTATACTCACAAATTCAGATCCAAACAAGAGAACTACAAACAGAGAAAGAACAATTTCAGGAACATTCAGCAAAAAAAGGACTTTTCTACCAAGATGTGTACTAATATTCATTATTTCTGTGTTTCCTGCAAATAAGGTGAGCTGAAATCTACTCATTGCTTCTGAAAACATTGATTTTGGTAATAGAAACATCCCACATTGATTAACACTTCATAACAATTTCGTTTAGGACTCTTGGTATAATTTCATACACAATCAAGCAATTCAGCAGGAAAATATTATAAGAAAATAAATCACAATTAGCAATCATATTACTCCGTTGCTGAAAGAAACATGAAATAGAAAGGAGAATGAATGTAAAATTTCATCAACAATCCAGCAATTCCTCTGCGACAGATTATCAGGATATACAAAATAGTACGATCATCATAAACCACAAATACACTTCTCAATCTTATCGCTTCAGTGCTGAAACATAGAATACATGAAATAGAACAGGCGAATGCATGTAAATTTGCGTACACAATCAAGCAATTGCGCAACAACAGACGAAAATTACCCTAAGAAGCGCCGACGATGATGTTATTAATAGGAATGAAGATTAGTTTAACGAAGAAGCCGACGAATCCCATTACAACGAATCCAATGGCAGTACGAGAAGCAACTTTTGTAAATTCTGCACCGAATCGTAAGAAATCTGAAAGTTAGATAAAACGGTAGTCGGTAGGTACAAGCATGCACTATAACACACAGAAGCACAAAAAAAAATCGATCGAGATGCATGCATACCTTTGCGATCAGGTTTGTGGCACCTCTTTACAAGGCGAGCACTGTCCTTAGCGAACCCCCTCAAAGGATCGATGACTGAATCTATGGCGTCCATTGTCGAAGCGTCGAGAAAACGGCGAAGGAGTAGTTGGGGAGAAAAAATGAAGGGGGGGATTACGGTTACGAAAATCTTTTTATTCATAAATGACAGTAATATGCTTCCATGTTCTAGAAAATCACAATAATACCCCTAAGCGCCACAGTTTTTATTCAGAGTGCTAGAAGTGGGTTACGGGTGAGAGGGGTTATGCTTATGTGGTATCAAATAACGACGTCATAATATAAGGAACACCGTTCACTTCTCATGTTATTTGGTGTTATGTTAAGAGATGTTATCGTGATAACATATTGTAAAGGGAGTCTTTCTTTCCTCTTATTGGTTGCACATATTTATCTCTCTATTTCTTTCTCCTTTTAACATCATGTTATGATATGGGAACACCATCTCCACTTCATGTTATAACATATTATAACATGTTCTCCATTTTCTCCAATTTGTGTTATAACATCATTTTGACATGGCTGGTGAGGTAGCGACTTTGGGGTGTGATAACATGTTACCCACACCCACCAGCCATAAGCTAGTGGGTGTGGGCAACTAGTTAACGGGTGTTATCACACCCAAAAGTTGTCATCTCACATGTTATGTTAATATGGTGTTATAACATCAAATGAAGGAAATTGACAACTAATTAAGATATTTCATGTCATCATTTTTTTTCGATTTAATTTCTAATTTTTAAACAAAATTAATTAAAACATGTTATTTAAATAAAACCTATTTTTTTAATTAAACATAACATTTAAAAAACATAATATTTAATAATAGTAGTAATAATAACAATAATAATGATAAAAGAAATAGATTATATAAGTCCATGGTCCAAATGATATTTTTTTTGGAAATCAAATTTGTTAGACAAATCTGACTTGGAATTTTGTTGGATTAGTGTCTAAGTCCATAACTATTTTGGTATGTACTTGACCCGATGGTGCATGGTCCTTTTGGGTTGCCTTCACCAAAGCAACTTGATAGGATGAATTACGGAGAGAAAGGATTAAATATGATTTATTAATATATTATGGGAATAATATATTAAAGGAGAAATCATATTGTTTAATTAATATTAGTCAATAATTAATTGGTAATTAGTTTTGTGACTAAAAGAGATTAATTAAACTTAAGGGACTGGAATTGTAATTATAAGATAATTGCAATTTGGGCCATGGATTGTCTTGAATCAAGGGGTGGACGAATTCTAATGGGAAACCCATAAGGAAATCGTCCAAGGGCTTGATTAAAGGAGTCTATGGGTTGCTTAGGGCTTAAGCAACCAAATTAGGGTTTCCTTGTTAGATAACCCTAGTAGTCTCACTATATATAGAACCCTTAAGGCTCAAAAACATGGGGAACTTCTCTTCTAGGGTTAGAACACGTTTTGGGCAGCCTCCATCCTCTTTCCTCTTCATCCTCTTGCTTATGGTGTTTGTGAACCATTAGAGGGGTGACACTTGTGACTTTAAGCCTTCCAAAGTCAATACAAGGAGATTTGGGATTGTTATTGCTACATAACAATCAAGGTAATATTATAAACCTATTCTCATGATCAATATGATTACTTGAATGATAGAATTAGGGTTTATAGTCTTGGATAACTTGCATGTACAATAGAGAAACCTAGATCCAAGCATTAGGGTCTGTATGAGCACATAGGATGTTCTTAGGACCAAAACCCATCAGTGGTATCAGAGCCTAGACTGGTTTCTATTGTATTGATGCTTGATATGGTTGAAAAATTCGATTTTTGGGTTTCTGGAGGCTGGACTCGCCGAGTCCATGCAGACTCGACGAGTCAACTCGTCAGATGGAGCATATCTCGGGATTTCTTGCTGTTTTTGCTTAGGGATAGTTACCTTATCATATTAGATCAATATAAATCTGATTTTATGATATATTTGACTATATTCTTGATCTAATTGAAGATATTTATCAATTAATAAAATATTTGTTTCCTTATGTGATAATTGATTAATTATTTTGATTAAATTGATAAATTGTTTTGCAAGAAATCATTAAATAAATCAAATATGGATAATTATGTAATTAAATGTTAATTTAAATTATTTGTTATTTAATCCTTGTGTTATGAAAAGTTTCACATTTTCCCTTTAAGTTTTATAGTTTAAATTTGACCTCAAAAGTTTTGTTGTTTTGAAATTTAAATAGTTGAAACCCTAATGTTTTGAAAAAGGTTTCAAAACTTGCCCTCAAGTTTTGGAATTTAAATTTTGATTAATAGTTTAATTTTGATGTATATTTGAATTCTAAACCCTAATGTTTTAAGATGTTTCAAAACTTGCCCTCAAGTTTTGTAATTTAAAAGTTGATTAAAAGTTTAATTTAGGAATGTTAAATTCTAAAACCCTAGTATTGTCTTGAAAAGTTCAAATCATACCCTTATGGTTTTATTAATTAATTAAGGAGTATAATTAAAAGAGGTTTAATAAATCCATAAAAGTTTAGGTTTACAATTTAATTGAATTAAAAGTATAATTGTTAAATTTAACCACCTAATATTTTAAAAGTGTAAAATACACCCGATACTATATATAACATTAAAAGTCTAACATTATATATATGTATGAGTAAAAGTCAATCTTACCGTTAGTAGGCCTCATTCACGAAGCTGGTCTATAAGGGGTGTTTAAGGAAATTGCCTATAAAATGGCGATTGAATGGGTATTCACTCTTACCCACCGCACTCTTGACTAGTGGAGGGTCGTTAGCCGAACGGGTAGGATAGGACGAAACCTTCCATTATAAGTATAATGAATTACTAAAGTAACTAAATGTTTTCATAAAATTCCCAATCTTAGTTACTTAGGCAAACATGAATTGATGCAATTCCTTGAAATTACACTTTGTGCCCTTGCGAAGACGTTAGTGGAGCGTGTGTGGTTTACCGGCACACTAAATGGGTCTAAGCAAAGGTAGCAAAGGGTGACTCAATGTTTGTCATAGTTCGGTGGAGCGTGTGTGGTTTATCGGCACATCGAATAGGTGACTGTAACATGTGAGGGCACCATGTAAGTTTGCATGGTTATTCACACCCGCTTTGTGATCCTCGGCATCCCAGTCACAAACAAAAGGGGCATATCGAGATTTAAACATGCCATTGAAATGTTCAATGAATCTCATAGGATCTAGGAGTTTTCATAGATTTAAAACTTAAATTTCTTTTTCGTTTTTCATGGTGGAAATTAGTGAATCGTCATTCACTTACCTTCAAATATTCTGCAATTAGGGTTCCGACATCCCTCTCCCGAGTTGTAGAATATTGTGTTGGGTCCTAGCCTTAGTATCTCATTTGGGTGATTTACTAAGGACTCAATCTATCAACAAACTTGAATTCGTTTTTCTCCCGTTTTGTAGATGTCAAAGTTCGACAACTATGGTCTTCCCAAATCCCGTGGAACAAGCTTTCCACATGAAGATGATATTCCACGATTCGATCGAGGAACAAGATATCATACTTCACTTCCTACTCCTCCTCCAATTATTCTCCCTAACCCACAAGTTCAAAGGCTTGAAAAGTTCAAGATCACTCAAGCCCTTTTGGCAAGTAAACATAAAGAAAGAAAGCCGGTGTGTGCACATGTCCTAGGGATGAAGTCACACATTGATAGGTTAAGAATGTTGGGATCCGTTGTCTGTAAGGAGATGGCTGTTGATTGGGTTCTTCAGTCACTTCCTAACTCATATCGTGAGTTCGTAAGAGAGTACTATATGATGAACCGCGACGTGACCCTTATAGATCTCACCTATATGCTTATTGCTGCTGAATCAGCAATGGTTTGGCGCAATAGAAAAGCAAAGTTGATTGGTGAATCTGCCTTCAAGACCTCTATGGATATAGACAATGGCAACAAAAGACATGCTATGATCTAAAAGTTTGATCATAAGAGAAAGGCAATGTCTGAAGTAGTTCCAAGTCATGTTCCAAAAGAGTCAATTTGTTTTATTGCCAAGAGAAAGGGCATTGGAGACGAAGCTGTCCTATTTACCTAAGAGATCTAAGATATGGGAGAGTCGAAACGTATGGCTCTAATATAGGTAAAATCCATTAACTAACTCTTTAAGCTTCTATTCTAGATTCTTAATACATAATGTGATAAGATTACAATTGATGTTTCGTAGGATCGAAGAAAAGAAAGGAAGCTTAAGGGAAGAAGTGAGCAGAATCTAACCGTGAAGGAATGGATTTCGATCACATTTCTCGAAGATTAGATTCTTGAGCTACTACTTAGAGTTAGAATTAGATTACTAAGAAAGATGTATTAGCATAGTTTTTCAATGAATTGCATTGTAAGGACAAATTTTTCCGCAATAAAATAAATTTTGATTTTATATTATTTATTTATCCTTGCAATGGCGTATATGAAAATTTGATGTTTGAATGTTTCTATTATAAGCAATAATGGATTTGATTCTTAATTATGTTATTTGTGAAAAATGTCGGAAATTTACCAAATAAGGAAAGTTTCTCATCGCCCAAGTTTCAATTGGACAGAAACTTGGAATCATGCAACTTGGTTGCACGATGAATGAGAAATTTCATATTTGGAAATTAGACTAATTCATTGACAAAGTGTGAAGTGAATGACTAGGAAATCAAGTACACAAAGTTGTGTGTTGATCAAGTCCACCACAAGAATAACAAAGATATTCGTCATGATTTACTAAAGGTTTAGTAAATATGATTATACTTATAAGATTAAGTGTAATTCGGAATTGATTAAAAAGGTTTAAATCAATAGCAAAACGAATAAGAAGAATCAAGTAGGCAAAAAGATAAAAGTTTCTCCATTCTAAGAAGAAAGGAGAGTACCTTTTATGCTTTATGATAGGTCTTAATGATTAAGAACCATATCTCAATTGATCCTCTAAGTGAGTCTTAGTACAATTGTATGTCTAAGAAGAGGAATCAAGAATTGAAGAAATGGTTAAATCAAGAAGTCAATCATACTTCGTTCCAAAAACAAGTCTTAGAGTTAAGATTGTAAAATTGAGTGATAAGTATTAAGAAGGTTTATAACATTCATCAAATGTGGAAAGTTGTGATGTCTTGGATAAGACAAAGACCAACTAGGACCAATTTATGAAGTGTTTTGATAAAAGCTACACTAACTCTTGAATATTTGTTTGTCAAAAAATGTTTATTGACAAAAGGATCTTATATGTCAAGGAGTCAGTGGGAGTCTTAATGGTCTTGAAAAGTTTCAAGAACAAATCAAATAGACCTTATCGATCATCACTAGCACACGAGTTGAGGTTTACAACCTATCGTGTTGACATTGTTTTGTTTCTGTGCCAATCCAATCGAGTTAATTATGCATGTGAGCCCTATGAGTTCTCATTTGAATGCATAAAAGGCAAGGACCTTGATCAAAGGAAAGTACATTGATAAGAAAAGGTGAGCTGCTTAACTACTTAGAAGACATGGTGGGCAGTTGTGCTACCATAAGGCAAGAAATCAAGATTAAGAAAGTTCGATCCATATGAGTTTGAATTTGTCGTAAACTTTGGTTTTGACAAATTTACATGGATAGGAACAAATACACCATTTAAATCTAAGTGTCATAAGATTTCCTCCTTCATGAAAATGATTGTGAGGAAATGCTTTCACTAAGAAAGATTTTAGGAAGATAGTGATTGTAAAATTGCATTCTCGAATTCGATTATGGTTACGGTATCCCTTTCCATAATTTGAATTGTGAGGTTTGGCAATTAGTCTTAATTGTTTATACACACATATGAACTATCTAAGGCAAAGGTGTATAAGTTCAAGAAACCTTGATAAAAGATTATCAAAGCACTAAGTATTAGAAACATGAACTTAAGAAATTCAATAAGCATTGTTTTTCTGAAAGTTAAGATGTTTATGAATACATGTCGAAGCTAGTAGGAGCATAAGTGTTATGTTTTATAATAATCATCATGATAGTGGGAGCATAAATGTTATGATCGTATGATTATTAAGGCACGTATTGCAAGTTGGCAATATTAATTATAGAAAACAAGAGTTATACCTTGCAAAGTCGTAAGGGTTGTAAAGTTGTTTTGCTAAAATTAAGGGAGAGAATATTATGCTTCATTTCAAATCTAAAGGATTAGGTTGAGAAATGTTAATAAATTTAGTCAAGGGTACATAGTGTGTTCTTAAAATTTCGATTATGATTACGGCATTCCTCTTCACAATTCGAATTTTGAGAACATAGCAAACAAAACATTACGCGTCCTGTCCTATACGCTTCGGGTATAGGATCGATTGCAAATGCTTTAGTGTTTGACCATTATAAAATGTTCCAAATGTCGAGCACATTTAGAGGGAAAAGGGACTAGAATTGGTTTTGACTAAAATAATTAAACAACTATCAAAGGACAATCCAAAGTTTGACGAGGATTGGTCGCTTGTGAGTAGTTGGAAGCATGGTATTGGATGGACCATATCGACATCATTACAAATAGATAAGATTCTATTAAGAATGAGTTGTCATATGGAAAATATGGAAGCGTGTCCATATTGGGAATTGAATATTGAAAAAAAAAAATCTATGTCTAAGATTAGGAACTTTTATGCAAAGGATGTTCAAAGGAACGTACTTTGAGTGAGAGACATCATATGTAAGGAATTGTCTTGTAACAATCTCCAATAGAGAACTTTGTAATATCATTGGCAGTAGTCTTTGTGACTTTGGTGCAGTGACATTACGAAAGGACAATTGCATAAAATGTTAGAATCTAGCATATTCTATAAGTAGCAAAAATTTGATATTCTTACACTTATGAAAAAGGATTTGGAGTTGTGAAATGAGAATGATTGGAAATGTGTTCAATTTGATCTATTTCACAAAAGTAAGAACCATAGGTAAACATTGTGTGCATGCTAAGAGCATGGGACAAGTGTAATAATTCAAGTAAGAAGTTGATTACCCGAAACAACAAATAATGAGTAATCGATATGGTGATAAATAAAAGGTGTTTTATTTATGCTCAAAGGTTTGAGGCCATATGGGAGTAGTATTATTCTTGTATTTCACATTTGCGTGTTTTGACTTCCAGAATAATTTAATTGGTTAAGAACAGTCAAATTATTCAAACGGGCCACAGTCGTTCATATGTTGGAAGTAGATATGAATGAAGACTGTCGTGAATTGGTGTGTGGATTGTCTAGAGGAGTATTAGACATAAGCAAATGTTTGTTGCAACGTTCATGAGTGCTTATGAATATGATTTGAGCATTGGATTAAACCCACGCTCACTTGGATCACTCCATGAATTGTATCACGAGTGATTGGTGAGACGATAGCATCTTATATTCTAGAAACCGGGATGTGTGAGTTGTATCTTGTGAATCGGTTGCACATTGATAACATGTAAACGCACTAGTAACTTGGTGTTATAAAACATATTGTTCTGTGTGATTCGGTGAGTGAGTGCAAGCAATTATTGTATCAAAGTTTATCCGTTCCTTTTATCCAAGGTAGGATAAAAGCGATATCTTTGGGCCCCTCAATGATTTAGTGATGACAAACGTAAATGCTCGGCCGAGCTAGGGCTAATTTGATTTGTTCAATTAGTCAGTCGTCATAAATCGGGAATCGAGATATAGTACAAAGAGAATGATTTGAAATCATATCTCATACGATATCTAGAATGGAGGAATATATGATCCCTTATCTAAGGACACGCGTATCTGATAGGATCAGAGTTGACAGCGGCTTTGGAAAGCTACGATTGCAGATCAGGATCTGAAGTCATACGCATAATAGTTATTAGACTTATCCAAGTGGGAGACTGTTGGATTAGTGTCTAAGTCCATAACTATGTTGGTATGTACTTGACCCGATGGTGCATGGTCCTTTTGGGTTGCCTTCACCAAAGCAACTTGATAGGATGAATTATGGAGAGAAAGGATTAAATATGATTTATTAATATATTATGGGAATAATATATTAAAGGAGAAATCATATTGTTTAATTAATATTAGTCAATAATTAATTGGTAATTAGTTTTGTGACTAAAAGAGATTAATTAAACTTAAGGGACTGGAATTGTAATTATAAGATAATTGCAATTTGGGCCATGGATTGTCTTGAATCAAGGGGTGGACGAATTCTAATGGGAAACCCATAAGGAAATTGATATGTGCATATTTAGTGTGTATTTAGTATAGTTTTTTATTCATATATTAGCTAAATTATCGCATATTATGGACAAAAGGTACTTAAAAGTGTTAAATTATGGTTTTCAGTCCAAAGATGAAGCTCGGAAGTAAAAGGAACAAGAGAAGCGGTTAGAAGATCAAGAGTGGAAAGAAGAAAGAAAACAGCCAAAATAAGGCTTCTACTCGTCGAGTTATCTCTTGACTCGACGAGTCCGGTCGCGGATTCAGAGAGATAAGCATTCGGAAGTCAAGACAGTTATCAGGTTACGTAGAATGTGAGAGGGACTCGACGAGTCACCACTTGACTCGACGAGTCGGTATGCATATATAAGGATAACTCGTTAATGCGAAAAAGGAATGCTGGGAAATTTCAGAAGTGTTAAGCTGCGAATAAGAAGCCAGAAGAACCCTAGAAGTCGACCAAAGAAGCTAGAATCCAATTCCGGGAGTAATTAAGGCGTAATTTCATCATTCTACTTAATTCTCTTGTTTTGTCAATATGATTAAGCAACTTGAACTTATTTGTTTGCTGTTATTCACCTTAGTTATGAACTAATTTCTTTATACTTCTGTTTGGGGATACAAAGTTGACAATATGGTTTGATTGATTGGTAGGATTAATTCTAAGTTGGTGATTAATTGTTATTTTAGCTTGCTAAAGAACCTTGTGTATGAATGATAATTTATTTTCTGTTAATAGGAAGATAGTTAATTAGCATGAACATCTATTAATTATCAACCTCATATGATAAGTGACCACTAAATCATATGTCTAGGATTAATGAATATGAAACTAGGATTAATAAGTAAATTGAGTAAATTCATGTGCAAGCTTGTAAGATGACTATTGAACAAGAGGTTAATTAAAAAATAACAATTTAATTAGCTATTGCAAGTCTAACTTAACCCGGATAATTAATCTAGTAAATATAATTAAGTTAAGCAATTGGCCACTGTTTGAATTAGTTTATTTGCTAAGGATTAGGGTAGTGAACACAACTTAATCACTTGAATCGGTAACCAACGAAAGAATTAATCCATTGCACTATTACCTTAAAAGCAACCATAAAGTTAACCGAGTTGAACTAAACAGAAGTTTCTTTCCCATTATTGAATCTAGTTAATTTGTTCTTTTCTAGCCTTGCATTAGTTTTGTTTAATAAGTTTCTAGTCTTGTAAAACTAGAGAAAAACCCTTATTTGCTAAAGTAATTTAGATAGAATTAGTTTTTAATTTAATTTGCCGTTCCCTGTGTTCGATACCCTGCTTATTTAGCTATACCACAATTGATAGGTTCACTGCCTTTTGTGTGTTATTTGATAATTAAAGTAGGATTAAAACTAAGTGAGTTTTACACACATCAGAAATCGTCCAAGGGCTTGATTAAAGGAGTCTATGGGTTGCTTAGGGCTTAAGCAACCAAATTAGGGTTTCCTTGTTAGATAACCCTAATAGCCTCACTATATATAGAACCCTTAAGGCTCAAAAACGTGCGATGTTTTGCCCTGAGTTCGCTTCGGAGCAGGCTCAGGTGTCCCAATATCTGAGTATGCTCAAGGGGGATATCAGACAGTTCGTGTCTGCGCAGAGGTGCGAGACCTTGTTGGAGTTGCAGGAGGCCGCCATGTGGCGTGAGTTAGAGGTTGAGTTGCAGTTGCGTGAGCTGAGGCAGGCTCCGAGGCAGTCGCAGCCGGCACCGAAACGGTCCAGGACCGTTGATGTTAGAGTGGGGAATCGGAGCGGCCACACTTGTGGGAAGTGTGGGAGGGTTCACACCGGAGTTTGTTGGTCCGGTGGTGCATGCCGCAAGTGCAGAAAGGAGGGGCACTATGCGCGGGATTGTCGGCAGTCAGTGTCGATTCGGGATTTGAGGATTTGTTATCATTGTCGGCAGGTTGGACACTTGAGGGTCAACTGTCCACAGCTTTCTGCAGGACCGATGCATGCCCTAGCACCGGCCACCTTGAGGAGTCCAGGAGGAGGACAGGATGGAGCAGAGCCCCAAGGGCTCAGGGTCGTGCTTATCAGCTTGCGGCAGAGGGAGTCGGAGCAGTGCCGGAGGCAGCTGCGGGTATGATGCTTTCTTGATGTCCTGATTATCTTGCGTTGATTGTGGCGTATTGTTTGTGCTGGTATCTTGTGTGGATTTCGATGCGGTATTCGTTGTTTCGCGGGTTTGGCATGGTTATGGATTGGTGTTTCAGGTTTTCGCTTTGGCATTCGTTGTTCCCTGATGGTTTGGTATGGTTATAGTTTGGTGTTTTGGTGTCGGTATCCTTGTGCGGTTTTCGATGCGGTATTCATCCTTTTACAGGTTGTGGGTTTGGTTATGGGTTATTGTTTGGAAATTCCGTTGGTTATCATTCGTGAGGGTTGATAGTGGAGATGCGGCACTGGGTTGAATGTTGGGTAGCATCTGCAGTCGTGGAGTGGATAATTGAAAGACCGGATTCTTTTGAGCGGATTGATCAGAGAGGAGGTGTGTTTTGTTGAGGGTTGCTTATGCTTGTGGGAAGCAGTCAGTGTGTAAGTGTTCTCTTTGTGCGGGGTTGTTCTGGAAGGTCGTTAATGGCGATCGGTGGCTGTTAGTCAGTGCTTTAAGAGGGGGAGAATTGGAGAATTCTCCGGGAGATCGATGAGTATGTGAGGGTGCTTAGCTGTTGGGATTCAGCAGTGTTCTGTCAGCTCAGTGTATAGGCTGACAAGAGCGAGGGACGGGCATTTGATTGTGGAGGCCTGGGAGTAGGCCGGGATCAAGTTTGAGTAGGTAACCGGGGTTATGCGATCAGAGTGTTTGTATGCTTGATGTACGTGATGGGTTGTACTGCATTAATCCCACGGGATTTATGTTGTGCATGTTTCTAGAGCTGGAACCGGAAGGTTCCCAGAGTTAGAACCTGAGGGTTCGCAGAGATTGGGTGTACGGACCCACAGAGATATAGCCTCGAGTGGCTAGTGTGTGTTATGAGAGTCGGTCCAGTCATGCTGGGGACTCTGATGGTATTGTTGGATCAGTTTGAGATTTCGGATTTTGTATGTTGCAGTGTGACTACATTGGAAGGTGTGGCCCCGGGTTAGTGATTTTGTTTAGTTGAGGTAGTGAGTTGGTGGAGTGGAGAGAGTGCATGGGCTTGAGAACCCCTGCAATGAGAACCAGAGTATGGGAATAGCAGTTACGCAAAAAGGGTGGTGTTGCTTGGGGCGAGCACCGTGGCACCGGTTGGGGTGGCATTATGGCCAACAGGGTTCCTTGGAAAAGGAAAAGAGAAAGGAGTGTAACTCCGAAAGGGAGTGCAAGTTCACGAAAGTGAAAGCTGCAGAGCAGAGTTATGGTTAGAGTATTTCGAGTGTGGTTTTGAGCATCGTGTTTGCGGCAGTGAAGTAGGAACTCATCCGGTTTAGGATGTCTGTTGAGGCTTAGAAGGGATGCAGGGGGAGAGAGAATCTTGAATTCTCAGTGTGATTCTGATCAGGGTATAGGGTGGATATTAGTGGTTCATCCTGGGAGATGTTCGAGGATATCATCAGTGTATCGGGTCTTCCAACCTGCGGGTGTTGGGGCTAGTTCAGCATGTGTATGTGATTGCAAGAGGAGAACTCATGAGAGTTGCATCTTGGGTAATTTTCGGTTACAGAGAGTGATGGGCAGTACAGAGATCGTGCTTCAGTCGACAGAGCAGATTCAGCAGGTTAGACAGAGGTTATTGACCGCCTAGAGTCGACAGAAAAGTTATGCAGTCAGACGCCGGTCCAAGCTTGAGTTTCAGGTCGACGACTTCGTACTCCTGAAGGTCTCTCCTTGGAAGGGAGTGATTCGATTCGGGAAGAGGGGTAAGTTGGGGTCCCGGTATATTGGGCCTTTTCGTGTGGTTGCGAGGGTAGGCCGGGTGGCCTACCGTTTGGAGTTGACAACGGAATTGAGACAGATCCACGACATTTTTCATGTGTCGTAATTGAAAAAAGTATATAGCCGATGAGTCGGTAGTGGTCCCATTAGAAGACATTCAGGTGGATGCGAGCCTGAATTATGCCGAGAGACCAGTGGTCATCAGAAATCGGAAGATCGAGGTTCTGAGGTATAAGGAGATACCTCTGGTGTTAGTTCAGAGGCAGCACCGGAGGGGATCGGAAATGACCTGTGAGCTGGAGCGTGAGATGTGGGAGCAGCATCCGGAGCTATTTTCTGAGTGAGACTTCAAGGGCGAAGTCTAGTCCTAGTGGGGGAGAGTTGTAACAGCCCGAAATTCCAGATATTGCTATAATTATGATTTTTGGGTGTTTTAAGAGGGGACTCGGTGAGTTGGAGCTCAGACTCACCGAGTAGGATCGCAGATCTGGTCGCGGGTTCGCGACTAGACTCGACGAGTCCGGATATGGACTCGGCGAGTCCACGCTGTTTAGCGAAACCCTAACCGTCCAGGTTTGGGGACATATATAAGGGGCCTTATGGCCGTCATTGTTCACCCTAGTCCTGTGAGTGAAGCCCTAATTTGATTGTGAGCACCTGGAGCAAGGAAGAAGACCAACATTGATCTTGGAAGTGTTATTTTGCAAGAAGAAGGAGGCTTGGTTAAGGGAACAACAGGAGAAGCCACATTCTGAGGGTTGAGGACACAGAGCAACATTATTCAGGTAATAATTTCGAGTTAATCCCTTCTATGTTGATGTGTATATGGATTTAGGGTTTATTGAACCCTTTTGTAGTTAGATTGAGTGTCTCCTTAGTCCCCCAAGCGATTGGAACCTTTCATTGGGACCTTTGGAAGTCCAGAGTGTCCCATGCCTGAGCATTTCGGGAATAAATGGAGGTTTTGGATTGGAATCCTTATGCCTTAGGTCAAAATGTAAATTATGAGTCATGGGGTGTATTATGAGCACCGAAATGAGGACCTTACGTGATGAACCAGTCTAGGAAAGCCAGACCTATGAATTGTCGGAGCAGATCTGACCTTAGGAAGCAGTTTGAGCGGTTGCATGGCATGGACTCGCCGAGTTGTTCTTCAGACTCGGCGAGTTGAGTCGGGGTGGTCCCATGATTCTTCCAGGAGGAACTCGTCGAGTCAAGGGGGATACTCGACGTGTAGAAAGGGAATCTTAGAGAATCGGTGAGTTGAGGACGAGTGGACTCAGAGTTGTTGAACTCGGCGAGTCTCGGGGTGACTCGGCGAGTTAGATCGCGGATTTAGTGAAGTTCGGAGTATGGGGATTCGGCGAGTCATAGGGTTGACTCGGCGAGTAGGGTCAGTCAGGGGTTGACTTTGACCTTGTCTTTAACCAAGGGTTGACCAGTGGTTCCAGGGGTATTTTGGTAATTGTTGTTTATTGTTTGAGTTGAGTGCATTGGTGGCTGTCCAGAGGTGGAGATCGTATCAGTGATCGGAGCAGCTTGAGCTATCTGTTCAGTCGGCAGTTTCGAGGTGAGTTATCATCACTATATCGCTAGGGTTTATGGCACCAAGGCCGACCCTTTTATCAGATGGAAATCCGGGTAGTTGTCATTACATGTTATGGGCCGGAAGGCATTGCTATGTGGACCGGAAGGTCATGGCCTGGAAAGGCGTATGTATGCATTTAGTATGTTGACTGATTCGTAGGGCAATGTTATGCTAGTGACCGGCTAGACCGGTATCTTGTTTAGAGTAATGCTATGATATGTGATTTGTTGATCGATTGTTGTCTGTGAACTGTTATATGAATATGTGTTATGATTGCTAGATCTGGGGTGTGACCCGATATGTAGGGTCGTCCTATGATTTGTTATGTTATGTATGCGTTTTATGCTATGGGCCGGAAGGCAATATGTTATGGGCCGGAAGGCAATATGTTGTGTTATGGACCGGAAGGTCGGCGTGGGTAGGACCGGAAGGTTTACCCAGCACGGACGGAAGTCCCCTGAGACACATGGACCGGAAGGTCGTGGCCTGGAAGGACGTATATGTGGTTGGTATTTTGGGGGTATCTCACTAGGCTTTCGGGCTTACAGTTGTGGTTTTATGTTTCAGGTTCCCAAGAGTCTGTGGCAAGGCAAAGGCGTGATTGTACCGTTCCTCGCGTTGATGTTTTATGATATGAACCTGGGAAAATACTCTGTTAAATAATGCATTGAAAACCTTTTATAACAACGTTATTAAAATGAGTGGTTTTGAAAAGTTTTAATTGTTTTGAAATTTTGGATGTTACAAATGTTCCATCATTTCTTCCACCGGCTCCCAAGTCCACTCCGAACCCTTCCGGTGCTGCCACTACACCTTCACTAATTCCACCCTCTTGTTCCTCATATCCTTCGACTTCCAGTCGAGGATTGCAATTGGGCGCTCAATGTAATTCAGGCTGCCATCAACCTGAATATCTTCTAACAGCACTACCATTGAGTCATCCACTAGGCACTTCCACAACTAGGAGACACGGAAGGTGCTGTGGATCTGACTGAGTTCGGCTGGCAGATCCAGCCTATATGCCACCTTGCCCACCCGGGCTACAACCCTGAACGGACCAATGTATCTCGGGCCCAACTTGCCCCGCTTCCTGAATCGAATGACGCCCTTCCAAGGCGACACTTTCAAGAGAACCATATCCCCGACCTGGAACTCCAGGTCTGATCGGCGCTTGTCGGCGTAACTTTTCTGCCGACTCTGCGCAATCTGCAGCCTGCTCCAAACCTGTTGGATCCTCTCGGTCGTCTTGAGCACCACCTCTATGCTCCCCATGACCCTCTGGCCAACTTCACCCCAACATATCGGGGTCCTGCACCTCCGTCCGTACAACATCTCGAATGGAGGACGGTCAATACTCGCTTGGTAGCTGTTGTTGTACGAGAACTCAGGCAAGGGAAGATAGGTATCACAGCTACCACCGAAGTCTAGCACGCACGCCCGCAGCATATCCTCCAAAGTCTGGATGGTCCGCTCGCTCTGACCATCCGTATGCGAGTGGAAGGCGATGCTAAAATGCAGACGACTGCCCAACTCGTCGTGAAACTTCTTCCAAAACCTGGAAGTGAAACGCACATCCCTATCTAAAATCACTGATACCGGCACCCCGTGTCGCGCCACTATCTCCTTGATATAGATGTCGACCAACTTTTCGGCCGAGATACTCTCCTGGATCGGAAAAAAGTGGGCGCTCTTGGTCAATCGAACCACGATGACCCGAATCGAATCTACCCCTCGCGCAGTCCCGGGAAGCTTTGTGATAAAATCCATTGTAATATCTTCCCATTTCCACAACGGAATATCCAACGGCTGCATCTTGCCGTGCGGTCTCTGATGCTCGGCCTTGACCTTCCTGCAGGTCAAGCACCGCTCAACGTACCAAGCCACATCCCACTTCATGTAGGGCCACCAATAGTCTAGACGAAGATCCCTATACATCTTCGTCACCCCTGGATGAATGGAGAACCGGGATTTGTGCGCCTCCTCTATCAAGATCTGGCGCACGCCCCCGAGATACGGCACCCACACCCTACGATGTAGTGTCAATAATCCTCGGCTATCATAATCGAAGGAGGTGACTTGGCCCACTATCCGCTCGCTCTTCCGATGCTCCTCCTTCATAGCCTCCTGCTGAGCTTCCCGAATCTGTTCTAACAGTGGAGTCACCACCGTCATCCTCATACACACATCCCTGGCCGGCGCCGCCTTACGGCTAAGCGCATCGGCCACCACATTGACCTTCTTCGGGTGATAAAGGATCTCGCAATCATAATCCTTCACCATTTCCAACCACCGACACTGTCTCATGTTCAGATTCGGCTGATCCATGAGATACCTCAAACTCTTATGGTCCGTGTAAATGGTACACCGAACTCCATAGAGGTAATGTCGCCAAATCTTGAGGGCGAAGACCACCGCCCCCAACTCTAAGTCATGCGTCGGGTAGTTCTCCTCGTGAGGCTTCAGTTGCCTCGAGGCATAAGCAATGACGTGCCCCCTCTGCATCAATACCGCACCTAAACCTGAGATAGACGCATCACAGTATACCACAAAATCCTCTATGCCCTCTGGCAGGGCTAAGATCGGCGCCTCGCATAATCGATGTCTCAGAACCTCAAACGCTGCCTGCTGCTCAAGCCCCCATCGAAAGACCACGACTTTCTTGGTCAACCGTGTCAGGGGTACAACTATCTTGGAGAAGTCTTGAATAAACCTCTGATAGTAGCCCGCTAATCCCAGGAAACTTTGAATCTCGGATGGAGACTTCGGAACCTCCCATCTCATCATGGCCTCCACCTTGGTTGGGTCTACTGAAATCCCGTTCTGGTTGACAAGGTT
Source organism: Lactuca serriola (assembly GCF_051521515.1). Lineage (NCBI taxonomy): Eukaryota > Viridiplantae > Streptophyta > Magnoliopsida > Asterales > Asteraceae > Lactuca > Lactuca serriola. The sequence goes on along the minus strand of NC_136412.1, from coordinate 28,571,983 downwards.
CCCAAGAAACTGCACCTCGCGCAACCAAAACTCGCATTTGGAGAACTTGGCGTACAAGCTCTCCCTCCTCAAGGTCTCCAAAACCTCTCTCAGATGCTCCTCGTGCTCCTCCTGCGTCTTGGAATAAACCAAGATGTCATCAATGAAAACTATCACAAACCGATCTAGCATTGGTCTACACACGCGGTTCATGAGGTCCATGAACGTGGCAGGAGCATTGGTGAGCCCAAATGACATCACCACGAACTCATAATGGCCATAACGCGTCCGAAACGCGGTCTTCTGCACATCCTCCTCTCTGACCCTCATCTGAGGATAGCCTTAACGCAAATCGATCTTGGAGAACCAAGATGCTCCCTGAAACTGATCAAAGAGGTCATCAATCCTCGGGAGTGGGTAACGGTTCTTCACCGTTACCTTATTCAGCTCCCGGTAATCAATACACATCCGATGCGACCCGTCCTTCTTCTTCACAAACAATATCGGGGCTCCCCAGGGTGAACTGCTCGGTCGAATGAATCCCTTGTCTAACAGCTCCTGTAGCTGTGTAGACAACTCCTGCATCTCAGTAGGAGCCAAACGATACGGTGCCTTGGCTATCGGAGCCGCACCAGGAACTAGGTCGATCCTGAACTCTACCTGTCGCTCCGGAGGTATCCCAAGGAGCTCCTCTGGGAACACATCCGTGTAGTCTCGCACCACAGGGACCTCGCCCACCGTCGCCTTACCCACCTCCCGGGTATCAATAACATACGCGACATATCCCGCGCAACCCTGCTGAAGGTAGCGCCTAGCCCTCGCTGCTGAACATACTGTGGGTCCACGCGGTGGCCCCTCACCGTGGATCACCAACTCTCCCCCACTTGGGGTCCTGATCCGCACTAGCTGCTATACGCAATCTATCACCGCTCCATTAGGGCTCAACCAGTCCATGCCTATAATCACCTTGTTCCCACGCAACAGAATGGGAACCAAATCCACCAAGTAGCGCTCCTCGAATAACCTCAGGACACAATCTCTGAACACCGCTGATGCACGCACCGATCGATCATCGGCGATCTTTACCTCTAAAGGGCAATCCAATAGGCCTGAAGACTCAATAAACTTCTTGCTAAGCGCAAGAGAAACAAACGATCGGGTGGCACCCGAGTCAAACAACACCTGAACCGGGATACCGTTCACATGGAACGATCCTAACGCATAACACAGAGCGCATATCAATAACATAACATCATATAAATAAAAATAGAGAGAAAGAATCATACCCGTCACCACATCGGGTGCGGCGCGTGCCTCCTCGGTAGTCAGCTGAAATGCCCGGCTCTTCACCACTGTAGCCTCTTCCTTGCCCTGCTGGCCATCAGTGATCCGCAGGGTCGTTGGAGCTGGCGCCTTCACTAGCACTACTACTGTCAACTGGGGGCAATTGGCCTTCTTGTGGCCCCTCTGGTTGTAGTGGAAACACAGCAACTCAAACGTCTGTATCACAGGTGCAGGGGCGGTACAATCCCTGCTGAAATGTCCCGTCTTGCAGAACTTATAGCAGCCCGATGATCCTAGTCTACATGCCCCCTCATGAGGCCTGCCGCATTTCCGGCAGCGGCTCGGTCCTGACTGGCCTTTCGGCCTACCATCTAATCCCGTGGGCTTCTTCCCCGAAGCCCCTCCTGTCTGTCCCTCCTCTGTCTTCCTCTTCCGGATGTGCTCCAGATCTATCTCCCTCTCCCTCACCCTGGAAATCATAGAGTCCAAGGTGGGGCAAGCTGAAAAACTGACATGCTCCCGAATATCAGCTCGGAGCATGTCAAGGTAGTGGGTCCTCCTCATATCCTCATCACCCGCGTACTGGGGCACCAACAATGCCCTCTCCCGGAACTTGGCGGTGATCTCCGCCACTGTCTCTGTCGTCTGTCTCATATCTAAGAACTCTCTGGCCAGCTGCTGAAGCTTGACAGCCAGCGCAAACTCTGCCCTGAACCTGGTCACGGAGTCCGACCAGGTTATAGCCTCAACAGCCGAGGCTCCCAACGAGTCACCAACGGACTCCCACCAATCCCTAGCTCGATCTCGTAAACACCCTACTGCAAACCTCACCTTCGACCCCTCAGGGCAGAAGCTAGTCAACTGTGCAGACTCAATGTCTAGAATCTATCGCCTGGCAGCTATGGGGTCCTTCGCCCTGTGAAAATTCGACGCACCACTGCCCCTGAAGTCCTTAAAGGACAGTGTGCGAGATCCCGACTGGCCAGATGCCATGTCGCTCCTGAATGCCCTGAGGCGATCCTCCATCAGCTCGACTATCCCTTCCTTGATCGACCCGAAGATAATGGAGGTCGACTCAAGGATGCCCCTGGTGATCTCTGACGCGATGAACTCGCGTAGCCTCTCATCTACTGGCTCGGAACCTGATCCTGAACCTGATCCCTCTCCTGAACTGCCAACTGCTGGCCTTGATTATAGTACCACCATTCTGGAATACATAAATAACAACCGTTAGTGATACTAATACTTCTTGAAGGATCACATCTAATACAAGTTCCCTGGCATTATATTGGCCTTCCTTGGTTCGGGTGTGGATCCTCTACTTTCAGTAGTACGGGCCCATACTACCTTCCACATCTATCCGTACCTTCTTCAAGGACTGCCTCGACTCCACCAGATCCCTTTCACTACTGCTGATCACTGCTATACTCATCCTAGTCTTGCCCTAGGGAAATCTCTGACTCCACCTTACCTGATCCTCAGCTGCTGAAGCCCTTCTTGTAATGCCAATTAGCCATTACCTTAATACCATCACATGTGATGAGGCTCAGATAATCCTTCGAGTAACAGACTCATCCCTACAACGGTTAGACTCAGACAAGAGCTGCGCAATGGGGCCAAATCCAGCACTCTAAGATTATTCGGCCCGGATCACATGGGACGTGACGTATTCACCTAATGGCTAACTCCCATCACTCAGAGTCCCACGAAGCACAAAGCAAGTAGCATTCAAACAAAAGGAAACAACCTCAAGCAAATCCGCTCTCATACAGAGGAACTGAACTAGCATACAGTGCTAAACTCATACTATCATGCATAGCCTAAACAGACTATCCTACTGTTGTCTACTCAATTCTAGCATAAACTTTTATACACTGAAGCACATAAAACAGGCACATAAGGCATCACTCCTAGATCCTTAGTCCTATTCTAGCATGTTGTTCTATTAAAATTGATAAACATAACATAAGCTTGTATGGGTACATTGGGGAATACTTACTTGAGCTCGGCCGGTCGCGCACATCACACACTTTGTTCCTTCTTAAAACTCTTTACCTAACCTTTTAGAAAACTTTTTCTTTTTCAAAATCTTTCAATCCCTCGATTTGAGTTCAGACACCCCCGAAGGTGTGTCCGAATCCCTCAAACCAGGGCTCTGATACCAACTTGTTACGACCCATTTTTCACGCCAAAAATTTTCATTTTTCAATTAATATTTAGTAAAATCATTTAAAAATAAACATTGTCCAATCAAACCATTTTATAAACATATACTATGTCTGAAAACCAAAACATGTGAACTATCAAAATATCAGAGTATGAATCCCAGAATAATCCCATGAATGCGGAAAAACAGTGTGCGTGTATGATGTGCCGCTACTGCGCCAGCTACTTCTCCTTCAACGAAGAGGTACCTGAAACCAAAGCTATAAACTGTAAGCACAAAGCTTAGTGAGTTACCCCATCGTACCACATACCATACGATCACATAACATACATACTGCCAGGCTATCCTGGGGTGCCTGACTACCCGATGCGGCCATTCTGGCGTGCCGACTACCCGTGCGGCCATTTTGGGGTGTCGTCCTACCCGTGTCAAGCCATTCTGGGGTGCTGACTACCCATCGGTCCTAACAACCAAACTTGGGGACTATTCCCCTCCTACTACCTCTATCACATATAACATATCTTGCCAGCATATAAACATGTCATCACATAATGTCAGACATATCTGGGGAGTCTGACCTACCCTTCGGTCTTAACAACCGAACTCTACTACTATCACATATAACATATCAGGTAGCAGCAAGCCTAAATGATATCACAAAGACAATCATCTAACATACAACTCCTACTGGTGGGCCGGCATTGTGGTCGTAGACCCACCGCTACTGGAAGGTAACTCACCTCAAGGTAGTTGCAGATTCGAGCAGGAATTGACTGTCTACTGCTGTTGCTACTGTTCCGGAAGTCCTCCGGCTGTAGTTCCCACAAGACGTTCAGTCAAACACTGCTAGTTGATCCTAGGGTAAAATGACCATTTTACCCTTGAGCAGGTCAAAGTCCAAGTCAAAGTCAACTTCCAGTTGACCCGACTCGCCGAGTTGGCTTTCCAACTCATCAAGTTTCTACCCATTCAATTGTCCTTAATCCCGCCACTACTCGTCGAGTTAGGCATTGACCCGACGAGTTCTCCTTCCAAACTGAGGTCCAAAGGTCCTTCATCCTACTCACCGAGTTGCATGAACAACTCGTCGAGTTCATCTTCATCCGATGAACACCCCATGCTGAGACTCGCTGAGTCGTATGAACAACTCGCCGAGTCTGTTCTTTAGGTAAGAAGATGGCCTTGGACTCGCCGAGTCCCTCCATGGGTGAGTCTGGCTTCCGACTCACTGAGTTCCCCGCCCCTCCCATGACTCACGACTCCACTCAGCAAACACAAAAAGGGGAAAACTCTGGGACTCGCGACTCGACTCGCCGAGTCCGATGAACGAATCGTCGAGTTGTTCACATGCAATTACTACATACTCGATTTTGCTTGAATCCAGCTCATGCCATACATAGATCTGGGCTCTTACGGTAGGTTTTACACGTAAAGTTTCCAACTTTACGTGTATACATGCATAGGATGGGGATCGAAGGCCTAATAAAGACTAAAATGGTAGATCTAGGACATCCAAGCCATTTACTTCCATAAAGGCCATGGATCTGAGCTTCTTGAGCTCAAACATGCCTAGATTTAGAGGTTAATCAACTCATTACCATCCCTATTCCATAAACAAGCTTGGAAAATGGCTCAAGAAGGACTTTAATAGTGCTCTAAGGGATTCTTAGCATAAAAACAGAAGGAAACTCAGTTATACCTCAAGAAATCACTGAAATAACACCAAGATATATGGCCTCCTTCTTCTCCTCTTGATCTACCCTCCTTTTTCTCTCAAAATCTTCAAGAAATCACACCAAAATACTTCAATCTCACAAGAAACAGGGTTGGGATGATATAGAGAGCTTTGAGGGTGAAGGGGTCGGGCTTGGGGCGCATAAGGTTGGTTTAAATAGGGTGCAAACCCTTGAAATTAGAGTTTCATCTAGACAGCGGGTACTCGCCGAGTCGCCAACTTAAACGTGTTCAAATGTCCCGGCTCTACTCAGCGAGTCGGGCCTTCAACTCACCGAGTCCAGTGCTAAAAATGTAAATTACTTAGATAGGTCATACGCACCAGGAACCAGGTGCTACATAAAACTGTCCAACCGAAAAGTTATTGTTTCTTCATTGTTATCGGTATACAGATAGAGGACTGTAATTCTCACCATTTTTGGACCTGCAACGTCACATCCAAAAACTCCCATTGGCCTTCGTTACTGTGATCACTGATGGGTTTTAGCCATAAGAACTTTCCTATGTGCGCATGCAAAACCCTAATGCTTGGATCTAGGCTTTCTAATTAAACATGCTTTGAATCCAATACTTCTAATAGCTAATTAGGTATAAAACAATACAAAATCAGATCTAGAAGTTTACCTTTGAATCTCTTATTTGATCTTGTTGTCTTGGAGCTCTAGAGTCATAATTGTCACTCCCCTAATGGATTACAAACACCAAATAGCAAAGAGGATGATTTGAGAGAGAGGAGAGGGAAGAAATTCGGCCAGGGTTTTCTTACTTGAGAAGAGATGTCGATTTCCCTTAGCCATGGGATCTATTTATACTTGTAGACTCCTTAAGGGTTTCACCTTAAACCCTAGTTGGATAATCTTTCGTTAAAGCAATCCAAATCCTTACCATAGATAAGCCTTGGACGATTTTGAGCTATCCCAAGCTCTAGAATCCATCCAATTTCTATCCCTTAAGGATTTACAGTCTAAAGTGTAACTATCAAACAATTGACAGTTTATACCCTCTTATTTAATTAATCTCTTTAAGTCACCAAATTAATACTAATTAATTTATGACTTATATTAATCAAATAAAAATATTATTATTCCTTATATTATTCTCATAATATATTAATAATATTTATTCTCTCATAATAAATCATCCTATCAAGTTGCTATGGTGAAGGCAACCCAAAAGGACCATGCACAATCGGGTCAAATACTTGCCTAATATAGTTGCAGCCTTAGACACTATTCCAACAGTCTCCCACTTGGATAAGTCTAGTAACTATATGCACAAGTACAATCCGATTCACAATCGTAGCTCTCAAAGACGCTGTCAAACTCTGATCTAATCAATCTTGTCCTTTAGATAAGGGATCGTACAGTCCTCTGTTAGATATCATGCTGAAAATTTCTATGGAATGATTAGTCAAGCATTTAGGTTTCTCGATCTCTAATTTATTTGACATAGAACTTAATCGAACACATCAATTCAGTTCTGACCGGGCCCGGCACATAAGTCAAATCAAATCATCGTGCGGCCGAGATATCACTTTTACCTACTTAGGATAAAAGCTATAGATAAACTTCGACTTATATGCATTTACTTATTCATTAATCAACTATACACAACAATGCATTTTATAATATCGAGTTACTGATGCGTTTTCGCATTATCAATGTACAACCAATTAAAAAATAACAAACCATGTATCTAGGTTTTAAGACTATATGATATTATCGTCTTGCGATCACCCTTTTATATCATATTCCATAAGGTGATTCCAGCAAGCACGGGTTTGTTCCAATGCTCAAAACTAGTTCATAAGCACTCATGAACATCGTAGCAATCTTTTGCCATGTCTAATACCATTTAGACAATCTACGCACAAATTCACGACAATCTTCATTCATATCTACTTCCAACATATGAAAGATTATGGACAATTTAAATAATTCGATTATTCTTAATAAATTCAATTATTCTGGAAGTCAAAACATGCAAAAATGAAACAATAGTTAAACAATTAACATCAGACAGTAACATTACTCATAAATAAAACTCCTTTATTTAATCATCAAATGTTAATTACATTTATCTATTACACGTTTCTAATACTATCTATCTAATCTATGCTAATATCATCCTTCAGCCTAATACTCCTAGCATGCTGCAAGTGCTTAACCCTACTCAGTCCCTTCTTAAGCGGATCTGCTGGGTTATCTTCTGATGATATCCTCTTCACTACGAGTTGTCCTTCTTCTACACGATGTCTAATAAAGTGATATTTTCTATCGATATGTCTAGATCTACCATGATCCCTCGGTTCCTTGGTCAAGGCAACCGCTCCTTCATTATCACAGAAAATCTCCATGGGCTCCCTTATGGCAGGTACAACTCCAAGATCACCGACGAAGTTCTTCAGCCATATTGCCTCCTTCGATGCTTCGCTCGCTGCAATGTACTCTGATTCGCACGTTGAATCAGCTACGGTTTCCTGCTTGGGACCTTTCCAAGTCACTGCTCCTCCATTCAGGGTAAAGACCCAGCCCGACTACGAACGGTAGTTGTCCCTGTCGGTCTGAAAGCTGGCGTCACTATACCCTCGCACCTTCAAGTCATCACTCCCTCCGAGGACTAAGAACCATTCCTTCGTCCTCCGAAGGTACTTAAGGATATTCTTCACCGCAATCCAATGGGCTCTGCCAGGGTTCCCTTGATATCTACTAACCATGCTCAAAGCAAAGGCTACATCAGGGCGAGTACAAGTCATAGCGTACATGATTGAGCCAACTGCGGAATCGTATGGTACTCGGCTCATTTCTGCTATTTCAGCTTTGGTACTCGGACTTTGAGTCTTACTCAACTTGGCATTACTTTGTATCGGTAATTCTCCCTTCTTCGAGTTTTCCATACTAAAACGTTTTAGTACCTTCTCTAAGTAAGTGTTCTGACTAAGTCCTATTAGTCTCTTACTTCTTTCTCTCACTATCCTTATTCCCAAAATGTAAGAAGCTTCTCCGAGGTCCTTCATAGCGAAGCATTTTCCGAGCCAGGACTTAACCTCCTGCAGATTCGGCATGTCGTTTCCTATGAATAATATGTCATCGACATATAGAACGAGAAAGCTTACTATACTCCCACTGGCTTTGACATATACACATGATTCATCTTCGCTTCGTACAAATCCAAACTCTTTGACTTTCTCATCGAAGCAAAGATTCCATCTGCGAGACGCTTGCTTAAGTCCATAAATGGACTTCTCAAGCTTACACAGTCTATTCGGATGCTTCGGATCCACAAACCCCTCTGGTTGAGCCATGTAAACATCCTCAGCCAACTTCCCATTAAGAAAAGCGGTCTTGACATCCATTTGCCAAATCTCATAATCATGAAATGCGGCAATCGCTAGCATCACTCTAATAGATTTTATCTTCGCAGCTGGTGAGAAGGTCTCATCATAGTCAACTCCGGGAGTTTGAGTAAAGCCCTTCGCGACCAATCGCGCTTTATATGTGTGTACGTTTCCATCCATGTCGGTCTTCTTCTTGAAGATCCATTTGCACCCAACGGTCTTACATCCGGGCACATTATCAACCAAATTCCAAACTCAGTTATCATACATGGATTGGATCTCGCTATCCATTGCCTCTTTCCATTTCGCAGACTCGGGGCCTGCCATGGCTTCCTTATAGCTATTAGTTTCATCAAGGTTTATTAGTGTACCATCACTAATATACATGTCCCCTTCAGTAGTAATATGAAAACCATAAACTAGGGTTGAACTCTAACTCTATCGGAACGTCTAAGAGGTAAGGACTTGTCAATCGGTTCAACCGGAGTTTCCTCCTCGGGTTGAGTGCCAGCGGTAGTGGTTCCTTCATCTATCGACTCTTGAATCTCTTCAAGCTCGATTTGCCTCCCACTGTCTCCTTGGCTTATGAGTTCTCGCTCTCGGAAAACTCCTCTCCTTGCAACAAAGAAAACATTGTCCTTCGGTCTATAGAAGAGATATCCAAAGGATTTCTGCGGGTAGCCGATGAAAATACATCGCTCACTACGAGGTTCGATCTTGTCATGAGTATCTCGTCTTACGAAAGCCTCGCAACCCCAAACCTTGATATGTGCTAACGAGGGAACTTTCCCTGTCCACATCTCGTGAGGTGTTTTGGCAACCTTCTTAGTAGGGACTCGGTTAAGGATATGGGCGGCAGTCTCTAAGGCATACCCCCAAAAAGAGATAGGTAGTGAAGCACGACTCATCATAGAGCGAACCATATCCAATAAGGTTCGATTACGCCTTTCTACCACACCATTCAATTGTGGTGTCCTAGGAGGCATCAATTGTGAAACTATTCCACACTCCTTGAGATAATCATGGAATTCAAGACTTAGGTACTCTCCTCCTCGATCGGATCGAAGCATCTTGATTTTCCTGCCCAATTGATTCTCCACTTCATTCTTGAACTCTTTGACTTTTCAAAAGTTTCTGACTTTTGCTTGATTAAATAGATATACCCATATCTACTATAGTCATCGGTAAAAGTCACGTAGAAGCGGTTCCCATCCTTCGTGGTTGATCTAAACGGTCCACATACATCGGTATGTATTAGGTCCAATAGACCCTCACCCCTTTCACATGTACTTGTGAAGGGTGACTTGGTCATCTTTCCAAGTAAACAAGACTCGCATGTGTCATCTTCCCTAAGGTCGAATGACTCCAACACTCCATCCTTTTGGAGTTGGGCTATGCGCTTCTTGTTGACATGTCCAAGACGACAGTGCCACAAGGATGCTTTATCCATACTATTGGAAGAATCTATGTTTAAAACATCATTTCCTAAGTTATCAACAATCATAACAGTTTCATATATTCCATTACATGGTATAGCTTCAAAATAAAAGACACCATTTAGATAAGCTAAAATAGAACCATTCTCATTATTAAAAGAAAATCTAAAACCTTGTCTAAACAAACCATGAAATGAAATGATGTTTCCAGCCATTTCTGGCGAATAGCAACAATTGTTCAAATCTAAACATAAACTATTCCTAAGCACTAAAGAATACACTCCAATCTTGGTCATAGGCGACGATCTTCTGTTCCCCATGATTAGATTGATCCTTCCTTGCTCCACATCCCTACTTCTTCTTAGTCCCTGCACATTAGAGCAAATGTGGTAACCACAACCGGTATCAAGAACCCAAGAAATAGCATGATTAGAATCGTTAGATTTAATTGTGTATATGCCTGCGAAAGACGGCTTGATATTTCCTTCCTTGATGGCTTGCAGGTACTCTGGGCAGCTTCTCTTCCAATGTCCTATCTTGTGGCATTGGTGGCACTCTGCCTCCTTCGGGTTAGGGCAGGGCTTAGCAGGATCAACTTTGGTCCCACTAGAAGAGGCACTATCTCGGGCTTTAACCTTACGATAGTTCTTAGATGAAGCCTTCCTCTTCTTTCCCTTTCCTTGTCCAATAGCCAAGATAGGAGCAGCGGGCGGATCGGGAGTTGGTGCAACAGACTTGTCCTTGAAGTTGCTCTCAACGACCCTCAAGAGACCTTGGAGTTTGCTTAGGGTGACCTCCTCTTTGTTCATGTGGTAGGCCATCCTAAATTGATTGTAGCTCGGAGGAAAAGAGTGAAGCACCATGTCGATCGCCAAGTGTTCCCCAAAGTCAACATTTAACTTGCGAAGGCGGTCGACATACCTTTGCATCTTTTGCAGGTGCATGGTAAGAGACTCTCCATGAACCATCTTAGCGGAAATCATGTTAGTGAAAATCTCATAACGCTCTTGTCTCGCGTTTCTGTGGTATCTCTCCAATAAGTTTTGATGCATCTCGTACGGGTACATGTCCTCATAGGACTTTTGGAATTCGGAGTTCATGGTGGCTATCATGATGCAATGTACCTTCGTTGCATCGCGCTCATGGGTTTCAAAAGCGGTCATTTCAGCCGGAGTACCGATTTCAGGGTTGATTTTCTCGAGCTTCTCATCGAGGACATACTCCTTATCCTCATAGCGAGCAATGGTGCGAATGTATCTTATCCATTCGCTAAAGTTCGTCCCACCGAAAGTGACCTTTTGACAAAGGCTCATCAATGTGAAAGAACTAGCAGCAGCGTTGTTTGCGTTCGACATCTACAAATAGAAAGGACAAAGATATATTAGAATATGAATCCCTAATTATCACCCAATAAGAAAAATTAGGGCTAGGAACCAACAACAATATTTACATATTAGAAAAGGGATGCCGTAATCTAACATGCAAATAATATGAAGGTAAGTGAATGACGATTCACTAATTCTCCACCATAAAAACATAACTTTAAGTCCTAAATGTATTGAGAATTCCTAGGTTCGGATGAGATTCATTGAAACTATTCAATGGCATGTTTAAATCTCGATATGCCCCTCTTGTTTGTGACTGGGATACCGAGGATCACAAAGCGGGTGTGAATTACCATGCAAATTCACATGGTGCCTTCATTGTAACGATCACCTATTCGATGTGCCGGTAAACCATACACGCTCCATCGAACTATGATAAACAATGAATCACCCTTTGCCACCTTTTCTTAGAACCAATTAGTGTGCCGGTAAACCATGCACGCTCCACTAACTTCTTAGCAAGGGTGCAAAGTGTAATTTCATGTGATTGCATCAATTCACTTTTCCTAAAGTAACTAAGATTGGGAATTTTCTTAAAAAAATGTGTATTTACTTTGTATTTCATATTATACTTTTAATGAGAGGATGAGGTTGCCCTATCCTATCCGTTCGGCTAACGACCCTCCACCGATCAAGCAAGCGGTGGATGTGAGTGTACACCCATTAAGCGTCATTTTATAGGCCGCAACCTTATACCCACCTTATATATATATATATATATATATATATATATATATATATATATATATATATATATATATATATATATATTAATCTTGTAATATTATATTAGTATAGGGTTGTATTTTAAACTTTTAAAAAAAATCTAGGGTTTGAAATTTAAATTGTCTAAATTAAAACTTTTAATCACAAAATATAAATTTCAAAACTTGAGGACAAGTTTTAAACATTTAAAACATGGTGGATCAAATAATAAATAATCTCAATTAACAGTTAATTCCTTAATTATCCATATTTGATTTATTTAATGATTTCTTGCAAGATAATTACCAATTTAATCAAAATAATTAATTAATTATCACATAAGGAAATTAAATATTTTATTAGTTGATAAATATCTTTAATTAGATCAAGATTATAGTCATATATATCATAAAATCGGATTAGAGTTGATCTAATATGATTAAGGTAAGTTTCCATAAGATAATTATCAAAAAATCCCGAATCTGGCCTTTCCTGACGCTTGGACTCGACGAGTTCCCAATTGGACTCATCGAGTCAGGCCAACTCGTCAAGTCCACCATGGGACACGTCGAGTTCATGACACAGAAACACAAAATTCAAATTTTGCAAACAAGTTTCAAACAAACAAGCAACAATTTAATAGAAACCAATCTAGGCTCTGATACCACTGATGGGTTTTAGCCATAAGAACTTTCCTATGTGCGCATGCAAAACCCTAATGCTTGGATCTAGGCTTTCTAATTAAACATGCTTTGAATCCAAGACTTCTAATAGATAATTAGGTATAAAACAATACAAAATCAGATCTAGAAGTTTACCTTTGAATCTCTTGTTTGATCTTGTTGTCTTGGAGCTCTAGAGTCAATATTGTCACTCCTCTAATGGCTTACAAACACCAAATAGCAAAGAGGATGATTTGAGAGAGAGGAGAGGGAAGAAATTCAGCCAGGGTTTTCTTACTTGAGAAGGGATGCCGATTTCCCTTAGCCATGGGATCTATTTATACTTGTAGACTCCTTAAGGGTTTCACCTTAAACCCTAGTTGGATAATCTTTCCTTAAAGCAATCCAAATCCTTACCATAGATAAGCCTTGGACGATTTTGTGCTATCCCAAGCTCTAGAGTCCGTCCAATCCCTATCCCTTAAGGATTTACAGTTGATATTGTCATATTTATACTTATTTTTAGGCAATATTTAAGTACATTTTTATTAATAAAGTGGTAATATGTTTAGAATAATGATACTTATGACTTTCAATTGTTATTTTCAGTCAATATAAAGGATTTTAGAAGAGAGGGACCAAAAATGCCGAAATGTGGAACATGGGAGGCTTGAAAGACAAGAAAATAATGAATTCACGATAAACACTCAGTTCACGACGTGACAATGAAGCCCACGACGTGGCACGGGTGTTCCAGAAGATAAACATCGCGACGCGGAGGATTTCCTTGAAGGATACGGATTGCTTGAAGCCCACGACGTGGCACCTCTGGCCACGACGTGGCGCGGTTTTTGAGGATTATATAAGTCCTCCTGATTATTATGAAGGAGAGAGCTTTTGGCAGAAGAAAAGAGTTCCAGGAGACGATTAAAAACGAAAGAAAGGTTCTGGAAGAGGGTTTTTAACACCAAAAGAAGTAAAGGTTTATTTTTTAGTTAAATAAGAACATGTCTTTCATTAGTTTTAGCTGTTTTGGTTTAGTTGCTATGATGAGTAGCTAAATCTAGCTACTCTTGTTTAGCTAGATGAAGCTTTGAACTTATGAATAGTTATATGCTTATGGATTGAGTTTAGTTGGTAAAAATTTGCTTGTGTTTGATTTGTATAACCTAGCATGCTATTATTTGTTTATCTAATTGCTTGATTGCATGTTCTGTGTAGCTTGGTGACCATTAAACTGCATGAACCTGTTTACCTAATAATTTAGTGAACACTGAATCGTTAGAGCTAGGATTGACTAATCTTAGTTAGTAATTAGAATAAATAAATCTTAGCTGCGCTAGAGAACGTGTATTGTGACCATAATTGTGTTTATACAACAAATCTTACATAGCATATTTACATTCATAATTAGTTCTGTGTTTAATTATGTGTGAACATACATGGTTTGACATGAATTAGTTAATTATTGGTAAGATAGAACTAAATTACTAATACAACTAAAAACCCAACTTAATAATCCGTAATCATTAGCTAGCCATAAGGAAGAAGTGGATTCAAAACTAAACAAGAGTGTGTTTTTATTTATTTAATTTGAATTAAGTTCATCTGATCTTGTAAAACCAGATAAAACCCCTTATTAAACTTGTTAATAAATTAGGTTAATTTAGTAGTAAGTAAATTAATTAGAACACCGTTCCCTGTGATCGACACCCGACTTACCCACGCTATATTGTAATTTGACTAGGTACACTGCCTATAAGTGCATAGTTAGTTAAGTTTGTTAGGTTATAATTATTAAAATTAGTGAGTACTTTTGTGCACATCAAGTTTTTGGCGCTGTTGCCGGGGAACGGCTTAGTTTTTAGCTTATTTATTTGCATTAAATTGATCGATCCTTCTTGTGGATTAAAAACCCACAAAAAGTTAATTTTTTAGCAAAATAATTTTTTCTGCTATTCACAGAGTCCACGACGTGGCATCACTTTGGCCACGACGTGGACAGTTAAAAACTAGATTTTTTTGGTTTGAAGTTAGTTTTTCTTATTTTAGTTCAGTTTTATGTTTTTTTTAGTTTAGCAAGTTGCAGGAGTTCATGACCAGAAGCTCAAACACACACTTGGTGCCACCACTGGAAGACCCCGAGTCTGCACCTCACAAGAAAAAGACGCCCTTGCAAGAACTGAAGTCAGCTTTTCTAGGAAGTCGGGAAAGAAGACAGGAGAGTCAAGTTCATCAGCGAAGCACAAGAGCAATCTTGAGCATTTGGATCATACACCCATCCAGACCGAGTCCAAAAGCGATACCGAGCTAGAATTTGAAGAACACACAAGCGAACCCGAGAACGAGCCAAGGAACGAGATGGCAGCGATTGAAGAAATGTCCATGGGAGCTTATAAGAAGCGGATCCGAGAAGATATGGGTCCCGGTTTAGTCCAACCCGCAATACCTGCCACTGCCACATTCGAGCTGAAGGGACACATATTGACCGCACTGAAGGACATCCCATTTTCCGGGAAAGATCATGAGGATGCTTTTAAGCATCTAGATGAAGTTAATGACATTGCGGATTACTTTAATGTCCCAAATGTCAAAAAAAACACAGTCTTGCATAGGATGCTTCCCATCACTTTCAAAGGAGCCGCTAAGGAGTGGTTGAAAGCACTCCCACCAGGTACAATCACCACTTGGGCTCAAATGCGTGAGCAATTCCTGGACCAGTTTTGCCCGCCATCCAAGATAGCCAAACTCAAGAAGGCAATAGCCAACTTTGAGCAACAGCCGGGGGAGTCACTATACGAAGCATGGGAGCGGTACAAGGGCTTGCTTAGAAATTGCCCTCAACATGACCTAAATGTGCAGCAAGAGATGTCAATCTAAGGGAGGTTAAGGAGTTAATTGAAGAATTCGCGAAACACTCTCGCGAATACCACAACCCAAGGCAAGATGGAATCAGAGGCGGTGGAGGGGCCCAAACTGAAGAAATTGCAGCTGTCATGGCCATGCTGAATAACATGGATCGCAGGATAACACAAATGGACCAGTCAATACATGCCATAAGAGTAGGGTGCGAGAGATGCAGTGGTCCACACTTGACCAAGGACTGCAATGTAGATGAATTTGGGAACAGAAAAGCTCAAGTGTGCTACTCTAGTAGGGATAAATTTGATGAGGACTGGAGGAAACCGAAGAAGGAGTGGCTGCCATATGAAGAGTATAAGAGGCAAAAAGAAGAGAAATATAGGTAGACAGGTCGAGGCCTATATCAAAAGGAGCAGTCACCGGCCGAGAAGAAACCCGACCTAGAGACCATTTTGATGAAGTTTATGGAGGCTTCAGAAAAGAGACACGATGCCACTGATTCCGCTATCATGGAACAACAAACATTGATAAAGAACCAGCAAGCCTCCATCCATAACCTTGAAGTACAATTTGGTCAACTAGCCACTCTAGTTCATGAAAAATTGTCCCCGAAGAATCCCGAAGTAAAGACCCAATCTCACGTAATGGCCATTGATACTGAAGAAGATGCAATATCTGAGTTCCTGGAGGGATTGGAAGAAGAACCGAAGCAGCTCAAGAAATCAAGGATCGAAAATGGAGAAAGTGCTGAACCAGGCTCGCCACGACGTGGCATTCCTCGACCCACGACGTGGCGCAAGTATGATCAAAAGTCCTTTGAAACCATTCCAGCTTATCATCCACCTCTGCCATTTCCCAACCGAGCTACCCTCAGTCAACTGGAGAAGGAGCATTTGGAGTTCGTAAAGCATGTGAAGGGGATCCCAATTAATACCCCATTTGTCGAGTCCTTATCCAAAGCTCCCGAGAACCAGAAATTACTGCAAGACTTGATAGATACGTGAAGGCAATTAAAGAAGCAGTCTACAGTGATTCTAAGTGAACAAACTTCAAAAGTTGTGTTGGGAGAAACACCAGAAAAAATGGGGGATCCTAGACGCCTCACTCTTCCATGTGAGTTTGGGAATAAAATGAAGGTTAATGCTTTAGCCGATTCTGGGGCTAGCATTAATTTAATGCCTTTTTCATTTTATCAAAAATTGGAGATTCAGAAGATGAAGGCTACAAAAATGAAGATTCACATGGCGAATCATTCGTTGACACAACCCCGCGGCATCGTGGAGGATATTTTGGTGAAAATTGGAAAATTTGTTTTTCCAATAGACTTTGTAGTCTTGGACGTGAAAGAAGATCCGGATGTTCCAATAATCCTTGGCCGGCCATTGCTTAACATTGTTGGAGCCCTAGTTGATATCCGCGAGTCCAAGCTCACTTTGAGGGTTGGGGATGAACAAGAAGTCTTTGGGATAAAAGATGACTTTCAAGAAGATAAAGAAGAGGTGTTCACAATTAATGAAGAGAATGAACTAGAAGAACTAGAAAAGCTTATGGAAGAAGAGATAAAGGCAGTTCATCAAGTCAAGAGGACAAAACCAAGGGCATCTGTTCCGTATTTGATTGAAGTCATACCTTACAAGAGTCCGCCTTCTTGGGTAAGCAAAGAGGACGAGGAAATGACAAGTGATGAAGAGGAAGTCACTTCAAGAGTAACAAATCCAGTGGTGAAAGAGGAAGAGAATGCTATGGAATGCAAGGAACAAACGAAGGGCACAAAACGTAAGCTTGAAGAAGATGGAAAAGCTAAAAAGGGAAATTCAAAGAAGGCGTATAAAAGGAGAGTTCAAGCATACAAACGGCGATTCAAGGAACAAAAGATTCTGGTGGGAGACTCTTCCGAAGATTCAACGTAGGAGGCATAGAGTCCAGCTCAAGACTCCAAGAAAAAAGAAGCGCTTCTCGGGAGGCAACCCGAGTTTGGTTTGCATTTTCCTTTTAAATTTTTTCTCTTTTCTTTCTTTTCTTTTAGCTTTTATTTAGGAAAAACATCAATTCATCGTCTAAAAACTGATAATTGGTAAAGAATTAGTTGTAGGGAACTTTAAATAATGAATGATATGCAAAGTAATTAGTTAATATGTTAGAGTCCATTAAAAATGTTGCAATTGGCAGTTTCCACGACGTGGGCATAGCCAGCCACGTCGTGGGTCGAAATGAAAACACGCGATTATAAAGCAGACTTAAGTTTCCACGACGTGGGCATAGCCAGCCACGTCGTGGCCTTTAAAAATCAGGGGGGACCAATTTCTTAAAACCCTTTGACCGATAATTCTCACTCCCCATTTGGAGACTGCCGCACGAACGGGAACATCATAACCCCACAGCCAATTTCTTAATCTACTTCCAATTTCCTTGCAAGATCTTGCCAATTAATCCACTTGGTATGTGTTTTACTCATTATTTTGTAGTTAGTTCTTCCAATATCAAGTTTTCATGGTTAGGGTTGATATGATTTACGAAATTGGTTGAATATAGTGGTTGATTTTAGGTTAAATATCCCTTAAATGGTCATAGGAACAAACCCCAATTACTAATTTTGGTAGATACGGCATGAAAATAGTCCGATCTGGAAACTGTGACCGAACGCGACCCACGACGTGACGCAGCCTGGCCACGTCGTGATTTCTGTGAAACAGGTTTAAATTGTTTTAATGTGTTGGTTGTTTGCTGCTTTGGTTTGCTTTTGTATGCAGAAATGGGACCACGACGAGCTGTTCCACAGGAGAAAAACCCGATAGATGTAGCAAGCATACATCCCTTATACCAGTTTCCTCAAAATATTCCCCGACCGTTGCTAACTACCTACGAGAATCGGCTTGGATGGTTACATAATAGGGAGTTTGCAATAGCTCCAATTATCGATTGGGGATGGCTTGGTGGAGTGGGAATGGTTGCAGAGTAGACACGCTATTGGTCAAAAACATACGAAGGGGACCAATTTTCGTTCACTTGTCACGGGTGGAGGAATTTAATCGCCATTCAAGAACCCGTGTACTGGGAATTATCGGTAGAGTTTTTCTCTACCGTATGCTTCGAGGAACACACTCTTGATTTCACATACAACCGGGCACTTGTGTTTCGTTTGGGCGGTGTATATCGAGAGTGTAGTCTTCGGGAATTTGCTTGGCGTATGGGGCTCTATATAGAAGTGGAGACGCAATCTCTGTTTTTCATTCCGTTCTTGCTTGGATGTGTGCGGGATTTTGCTCCGGGTACTTTGGATGTGCAGTTCTGGCGGGGCATTTCTAACCATGAGTACAACACTCGTGACTCGAGTGAGTCACAAATATGGAATCCTGTTTTCCGATTTTTGCACCGCCTTATCACTTTTTCAATAAATCACAAGCATCATGGTGATAAGGTCCCCATTCAGAATTTGTTTTATTTATGGACTCTTCTTACCCCGGGAGTTTGCTGTGATTTACCTTATATGTCGGCGAGGTTTATGGGGAAGAGAGCAGCCAATTCTAGGCCTGGGAGCCCGATTACTGGGGGGGGGGGGCATTTGGTTACTCGTCTGGCTAGGTCATATCATATTTTGACCCATGACTTTGTGAGGAATCTTACTCGATTCCCGGATACAGACTTGACCATTCAAGTCTTGGGTGTTATGCGAGCGGTGGTGAATATCGGGGGGTCGTTTTGTTATACCGCCGATAGATGACGAGCAGGAGGAGGTGTAGCCGAGACAGCAACCACCAGCCAGACCGCGGCGTCGAAATGTGCGGGCTAGAGGTGAAGTCGAGCGAGAGCATGCTGCTTCGCAGTATATGCAGGGAGTGCCCACCGACCCTTTTCAGAGTCGGGTAGGAACATATTTGGATAATCTACGGGGGCATGACATTTACCATACCCAGCTTACTGAGGGTATTTATTCGCATTTGGGTGTGACCCGACCACCTTCTATGCCACCACAGTATCCCTATTTTCCGACATGGGAGGAGCTATGGCGTCCGCAAAATGATGGGGCAGGGCCAAGTGGAGCACAAGATCAAGATGATGATTGATTTTATTTCTTTTGAGTAGTTTTTTTTATGTTGAATTTGGTGTGTGATGTAAAACATTATTAAACTATGATGTTACTTTTTATTTCTTTTGGGTTGTCCATTTTTTTTCAGATTAGCATTGGAATTCTAAGGAGCAAAAAAGGTTAACTTTCGAGTCATGTTTGTCCAGTCCAGGAAGCTTAGAGTCATGAGTTGGAACCCACAATTCAAGATAAGTGTGGGGTATATTAGGAGAGATGTTATAGTTGGGAAATATATTTGCATAGAAGCGTCTGAAACCAGTTAGCCATTGGTCAAAGTTGATAAAGTAAATAAAACAAATAAGCCATTTTCTGCTGATGACCAGTTTCCACGACGTGGAATCCTTGCGCCATGTCGTGGCGCTCTTGCAGTTTGAAGAAATTCAGCATTTTTGTGTTCGCGGTTTCAACCCATATCACGACGTGACCCAGTTTATCATTGTCACATTTTTCCTTACAAATACCCACTTTGAAGAATTGAAGTTTCGAGTCATGTTTGTGGTTTATTTACGTATTCAACCAATTCTACACCAAGTTTCTATTTTTGGAAGTCCAATTGCACGTTTTCCACACTTTTGGAGATGCTCACGCCACTATCCCAGGGGAGTCTGTTCCTTTTTCTCCCTTTTCTTTAATTTTGATTTATTTTTATGAATACAATGAGGGCATTGTATGAAATAAGTGTGGGGTAGGGGTAGAGAAAGTAAGTTGCTAGAAAATCATAGAATTTGATAGTAAAAAATTGAAAAAATTTTGAAAATTTTGAATAATTGAATCTAGTAATAATTTGAGCTATAATTACTAGTATTATGTGGGATGATCCGATGAAAGTTCAAATGTTTAGTTGAGCCAATACACGTTATAGTGCATTTGTGGCCTCCCTTATTTTAGTGAAATCATGGAACAAAAACACAACCCCGCTTGGTTTGAGGGATGCAATATGTTTAGCAGCCTAAACCTGAAATGTATCCAGGAAAATTATTATCATTAACCGATAAAGGTTGAGGTTGAGCGCCTCTGCTTAAGCATGTAGATTTTGAGTGAAAAAAAGTGAGGTACATGTTAAAAAAAAAAAAAGAGAATTACGAGTAAAGTGTGAAGAATTTTGGAGCAAATAAATTGAAGATTAAAAGATCAAAATTTCAAGAAATTCAAAAGTTGAAGATACCAGAAATCAAATCAAATAAGGTGGTGAATTCAAAGAGATCAAATGTCAAAGAAATGAAGAATTCCAAAAGAGCTCCATAGTGGTATCGATAATTGTAATTTTAGATTATGTATGCTTAGGTTGCTCAACTAAAAATACCTTGAGGATAAGGAGGTTTTCTGAGGATGGATTCGGAGGGTTGCATAAAATGAGCATTGTTCGGAAAAAGTGGGCGAGTGTTTATGAAGATTGTGAGTATTTAGACTATGGGGGGTACTTTAGGAAAATTTTAGACACAAAAACATGCGTTGAGGTCTTGGCATAATGGCTGAACTAGAGTCGGATTGTTCTGTGTGGTGTTAGTAATTAAGAATTAAGTTTAAATTTGCTTGAGGGCAAGCAAAGCCTAAGTGTGGGGTATTTTGATATTGCCATATTTATACTTATTTTTAGGCAATATTTAAGTACATTTTTATTAATAAAGTGGTAATATGTTTAAAATAATGATACTTATGACTTTCAATTGTTATTTTCAGTCAATATAAAGGATTTTAGAAGAGAGGGACCAAAAATGCCGAAATGTGGAACATGGGAGGCTTGAAAGACAAGAAAAGAATAAATTCACGATAAACACTCAGTTCACGACGTGACAATGAAGCCCACGACGTGGCACGGGTGTTCCAGAAGATAAACATCGCGACGCGGAGGATTTCCTTGAAGGATACGGATTGCTTGAAGCCCACGACGTGGTACCTCTGGCCACGACGTGGCACGGGTTTTTGAGGATTATATAAGTCCTCCTGATTATTACGAAAGAGAGAGCTTTTGGCAGAAGAAAAGAGTTCCAGGAGACGATTAAAAACGAAAGAAAGGTTCTGGAAGAAGGTTTTTAACACCAAAAGAAGTAAAGGTTTATTTTTTAGTTAAATAAGAACATGTCTTTCATTAGTTTTAGCTGTTTTGGTTTAGTTGCTATGATGAGCAGCTGAATCTAGCTACTCTTGTTTAGCTAGATGAAGCTTTGAACTTATGAATAGTTATATGCTTATGGATTGAGTTTAGTTGGTAAAAATTTGCTTGTGTTTGATTTGTATAACCTAGCATGCTATTATTTGTTTATCTAATTGCTTGATTGCATGTTCTGTGTAGCTTGGTGACCATTAAACTGCATGAACCTGTTTACCTAATAATTTAGTGAACATTGAATCGTTAGAGCTAGGATTGACTAATCTTAGTTAGTAATTAGAATAAATAAAGCTTAGTTGTGCTAGAGAACGTGTATTGTGACCATAATTGCGTTTATACAACAAATCTTACATAGCATATTTACATTCATAATTAGTTTTGTGTTTAATTATGTGTGAACATACATGGTTTGACATGAATTAGTTAATTATTGGTAAGATAGAACTAAATTACTAATACAACTAAAAACCCAACTTAATAATCCGTAATCATTAGCTAGCCATAAGGGAGAAGTGGATTCAAAACTAAACAAGAGTGTGTTTTTATTTATAGAATTTGAATTAAGTTCATCTGATCTTGTAAAACCAGATAAAACCCCTTATTAAACTTGTTAATAAATTAGGTTAATTTAATAGTAAGTAAATTAATTAGAACACCGTTCCCTGTGATCGACACCCGACTTACCCACGCTATACTGTAATCTGACTAGGTACACTGCCTATAAGTGCATAGTTAGTTAAGTTTGTTAGGTTATAATTATTAAAATTAGTGAGTACTTTTGTGCCCATCAACAGTCTAAAGTGTAACTATCAAGCAATTGACAGTTTATACACTCTTATTTAATTAATCTCTTTAAGTCACCAAATTAATACTAATTAATTTATGACTTATATTAATAAAATAACAATATTATTATTCCTTATATTATTCTCATAATATATTAATAATATTTATTCTCTCATAATAAATCATCCTATCAAGTTGCTATGGTGAAGGCAACCCAAAAGGACCATGCACAATCGGGTCAAATACTTGCCTCATATAGTTGCAGCCTTAGACACTATTCCAACAATCACGACCAGTAACGTAACACAAAAAAACGAGAGCCTGTGGCGGTGTGCTAGCATTACCATGCTGTTTTTTCAGTGTCATGTCACAAAACAGGAGTAGGCGTTGCCCACACCGTTTAGTCTTAATGAAACACGAAACAACACATGTTTATAAAAAAGGACCCAAACTTACAAGTTACAACACTTGTTGGATCAATTTGGAAAATTATAATCAAATGATTAGAAAAAATGTATTTTTAAAATAACAATTTGGATTAATAAAAATTAGTTATTTATAAACATATTAATTATAACAAGAATATTGTAACTATATCATTTTAACAGGGGTTTAATAGTATTTTTTAGAATCTAGGTGTGTTTATGATTAATTGATGAGAAATTAAATATTCTCCTATTTTTTTATTTTTACACATCCTCCTATTCAAAAGTGAAAGAATATTTAATTTCTCTTAATTGATAGAATGATTGGTAAGAACAAAAGTAAAATGATATTTATTTTCTTTTAATTGATTATGATATAAACCAATGGACAATAGTATCAATGTTAATTAAATATTTACATTGCGCGTTGTCCATCTTATCAACTTTAAAAATATGGAAATTTTTGGTCCGTTTTCACAATTGATTAGGCCATGAGGTGTACTTCCTAAGCCAAGAGGTGTGTGTTTCTTTCCGATATGTAACTATTGAAGCACGATGGTCATGGGGTATACTCCCCAACATAGCATCCACAAGAGAGAATGAGAGAAACACAAAAGCCACAAGAGAGAACGAGAGAGGAGAGAGGAAAAGAGTGAAAAGCAAGAAAGAGATAAGAGACTTTTTAGTGTTGCATCTGGTGGTGCATATAACAATAGCCAATGCTCGTTGTGTCAGGTAAACACACCACCACCCTCGGAGTGCAATGTGCAATGTGCTGGTGAGATGCCAACATGGTAACAAACACCTCTCTTGACCGGTATATCATATACTATTTAGGGTTGTATTTAATTTAAAATTGACAAATTCATTGTAATCGGAATGTTATAGTAAACTTATTTTGAAATATATGTTTAAAGCTACAGGCGATAAATTTATAGTAAAATAAGAAACATGTTTATTAAAAAGTGAATCTGATTCATCATAAAAAAAATTATTAAATATAAACTGATAAACCAATATATTTCTTATGGGCCTTTTTTCTTGATTTTTTTTATATTAAAATATTAAGTATTGTTTGAATAATGTGTTAGAATACATAAATACTAGTTGTCAGACCCATTTATTATATTGATTAATTTAAAAATAAAAAATAAAATATATATATATCAAAATACTTAAAATTTTTGAATTTATAAGAAAATAAGAAAAATATTGAATTATATAATGAAAATGTTTTTTTATCTAAAAAATTTAAACAAATAATTTAAATAAATAAAAGAAACTAATGAGCTTTAATTTTATGAATTTTGAAATTAAAAGGTAAGTTTGTTAATGAAATTGATATTCATTTATTATTACATTTATAACAATTATTATATTAAAATATTATGTAGAATTTAATAAAATAAAAAAACTCATAAAATGACATGTGAAAAAAAATTAATTCAAAATAACCACAAAACGATATTTGACAAATTGAATGAGAATGTGACAAATGACAATAAAAATTCATTTATTAGAAAAGATAGTCTATGTGAAGTTGGTGGTGTATAAACAAGGATCGTTTCCTTTTTGTTCTAATAAACAAACAATAAATGACCAAATTTATCAATTTCTATGTATGTTGAATAAAAGAAATTTATATATACATAAAAACTTAAAAAGTTGGGGAGCAGTGTACTTTTTTCTCTTTCCTGTTTTGTCACCGAAGTTTTTATTCTCATTCTAAAGACCCAATAACAATTTCGTCTTCCCATTCTTCTCTTCTATTCTTATCCTCAACCTTGCCGCCCTCCTCCTCTAATAGTCTTTCTTTTCGTTCTCCTTACTTCCTCTTTCTTACTTCTTTACTCTTCCTCAGATGCAAGAAACCCCTTCTTCGATTCTTCTACGTCGATCCTCTTCCTTCACATGTTGTTCTCTTCATAAACCTGAAACTCTCTTTTGACATCGATTTCATCTCCCTTCCAATTTTGCGCTTCTCTCTCTACACCCAAAAAAAATCATGTCGTCGCTTATACAAGCTACTGCCCACCGCCGCCACCCCCACAATTTTCTCAACTTCCGACACCGAGAGCAAACCACCAGCCACCACCAACTACTGGTTCATCTTTTTGGATATACCACAAACTGTTCATAGTTTGGATCAGGTCGCCGACTACGGAAACGCATGAGTAGAAGGAAATAGAGGTTATGGCTGACAGCAGGGCATACAACAGTATCTGATTGAGCGCCACCGTAACTATTCACCTCTGTTTTTTCTGATTTCCTTTGTGAATGTTCCTTCTTGGTGGCTGATTCAGAACGAGTTGAAGGTAATGTTTTCTTCTACCTCCAGGGTATCGGCTATGGTGGTGGGGTTTCTTGGTCTTTCTTTAAGGATGGTCGTGGGTATCACTTCCCCTTTATGAGCTTTGTCTCAGGTTCGATTTTGTGATTTTAATCCTTTAGTTTTTATTTCATTTGGTTGATTCTAAAGTGTTTATGGCCTTTGTTTGATTAATTGTTGATATGTGTATTTTTATACATCATATCTTAATATTTTAGCCATTATTATTCTTATTTAGAACTAAAGTGTACTTATGATGCTCTGAATTACGATTTACAGTTATTAGTTATCGATAGAGCGGAAAAGAAAAGATTGGAGCGGAAATTGGGCTTAGAAGCTAAAATAACGAAATCTGATGAAGGCTGTTATTACGCCCAACGTAATTACCATTACGCCATGCATACTGGAGAGACACAGAGTACGCCGAGCGTAGATTCACTTACGCCCAGCATACCGGGCTTGCATCCGGACTTCCTTATCACGATAGGATTCCTACTCCGCCCATCGTAAACCAACTTACACCCAACGTACGTAAGTCGGTTCCAAAGGTTATAAAAAGCGAATATCGGATAACCAAAGGAGAGAATTGGACTTCCACTGATCCTTAGTGGACAAGAAACATATATTTGGCCGTTTTGAGGGTCTAGAAGGCGGACGGAAGGCCGTTAAGCTGACGGGAGCGAAGATCTGAAGGATTAGAGAGCGGATTCGTGTAGGTACTCATGTGGTTTGTTAATGTGACCATGCTTAGCATTCCGTTGTGATACTATTACGTTTTTATTTTCTGATTTTGGTGTTAAAACCATTTACTTTGAGTTTATGATTAAATAAAACCTTGATTATTGGATTAATTGTTATGTTGTTTTGTTTGTTTATGTTTAATTTATCTTGCCAAGCTTGTTAAAAGATCCTTATGTGTTAATGACAATTATTTTTTGTTAATTGTTAGGCATATTAAATTGTATGAACATCTGCTAGATTGCTTGTCTCTTATGATTTTGATGACCATCAAGATTATATACCTAGGAATAGCGAACGTGAAACTAGGGTTAACTAGGAAATAAGTAAGTTAATGTGTAAGCCTTATCTGACGAACCATCGACAAGAGGTTAATTGAATTAGTAATTTGATTAACTATTATTACAAGTCTTGCTTGATATGAACTGAACACTAGGAAGCATGTTAGTTTAACCAACTGATCACTGTTTGAATTGACTTGTTTGCTAAAGGATTAGTAATAACGAATGTGAATCTAGTCATTTTAGAAATCGGTGAACATGAATAAATGAATTTGTGTATGCAATTGTCTATACTTTAAGGTGTAATTTATCTAAACCAAAGTACCTGAAGAGATTTGTTTTCCTATCAGTTTATCGAGACTTGCTATTAGTTATTCGTTTGAGATTTAATAAAACATTTTCTTTATTCCTTTCGTGTGTTTTGTAACCCATAATCAAATATTTTAAATTAATTCACTCCCGTTCCCTTTGTGTTTGACACCCTTGCTTATCAAAGCTATACTATACTCGATCATGTTCACTGCTTGTAAGGTGTGGTTTGGATGCGATAAATTAGGAATTATAAATAAAAGGCTAGTGCATTAAATATTCACATCAATTGTCAAGTTTTTCTTTTGTTTAGTCAATTTTTAGGTTTTTATGACCTTTCCTTGATCGATTGTTACATCTTTTTATGCTTTACTTCTTCCAGGAAGGTATATATTCTACATGTCGGTTGAAAAAAATTGTTGTATAAAGGCTGTTAATATGCTAAAGGGAAGTGCACATGCAGTGTTTGTGGAAATGCCTAAGATAATGTATTATGTTTCTATTATCTGTTATAGATCAAATATGCTGCAGGTTTGTACATGTTTCTATTATATGTCATCAATCATCAGTCATGTTATTTTTTTCATGTGAACAGGTTTCTAAATCTTCTTCAGAGCTGGAATTGGGTGGATTAAATGATCATTATAACAACTATATCAGATTCCCATGTCATCAATATACGTGTCATCAACAATTCAAGATACATCTACAAAAGATATATATATAGAAAGCAACATCGACCCTGTTTAACATTGACCCAACTGACATACAAGGTATATTTTGTCAATATAGCTGTTTTATAAGCAGTTTATGATAAAAATTATTTGCCTTTATGACTTTATGTTTGATGTTAGGGGTGTTGTTGCTTGTGAATTACATCTATCAAGAGGAGTTGAGAAACCAAGTTGTAGGGTTACTTACATAGTTGTTGTAGCACCTGGTTCCCGGTACACATTTCTTGTAATTAATAATTCTTAATTCTTGCATTTTTGCCTTGGACTCGGCGAGTTGAAGGACCGACTCGCCGAGTAGGAGCGGGATGAGACGCGAAGTCTGAGCCTTGGACTCGGTGGGTCGATTCCCCGACTCGACGAGTAGGCTCTGTTGGGGCAAAAAAACCCTAACCTGAGTGTTGGCACCCTATTTAAGCACACTAACTTGGCCTCCCTTGTCTCTAACACTTCCACAAGAGCTGTAGAGCGAAACCCTAGCCCCTTTTTGTCCTTGTGAGTGATTTTGGCCTTGTGAAGGAAGTTTGAAGCTCAAGAGAAGAAGAAGGAGGTGGAAGAGTGCAAGGACGAGAAGTAGATCCGACATCTACCCTGCAAGAAGCTTCCATTCAGGTAGAAAAGTTCATACCTTGACCTCTAGTTCATTAGATACCATTTTTGCCCCCAAATTGGTGGTTTTCAAGCCCTAAAACACCAAACTCCATATGTTTGTGCTTAATGATCCGAAAGGACTTCGGATCTGGACCTTAAGGACATCTTAGAAGTTTAGAGTCTCTGTGGTTGAATTGATTAAGGTCCCCATTGAGTGTATGACCCCATAAAGAGCTTGTATTTTCCTTTTGAAGCTTGTAGGGCCATGCATGCACGTAAAGTTTGCAACTTTACGTGATAAGCATGCCCTAGGAACATGGATCTATGGTTTTGAAGCGTTGCATGTTTCAGATTTGGTTTGTATGGGAAATGGGTCAAGGAACTCAACGAGTCCCAAAGTGGAACTCGGCGAGTTCTTTGAAGACAGCCTTAGACTCGGCGAGTTGGATGAACAACTCGGCGAGTCCTATGAAGATTGTCTGGTACTCGACGAGTTGTTCATCAAACTCGGCGAGTCAGATGAACAGTTACTGAGTATGAGGGTTTAGATGTTGAAGGTCCAACCCTTTGTATTTGCACGCGGAATTAGCGATATAACGTGTTGCAATAGTCCTAGAAATCCAAATCCTCATAAGGGATGCTCTGGTGAGGATTTGGGAGCGAGTGGGGGGCCTGCTCGCATGGACTCAGCAAGTTGTTCTTGGACTCGGTGAGTCGGATCGCGAGTCGGTCCTATCGTCCCAAGTAGTGAGTTAGGGTGACTCAGTGACTAAGAAGAGGGGCTTGTGGAGTAGGACCGGGTTAGTGGGAGAAGGACTCGGCGAGTAGGTGCCATGACTCGGCGAGTCCGGTCAACTAGAAGTTGACTTTGACCAAGGAGTTGACCTTGGACCAGGGGTAGGTCAGTCATTTGACCTAAGGGTGGGAATGAGTGGCTAATCTATGTTTATGATTTATAGCCGGAGGATTACCGATTCAGCAGGCAGGCGCTTAGCAAGCAGACTTTCAGCAGCTACTTTCGAGGTGAGTTACCTTCTAGTAGCAGTGGTTCTAAGGCCACAATGTTGGCCCACCAGTAGGAGATGTATGATAAGTGATTGTCTTGGTGATATCATCTAAGTTGGTTACTAACTGATATGTTATATGTTAGCATGATATGTTGTAGGTAATAGTAGTAGAGTTCGGTTGTTAGGACCGAAAAGTAGTTCAGGAACCCCAGATATGTCTGATTATATGCCTATGTTATGTTATATGTGATAGTAGCTGTAGGGGTGAAATAGCCCCCGAGGTTCGGTTGTTAGGACCGAAGGGTAGTCAGCACCCCAGAATGGTTTGACCTGGGTAGGTCGGCACCCCAGAATGGCCGTACCGGGTAGGTTGGGCACCCCAGAAATGCCTGGCAGTTTGTATGTGATATAATTGTATGGTATGTGGTATGATGGGGGACTCACTAAGCTTCGTGCTTACCGTTTTCAGTTTTGGTTTCAGGTACCTCTTCAACGAAGGGGAAGGAGTCGGCGCGGTAATAGCACACCACACACACACTTTGGATTTCCGCATCATGAGATGTTCTGGGATTGTACTCTAACATTATTATTATTTCCTTGTTTTGGGTTTTCAGACTCGTAACATGTTTTATGAAATGATATGATCGGATGATGTTTTGCTATACATATTTTACAAACCACTTATTTAAAAATGAAATTTTTGGGCGTGAAAATTGGGTCGTTACAAGTTGGTATCAGAGCCCTGGTTTGAGGGATTCGGACACACCTTCAGGAGTGTCTGAACTCAAATCAAGGGATTAAAGGATTTCGAAAAGAGAAAAAGTTTTCTAAAAGATTAAGTAAATAGTTTTAAGAAAGAACGAAGTGTGTGATGTGTGCAACCGGCCGAGCTCAAGTAAGTATTCCTAAAAGTACCCATACAATGTTATATTATGTTTATCAATTTCAGTAGAACAACATGCTAGGATAGGGATAAGGATCTAGGAGGATGCCTTACGTGCCTGCTTTATGTGTGCCAGCCTTATGAGAATTGCATGCTACAAATTGAGTAGACAGTAGTAGGATAGCCTGTTTAGGTTATGCCTGATAGTATGAGTTCAGCACTGTATGCTACTGCAGTTTCTCGTTATGAGATTAAATTTTCTTGAAGTAGTTCCTGTATCTGAATGTCGCTTGCTTTGTGCTTTGTGGGACTCCAAGTGATGGGAGTTGGCCATTAGGTGAATACATCACATCACATGGGATCAAGGTTGGATAATCTCAGAGTGTTGGATTTGTCCCTGCTGCGCAGCTCTCGTTTGAGTCCAACCGTTGTAGGGACGAGTCTTTTACTCGAAGGATTACCCGGGCCTCGTAACATGTGATGGTATTTAAGTGATGGCTAATTGGCATTGAAAGGAGGCCTTCAGCAGCTGAGGATTGGTTTAAGTGGAGTCAGAGATTTTCCTAGGGAAAGCCTAGGATAGAGATAGCAGTGATCAGCAGTGGTAAAAAGGGGCTTGGTGGAGTCAAGGCAGTCCTTGAAGAAGGTACAGATAGATGTGGAAGGTAGTATGGGCTCGTACTACTGAAAGCAGAGGATTCGTACTCGAACCAAGGAAGGCCGAGATAAGACCAGGGAACTTGTGTTAGATGTGGTTCCTCAAGAGGTATCAGTATTGCTAACAATCATTGTTTATATATTGCAGAATGGTGGTACTATGATCGAGGCCAGCAGTTGGTAGTTCATGAGAGGGATCAGGTTCGGGATCAGGTTCCGAGCTAAGGGATGAGAGGCTATGCGAGTTCATCGCGTCAGAGATCACCAGGGTTGTGTTGGTTATGTCGTGTATGTTATGGATGCCCGGGAGGCGGGTGGAGCGACGGTGGACGAGGTGCCCATAGTACGAGAGTTCGCGGATGTATTCCCCGAGGAGCTGCCTGGGATACCTCCGGAGCGTTAGGTGGAGTTCAGGATCGACCTAGTCCCTGGTGCGGCTCCCATAGCCAAGGCACCCTATCGGTTGGCTCCTCCCGAGATGCAGGAGTTGTCTACGCAGCTGCAGGAGCTGCTAGAGAAGGGATTTATCAGGCCAAGCAGTTCACCCTGGGGAGCCTCGATTTTATTTGTGAAGAAGAAGGACGGGTCGCATTGGATGTGCATAGACTATTGGGAGCTGGGTAACGGTGAAGAACCGTTACCCACTCCCGAGGATTGATGATCTCTTTGACCAGTTGCAGGGAGCATCTTGTTTCTCTAAGATCCATTTGCGTTCAGGTTATCACCATATGAGGGTCAGAGAGGGGGATGTGCAGAAGACCGCGTTTCGGACGCGCTATGGCCATTATGAGTTTGTGGTGATGCCGTTTGGGCTCACCAATGCTCCTACCACGTTCATGGATCTCATGAACTGCGTGTGTCGACCGATGCTGGATCAGTCGGTGATAGTTTTCATTGATGACATCTTGGTTTATTCCAAGACGTAGGAGGAGCACGAGGGGCATCTCCGAGAGGTGTTGGAGACCCTGAGGAGAGAGAGCTTATATGCTAAGTTCTTCAAGTTTAAGTTCTGGTTGCGCAAGGTGCAGTTTCATGGGCACCTCGTTAACCAGGACGGGATTTCAGTAGACCTGGCCAAGGTAGAGGCCATGATGAGATGGGAGGTTCCAAAGTCTCCATCAGAGATTCGGAGTTTCCTAGGTTTAGCAGGCTATTATCGGAGATTCATCCAGGATTTCTCCAAGATAGTCATACCATTGACCAGGCTAACAAGGAAGGTTGTGGTATTTCGTTGGGGGCCTGAGCAGCAAGCAGCGTTCGAGACACTGAGACAGAGATTGTGCGAGGCGCCAATCTTAGCCCTGCCAGAGGGTATAGAGGATTTTGTTGTGTACTGCGATGTGTCCATCTCAGGTTTGGGCGCGGTATTGATGCAGAAAGGGCATGTCATTGCCTACGCGTCGAGGCAGCTGAAGCCTCACGAGGCGAATTACCCGACACATGACTTGGAGCTGGGGGGTTGCTGTGTTCGCCTTCAAGATTTGGCGTCATTATCTCTATGGGGTTCGTTGTACCATTTACACGGACCATAAGAGTTTGAGGTACCTCATGGATCAACCGAATCTAAACATGAGGCAGCGTCGGTGGTTGGATGTGGTAAAGGATTACGATTGCGAGATCATTTATCACCCAGGGAAGGCCAATGTGGTGGCCGACACGCTTAGCCGTAAGGCAGTGCCGATCCGAGATATCTACCTACGGATGACAATAGTGACTCCGCTATTGGAGCAGATTCGGGAGGTTCAGCAGGAGGCTATGAAGGAGGAACATCGGAAGAGTGAGCGGATTGTGGGGTAGGTTTCCTCCTTCGACTATGATAGCCGAGGGTTATTGACTTTTCACCGTAGGGTGTGGGTGTTGGATAAGGTGTCTAAGTCCATAACTATTTCTGGTATGTACTTGACCTGACCCGGCATGGTCCATTTGGGTTGCATGGCACCATGCAATTGGGTAGACTAAATGAGAGAAATAACACTTGGAGATTATTAATATATTATAAGTTCTAATATATTAATAATATTATTTGATTAGTTTGATCATTTATTAATTTAGAATTAATTAAGTGGTCAAAAGAGAACTAATTAAATATATGGGTTGATTATGTAAATCATCCATATCTTGTATAGTGGGCTAAGAGGCTCCATGGATTATCAAGTTGGGTTCTACCCATAGGATGCTCCATGGATGCTCCATGGGAGTTACAAACCCATGAGTCATGGAAATGAAGAGTCATGACACATTAGGGTTTACATGGTGTAACCCTAGATGTGTCAACACTATATAAGAAGCATATTCTCCACCAAAATCGGCTACACTAAGAAACAAGAGGGCTTGGCCGATTTTAAGAAGTGTGTATTATCTCAAGAGTCTTTCCAAGAGCATTTGGTGTTGTGTGAAGCATTTGAGGCATCACACTTGGGGTGCTAGGCTCACAAGGTTTCAAGGAACACAAGCAACAACAAGGTAAGTTATTCTATCTATTATTCAAGTTAAAATTGTTCCCCATGTATGCTAGATAGGAATATAGCCTTGGAATTCAACTTAGCATGATAATTAGACAAACATAGATCCAAGGTTATTAGGGTTGCATGTACACTTAGGAAGTGTTAGAATGCTCAAAACCCATCAGTGGTATCAGAGCCTAGGCTTGTTTGTTTGTTATTTGTGCTTAAAAGTTGAAGAAAGTCGAAAATCTTGCTGTCTGACTGATGGACTCGGCGAGTCCATGGGGAGGACTCGTCGAGTTCACGTGTATCTTCAACCTACTCGGCAAGTAGGTTTATGCACTCGGCGAGTAGGGTCGACAGAGTGCAGAATTTCGACTTCAGTTGCTGGAAATGGATTAGAAACATTACCCTAAATTGTTTTGGTACTTGAAAACTTGTTTTAGAAGGTGTAATGTCTTTTCTAACTCATTTACAACAACTAGTTATCAAAATTACAAAGATTAAATGTGATTTTGATTCTTGAAGGTGTTCATGTTCATATTCATATTCTTGTTCTTATGATGTTTAGATGATCATAGGAATTATTTGTAACCTATGTGGTAGTTTAATTCATGATCATAATGTGTTTTAATGGAGTCCATAACTTGTCCTCAAGTTATGGAAAACCAAAAGTCTCTTGGATTAAAAACCATTAAAAGAACACAAGAGTTAGGAAAAATGAAAAGTCCTCATTTTATTACTCTATTAAACTCATAAGTTACAAGAAATGAAAAGTTTTGAAAGTTTACAAAACTTGCCTTCAAGTTTTGGAACAAGTAAAGTTAAGTTAAAACTTTAGTTCCAACCCCTAGAATTTTAAAAGTTAAAATTCAACCCTTATACTTATATTATTATAATTTAATAATTATATATATATATATATATATATATATATATATATATATATATATATATATATATATATGTATAAGAACAAAGTCGTCTTACCGCTAGTACGCCTCATTCACGAAGCCGGTCTATAAGGTGGGTATAAGGTTGTTGCCTATAAAATGGCAACTTAATGGGTGTCCACTCTCACCCACCGCTTGCTTGACCGGTGGAGGGTCGTTAGCCGAATGGGTAAGACAAGGACTTACAAATTCTCATTAAAAGTATGATGGATATTATAAAGTAACTAAATGTTTTATTAAATTCCCAATCTTAGTTACTTTAGGAAAAATGTGAATAAGGTGCTAATCCATGAAATTACACTTTACACTTTGTTTAAGTCGTTGGTGGAGCGTGTGTTGTTAACTGACACACTAACTTGGACTTAACAAGGTAGGTAAAGGGTGACTTAAGGTTTATTATAGTATCGATGGAGCGTGTGTGGTTTACCGGCACATCGATTGAGTGATAAACTTTAAGGGTACCAAGTGATTTGCATGGTTACTTCACACCTCGTTTTGTGATCCTCGGTATCCCAGTCACAAAACTTGGAGGGCACACTCGAGATTGAAACATGCCTTTGAAAAGTTCATTGAATCTCAAAAGAATCTAGGAATTTCTAAGAACCATTCAAAAACCTAATACTTAAATATTGCAGTTTTCATGGTGGAAATTGGTGAATCGTCATTCACCTACCTTTCAAATATGATATAGCTTAGATTACGGCATACCTCTTCTAAGTTATATTATATTGTGATTGGATCCTAGCCTTAATATTACATTTGGGTGTCTTATTAAGGACTCTCTTGTATCTAAACTAATCTTGTACTCTTCTCTTCAGATGTCTTTCAACAATGCTTCTGGCTCTAATCCTAATGACTCCTTTACCCTTATAAACTTGTGTGGGAAAGTCACCTTTGATGGATCCAACTTCAATGAGTGGATCAGAAACATCAGGATGATTACCCGCTACGAGGACAAAGAATATGTCCTTGACAAGGAGCTTAAGGAGATTGATGAGACCACTGCAACTCCTCAGGAGATCGCTGAATTTCGGGCACATGAAAGGGATGCTACGAAAGTGGCTTGCATCATGATGGCCACGATGACAGCGGAACTCCAAAAGTCTTATGAGGATTTCTACCCTTATGAAATGCACCAAGATTTGATGGAAAGAAACCATCAAAGTGCAAGACAAGAGAGGTATGAAATCATCTGCTCCATGATAACAACCATGATGAAGGACGGTGAATCCGTCACGAGCCACATGCAGAAATTGCAAAGGTATGTGGATCGTTTGCTGAAGCTTAATGTGAACTTCCCGGAGGATCTTGCAATAGATATCATTTTGCACTCCTTACCATCGTGCTATGATCAATTACGCATGACATATCACATGGACAAGGAAGAAGTCACACTCAGCAAACTTCAGGGACTTCTCAAGACCGCAGAATCAGGTCTTAAGGGGAAGTCGGTTGCTATCACTCCTACTCCAAACTCAACTCCGGTTTTGGCAATCGGGAAAAGTCGAGGGAGAAAGAGAAAGAGATCTTCGAAGGGTACCAAGGCTCGGACCCTTGATGGCTCTTCCTCGAGTGGAACCAAGAAAGGTTTCATTACTCCTTCTTCTGACCCAAAAGAGGCTGAATGCTTCTATTGCCATGAAAAGGCTCATTGGAAGCGGAACTGCCCAAAGTACCAGCAGGATGTGAAGGATGGGAAAGTCAAACCCAACCATGCAGGTATTTACACTATCATTTCTAATAACTCACCCCATTCTAATTCTTGGGTCCTTGATACCGGTTGTGGTATTCATATTTGTTGTGACTTGCAGGGACTAAGAAGAAGTGAGGATGTGGAGCAAGGAAGAATAAACTTGATCATGGGGAATAGGAAAGCTTTACCTGTCACCAAGATTGGAGTTTATACTTTATCGCTAAGTAGTGGGTTTAGTTTAGATTTGAATAAATGTTGTTACTCACCAGGAATGGCAAGAAATATTATTTCCTTTCATGCTTTGTACAAACAAGGGTTTACCTTTTCGTTTAATAATGAAGTTGGTTCTATTGATGCTTTCTTTAATAATGTTCTTTATTTTAAAGCATTACCTTGTGATGGTGTGTATGAAGCTGTGTCTGTTGTAGATAACTTAGGAAATAATGTTTTGTGTATTGATTCTACAACTAATAATAACTTGGATAAAGCATCATTATGGCATTGTCGCCTTGGACATATAAGCAAGAAACGCATAGGCCAACTCCAAAAGGATGGAGTCTTGGAGTCGTTTGACCTAAAGTCAGATGATAGTTGCGAATCATGCTTACTTGGAAAAATGACAAAGTCACCCTTCACAGGTTCGTGTGAGAGGGGTGAAGGTTTGTTGGACCTTATACACACGGATGTGTGTGGACCATTCAAACATGCCACAAGGGATGCTAATCCTTATTATTTGACTTTTACTGATGATTACAGTAGATATGGATATGTCTACTTGATCAAGCATAAGTCAGAGACTTTCGAAAGGTTTAAGGAATTTAAACAGGAAGTCGAGAATCAATTGGGCAGGAACATTAAGATGCTTCGATCCGATCGTGGTGGTGAGTATCTTAGTTCAGAGTTCCTTGACTATCTTAGGGAATGTGGGATTGTCTCACAATTGACACCTCCCAGGACACCACAGTTGAATGGTGTGGCTGAGAGGCGTAATCGAACCTTGTTAGATATGGTTCGTTCCATGATGAGTCGAGCTACGCTACCAATTTCATTCTGGGGGTATGCCTTAGAGACTGCCGCCCATATTCTTAATCTAGTCCCTACAAAGAAAGTTGCCAAAACTCCTCACGAGATGTGGATTGGTAAAGTACCTAAACTAGACCACATCAATATTTGGGGTTGCGAGGCTTTCGTGAGACGTGAGACTCATAATAAGCTCGAACCTCGAAGCGAGAGGTGTATTTTCATTGGTTACCCACAGCGATCCTTTGGTTACCTCTTCTACAGACCCAGTGACAATGTGGTCTTTGTAGCAAGAAGAGGAGTCTTTCGGGAAAAAGAGTTTATAAGCCAAGGAGACAGTGGGAGGCAAATTGATCTTGAAGAAATTCAAGAATCAAGTGGTGAAGGAACTTCAAACTCTAGCCCTCAACTTGAGGAGGAAACTCCTGTTGAGCCTATTGACAAACCTGTACCTCTGAGGCGTTCCACGAGAGTTAGGAGTGCACCTGAGCATTACTATGGATTCCATATTACTGCAGAAGGTGAGACACTTATTAGTGATGGGACACTAGTAAGTCAAGATGACCCTAAAGCTACGAGGAAGCCATGGCAGGCCCCGAGTCTGCTAAATGGAAAGAGGCTATGGATAGCGAGATACAATCCATGTATGACAATCAAGTTTGGAACTTGGTTGAAAATGTACCAGGTCGTAAGACAGTAGGGTGCAAATGGGTCTTCAAGAAGAAGACCGACATGGATGGTAAAGTACACACTTATAAGGCTAGACTGGTTGCAAAGGGCTTCTCTCAAATTCCTGGAGTGGATTATGATGAGACCTTTTCTCCGGTAGCCAAGATTAAGTCTATTCGGGTTCTGTTAGCCATAGCTGCATTTCATGACTATGAAATATGGCAGATGGATGTCAAAACCGCTTTCCTTAATGGAAAGTTGGATGAAGATGTTTACATGAGTCAGCCAGAAGGTTTTGTCAGCAACGAGTACCCTAATAGAGTGTGTAAGCTTGAGAAATCCATCTATGGATTAAAGCAAGCACCTCGCAAATGGAATCTTTGCTTTGATGAGAAGGTCAAGGAATTTGGCTTTACTAGGAGTGAAGATGAATCTTGTGTGTATGTCAAGGCTAGTGGGAGTATAGTTAGCTTTTTGGTATTGTATGTGGATGACATACTACTCATAGGAAACGACATTCCAACCCTGCAGGAAGTAAAGTCTTGGCTTGGGAAGTGTTTTGCTATGAAGGACCTTGGTGAAGCTGCCTATATTTTAGGGATAAGGATCTTGAGAGATCGGAGTAAAAGACTAATTGGACTTAGTCAGAGTACCTACTTGGATAAGGTGCTGAAGAGATTCAGCATGCAGGATTCCAAGAAAGGAGAGTTACCCATCCAGAGTAACACCAGATTGAGTAAGACACAAAGCCCTAGCACTGAGGCTGAGATAGCAGAAATGAGTCGAACACCTTATGCTTCGGCTGTAGGATCGATCATGTATGCTATGACGTGTACTCGACCCGATGTAGCTTTTGCCTTGAGCATGGTTAGCAGGTATCAGGCGAACCCTGGCAAGGCACACTGGACTGCGGTAAAGAATATCCTCAAGTACCTACGAAGGACTAAGGACTGGGTCCTTACCCTCGGTGGGAGTGAAGACTTGAGAGTAGTAAGGTATAGTGATGCCAGCTTCCAGACTGATAGGGATAATTTCCGCTCTCAGTCGGGCTGGGTCTTTACCCTGAATGGAGGAGCAATCTCTTGGAAGAGTTCCAAGCAAGAAACAGTGGCTGATTCAACTTGTGAATCAGAGTATATTGCAGCTAGCGAAGCGGCAAAGGAGGCGTTATGGCTGAGGAACTTCATTGGAGACCTTGGAGTTGTACCAGCTATTAAAGAGCCAATGGAAATTTTCTGTGATAGTGAAAGTGCTGTTGCCTTAGCTAAGGAACCAAGGGATCACGGGAGATCCAGACACATCGACAGAAAATACCATTTCATCAGACATCGGATCGAAGAAGGACTCCTCGTGGCAAAGAGGGTATCATCGGATGAGAACCCAGCAGATCCCCTCACGAAGGGACTGACTCGGGTTAAGCATCTTCAGCATGCTTGGAGCATAGGGCTGAAGGATGATATTAGATTTAGTAGTTAGATAACCCAGAAATTTGTAAAGTGTAATTGACATTTGATGATGAATAAAAATGTTTTATTTATGAGTAAGGTGTTGCTATCTCTTGTCGATCGTTTACTATATTTCTTTTGCATGTTTTGACTTCCAGAATAATTTTGTTTGGTATAACATATTATTCAAACCTCCACAGTCAGTCATATGTTGGAAGTAGGTATGAATCAAGACTGTCATGTTTGGTTGTAGAGGTCTTGGACAAGGCTACAGCAATCAAGAGTGCTCATAAGTTCTGACCATTGGACTCAACCCACGCTCACTGGAATCACTTCATGGAATTCTATCTCGAGTGATCGTGAGACGGTAATATCGTATAAGTCTTCAAACCTAGAGATATGATTTGTTACTTACAAGTTGGTTATGCATTGATTGTACGAGAAAACGCATTGGTAACTTGATGTTATAAATCGTGCTCTTGTGTATAATTCAATGAGTGGTAGAACAAACATATGAGTCGAAGTTTATCTGTTCCTTCTTGGATTAGAAGCTGATATCTGGGCCCCTCGATGATTTTGTTTTGACCTATGTACCGGGCCCAGTCAGAACTAAGTTGATGTGTTCAATTAAGTTCTTTGTCAAACAAATCGGAAATCGGGAAACAAACTGCTGGACAATAAGAAAGACATTGTTCCATGTATTTGTCCGGCTGATATCTAGAACGGAGGATTATATGATCACTTATCTTAAATGGCGTACCATCATCTTCTCAGTTCCGAGAAACCTTGAAAAGAGCTATGATTTTCGATCGGTTCCTGAAGTCATACTTGCAGTAATAGTTATTAGACTTATCCAAGTGGGAGACTGTTGGATAAGGTGTCTAAGTCCATAACTATTTCTGGTATGTACTTGACCCGACCCGGCATGGTCCATTTGGGTTGCATGGCACCATGCAATTGGGTAGACTAAATGAGAGAAATAACACTTGGAGATTATTAATATATTATAAGTTCTAATATATTAATAATATTATTTGATTAGTTTGATCAATAATTAATTTAGAATTAATTAAGTGGTCAAAAGAGAACTAATTAAATATATGGGTTGATTATGTAAATCATCCATATCTTGTATAGTGGGCTAAGAGGCTCCATGGATTATCAAGTTGGGTTCTACCCATAGGATGCTCCATGGATGCTCCATGGGAGTTACAAACCCATGGGTCATGGAAATGAAGAGTCATGACACATTAGGGTTTACATGGTGTAACCCTAGATGTGTCAACACTATATAAGAAGCATATTCTCCACCAAAATCGGCTACACTAAGAAACAAGAGGACTTGGCCGATTTTAAGAAGTGTGTATTATCTCAAGAGTCTTTCCAAGAGCATTTGGTGTTGTGTGAAGCATTTGAGGCATCACACTTGGGGTGCTAGGCTCACAAGGTTTCAAGGAACACAAGCAACAACAAGGTAAGTTATTCTATCTATTATTCAAGTTAAAATTGTTCCCCATGTATGCTAGATAGGAATATAGCCTTGGAATTCAACTTAGCATGATAATTAGACAAACATAGATCCAAGGTTATTAGGGTTGCATGTACACTTAGGAAGTGTTAGAATGCTCAAAACCCATCAGTGGGTCCCTTATCATGGTGGCGTGCGTCAGGTTCTGATGGAAGAGGCGCAAATCCTGGTTCTCTATTCATCCCGGGGCGACGAAGATGTATAGGGATCTTCGTCTAGACTATTGGTGGCCCTGTATGAAGCGGGATGTGGCTTGGTACGTTGAGTGTTGTTTGACCTGCAGGAAGGTCAAGGTCGAGCATCAGAGACCACATGGCAAGATGCAGTCGTTGGACATCCCGTTATGGAAATGGGAAGATATTACGATGGATTTTATCACAAAGCTTCCCAAGACCGTGCAAGGAGTGGATTCGATATGGGTCATCGTGGATCGATTGACCAAGAGCGCCCATTTTATTCCCATTCAGGAGAGCATATCGGCCGAAAAGTTGGCCGACATCTATATCAGGGAGATAGTGGCGCGACACGAGGTGCCAGTATCCGTGATTTCAGATAGGAATGTGCATTTTACTTTTAGGTTTTGGAAGAAATTTCATGACGAGTTGGGCACTCGTCTGCATTTTAGCATCGCCTTTCACCCACAGACTGATGGTCAGAGTGAGCGTACCATCCAGACTCTTGAGGATATGTTGCGGGCATGCGTGCTAGACTTTGGTGGTAGCTGGGATACCAATCTTCCTCTAGCTAAGTTCTCGTACAACAACAGCTACCACGCGAGTATTGATCGACCTCCCTTCGAAATTTTGTATGGAAGGAGGTGTCGGACCCCGATATGTTAGGGTGAGGTTGGCCAGAAGGTCATGGGGAGCATCAATATACTGCTCAAGACGACCGGAAAGATTCAGCAAGTTCGAAGCAGGCTTCAGACTGCACAGAGCCGGCAGAAAAGTTATGCCGACAAGCGCCGTTCGGACTTGGAATTCCAAGTCGGGGATATGGTTCTTTTGAAGGTGTCGCCATGGAAAGGCATCATCCGATTCAGAAAACGAGGCAAGTTGGGCCTAAGGTATATCGGGCCATTCAGGGTTGTAGCCCGGGTGGGCAATGTGGCATATAGGCTGGATCTGCCAGCCGAACTCAGCCAGATCCACAACACTTTCCACGTTTCTCAGTTGCGTAAGTGTTTGGTGGACGACTCGGCAGTGGTGCCTTTGGAGGATATTCAGGTCGATGACAGTCTGAATTACATCGAGCGGCCTGTGGCAATCCTCGACAGGAAGTCGAAGGATCTGAGGAACAAGAGGGTAGAACTCGTAAAGGTGCAATGGCAGCACCGGAAAGGATCAGAGTGGACTTGGGAGCCAGTGGAAGAAATGATGGAGCACAACCCTGAGCTATTTCAGGATAAAGCAGCAGACTTCGAGGACGAAGTCTAAAATAAGTGGGGGAGATTTGTAGCACCTGGTTCCCGGTACGCATTTCTTGTAATTAATAATTCTTAATTCTTGCATTTTTGCCTTGGACTCGGCGAGTTGAAGGACCGACTCGC
This sequence comes from Lactuca serriola, assembly GCF_051521515.1. Classification (NCBI taxonomy): domain Eukaryota; kingdom Viridiplantae; phylum Streptophyta; class Magnoliopsida; order Asterales; family Asteraceae; genus Lactuca; species Lactuca serriola. The sequence continues at coordinate 28,530,197 of NC_136412.1, read as the reverse complement.
CGAGTAGGAGCGGGATGAGACGCGAAGTCTGAGCCTTGGACTCGGTGGGTCGATTCCCCGACTCGACGAGTAGGCTCTGTTGGGGCAAAAAACCCTAACCTGAGTGTTGGCACCCTATTTAAGCACACTAACTTGGCCTCCCTTGTCTCTAACACTTCCAGAAGAGCTGTAGAGCGAAACCCTAGCCCCTTTTTGTCCTTGTGAGTGATTTTGGCCTTGTGAAGGAAGTTTGAAGCTCAAGAGAAGAAGAAGGAGGTGGAAGAGTGCAAGGACGAGAAGTAGATCTGACATCTACCCTGCAAGAAGCTTCCATTCAGGTAGAAAAGTTCATACCTTGACCTCTAGTTCATTAGATACCATTTTTGCCCCAAATTGGTGGTTTTCAAGCCCTAAAACACCAAACTCCATATGTTTGTGCTTAATGATCCGAAAGGACTTCGGATCTGGACCTTAAGGACATCTTAGAAGTTTAGAGTCTCTGTGGTTGAAGTGATTAAGGTCCCCATTGAGTGTATGACCCCATAAAGAGCTTGTATTTGCCTTTTGAAGCTTGTAGGGCCATGCATGCACGTAAAGTTTGCAACTTTACGTGATAAGCATGCCCTAGGAACATGGATCTATGGTTTTGAAGCGTTGCATGTTTCAGATTTGGTCTGTATGGGAAATGGGTCAAGGAACTCAGCAAGTTCTTTGAAGACGGCCTTAGACTCGGCGAGTTGGATGAACAACTCGGCGAGTCCTATGAAGATTGCCTAGTACTCGACGAGTTGTTCTTCAAACTCGGCGAGTCAGATGAACAGTTACTGAGTATGAGGGTTTAGATGTTGAAGGTCCAACCCTTCATATTTTCACGCGGAATTAGTGATCTAACGTGTTGCAATAGTCCCAGAAATCCAAATCCTCATAAGGGATGCCCTGGTGAGGATTTGGGAGCGAGTGGGGTGCCTGCTCGCATGGACTCGGCAAGTTGTTCTTGGACTCGGCGATTCGGATCACGAGCCGGTCCTATCGTCCCAAGTAGTGAGTTAGGGTGACTCAGTGAGTGAGAAGAAGGGCTTGTGGAGTAGGAACGGGTTAGTGGGAGAAGGACTTGGCGATTCTGGTCAACTGGAAGTTGACTTTGACCAAGGAGTTGACCTTGGACCAGGGGTGGGTCAGTCATCTGACCTAAGGGTGGGAATAAGTGGCTAATCTATGTTTATGATTTATAGCCGGAGGATTACCGATTCAGCAGGCAGGCGCTTAGCAAGCAGACTTTCAGCAACTACTTTCGAGGTGAGTTACCTTCCAGTAGCAGTGGGTCTAAGGCCACAATGCCGGCCCGCTAGTAGGAGATGTATGATAGGTAATTGTCTTGGTGATATCATCTAAGTTGGTTACTAACTGATATGTTATATGTTAGCATGATATGTTGTAGGTAATAGTAGTAGAGTTCGGTTGTTAGGACCGAAAGGTAGTTCAGGAACCCCAGATATGTCTGATTATATGCCTATGTTATGTTATATGTGATAGTAGCTGTAGGGGTGAAATAGCCCCCGAGGTTCGGTTGTTAGGACCGAAGGGTAGTCAGCACCCCAGAATGGTTTGACCTGGGTAGGTCGGCACCCCAGAATGGCCGTACCGGGTAGGTTGGGCACCCCAGAAATGCCTGGCAGTTTGTATGTGATATAATTGTATGGTATGTGGTATGATGGGGGACTCACTAAGCTTCGTGCTTACCGTTTTCAGTTTTGGTTTCAGGTACCTCTTCAACGAAGGGGAAGGAGTCGGCGCGGTAGTAGCACACCACACACACACTTTGGATTTCCGCATCATGAGATGTTCTGGGATTGTACTCTAACATTATTATTATTTCCTTGTTTTGGGTTTTCAGACTCGTAACATGTTTTATGAAATGATATGATCGGATGATGTTTTGCTATACATATTTTACAAACCACTTATTTAAAAATGAAATTTTTGGGCGTGAAAATTGGGTCGTTACAGTTGTTCTTCAAGGATTGAGCAGATTTGGTGTTGAGGAGCTTAACACAATAGGAACTTATGCAGCTCTATTGAAGCAGTCAACAGAATATATGAAATCAAAGGACGTAAAGTCACTATCCCTTTAGCTATTTGTGTTGGTGACATAAATGACATATGACGATGACGACGACATGTGGTGGGCAGACCTAAAAACAGCAATAGGGCAGAGAATCAACCTCGAGGTACTGCTTTTTTCAGTATCGGTAATAACTAGAAACAAGCAGTGTCTGATGCCTCATATATCGGTGCCTGATATAAGATACATTGATTGGGATGCTTTAAGAAGAAAGGGGTTCGAAGGCGTTGTCTTTGATAAGGACAATACTTCTACTACTCCTTACTATTTGGCTCTATGGGGGCCTCTTGCATCGTCTGTGGAGTCCTGTGAATCTGTTTTTGGCAACAACATTGCAGTTTTCAGCAACTCTGCTGGTAATCCAATTTCAATTTTGTAGACAATAGATGATATTGTGTTCTTTAATTGTGTTTTATAAGTTTGTGATTTTCTTTAATGGTGATCAGGACTTCAGGAGTATGACCCTGATGGCAGGAAAGCTACAACACTTGAGTATGTCATTGGAATTCGAGTAATTAGACATAGTAAGTCAATAAAGATTATTTGTTTAACTTCATGATTCATTTGTTAAGATGATTTGCATGGTTTTCATGTTGGTTGTGATAGCTTGATCAACAACACATGCATCTAAGTCTTTCCTCATTTGTACAAAATCAAGAAATGACATAGATGATAGAACAATGACTTGAAAGGTTACTACGCGAAGAGGCAAAATGTTTATACTAAAAACTTTATACCTTTATAAATGAAAATCTTTATCATATAAGTAACATAAGACTTTTTAGGGCTTATTTGAATGTAGGTGTGCATTGGTGAGATATCCTGGCTTCTATCTCATTTTCTGAAGAAATCTACATGCACTTTGGATGTGATTGATCAAAACTAATAATGGTACTTTTAAGTTATTTCTAGATTCGAAGGATCCAACCATTCATCCCATTTATATATAATTTTAGTTATTTCAATGTCTATCTTCTATAATTTTGTAACTCTTTTATTCTTATTTGTAGAATTTTAGGTTTGTATCATGGGTTTCATGGCAAGAACTGCCAGGTAAGATTTTTTTGATCAGTGTTTAAATTCTACTTGATTATACATACAAATTATAACCCGGATGAATATTTATTTTACTTTTGACAGGGTATAAAAGAATGGAAGACCTCATTTAATTTCTTATGTAATAATTTTAATATGTTTCATATCCTTACATATTATTGGTCTCAACTTCCAGGTCCAACGGTAAGTACCATTGTAGAGAAGTAAACGGGTTGGAAATTGAAATTGTAGGTTACGCATCCTCATTTTCAAGTAAAATTACCATTTTGCCCCTACATACAATTTTTGGAGTTAACTCTTACTATTTACATTGGTTGTAGGTAACCTTTTCATTTAACATGATGAAATAACTGCACAAACTGGTTAATATTTCTCACAACCTTCTCGAATTAGATGAAGAAAGTTAGTTTCAAATATGTCCCATCATTTCTTTTTCCTAACCAACATGAATTGAAGAACTTGAATTTTATAATACCAAAACAGGAGTCGAAACAAATTTTGAACAGCCCGCATGTTTACCAGAAGAATCAAGAACCATAGTCCCTTTGTAATGATGGGTAACTCACTTCTCGCCTTTCTCTCTTAATTGCAATAGAACACTTAAATATTGTCAATTGATTACATTTATAGCAAAACAACATTATTTACATACAAATATAATTTCAAAAGTTAGTTATTCCTAGCTATTAAATTCCATTCCTTTTCGATATAATTTTAACAAGTTTGATATTATGAAATAACCTTGTCTTATATAATCTTGTAAACCAAACACTTGGATGGATCGAATTAATTGTGAGTTTTTATGAAGACTTCATGCTACAGAAGAATCATCTTGCTAACAAATCAATGATGAGATTTCTCTCTTTCGTAACATGATTCTTAGATATGTATAGTGCTGGTGTTGAACATGCACGCATGGGCATGTTAGAATAGAAAAAGATGAAAGCAGATAGGTAAGTTATTATATCCGTCTTTCTACTTCATACTTCAAATTTTATAAGTAAAAGTTGTTTAATTAACTTTTTTAGTTTTATGTATGAAATAAGATTCCAGTCTACACGCTGTCTCTTTGTGTGTGTTTTATTCATTTGTAGATCGTTCCAATGCTTTTCGGTAAGCAGTTAGTATATTTATGTGCAAAGTATCTCCTTCCGTTCTCTTTCAATCTTTCTAAACTCATATGTTTGCTACTTTTTTTTTCTCAGGTTTTAATATTGTTTGTCTCTTAGTTATTGGATTTTAGTATTTGCCAGCTTTTCTTGGTTTTTTTGGTAAGTAAGTTTTCCCAATTCTTTTTTACTCTTTGTTTCTTTCTATATATTTTAGGGAAAATGACTTAGGAGGGTAACTACCTCTTATCCGTGTTCACATATTGGCAACTTCTTTTTTGTACATAATAAAGCAACTAACTTGTTTTAACTGTTTAAATTACACCAAAATTACCGGCTAATACATGTTTTAACTGGTAACTCAAAGGGAAAATGACTTAGGAGGGTAACTACCTCTTATCCGTGTTCACATATTGGCAACTTCTAATTTTTTGTACATAAGAAAGCAACTAACTTGTTTTAACAGTGTAACATCCCAAAAATCATGACCAAAAATTTCTTTTTTAATTTAATACTAAAACCATAATTGTCAAACCATTAATTTAATACTCCGACATCAGGCTTCGCCCGGCATCAGGCCCCGCCTGACATCGAGCCCCACTCGGTATACATATATGTCTCTCTTAGGCCCCACCTGTCTGCGGGCCCCGCCCGCTAAACACATACAATCATATAACATGCTAACACATAAAGAAACATACTCTACTGTATCCATGTCCTAAGAAACATACTCTACTAATAATGAGATATATAACATTGTCCGTACTCAGCTAGTGATGAGATACGGGACCTCGCCCACACTCACCTCCTTACCAGGCACATACAAGTATCACACAGACAACAAGTATAATCTAACATGCAAACATTCCTCAGGCACCCGGCCGACATCGGACCTTGGTCTGGAATAGCATACTAGCATACAATGCATATGGCTAACCCCAGGGTCTTCCTACTCATAGACTACATGGGCTGGCATTGTAAACCTAAGACACATTCACACAGTGAGGAGACTCACCTTGCACTGTTGAAGCCCTGGCTGGAACTAGCTGAGTACGGACGAAGTTCTGTATCTCATTACTAGCAGAGTATGTTTCTTAGGACAGTGATACAGTAGGGTATATTTCTTTATGTGTTAGCATGTTATATGATTGTATGTGTTTAGCGGACGGGGCCCGAAGACAGACAGGGCCTAAGAGAGACAAATTTGTATATCGAGCGGGGTTCGATGCCATACGGGGCCTAATGTCGGGCGGGGCCGATGTCGAAGTATTAAATTAATTGTTTGACAATTATGGTTTTAGTATTAAATTAAAAACGAAATTTTTAATCATGATTTTTAGGATGTTACACAGTTAAAACAAGTTAGTTGCTTTCTTATGTACAAAAATTAAGAAGTTGTCAATATATGAACACGGATAAGAGGTAGTTACCCTCCTAAGTCATTTTCTCTTTGAGTTACCGGTTAAAACAGGTATTAGCCGGTAATATTGGTGTAATTTAAACAGTTAAAACAAGTTAGTTGCTTTATTATGTACAAAAAAGAAGAAGTTGTCAATATATGAACACGGATAAGAGGTAGTTACCCTCCTAAGTCATTTTCCCTATATTTTACCGGCAAAAGGAATATTAGACACCAAACCCTTGTATCATATCATTTGTGAATGAAAATGTAAACTTTTATTGGTTAAATGGTTGTTATTATTAAGTTGGATTTACATTTATTTTAAAAAAAAAGGTACACAACACCAACGAGAGGCATCTAATTCCATCTAGTTTACATAAAAGTCCTAAATTAAAAAAAAATCAATAAAGTCCTAAAAAAAATTTAACATAAAAGTCCAATTATTTTTAGAAAATCATACTAGTATAATTTATCATTTGCTATTCAAATATAAAAAAAAAAACGATTTTTTTCGTTAATTTGGACAAAATGTTAAACAACTAGGACTTTTCTGTTTTTTTTTTAAATTAAGACTTTATTGAAACTTTTTCCAAAAGTTTGAAATTTTTCTGTGGATTTCCTAATAACAATGATTTTAGGGATAATCTCATTGATGCCCTACAAGTTTTTCGAAGTTGATTCAGTTGGTCTGGGAATGTATTTTTCTTAGGGGCGTAAAGTTAATATTGACATGCTAAAAAGGATAGTAAGTTTTTTTTGTCCGTTTTTTAGCATGTCAACATCAACTTTTATGGAGAAGATGATGAATAGGGACGACTATAACTATAGTCAAGATTGGAGGATGTAAAATGCTGGTTTTTTTGTTGCGGGTTCGAGGGCAATTCCAAAAAAAAAAAAAAAAAACTGTAGTGCCTCAATGAATTATAAACAGCCATAAAGTAAAAAAGGACCTTTGTTTTTTTTTTTTAACTATGATTTTATATAGTTTATTGAGTTATAACTCAATAGTCAGAACAATCCTTCAACATACGACCTTAACTTAACTTTAGCTCAAACAAAACAAACCATAAACCATAAAATAAAGTAGGCTCTACCCATTTGAAAGAAACTGACTCTATCCACCCATTCAAGTTTCAAGCCATGCCTCCACTTGTTGCTGTGCGGATTATCTGAAACAAAGCTGTTACAAACCAAAACCATAATCAGTTACAAAATCACAAAAATAATGATCCTTTACTCTTTATTCGGTTGGTTTTTATTCAGTCTATAAAACACTTCATCCATTCAACAAACCCCTTATTCATATGTTTTTAAACAATTAAGAAGGATGAAGCTCTATGTTAAAACCATTATTCATGCTTTTTCATTCTAAAAAGTCTATATGTGTAAATATATAAAACAAAACGAAAAAAAAAAAGAGATTGGAAAAGTTTAAACAAGAGAGAAACTTACAGGATCCTATCACCACAAATATGAAGAAACCAAGCACAATAGGCCCCACAGGATAAGAGTCCTTTTTCTTTGTTGTAGTTTCAGGAACAGAGCCACGCTTCTTGATGTTCTTCTCAAACCTCTCCACCTTTCTATCAGCCAAACGCTTGGATGTAGTCTACAATTTGAATTTTCTCTTTTTAGTGAATTAGAATAAAGCATAATTTGAAATGAAAACCTTTAGCATATTGAATTGATGTGACATGGCAAAATAACAGCAATATGTTATATGTTTTTTTTCTATGTTATCCCTTCATATTATGATCCTAACACATCATAGAATCTGTATCTTATGCTGATTCAAATTCAGAATATACTCATTCGCAGACTTCTCTAATCGAATACTTTTAGTCTTTTAGGAGTTAGATTAATTTCAAAGAAAAATCACTACGTCTGGATTTCAGATGTGAAATATTCCTAAATCAAGATATATTCTTTCGATCACCAACGAAAGCGATGACTTTAGTTATCAGGATATATCTACTAGTGGATCGAAAAATATATAAATGGACATGCTAAAAAAAACCTAACATACTCATTTACGGAAATCCCAATTTCGAACAGATCCGATCGGTGTTACCCAGATCTAAACCAATTTCACATGCAAATCCATCAAGCCAATGGATCGAAAAGCCCTAATGCGACATAAATAGTTATCGACTACAAACAGCGCAGAAGATCAAAAAGAGACGCAACCAGAAAAGATCGGGGAACTTCAACTGTAAGGATTGAAACACCCCAAATTCAAGAAACAGGAGATAAACGGTTACCATTGTAGCTTCGAAGGATCGGATCTGCTAATCTTTGATCGATCTCGAGAGATTGGAGAGAATTTATGAAGAGTTTGTGGGTTGTATGTTCTTCCTAACTCTTTCAGAAACCAGCGCCTGCGATTTAGAGGAGGTTCTCATATACGGTAGACCGTCTTATTATACCGCATTACACACGTAGACACAATAAAACCACGCGTATTCACGAAACTAGTTTCTAATGTTAAATTTAAAAAAATAAAAATAAATAAATAAATAAGTCCCAGGTTTTTTTTTTCAACTGACACTTTTTGTCAATAATATTTTATTCTCGAATTTTTGTTCCAATATCTACTGATAATATATAATCTTAATTGTCATGAACCACCTTATGAACAGTGTAGTTTTTTCTAATTTTTTGCCACAATGCTTTGTGGACCTTGGCAATTTTAGTCCAAATAAATAAATATCGGCTTGGGTTTGGAGTTGTCTGTATGTACTCGCTCTGCTCACCGCAATTCATTTCCAATCAAATACATATTGATGATGTATAAGTCGGCTCCATCTATTCGGCTTAGGTTAAAAACGGTTACATCATCGACTTCTATTGGTATGTGTTGCTCTTTTGCCTCTCCAATGTCATACCTAAGTAGATTAAAGGAACACATAGTGTCAACAAACCATGTGTGTTTTCGATCAGAGAAGAAGATGAACAATTGGAAGAGGGAAAGATTGTCTGTGGTGACGCTGATACGTTATCGTCTCTCTCTTCTTCTACATCTGGTACGACCATACCACAACATCCAATCGAGCATTATTGGACCCCCTCTGCTGAGTCCAAGCAAGTCACTTGGGGTAGTTCCATACGCCCTATCTACATTTTCTTCTCTCTTGACGACTTCTGGATGTACGTTTTATATCTTCTTCACGTTTCTAGGGTTTAGGCTTTAGGATTGAAACGAAAATTGCAACCAATTTCTGAATAGAGTAGCAAAAGCTTGGTCTATTGTAAACTTTTTCGGTACATGTATTGATTATGTGTAAATAGTATCATGTGTGACTAAACTAGTTAAAACGTAGCTACGTTTTGTAGAAATGGATGAGTAATTAAATAGAGAGTTGGATGTTCTTCTTCATATATGTATGTATCCTGGTGCTCATTATTCAATTTACATTTGTGCAAGGCATGACTAAACCTTCAAAGAAACCGTTGAATAAGAAATCGGAGGACAAGCTTAAAAAATTTCAAAAACCATCTAAAAAGCCTTTTAAACCTCTTCAAAAATCAAATGGCACCATGTTGGAAGACGTTCAACCAATTCATCTTCAAAACGATGTCCCCGACTTCCTCACAAGTTTCAAGACTTTAATAATTTTATACAATATTGCTTTTCAATGTACATATACACAAGTATTCATGCATGATTTTGTGTTTGTAGGTTACAAGAGGTCACTCAGCATACTCATGTTATTCTCATAGTTGTGAGACTTTCTTATTTGCACAGGTAGGCACAAATCATCTCCTAAGTTTGATCATGTATACTTATATTTGATGTTTTGGCTTTTGAATTTAGGATTTTTCTTGGTTACTGACTTATTTTGAGAGGAATTCATTGATTGTGGAACTATGTAGCGCTACAAGAAAAACGGTTACTTAGCGGTTTCATGTAACAAGGGACTCAATCAAATGCATTATGTTGTGAGTGTATTCTCTATATAGCTTTGAACTCCCACAATATCAAATACCCGAATCACTATGTTGACAATTTCTTCACTAAAGTGTTAACCAATTTTCAAAAAAAAAAAATAGAAATTAGGGATTGTTGATGTTGGTTAACACAACAAAAGAGCGTGTAATCTATATATTTTTGTACTGCAAGTTTTATGAAAAATTCATAAATGATATTTTTATCTGAGCTTGATTAATGACAGTAGAATCCTTTAATGTTTGTGGGGTGATGAATTTGAATCATGTAATTACTCAATTTTGCATTCTCATCATTTGTGTGACATCCCCCATTTTTCATAACCAATTAAAATATTTTCTTTACGCTTTAATAAATTTAGATACGGAAATTCCCAGTTATATAAAACGTTTTTTGGGATAACAAAAGTTATTTCATTTTATTAAAACATCGATGATGTCATTGTTCATATCTAAACATACATTACAACGTAAAAATAATAGGTCCTGAACCTACTTATTACATTCACACCCCTTTATTCCACTCAACATCCTAATCAGACTTTGGCAGCCTTACATCCGCTACGTGTGATGCACATAAAATGAGTGGGACGGGTTTGGGAAACCTGGTGAGATGCATAGGGATTTCAAGCCCATAATATATTACTGATAATACATAATAACATTCCTGTATATAAACAATATAGGTATAATTTGATATAAAACCACCTACCCTACACAATCAATTCTCACAAATCCTAAGGCAACGATTACCTGGAGGAATCACCTGTGACATCCCCAAATTTCTCGGCCAAAAAAGACCGATTTAGTTTATGCTTTTAAAATAAAACCAAAGTAGTTTTCCGAAAGATGCTACAGAATTTGTTCCCAAAACAAAATATAATAAAAATTTATCAAATCATTTCTTACATAAATGTATTTTCATTATATAACAAAACCTTGGGATGTTATGTCGATACAGACCAAAAGCATAAACAGTAAATTATAAGCCTTACAACAGTTATTTACAACTACTGGCTTATAATTCAAAAATCCATCTTCAACCTCCAAATTATGCTCTGGGTCCACTACATGTAATATAAAAAATTGAGTAGGTCAGGCATAGGAGCCTGGTGAGCATATAGGGTTTTCAACCTATAAATAATTAATTTATTAATTTTCATCAACCAACAATAAATTTATTAATCCAAAATAAATTTATTAATTTTTTTATCAACCACCAACAACCCTATAACACCGAAAACCATTTAATTCACAATATTATAAGACACATTATTTCATATATTCAAACATAAGTCAAAAATCCCAAGTTCATATCATATAAATAAAACTCCGCGCGTGTGTGTACTGATCATCCCGACGCCTTCTTGGGATCCTCACTAGTACCTGAAACACATAACACAAAATATTGTAATCACGAAGCTTAGTGAGTTCCCCAAAATACCACACATAGCACATACTAGCCACTCGAGGCTATAACTCGGTGGGCCCTTGGGCCCTAACTCTGTGGACCTTCTGGTCCTAACTCTGTGAACCTTCCGGTTCTAACTCTGATATACTCTGACATACACCCGGCATAAATCACATACAAATATGCAGTGCAACACATCACATATAAAGCATACAATAACTTTGTTACATAACTCTAATTATCACTCAAGGTAAAATACAGTGAGAAGACTCACCTCGAATGTCTCGGTAATATCTCGCTCGCGTAACACTGATCTAGCCTCTGCCTAAACACATAAACGATCATCTCAATTAATAACAGCTCCCCAGGCTAGACTAAATCCTCACACGTCCTCTAAGAAGGCTAAAATGCCATTTTACCCTTCAAACAGTGCACAAGTCCAATTGTCAACCAAACCCTAATAGTCAACAAAAGTCAATGGTCAACCCTTTGACCAGACTCGCCGAGTGCACAATTATGACTCGGCAAGTTCATTCATGAACTCAAGTCCTCAAAATCCCCAATGACTCACCGAGTCACTTCCCCAACTCAGCGAGTCACCAACTGTGCGATTCATGGGGAAAAATTATCCTACTCGCTGAGTCTGTTCTTGGACTCGGCGAGTTCATGCCATGATCAAACTCAAATGACCTCCTGAGGTCAAATCTGTTCCTCTAACCCATAGATCTGGCCTCCTTAAGCAATATAAACACGTAAAGTTTGGATCTTGATGCCCATGCAAGGACCTAATGGCTTTATTTGAAGAAATGGCCTCAATATGCTACCCTAAGCTCATAACTCCCAATGACACCCAAAAAGATCAAGGTGTTAAGGTCTCTGGACCTCTTTGGATCCAGATCCAAAGTCTAAACACAAGAAGGGACCAATCGCTCCTCAATTCATACTCTAAAGGGGCTAGAAACTCTAACTCTCAAAGATTAACACCAAAGCTGAAGAGGGATCGAATATATACCTCAATATGAAGTCCCTAGGCTCTGAAATCCACATAATAGCACTCTCTTCAGTTCCCTCTTGCCTTGGTCACCTTCTTCTTGCAAAAACACCCACACAAAGATCAAAAATGGCCTCTTCTTCCTCACAAACGCTCTAGATCTCTTAGGGTTTCACTCAGGGGTCTGGTAGCCGCAAATGGTGGCTATAAGCCCCTTTAAATAGTTTCCAAACCCCAAGAATTAGGGCTTCATTAAACAGCGCGGACTCGCCGAGTCCACAAGTCAACTCGCTGAGTCCGGTCATTAACCCGGATAGAAATTCTCGATCCTACTCGGCGAGTCTAAGCGTCAACTCGCCGAGTCCCTCCAAAATCTCTAAAATAAATGAATAATAATGTACCTGGAAATCCGGATGTTACAATTCTCCCCCACTAGAATCAGACTTCGTCCTCGAAGTCTTACTCCGCAAACAACTCTGGATACTACTCACGCATCTCTCGCTCCGGCTCCCAAGTCAGCTCGGACCCCTTCCGATGTTGCCAGTGGACCTGCACCAGGGGCACTTCCTTGTTCCTCAGAACTTTGATCTTCCGATCCATAATCACAACCGGTCTCTCAACATAGTTCAGGCTCGCATCTACCTGAATATCCTCTAATGGTACCATTGTCGACTCGTCGGCTATACACTTCCTCAGTTGCGATACGCGAAAGGTGTCATGAATCTGGACCAACTCTGCAGGTAACTCCAACCGGTAGGCTACCCTGCCTACCCTTGCATTCACTTGGAATGGACCAATATATCGGGGTCCCAGCTTTCCCCTCTTCCTGAACCGAATCACTCCTTTCCAAGGAGATACCTTCAGGAGTACGAAGTCACCGACCTGGAACTCGAGCTCTGACCGTCGTCTATCCACATAACTCTTTCAACGGCTCTGGGCTGTCAGTATCTGCCCTGCTGAATCTGCTCGGTCTTCTAAAGCACAATCTCTATACTACCCATCACGCTTTGCCCTACCTCTCCCCAACAAATGGGAGTTCGACACCTCCTCCCATACAACAGCTCAAAGGGTGGCATACCAATGCTCGAATGATGGTTGTTGTTATAGGAAAACTCAGCCCAATACACATGCCCAAAGCATGTCCTCGAGCGTCTGAATCGTTCGCTTGCTTTGTCCGTCAGTCTGTGGGTGGTAGGCGGTACTAAAATGCAACCTCGTGCCCAACTCCTCATGGAATTTCTTCCAGAATCTAGAAGTGAAACATACATCTCGATCTGAGACAATCGAGATCGGTACTCCGTGCCGCGATACCACCTCCCTCACGTACAACTCTGCCAGCCTCTCCGCAGAAGAGCTCTCACTGATGGCAAGGAAATGAGCCGTCTTCGTCAACCTGTCCACAATCACCCAAATTGCATCGACACCCCTAACAGTCCTTGGTAATTTGGTGATAAAATCCATGGTAATTTGTTCCCACTTCCACTTGGGAATCTCTAACGGTTGCAACTTACCATGCGGACGCTGGTGCTCAGCCTTAACCTTGCGACAGGTCAAGCACCTCTCTACGAACCATGTGACATCTCTCTTCATACAGGGCCACCAATACTCCTTCTTCAAGTCCAAGTACATCTTAGTGGCCCCGGGATGGATCGAGAACCTCGATCGATGCGCCTCCTCCATCAAAATGGTACGCGTGCCTCCCACAAACGGTACCCAAATCCGACCCTGAAATGTCATAAGCCCTCAGCTATCAGAAACGAACTCCAATACCTGCCCGATAACCCGCTATCTCTTACGGTTTTCTGGTCTCACGGCCTCATCCTAGGCCCCACGAATGGTGTCCAACACCGGTGTCATCACTGTCAATCTCAGGCAAACATCTCGCATCGAGGCGCCCTCCGCCCTACGGCTCAGGGCATCGACTACAACATTAGCTTTGCCCGGGTGGTACAAGATCTCGCAGTCATAATCCTTTACCACATCCAACCATCTCCTCTGACGCATATTCAGGTCGGGCTGATCCATCAGGTACCTCAAGCTCTTGTGGTCCATGTATATAGTACACCGAACCCCATACAGATAGTGACGCCAGATCTTGAGGGAGAACACCACCTATCCCAACTCCAGATCGTGGGTGGGATACCTTGACTCATGAGGTTTCAGCTGCCTCGATGCATATGTTATCACATGCCCCCTCTGCATAAGCTCTGCTCCCAACCCTGATATCGACGCATCACAATACACTACGAAGTCCTCCATCCCCTCCGGAAGGGCTAACACCGGGGCTTCGCATAGACTTTGGCAAAGTGTCTCGAAGGAGGCATGTTGCTCTGGGCCCCAAGAAAAAGCAACACCCTTCCGGGTCAACTTGGTGAGTGGCACGGCGATCTTGGAGAAATCCCTGATAAATCTTCGATAATAACCAGCCAACCCTAGGAAACTCCTGATCTCAGTAGGTGACCTCGGTACCTCCCAACTCATCAATGCCTCAATCTTGGTCGGATCGACCAAGATCCCTTTCTGGTTAACGAGGCGCCCTAAGAACTGGACCTCTCGTAACCAGAAATCACACTTGGAGAATATGGCATAAAGCCTCTCTGATCTCAAAACTCCAAGAATCTCTCTCAAGTGCTCCCCATGCCGCTCTCTGGATTTCGAATATACCAATATGTTGTCGATGAACACGATCACCGAGCGATCCAATATCGGCCTGCACACCCTGTTCATGAGATCCATGAACACCGCCGGAGCATTGGTGAACCCGAAAGGCATCACTACAAACTCGTAATGCCCGTAACGAGTCTTGAACGCTGTCTTCTGGATATCCTCATCTCGCACCCTCACCTGATGATATCCATACCTCAAATCGATCTTGGAGAACCAAGATGCTCCCTGTAACTGATCGACCAAATCGTCGATCCTCGGCAACGAGTAACGGTTCTTGATCGTCAACTTGTTCAACTCCCGGTAATCAATGCACATCCGGTGTGAACCATCCTTTTTCTTGACAAAAAGGATAGGCGCTCCCCACGGTGAGCTGCTTGGCCGAATAAACCCCTTCCCCATCAGCTCCTGAAGCTGCGAGGATAACTCCTGCATCTCTGTAGGCTCAAGGTGATAGGGCGCCTTGGCGATAGGCGCAACCCCCAGAGTCAAATCGATACAGAACTCTACCTGCCTCTCGGGAGGCACACCCGACAACTCCTCGGGGAAAACATCCGGGAACTCGCGCACTATCGGTACCTCATCGACTGACCTCGGTCTCTCTGAATCAACTCTCATATCCATCACGTAAGCCACAAACCCACTACAACTCTGCTGTAAACTTTGCCTCGCTCTAGCAGCTGAACAAAACGTTGAACCGGTACGGGTACCCTCGTCGTACACCGTAAGAACTCCCCTACTAGGGTCTCGTATGGTCACCAACTGTCGCTCTCAGTCAATAAATGCTCTGAATATGCTCAACCAATCCATGCCCACGATAACACAGACGTCCTCCATCACAAGCGAGACCAAATCGATAGGGAACGCAACGCCGAAGATCTCGAGTACACATCCTCGAATCACCTCAGCGGCATACATTGCTCTCTCTTCCGCTATGGAAACTCTCAGAGGTCGACTCAACGCCTCTCGACTAATACTGATGTGCTGACTAAAGGCTAAAGATACAAAAGACCGACTCGCACCCGAGTCAAATAACACAAGGCAGGTATAGAATACACAAGAAAAGTACCTACACATATCATACTATAAGCACAATATCTCAACATAAAAAGAAATACATGAAAGTATACATACCAGCCACAACGTCGGGTGTTGCGCGAACCTCCTCCGCGGTCAACTGGAAGGCTCCCCCTCATGCATTCGGTGCCTCGGCCTTCACCGGCTGGCTCTCAATAGCTCTGATAGTAGCAAGGGTAGATCCCTGAGATGATCCCTGCTCTGACCCTCGCAATTGCGGACACTCTGCCTTCTGTTTTCCGGTCTGGTTGCAGTGGAAACATACTGCAAACCCCTTGGGGCAATCCTTGGCCATATGCCCCTCCTTGCCACATTTGTATCAAGACCCTACTCTACATACCCCGTCATGACTCTTGCCGCACTTGCCACAAGTGCAACCCTTCTGGTTCCCTGTCCTCGAATCGGCGGGCTTGGCCCGCTTGGCTGCCGGCTGAGACTGTACCGGTCGTCTGTCCCTCCCTTGAGACTCCGCCTCATCCCTAGCCTGAGTCTCCAACTCTATTTCCCTCTTCCGAGCATTTGCCTGAAGCTCGACAAATGTTCGGTATGACGAGTTTGCTGCGAACTCTCGTATATCCCTCCTCAAAATACTCAGATATCGGCTCATGCGTGCCTACCCGGAAGACACATGCTCTGGGCAGAACATCGCCCTCTCCTGGAACATCTTGGTAATCACTGTAACAGACTCAGTACCCTGCTTGAGGGTCAAAAATTCCTGGTTCAAATGCTCCCTATCCACCTGGTGAACGTACTCCTCTCGGAACAAAGCAGTGAACCTCTCCCAGGTCACTGCAGCAAGCTCAGCAGACCAATAGTGCGCCGTCACAAACTTCCACCAGTCCTTCGCTTCGCTCCCAAGCGAAGATGGTTCAGCGCGAACCGAACCTTCAAATGCTCTGGACATGAGCATGTGAAGAAACACTCCTCAATGTATGAAATCCACCTCATTGCCGCAATCGGATCCTGCGACCCATCAAACTCTGGTGGTTTTGTGTTGCTGAACTCTCGGAACAACAACGCATCACCTCCCTGCGGTCTAGTCGCAGCTACAGCTGCAGTGGCCGCAGCAACAACAACATCAGAAAGAGCAGCATATCTCTCATCAAAAGTCTCTATTAGTGTGGTTTTGATAGACCCAAACATCTCTGGTATCTCTTCCATGATGGCCGCAGCCACCTCCTCGTGAATGATCCTACGAATCTCTTCATCACTAGCACCGCTGCTCTCAGGTGTAAGGCGTGTCCTGACCATGATGTCTCTGAAATACAACATAAGAAAATATCAAAGACTCGCTCGAGTATACTCGCACTCGATAACTCTACCCTACTTGATCTCTGATACTCCAAGATTTCTTACTTGGACTGTGCACCGCTCCGGTGTCTTCAGTAGTACGGGCCCAATACTACTGTCCACACCGCATCAGTATACACCCCAAGTCCTTCTCCTAGGATCCCAATTACCAAGTACTCTACTCTCACTAAGCATAGACTACTCTCCAGCAGATCTCTCATAAGCCTCTCGCTGCTATCTACCTCCTCTCAAGCATCTCCTAGCAGCAACCCCTAGGCTAAGGCATCACAAATCAGGCCACCCTAGTCCTAATAGAATACCTAGCCTACTCTAGCATGCAAAACATATCATATCGTCTCATAAACATATAACATAAGGGTATTTTGGGAAATCATCGTTCGGGTGCTGGCTGATCGTACACACGGCTTTGCTCTGCTCTTTTCCATTTCCTTTACTCTTTTAGAAAACTTTGTTTCACTTTTTTTTTGAAAAAATATCTCTCAAATCCTCAGTTTGAGTTCAGATACGCCCGAAGGTGTACCCGAATCCCTCAAACCAAGGCTCTGATACCAACTTGTAACACCGTAAAATTTCAAACAAATTTTCATATTTTTAAAACCATTTAAATCATAATATTATAAGACACATTGTTTCATATATTCAAACATAAGTCAAAAATCCCAAGTTCATATCATATAAATAAAACTCCGCGTGTGTGTACTGATCATGTCAGCGCCTTCCCGCGATCCTCACTAGTACCTGAAACACATAACACAAAATACTGTAAGCACGAAGCTTAGTGAGTTCCCCAAAATACCACACATAGCACATACTAGCCACTCGAGGCTATAACTCGGTGGGCCCGTGGGTCCTAACTCCGTGGACCTTCTGGTCCTAACTCTGTGAACCTTCCGGTTCTAACTCTGATATACTCTGACATACACCCGACATAAATCACATAGAAATAATGCAGTGCAACACATCACATATAAATCATACAATAACTCTGTTACATAGCTCTAATTATCACTCAAGGTAAAATACAGTGAGAAGACTCACCTCGGATGTATCGGTAATATCTCGCTTGCGTAACACTGATCTAGCCTCTGCCTAAACACATAAATGATCATCTCAATTAATAACGGCTCCCCAGGCTAGACTAAATCCTCACACGTCCTCTAAGAAGGCTAAAAGGCCATTTTACCCTTCAAACAGTGCACAAGTCCAATTGTCAACCAAACCCTAATAGTCAACAAAAGTCAATGATCAACCCTTTGACCAGACTCGCCGAGTCCACAATTGTGACTCGACGAGTTCATTCATGAACTCAAGTCCTCAAAATCCCCAATGACTCACCGAGTCACTTCCCCAACTCAGCGAGTCACCAACTGTGCGATTCATGCGGAAAAACTATCCTACTCGCCAAGTCTGTTCTTGGACTCGACGAGTTCATGCCATGCTCAAACTCAAATGACCACCTGAGGTCAGATCCGTTCCTCTAACCCATAGATCTGGCCTCCTTAAGCAATATAAACACGTAAAGTTTGGATCTTGATGCCCATGCAAGGACCTAATGGCTCTATTTGAAGAAATGGCCTCAATATGCCACCCTAAGCTCATAACTCCTAATGACACCCAAAAAGATCAAGGAGTTAAGGTCTCTGGACCTCTTTGGATCCAGATCCAAAGTCTAAACACAAGAAGGGACCAATTGCTCCTCAATTCATACTCTAAAGGGGCTAGAAACTCTAACTCTCAAAGATTAACACCAAAGCTGAAGAAGGATCGAATATATACCTCAATATGAAGTCCCTAGGCTCTGAAATCCATAGAATAGCACTCTCTTCAGTTCCCTCTTGCCTTGGTCACCTTCTTCTTGCAAAAACACCCACACAAAGATCAAAAATGGCCTCTTCTTCCTCACAAACGCTCTAGATCTCTTAGGGTCTCACTCAGGGTTCTGGTAGCCACAAATGGTGGCTATAAGCCCCTTTAAATAGGTCCTAAACCCCGGGAATTAGGGCTTCATTAAACAACGCGGACTCGCCGTGTCCCCAAGTCGACTCGCCGAGTCCAGTCATTAACCCGGATAGAAATTCGCGATCCTACTC
Organism: Lactuca serriola; assembly: GCF_051521515.1. Taxonomy (NCBI): domain Eukaryota; kingdom Viridiplantae; phylum Streptophyta; class Magnoliopsida; order Asterales; family Asteraceae; genus Lactuca; species Lactuca serriola. The sequence goes on along the minus strand of NC_136412.1, from coordinate 28,511,040 downwards.
GGCGAGTCTAAGCGTCAACTCGCCGAGTCCCTCCAAAATCTCCAAAATAAATGAATAATATGTTGGATTAATGTCTAATTCCATAACTATTTTGGTATGTACTTGACTCGATTGTGCATGGTCCTTTTGGGTTGCCTTCACACTGGTGACTAGACAGGATGATTGTTGAGAAGAGAGGTTGGTTTATTGTTAAGAATAATAAATTAGGGTATAAATATGATTTTTTAATATATTATATGAATAATATATTAATTTGGAATCATATTATTAATTAGTATTTAATCAGAAATTAATTTAGAATTAATTTTGGGATGAAAGGAACTGACTGAAAGTGCAGGGGCTATTTTGTAATTATTCAATAGTTGAGGCTTTGGGCCATTGGACCACCTTTATTAAGGCTTGAACGAAAATCCTAGAAGGATCTAGGAGTTTTCGTCCAAGGGCTTAAGGAAAGGAGTCCATGGACTTGCTTAGGCCCTAAGCTAAGGGATTAGGGTTTACACCTTGAAACCGTAGTTAGCCTTAAGTATAAATAGCACCCTAAGGCACTAAGATTTCGTCCAAGCTTTGGGAAACCCTAAAAGGGACGAATTCTAGGTCAAGATACCCCTCTCTCCTCTTTCTCTCTCTCTCTCATATTCATCCTTTCACCTAGTATGTTTGTGAGCCATTAGAGGTACTACACTTGTGGTACTTGCTTTCAAGAGCTAAGGAAATTCAAGGAACTAGTTGTTATTACTATATAACAACAAAAGGTATGTATTCTATTCTTCTATGTGGATTTCAAAAATAGTACTAGCATGCCAGGTTTCTTTTGTGTTCATAAAGTTGTATAACTAATAGTGAAAACATAGATCCAACTCTAGGGTTGCATGCACACATAGGATTATTTGTATAAAACCCATCATAATAATGTACTTGGAAATTCGGATGTTACAAACCCTGATTATCCATTCCCGTTATCCTCATTTTACGTCCCTAAACACCTTCCATAAGGGACCTAGTCTAAAGATTTTCATCGGGGTGACAACACTGCTTTAGGGGATTCCTCAGCAATTTATGTCAAATAAGGCAACCATGTGGGGATGGAGTACACCATTGAACACTAAGTTCACAAACACTTACAGGTTGCGAGCCTACTAGCGCTCCACTGGACTGTCTATAAAAGTCTGTGGTCGTCATCTATACTCCGTTAGATGACTGAATCAACAACAATATCGAGGTCTCTCATCATTTTTAACACACATCAACTATTTCATCTACCCATATTTTACCCAACATATTTGTAAATAAAAATACATATACAGTTTAAATCATTTTAAAACTTGTATACAACATTCATTCAACACCCATATCAAATAGGCAAACAATAAATATACACATAGCACATATTTTATAGAAAATACTTCATATCTATATGTAAGATGAAAGTTACTATACACTCACTCGTTTTAGTGAAAATTGGGCAGCATCTCATTTCTTAAAACGATTGTTTTTTATAAAACCGAGATGTTTTCTCAAAAACCGGGCTTCACGTGGGCAGAGTTCGGCTCGAAAACTATTTTTCTCGGGATCTTCGGGCTCTCCGGGGCTTGCTTATGATGCTAGGATGGTATAATAGACTTGGGGGGTAATTGTTGCAATATTGAAGAAAGTATAGGGGAGAGAGAAGAAATTTGTAAAAAAAATCCGGATGGCATCGGTTCCTATTTATAGGAGGCTGAAGCTAGTACGTTGGGCGTAATGCTCAAGTATACGGGGCGTACAACCTCACAAGGTTCTTCGCTGGTCGTATCAGGGTATAACTCTGGACGCGTCTAAGCTACGAACACGTGGCATTCATGCGAAAAAGTAGGCTACGTGGCCAATCTCAGACCGTGAACACTTACACGAGTACGCTGGGCGTACTCCTTTGGTACACTGGGCGTACTCCCAATTTCCAAACTTCAAAATTCGTAACTTTCACATACGAGCTCTATTTTTGACGCTCTTTATATCCATGTGTAGGTATGACTATGCTCTACAACTTTCGTTTAGACCCTATCGGCTAATTTTAACTTTATTTTTAAAGTTATATTTTTAACAGGCCGGGACAGGAAAAGTCCGTTAAAAATTCATAACTTCTTCATCCGATGTCCGTTTTCGTCTGTCTTTTTACCGTTAAACTACAATCAACAAGATCTTTGATTCTCGTTTAGATTTTTTCGGCCAAAAATTGTTCGATCTTAAATTCGAGTTTCGGGTTGTATATTGTTATGTCAAATCTTAGAAAGTTCATAACTTCCTCATACGAAGTCAGATTTGGACATTCTTTTTATGCACACTCTCGGTTTAACAAACACTACGAATTTTGTTTAGATCACTAATGCTAAAAAGCAATTTATCGTAAATCCACTATTTACGTCATACATCGTTGTGCTGGTTTTGTTGCGAAACTTCGACAGGTCATAACTTCTTCGTTAGAACTCGGATTTCGGTATTCTTTATATCTCCGGAATCCTTATTTCAACCACTACAACTTTCTTCATAGATATCAAGGTTATCCATCATTTATTTTCAACGCTTATTTTTATTCTTAACTTATTAAATCATAATAATTAAGCAATAAACAAATAATAATCAAATAATACATCTTTATTATTTCAAAGCAATTTACAAAGGTTGCCCTAGACTATTGCATCATCATTAGTGTCTAGCCTAGAAACACGGGAATTACAATTCTCTCACCCTTAGGATGATTCTGTCCTCGGAATCACACATCAACAAACAAATGCGGGTAACGACTCATTAGGGGTGGCAAATCGTGCTATCGTTTCGTGTTTCTGTCTGACACGACACGACACGACAAAGTTTTTGGTAACACGAACACGACACGACACGATGTCGTGTTTTTTTTAACTAACACGAAAACGAACGAATTAAAAAATGACAAACACGACACGACACGAAAAATATAACATATACTAAAAACTAGTTTATTTAATGAATACTTTATGAAATATAACACGATAAACACGACAAACACGATAAAGAACTGCTAAATTGTGTCAATTTCGTGTCGAATTTTAAACACGAACACGACATCGTGTTTTTTACAGCTAACACGAACACGAATTCAAATTTTAGTTTCGTCCCAATTTCGTTTCGTGTCGTGTATTTTTATCGTGTCGTGTCATAAATTGTCACCCCTACGACTCATCATGTCACTCTCCGTTTCCTATGTGAGATTTGGCACATTTGAATGTTTCCATCGCACAAGCACTAAATCGACCATCTTGCAATGCAACTTCTTAGTCTTACGATCAACGATTGCCTCCGGTTCTTTAATTAACCTCTTACTTTCATTCAACCTTAATTCAGAAATTGGAATTATGTTGGGAACATCTCTCGTGAACTTCCTTAAATAACACACATGGAAAGTGTTATGAATACAATCTAGTTCTTCTGGTAGTTCTAGCTTCTAAGCTTGATTCTCAATCCTATGAAGAACTTTAAACTGTCCAATAAACTTTGGACTCAACTTTCCTCTTTTACCAAATCTTATTAGTCCCTTCCATGGCAAGACTTTAAATAAAACCGAATCTTCAATTTCAAATGTTATCAGTTGTCTTTTCTTGTCAGCGTAGCTCTTTTGACGATCTTGAGCTGCTAACATCCTTTCCCTAATCACTTTCTACTTTTCAGCAGTCTAATGGACTATTTTAGGTCCCATAAACTGCTTTTCCCCAGCTTCCAGCCGACACGACGGTGTTCGACACTTTTCTCCATACAAAGCTTGATAAGATGCAATTTGATGCTTGAATGGAAACTATTATTGTAGGAAAATTCTACCTTGTACTCATAGACGCGATTTGGCGAATCAACTCATCGAGTCCCTTCGCAGACTCGCCGAGTTCTACCTTGTACAAGACCGGAACAAAACAACTCAACTTGTTGAGTCCCTATTTGGACTCATCGAGTTCCTCATTCTGTTTGGGCCATCTTAAAGGATTGAGCCCCTACTCTTCCGATCTCAGCTTCTTATTCCTCATGCACACTGAAAACGTCCTTTTAAGGGTAAAGTTGGATTCATGGGTTTAGCCCAAACCCTAACCCTTTAGGACCTAGATCTTGGTCCAAAGCCATCCATACTCTATCTAAGGCATATTCACTAAGATCCAGACTCTAAGCACTCTATGAACACGTAAAGTTCCTAACTTTCTTCCCATGCATTACCTTTTGAAGCTTAAAAGGCTAAAATGGCAACTTCTAGCTTGCATGGGGCTTCCATACCCATAAAGTTTACACCTTTATTCCATGTGAGCCCCTCAAGGTCGTGGATCTGAAGGTATACCCACTTGGGATGCCCACGTCCCAAAGAACATGTTTCTTGAACCAAAAACCCCCATAAAATGATAAGGAGATCTAACAAGCTACTAAGCAAGTTTCGACTTGCTTACCAGAGAAATTAAGAGGGTGAGATGTTGTTTCTGGATCTACTAGCTTCCTTCTGGATCTCTAATCTCCTCATTCTTCAACAAGCTTCAAAACACACAATCTTTACTCAAAACAACTCACAAGCTCATACAAGGCACTAGGGTTTCGTGGATTAGGGTTTGGAATTTGGAGGATGGAAATGAGGCTAGCAAGTAGGGATTAGGATGCTTAAATAGGGTGAAAAACCCTGAAATTAGGGTTTCATCATGGCAGCCCGACTCGTCGAGTCGAGGCTTCTCAACTCATCAAGTAAGCGACTTAAAATCCCGAGGCCAATCTCGTTTCTACTCGATGAGTCTGGGGCTCCCAACTCATTGAGTAGCTCTACAAAAGTGAACAAATTATAATTAAATGCGTACCAGGAACTAGGAGTTACGACATGTTTCTTTTAGAAGCTTCTAAAATCCTTCAAACACAGTTCATGCTTCTGTATCCAAGTATCCAAAACATAAACTTTACCTTATCAATTTCTTTCAAGTGAGGAAAGGCATGGCATGTCAAATATCATATATATGAGAAGTGATTCTTCATTGTCACTGCCTTAGGCTGAAAGATCGTATTTTAGAATAGATGGATTTGAAAATGGTTCTTATAATACATCATATTCCCATTGTACAATCTTTTACTTTTTTTGGTTTCTTGCTTTATAAATTATTCATAACATATATCCAAAATGAAGTAATTTGAGATCACATAACAAGGAAATCTCCATCATGGTTTATGTAGCCTCAACCTGATTCTTTTGCTAAATTCCATCATGCTTTATCCTAATTTCATGGTTTGTGGCTACAACACCTTTACGTTTTTGTTGAGCTAATTCTAAAAATGGTAAAGGTTCAGGCATCCCCCCAATGAGTGGTTTGTGTTTCTTTATAATCGAAAAATAATAAGGATACTTTTGCTTTTGGGTTTCCATAGTTTTAGGGACTCAGTTTCCTCCTCTTCAGATTTAGTGTCATCCCCAACAAAATCAATGAAACTCTGGAAATGTTCAACTAGCTCTCAATGTGGAATTATATTATCATCATCAACCAACACCATAAGTTTTGCATAATCATTTGCATATTCATCAACATCAAATGATAGAGCAACATAAGCTGCAACCATGGTTCTAAATAATGTTAGGCGTGAATTGGTGACAATGTCAAGCCTAAAGCTTTTATAAGTTGTGGCGGGCCACATCGTTTGTAAGGATTGACTCAAGTCAGCAATTTTGTATTATATATATATATATATATATATATATATATATATATATATATATATATGTGTGTGTGTGTGTGTGTGTGTATATATATATATATATATATATATATATATATATATATATATATATATTGTGTTAGGAGGCATATTACTAACAAAACTAAGAAAATATTTGACATCACTATCGTCAAGAATCTAGATAACTATATTTGATCCAAGACATTGAAAAGATAGACGTATTTGATCAGTGTGTAACCTGGAAACAACCAACATAATTAACCCACTGAAGTTGATATCACTATTGATATCTACATCAAATCATGTATAGTCTGGATTAATATACTGCATTGATCCCTAGATACACTGTCATTGTTCTCCACTAGAAATTGACACTTAAAAAAATCCCTACACATACTCATTTTTTTAGTATATAAAAACTATCAAAATTGGGTTTCAGCAATAGAGGAACAAAGACAAAAATATATTGCTTCTAGAAGAACAAACACACAAATACCCTAACTCGGAATACAATGTAGAGTACAATTCAGAATACACTTTTCCAGGTCGGAACGTACGGGTGTCAAATTCCGGACCCGACACATAAAAAACACCACCAACTCCAGAATGAACATAACTACTCTGGAATACCATATTCTGGAGTAAGTGGTCATTTTACAAAATTTATAAAAAGTTGGTTATTATTATCAAATTATTCATTTATATAGACAGATTAGTCAATTTCCTACAAACATCTACATTGCATACTTGATCCATTTTTCCACCTCTTTATTTTTTTCTAAGCTTCATTAACCATTGGAATAAAAAAAACATATATTGGATATATAGATTATGATAGGTAGTTAGAGATGGAAACGAGGATAGGAAATAGCATAGTCTCCGATCTCCATCCTCATCCCATCCCTAACGGGAAATATAAATGAATACTCATCCCTAGTTCCCTACCCTTAGTGGGGACCAGGGATCCCCAACGGGGAATCGGAGATTTTTTTTTCTATTTTAATATGAAAACTTTTATGCAAAGAAAAAATTTATATTTTAGCTTTACCAACATAAGATTAAAGATTTTACAAACCATAAAAATATTCATAGATTACGGGCATGTTTGGCACAGAGCTTTTGAGAGCTTTTAGCTTTTAGCTTTTGACAAAATGCTCAAGTTTAAACAAAAAAATTCGTTTGACAGTACGAACGTTTAGCTTTTAATTTAAACAAAACGTTCCAAATCTGAAAGCTACTTCATGTAGCGTTTAACAAAACGCTACTGAGCTTTTGAAATTACTTTCCATAATTACCCTTAAAATATATATTTATATATTTATTTGTTTTTAATCAATTATCATTTTATGTAATTTTATGTATTTCAAAAGCTTCCAGCTACTTTTGCCAAGTACTCATATAACAAATAAAAATTAGAGTTGTCCCGCTACCAACTACCCGCTTCCAGCTAACAACTAACTTTTGTTAAACACACCCTACATAAAAACTATAAATAATTTTTTTACCAAATTTAGTTATATACATGAAAAATCAAGTAGAAAAAAATTATAAGGATGATATTCGAGTTAATAATAGATAAACCAAATTGAACAAATTATACACGAGTTTAAATTATATAAACGAATAAGAAAAAATATAATTTATATAAACGAATAAGAAAAAATATAATTTCAACAGGATAATGAGTTTTAATAACTTTGATCATATATTGGGTATTGTAAATTTATCAAAATTATATATTTTGTTTGATTATTAACATCTTCACAGGTATCCTCGTTCCAATCCTCATTTCCGATTTTTTTATCTCCGTTTTTTTTATTTTTTTTATTTGGGGATTCCCCAATCTCCATCCCGGTCAAACCATATGTGGAATTTAACCATCTCTATATGCAGTTGGTCACTAAAATTATAAACCCAGGTAAGCAGATCTCCAATTTCACAACGACATTTAAGCCTAAGCCTACACGAGGTGCTTGCATTTTGTTTACTTTTAAAACATTAATAGACGAGCTAGTACATTTTCGGAAAACCAAGATCTTCAAAATAAATTATGTAACGGAATGTGAGTTTTTATGAATTAAAATCTGGACATATCCCAACTCTATAATTCTGAATCCTAATCGAACCCCAGTGGCATTTTCTCTTAATACAGAAAAATATATTTCACAACTTGGCATGATTTTTAGCAAACTAATCATGGCCAAAAATGGTGTTCATTATGTTTTTTATTGGTCAAAACTATTTTAATACTTAAAGTAATGCCAAAAGAAGTTGCTGCAAATTCCAACTGCATTTGATCTTTGAAGGGTTGTTTTTATACAAGAGATCTCCTAACACTCTAACTGCATATCCAATCATTCAAACTTGTTTTTCTTTTTCTTTTTCTTTTTTTCTCATTACACTACGTAATATTTATAGGCAGCAACCTCAACTTCATATCACAATTTTCCACCAATCTCATCTTTCTTCACCAGCAGGCTGCTTCAACCCCACCACCCAGAAAGTCCTCCAACATTCAGCATTTACCTACAATAAACAAACAAAACATCATCTATTTTTTTATGTGAAAAAAGCTTATCATACAAGATTATGATCAAGAACAAGAATAGCACGCAAAATGATACTTGGATTTCATTGCAAACAAACAATAGTTTTTTGCAAAAACGTAAAACAAACACTACATTTTGCAAGAATGAACAGCTTTGCACAAAAAGTTCCAAGCATAATGCTTTTTTAAGGAAAAAAAAGTTGAAATACTCCAGAAAACGATGTCCATAAAATGGTATTAAAAACAACAAATAATAATTTTTTTTCAGGAATCCATGTTTGAGGGTGGTATCGAATTCCATTATTTAACTTTTTCATTGAGAAACAAAAGTTTCCTCATACACCCATTAAAACAATCATTTTTCATAACCTTTCTTTACCTTGTAATTCACATCAAATCTAACCAAGCATTTAGTTTTGGCTAATTACAAATCAGTGAAGACAGGAACAAGAATGTTTCCCTTGATTCCGATTCCATCAGAAACAACAAATCAATACAGAAAGATCATGATTTTTTTGATTCTTGATTCTTGATTCTAAAACAACTAGAGGACTTGATAGGTCTACAAGACGAAACAGATGGTATAATTCTCAAAGACAGAATATCGCTACTAGTTTCACTCGCCGTTTTAAATATTTACCAACAAATTGCTTATTTCTGACCAAAATCCTAAACCAAATAATTTTTTTTCTAGATTTTGAGAACATAAATTAACATTTCGGAACAATCCCAATGAAGAAAATCGATTTTTGTAGAGTGTAATTTCACGTTTTAGAATTTGGAACAATCAAGAATAATTTCAAATTTAGAATAACCCCATAAAGAAAAAGCGAGAATTGCAGAACAATCAGATAAGGAAAAATCAAGAGTGGAAGAACATAATTTCACATTTAGAACAATCACACAAGGGAAATCAAGATTTTGTTCAAGCAAATCAGATAAAACATTCAAGGCCCAATCTTTTTTTAATCAAACAACAATGGTAGCTCTAAAAAGTTTTAAAGTTTGATTTTTTTTGCTAAAAGGATGAAAGATTAGACAATTCCATACGCGAAAAAAAACAAAAGATTTATACAGAAATAAAAATGAGATAAACGCATTCAAGAACATAAATTGTTGTTCACTAAACAAATTTTATGAAGTTATAACAAAGAACATTGAAATTTTTTGGTGTAAAGAAGAGATTTTCTGTTGAAAATATAAAAATAATGAAAAAGACAGCAGCAATAGCAATATCAGAGATTAAAAGATAAGCGTACCCTTGGCCGTCGATGCCCCCTTGTCCAGCACTCCCTCCGCTTCCATATGACCCATCATCGGTGGTCTGCCACACAGACTGCCATGCTTGCGACGGAGGACCATACATTCCGGTAGGATCCATAGCCGGTCGTCCCATCGTGACACCTGGAGGCGGCGGTGCAGGCTGCCCCATCGGAGGGTAATAATATGGAAGACCACCGGCGGTGCCCACAATCCCTCCCAACCCAGCACCGGCGGCGGAAACATCATCCTTAATCTCATCGCGCGGCACAATGTCGACGAGGAAATCGAAAATGTCGGTTCGCGTGATTGCGGCGGCGATGTCGTTTTTCTGTAGGGTTCTGCGTTTGTTCTCTTCGGCGTGGAGCCATGAACGGATTGTGAGTTCGAGGATGAAAAGCTCACATGCTTTCGCAAACAGGATCGGTGCTTCCGCAGAGATCATCCGTACATCTTCATCGGCTTTCATGATCTTCTTTATGCGTGCAAGAGGGAGCTGGTGGTTCTTGAAATCATTAACTTGTTCGATTTCTTGGCGTTGGTAATTCCAGAACATTTGTAGCTGTTGGTGTTGCTGTTGGAGGAGGTGTTGATAGGGTTGTTGTGGTGGTGGGAATGGGGAGGGTTGCGGTGGCGTTGCGGTAGCGGCGGAGGGTTGGTGGTTGGCGGCGGAGGTGGTGGTGGTGTTCTCCATTGCGACGGTTCTCTCTCCCCCTCTCTTTCTCTCTCTAGAAACGAAAAAGCGATGGTTTGTAAATACAGGGGGGTTGGGGAGGAAGGATAAGGTACAGTGGGGTGCACCGATTATGATATTACTCCCCCTGTTGCTATTGGATGAATTGGCTTTGGGGTTAATTTGCTAATCCTGCGCACCATGTCCCCACAACAAGGGTATTATTGTCTTTTTCGTGAATATTTTTGTGAGTTAAATTGAAAGGAAAAACTATAATAAACTCTCTGTATATTGGCTTAATAATCGATTTAGTCCCTATATATTTTTTTTATTCAATTAAGTCCAAAATACCGTTAATCGTATTCAATTTAACCCTTTGACTCGGTCAACAGGTCATCCAACTTTCAAAAATAACATTTTTGACCTAGATTTCAAAATTTATTACAAATTTGGTCCAAAATTTACACTTTTGGCCCAGATTTTAAATTTTTTTTTACAAATTTGGTCCAAACTTAACTTTTTTACCCAAATTTTAGAATTTTATTATGAATTCATCCTAATTTTAGTTTTTTTTACAACTTTTTGTTTTCAAAAAATTGTTTCTAATATGTTTTTTCTTTATAAAATCATATTTATACAAAAAAATGTATTTTCACATAAAAATCTTATATTTTCTATATAAAAACTTTTTTTAAAAAGTTTTTTGTATATGAAATATCTAGTTATAAAAATATGTATTTATTTAGTATATAAATATATATAAATTCGTTTTTATAAAAAAAATGTATACAAACATCTATCACCTTTATATATATATATATATATATATATATATATATATATATATATATATATATATATATATATATATATATATACACAAATAGGTGTGTATCTATATTTTTTTATAAAATCGTGTTTGTTTATATTTTTTTATAAAAACGTGTTTGAATAATTTTTTATATAATACGTGTTCATATACACTTTATAAAAACGTGTTTTAATAAGTTTTTATATAATACGTGTTTGTATATATTTTATAAAATCGTGTTTGTATACATTTTATAAAATGTATACAAACACGTATTATATAAAAAAAAATATTCAAACACGTTTTTATAAAAAAAATATAAACAAACACGATTTTATAAAAAAAAATATAGATAAAATAGGGTGTTTGTATACATTTTTTTTTTGTAAAGTACGTTTTTGTATACATTTTTTTTATAAAAACGGATTTCTATATATTTATATACTTAATAAATACTTATTTTTATAACTAAATATTTCATATACAAAAAACTTTTTGAAGAAAGTTTTTATATATAAAATATAAGATTTTTATGTGAAAATACGTTTTTTTTGTATAAATATGATGTTATAAAGAAAAAACATATTTCAAACAATTATTTGAGAAAAAAAGTTGTAAAAAAACTAAAGTTATGATGAATTCATAATAAAATTCTAAAATTTGGGCAAAAAGGGTAAAGTGTGGACCAAATTTGTAACAAAATTTAAAATTTGGGCCAAAAGTGTAAATTTTTTATCAAATTTGTAATAAATTTTGAAATCTGGGTCAAAAATGTAATTTTTGAAAGTTAGATGACCTGTTGACCAGGTCAAAGGGTTAAATTGAATACGATTACCGGTATTTGGGACTTAATTGAATAAAAAAAATATATAAGGACTAAATCGATTATGAGGCCAATATGTAGGGACTTTATTGTAGTTTTCCCAAATTGAAAAGCAAAAATACACAAAAAAAAATCTAATTTTGTTTTAAGAACAAGACAAAAATCAAGTCTACGAAATAAATAAGTATTTTTATAGGATAAGTTACTTTTTGAAATGTACACATTTAGTCTTTATTTTTTTTATTTAAAATAAATCATTATACTTTATTAATATGTACACATTAGGTCATTTTCACCAGATTCTACAGGTTTTGCTGACGTGGAAGGGTTTATTTTACAAAAAAAAAAAGATAAGGACTAAATGTGTACATTTCAAAAAGTATCTTACCCTATCAAGTCATTTTCCATTTCTTTTATTTTGTTGAAATGAAATACCCAGGTGACATCCACATATCGACAACGAGATTTTTCCAACTTTTATTCATCATGAAAAAAAAAGGGAGAACCCCCGATCTCCGGCGAATCCTTTGTGTGTTCCTACACATCACTGGTAGCAAGGAGGAATGATGGCAAAAACAACAAGGTCGAAGGGGGAAGTACGAGGAAGTAGAAACGGTAGTTGGCGGCGATGAGCTGCTTTGGTAGCCCCCTCGTCGATTCTTTCTTCTTCGTCTGACAACATATCTCAAAAATGGAGGCAAAGAGAGACAGATCGGAGAAACACAACAGGTAAAGGGTGTTTGGTCGTTGCTGTTTGACCGGAAGGAAGAGAGACGAGAAAGAGAAGGGTCGCCGCCCTTTTCTTGTTGCTGGAGGATCACCCACCTCCGGTGACTAAGCTAATTAATTGTTATTTAGTGCCACTTGTGCTTCCACGTCAGCAAAACCTGTAGAATCCGGTGAAAAAGACCTAATGTGTACATATTAATAAAGTATAAGGGTTTATTTTACAAAAAAAAAAAAAGAATAAGGGCTAAATGTGTACAATTCAAAAGGCATTTTACCCTATCAAGTCATTTTCCCTAAAAGAAAATTCGTATATGACCGGTATACCGGGTATAGCCGATCACAAGGATTGCATTGTTACAAAAAATAAAATATAAGAGTTTATTTTACAAAAAAAAAAGAATAAGGACTAAATGTGTAAATTTCAAAAAGTATCTTACCCTATCAAATCATTTTTCCAAATACAAATAGCCATAAAAAATACAAAAATACGACTACTTCACTTTTATTTTTATTTTTTGGAAGGGATCCCTTCACTTTGCCTACATAAAAACTTAAATTCACTTTGCCTATATAAAAATTAAAATTTTTATTTTCAATTTATTTTTTAGAAAAATTCAAACATAACTCATCATCAACTACTTAGATATATACAAATATAGATTTGTATCCAAGTTCATATATTTTAGCAATAACACTCGATAACTTATAAAAATTTGGCAGAAACTCTTGCCAAAATATGTTATTTTTACAGAAAATCTTATAAAATAATATCTTATTTTGATAGGATTTTCTGACAAATTGTCATATTTTGGTTTATTTACATGTATTTATGATAATTATGTATAAAATGTGAATTGTTTATTTCATTTATTTATATGAGTTTTTAGATTTATCCTATTTTGTTAGATTTCAAAGTAATAGTAGTAAGATTTCGCAGTACCATGGTTAGACTTCACGATACTTGCTAAGACTTCGTGGTACACTAATCAATTTCCCCACTAACTCCACATCAAATATCTATATAAAGAGTGTAAGCATATACCGATTTCGTATTAGATCTTCATACTTTAAGAAAAAAATTCAATTAGTCGAAATATATGGCAAAAATGTCTTCCTCTTCTTATCCAGCTAAGGACTAGTCGAAAATGTTGCACAATCAAATGAGAAACTTAGAGCATGGAGGATATCTAATGAGATGAAGTAACTAATAGTTACCAAACAAAAAGAAGTTGGTGGGTACTTTTATCAGTGGTGAATCTAGAACTAAAAAAACCATGGTTCCTTATGTAAATAAAACTAAAATAGGTAGGTCTTTTAGCAAAAATATATATGTTTTTTTTAACAAAAATAACATTTTTTCTATATACATTTGTTGCATTAAAAAAAAGGTAGGTCCTAAGACCTACCTTTTGTAAACATAGCTACGCCCCTGACTTTTATGATATTTATTTAACAAAGGATAGGATGGATGCTACGGATTCTGAAATCAAAAGAAAAGAGAAATTGATAAACAACACACACCGGGAAATAATTGAACGGTTAATACGGGAGGCCAAACAATCTCTCGTATAGGAATAGAGTATGGAATGGACGAGGTGAAGGAGATTAATGAGAAACAAATATTGATTAGCAAGGAGAAAAAAATATCTCGTATGATTATCCATAATGGGTGATTGTAGATGAATATGATGAGTATTATGGTGAGTTTTAATATATTGGGCATGTTCGACACAGAGCGTTTGGGAGCGTTTGAGAGCTTCTAGCTTCTAGCGTTTGACAAAACGCTCCGTTTTGAACTGAAAGTCTCGTTCGACACTACAAGCTTCTAGCGTTTAGTTTAAACACAACGCTCCAAATCCAAATGCTACTTCATGTAGCGTTAAACAAAACGCTACAAGCTACAATCTATCCGCTACCCGCTACAAGCCACCAGCTACCAACTAATTTTGCCGAACACGCCCATTATGTTTATATAGTATATTGTTACAATGTCTTTCATTTAGTAATATTTGGTAATCTATCTTTTAATGTTTTAATGACATGTAACAATTTTTATTAGCAATGAAAATGTATGATTTATATTTTATCACCTCATAATGAATATATGATTTAGCCGAAAATTGGTTGGTTGGTATGTGGCATAAATTTTACAATAAATATATGTGGGTTTCACAAAAAGAGACCATTACTTACAACCAAAAGTTGAAAATCTATTCAAAGATGTCATCTAGGAAATGGAAAAGAAACATAATATAAGCAAATATGAAAATGAAAGAGAATAAGTAAATAAGGAGGAGATAAAAAGGAAAACAAAAAACATACGAGGAATGATAGGATTTTACGAGAATAGAGAAGTTGTCCTCTAAGAAATGGAAGAGAAACATAATAGAAGAGAAGATGAAAATGAAAATGAAGAAGAATGAATAAATGATCAATAAACAAGTAAAAGATGCATATTTTTTGATGTTTTATAAGAAGACTCGTCTTTATAAATTAAATGGTTTTATACGTAACACATATGAGGATATAGGGTTCAAATATAAATAGATCGATTGTGACAAATCCAAATTCCGTTATTATGTTTGATGTAAGACTATGGTTGTGTTTATAACATTAATATGTTTTAATGTAAGAATATGGTTGTATAGATACCATTTTATGTTTAATGTAAGACTATGGTTATGTACATAGCATTTTTATGTTTGATATAAGGCTATGGTTGTGTTCATAGCATTTTCATGATTAATGTAAGGCTATAGTGGGGGCTATAACATTCTAAGTTGTATGTAATTGTATGCCTCGTTACATGTAATGGAATGTGTATATATTATATGCTAATTAAACGTTTTTGTGCATCTGTTCTTTATTAAC
Organism: Lactuca serriola; assembly: GCF_051521515.1. Classification (NCBI taxonomy): domain Eukaryota; kingdom Viridiplantae; phylum Streptophyta; class Magnoliopsida; order Asterales; family Asteraceae; genus Lactuca; species Lactuca serriola. Next base: position 28,495,625 of record NC_136412.1, on the reverse strand, counting down.
ATTTTTCAGGAAAATGATACGGCTAGAATGTTATGAGCTATCACATGCACGTTTAAAGATTATTTAAGTCTTCAATTTGTAACATCCATAAAATTTACACCGAATTTAAAATTTTTAATCATAAATAAAAACCAATAACGATTGTTTACAAAATGTTTTCAAATCATTATCCATCAGAGTGTCCCAAAATCATAGCATAAGGATGAGGTGCGGTATGGTCACGCCTTTGCCTTGCCACGGTCTCCTGAAGTACCTGAAACAATAAACTGAAAACTGTAAGCCCGAGGGCTTAGTGAGCTACCCCCAAAATACCAATACCACACTGACAAAAACCATTTCAGTACAATTATTCAATCAACATGCATACTGGGCCATCGGCCTGACTGGTCCGCCCTACTGAGCCTACAGTCTATCTGGATCTAACCCGAGCCTTCGGCATGACGTGTCCGCCACATGGGCCTACAGTCTCCTCGGACCGCTCATAGGGTATGTTGGCCTTCAGCACGAAGAAGGACTGCCTCAACCCAACCAACATGCAAATAACCATGTGCGCACAACTATCATATACAGGCATATACAAACATCAAGCATATTTATCTTACTGATCATCAATCATAGAATTCTCTCGAACACTGACCTAGCGGGTCACTAACATACCAATCCCTACGGATCATAAAAGCATAACGTACTGCCTACCCTGATTCCAATCAAGCATAGCATAATCACATGTAGCATACTATAACAATAACAACTAAAGGGTCGGCCTTGGTGCCGTAGACCCTATCGATATAGTGAGGATAACTCACCTCGCAGATGTCGGCTCGGAAGGTAAAATCCAACTCTCGGATCACTCGATACAGGCTCCACCACCTATGATCATAGTTCAATATAATCATAAGTCCTTAACCTTATAAGGTACTCCATAACCCACTAGTCAACCCCTGATCAAAGTCAAAGTCCTCATTCAAGGTCAACAGTCCATGTTGACCTCAACTCGCCGAGTTCACTCGGCTACTCGTTGAGTCCCTTGAAGCACATTCCAACCCGCCGAGTCATTGGGGTGACTCGTCGAGTTCTTTCGAATCTCGATCAAACCTTAAGGCCACCCGTCGAGTTTCCTCCTTGCAACTCGACGGATATACACGCAAACACATCCTAGTCAAAACTCATCCGACTCGCCGAGTTGTTCTTCGACTCGTCGAGTCTTATGGCAATCTTCATCGGGCTCGCCGAGTGGTTCATCCAACTCGTCGAGTTCACGACCATCTTCATGCGACTCGCCGAGTCAACCTTGCGAATTACCGAGTCCATTCACTCCTCTTTCCATACAGATCCATTTTGAGCCATGCATCTGCTCCAAATCACAGATCCAAGCTTCTAGGGCATGCTTATCACGTAAAGCTGCAAACTTTACGTATATGCATGGCCTTAAAGGCTCTAAATGGTGAATCTAAGCTCTTGATGGGTCTTCATGCACTAAGGGGACCTTAATCACGACTAAAGCTGTAACTTTATGCTTCTAGAATCCAAAGAGGGTCCAGATCTGAAGTTACAACTTCAGATCTAGCCCATAGCTCATCATACCAACTTGATATTCCATGAAAACCCTAAAACTCACCCAATAAAGGAGATCTATAAGGAAATTGACGGTTTGGGTACCTTTTGAAGATGATATCTGAGATGAGTGTTGATTCCCACACTCCAATTGCTTCAATATCCTTCACCTCTAAGTCTTCTCCCTCCAAGGATGCTCTTTCAAGCTTCAAATACACACACAAGGTACACACACACGAATAAGGCTCTCAAGGACTCTTTGGAACTGTAAAGAGGTCCAAGGGAGGCTAAGGTCCCTTTAAATAGGGTGAAAACCCCGGGATTTAGGGTTTCATCTACCAGCTCCTACTCGCCGAGTCCCATTATGGACTCGTCGAGTAGGTCACGTAACACGCGATCCCATCCCGCTGCTACTCGACGAGTAGGTCAACCAACTCGTCGAGTAGAGATTTACCCAATAGATCATATATAAGCAATACCTGAGAATCGGGGCGTTACAACTCTCCCCTACTCGAACTAGACTTCGCCTCGAAGTCCCTCTGGAATAAACAATGTCGGGTAATGCTCGTGCATCTCCGCCTCTGACTCCCATGTCCCCTCGAATCCCTTCTGATGTTCCCACTGTACCTTTAGTAAAGGTATTTCCTTGTTCCGTAGAATCTTCTTCTTTCTTTCCAAAATAGCCACATGCCTCTCCACATAGTTCAAATGTTCATCGACCTGAATGTCATCCAGCGATACCACTGCCTCCTGATCCGTAACACATTTTCGCAATTGTGAAAATGAAACATGTTGTGGATCCGGCTGAGCTCCTCTGGAAGCTCTAGCCCATAAGCTACCCTGCCAACCCTGGCAACAATCCGGAATGGTCCAATGTAACGGAGACCCAATTTTCCCCTCTTCCTGAAGCGGATCACACCCTTCCAGGGTGAGACCTTCAGGAAAACCATGTCACCCACCTGAAATTCTAGCTCAGATCGGCGTCGGTCCGTATAACTTTTTTGTCGGCTCTGAGTGGTCTGCAGTCGCTGTCTAATCTATTGTATTATCTCGGTAGTTTGTAGAACTACCTCTGTCCGACCCATCACCCTGTGCCCAACTTGCCCCAACAGACTGGGGTCCTACACTTCCGCCCATACAACAGCTCGACAGGCGGGGCACCAATACTGGAATGATAGCGGTTGTTGTAGGCGAACTCTACAAGCGGTAGGTGGGAATCCCAACTCCCAACAAAATCAATGACACATGCCCTCAACATATCCTCGAGGGTCTGGATGGTCCGTTCACTCTGCCCATCAATCTGCAGATGGAACACCGTACTGAAATGCAGCCTCGTACCCAGTTCCTCGTGCCAAAATAATGAAGTAAACCTGACATCCCGATCGGAAACAATGGAAATCGGGACCCCGTGGCGAGAGACAATCTCGCGGACGTACAGGTCGGCCAACTTCTCTGCCGACGAACTCTCTCGTATAGCTAGGAAATGAGCACTCTTGGTCAATCGATCCATGATGACCCATATAACATCGAACCCTTTTGTCGTCTTCGGCAATTTCGTGATGAAATCCATGGCGATCCGTTCCCATTTCCATATGGGAATCTCCAGAGGCTGCAGCTTACCATGCGGCCTCTGGTGCTCGGCCTTGACCATCCTACAGGTCAAGCACCTCTCAACAAAGCAAGCGATATCTCGCTTCATGCCAGGCCACCCATAACTCGAACTCAAATCACGATACATCTTGGTGGCCCCCGGGTGAATAGAAAAACGAGACTTATGAGCCTCTTCCATCACTATCTGTCGGACCCCTCCGGACATCGGAACCTAACCCGACCGTAACAGATCAACAACCCGCGGCTATCCTGAACAAACCGGGCACTTTTGCCCTTAATGATTTCCATCTTCCAGTTCTCCGGCCTCATACCCTCAATTTGAGCATCCCTGACTAAACCCACCAGCGGGGAATCCACTGCTATCCTCATACACCTGGCTGGAGTAGAGGACCCATCTGACTTGTGGCTCATAGCATCTGCAACCACGTTCTCTTTACCCGAATGGTAAAGGATCTCACAATCATAGTCCTTGACCACATCCAACCAACTGCGCTGCCTCATGTTCAGGTTCGGCTGATCCATGATGTGTCTCAAACTCTTGTGATATGTGTATATAGTACAACGGACCCCGTACAGATAGTGCCTCCAAATCTTGAGAGCGAAGACCATCACTCCCAACTCGAGATCGTGCGTGGGGTATCTCGTATCATGCGGCTTCAACTGCCTCGATGCATAAGCTATCACCCGCCCTCTCCTGCATGAGGACTGCCCCCAACCTATGATGGAGGCATTACAAAATACCACAAAATCCTCAAATCCCTCGGGGAGTGTCAACACTGGCGCCTCGCATAAACATCGCCGCAGGGTCTCAAATGCCCTCTGCTGCTCAGGGCCCCACCGGAAATCCACCCCCTTCCTTGTTAGACGAGTGAGGGGTATGAAAATCTTGGAGAAATCACGAATGAATCTCCGATAATACCCTGCTAAACCCAAGAAACTCATGATGTTTGAGGGAGTTTTCGGAGTCTCCCACTGCATAACCGCCTCCACCTTGGCCGGATCGACCAAAATCCCTTCTTGGTTAACGAGATGTCCGAGGAACTGGACCTCTCATAACCAAAACTCGCATTTCGAGAACTTGGCATATAGCCTTTCTCGTCTCAGAACCTCCAGCAGCTCCCTGAGATGCTCCTCATGTTGCTCTCGGGTCTTGGAATACACCAAGATATCATCTATGAACACAATGACCGAGCGATCGAGCATCGGTCTGCAGACCCGGTTCATCAAATCCATGAACACTGCCGGCGCGTTGGTGAGCCCAAACGGCATCACCATGAATTTGTAATGACCATAAAGAGTCTGAAACGCGGTCTTCTCCACATTTTCCTCCCTCACCCTGACCTGGTGATATCCTGATCTCAAATCAATCTTGGAAAACCAAGATGCACCCTACAGCTGATCGAACAGATCGTCTATCCTCGGGAGTGGATAACGGTTCTTCACCATTAACTTGTTCAGCTCCCTATAGTCAATGCACATCCTGTGCGAACCATCCTTCTTCTTGACGAAAAGGATCGGTGCTCCCCAGGGTGAACTACTCGGACGAATAAACTGCTTACCCAACAGCTCCTGCAACTGAGATGATAGCTCTTGCATCTCAGGCGGTACCAAACGGTACAACGCCTTAGCGATAGGAGCCGTACATGGCACTAGATCAATCCTAAACTCAACCTGCCTCTACGGAGGCATTCCGGGTAACTCCTCCGGAAACACATCAGTAAACTCTCTAACCACCGGGACCTCTGAAACTGAGAGTTGCACCCTAACCCGCGTATCTACCACATACGCCAAATAACCGACACACCCGTGCTGAATATACTGTCGAGCCCTGGCTGCCGAACAGAACCCTGATCCCAACCTGGTGCCCTCCCCATAGACTACAAGTTCTCCCCGACTTGGGGTTCGAACCACCACCCGCTGTCCCTCACAGTCAATCATGGCGCCAAAACGGCTAGGCCAATCATTCCCTATAATCACGCATACATCCCCCGTGGGAATAGGAATCAAATCTATCAAGAAGGACACCTCGAAAATCTCCAACTCGCATCCCCGGTAGACCAAAGAAGCAGAAACCCCATGCTCGTTGGCGTTCGAAACCCGCAACGAGAACTCAAGATCATCCATCGGCACACTAAACCCTCTACTGAAAGTCTGGGATACGAACGGCCGACTCGCCCCCAAGTCAAATAAAACCAAAGCAGGCAAAGAATTTACTAAAAACGTACCTAATCACAGGTACAACTCATAAGCATAACACAAATACAATAATTGAGATAGAGAATAGAAACATACCAGCAACCACATCCGGTGCTGCCTTGGCCTCCTCGGCCATGAGCTGGAAGGCGCGACCCTAAGCCTTCGGAGGCTCCACCTTGAATGGCCTCCCATCCCCAATCCTCCCAGTAGTTGGCGCGGAAACCTGCGCCGGCTTGGCGATGAGCTACGGAAATTTGGTCTTTACATGACCAACCTGATGACAATGGTAGCAAATCCTCATATCCGCGGGAGGGACGGACTGACGGCAGTCCCTGGCATAGTGCCCCTCCTTGCCACATTTGTGGCATCCACCTCTTGCTCGAAAAACACCTGAATGAACCCTGCCTCACATTCCACAAGCGCGGCTCTGCTAACCTACAGACCGTGTATCAGCGGTCTTAGGTCACTTAGGCGCCGGATGAGACTGTGCCGGTGTGTGACGCTGCTCCTTCAGTTGCATCTCTATCTCCAACTCACGCCGCCTCACGGCTTCCTGAAGATCCAGGAGGGTATCACAACGCAGTGTAGCCACAAACTACCGTATATCCGCCTTGAGCATACTCAGATAACGAGTCATCTGAGACTGCTCCGATGCAAACTCTATGCAAAACATAGCCCTCTCAGTGAACATTCGGGTAATCTCCGTCACAGACTCCCGGTCCTGTCTCAATGTCAAAAAATCCTGAGCAAGCCGCTCCAGTTCCACGCGCAGAACATAGCGACCAGGAAACATATCCCGGAACTGCTCCAAAGTAATAGCAGTCCGTTGTTCATCAGAATATGAAACTGTCGACAGTCTCCACCAGTCCTTAGCCCCGAGCCAGATGTGACAATAGTCAATTTTGGGTCAAGTCAAAGTCAAACAAAGTCAACAAGTCAAACCGGTTGACTCAATTAACCCTTGTATATTAGGGTTTACGTTTTGTAAATATCGTACAACTCGCTATTTTAATGAGAAGACATCATTTGGAAAATTCATGTGTTTAATTTTCTTTAACCTTGTTAGTGCTAAACAGTGAACCTAAGCGATATAACACTATTGCACGCTCGTCGGGAGTGTGTAGGTAGGGATGGCAAAAAAACCCAAACCCGACGGGGAAACCCGAAACCCGATCATTTCGGGTCGGGTAACGGGTCGTTATCGGGTTTTTTATCGGGTTCGGGGCAGGGAGTGGGTTATCCTCGCCCCGACCTGCCCCGCCCCAATTATATATATATATATATATATATATATATATATATATATATATATATATATATATAATATGTTCAAAAAATTTTGCTGTTAATTGTACACGTTCAAATATAAAATACTTATTGTGGACAATTTTTTTAGTTATTAACAATCTGGTGTTAATGATCATTTTTATGTGTTTTGACGTATTAAAAAAAACTTAAATCAAATAATTTTTAATATAACGTCCAGTTTATTTTATTAAAGTGATGCATCATGTTTTTAATTTAAAAGGGTTGCTAGAACATGTATATTTTATAAGACATTGGGGTACCCTAAAAGAGAATAAAGATTTCGTTATCAATTATTGTAAACCCGATAAGATACCCGAAACCCGACGGGGAAACTCGAAACCCAATGGGGCGCCCCGATAAAATACCCGAAATTTATCGGGGCGGGTTTGGGAATCCATGCCCCGCCCCGAACCCGCCCCGTTGCCATTCCTATGTGTAGGACACAAAAACATAACTTAACCGGGTTTACGGACCTTGCGTTGCGAAGCCGGACGCTTAAAAATATCACAAACGAAACCTCTCTCAATCATTTTTACTCTATCAATTTCCAAACTCTCAGAATTTACGGATTCTGATTTGGACATTTGATGATTTTTCTACAAATTTTCTATGAACAGTAATAGAAAATGTTAATAACAGAAAAATGCTATCAATTGCATTTCACCTTGTAACATGTTGAGCAAGTGTATTATTTCAATATATGACATTTTATCTTAGTATATAGACATGCATCAGTTGACAAATGGATTTTGACATATAGAACATAGAAGATAACGAATTGTTATAATCAAAGTACATCCATTACATGCAAACATTTGGATAAACTATGTTAAGTATAGTTTACGTACATTACTATTACTACCCATGTTTTGATAAACTATAATAGGTATAGTTTATGATACATTACATCGCACACTCATTACAAAAAGGGTACACGTATACAAAAAGGGATTTTCATTACACTACACGTAAATTCGTTAATGACTTTTGTGAGACATTCACTTCACATTACCGATAAATCCTATATTATAACCAGAGTCTCCTGGAGGGAGAGCATGATAGTTGTATATAGATCTATATTGGGTTTGACAAACCCACACCTGAGCTGCATGCAACAGCTAGACCGACAGGTCTGAGGTGACAAATGTCATAACATTTCCGATGCATGAAGAACGTCGTTTCAGGCCAACTAGGTCATAGTATGGTTATAATAACTCACGTTAAGTATTAACAAACATAGAATTTATGGGGATTTCATTGAAATCAAACGAGTTTATGTCGATTTAAACTTGCATTGTTTTACTATAAATATGACAAATTACATGTACATTCCGGTCTTTGGGTTTTAAGACTACATTTACACATTAAGGAAAATATTGGTTTTTTCCGGAACGGACACTACTTTTATGAGAAAAAAGGTTTTCATAATTGCATACAAAACTTATGAACTCACCAACCTTTGTGTTGACACTTTTTCAAACAACTTGTATTCTCAGGAAATCACTAATCAGGTAACCAGTGCTTTTGAGGATGGGACGTTAAGGCGTCAAACATTTCACATTTTTGTCAACATATTGTAATTGATTTGGAAACATGTAATTCATACAATGATGTAACTCTTTCAATTATATATATGTTGGTTATGTTTACTTTAATCACTATTGCAATTGTTGTTATGAAACTATACAAGAAGTCCTCCACCCCCGGACGTTCCCGCCATCCTTGGTTTGGGGGGTGTGATAGATTGGTATTAGAGCACGGTTTATAGTGAATTAAGTATATCAAACCACATAAGATATACAAACTATAAACACATTTGGGACTAAAAGTCTCTGATTTGCAACATTTTTCAATTGGATATACTTTTAGAAAATAAATAGTTTTCTTGTTTAAAGTATACATACATGCTTGCATAGTGTCATAACTAAGGAGAACATAAAGTAAAAGAAGAGGAGTTGAACACTACGAGTATGCGTTGGTGTGTGTAATCAGTTCTGGGAAGGATATAGCCTGATCAACTATATCTGTCCGAGAAGTGACTTACACATACTGGGAGATAGTCGTAATGGTCAACAAATCGAATAACCTAACTTCACTCTACAAAGAATGCTCTAAGAACCAAATCTAAACGCTTCAAATACTATAGGAGTATTTGTATGTTGCTATAGCGCAATATTATTATTATCCGTTATATGTTTCTTACACCCCCATTTCTCGCGCAAACGACATGGCAAGATTCCACTTACCAAGGGACCCGTACTTTCCCAATCAGGGAAATGCCGGTTGGATTGAAGAAGAGCCCGAGGAACTAATCGAAGAAGATCCCGAAGAGGACCCTGAAGAAGACCCAGAAGAAGAAGAAGAAGAAGAAGAAGAAGAAGAAGAAGAGGAGGAGGAAGACATTGAGGTAGACATGGATGAAAAAGAAAGTGAAGAGGAGCCATAGGTCATCAATCCTCCCTACATAGCCAGAGTTCCCGCCAACCGATATGACTACTTTGGACCTGTACCTCGATGGGCGATCACAATTGAAGGATGGAGTCGCCGTCAACAACAACGATCACCATACGGAGGTCAGCGAGGTTTCTACGACCTCAGCCACGGGGAACTGGCTGACAGAGCCCTCCCCGTCATGGTCCAGCATATCACGAATTTGGGGAACTAGAGTAGGGAAATGGCATATCAAGTTCAAAATCTCCACGCTATTACGGCAGCCACTGATGCACGCACCAGGGATTTAGAAAGGGACTTCTATCCAGTTGACCAATTTATCGAGGACCTTACCACTGCTCGAGCGGATGTAAGGGAGTACCAGGAGAGGCACATAACTCTCGAGGAGAGAGTGATCGCGGCCGAACGCCGGATTGCGGAGCTTCAGGGAGCCTCGACCTCATCTGAGGGCCACCATGGACCAGATGCCACCCGCCGCGAGTAGTGTTTGCACTGCTCATGTTTTGTTATAAAACTAGGATTTCGAGTATGAGTTGGTGCTACTCTTTCATGCAAATAGGTTGACCCTGCGATTAAGTGATTACACTACTCAAAGAGCTTTTGTGCTGCCAAAACTACCTTTTACCTTGATGTAATGTAGACCCTGGTGAGGTCAAATTTTCTCCAAAACAATATGTACTAAAAATTTTATCAACAAAATTGGCATGCATTTTATTTCATTGGATGTTTGGCATTTGATCTCACTACTTGACATTGAAAACTATTTGCAACTGATAACTCTAAGATTTTAAGGTGTATCTCACTGTTATGTGTAATTAAGAAATGACTGGCCTAGAAATGATGAGTCCGCCTTAGGACTTGTTCCTTGTTTGGTTGTGGACTTAGGACAGACTCATTAGAATCAACAGGTTATTAATTTTTTTTATATTACACATAAATGGGGCACATTGAGTGACTCTTAGGAGTGGATCAGACATGAAACAGAACACAGGACTCCGATTGAGTCACCACTATTTAATTCATATGTTTAACTGCATGAACTTTTTCTACGAATTACTTTCTAATGCAATAAAAGTCGGGATAAAATACAAATGAGATAAAACAAGTAACACTCAACTCGTTATTACTATTGAAGTCTTACCGACTTGTCATTTTAAAACTTATGACAGAACTATGCCGCCAAGGAAAAGACCAAGACCTTCCAGCAGCGCAACACCACCTCCTCCACCACCGCTTCCACAATTTGATCTGGCAATGTTCTAGGCTGCAATAACAGCAGTTGTGGTGGCAACTATGTCCCAAATCGGCGCTAATGGCAATGGTGGATTCGGATCTGGTGCTACACCCTCTAACCAGGGTGACAGTTCAGGGTGCACAAAGGAATGCACCTACAAGGACTTCACCAACGGCAAACCCGATACCTTCAATGGGAGCGGGGGCGTCATCACACTGATGCAATGGTTCGAAAGGACTGAAGCAGTCTTCGAAATCTGTGCTTGTCCCGAAACGAGCAAGGTCAAGTATGCGGCATTCACTTTCACCGGTAGGGCTCTCACTTGGTGGAATGGCCGAGTTAAGTCACTTACTCCAGCAGTGGCTAACTCCATAAGCTGGGAAGACTTGAAAACATTGATGCTAAAGGAGTATTGCCCGAGGGGTGAAATACAAAAACTCGAAGAAGAACTCTGGAACCTCGGAATGTCGGGCATAGACCTTGAAACTTATACTGCCCGCTTCAATGACCTAGCAATCCTCTGTCCAGCAATGATCACTCCAGAGGAGAAGAAGGTGGAACGATACCTCTGGGGACTATCATCCCAGATTCAAGATAGTGTAATTGGTTCGAAACCCGCTACCTTTGAAAGTGCCAAGGAATTGGCACCACAACTTATCGATCACAGGGCCAGCCGTGGTACCGTGATCGCCACCACCGACCAAGCTAAAGGGGGGAACAACAAGAGGAAGTTCTGGAACAATAAAAAGAAGCAACTGGCGCAGGATCTCGGAAGGAAATAGCAAACTATTGTTGTCCATGCTGCCACTACTGCTACCACTCCAGCACCACCGAAACAATATGCTGGAAATCTCCCTAAGTGCAACAAGTGCAACTTCCACCACACTGGTGCTTGTCGGGAAATGCACTGCAAAAACTACGACAGAAAGGGGCATACCGCTCATTTCTGTAAAGCGCCAGCACGAACAACAAACCAAGTTGCCAATGCAGGGGCAAGCCAAACCTGCTATGGATGTGGTGAAGCAGGGCACTTCAGGAGAAACTGCCCCAAAGCACAAGCTCCTAATGCTGGTGGTGTGGGAAGAGTCATGGCGATAGGACATGGGGAAGCAGTCAAGGATCCTACAGTGGTTACCGGTACATTTCTCCTCAATAACTCATACGCATGCGTACTATTTGATAGTGGAGCGGAGAGGAGTTTTGTGAGCCACCAATACAAACAATTACTTGAGCAAAACCCACAACCACTAGAAGATACATACATAGTAGAAATGGCTAATAGAAAAGTAGAGCGCACTAATAATATTTACTCAGAGTGTACCCTCACTCTAGACAACCATTTATTTAAAATAGACCTGATGTCGGTCACCATAAAAAGTTCCACATAATCATCGGTATGGATTGGCTGAGTTCTCATCGTGCCTACATTCTATGTTACGAAAGGGTCGTTCGCCTTAATCTGCCAAATGGCGAAACTCTTCTCATCTATAGTGACAAACCCAGTGCAAATTTACAAATCGTCTCATGCGTCACAACCCAAAAGTATCTTCGAAAGGAATACCGCGCTTTCCTAGCCCACGTAGTAGATACAAAACAAGAGGGGAAGAACATCAAAGACATTCCTGAGGTGTGCAACTTCCCTGATGTATTCCCAGAAGATCTTCCAGGTGTACCACTCACGCGACAAGTCGAATTCCAAATCGACTTAATTCCCGGAGCTACCCCCGTCGCCAAAGCTCCATACTGCCTAGCACCAGCAGAAATCCAAGAACTATCCAGCCAGTTGAATGAACTGTTGAGAAAAGGGTTCATTAGACCAAGCTTCTCACCTTGGGGAGCACCGGTCTTGTTTGTAAAGAAGAAGGACGGATCTTTTCGCATGTGCATAGACTATCGGGAGCTAAACAAACTCACTATCAAGAACCGATATCCCCTACCCCGAATTGACGACCTCTTCGACCAACTCCAATGAGCGAGCTACTTTTCAAAAATCGACCTGAGGTCGGGTTATCATCAGCTACGAGTTCAAGAAGAAGATATTCCCAAGACTGCATTCAGAACTCGCTATGGCCACTACGAGTTTGTAGTAATGCCCTTCGGATTAACAAACGCACCGGCGGTATTCATGGACCTGATGAATCGAGTGTCCCGACCCTACTTAGACAAATTCGTGATCGTATTCATCGATGATATTTTGGTCTACTCCTGAAGCGAGGAAGAGCACCACAAACACCTACGACTAGTCTTAGAAACACTAAGGGTGGAGAAGCTTTATGCCAAATTCTCTAAGTGCGAATTCTGGATCAGAGAAGTTAATTTCCTTGGCCACGTGGTCAGCAAGAAATGGATACATCTGGATCCCTCCAAAATCAAGGCCATCGAGAACTGGTCAGCACCTTCAACACCGACATAAATCCGACAATTCCTAGGTCTCACCGGCTACTACCGAAGATTCATATAGAACTTCTCCAAGATTTCCAAACCACTCACCACCTTGACTCAGAAATGTGTGGTGTTTAAGTGAGAAGATAAACAAGAAGTTGCTTTCCAAACGTTAAAACAAGCCCTATGCAATGCACCGATCTTGTCTCTTCCAGAAGGAACCAAAGACTTGTGTACTGCGATGCTTCGAATCAAGGTCTCGGATGTGTGCTCATGCAAAGAGGGAAGGTCATCGCTTACGCGTCAAGGCAACTTAAGACACACGAGGTTAATTATACTACCCATGACCTTGAGTTGGGAGCAGTAGTGTTCGCCTTAAAGATCTGGAGGCACTACCTCTACGACACAAAGTGCACTATCTTCACCGATCACAAAAGTCTTCAGCAAATTCTCAATCAAAAAGAGCTCAACATGCGACAAAGAAGATGGGTAGACCTGCTGAACGACTACGAGTGCGAAATTTGCTATCATCCGGGCAAGGCCAATGTAGTGGCCGATACTCTGAGCAGAAAGGAATATTCAGATCGTCGAGTAAAGTCCTTAATGATGACAATCCATTCACACCTGACCGCATAGATCAAGGAAGCTCAACTAGAAGCCTTGAAACTAGAAAATGTGGCAGGTGAGGCATTAAGGGGAATGGATAAGAACCTTGAAGTCAAGGACGACGGAGCACGTTATCTCATGAACCGGATCTGGACACCGAAGTTTGGTGGATTCCGCGACGTTGTCATGAATGAAGCACACAAGACCCTATACTCCATCCATCTCGGGTCAGATAAGATGTATCTAGACCTCAAAAAGTTATACTGGTGGCCAAACATGTAAGCCGAAATTGCTACTTATGTGAGCAAGTGCCTGACTTGCGCCAAGGTGAAACTAGAATACCGGAAGCCATCGGGACTACTACAACAGCCAGAAATACCCGAGTGAAAGTGGGAACGGATAACCATGGACTTCATAACCAAGCTGCCCAAGACGTCAGGTGGGCTTGATACCATATGGGTAATCGTAGACAGATTGACCAAGTCCGCACACTTCCTGCCGATAAAGGAAACCGACAAGATGGAGAAGTTGACGTACATCAAAGAGATTGTGCGACTGCATGGTGTAGCAATATCCATTATCTCTGACCGAGATAGTAGATTTACCTCGCGGTTCTGGCAGTCCTTACAGAAGTCTCTGGGAACTAGACTTGACATGAGTACGACCTACCATCCACAAACCGACGGGCAGAGCGAGCGAACCATACAAACATTGGAAGACATGTTGAGAGCCTGTGTGATAGACTTTTTTAAGGCATGGGATACCTATTTACCGCTTATCGAATTCTCCTATAATAACAGCTATCACACTAGCATTAAAGTCGCTCCATTCGAAGCTCTCTATGGTCGCAAGTGCAGATCACCCCTGTGTTGGGCCGAAGTGGGGGATACACAGTTGGCTAGGGGGAAAGTCCCTAATAGCACCCTCACTGGTCCTGAAATCATAAGGGAGACCACGAAGAAGATAGTCTAAATTCGAGAAAGACTGAAGGCGTCGCGCGATCGACAAAAGAGTTATGCAGACAAACGAAGCAAACCCTTGGAATTCCAGGTCGATGACCGGGTACTACTAAAAGTTTCCCCTTGGAAAGGGATGATACGTTTCGGCAAACGCGGGAAACTAAATCCAAGGTACATCGGTCCATTCGAAATCCTTGCTAGGATTGGGCCAGTAGCATACAAACTTCGGTTACCTCAAGAACTTGATAAAGTACATCCTACATTCCATGTATCGAACCTAAAGAAGTGTATGTCTGACGAGACACTCGTAATACCACTTGACAAAATCGTAGTTAACGAAAATCTCCACTTCGTGGAGGAAACAGTCGAAATCATGGATCGGGAGATCAAAAGAATGAAGCAAAATAGTATCCCCATTGTGAAGGTCCGTTGGAATGCTAAACGATGACCTGAGTTCACCTGGGAATGCAAAGATCAAATGAAACAAAAATACCCGCATCTTTTCCCAAACTCTTGAAGTCCCGGTCAGAATGTAAATTTCGGGACGAAATTCCCTCTAACGGGGGGATAATGTGACAATAGTCAATTTCGAGTCAAGTCAAAGTCAAACAAAGTCAACAAGTCAAACTGGTTGACTCAATTAACCCTTGTATATTAGAGTTTACGTTTTGTAAATACCATACAACTCGCTATTTTAATGAGAAAACATTATTTGGAAAATTCATGTGTTTAATTTTATTTAGCCTTGTTAGTGCTAAACAGTGAACCTAAGCGATAAAACACTATTGCACACTCGCCGGGAGTGTGTAGGACACTAAAACATAACTTAATGGGGTTTACGGACTTTGCATTGCAAAGTCGGACGCTTAAAAATGTCACAAACGAAACCTCTCTCAATCATTTTTACTCTATCTCTCTCTCTAATACAAATATCTCCCAAATCTCTCCCAAATCTATCACAAATCTCTCTCAAAAGTTCCTGTAACTTTTTGTAATCATTCGGGTCATCCCGACCCTTAACCAGGTCAAAAACGACTCGAAACGGGGTAAAAACGAGTAAAATAGGCTTAAGGACCCGAAGCTCCAAGGATCCGAACCCGAAGCCTCAAGGATGCAAAATACGAAGCCTTAGGGCCAAAATCCGAAGCCGAAGCCTCAAGAATCCGAAGCCCGAAGCCCCAGACTCAAATCCGAAGCCGAAGCCTCAAGAATCTGAAGCCCGAAGCCCCAGACTCAAATCCGAAGCCGAAGCCTCAAGAATCCGAAGGCCGAAGCCGCAGACTCGAATTCGAAGCCCGTAGCCTCAAGAATCTGAAGCCCGAAGCCTCAGACTCGAATCCGAAGCCGAAGCCTCAAGAATCCGAAGGGCTTCGCAGGAAAACCCAATTTTTCCCAGTTTTCAACTACGACTTCGTTTTAAGCCCGTTTTTCATCATTTTAACGCGGGATTTTCACCCAAAACTTTATTTTAGCATATAAGGACCCATATTTATTAATTCATCATGTTTTGGGGATAAAACTTATCCAAGAAGAGTGGGGGAAGTACAAGAGGTGGAGTGTTGACTTTTCTTTAGTTTATGACACAAGCAACCTTCCATACTCACTCCATGACCAACCCACACCCCTCCCCACCATCCCTAGTCACTTCATGGTCCTTTCCCATTCATTTTTGCATCCATAATCACGTCCAAGAGCTGTAAGACCCTCACTCTCTCTTCATTTCACTCACATTTTTCATTTCCACTAAAGATCAAACACCTCTTTTCTCTCTAACTCTCTCACACAAATTCGAGATTTCCAAGGCATTTTCCAGCTTTTCTCCTTCATTTGGTAAGTATAATCATCTTTCTTATGATTACTACACATCCTTTTACTCAAATCTTTGATTGCTTACACGAATTTCATCATCTTAGTGTTAGATTCTCGAAGCTTCAAGCAATCCTCCAAGTGTTCTTGAGTTGAACACTTCTCTTCTTCAACATTCACCCAATGAAATCACTCAAGGTGAGTTCATACCCCAATAATTTCATGCTTTATTAAGTTTTAAGGGGGGGGGGGGGAATACAAGTTAAAACACCAAGAATACAACTAAAATCTTCTAACAACTTTCATCAGAAAAGTTGGTCTCCATTCACGGACTGTTTTGATCAACTCAAACATTTTAGTTTTCTAGACTGTAATAGGTGCAGGTAGTTCAAGTTCTTAGCTTTAAAATGACTACTTGAACATCTCCATACGATTTTTCTACAATTTATGGTGATTTTCACAAAACTGTCTATCATTTCAAGAACCAATCCGGACCAGTCTGTGATTAGGGACTTTTTCCCACATGTTGGAGATCACTAAAAATCATGGAAAAATTTATAAACAAACTAGACTCAATTTCCAAATTCTCAGAATTTACGGATTCTGATTTGGACCTTTAATGATTTTTCTACAAATTTTCTAAGAACGGTAATAGAAAATGTTAACAACAGAAAAATGCTATCAATTGCATTTCACCTTGTAACATGTGGAGCAAGGTGTATATCTTTACATGAATATATTATTGCAATATATGACATTTTATCTTAGTATGTAGACATCCATCAGTTAACAAATGTATTTTGATATATAGAACATAGAAGATAACGAATTGTTATAATCAAAGTACATCCATTACATGCAAACATTTGGATAAACTATGTTAAGTATAGTTTACGTACATTACTATTACTACCCATGTTTTGATAAACTATAATAGGTATAGTTTATGATACATTACATCGCACACTCATTACAAAAAGGGTACACTTATACAAAAAGGGATTTTCATTACACTACATGTAAATTCGTTAATGACTTTTGTGAGACATTCGCTTCACATTACCGATAAGTCCTGTATTGTAACTAGAGTCTCCTGGAGGGAGAGCATGATAGTTGTATATAGATCTATATTGGGTTTGACAAACCCACACCAGATTTGCATGCAACAGCTAGACCGGTAGGTCTGAGGTGACAAATGTCATAACATTTCCGACGCCTGAAGAACGTCATTTCAGGCCAACTAGGTCATAGTATGGTTATAATAACTCACGTTAAGTATTAAAAACATAGAATTTACGGGGATTTCATTGAAATAAAACGAGTTTATGTCAATTTAAACTTGCATTTTGTTACTGTAAATATGACAAATTACATGTACATTCCGGTCTTTGGGTTTTAAGACTACATTTACACATTAAGAAAAATATTGGATTTTTCCGGAACGGACACTACTTTTATGAGAAAAAGGTTTTCATAATTGCATACAAAACTTATGAACTCACCAACCTTTGTGTTGACACTTTTTCAAACAAATTGTATTCTCAGGAAATCACTAATCAGGTAACCAAGTGCTTTTGAGGATGGGACGTTAAGGCGTCAAACATTTCACATTTATGTCAACATATTGTAATTGATTTGGAAACATGTAATTCATACAATGATGTAACTCTTTCAATTATATATATGTTGGTTGTTTTTACTTTAATCATTATTGCAATTGTTTTTATGATACTATACAAGAAGTCCTCCACCCCCGGACGTTTCCGCCATCCTTGGTTTGGGGGTGTGACAGATTGGTATCAGAGCACGGTTTATAGTGAATTAAGTATATCAAACCACATAAGATATACAAACTATAAAAACATTTGGGACTAAAAGTCTCTGATTTGAAACATTTTTCAATTGGATATACTTTTAGAAAATAAATAGTTTTCTTGTTTAAAGTATACATACATGCTCGCATAGTGTCATAACTAGTGATTAGGGAAAAAGATGTTAGCTGCTCAAAAGAGCTATGCTGACAAGAAAAGACAACCGATATCATTCGAAGTTGGAGATTCGGTTTCACTTAAAGTCTCGTCGTGGAAGGGACTTATAAGATTTGGTAGAAGGGGAAAGTTGAGTCCAAGGTTTATTGAACCATTTAAAGCTCTTCAGAGAATCCGGAATCAAGCTTACAAGCTAGAATTACCGGAAGAACTAGAGAGTATTCATAACACCTTTCATGTGTGTTATTTGAAAAAGTTCACGGGAGGTGTGCCCGACATAATTCCCATTTCTGAATTAAGGTTGGACGAGAACATGAGGTTAATTGGAGAACCTGAGGAAATCGTTAACCGTAAGACTAAGAAGTTGTAACGTAAGATAGTCGATTTAGTGCCTGTACGTTGGAAACATATAAATGGGCCAAATCCCACCTGGGAAACGGAGAGTAACATAGTGAGTCACTACCCATAGTTGTTTGTCGTTGTGTGATTCTGGGGACGGAATCATCCTAAGGGGGAGAGAGTTGTAACGCCCGTGTTTCTAGGCTAGGTATTAATATTGACATAATGGTCTAGGTTAACCTTTGTAAATCATTTAGAAGAAATAAAAAGGAATTATGTGAATTTTATGTGAATTTTGTGTTTTATGCTTAATTATTAGGATTTAATTAATTAAGAATAAAAATAAGCGTCAAAATTAAAGTGTGAGATAAGCCCGATATCTTTACATAAAGTTGTAGTGGTCGAAACAAGGATTTCGGGGATATAAAGAATGCCGAAATCCGAGTTATAACGAAGAAGTTATGACCTGTCGAAGTTTCGCGACAAAACCGACACGGTGCCGAGTGTCGTAAAAAGTGAGTTTTTGATAAACTACTTTTTAGCCTTAGTAATCTAAACGAAAGTTGTAGTATTCGTGAAACCAATAAGTTCGATAAAAAGAACGCCCAAATCTGACTTCGTATGAGGAAGTTATGATTTTTCGAAGTTTCAGCTTAGCAGTAGACAACTAAAAACTCGAATTTTAGATCGAGCGATTTTTAGCCGACACAAACTAAACAAGAATTGAAGATCTCGTCATTAGGATCACAACGGTAAAAATTCTGATGAAAACGGACGTCAGATGAAGAAGTTATGAATTTTTAACGGATTTCCTGTCCCGGTCTGTTAAAAATAATAATATAAAATTTAAAGTCAAAATTAGCCGACAAAGTCTAAACGCTAGTTGTAGAGCGTAATTTTAGCTAGGCGTGCATATAAAGAACGTCAAAACGGAGCTCGTATGCGAAAGTTATGGATTTTAGAAGTTTTGGCGCGAAAATCGAGAAAATTCGCATAGTCACGAGTTGCCACGTCAACCACGCTGAAAAAGTGCCACGTGTCCTGCTGAGTCACCAACCTGCTGATTCACCGAGCTGCTGAGTCATCCGAAGTCGTGGCACATCCGAGGAGCGACGCGTGTGCAGCCTAGTCCGAGCCTCGAAATGCCTTCCGCGTGTTCCGAGCCTCGCACTTGTAAGACGACTCCGCGGTCCAATCAGCGAGTGCCACCGAGACCCTCGCACATGCTGACCACCTGCGCATCGGACACACGCCTCAGACCAATCACAAGAAGCCAGCAGCCCTTCGCACTCGTAGCCCTCGTGCGAGCCTTCCCTGCGAACCCTCGGATCTGCGAGGCGTGGCTCCTTCTCAGCCGTCCGATCAGAAGCTCTTCCCTGTAAATAGAAGGCTGCGAGCCTTCTCGGATATTTTTAAGAAATTGCCATATTTAACCCCTAAACCCATATTTTCTTCATCTTAACATCCCGCAAAGCCCCGGTATTGATTGTAAAGCTCGGAATACTCCATGAAGTGCCCGAGAAGCCCATAAACTTTATCTTTTCGGTTTCGAAGCCTGACTTTTGCAGAGCCCGGTTTCTCAATAAAACTCCCGGTTTTATTAAAAACGATCGTTTTAGGAAACGAATTGCTGCCCGGTTTTCATTAAATCAAGTGAGTGTGTAGTTACTTTCACCTTACATATAGATATGAAGTATTTACATAAAATACGTGTTGTGAGAATATATATTGTTTGTTTATTTGAGATGGGTGCTGAAGGAATGATTTATACATGTTTTTAAATAATTTAAACTATATATGTATTTTTATCTACGAAAAATGTTGGGTAAAACATGGGTAGATGAAATAGTGGGTATGATGAAAGGTGAGTTGGATAAAGGAGATGGTCAATGATATTGATCATGAGTTGAGGGTGAGTGGTGAAATTTGAGAGAATCACTTACCCAAAATGTTGCCCCCCCGTCATTCAGCAGAGTATGGATGACAACCATGGACTATGCTAGACAGTCTATGGAACACTAGCAGGCCCGCAACCTATAGGTGCAATGAACTATATGTTCACTTGTTGTACTCTAAAACCAATTGACATGTATTGCAGGAGAGAATACCTGTAAATAATATTGTCGATAAACGAGAGCTATGGACTTAGCACATATTAATAAACTTTGGCAGCTATGGAATTAGTGCCCGTTGTATAAACCCCGGTCACGAGGTGACTTTGTGTCTATTCCTTAGGATGAATCCTTAGGAAGGAGTGATAGTTGATTCTTAGGGTAAACCCTTAAGAAAATAAATAAAATAATGGGGTTTGGGGTAATTCAGTTGATTGATTGATGTTTAAACATAATAAATTTATGTATTGTGGGTTGAAAACCTTATATGCTCACCAGGCTTCCAAGCCTGACCCACTCAGCTGTTTATATTTCAGGTAGAGGACCCCGAGCATAGTCGGATGATGATGACGAGTTAATTTTGGATTATAGGCCAGTAGTTACAAATAACTGTCGTAAGGCTTATAATGTATTGTTTATGCTTTTGATCTGTATTAGAACATGACATCCCGAGGTTTTGATATAAAAGGAAATGATATATTTCTTAAAGAAAGGTTTTGACAAACTTTTATCATATTTTGTTTTGGGGACCAATTCCGCAACATCTTTTATAAAGATTTCTCTGATTTGATTTTAAAAAGCATAAATTAAATCGGTTTTTTTCTGGCCGAGAAATTAGGGGATGTCACAGTGATCGCGGCCGAACGCCGGATTGCGGAGCTTCAAGGAGCCTCGACCTCATCTGAGGGCCACCATGGACCAGATGCCACCCGCCGCGAGTAGTGTTTACACTGCTCATGATTTGTTATAAAACTAGGATTTCGAGTATGCGTTGGTGCTACTCTTTCATGCGAATAGGTTGACCCTGCGATTAAGTGATTACACTACTCAAAGTGCTTTTGTGCTACCAAAACTATCTTTTACCTTGATGTAATGTAGACCCTGGTGAGGTCAAATTTTCTCCAAAACAATATGTACTAAAAAATTTATCAACGAAATTGGCATGCATTTTATTTCATTGGATGTTTGGCATTTGATTTCACTACTTGACATTGAAAACTATTTGCAACTGATAACTCTAAGGTTTTAAGGTGTATCTCACTGTTATGTGTAATTAAGAAATGACTGGCCTAGACATGATGAGTCCGCCTTAGGACCTGTTCCTTGTTTGGTTGTGGACTTAGGGCAGACTCATTAGAATCAACAGGTTATTTTTTTTATATTAGACATAAATGGAGCACATCGAGTGACTCTTAGGAGGGGATCAGACATGAAACAGAACACAGGACTCCGATTGAGTCACCACTATTTAATTCATATGTTTAACTGCATAAAAATTTTCTATGAATTACTTGCTGATGCAATAAAAGTCGGGATAAAATACAAATGAGATAAAACAAGTAACACTCAACTCGTTATTACTATTGAAGTCTTACCGACTTGTCATTTTAAAACTTATGACAGAACTATGCCGCCATGGAAAAGACCAAGACCTTCCAGCAGCGCATCACCACCTCCTCCACCGCCGGTTCCACAATTTGATCCGACAATGTTCCAAGATGCAATAGCAGCAGTTGTGGCGGTAGCTATGTCACAAATTGGCACTAATGGCAATGGTGGATCCGGATCTGGTGCTACACCCTCTAACCAGGGTGATAGTTCAGGGCGCACAAAGGAATGTACCTACAAGTACTTCACCAATATAATGTCGGGAGACCAATACCCTCAATCCCTAGGGGTTGTGACTTCCTTGCTACGCGTATGGGTGCTATGCTTTCAGTAGTACGGACCCATACTACCTTCCACACCTACCCATATTTGTCTCAAGTATCACCAAAACGCCCTAATACTATACTTAACATAATATGTGCTCAACCTTCACTAATAAGGGACATTGCCTATCTTGCAACTGGTCATGTAGTTCCGCACCACTCACACATCTATGAAACTTCCATCAACCCCTGCAGCGCTAGTGCACACTGGCTGTACATAACGTTGGACCCGATAGACTTTCGAATATCCGATCCAACACTAAGGTCGAATCAGACATTCTCAGGCTATAAGATCTTGACTACACACAGCCGTGGTGCATACACTAAACATCTACAGTCATGATGTCAATTCCATATACAAGAAACCCTAGGCTAATAGGCATCATATAATCAGGCAAATCTATCGTGCGATTCCTGAAGATCCGTAGCCTAGCACTAGCATGCTGTTCTAACATATAAGAATATCAAATAACTGTATGGTATTTTGGGGCCTACTTACAGGCTCCGGCTGATCGTACCCTCTACATCCTCCATCCTTATTTTGAAAACCATTTTAAATTTTACTTTCCAAAAATCTCCTTGATTTGAGACTGGATTCACATGAGTATTCCTCCAATTCACCCAAACCAAGGCTCTGATACCAACTTGTAACATCCATAAAATTTACACCAAATTTAAAATTGTTAATCATAAATAAAAACCAATAACGATTGTTTACAAAATGTTTTCAAATCATTATCCATCAGAGTGTCCCAAAATCATAGCATAAGGATGAGGAGCGGTACGGTCACACCTTTGCCTTGCCACGGTCTCCTGAAGTACCTGAAACAATAAACTCAAAACTTTAAGCCCGAGGGCTTAGTGAGCTACCCCCAAAATACCAATACCACACTGACAAAAACCATTTTAGTACAATTAATCAATCAACATGCATACTGGGCCATCGGCCTGACTGGTCCGCCCTACTGAGCCTACAGTCTATCTGGATCTAACCTGAGCCTTCGGCATGACTTGTCCGCCACATGGGCCTACAGTCTCCCCGGACCGTGCATAAGGTATGTCGGCCTTCGGCACGAAGCAGGACTGCCTCAACCCAACCAACATGCAAATAACCATGTGCGCATAACTATCATATACGGGCATATACAAGCATCAAGCATATCTATCTTACTGATCATCAATCATAGAATTCTCTCGAACACTGACCTAGCGGGTCGCTAACATACCAATCCCTACAGATCATAAAAGCATAACGTACTGTCTACCCTGATTCCAAGAAAGCAGAGCATAATCACTTGTAGCATACCAAAACAATAACAACTAAAGGGTCGGCCTTGGTGTCGTAGACCCTATCGATATATTAAGGATAACTCACCTCGCAGATGTCGACTCGGAAGGTAAACTCCAACTCTCGGATCACTCGATACAGGCTCCACCACCTATGATTATATCTCAATATACTCATAAGTCCTTAACCTTATAAGGTACTCCATAACCCACTAGTCAACCCCTGATCAAAGTCAAAGTCCTCATTCAAGGTCAACAGTCCATGTTGACCTCAACTCGCCGAGTCCATTGAAGCACATTCCAACCCGCCGAGTCATTGGGGTGACTCGTCGAGTTCTTTCGAATCTCGATCAAACCTTAAGGCCACCCGTCGAGTTTCCTCCTTGCAACTCGACGGATATACACGCAAACACATCCTAGTCAAAACTCATCCGACTCGCCGAGTTGTTCTTCGACTCGTCGAGTCTTATGGCAATCTTCATCGGGCTCGCCGAGTGGTTCATCCAACTCGTCGAGTTCACGACCATCTTCATGCGACTCGCCGAGTCAACCTTGCGAATCGCTGAGTCCATTCAGTCCTCTTTCCATACAGATCCATTTTGATCCATGCATCGGCTCCAAATCACAGATCCAAGCTTCTAGGGCATGGTTATCACGTAAAGTTGCAAACTTTACGTGTATGCATGGCCTTAAAGGCTGTAAATGGTGAATCTAAGCTCTTGATGGGTCTTCATGCACTAAGGGGACCTCAATCACGACTAGAGCTGTAACTTTATGCTTCTAGAAACCAAAGAGGGTCCAGATCTAAAGTTACAACTTCAGATCTAGCCCATAGCTCATCATACCAACTTGATATTCCATGAAAACCCTAAAACTCACCCAATAAAGGAGATCTATAAGGAAAATGACGGTTTGGATACCTTTTGAAGATGATATCTAAGATGAGTGTTGATTCCCACACTCTGATTGCTTCAATCTCCTTCTCCTCCAAGTCTTCTCCCTCCAAGGGTGCTCTTTCAAGCTTCAAACACACACACAAGACACACACACACACGAATAAGGCTCTCAAGTACTCTTTGGAACTGTAAAGAGGTCCAAGGGAGGATAAGGTCCCTTTAAATAGGGTGAAAACCCCGGGATTTAGGGTTTAATCTGCCAGCTCCTACTCGCCGAGTCCCATTATGGACTCGTCGAGTTGGTCACTTAACACGCGATCCTATCCCGCTGCTACTCGACGAGTAGGTCAACCAACTCGTTGAGTAGAGCTTTACCCAATAGATCATATTTAAGCAATACCTGAGAATCGGGGCGTTACAAAATTAATTTCATTTATGACACTGTGAATATTTAACTTGGGCTTTAACTTTTGTATTTTTGTTTATGAAACATTTTTAGTAAGCTGTGATATTGCGTTTTGAAAGTTTTAATAGAGTCTTACTAATTGGATCCCATATTTTTTTAGGGGACCCCTCATTATGATTTTTTAGGTATAAATATATTTTTTCTATTCCCATATTCAAAACTAGGTGTGTGACCCGTGTATTACACGGGTTTATTAAAAGGTCCAAAAGTAAAAGGTGTAAACAAAAAAAAGACCATCCATGTAAGTTTTGGTAACCACAAAAACCATGTTCATAATAAAATAAGTAACAACTGAGTTTGTGACATTTGGTAATCACATGGACCATTTATGTAATTTAATCTTAATTAATCTATACTAATAAAATTAATTAATATGAATTCACAAATGGAATGTATTATCTACATTAATATACTTATACATTAATTAATATATTAATAGAAAGATGAATTCACAAATAGAAAGTTATTATATACATTAATTAATATATTAATTGTAACAACCATAAATTTTACGCCAAATTTAAACTTTTCCAACCATAACCAAAATCAAATAGCATTTGTTTACAAAAATGTTTTCAAATCAATATCCATCAGAGTGTCCCAAAATCATAACATAAGGATGAGGAGCGGTATGGTCATGCCTTCGCCTTGCCATGATCTCCTGAAGTACCTGAAATAGTAAACTAAAAACTGTAAGCCCGAGGGCTTAGTGAGCTACCCCTAAAATACCAATACCACACTGACAATGCCATATCAGTAATAATCAATCAATCAACATGCATACTGGGCCGTCAGCCTGAATGGACCGCCCTCTTGGGCCTACAGTCTATCTGTATCTATCCTGAGCCTTCGGCATGACTGGTCCACCACGTGGGCCTACAGTCTCCCCGGATCGCTCATAGGGTATGTTGGCCTTCAGCACAAAGCAGGACCGCCTCAACCCAATCCAACAAGCAAATAACCACGTGCGCATAACTATCATATACTGGCATATACAAACATCAAACATATCTATCTCACTGATCATCAATCATAGAATTCTCTCGTAATTAGAGCACCGACCTAGCAGGTCACTAACATACCAATCCCTACGGATCATAAGAGCATAACATATTGTCTTCACTGATCATCTTCGGTTCTTCCGACTCTCTAAAAAATTGCTTCAATCTGAACATCGGTAGAACAACTTCGTGGATTTGTACCAACACATTTATCTTGCCCAAACGTGTTTCAAACGCACATCTTTCTTCCAAAGATGTTATTATATATCAAACATACTTTAAATGTATATTACCACTCTATTGGTATTAATACACTTATTACGATAACAATTTACATTTATTATTTTATGATATGTCACGATCGTTTATTTATAAACTTATCGATGTCAACTATCATAAGTCTCTTTATCACTTCGAAAAATTCTATTACGAAATTTTTTAGAATTCTGAACATAAAATTTTCTAAACCAAGGTCGGCAATAGACCTTAAGCTTTCTCAAATAATAGCAATTATAGATAAGCACCTTAAGGCATGCTATATTCATTTATCATTTAGCACATATTAGAATATAAGGCATATCTCTTCTTAATATTCTAGTGCTTGACTCCATTAGGTATTCAACCTAAAATATACCAGATACATATCGTATCATCTTCACTTACAATTTTTGTTTAAGCTTAGGAATTCTCAAAACTCCTAGTTCACTTAAACTAATTTTCTTAAAATTCTGAAGTAACTTAATATCTTAGAATATTAGGGTTTATCACTACCCAATCCCCCACTTAAATATTTCCTATGGTTTGTATCCATATACTTATTATGAATCAGCTCATATATTGTGACAACCCAAAAATTTCTAACTTGCATTCTTCATTTCTTATCAATAATAGACTCGTTTTGCTATCTTGTAGTACCATTTAGGGTCTATTGGAGCGTTCTAAACGTGTTATAATCAAGGTTGGAGTGTGGAAATGGGTTAACTCAAAGTGTGGGAATCAAAAAGAGGCCAAACACTCCAACACATGGAGTGTGCGGCCACACACTTGAGTGTGCGGCCACACACATGTGTTTGCGGCCTCACACCCTTCCCAACCGCACACTCCACCTATATATACCACACTTAGTCATTTTTGAACATTTCTTTCACTTCTTCAAGCATAGAACTTGAAATCCTCTCAAGTATCATCCTAATCTCCTTTAGGATCTTCATAAAATGTAACATCTTTCACCAAGAACACCATGTTTTCTGGCAGCACACGCTTCTGGCAGCACACCTGGCCGCACACATGGCCGCACACACGTGCTGGCAGCACACCTGGCTGCACACCTGGCCGCACACACACATATAGTGTGTATTTTGGCCATACACTCCCTTATATAACCTTTTAACCCTTCGTACAATCATTTATGGTTGTAACACTTCAATATAAGTGTTCGCTAGTCCTTAAGGTGGTCCCAATTCATTAATTAGTTGTTCATAACACTAATTATATTCATATATGTGCCAATATATGCTAAATAGGATTCGCGTATATACTCAAGTCACCACTTGATACTTAGCAACTGGTCCAACATTTTCATCAGAACCACTCACTACATGTGAGTTCATACCCCTTAATCAATGTTTTAACTATTTTTAAATGTTTTATGGGGGGGGATACAAGTAGAATAATGCTAGTCATTATATTAATCACATGTGATTAATAAGCAGCATTCAAATGATTGGCTACTCATTAGCCGATTTACCAAATAGTTTCCTTCAAAAGTTCTCATAAACACTTTATGTCTTTAAAAATTCCTTATTACACTGTACCTTTTACTCTGTATATTACATTTTAAACTTATTTACAATTGTGTTTCAAACAAATGTTCTTTATACTAAACTGCTTTATCAAAACCATTTTATAGATCGACATCAAGTCGGTCTTTTCTTAGAAAATATTTATGTTCAAAGGTTTTACAAATCTTATTTTATGCTTTTAAATTATAAATTGCATGCCTCTATATGTATAGTTATATAAGAAATGTTTAAAAGACTTAGGAAGGCTATCCACCCTATTTCCTTTTCGCGCTTGAGATGTGGTCTGGTGGGATATCGGGTACTCGTCCGAAGGTCGTTTAAATATTAGTTATATAACATATGTACATATATAGTCATAAAGGCCCTTCCAGTTCATCCCATGCCCTTGGGTAGCAAGGGTATACATCCATGTTCATACGTACCAGTTAGATTACCAGTAAACTACCATATGGGTAGTTTAGGAAGATACTAGAACTATTACTAGAACACGATATCATACTATGAGTCAGTTCATTCATGAGTCAATACTTACTACTAGAAGAACATATACAACTATACTAGAGAAGAACATATACAACTATACTAGAGAAGAACATATACAACTATACTAGAAAGAGAACATATACAACGATACTAGAATGATTACATTAATATACTTGCTAGGAAGAGAGCACGTACATTACAGTTAGAACAGTTCATTACATTGCATATACATGAATACGTTAATAATTGTGATCCACTGTATCGGGGCATGCCTTAAATGTCATTGCCCGAGTTGTAGCCAGAATTCTCTTGGAGGGAGAGCGTGAGTTTGCGTATAGATCTATACTGGATTGACTATCCTACACCTTGCTGCTAGCTACAGCCGGACCTGCAGGTCTGCGGGTGCCAAACGTCATTCCGTTTTACGACCATTCGTATGTCGTTGTTACCAGTCGATAGTATGGTGCAATTAATCACATGATGCCTTAATATAAATCCGGTTTAAGGTAGTTAGTACAACAGTAGTTCCTATAATACAACACTACAGTACTACATTAATTTCCCCTTTTTCACATTTTAGTGATCATTTCACTTAAACATGAAATGTAAAAACTATATTTTGTAAATGATAGTTACACTTGGGAAAATTACACACTTTTACAAGAAACGAACATTTAGAACAGTTAAGTCTTAGTAGAAGAATACATTGAGAACAGTTAGGTCTTGGTAGAAGACATGCTTTATATAATAGTAGGAATCATAGGGATTTCTAGGGTTTTTCAAACGTTTACAGTTGTTTTACAAACACTTTTACATTTACAGTTCATATACATTTTCCATACTTACGGTTCATAAACTTACAAATTCTTACATACAAATTAAGAAACTAAAATACTTATGATCTCACCAGCTTCAAAGCTGATACTCGCTTTCAAAATTTCTTGTATCCTCAGGTCATCATAGACAGGTACCGATGCAAGGACTAGGGAAGATGGAGCTCGTTGAAGACTCATCTTTCATTTTGATTTATGCTTTAGTGTAACAGCCCGAAAACCAAGTACCCTTGTATTTATCCCTTCATCTTTGTTATGTCCTATTTTTAGGGTTGCATGATTTGCGAGTACGCTGGGCGTACAAGAGGTACGCTGCGCGTACTCGTGCGCTTCATTTGGACGCGTTCACCCTCAGGTACGCTGGGCGTAACCGGTCCAGACCTAAAAACCCTAATTCATTTGGAGGACTATAAAAGGAATGTGTGGCTCGACTTCTCAGCCACCATCCCTCAGAAAGAAACCCTAAAGAGAGTGTGCAACCGTTCTTAGGCCATTTGTGAGTATTCTAAGCTTGGTGGTGCCATTTCTAGGTAGCAAAGGAGAAGAGTAGCTCATTGGGGAAGGCTAGAAATGGTACTCAAGTGTAGATCTGAGCTTAACAAAGGTTGAGGCTTCATTTCAAGGTAAAAAGCTCGGATCTTGTTCTATAGTTCTTGTAATATGCTTCATGTAACATTTTCTAGGGTTTTAGTCCCAAAGGTGGAGACTTTTGAGCAAATGGTCTCCAAAAGCTTAGATCCTTCGTATTTCTGGTCTATTTGAGTTGTAGACTCATAAAAATGCAATCTTGGTCGTGAACATTGCACCATGCATGAGATCTAGGTCCTTGAGTTGGAATAGAGTGATGTTATGAAGTGCTGGAGCCTTTACAACCATGCCAAGGCTTAAAGGTCTCGACTTTATGGGTATAGACTCATAAACTGAGCCGGATCTAGAAGTTGGAGTAATGGCTTAACCGATTAAGACCAGAAATGATGTATGCTAAAGTCTGATGGTTATGCTGGGCGTAACTTCCAGTACGTGCAACGTACTGGGTGGAGACCCCGATCCATGGGTTGGCGATGTACGGCCCGCGTACATCAAGCAGTACGCCCCACGTACTCGTAGGGTTGACTTTTGTTAAGGAGGGGTAAAATGGTCTTTTACCCTCTGAGGATGATGATAAGGGTTAAAGTTTAGTTGTGGAAGTCTAGATTATTAAATGATATTTTTTTATGATTAGGCGATGTAGAGTCGTCGTTGGGTTTTGGAGATAGCGAGTACGCGAGATCTTAGACTTTCCACGAGGTGAGTCTTCTCACTATACGTTACCTTGAGTGGTATTCTGGTTTGGCCAGAGGGTCTTATGTGCTATTTATGAGATTGTATGCTATGTGTTATTTGTATGCTGTTTGACTATATGGACCGGACCGGAGGGCCCAACGATTCAGAGCGGGCCAGAGGGCCCAATGAGCTATGACTGGACCAGAGGGTCCGACGAGCTGTGGGACTGGAGGGTCCCGCTGAGACATCTTGACCAGAGGGTCGGGTTTAGCCTCGAGTGGCGTATTTGTGGTATGTGGTATTTTGGGGAACTCACTAAGCATTATGCTTACAGTTGTTGTGTTTGATGTCTGAGGTACCAGCGAGGACCGTGGGAAGGCGACGGCTTGACTCGTACACACTCACACCGATGGAGTTCACATTTGAGAGATCTTGGGAATTTGTTTTGAAAACACTGTTGTTTCGGATTTGAAATTATGATATGATATACATTTGGTGGTTTTTAAAAATTAAAAATTTAATTGGAATTTTATGTTGTTACAAGTTGGTATCAGAGCCTTGGTTTGAGGGATTCGGATGCACCTTCGGGCGTATTTGAACTCAAACCAAGGATTTGAGAAATTTTACAACCAAAACTGCAAATTTTCTAAAAAGAAAAAGAAGTTTTGGAAACGAGCAGAGTGGATGGTGTGTACGGTCAGCCAGCGCCCGAACGGTGAATCCCCAAAATACCCTTACATTATATGGTTTGAGTTATGAGATATTATTTTATGCATGATAGAGAGGCTAGGTATTCCTATAAGGACTAGAGTGGCCTGATTTGTGATGCCTTAGCCTAGGAGATTACTGCTGCTATGAGATACTTTGAGAGTGAGTAGGTAGCAGTGAGGAGCTCATGATAGGTCTACTGAGGGTATCCAATGCATAGCGAGAGTAGAGTATTTACGACTTGGGATCCTAGGAGGAGGACTTGGATTGTATATTGATTCGATGTGGACAATAGTATTGGGCCCGTACTATTGAAAACACCGGATTGGTGCGCAGTCCAAGTAAGAATCCTTGGGGGTACCAGGAGTGAGGATGTTTGAGTTATCGAGCGTGAGAATACTCGAGAGTATCCCTGATATTTCTTATGTTGTGTTTCAGAGGTTGATCATGGTCGGGACACGCCATAACCCCGAGAGCAGTGGGGTGAGCGACGAGGAGATCCGTCGGATCATCCATGAGGAGGTGGCTGCTGCCATCAGAGCTGAGATTCCGGAGATGTTTGGGTCTATTAAGACCACACTGATTGAGACGTTTGACGAGCGTTATGCTGCCTTGACTGATGCTGCTGCAAGACCCCAGGGTGGTGATTCGTTTCTGTACCGAGAGTTCAGCAACACAAAACCACCAGAGTTCGATGGTACGCAGGACCCGATTGCCGTTATGAGGTGGATCTCAGACATGGAGGGGTGTTTCTATACGTGCTCGTGTCCGGAGCACTTGAGGGTGCGATTTGCACTCAACCAGCTTCGCTTCGGGGCGAAGGACTGGTGGAAATTCGTGACCGCGAGCTATTCTACAGCTGAGCTGACTGCAGTGACCTGGGAGAGGTTTACTGCGATGTTTCGTGACGAGTATGTTCCCCAGGTGGAGAGGGAACGTTTAGCTCAGGAGTTTCTGACCCTCAAGCAGGGGACAGAGTCGGTGACAGTGATTATGAGGATGTTTCATGAGCGGGCGCTGTTTTGCCCGGAGTTGGTGTCCACTGAGCAGGCTCGCATGAGCCGTTATCTGAGTATTTTGAGGAGGGACATCCATGAGTTCGTGGCGAACTCGACTTACCAGACATTTGCCGAGCTCCAGGCAAATGCCAGGAAGAGGGAGATCGAGCTTGAAACACAGGAAAGGGATTAGACTGAGTTGCAGAGGGGTGATCGACGACCGACGCAGTCGCAGCCGGCCGCCAAGCGGGCAAAGCCCGCTGATTCGAGGACGGGCAGTTCGAGGGGCCGCACTTGTGGGAAGTGCGGCAAGAGCCATGATGGGTCATGCAAGACTGGGGTATGCTACAAATGCGGGAAGGAAGGACATTTTGCGAGGGACTGTCCGAAGGGGTTCTCGGTTTGCTTCCGTTGCAACCAGACCGGCCATCGGAAGGCCGAGTGCCCCCAACTTCAGAGGTCAGCGCAGGGATCTGCACCTGCGGTTCGAGCTGCTGAGACCCGGCCAGTGAAGGCCGAAGCACCAAAGGCTAGGGGGAGAGCCTTCCAGCTGACTGCGGAGGAGGTCCGTGCAGCACCTGACGTCGTGGCGGGTATGTAATCTTTATCTATTTTATGTTGAGTTTATGCTATTGTAATTGCTATATGTTATGCGTAGGTACTTTTCTTGTGAGTTATGTACCTGCATTGATTTTATTCGACTCGGGTGCGAGTCGGTCTTTCATATCTTTGGCTTTTAGTCGGCACATTAGTATTCCGAGGGAGGCGTTGAGTCGGCCTCTGCGGGTTTCCATAGCAGATGAGCGTGAGGTATGTGCTACCGAGGTGATACGTGGATGCATGCTGGAGATCTTCGGGGTGGAGTTCCCGATTGATTTGATTCCAATCGCTATGGGGGATGCTTGTGTCATAGTAGGAATGGATTGGTTGAACCGTTTTGGGGCTGTCATAGATTGCGAGCGTCAATTGGTGACGATCCGAGATCCTAGTGGGGGAGCACTGACGGTTTACGGTGAGGGGACTCGTGGTGGTTCGGTTTTCTGTTTGGCCGCTAGAGCGAGGCGGAGTTTGCAGCAGGGCTGCAAGGGGTTCGTAGCCTATGTGACAGATGTGCGAGAGGCTGCTGGGAGGCCAAGTTCAGTGGATGAGGTGCCGATAGTGCATGAGTTCCTGGACGTGTTTCCCGAGGAGTTGTCGGGTGTGCCTCCCGGGAGGCAGGTGGAGTTTCGTATCGATTTGGTTCCCGAGGCTGCGCCTATCGCCAAGGCGCCGTATCGGCTAGCACCGCCAGAGATGCAGGAGTTATCCTCACAGCTGCAAGAGCTGTTGGGGAAAGGGTTCATCCGTCTCAGTAGCTCTCCCTGGGGAGCGCCGATCCTTTTTGTCAAGAAAAAGGATGGTTCACACCGGATGTGCATTGATTACCGGGAGTTGAACAAGTTGACGGTCAAGAACTGTTATCCGTTACCGAGGATCGACGATCTATTCGATCAGTTGTAGGGGGCGTCTTGGTTCTCCAAGATTGACTTGAGATCGGGATATCACCAGATGAGAGTTCGGGATGAGGATATCTAGAAGACGGCGTTTAGGACTCGTTACGGGCATTACGAGTTCGTGGTGATGCCATTTGGGCTCACCAATGCACCAGGGTGTGTAGGCCGATGTTGGATCGTTCGGTGATTGTTTTCATTGATGACATCCTGGTGTATTCGAGGACCAGAGAGCAGCATGCAGAACATTTGAGGGAGCTCCTCGGAATTCTGAGATCGGAGAGGCTCTTTGCCAAATTCTCCAAGTGTGATTTCTGGTTACGGGAAGTCCAGTTTTTAGGGCATCTCGTTAACCAGAACGGGATATTGGTTGACCCAGCCAAGATTGAGGCTGTGATGAGTTGGGAGGTGCCGAGGTCACCTACGGAGAGCAGGAGCTTCTTGGGGCTGGCAGGCTACTATAGGAGATTTATCCGAGATTTCTCCAAGATCGTCGTGCCACTTACCAAGTTGACCCGGAAGGGTGTTACATTCTCATGGGGTCCGGAGCAGCAAACCTCGTTTGAGACCCTTCGTCAGAGATTGTGCGAAGCTCCTGTACTCGCACTACCGGAAGGGATGGAGGATTTCGTGGTGTATTGTGATGCTTCGATATTGGGGATGGGAGCGGTGTTGATGCAGAGAAGGCATGTGATCGCGTATGCGTCGAGGCAGTTGAAGCCTCATGAGACGAGATATCCCACCCACGATTTGGAGTTGGGGGCTGTAGTGTTTGCCCTCAAGATCTGGCGTCAATATCTGTATGGGGTTCGGTGTACGATATACACTGACCACAAGAGCTTAAAGTACTTGATGGATCAGCCAAACCTGAATATGCGCCAGAGGAGATGGTTGGATGTGGTGAAGGGTTATGATTGTGATATCCTGTACCACCCGGGCAAGGCTAATGTCGTAGCCGACACTCTGAGCCGTAGGTCGGAGAGCGCCCCGATACGAGACATTTGTATGAGGTTGACGGTGATGAATCCGGTATTGGACACCATCCGAGGGGCCCAGGCTGAGGCTGCGAGACCAGAGAACCGAAAGCAGGAGCGGGTCGTTGGGCAGGTGTCGGAGTTCATTACCGATAGTCGGGGGCTTATGACGTTTCAGGGTCGGATTTGGGTACCGTTTGTGGGCGGGACGCGTACCATTTTGATGGAGGAGGCGCATCGATCGAAGTTTTCGATCCATCCCGGGGCTACCAAGATGTATTTGGACCTAAAGAAAGAGTATTGGTGGCCCTGTATGAAGAGGGATGTTGCTTGGTTCGTCGAGAGGTGCCTAACTTGTCGCCAAGTTAAGGCCGAGCACCAGCGTCTGCATGGTAAGCTGCAGCCGTTGGAGATTCCCGAGTGGAAGTGGGAATAGATTACCATGGATTTTATCACCAAATTGCCAAGGACTGCGAGAGGAGTCGATGCAATTTGGGTGATTGTGGACAGGTTGACGAAGAGCGCTCATTTTCTTGCTATCAGTGAGAGCTCTTCTGCTGAGAGGTTGGCAGAGTTGTATGTGAGGGAGGTGGTATCACGGCATGGGGTTCCGTTGTCGATCGTTTCAGATCGAGACGTGCGATTTACTTCCAGATTTTGGAAGAAGTTCCACGAGGAGTTAGGTACGAGGCTGCATTTCAGTACCGCATACCACCCGCAGACGGACGGACAGAGTGAGCGGACAATTTAGATGCTTGAGGATATGCTCCGAGCATGTGTTTTAGATTTTGGAGGGAGTTGGGACACCTATCTACCCTTGGAAGAGTTTTCGTACAACAACAGCCATCATTCGAGCATTAGTATGCTACCTTTTAAGCTGTTGTATGGGAGGAGGTGTCGC
Source organism: Lactuca serriola (assembly GCF_051521515.1). NCBI lineage: Eukaryota > Viridiplantae > Streptophyta > Magnoliopsida > Asterales > Asteraceae > Lactuca > Lactuca serriola. Next base: position 28,460,266 of record NC_136412.1, on the reverse strand, counting down.
ACCCCCATCTGCTGGGGAGAGGTGGGGCAACGGGTAATGGGTAGCACATAGATTGTACTCCAGACGACCGAGCAGATACAGCAGGTCAGGCAGAGATTGTTGACCGCGCAGAGTCGCCAGAAGAGTTATGCGGACAGGCGTCGGTCCGAGCTCGAGTTTCAGGTTGGTGACCTTGTGCTCCTAAAGGTCTCTCCTTGGAAAGGAGTGATACGATTCAGGAAGAGGGGCAAGTTGGGACCCCGATACATTGGACCCTTCAGGGTAATTGCTAGGGTAGGCAGGGTAGCTTACCGGTTGGACCTACCTGATGAATTGGGACAGATCCACGACACCTTTCATGTTTCTCAGTTGAGGAAATGCATTGCCGGCGAGTCGGCCGTGGTGCCTTTGGATGATATTCAGGTGGATGCAGGCCTGAATTATGTGGAGAGGCCAGTGGCGATCAGGGATCGAAGGGTTAAGCTTCTGAGGAACAAGGAAGTACCCTTGGTACAAGTGCAGTGGCAACATCAGAAGGGGTCCGAGCTGACATGGGAGCCCGAGGCTGAGATGCGAGATCAGTATCCGGAGTTGTTTTCGGTATGAGACTTCGGGGATGAAGTCTGGTTCTAGTGGGGGAGAATTGTAACAGCCCGAAAACCAGGTACCCTTCTATTTATCCCTTCATCTTTGTTATGTTCTCTTTTTAGGGTTGCATGATTTGCGAGTACATTGGGCGTACAAGAGGTACGCTGCGCATACTCGTGCGCTTCATTTGGACGCGTTCACCCTCAGGTACGCTGGGCGTACCCAAGGTTACGCGGGGCGTAACCGGTCCAGACCTAAAAACCCTAATTCATTTGGAGGGCTATAAAAGGAATGTGTGGCTCGACTTCTTAGCCACCATCCTTCAGAAAGAAACCCTAAAGAGAGTGTGCAACCGTTCTTAGGCCATTTGTGAGTATTCTAAGCTTGGTGGTGCCATTTCTAGGTAGCAAAGGAGAAGAGGAGCTCATTGGGGAAGGCTAGAAGTGGTACTCAAGTGTAGATCTGAGCTTAGCAAAGTTTGAGGCTTCATTTCAAGGTAAAAAGCTCGGATATTGTTCTATAGTTCTTGTAATATGCTTCATGTACCATTTTCTAGGGTTTTAGTCCCAAAGGTGAAGACTTTTGAGCAAATGGTCTCCATAAGCTTAGATCCTTCGTATTTCTGGTCTATTTGAGTTGTAGACTCATAAAAATGCAATCTTGGTCATGAACATTGCACCATGCATGAGATCTAGGTCCTTGAGTTGGAATAGAGTGATGTTATGAAGTGTTGGAGCCTTTACAGCCATGCCAAGGCTTAAAGGTCTCGACTTTATGGGTATAGACGCATAAACTGAGCCGGATCTAGAAGTTGGAGTAATGGCTTAACCGATTAAGACCAGAAATGATGTATGCTAAAGTCTGATGGTTACGCTGGGCGTAACTTCCAGTACGTGCAACATACTGGGTGGAGACCCCGATCCATGGGTTGGCGATGTACGCCCCGCGTACATCAAGCAGTACGCCCCGCGTACTCGTAGGGTTGACTTTTGTTGACTTTTTAGGGTTTTGGTCAACATGAAGACTTTGGGTCAAGGAGGGGTAAATGGTCTTTTACCCTATGAGGATGATGATAAGGGTTAAAGTTTAGTTGTGGAAGTCTAGATTATTAAATGATATTTTTTTTATGATTAGGCGAGGTAGAGTCGTCGTTGGGTTTTGGAGATAGTGAGTACGCGAGATCTTAGACTTTCCACGAGGTGAGTCTTCTCACTATACGTTACCTTGAGTGGTATTCTGGTTTGGCCAGAGTGTCTTATGTGCTATTTATGAGATTGTATGCTATGTGTTATTTGTATGCTGTTTGACTATATGGACCGGACCGGAGGGACCAACGATTCAGAGCGGGCCAGAGGGCCCAATGAGCTATGACTGGACCAGAGGGTCCGACGAGCTGTGGGACTGGAGGGTCCCGCTGAGACATCTTGACCAGAGGGTCGGGTTTAGCCTCGAGTGGCGTATTTGTGGTATGTGGTATTTTGGTGAACTCACTAAGCATTATGCTTACAGTTGTTGTGTTTGATGTCTCAGGTACCAGCAAGGATCGTGGGAAGGCGACGGCTTGACTCGTACACACTCACACCGATGGAGTTCACATTTAAGAGATCTTGGGAATTTGTTTTGAAAACACTGTTGTTTCGGATTTGAAATTATGATATGATATACATTTGGTGGTTTTTAAAAATTAAAAATTTAATTGGAATTTTACGTTGTTACATTTAGTGTTTATCAAAATTTGACAGAACACACTTGTATAATAATTCTATTATTAATGCAATGGATGATGTTGTTGCTTATTTACTACTTTACATTGTTGTGATATTGTACATGACGTCCTCCGCCCTAGAACGTTTCCACCGTTCTTGGTTTTGGGGTGTGACATATATTGAGCTTCCAACAGTTTAAGTCTAAATATCAATCCATGTTATTTAGTTCACTTAAACCATTTCTCTGATACCATGATTGAAAGACCCCAACTTTCGTATTTATGAAAGACCCAAACTTTCATACTATTTCTACATTATTCTTAAGTTACTTCCTCAAAACATGCTACATGCATATTTATAAAACAATGTTTTATATTGATAAAGTGATTACAAATGATTGGATACAAACCGACTAAATTTTATTACATTACATATCTACCCAGGAATCTATTATTCATATACATACATAAACATTAAATACAGAGAAATAGTATTAACTATTCTAAATCTTTCAGCAGTATAAAACTATACTGGCTGCTCATCACCTGCAAATTTGTTAAACATTGAGAGGGATAAACGATAACGCTTAGTGAATTCAATAAATAGATACAATATAATCATATGCTTTATATATACCAATATGACAGAAGCAAAAGGGAACAAGAACAACAATAGCATATGCGTATCATATGTCAGACTTTCAATATCAACTCAAGATTTGATTAAAAGATTTACGATCAATGAGACATAACGATTTCAATACTTGATATACATCAATAAAACATCGGCCCAAATGGCACAGAAGACATACAAACTTCTGATTATCAATCTGATAGATTACAGGTTTTCATGCCCTGTTTAGCATTTCGGTAGATTTCAGGTTTTCACGCCCTGTTTTATCATCTGCCAATACCATAGAATAGAGTTCATTCTCTTACGGAGTCATGCTCTACATGGTCAGAGGCTACATACCAGTCCTATCTAACCTTCTACCAATGCCATAGAATAGAAGTCATTCTATTACGAGACATGTTCTACATGGCTAGAGGCTACATACCAGTACCACCGTGAATCTAAGTCTTTTCACAGATCACAGGGTCAAAGGTATAATTTTGCTATAAAAATAGCGAATAAAAATTACATTGATAGGAAATGGTAAGCTGCTTAATTACTTGGAAGACATGGTGGGCAGCCGTGTTACCATAAGGCAAGAAATCAAGATTAAGAGTTCGGTCCATATGAGTTTGGACTTGTCGTAAACTTGTTTTTGACAAATTCACATGGATAGGAACACATACACCATTAAAATCTAAGTGTCATAAGATTCCCTCCTTCATGAAAATGACTGTGAGGAAATGCTTTCACTAATAGAGATTTTAAAAAGATAATGATTGTGAAATTATATTCTCGAATTCGATTATGGTTACGGTATCCCTTTCCATGATTCGAATTGTGAGATTTGGCAATTAGTCTTAATTGTTTAGACACACATATGAGCTATCTAAAGGAAAGGTGTATAAGCTTAGATAAAGGATTATCAAAGCATTAGGTATTAGAAACATGAACTTAAGAAATTCAATAAGTATTGTTTTTTTGGAAGTTAAGCTGGTTTCTGAATACATGTCAAAGCTAGTGGGAGCATAAGTGTTATGTTTATAATAATCATCGTGATAGAGGGAGCATAAATGTTATGCTTGTATGATTATTAAGGCAAGTATTGCAAGATTAATTATAGAAAACAAGAGTCATACTTTGCAAAGTTGTAAGAGTTGTAAAGTTGTTTTTCTATAATTAAGGGAGAGAATATTATGCTTCATTTCAAATCTAAAGGCTTAGGTTTTGGAATATTAATATTTTTAGTCAAAGATACATAGTGTGTTCTTAAATTTCGATTATGATTACGGCATTCCTCTTCATAGTTCGAAATGTGAGAACGTAGCGCATAAAATATTATGGTAGAAGATTGATAAGGTATCAAATATTTATGTAAGACATTATGCATCGTGTCCCATACGCTTCGGGTATAGGATCGATTGCAAATGCTATAATATTTGACCATTCTAAAACTTTCCAAATGTCTAGCGCATTTAGAGGGAAAAAGGACAAGAATCGGTTTTGACTAAAATAATTAAACAACTATCAAAGGACGATCCAAAGCTCGCTGAGGATTGGTCGCTTGTGAGTAGTTGGAAGTATCGTATTGGATGGACCATATCGACATTATTATGAATAGAAAAGATTTTATTAAGAATGAGTTGTCATATGGAAAATATGGAAACGTTTCCATATTGGGAATTGGATATTGAGAATCAATGTCTAGATTAGAAACTTTTATGCAAAAAGGATGTTCAAAGGAATGTACTTTGAGTGAGAGACATCACATCTAAGGAATTGTATTGTAACAATCTCCGATAGAGGATTTTGTAATATCATTGGCAATAGTCATTGTGACTTTTGTGTTGTGACATTACGAAAGGATCATTGCATAAAATGTTAGAATCTAACATATTCTATAAGTAGCAAGAATTTGATATTCTTTCACTTGTGAAAAGGATTGGGAGTTGTGAAATGAGTAGAATTGGAAATGTGTTCGTTTGATCTATTTCACAATGTAAGAACCGTAGGTAAACATTGTGTGCATGCTAAGAGCATGGGACAAGTGTAATAATTCAAGTAAGAAGTTGATTACCCGAAACAACAAATAATGAGTAATCGATATGGTGATAAATAAAAGGTGTTTTACTTATACTCAAAGGTTTGAGGCCATATGGGATTAGTATTATTTTTGTGTTTCACTTTGCATGTTTTGACTTCCTGAATAATTTAATTGGTTCAAAATAGTCAAATTATTTGAACGGGCCATAGTCGTTCATATGTTGGAAGTAGGTATGAATGAAGACTGTCGTGAATTGGTGTGTGGATTGTCTAAAGAGTATTAGATATAAGAAAATGTTTGCTGCTACGTTCATGAGTGCTTATGAATATGATTTGAGCATTGGATTAAACCCACGCTCACTTGGATCACTTCATGGATTGTATCACAAGTGATTGGCGAGACGATAACATCCTATATTCTTGAAACCGAGATGTGTGAGTTGTATTTTGTGAGTCGGTTACACATTGATAATATGTAAACGCACTAGTAACTTGGTATTATAAAACATATTGTTGTGTGTGATTCGGTGAGTGAGTGCAAGCGAGCATTGAGTCAAAGTTTATCCGTTCCTTTTATCCAAAGTAGGGTGAAAGCGATATCTGTGGGCCCCTCGATGATTTAGTGATGGCACCTAAGCGCTTGGCCAAGTCGGGACTAAATTGATGTGTTCAATTGTAGTCTGTTGTCAGTCGTCATAAATTTGAATTCGGGAAACAGCACATAGACAGAGAGAATGATTTAGATCCATGTCTCAGTCTATACGATATCTAGAATGGAGGAATATATGATCCCTTATCTAAAGGACACGCGTATCTGATAAGATCAGAGTTGACAGCGGCTTTGGAAAGCTACGATTGCAGATCAGGATCTGAAGTCATACGCAGAATAGTTATTAGACTTATCCAAGTGGGAGACTGTTGGATTAGTGTCTAAGTCCATAACTATTTTGGTATGTACTTGACCCGATGGTGCATGGTCCTTTTGGGTTGCCTTCACCAAAGCGACTTGATAGGATGAATTATGGAGAGAAAGGATTAAATATGATTTATTAATATATTATGAGAATAATATATTAAAGGAGAAATCATATTGTTTAATTAATATTAGTCAAGAATTAATAAGAATTAAGTTTGTGGCTAAAATACATTAATTAAACTTAAGGGACTGGAACTGTCAATTGTATGATAGTTGAATATTAAGCTAATGGACTCCATATTAAAGGGGTGGACGAATTCTATGGGAAAACCCATTAGAAATCGTCCTAGGCCTTTAAGGAAGGAGTCCATGGGTTGCTTAGGGCCTAAGCATCCAAATTAGGGTTTCCTTGTTTGATAACCCTAATAGCTTCACTATTTAAAGATCCCTAGAGCACCAAAAACGTGGGGAAGTAACTCCTTAGGGTTTTGGACGGTTTTTGGGTGTCTCCTCTCTCCTTGTTCTTCATTCTCTTGCTCTTGGTGTTTGTAAACCATTAGAGGAGTGACATTTGTGACTCTAAGCTTTCTAAAGTCATTACAAGGAGGATTTGAGATTGTTATTGCTACATAACAATCAAGGTAAGATCTAAATCCCATTCATAAGTTAATTTGATTAATTGTATGCTAGATCTAGGGTTTATAGTCTTGGATGAATTGCATGTACAATAGAGAAACCTAGATCCAAGCATTAGGGTTTGTATGAGCACATAGGATGTTCTTATGGCTAAAACTCATCAGTGGTATCAGAGCCTTGATTGGTTTCTATTGTATTGATGCCTTGTATGTTTGTTCAAGTTGCAATTTTTTTTTGGCCCATCTGCCTAATGAACTCGGCGAGTACCACAATGTACTCGGTGAGTCCAGTGTGGTACTCGGCGAGTTTGAGCGTCAGATGGAGCTATTTTCGGGATTTCTTGCTGTTTTACTCATGGATACTTGCCTTATTTGTTCTAGGTCATTAAAATCCGATTTTAAACATATTTATGAGTATATCCTTGATCAAACAAAAGATAATTACCAATTGATTAGATAATAACTTCCTTATATGATAAAGTTTGATTATTTGTATTAATTGGGTAACTTATTTTGCAAGAAATTGAGATTAGGTCAAATATAGATAATGATGAAATTAATTTTTTAATTTATATTATTTTTTGTTTGATCCTTGTGTTATGAAAAGTTTCAATTTTCCCCTTTAGGTTTTATAGTTTAAATTTGAACTCAAAAGGTTGTTTTGAAATTTAAATAGTTGAAACCCTAGTGTTTTGAAAAGTCTCAAGCTTGCCCTCAAGTTTTGGAATTTAAATTTTGATTAAAAAGTTTGATTTTGAAATATTTAAATTCTAAACCCTAATGTTTTTAAATGTTTCAAAACTTGCCCTCAAGTTTTGGAATTTAAAAGTTGATTAAAAGTTTAATTTAGGAATGTTAAATTCTAAAACCCTAGTATTGTTTTGAAAAGTTCAAATCACACCCTTATGGTTTTATTAGTTAATTAAGGTGTATAATTAAAGGAGGTTTAATAAATCCATAAAAGTTTTGGTTTACAATTTAATCAAATTAAAGGTATAATTTTAAATTAGACCAACTAGTATTTTAAAAGTATAAAATACACCCTATACTATATATAACATTAAGAGTCTAACATTATATATATGTATGAGTAAAAGTCAGTCTTACCATTAGTAGGCATCATTCACGAAGCTGGTCTATAAGGGGTGTTTAAGGAAATTGCCTATAAAATGGTGATTGAATGGGTATCCACTCTTACCCACCGCACTCTTGACTAGTGGAGGGTCGTTAGCCGAACGGGTAGGATAGGACAGAAACCTTCCATTATAAGTATAATGAAGTACAAAAGTAACTAAATGTTTTTACAAAATTCCCAAATCTTAGTTACTTTAGGAAAAAGTGAATTTATGCAATTCCATGAAATTACACTTTGTGCCCTTGCGAAGACGTTAGTGGAGCGTGTGTGGTTTACCGGCACACTAAATGGTTCTAAGCAAAGGTAGCAAAGGGTGACTCAATGTTTGTCATAGTTCGGTGGAGCGTGTGTGGTTTACCAGCACATCGAATAGGTGACTGTAACATGTGGGGGCACCATGTAAGTTTGCATGGTTATTCACACCCGCTTTGTGATCCTCGGCATCCCAGTCACAAACTAGATGGGTGTATCGAGATTTAAACATGCCATTGAAATGTCCAATGAATCTTAAAGGATATAGGAGTTTTCATAGATTTAAAACTTAAATTTCTTTTTCGTTTTTAATGGTGGAAATTAGTGAATCGTCATTCACTTACCTCCAAATATTTTGCAACTAGATTACGGCATCCCTTTTCAAGGTTGTAGCGTATTGTGTTGGGTCCTAACCTTAATATCTCATTTAGGTGATTTATTAAGGACTCAATCGATCGACTAACTTGAATTTGTTTTCTCCCATTTTGTAGATGTCAAAGTACGACAACTATGGTCTTCCCAAATCCCGTGGAACAAGCATTCCACATGAAGATGATATTCCACGATTCGATCGAGGAACAAGAAATCATGCTTCACTTCCTCCTCCTCCTCCAATTGTTCTCCCTAACCCACAAGATCGAAGAATTGAAAGGTTCAATGTCACTAAAGCTCTATTGGAAATGAAACATGAAGATGGTAAACTCGTGTGTGCCCACGTTCTAGGAATGAAATCACACATCGATAGGTTGATAATGTTGGGTGCGTCATTCCCTGAAAAGTTGCCTGTGAACTGGGTTCTGCAGTCACTTCCTGAATCATATAATGAGTTCAAAAGAAAGTATTATATGATGGATCATGACGAAAACCTCAATGACCTAACTTACATGCTCATTGTTGCTGAATCAGAAATTATTTGGCAAAGCAATGGAGCGTATTTGTTGGGAAAGTCAACCAACCATGCTTCCGAGGACGTTTTAGGAGAACCGACCTGCGTTTGCTGCCAAGATAAAGGGCGTTGGATACAAGTCTGCCCTAAGATGCTGAAGCGTCCAGAAGATGGGAGAGTCAAAGAGTATGGCTGTACTTCAGGTAAAATCCACTATCTAACTCCATTAAGTTCCTATTCGTTGATTCTTAAGACATGATGTGATAAGATTGCATTTGAATGTTTTGCAGGATCAGCGAAAAGAGAGGAAGCTTGATGAAAAAGCAAGATGAGTCTAATCACAAAGAAATGGATCTCGATCGCATGGACTTGAAGATTAGATTTTGAGCTTAGAAAGTTATGATAGAGTTGTTAGGAATATTAGACTACATAGTTTTTCAGTTAATTTTGCATTGTAAGGACAAATGTTTTCCGTTGCTTTTATGAATAAAATAAATTTTGATTTGACTCATTTATTTATTTATTTCCTTGCAATGAAATCGTTATGAAAAATTGATGTTTGCATATTTCTACAACGAATGGATGTGATTCTTAATTATGTTAATAATGGAAATGTCAAGAATTTACCAAATAGGAAAAGTTTCTCATCGCCCAAGTTTCAAGTGGACAGAAACTTGGAATCATGCAACTTGGTTGCACGTTGAATGAGAAATTTCATATTTGGAAATTATACTAATTCGTTGACAAAGTGTCAAGTGAAGGACTAGGAGATCGAATACACAAAGTTGTGTGTTGATCAAGTCCACCACAAGAGTAACAAAGATATTTGTCATGATTTTCTAAAAGGTTTAGTAAATATGATTATACTTATAAGATTAAGTGTAATTCTGAATTGATTGAAAAGGTTTAAATCAATAGCAGAACGAATAAGAAGAATCAAGTAGGCAGAAAGATAAAAGTTTCTCTATTCTAAGAAGAAGGGAGAGTACCTTTTATTATGTTTTATGATAAGTTTTAATGATTAAGAACCATATCTCAATTGATCCTCTAAGTAAATCTTAGTACAATTGTATGTCTAAGAAGAGGAGTTAAGAATTGAAGAAATGGTTAAATCAAGAAGTCAATCATACTTCGTTCCAAATCATGTCTTAGAGTTAAGATTGTGACATTGAGTGACAAGTCTTAAAAAGGTTTATAACATTCATCAAATGTAGAATTTGGAAAAAGGTTTTCTTATTCTTACACATTTGAAATTGTTAAGTTGTGATGTCTTGGATAAGACAAAGACCAACTAGGACCAATTTTATGAAGTATTTTGTCTTGATAAAAGCTGCACTAACTCTTGAATATTTGTTTTGTCAAGGAATGTTTCTTGACAAGAGAATCTTATATGTCAAGGAGTCGGTGGGAGTCTTAATGGTCTTAAAAGGTTTCAAGAACAAATCAAGAATAAACCTTATCGATCATCACTAGCACACGATTTGAGGTTTACAACCTATCGTGTTGACACTATATTGTTTCTGTGCCGTTCCAATTGAGTTAATTATGCATGTGAGCCCTATGAGTTCTCATTTGAATGCATAAAAGGCAAGGACCTTGATCAATGAAAGTTACATTGATAGGAAATGGTAAGCTGCTTAACTACTTGGAAGACATGGTGGGCAGCCATGTTACCATAAGGCAAGAAATCAAGATTAAGAGTTCGGTCCATATGAGTTTGGACTTGTCGTAAACTTGTTTTTGACAAATTCACATGGATAGGAACACATACACCATTAAAATCTAAGTGTCATAAGATTCCCTCCTTCATGAAAATGACTGTGAGGAAATGCTTTCACTAATAGAGATTTTAAAAAGATAATGATTGTGAAATTATATTCTCGAATTCGATTATGGTTACGGTATCCCTTTCCATGATTCGAATTGTGAGATTTGGCAATTAGTCTTAATTGTTTAGACACACATATGAGCTATCTAAAGGAAAGGTGTATAAGCTTAGATAAAGGATTATCAAAGCATTAGGTATTAGAAACATGAACTTAAGAAATTCAATAAGTATTGTTTTTTTGGAAGTTAAGCTGGTTTCTGAATACATGTCAAAGCTAGTGGGAGCATAAGTGTTATGTTTATAATAATCATCGTGATAGAGGGAGCATAAATGTTATGCTTGTATGATTATTAAGGCAAGTATTGCAAGATTAATTATAGAAAACAAGAGTCATACTTTGCAAAGTTGTAAGAGTTGTAAAGTTGTTTTTCTATAATTAAGGGAGAGAATATTATGCTTCATTTCAAATCTAAAGGCTTAGGTTTTGGAATATTAATATTTTTAGTCAAAGATACATAGTGTGTTCTTAAATTTCGATTATGATTACGGCATTCCTCTTCATAGTTCGAAATGTGAGAACGTAGCGCATAAAATATTATGGTAGAAGATTGATAAGGTATCAAATATTTATGTAAGACATTATGCATCGTGTCCCATACGCTTCGGGTATAGGATCGATTGCAAATGCTATAATATTTGACCATTCTAAAACTTTCCAAATGTCTAGCGCATTTAGAGGGAAAAAGGACAAGAATCGGTTTTGACTAAAATAATTAAACAACTATCAAAGGACGATCCAAAGCTCGCTGAGGATTGGTCGCTTGTGAGTAGTTGGAAGTATCGTATTGGATGGACCATATCGACATTATTATGAATAGAAAAGATTTTATTAAGAATGAGTTGTCATATGGAAAATATGGAAACGTTTCCATATTGGGAATTGGATATTGAGAATCAATGTCTAGATTAGAAACTTTTATGCAAAAAGGATGTTCAAAGGAATGTACTTTGAGTGAGAGACATCACATCTAAGGAATTGTATTGTAACAATCTCCGATAGAGGATTTTGTAATATCATTGGCAATAGTCATTGTGACTTTTGTGTTGTGACATTACGAAAGGATCATTGCATAAAATGTTAGAATCTAACATATTCTATAAGTAGCAAGAATTTGATATTCTTTCACTTGTGAAAAGGATTGGGAGTTGTGAAATGAGTAGAATTGGAAATGTGTTCGTTTGATCTATTTCACAATGTAAGAACCGTAGGTAAACATTGTGTGCATGCTAAGAGCATGGGACAAGTGTAATAATTCAAGTAAGAAGTTGATTACCCGAAACAACAAATAATGAGTAATCGATATGGTGATAAATAAAAGGTGTTTTACTTATACTCAAAGGTTTGAGGCCATATGGGATTAGTATTATTTTTGTGTTTCACTTTGCATGTTTTGACTTCCTGAATAATTTAATTGGTTCAAAATAGTCAAATTATTTGAACGGGCCATAGTCGTTCATATGTTGGAAGTAGGTATGAATGAAGACTGTCGTGAATTGGTGTGTGGATTGTCTAAAGAGTATTAGATATAAGAAAATGTTTGCTGCTACGTTCATGAGTGCTTATGAATATGATTTGAGCATTGGATTAAACCCACGCTCACTTGGATCACTTCATGGATTGTATCACAAGTGATTGGCGAGACGATAACATCCTATATTCTTGAAACCGAGATGTGTGAGTTGTATTTTGTGAGTCGGTTACACATTGATAATATGTAAACGCACTAGTAACTTGGTATTATAAAACATATTGTTGTGTGTGATTCGGTGAGTGAGTGCAAGCGAGCATTGAGTCAAAGTTTATCCGTTCCTTTTATCCAAAGTAGGGTGAAAGCGATATCTGTGGGCCCCTCGATGATTTAGTGATGGCACCTAAGCGCTTGGCCAAGTCGGGACTAAATTGATGTGTTCAATTGTAGTCTGTTGTCAGTCGTCATAAATTTGAATTCGGGAAACAGCACATAGACAGAGAGAATGATTTAGATCCATGTCTCAGTCTATACGATATCTAGAATGGAGGAATATATGATCCCTTATCTAAAGGACACGCGTATCTGATAAGATCAGAGTTGACAGCGGCTTTGGAAAGCTACAATTGCAGATCAGGATCTGAAGTCATACGCAGAATAGTTATTAGACTTATCCAAGTGGGAGACTGTTGGATTAGTGTCTAAGTCCATAACTATTTTGGTATGTACTTGACCCGATGGTGCATGGTCCTTTTGGGTTGCCTTCACCAAAGCAACTTGATAGGATGAATTATGGAGAGAAAGGATTAAATATGATTTATTAATATATTATGAGAATAATATATTAAAGGAGAAATCATATTGTTTAATTAATATTAGTCAAGAATTAATAAGAATTAAGTTTGTGGCTAAAATACATTAATTAAACTTAAGGGACTGGAACTGTCAATTGTATGATAGTTGAATATTAAGCTAATGGACTCCATATTAAAGGGGTGGACGAATTCTATGGGAAAACCCATTAGAAATCGTCCTAGGCCTTTAAGGAAGGAGTCCATGGGTTGCTTAGGGCCTAAGCATCCAAATTAGGGTTTCCTTGTTTGATAACCCTAATAGCTTCACTATTTAAAGATCCCTAGAGCACCAAAAACGTGGGGAAGTAACTCCTTAGGGTTTTGGACGGTTTTTGGGTGTCTCCTCTCTCCTTGTTCTTCATTCTCTTGCTCTTGGTGTTTGTAAACCATTAGAGGAGTGACATTTGTGACTCTAAGCTTTCTAAAGTCATTACAAGGAGGATTTGAGATTGTTATTGCTACATAACAATCAAGGTAAGATCTAAATCCCATTCATAAGTTAATTTGATTAATTGTATGCTAGATCTAGGGTTTATAGTCTTGGATGAATTGCATGTACAATAGAGAAACCTAGATCCAAGCATTAGGGTTTGTATGAGCACATAGGATGTTCTTATGGCTAAAACCCATCATTTAGTCTGTCAATCACTAACGGTTGCTAACCACTGAATCCTGACAATGATGAATGACCCTTTTTGTGGGACCCCATCTGCAGGCCTCCCACATAAAACCCATTTTTCCAAAGGTGTTCTAAACAAGCTTCTCGCTCTCGGGCTTTAGAAATCATTCTCTCCAGGGTTCCCACCCCGACTCACTCACCAGCTCAAACGCCCATAGCTGAACCACAACAGCTGAAACAACCTCTGCCCTAAACCAGGCTACAAACCACTCCCCAGACATAGCCTATAGTCCCCAAAAGTGCAATAGATCTCACACTCAATCCTTTCCATCCGATACAAGAGATCTAAGGAAAATCGGACCTCACAACCACTTATGCCACACCGATCGTCCTGAGCTCACCGGCGCTGAAATAATGTTGCCTATTCTTGTAACCGACCGACCCCGAGCTGGAATACACCTGATCCTGGGGTCACAAGCCTGCTCACTCTTTCAAGCTTGGAAACTGAGAGGGCGCAATCCTTGCCCTACAAAACAATGGTCCAAACCATCAATTAACCATTTCACTTCCAGCTGCAAAACCTCAGCTGAACATAATCATCACTCCTTTCTAGAGTTCCCGCGACCCATATCCCGGCCTCGAGCAAACCCCCGAGCCTCAAATCTATAACTTTCGCTGCTAACCTCTCCTGCTCCATTCGCGGAATATATTGAGTATCGATCATATTCCTGATCCCAAATATCTGCTACACTCTGTTCATCAGAATATGTACCTATCGTCAATCTTCACCAGTCATTTACCCCAGGCCTCAATAGGTTCAGGGCACATCTGACCTTCTGGTCAGCAGGACATGAGCACGTGAAGGAACAGCCTTCCACGTCAGGTAACCACCTCATAGCCCTAATTGCATCCTTTGTACCATCAAATGTCGGGGGCTTCGTATTATCGAAGTCCCGATATTGGAAAGCCCTGTCGGCTCCTCCTCCAACCCCTGCCGCAGTTATAGCCGAAGTGGCTGCAGCGGCTGCTGTCTTTGCCAGAGCTGCATATCGCTCATCAAAATACTCAACCATCGCGGTCCTGATCGACCCAAACATCTCTGGTAGCTGCGCTCGGAAAGCCGCAGCGACCTCATCGTGCAGAATCTCCCGGATCCTGGCATCCAGCTCCTCCGTCCCTATCTGTACCACGGGCTCAGGTGCAATCGGCACCTCCGACCCTCCGTCTCCCATCCCTGATCCTGACCCGGATCCATTAGCAAAACATCTCTTCACCACCATACTCGCAAATATACTTGATATGTCAGATAAGCAATATAATGTTGGGAGACCAATACCCTCAAACCTTAGGGGTTGTGACTTCCTTGCTACGCATATGAGTCCTGTGCTTCCAGTAGTACGGGCCCATATTACCTTCCACACCTACCCATATTTGTCTCAAGTATCACCACAACACCCTTATACTATACTCAACATAACATGGGCTCAACCCTCACTAATAGGGGACATTGCCTATCTCACAACTGATCCCACAGCTCCGCACAACTCACACATCCATGAAACTTCCATTAGCCCCTGCAGCACTACTGTATGCTAGCTGCACATAATGTCGGACCCGATAGACTTTCGAATATCCAATCCTACACTAAGGTGGAATCAGACATTCTCAGGCTATAAGATCTTGACTCTACACAGCCGTGATGCATACACTAAACATCTATAGTTATGATGTCAATTCCATATACAAGAGACCCTAGACTAATAGGCATCATATAATCAGGAAAATATATCATGCGATTCTTGAAGATCCCTAGCCTAGCACTAGCATGCCGTTCTAACATATCAGAATATCAAATAACTTTATGGTATTTGGGGTTTACTTACAGGCTCCGGCTGATCGTACCCTCTGCATCCTCCATCCTTTATTTTGAAAACCATTTTAAAAACTTACTTTCCAAAAATCTCCTTGATTTGAGACTGGATTCACACGAGTGTTCCTCCAATTCAATCAAACTAAGGCTCTGATACCAACTAGTAACAACCATAAATTTTACGCCAAATTTAAACTTTTTCAACCATAACCAAAATCAAATAGCATTTGTTTACAAAAATGTTTTCAAATCAATATCCATCAGAGTGTCCCAAAATCATAACATAAGGATGAGGAGCGGTACGGTCACGCCTTTGCCTTGCCATGATCCCCTGAAGTACCTAAAACAGTAAACTGAAAACTGTAAGCCCGAGGGCTTAGTGAGCTACCCCCAAAATACCAATACCACACTGACAATGCCATATCAGTAATAATCAATCAATCAACATGCATACTGGGCCATCAGGTTGACTGGACCGCCCTCTTGGGCCTACAGTCTATCTGTATCTATCTCGAGCCTTTGGCATGACTGGTCCGCCACGTGGGCCTACAGTCTCCCCGAACCGCTCATAGGGTATGTTGGCCTTCAGCACAAAGCAGAACCGCCTCAACCCAATCCAACAAGCAAATAAACATGTGCGCATAACTATCATATACTGGCATATACAAACATCAAACATATCTATCTTACTGATCATCAATCATAGAATTCTCTCGTAACTAGAGCACCGACCTAGCAGGTCACTAACATACCAATCCCTACGGATCATAAGAGCATAACATACTGTCTACCCTGATTCCGATCTAACAGATCATAACCACATGTAGCATACCATAACAATAACAACTAAAGGGTCGGCCTTGGTGTCGTAGACCCTATTGATATAGTGAGGATAACTCACCTCGCAGATGTCAACTCGGAAGGTAAACTCCAACTCTCAGATCACTTGACACAGGCTCCACCACCTATCGTCATAGTACAATATACTCGTAAGTCCTTAACCTTATAAGGTACTCCATAACCCACTAGTCAACCTCTGATCAAAGTCAAAGTCCTCAGTCAAGGTCAACAATCCATGTTGACCCTGACTCGCCAAGTTCCCTCGGCTACTCGCCGAGTCCCTTGAAGTACTTGTCCACTCGCCGAGTCATCGAGTGACTCGTCGAGTTTCCCTCAATTTTCGATCGAACTCTAAAGCCACTCGCTAGGTTTCCCATGCGAAACTCGACGGATACACATACATATACATCTTGGGGAAACTTCATCCAACTCGTCGAGTTTAAGGCAATCTTCATCGGACTCGCCGAGTTGTTCATCCAACTCGTCGAGTTCCTGGCCATCTTTATATGACCCGCCAAGTCGACCATGCGACTCGCCGAGTCCATTCAGTCATTTTTCCATACATACTTATTTTAAGCCATGCAACGGTTCCAAATCACAGATCCAAGCTTCTAGGGCATGCTTATCACGTAAAGTTGCAAACTTTACATGTATGCATGGCTTTAAAGGCTCCAAATGCCTATTTTAAATTCTTAATGGAGCTTCATGCTCAAGAGGGGCCTCATACATGACCAAAACTGTAACTTTACGATGCTAGAACTCAGGGAGGGTCCAGATCTGAAGTTACAACTTCAGATCTAGCCTATAGCCCACCTTATCAACTTCAAAATCCATAAAAAGCCCTAGAAACTCAACAAAAGGAAAAAGGGAAGTAAGGATGGCAACTTGATACCTCCAAAGGATGCTAGCTGAGGTAAATTCTGCTTCCCACACCTTCCTTGCTTCAATTCCTTTGCACTTCTAGCTCTTCTAGCCAACCTCCTTTCCAAGCTTAAGACACACCAAAATGGAATACCACACGAATTAGGGTTTTAAGGAGCTCTCAAAGACTGCAAAGAGGCCAAAGGAGGCTGAGGCTCCTTTAAATAGGGGTGCAAACCCCGAGATTTAGGGTTTCATCTGCCAACTCCTACTCGCCGAGTCCCAATATGGACTCGTCGAGTAGGTCACTTAACACTCAATCCCACATCACTGCTACTCGACGAGTAGGGCAACCAACTCGTCGAGTAGAGTTTAACCCAACAAATCTTATTTAAACAATATCTGAGAATTGGGGCGTTACATTAATAAAATTAATTAATATGAGATGACATTTAATAGGTGGAATTTGACTAAAAATGAAAAAATCTATAAAAATGACAAGTGGATATTAAATAATTTAAAAAATCTAAAAAATGACAAGTGTCAAAATAAATGAGAAGCGGACATTTGACACAATAATTCTTATTTATTAGGGTAGATTAAATTTACAAGAAGTCATTCACATTAATTAAGAGTAATAAACATATAATAAAAAATGAAAGTCAAATCTTAGTAAAAAAAAGAAGGAATTCATGCGTTTCTTTTCCTGTGTTTTTTATTTGGGATAATAACTTGAAAGGGTAACGAACTTTCGATTTTGTTCACATTTAGTCACTAAACTTTTTCGTTATATATTTGTCATTGAACTATTGAAACTGTTCACATTTTACCCTTATGACCGGTAACAACCAGTCATAAGGGTAAAATGTGACAAGTTTCAATAGTTCAATGACAAATAGATAATGAAAAAAAAGTTTAGTGACTAAATGTGAACAAAATCGAAATTTCGTTTTCCTTTAAAAAGTTCAATGACTAAATATGAACAAACTTCCTCTTGTATTATGTTTTAGCAAATTGTTTATTTTTGTTAAATTCTAGCAACATTTGTTGATTAATAAATCTATGAAATAAAAAAAAAAAAAAAAAAAAACCCGGAAAAATATATTAAAAAAATGAAAAACCGAAACCGAAATAAAAAACAAATGGTTTTGGTATTTTACAAAATAAAAATCAAAATTTAAAATCTGATTTTGATTTTACAAAAATTCAATTTACGAATTTTCATATCAAAATCTCTCTCTCTCTCTCTCTCTCTCTCTCTCTCTCTCTCTCTCTTCCCCCCCTTTTATAATCGACAAATGATTAGAAAATCAAAAAGGGAATGAAAAAGCGCTCAATTCGGAATTTTTCTATCCAAAACTCCCCCTTAACACATGGCATAAACATTTTTCTTCAATCCAAAAAATCTTCAATTTTAAGGTTCATTCACGGACCGCCTTTGACAAAAATTTGGGTAGAAATTTTTAATTTCAAAATTTTGTCAAATGCGGTCTGTGAACGAAGCTAAAAATTGAAGATTTTTTGCATTTCCAGATTGAAGCAAAATGTTTATGTCATGTGTTAAGGGGAGTTTTGGATAGAAAAATTCCGAGTTGAGTGTTTTCTCATTCCCTTTTTGGTTTTATAATCATTTTTCAATTATAAAAAAGGGAGAGATATTTAGATATGGAAATTTGAAAGTTGAATTTTTCATATTATGCGGACTTGAAGACCGAAGTGACCTCGAGTATTTGAAGTTTATGAAATGATTCGATTGGAGATTCGAAAGTGATTTCGATTCATGATGGGTTTGGACTTATTGAAGATTTTTGGAGTGTGCATAAATGCTCAAATTTTAGATAATTTTTCGGAGAATGAGAAACTCCTAATTACCTTTTGATGCTCGGTTTGTATGGTCTCACATTCTAGAACCCAGATTGAAAAGTCATGGAAGAATTGAAGATTTGATGTTCATCTCTACATGTGTCACGTTTGAGGCTCGGTTCGTGAAGTTGCTCGAGTTTGAAAGATTTAAAGCAGTTCATCTATTCCTAACTTTGAGGGGGAGAATGTTGGGTACAAAGTTATCCATGTATGACTTTGTAAATGGTTTGACTTTTGTAGAACCACTTGCATGTGGTAAAGTAGTTTTGTGACATGAGAGAGAGAGAGAGATAGAGAGAGAGACATGTAAATACCTCTATATAAGGTGGGTTCATACCACATGTAGAGATGTGCTTGAGAGATGTAACATTGAGAGTGTTAGTGTGTGTAAATGATGTAGATTTAAATCTAGATCCTTTTTTGTAAACACCTTTCATAATCAAATTCATCTCTTAAACACCCAAATCACCGTATTCTTTATGTGTTCTTTAATTCCGTATGTCAAACCAATGATCATAATTCACATCAGTGAGAATGGTTCATTTTTTTGTAAAACCAAAATCAGATTGGAAATTTTGATTTTTTATTTTGGGAAATACCAAACCATTGGTTTTTTATTTCGTTTTCGGTTTTTTGTTTTTTTATTTAATAGATTTATTCATCAACAAATGTTGCTAAAATTTAACAAAAATAAATAATTTGCTAAAACATAATACAAGAGGAAGTTTGTTCACATTTAGTTATTGAACTTTTTTAGAAGGAAACAAACTTTCGATTTTATTCACTAAACTTTTTTTCGTTATCTATTTGCCATTAAACTATTGAAACTGTTCACATTTTACCCTTATGACCGGTAACAACCGGTTATAAGGGTAAAATGTGACCAATTTCAATAGTTTAGTGGCAAATAGATAACAGAAAAAAAATTAGTGACTAAATATGAACAAAGTCAAAAGTTCGTTACTCTTTCAAAGTCATTATCGATTTTTTTTTTCATTTCTTCATATTAATTAAATATTATAAAACGTTAAAAGATATATATATATATATATATATATATATATATATATATATATATATATATATATATATATATATATATATATATATATATATATATATTATTGTTAAATTTCTAAAATGATAACCTTGGATTTAGGCTTAAAACCCTTTTTTTTTTTACTAAAAACCTTTTCGCAAGCCAAGCGATGATTTTTGTTGTATTACAAAAATCATCATTTTTATCATATTATAAAAATAATATTATTGTTTTAATATTTAAAATTTAAATAAAAATAAATATTTATTTAGATGTCCACCGCCTAATACGCACACTCACATCGTCGGAAAACACGATCTGAAAATACACAAACATGCATCAATTTGGAATGAAAATCCACACACACATCAAAAAATCTCATTCTTCCCGCCGCTAGAAGCTGCCGGAAAAATAAAGAGAGAATGAAGAAGAGAGAGGTGGTAAGTCGGCAGTTGGGGTTGTCCGACGACGACGATGAATAGGTGACTTCCATGATCCGACGAGGAGACGACACACACCAAAAAATCAAAAAAATCAAATTGTTCCACTAGAAAGTTTTGTACCAATATATTTGAATTATTTTTATGTAAAGATATTTGAATTAATTTGATATGTATTATATTAGAATTTTATTTTATTATTTTTATATCATATTTTTGAAGTCATTTATTATTATACTTTCATATAAAAACAATTTTAATAAATTTCATTTAAAAACATAAAAAATAATTAAATTTTTTTATTTAAAATATTTTATTTATAGATTTGAAAAAAAAATAATAAATTTTTATTTTAATTCTTTTTTATAAAAATTGTATTTTTTTTTCTATAAAAGAATTTTTATATTGAACCATTTTATTATGTAATGATTAGTTTTATTTAAAGTAAAATATAAAGGGTATAATATTATGTAATGATAATTAATAAAAAAACCATTTATTTTGTAATGATTAGTTTATTTTAGAAAAAAAATTAAAGTAATTATTAGGAGGTCCTTTAAAAAGTAAAAATTATCCAAATAGCCAGCCTTTTAATATAGTGACATCTTAATCTTTCCTTAATAAATGATTTTTATTATAATTAAAAGATAAAAGTTATGACTTTCTATATTAATTGTTTACTAGGTGTAATACCAGTGTATTACACGGGTTGATTAAAGAAAATAAAACATTAAAGTGTAAATAATAAGTATTTTTTAAAATAAAATTTTGAAATAAAAAATAAAGAAACATATATTAATTGCAATTTGTTATAACATTTATTACATTTGATACTTTACATATATAAATATAAGATTACTTACATATATAAATATAAGATT
Source organism: Lactuca serriola (assembly GCF_051521515.1). Lineage (NCBI taxonomy): Eukaryota > Viridiplantae > Streptophyta > Magnoliopsida > Asterales > Asteraceae > Lactuca > Lactuca serriola. Next base: position 28,438,890 of record NC_136412.1, on the reverse strand, counting down.
ATGTGGCTTTTTAATTTTAAAAATTAACAAAACCCATAAACTGACATGTGGATCTTATTTATTTTAAAAATATGACAAAATCACAAGTGTCAAAACTTATTCGAGATTAACATGTAGCAAAATTATATTCATTTATTATAGTAGATATAAAAAGAATAGGACGTCATAATTGGTAAATAATTATTAGCGGTATTTAGATAAACAAAAAAGAAAAAGAACAAATAAAGATAAACAAAAAGAAAAATCCTTATTTACTTCAATAAGTTGCTTTGGAAATTTTATTATTATAAATTGAAGAAAATAAATAATACATAAAATATTGTGTGGTTTATGAAATGTTTTTTTTTTACATTAATATTTATAAATATTTTAATGAGAAAATATGCAATATTCCCTCGAATATATATTTTTTTTAAATTCAAAAATTAATTATTATATGATTGAATATTTCTTTTTAAAACTTGTATTAGGATTGTTTATGTCATTTACAGGAAACCAAATCTAATCCTCATTATATGTCAAGAACAAATAAGCGAGAACCAATAACGATTGAAAGATAATTTTTGTTAAAAAAAAAATAGTTCCAAATTTTTATTAAAGTTAAATAGTTTTATAATTTAGGTTAAAATTGTTTGTGTTTACTATTTAATAACAATTGAATTTTATTAGAATACGCTAACAAAATGTTAGATAACAAGACATATCAGATCATCCGTTATATTCACCACTAACTACTATAATGGTGGGTGCCACATCATCATCATACTCGTTATCACTAACCATATGATACCTACCACTAAACATATCACTTCACCTCATTTTTTTATTTAAATTTAATTCAAAAATACATTAAAACATATTTTTTTATTTAAATTTAATTCAAAAACACAATAAAACATATTTTTTTAAATTAGTTTTTTATTCAATGAAACAGAGATTACATTAATTTAAAACACACAACATAAAATAAAAAAGATAATAATAAAAAACATAAAAATACAACCACAAACAATTTAAAACAGTTTTTAAACTTTATTTTTAATGACTAAATTTTGAGGACTCTCTCAATTTTCGTCAAACTTTGACGTGTTTAAACGATGTGTGTTTCATGTCTTCATATTAGTGCATGGCCACAACAAACGAGTCGTCTTCGTCTACGTTGTTTATAACAAAATTATAAATCTCATTGAATTCAAGGCATTTAACCTTCATGTCACGAAACTTCGAACATATTTCATCAAGACTACGACTTTGACAACCCATTAAATCATGAAAACGTTTCTAACTTTTACTCAAAAATTAGGAGGCGTTTTTTGGTCTTCTAAAACAGCTACACATGCTAATGCTAAGTTCTCTTTTTCATTTTCTGACTAATTCATCTTCTTAGGAGCCATTGGTTTTGAATTTATCAAGCAAGAGAAGTGTGTGATTGTAAGAAGAAGAGAAAAAAATTATATGAGTAAAATGAGAGAATAAATGTGGTATTAATAGAAGATGTTTAATGATGTTTGAAAGGTAAAATTTAAAGAAAAAAAAAGATTTTAAACCCTGAAATATGGCCGTTACTCAAAAGCCAATCAAATTACCCGTTTCCATTCGTAGTCCAGAGCACGAACACACATGATCATGAACTACCACGAGCCACCGAAATGGTGTGTATACGGTCGTGGTTCGTGGGCATCTAGACCACGAACTTATGTGTTGCAACCATACCTGATGGCCTTATATAGAGGAAATATCACTAATAGAGTAATATGGTTTTTAAGACAACCAACTCAGATAATTTTTAGTTCTATATTCTACTGAAAATTAAATTAAAAATATATTACCTTAATATGTAATTAAATAGGGTAACTTTACTTAGTTTAACCGCTCCAGAAACCATTCATTACAAAATTTTAACATTGCCCATCAAACTACATCAAGACATTTTTTTGTATAAAGGCTTGAGACCAACAGTCTAAAAACTCTAAAAAGTTACACACAAAAGATAATTCATCTTAATTTCATGCTTGTTTAGATTGGCTTTAGTTGAAAGTTTTTTCAACCTCCTTCTCCAAGCCAATATATTTACCGGGTAAATAGTATAAAAGACATTAAGTTTACATAAACATTCTAATTTAACATTATGTTTTTTAATTTTTTACAATTCTGACTACTTAACCGCTCAACTTGGTTACCTGCTGACGTAACATGATGACATGTCTGTTTTGATGACGTGACATGCTGACGTGTCAAAATTAATTTTTTTTTTCAAAAAAGACATTAAGTTTTCATTTTTTTTATTTGAAACTAAGTTTAATTTTTACTTTCAATTTTGGCACTTTGTTTTTTTTTTGTTTCAAATCGAACATTATTTTTCTAATTTTGTTCAATTTTGATAATTTTCCATTTGAAACCACATAAATATATTTTTTATTACATTTTAAAACGTATAAATACATTTTTTCGTGTAAAAAACCATATCTTTATTTAAATACAAGTTTTTTCTTATTCTTTTATTTTTATTTTTACATTCAAAGCATAATGTATAAATACGCATTAGTTATATCATTAGAACCAAACTAACCATAAGCTTCAAATAAGATGTAAAATTTTCACGGGCTGCAAACTTTACATCTGCGCCTTGATCGACTACACGCCTCCAAACCTCCAAACTCATTTTAATGTTACGTATTTAATATAAAATACGGTTTTTATATAAATAATACATATTTATAAATAAAATTACGATTTGAATATTAAAAAAAAACCCTTGTATTTATACAAAAATATGATTTTTAAATGAAAAAAATATATTTATATAGTTTAAAATGTATTAAAAAAAAATATTTATACAGTTTCAAATGAAAAATTGTCAACATTTAATAAAATTGAAAAAATAATGTTTATACAGTTTGGAACAAAAAACAGTATCAAAATTGAAAGGAAAAATTAAACTTAGTGTTAAAATTGAACAAGGGAAAAACTTAGTGTTTTTTGTGAAAAAAAAATTCAATTTTGACACGTCAGCATGTCATATCAGCATGCCACGTCGTCAAAACCAACACGTCATCATGTCACGTTAGCAAGTAACCGGGTTGACTGGTCAAATGATTCGAATTGTAAAAGATTAGAAAACATAATGTCAAATTTGAGACAAAAAAAACACAACGTCAAATTAAAATTTTTATATAAACGTTATGTCTTTTGTGCTATTTATCCCGTATTTACGAACCAAAATCTCTCATTAAATTGGAGAATCTCCCAAAACTAAAATCCATTTTGTCAAATTAATTGCCTTGCCCAAACAAAAAAAAGGTGGTGTAATTACCCGTAGCTTCTAACTACCACCACCGTTTACGTCGTTGTTCTGATTATATTATGATTTACAAGTTGTCAGTTATTTTACTATATTAAGATATATTTAAAACATTAATAATTAATTAATTAATTCTATAAAAGTCTGTTTTGCCTAGTAAAAAGGTTTTGGGCCCAGCACTCATGACAAGTGAAAATGACATTGGCCTTGAATCCTTGATGATAAATATGTTAAAGTGTAAAGTTATAATCAATTTCCAAATATCCAATATGAATGGCTTTCCTGCCACCATATCTCATTCCATTATCTATTTCCACTTCCACTATTTAAAATGTACATATCCTTGCTTCCATCCAAAATTATTATTTAAATATATAATTTTTTTATTTTTATTAGTTTGTATTTTTCTTCATTCTTTATTCCATCCAAATACGGCATTTAAAGATAAACCTTTCTTTCTTAAGCTTGATAATAATGAAGTCGTTCATTAGAATTTAGAACAAAACATGGTTCTTCTTCACGAAACTATTGATTTCATGTATATATATAACAAGTCTCCAAGTTAACCCCCCAAAAAAAAAAAAAAACATAGAGTAAAACGTTTTTTACAGCAAAAGCAAAAAAGTTAAAAAAAAAAAAAAAGCTCGACCTGCTACAAAATTAGCTTTCTAACAAAGTATCATTCGAGTCCAAAATTAATGACTGCTTCAGGTCAACTAACCACTGATCTCTTCTTAATTCTTATCTATCATCTATCTACCATCATTTTCTAAAACCACCCCTTCAATTGTACCAATTTTTGCATTTTTCCCCCTTTTTCTAGCATATGTTATAATCCCTTTAACCTCCACTGGATTGACTTTCTCTTCAACTGTTGACTTCAGCAGCTCCAATGGCAACGCTGCAGGATCAAGCTCCAAGCAACCTTTTGGAACATTAGAACCTTCTTCACCTGTTAGCAGATAATAAGGTACTTTATGAGACAATCGAAAGATTTCCTCTTTAGGAATCATTCGCGTTTCCTTAACATCAGAATGTTGTTGATGAAACACAGACTTGAAACCACCAACTTTCACCAGTGGATTTACCATTATACCCTTCCCTTCTTCATAATCTTCAAGAACTACCACCATGTCGTATTTATGTATCGCTTCATCTGGAGTGAACTCGTTCCAATCCGGACACCAGTTTTTATAAACAGCCCACACTTCGTGTTTTCGTGGGTAAATTTGTATAATACCCTTTTTGCCCTTTTCCCAATGAACCTTGTGTGAGAAGGAATTTAGTGAGGTGTTGATTTCACGTTTCCCGATTCGGAAATCGCCACTTGTTTTTGGAAACCCTGATGCGACCCAATTAATTGGAGCTAATTCAGCATTGGATTTGGAATTCAACCAGCTTATTTCCATCTTAAATGGTTTCCTTGATATCACACTATGAATCATTGCATAGTATCGAGGCATTCCATCATCTTCATCATAAGCTGCCCAAACTTGGTTTTCCGAAAACGCCCTTTCGCTTCTGTCCATGTCAAAATCATGAAAATCGGGATCCGGGACACTCATTAGGATTGCTTCCGTGTTCTTTGTATCGGTGTCCATGTCATCATCATCATCAACATCATCATCCATGTCATCGAGGCTATCTTTTGATGGTGTTTTTACATCTTTGACCTTACTCATACCATTTGGAACGATTTCTTGTTTCTTGATAACTTCTTTCTTTATTTCTTTTTCTTTTTCTTTTTCGTTTTCTGCATTCCACTCGTCCAATTTCTTGTTGATTTCATTCCTGGCTTTTGATACCAAAATGGTACGAAGTTCTGCAGATGACAATTCTCTCACACTATTCTTAGGTTTGTTGATTGTAGAAACGTTGACTTTTTCACGTTCCATGGTTGACTGTTCGGCTACACGTCTCTTTTTTGCAATTCCATCAACTTTAACTGAATTTGGACTCTGATATCCCACTTCATGTTGTCTTTTAAATTGTCCACCAAGATTATTCATCTGATGATTTGCATTGAGGTTCTTGTTTTGAGGAGGATGCCACATTTGATGAAGATTTACAGGAGGGGGTGAAATTGCTAAAGCCCAAAAGGGCTCATGACAATTGGTGCAAAGGATCTTTTGGTTGAGGTAAACTTTCAAGTATTCAAAGTGCATTTTGCATTTTGTACATGAAGTCCAAAATGTGGTGGGTGGAGGGGTAGAGGTGGAAACTTTTTGGTAAATTGGTTTAGGGTTTCGTTTTTGGTCATATGCTTTCTTTTTACCTTTATCAGCTAATATTGTCCATGCTTCAGATACAAGCTTAAAAGCACCTTCAGCTCCAATGGATTTGTTTTTGTCAGGGTGAAGAGAGAGAGCTAATTTTCTGTAACTTCTTCTAATAGCTTCATCATCAGCTGTGGGGTCCACACCAAGAACACTATACCAATCTGATACTCCATTGACCTTCTTCTCTGAAGAAATGTAAACATCAAGAATCTGAAAGAGGTGTGAAAGACCTTCAAGCCCTGGGAATAGTTTATCAGCTTTTTGTGCTATCTTTTTCGCACCCACAAAATCTTTTTCTATTAATTTTGCTTCAGATATCTCTTTAGCACGAAGCGCTTCATCTTTATTGCATTCCATATCAGCATTCAGAGTAGAGGGTCTTCCTCTGATTGAGTAAGCCCTAATACAAAAAAAAAAAATTAAATAAATAAGGACATGAAGTATGATTACGCATCATCAAGTTATATATACAAAGTACAAATCAACATCCTATTTATAGGCTCCATTTTGAAACCCTAAAAACGAACATTGACCATTGAAACTACCAAAAGGGGATATGAAAGAACATGTGGAATATCTGAACGATTGTGTGTAAGCGTCACAGGTACCCTAAGTTGATGAATCTAACACAGAAGAAAATCAACATAAACAGTTATACAGTTTTGCAAAACAAGTAGTCAATTCGTTTGATGGTATAATGAAACAGATGATAAGAACTTAACATTGTAAAATGTCAGGAATTAGAACCATGAATTAAGCGATTCAAACAAAATATCGTCATAAAGACTCGAAACATTAATGTGGTATCTAAAAACCTACTAAATTGATCATTGGGAAGATTTTATGCAGCTAGATTATAGCAAAACTAAGGAATCACATAAACTTCCCCAAAATCGCAATCAGATTGGGGTAAAGATGAAATTTAAACTTGTGGGTTGTAACATTAGCTTCATTGATTGATGTACATCAGTAGAATAATCTCGATACATTCAACATTGAATGGTTTCATTCTTTAGAATCGTGAAATGGATTATCTAAAAATGTAATAACTCGTATGAACTTGAATTAGCAAAAACTGAACAAACCGCCGCATCAGATCCGATAAACATAATATAACATACCGAAAACGGAATCAAAATCATCACTAGATTTTTTTTCTTAAACCCTAAAATGCACAAACAAAAAGGGCAAATATTCAAAGAACAATAAACCATAAGCATTCCAAATCAAGCAAAAATCGAACAGCCTATATGGGTATAGAAAGTTATCTTCATCATATTCATAAAAACAAGTAATGAGCACAGATGAAGAAGAAAATACCCAAAATACTCAACCAATCTAACGAAGGAGGCGCCACTGGAAATTTCCTCCAAAATCCGATTTTATATCGCGTTTGTTAACTGTTCCTGATCAATGATTTTCATAAACGAACAATTTAGTTTCCTAAATTCTTCACAAATCCCTAAACAAATTCATGTTAACGACCAAAAAAATATAAATCTTTGTGGTTTTTATCGTAGAGCTATTGATGAAAGAAAAACCAGCAGGTGTGTGTTTTCATAGCTTTTGAAATTTTGTTGCCATCATCTCCATTTTATATGTGAGATTATCCCGTATTGTTTCAAACAAAATTTAGGACTTTTTGTTTTTGTTTTTTTTTTTTCCCGAGAAAGACAAATATAGCTAATTCTTTAATGCTTTTCAATAAATACCCAAAAATTAATAAATGATTCATATAATCATAAAATTACCTAAAAATTTAATAAATGATTTCTATAGTCATATGGAAATAGCAGGTGGAAATCTCAGGTCCAAATGACTATATTAGCTCGTAAATATTAACATGAGATTTGATGGGGGTATAGGGTATTCATGAATGGTTAACCGATCCGTAAACATATTTCAAAAGGTTAACCGAGACTATTGGTTCGTTTATTTCTTCAACCTAAACCTAAACCGAAAAATCAGGTTAACCTGTATTCCATTAACCAAAATTTTCGGTTATATTATCCGGTTAACCAATTAACCATTACTAGTTAATAAAAATATGTTAAGATTATCAAATCTCATAACAAATTTCCTAACAAAAAATGAATGACAATGAATAATCCATATAACTTATTTAATTATGTTGTTAGCTTTTGTTATTATTGTTGCATAGCTACATTTATGTGGATACAGTTTGTTATGCGTGAATTATTAGGGTTACACATATAAACCGATATAATTATTATCATAAAAATATCAGCATATATACATCACCACATTTAGATCATCTTATCAAAGATGATGATATATGGATTTAGGTCATGCAATGATGTTTGAGTTATGGTTTATATATTCAACAAATTCTATTGATTTATACGAGTTGATTTTTTGTTACGATAAATTAATGAAACAATAGCGAGTCTGATAGCAGCTTCAGTAGCTGCAGAAAAAATCTGAAAATGTTACAAAATTGAGCTTAACTACATTTAATATAAGTTGAAGACACATAAGAGCCCTAACCATATTTCGACTTGTAATCAATCCATATAGACTTATAGTTAATAAATAGGCACTCAAAACAAGTACATGTTCGAGTATCATCAACCAACTCCATGCAGTAACATCATTTTGAATCCATTCCATTTGCATTATTATTTTCTCCCTTATAATTATTGTAAAGAGACATCTTCGATCGTTAGTCTTGGATATATGAAAATAAGATGAGTTTGATACTTAGCACGATGAAATGGTAGAAGGTTGAGTGTTGGAAAAGACGGAATCTAAATAAGCTCAAACTTAAGACGAAATCTAAGTATGCTCAAACATCATCTGAACGAACCAAGTTGAAGAAAAAGACGAAATCTAAGTATGCTCAAACTTAAGCTAGCATCCAAGTTGCTTGTGACAAATCCCCCCTAACCTACCACTCCAAAAAGACAATTTGAGGACTAGTTTTCTAGACACGGTTTTTAATTGTAGAATCCGATATTTCATCAATCTTATCCAACTATCGAATAAATGTGTATATGTATTCATTTTCCCCTATTCATAACTCTCTCATGAAAATATCCCAATCCGTACATTTTCCATAACTGAACATACTGATTTGTGCTTAAAACTTTGAGTGTTCCTCGTGGAATTTTGATGTAACCCAAACATAATATAGGAAAGAAATATCAACATGAAAAGTAACTATATAAGGACCGGACCTTGAGATATACATATTAGATTACCAATATTTGTTTTCCTACCCTATATTCTGACGGTTATTATAAGAGATCAAATGATTGCACGTGGCAAATAGTTTTTGATCTTCCTCTATAAATAACAACAAATGACTTATAATTAGTAGAAAATAAAATATTATTTTTATACATCTTTAGAAAGTGAATCCATTGAATATTAACTTTTAACCACAAAAAAAGTCCATCATTCATTCCTTGTTTTGTGAGATCCATATTTATTTCTCTTTATATCAAATAAAATGAACCCACACATCTATAATTACTAATGTCGACATTTTGAACGGGTGAAATCGGGAACCAGAATAGTGATCGGATTACTAAGTATCGATTTTATGTTAAATTCAATATCGGAGAGAATTGACAAGTTTTTCTGAAATTTTGGTTGAACCAGTTGTAGTGAACCAACCAAAACCATTCAAACCGGTGAAGATAGGACTTAGGCCAATGTTTTTAAACCCGGTTTTTTTAGTCGAACTGGTTTGGCGATAGGTTACCGATTCAACCCAGTTTTTTGAAACTGCATGTATTTTTTTCTACATACATATTAATATATAAAACCAAAAATTTGACACTAGAATATTAAGTTATATTACATCTTCCTCTAGTTGCGAATGTAATTGGAGTGTTTTTGAAATGATTCATACAAAAAAGAGGAATAAGTTGAAACATCAAAGGCTAAATGATATTGCATTTTTGCAGTGCAACTTGAATTTATAAAATAGGTGCATTATATTGTAATAACATATTTATCTATTAGCAATGTTATTTTATTTTAACATTTTTTTGTGAATGGTTTCGTAGACTCAAGGTTGATAAAAAGATCTTACGATCCTAATGACTATGAATGTACCGATAATACGGACTTTTGGGTGGTTGAAGAAAAGATGGGAGGAGAACTTAATTACAACGATTTTAAAAATATGTTTGACAAGCAACAACATGAATTGGCTTCTCAAATACAAGGTTACATTTTCTCTATAAATATTAATGTAGTGTTGTAATTTTAGTTTATTATTAGTATATTACGTAACATTAACGTTGTTTTTTAGATATTGTAATGAGGATAAAGTTGATAGTGAATTGCATTTACTAAGTGACCGTGAAACATGCATTTAAAGCTTCAAAGTCTCAAAATCCGTAATTTGATTTGATCTTGATGTGTTACTTTTCATCTAAAATTATAATTTGTTTTGGACTCTATGCTTTTTATGCATTTGGAAGGATGTAAAAATTATGGTTATATATTTTGTTAGTGTATTTAGATTGATCTACAACGTGAGGACTAGTGTGTCACGACGGGACGATACCCCAGAATAACGCGCATCCCTTTTGCTTGTCACGACGTGACCATTTTTTGGTCACAACGTGATGGCCCTTGCGTACCAAAACCCTAATTTCGGGGATTGTCCCCTATTTAAGGGAAGAGAGGGTTAGTGTTTGCACACCCTCAACCTACATCACCTTCCTTCACCCTCAAGAAACCCTAATCCTCCATTTTTGACCTTTAAGCTCCTTTTTGGTGATTTGAAGCCTTAATGAATAAGATAAGGCATTTTGGTGCACCATCTCAGCTAGCAAGCCACTCTTATATCATTTTGAGTTGCATTAGGACTCTTGTAATCCCTTAAGTTCTTGCCTTTTTATATCAAGCATGTTAGATCTAAGGTTTGGTTCACTTCTCTCATCTTTTGAGGAAGTTTGAGTGTTGGAAACTCATAAAGTTGGCAACTTTATGAGTTCTTGTGACTCCTTTGTATCCCTCTGTCCTAGATATTGATTATTAATGAGCTTTGGGTTTCATACATGTGATTTGGCCTCTTTTTCCTTTCATTTTGACATAGTTGGTGTTTAAGACATGCATTGGACATGCATGTCTAAAAATCTATGATTTTTATGGTATTTTAAGATGGAGAAATCCTTTTGGAAAGTTTGGTTGCTGTGCTTGAAGGATTAACAACATAAGGCATTAAGTTGTCCAGAGCGTTCTTCACGACGTGACGAGTTAGTCGTTATGACATGACGAGGGGCTGCTTCGTGATTATCATGTTGCCACTCTGCCACGACGTGACCAACAAGTGGTCTCAATGTGGTGACCGGTTGTGTCACTCTTGAGTGTTGAATTTGACCGTTGACTTTTTGACCAAGTTTGACTTTAGGTCAAATGTTGGGTTTTAGGTTGTAGCTTGAGATGTGGTCCCTATTTGTTGTATAGGTGATATGTAGTGTTGGTTATTAGATCTATGATTGGTGATGTTATCTTCTAAGCATCGAGGTGACTTTCTCACTTTACTTTATAATGTAGTATGTGTCCTTGCGTGTAGGGTGTTGGTATACTGTAGTGATTTGGTAGATTGGTAGATATGTATGAGTACCTATATTGCTGGTTATTGTTTATCTGTTGCATATGGCGACATAGTATGGTTGGGTTGCGACATTACTGCTTTGTGTTGTAAGACAACAAAACTGAGAGCAATTCAGTTATAAGTCGAGGGTCAGGAAGGGCATTCCAGTCTTATGTTGTGGGCTCTGGAGCAAGCCAGTCATGAGCTGTGGGCCTGGGAGGGGGCAATCCAGTCTTATGACGTGGGCTCAGGAGCAATCCAGTCTTATGTTGTGGGTCCAGTGTGCATGCATTATATATGTATTGTTGTGTGGAGTATTTTGAGGGAACTCACTAAGCTTTAGCTTACGGTTGTTGATTTTAATGTTTTCAAGTACTTCTGATAATCGGGGCAAGACGAAGGCATGATGGTACACATGATCCTATTGTTTTATGTTTTGAGAGATTATCTTGACACTCTGATTTTCATGGATATGATTCGAAAACAATGTTTGATTATCTGATGGCTTATTGAAAATGTTTTAATAAAATAAAAAATTTTGTCATGATTTTTGGGATGTTATATGTATTTTTAATGTTTGAACATGTGGATGTCAAATTCTTGGTTTTATATATTAATATGTATTCAAGAAAATAAAAAATCTATAAAAAAAATCAGAAAGTGGATCCAAAAACCAATCACTAGACCGATTCAATTAAAAAATCAAATCCTCTAATAAATGAATGTTTTTTTGTCACTTGTCACACTCTTATTCAATTTGACAAATGCCATTTTGTGGTTATTTTGAATTAATTTTTTTCCACATGTTATTTATGAGTTTTTCTATTTTAAATATTCCATATAATATAATTGCAATAAATGTAGTAATAAATGGATATTAATTTCATTAATAAACTTACCTTTTAATTATAAAATTCCTAAAATTAAATGTCATTAGTTTCTTTTCTTTATTTAAATTATTTGTTTAAATTTAAAGGATAAAAAAACATTTTCATTATAATAATTCATTATTTTTCTTATTTTCTTATAAAATTCAAAGTTTTCAAATATTTTGACATTTATATTTAAATTTTTTTTAATTACCACATGTAATATACGAGTCTCACAACTAGTCATCTCTAATAAATGAATGTTTTTTTTTGTCACTTGTCACACGCTTATTCAACTTGAAAATGTCATTTTGTGATTATTTTGAATTAATTTTTTTCCACATGTTATTTATATAATATTATTGCAATAAATGTAGTAATAAATGGATGTTAATCTCATTAATAAACTTACCTTTTAATTATAAAATTCCTAAAATTAAATGTCATTAGTTTCTTTTCTTTATTTAAATTATTTGTTTAAATTTAAAGGATAAAAAAAGATTTTCATTATAATAATTCATTATTTTTCTTATTTTCTTATAAACTCAAAGTTTTCAAATATTTTAACCTTTATATTTAACTTTTTTTTTTAAATTAACATATGTAATACATGAGTCTCGCAACTAGTCATCTCTAATAAATAAAGGTTTTTTTTGTCACTTGTCATATTCTCATTCAATTTTCCAAATGTCATTTTGTGGTTATTTTGAATTTTTTTCCACATGTCATTTTATAAGTTTTTCCTATTTTATTAAATTCTACATAATATTTTAATGAAATAATTGCAATAAATGGATATTAATTTCATTAATAAACTTGCCTTTTAATTTCAAATTTCCAAAATTAAAGCTAATTAGTTTTTTTCTTTATTTAAATTATTTGTTTAAATTTAAAGATAATAACATTTACATTATAATAATTCATTATTTTTCTTATTTTCTTATAAATTCAAAGTTCTCAAATATTTTAACTTTTATATTCATTTTTTTAAATTAACTCATGTAGTACGTGAGTCTAATAGCTAATTATAAATAAAACCCAAAATAAAAACCTTAAATTACCAAAACAAAAACAGTTAAGTATTGTTAAATTCTAACCTCAGTTAATTATATTTATTTTTTGTCATACAATTTGTATCACTTTATCTCTTAGAAAATTTTCAAGTTTATACATTTTGATTTAACAAATAACTAGTAGTTGCATATTAAAATAAAATAAAAAGTTGGTGATAAGTCTTCCCAATATGCATTTTTTTTCAAATAAATGAATTATGAAAATATATGCGATAGTCAAATGGGCCCTCACTTGGTTGTAAGTTGTAACAAATAAAGTTTTTAAGAAACGTATGTTTATTGATTTTCTATTTTTATTTATGTTATTACGTTTGAATTGTTATAATTAGTAATTACATGCATAGACAGCTAGACATGATATCATGATAAGATGATATGTCAACACATGTAGATCACCACCTATCAATGATGATAATAAACACCGACTTTATGTCATTTAATGATTTTAAATTACAGATGCAAGAGCTTGAATGGATCGGTGGTCTTCAACCTCTAAAAACATTGCGTATTGAAAAATCTTGAAGAATTTTTTGGTATTTTAAATAACAGCAAATGTCTTATAATTGATATAAATAAAATATATTCAACCTCAAGGTTCTTGATTGTAATAGCATGGAAATAATTTTATATTATAAAAGAGCTAAATACAAGAAATAGCAACATATTTTTATGGATTTGTTTATTATATGGGACTTGACTCACTTTATTTCTTTTCACATAAGAAGCTTGTTTAAAAAAAAAAAATCAAAATGGCATTTTGCATTGCAATCATCAAACACCATAAATGCATTCATGAAATCCCAAGTATATATATAAAGTTAGCTCAAAGAATTGAGAGTTTTGTTTTCCTTTTTCTTTTGAATATATATATATATATATATATATATATATATATATATATATATATATATATATATATATATATATATATATATATGTATGTAATGTAAAGCATGGCACAAAAGTGGAGATAGAATGACGAAATTGCCCCCTCCGATTCATCCATCTTGTTTAGTTACCAGATCTTCTCAAGAACGCTAATACGCCTAGTCCTGCTACTAAAGCAGCTCCAGCTGCAGCAGCACTGTATGCAGAAGCCCATGCATCCGCTTCAACAACCCCCTCCCTCCTTCCCCCTCCTCCTCCTGATGATGATCTTGGACCTTTTCGATCAGAATATTCTAGATGCAGCTTCAATCCCTACAACAGGGTATTTACGTCTTTTTTCACATACAACAAAGGGTAGTAATTAAATATTAGCTTTGAAGAAAACAAAACATACCTTCCAACCAGCCAATCGTGCATGTTCTACAGCTGCAACAAGATCATGATCTGTTGAAAGTACAACTTTGTCCCTGTCTTCATCTTCATACTACATTTACAAAATTGGAAAAAAACCATAACAATCAATTTTTTCTTATTAAAAAAGCTACCCAATTATAGCATCGTACTTTAATTTGAAATTTGTTTTGTATTTAAATTGGATTGATTTTTCAAAGTAAATGAAAGTAGGTTGCTATTTTTTGCACTATATTTATTGCAGGCAGAAGAGAAGTTAGAAGTACCAGAATCTGTGGGAGGTTGTTGCGGTCGATCTCACCTCCTACTCTCTGAAGTATTGCAGTTATAACATCTGTCAAGCTTCGAGCATCTGAACAACAAGTAATAAGGAATTTTTAGTCTAAAAAAATTCCTTACAATTTAATTTACTAGTATAAAAAAATTAAAAATAAACCTTACATACCACAGATAAATCTATGCATCCGACCCCTCTTGTCTTGGATTTTGAAAGCAAATGAATTGGGAAGAGTCGATGAAGGATAACCAACAGATTTTACACTTTCTCCTGCTTCTGAAGTTAGTTTCAAGGAATTCTCACTGCATTTCACAACCACAATTTACTTTACCAAAAATTAAATCATTTTTATCAAATAAATAAATAAATAACCTTTTTGTTTCATCCTCGTCCTCTATTGGAGTTAATGTCATTGCAGAGTCCCAAAACTTCTGCATCATTGAACTTCCTCCCTCATTATTATTATTATTAACTCCAGTAGCATTTCCCACCTAGAAATTAAATGAATATGAGAAAATATATATATATATATATATATATATATATATATATATATATATATATATATATATATATATATATATATATTAACTTTCATCATTTTATCCATGTATCATAATCATTTCACTTACTGTGGCTATTGCAGCATGAGTGATGTGGAGTACATCAACAATGGAAACAACATATCCATCTGCATCAAACCATTCCTCCCTTTTACATATTCAAACTTTTTTGTGTTTATTTAATGTATAAATTAAAAAATGAAAAATAGTTTTACTTACCTCTATCAACTACAGGAAGATGTAAAAACTTCCCATCATGCATCGTATGCAAGGCATCGACAATAGGTGTATCAATTGTAGCACATTCTGGATTTGGAGTCATTACCTACATAATCAATTAATTATACAGTAAGAAACAAAACCTAAGTAGAAAAAATATCGTGATGAAGAAAAGAAAAGGAGTCCAATTCCATACCTTCTCCACTAAAGTTGATTCAGCTGGAAGATCTTGTGCTATCACCCGCGTTAAGATATCATTTGAGCTTATATCGCACAAAACATAATTTACAGTTTGTTAAAAAAAACAAATGTTTTTAATCTTTATACATTACTGAATTACAATAGAAACACTCACGTTAGAATCCCTCGAGGCTTGTTATCAACTGTTACAATGGCAGAGCTAATACGAAACTCAAGCATCTTTTTTGTTACCATTACCACTGTGTCGAAGGGGGAAACAGTCACAATCCTGTGTGAGGAATAAACGTGATTTGGATTATATTTTGGAAATTATAAAGATAGAGTAGTAGTACTTATAAATAAATAAATATTTAAAGGTATTACCTACTTTGAATTGTCCGAGATAATGGTAGACAATGCAGGCTTAAACATTCGCTCTTTTAGTGTTTCAACAAATGTGTTAGGACCTGTAAAAATGACGAGTAAAATACTAAAATGTGTTGCTATTACATAGCTTTTTACTGTATAAAGACTGGTAGAAAGTAAAAAGTAAAAAGTAAAAAGAAACACCCATTTACCAGGTAAAGTAGTGCCCCAGTGCTTTTCAACACCTTCAACAGCAGCTGCTATGGCTTTTCCCTTTTCAGCTGCCCTTTCCATACGAGCAATGGCATCATATAAACATTTTGCTATGTCAAGTAAAGCAATAACCTCGCCATTCTCTACAACAGGCAAGTGTCGAAATTTTCCTTGCACCATCTTTTGCAGGGCTTCCACTGCAAGAGTATCTGACAACACATAGATTGGGTTCTTCGTCATCACCTTTGAGACTGGTGTGTTCATAAAATCAATCTCACGAGCAATCACTCTTGTTGCAATATCCTTCAAACACCAGAAAAAAAGGTGATTATGGAAACTTTATTCTAATCTGATGTATCGATCAATGGTGTGAAACAGGGTAAGTGATTTAAGACGAACCTTGTCTGTCAATATGCCGCTGAGTAACGCGCTTGAATCAGTGAGTAAAAGAGCATCAGCTCTTCGAGCAGCCATCCGACAGCAGGCTTCATAGATAGTTGTGGTTTCAGGTACTGTTAGGGCCTTTGTTAGGCGCAATCGCTTCACTGTATGTTCTCCTGTTGATCCCCTGTTTGAATGAATGTCGATGTTAGGTTTTTTGATGAAAGTTTATCTGCATTTCCTCCATTTGCATGCATAATCAAAATAATGAGGCAGCGTTTCATTGATCGTTATCGATTACAATTGATGTCTAGGCTAAATCGAGCAAACATCATCATTATGGTTTTGATCAGTATATGTAATCGACATGCATATTAAGAAATGGAGAAAACGAATCAGTCAGAATACATAGATCAAATGTCATACACGGAAGAACGAGAATTCGTGAGAGATGTGCGGCCAGAATCAGGATTTCCGTTTTCAGATGGTTTCTTCCGAGAAGATGAAGATGTCAATGACGCACTTCTCCTGGAAGAAGAACTTCCATGATTAGAACTCATCTTCACGAGCTACCAATCAAATTCCTCTCTTCTTGCCCTACATGAAATCGCATCAACCAACAAATGTCATAAATATATATAAAAAAACGATCACGCGACGAATTTACTAAAAACGATAATTACCTGATATCGGGCTATCAACTTCGACGAGAATCAAAGAAATTGAAGGGGATGAAGGTGATTGAATTTTCTGATCGGAAGAAAATATTTTCCGGGAAAATCAAAGGTGAATTTTCCAGGAAAATGCAACCCGACCAGCGAAATCTCTTGGATCGTTAATTGGGAGATGGAAATTTGGGAATTGAAGATAAGTTTTTACGACTGAAGAATCAAATTGGTTCTGATTGAAAGATGGCCATGGCGCAGAATTTTGTTCTGATTTCATTCAAATAACGAAGAAATTAAAGGCGCTTTATGTTTCAATTCCATTGGGGGTTCCGTCGTTATATTATTATATATTTATTGACTTTCTTACACACGTACACATCCATTGACTTTCTCTGATTTGTGCACACGATTTACTTATTTTAATTGTTTTCTTTGGGAACATGGTTAGTTTATGTTAGCTTTTGGCATGTTCATGAAATTAAACATCGATTTTCATAATATAAATATGAACTTTCCACTTTCCCAAAAGTCACAATTGCTTAAAATACAAGTACAGGCTTATTACTACAAAATGAATTAACATGTAACTTCAAAAAAAAATTAACAAAAATTTTCATTTTAAACAAGTCATACAATCAATTGTACCAAAATCAAGCATAGTATAAACATATTTTCAAATATTGGAGTATCTAAAAAGTAACCAATACAAGAAAAAAAAGTCATCACAGGATGGTAAGCCGTACTTTTCTCTTTAAAACTGGAAGTACCTGAAAAATGTTAAACCACAAATTGTAAGCATAAAATTTAATAAGTTTCCTAAAATACCACATACCATACAATAGACCAGCTCGACATACAAATGGGCCCAACCCAATATACACATGCAATAGTCATAAAGACAGTTAGCATCCTACATAGTAGGGATGAGTTTTGGAACCGAAAAACCGGACCGGAACCGGAACCGGTATAACCGGAAAATGCTTAAACGGTCCAGGTATTGGGTTTCAAAATTACTCTTATCCGGGTTCCAGGTATGGGTCTAACGGGTCCGGTTAATCCGGGTTTTTTAACCGGATTTGTTAAAAAAACCGGAACCGGGTTAAATGGACCGGGTCCGGGTTTAGTGGGCCAAATAACCAATTAAGATGTAGAACCGGTATGCATGTGGAACCGGAATACGATTAGTTTTTTTCCCCGTGCCCTCAATGTTCGTCGATCGGAAGAAAATTAAAAAAAAAAAAAAAAGTCCATCGATCACAGAAGATCATCAAATCAAGTTGACGATTTTCATCCAGTTCTTCAATCGATTTGCTGAATTTTTAGCCCTATTTAAACTGTCATATCTACTTCGTTATGAGTCCGTTTGGGCTGATTTTTTTTTAAAATTGTAGTTCACTGTTTGGCAATAGTTATAGACTTTGGAAATACCTAATTTACATGTGTTTTGAGTAAGTTACAGCCCTCGAAAAATGATATATCAAAGCTGTTTTGAATATGTTAACAACATTATTTTAGAATTTTTCGTTAACTTTAAACTGTCATAGCTACTTCGTTATGAATCCGTTTGGGCTGATTTTTTTTTTAAATTGTAGTTCACTGTTTGGCAATAGTTATAGACTTTGGAAACACCTAATTTACATGTGTTTTGAGTAAGTTACAGCCCTCGAAAAATGATATATCAAAGCTGTTTTGAATATGTTAACAGCATTATTTTAGAATTTTTCGTTAACTTTAAACTGTCATAGCTACTTCGTTATGAATCCGTTTGGGCTGATTTTTTTTTTTAAATTGTAGTTCACTGTTTGGCAATAGTTATAGACTTTGGAAACACCTAATTTGCATGTGTTTTGAGTAAGTTACAACCCTCGAAAAATGATATATGAAAGCTGTTTTGAATATGTTAACAACATTATTTTAGAATTTTTCGTTAACTTTAAACTGTCATATCTACTTCGTTATGAATCCGTTTGGGCTGATTTTTTTTTTTAAATTGTAGTTCACTGTTTAACAGCATTATTTTAGAATTTTTCGTTAACTTTAAACTGTCATATCTACTTCGTTATGAATCTGTTCGGGCTGTTTTTTTTTAAATTGTAGTTCACTGTTTGGCAATAGTTATAGACTTTGGAAACACCTAATTTGCATGTGTTTTGAGTAAGTTACAGCCCTCGAAAAATGATATATCAAAGCTGTTTTGAATATGTTAACAACATTATTTTAGAATTTTTAGTTAACTTTAAACTGTCATATCTACTTCGTTATGAATCTGTTTGGGCTGATTTTTTTTTTTTTTTTTTAAATTGTAGTTCACTGTTTGGCAATAGTTATAGACTTTGGAAACACCTAATTTGCATGTGTTTTGAGTAAGTTACAGCCCTCGAAAAATGATATATCAAAGCTGTTTTGAATATGTTAACAACATTATTTTAGAATTTTTAGTTAACTTTAAACTGTCATATCTACTTCGTTATGAATCCGTTTGGGCTGATTTTTTTTTAAATTGTAGTTCATTGTTTGGCAATAGTTATAGACTTTGGAAACACCTAATTTACATGTGTTTTGAGTAAGTTACAGCCCTCGAAAAATGATATATCAAAGCTGTTTTGAATATGTTAACACCATTATTTTAGAATTTTTCGTTAACTTTAAACTGTCATATCTAGGGGTGAGCATTTGGACCGGCCCGGCCCGGACCGAACCGGTTATGGAGAATTTTGTGGACCATGGACCGGACCGGATGAGTCGTGTCCATGTCCGTGTCCGGGTCCAGGTCCGGGTTTTCCGATTTTTGGACCCGTTTGGACCGGTACAACTTTAATTGCATAGAGTATAATAAGTAATCTACATTGATGTATAATATTATAACCTGCAAAATTAATATGTTTCCGTTTCATGCCTAACTAATCTACATTGATGTATAATATTATAACTTGCAATTTGCAAAAATTAATTTCCAAATAAAAGCAACTAACATATAAATCAAGTTCACCAACAAAAGTTAAACAATTTTAAGACAAACATACAAAAGTATTATCGTAATAACAAAAATCATAGTTTAAACTTTAATATCAATCAAACTAACAAATTTCATAAACTCATAATCTAATCTTCCATTGGCATCTTCCCCATATCATTGTCATCCATATGTAACATATTTAAAGCTTGTGCAATCTCTACATAAACACAAATGAAAATGTTGTTAGTATTTAATAAAAAGTAATAATTGTATATAAAAAGAATAAATATTGTAATTTTTTTACCCAAAGCTATATCATCATCGTTCAAGATGTCATCAACGTTGTCAACTATCGGATTTGTAAACTTTATCACCCAATCTTGGTGCATAACAAAGCTTCAACTATCAATGTCGATAAACTAGTCTGATACTCATTTACAACTCTACCACATGTGCTAAACACGGACTCGGAATTATAGTATAAAATACTACTAAAAAGCTGAAATATTTCAGATTTGATAGCTCTACTTTGAAGGATTATAACTCAATGAATATAATACCAAAATAAACAAAATTATAGTCTAAATTCATTTACAAACTGTAAACTAAATGTTGGAAAAAACCGTAGGTCAATCCGACTTAAAACGAATGAGTTATGGATGTTTAAAAAACGTCACAGATTACAAAATCTTGCTGAAAAGCTGAATTTTTTCAGCTTTGATAGTTCTACTTTGAAGGATTGTAACTCAGTGAATATAATACCAAAATAAACAAAATTATAGTCTAAACCATCTACAAACTGTAAACTAAATGTTGAAAAAAATCGGAGGTCAATCCGACTTAAAACGAATGAGTTATGGGTGTTTAAAAACGTCACAGATTACAAAATGTTGCTGAAAAGCTGAATTTTTTCAGCTTTGATAGCTCTACTTTGAAGGATTGTAACACGGTGAATATAATACCAAAATAAACAAAATTATAGTCTAAATTCATCTACAAACTGTAAACTAAATGTTGGAAAAAACCGCAGGTCAATCCGACTTAAAACGAATGAGTTATGTGTGTTTAAAAAACATCACAGAAATCTTAATCATGTCCAACCGGTTCTAAACCCGATAAAAACCAGACCGAACCGGGAAAAAAACCGGACCGGACCGGAGAGAAATCTTAGAACCGAGAACCGGCCCGGGGGTCCAAAAAAACGGTCCGGTCCGGTTCAGCGGTCCAAATGCTCACCCTAGTCATATCTACTTCGTTATGAATCCGTTTGGGCTGATTTTTTTTTTAAATTGTATTTCACTGTTTGGCAATAGTTATAGACTTTGGAAACACCTTATTTGCATATGTACAGAGTCATTTACAGCCCCCCAAAATGATATATTAATTTTTTTTTGTAACATTTTTTTGATAGAGCGTTCCTTTGCACAAGATGTGGTAAGCCCCGTGAGTGAAGATTTTGTAACTTGTCGAGCAATGGTCTCCTTTCTTGAGAAGTTCAAGGTGAAAACAGAATTGGTGTCGAAGACTTCAAAACCATTGGCAAATCGGTTTTTTGGAGAAGTATGTGGCATTTACAAACATATACGGGTTTGGTCAAAAAACAAACGATTTTATTCAATTGGGAAGGAGATGATAGACAAATATGAGAAGTATTGGGGAGATTTTGAAAATTTGAATGACTACATGTACTTTGCGACTATCCTGGATCCGCGAATGAAGACAGAATTTCTTACACATGCTT
Source organism: Lactuca serriola (assembly GCF_051521515.1). Lineage (NCBI taxonomy): Eukaryota > Viridiplantae > Streptophyta > Magnoliopsida > Asterales > Asteraceae > Lactuca > Lactuca serriola. The sequence goes on along the minus strand of NC_136412.1, from coordinate 28,416,930 downwards.
TTGAAACATTGATCAAGTACAAGATGCCGGAAAATAAACCCCTTTCTGAATTAGATATTACTGCGAAGACTAAGTCTTTAATCAAGGATATTGAATCGAGATTTGAGAACTTTTTTAATTGTTACAATACCAACTCTAATGTACCATTTGAAACCGGTGGTAGTCAAGATGTCGTGCATATTGATGATGATGACGACTTTGTGGGTGACTATTTTGCTCAATCGGTGAATTCATCGGCTTCAAAGGAAACGGAATTAACACGATACTTGAACGAAGGACAAACCCAAGGCGTTAAGGACTTTGATATATTGGTTTGGTGGAAAAATAACGCATCTCGTTACCCAATTCTCTCGCGGATGGCAAAAGGTATAATTTTAATTACTTATATTTTTTATTATAATGTAGTATAATTTAACATTATATGTTTATGTTATTAGATCTTTTGGGCATTCAAATATCTACCGTGGCTTCCGAGTCCGCTTTTAGTACAAGCGGTCGCATAATTGATAGTTCCCGAGCAAACTTGTCCGCACCTATAATAGAGGCTTTGGTTTGCACCCAAGATTGGGTGAGGAAATCAAAGAAGCCAATTGTTGACAACATCGATGACATTCTTAAAGATGATGACATAGCTAAAGGTAGCAAATAAATTCATTTTATTATCTAATAACAAAACATTGGTTATATGCTAACTTTCATATTAATTTTTTTATGATATGTATTAGAGTTGGAAGACGCCATACACACCCAAAATGGAAATGGAAAAAGGCCGATAGATATTAACGAGTAGTTATACTATTTTTGTTTTTTTTGTTGATAAATGATTATTGGTTTGTAAGTGTTTGTTTTGGTTGATTAATGTTTTTGAACTTGAATCAAATTTACTTGTTTGGTACTGTGCAATTGTGCATGTGGGTGTAAACAAGTATAAATGAATGATATTTTAATCAATGCATACACATCCACATTCCACTTTATTATTTTTTTATTACTTTTATTTTAATCAATGACTTTCATCATTTTAATAATCATTTTAATGAAAGTTTCTTTTTATCCATGTTGTGGTAAAATAACAATGAAAAGAACATAACACAAGAGAAGAAGGGGACAATGGTTGGGTCCAAGTTCATGGTACATATTGAACAATTCAAAATCAAAGTCTAATATTCAAAACAATTCAAATCAAAATTCTTAAACAATTAAGAACAAAACAACACTTATTCCTTGACCATCTTGTCGAGTTAACGCATCTTCAATCTCTATACATAAAACAAAAATAAACATATTTAGTATTAAAAAAATGTTACCAAATAAATTAAAAGCACAAAACTTATTACCTAGCTATATTATTCGGATTTTTGGCACACGTACGACAATGTCTATTAAGACTACTTGTACCGTGTCTTGATGGATCGGCTTTAAGTGTAGCAAAACAATACTTACACCTTGCTTGCCTTCGTTCAACCCCATCATTTTCTACTACCCACAACATATCAAAATGTTGCCAACATGTGGACCTCTCCTTCAAATTCAAATGCTAAACAAATTAAGTAAAAAAAATCTAGGTAGATTTAAACCATGTAAAAAATGAAGTATCAAAGTTATAAAACTAATAGATTCAAAACGGAACCTAATTGAAGTATAAAGACGTAAATTAGTCAATTACTTTAAATGCATATTTGTATAAAATTAAAAAGAAACATACTTGAATTGGGAGGTTAGCTTCCATGAATGTTCTTGAAAAGAAAAAATAACTCAAAACCTTCAACTTAGAGAATAATAAGTTAAGTGAAAATGTAGAGGTGGATGGGCCAATTTATAATGAGAAGTTGTGAGATGTTGACAAAACATGAAAATTAAAAGATTGCTAATGTCAAAAAATTTGTCTCTTGCTTTTATGTTTAAATTTTCAAAGTTGAAGCCTTCAAGGTCAAAGATACAAAAAAAACAAGTTAGTGTGGGTATAAATAAATAAATAACTAACAATTTAGAATTTCAAAATATCTTAAATTAAAACACACAACCTAAAATAAATTATCCAATAGTCAAATACATAATTTCTTAAAAAAAAAAAATCAACGTACAGTGCCTTATCCAAAGTATGAAGTGTCTAATTGCCTATCCAATAGTCCAATATGAACACGTAAGTTAACTAACTATGATATGACCTAAACGTCATTTTTTAAACCAATATTGTTATATCTATTTATTTATTTTTAAATAAATCAATGTCGTCAATAACCTAATAACCTAAATGTAACTTTTTGTTTGTTAATTTTTTTATAACGGTTGAAAGATTATGGGTAATAAAAAAAATCTGGGTTTTCCGGTTCTAAACCCATTTGACCCGGTTCTACTTTACCCACTTTCCTATTTTTGGGTTTTTCGGTTCTAGACCCACTTTACCCGGAACCAAACCCGGAATCGAACCGGACCCGGTTCCTATATACCGGTCCGGTTTCCGGTTCTTAAAAATATCGTTAAACGGTTCCGAGTTTTCCGGGTCTGGGTCCATCGGGTCCGGGTTTGTACCCACTTTCATCCCTACTACATAGTATAATGAGAAGACTCACTTCAATCTACAAACAGACAAATCTTACACACGAGTTCTCGATACCGGAACTCCCCACACTAATCATATACACAATAAGACCCTAATAAAAAATTAAGGTAATAATCCACACTCGAGGGTCTTGTTTCATAATTTTTCTACTTGGGGTAAAAGATCATTTTACCCTTCCAAGATTAGAACCCACTCCACTTGACCTAATATCCAAATTGTCCCAAGGTTGATCTTCTAGTGCTACGCCAAACATACACCATTCTCTACGCCCAACGTAGAGCCTTTATAGAAAACGGGGACAATTCAGGTTGCGCCATGCGTAGCCCATATTATGCCCCGCGTAGCTATGCTGTTTGCCAACTTCACATTAAGCTCTTAATGCATAAAGACCAGCCATCCAATTCTCAAATTTGGCCCTATTAAACGTCCTAAGTGATAAAGTCTCTGACTTTACACCTTTTCATGGCTTAAAAAGAGCATATAACCAAACCCTAAGTCCAAAACTCCCTCTAATGCTCAAGAGCTCATGCATGGATGGATGAGAATGACCAAGCTCCCATTTTTATGACTATACAAGCTCAGAAACGTCTAGAAAAGACACTCATAAGGTCTGGAGTAGCTCATACCCATGAAGGTCAAAGTTAAGGGACAAAAAGCATAAAAATCCATGAGCTAATTATATCTAACAAAATGAGCATCAAGATGCAAGTTTTATACCTTTTGGATATAGGTGAAGAAGTGCACAGTTAGGATCTACAAAGCTTAGAGCTCACACTTACTTCTCCAATGGACTCATTCCTTAAGAATGCACCCAAAACCACACTAAGGCTTCCAAAACTCATAATTGGTGATTAGGGTTTCAAAGGAACAATATGAGGTGACGGAGGCTGATTATGGGAATGATTCCAAGAAGTTAGAGCCCTTAAATATGGCCCAAAACCTTATGGTTAGGGTTTTTGTCAACAACAGCTACGCCTTCCGTAGCATAACCTACGCCATGTGTAGGTCATTAAACACGCGCTTATCATTCAGCATCTACGCCCAATGTAGCTTTCCTATGCCATCTGTAGGGGAAAACCCTGAACTTCTAATTCAACTTCAAACAACCATAACTTCCTCGTTTCAACTCTATTTTTAGTGTTCTTTATATGCACGGAAAGGTATTGACGATCCCCGCAATTATATCTAATTACTTTTGGCTTAATACATGCCTAACTAAAACTATAATCCATGCAAGAATCCCGACATAAACTTTTCCCATTTAACCCTTTGGTTCCAACACACAAATCAAGGGCTTAGATCTCATAAACAATATTATCAACCTTCAATAAGGTCTAAACTTTACTTTCTCAAAGCCCAAAGCCTTTTCTTGATCTAATTACGACCAACAAAACCCTGGAGTAAGAAACATTATGAAATAGGGTGTTACAAATTCATAGACACATAAAGATCTTAGGTGGTTAACATGAAATTTATTTGTTTGAGCTCATTACACATGAGAACTGAAACCCTTGTTTTACAGCGGCTGATAACTAATTTTTTTTAACATTTATGCAAGTATACTAAGATAGAACCAAGAATGTTCAGACATTGAAGCTTCGTGATGTAAACAAGGTAGGGAATGTAACCCCATACATCAATCCCCAATTATATTCCCTATCACCGAAACACCTCTTGTATGTGATGAGCTTGTCATAAGTTGATCGGATGATGTTTATCATTTTTTAAATAGTATTTAAAAGTATTTTATAAATTACTTAAAATAAAAGGGAAATGATTCTTCCACTTAAGAAAATTGTTTCATTTAAATAAGGTACAAAATCTTAAGTAGAACACTTACAAAAAAATAAAATTGTGCGAACAAAACATCCAAAACATTTCAAAATCTTTTAACAAATAAAATATATTGTCAAAAGGGTTACAAAGTGTAACGTCCCAAAAATTCATTCCAAAATTTTCATTTTTAAAAGATATTAATAATAAATCCATCTTGTAAATTTCAAATCATAAAAACCATAGTTTGGAAATTAGAAGTCAATGTATCCAAAAATCAGAGTATAAAACATAATCATGCGGAAATCTCAAAACCTTCCATTAATGATGTGCATACGATGAAGCCAAGCTGGATACTTTCCTCGATCGGAGAAAGTACCTTAAAACATGTAATTCAAGAGTGTAAGCACAAAGTTTAGTGGGTTTCCCAAAATATTACAAATATCACAATAATAACTATACATGCAAGTGATGGACCTCTTTAGCAAATGTCTAATTCCGATCTCGCTATCATCCCAACAAGGTTCTCTTTGACTCACAGTCTACCTTGATCTTGTCATCAACCTACCGAGCACTATTTGACTCACGACCCACCTCGATTTTGTCATTAGCCTAACAATACACATAACATACCAATCAACAAGCAACAAGCAACAACCATAATCGAGACCCTATTTTTCTAACTAAGCATACTGACATGTTGTAGTATTACACAGACATCCAACACAGAGAGGATTCTGTTGGATTAATGTCTAAGTCCATAACTATAATTGGTAAGACTTGACCCGACCCGGCATGGTCCATTTGGGTTGCATGGCATCATGCACTTGGATAGACTATAATGAGAGAAATAAGACACTTATGGTTATTAATATATTATAAGTTCTAGTATATTAATAATAAGATTATTTAATTATTATTGATCAAGAATTAATCTAGGATTAATTAAGTGATCAAAAGAAGACTAATTAAATATATGGGTTGATTGTGTAAATCATCCATACTTGTATAGTGGGCTAATGCTCCATGGATAATCAAGTTGGGCTAAAACCCATAGGATGGTCCATGGATGCTCCATGGTGTATTTGAACCCATGGATCCAAGGAAATGAAAAGTCATGACAATTAGGGTTTACCCTAATTGTAACACTATATAAAGATCTTATTCTTGACAAAATCGGCGACTAGTATCAATCTAGAGAGGGCTAGCCGATTTTCATGAGTTGTGGATTTCTCTTAAGTTATTCCAATTGTATTTGGTGTTGTGTGAACCATTTGAGGTGTCACACTTGGGGCACTAGGCACTCAAGCTTCATGAAGACTTTCTACATCAAAGAGGTATGTATTCTATCTTGTTATATTGATAGTTTTATATGCTAGATTAGGATAATACCTTGGATGTTCATATTTGCATGTATAATAGAGAAAACATAGATCCAAGGTATTTAGGGTTGCATGCACACTTAGGAGTGTTAGAATGCTCATAACCCAACAGTGGTATCAGAGCCTAGGCTTGTTTTCTTGTTATACTTGCAAAAGAAGCTGGAAAATCGAGTTTTGATGCTGTCTGCCCAGCAGACTCGCTGAGTCCATGAATGGACTCGCCGAGTCCAAGGCAAAATGCATCCAACTCGCCGAGTTGGTTCGTGCACTCGACGAGTTGGACCCCCAGACAGCATAAGTTCAATTTTTTTGGCTGGAATTGGACTAGGAACATTACCCTAAGATGTTTTTGAACTTATAAACTTGTTTTTGATGTGGTAATGTTCATGCTAATCCAATTTCAAAGATAATTGTCAATAGATTCTAAGGTTTAGACTAATTACACGAAAAAGTTTGATTTGAATTATTTTGTTCTTATGAGTTGCTTAGATTAATAGAAAAGTTGAGTGAAATAATTGTTTTCAACCCAAATTAATCTAAGAGTTGATTCTAAAATGTGTTTTTGTAACTTGTCCTCAAGTTATATGAAAAGTCACATTTAAGTTTCATAAAACTCATAATAGTTGGCAAAGGTTACAAAAATGAAGAGTCTAGTTCTAATTAAATGGGTTTATGACTTCATAACTTGTCCTCAAGTTATGGAGGACCAAAAGTCTCTTCATTAAATAATAAATAAATAAAAAAAAGTGTAACCTTAATTAATTCCATAAGTTATAAAATAAAGGAAAAAGTTAATTCTTTTATTAGTTTAAAGTCTTCCATAACTTGTCCTCAAGTTATGGAACTTGAAGAGTTTTTGGATTAAAACTACTTTAAACACATAAGTTATGAAATTAATTAGTTTTGAATAGTTTCAAAACTTGCCCTCAAGTTTTGGAATTTGTAAAGTTTTCTCTTATGAATACTTTAATTCCAAGTTAGCCCTTAGAATTTTAAAAGTTAAAATTCAACCCTTATACTTTATAATATTATAAGTTAATAATATATATATATATATATATATATATATATATATATATATATATATATATATATATATATATGTATGTATAAGAGTAAAGTCAGTCTTACCGCTAGTACGCCTCATTCACGAAGCCAGTCTATAAGGTGGGTATAAGGTTGTTGCCTATAAAATGGCAACTTAATGAGTGTCCACTCTCACCCACCGCTTGCTTGACTGGTGGAGGGTCGTTAGCCGAACGGGTTTGACAGGACTATAATTCTCCCTTCATTAAAAGTATTAATGATAAATACTAAGTAACTAAACCTTTTATAAATACCCAATCTTAGTTACTTAGGAAAATGTGAATAAGGTGCTAATCCATGAAATTACACTTTGCACTTTGTTTAAGTCGGTTAGTGGAGCGTGTGTGGTTAACCGGCACACTAACTCGTATTTAACAAGGTAGGCAAATGGTAACTTAATGTTTATCATAGTATCGATGGAGCGTGTGTGGTTAACCGGCACATCGATTGAGGGGTAAACACTTAAGGGTACCAAGTAATTTGCATGGTTACTTCACACCTTGTTTTGTGATCCTCGGCATCCCAGTCACAAAACCTGAAGGGCACACTCGAGATTGAAACATGCCATTGAACAGTTCAATGAATCTCAAAAGATCTAGGAGTTTCAAAACCAATTAAAACCTAATAATACATTTCGTTTATCTTGGTGGAAATTGGTGAATTGTCATTCACCTACCTTCAAATATTTTATAGCTTGGATTATGGCATCCCTCTTTTAAGTTATAAAATAGTTTGTTGGGTCCTAGCCTTAATATTTCAGATTGGGTGTCATATTAAGGACTTAAGATCAACTATCTTGAATATCTCCCAAAAGATGTATGGTTTAGACATTTATGATCTTCCCAAATCTCTTGAAACAAGCTTTCGTAAATAAAGATGATGTCCTTTGGAAATCATACTTCTTTCACCTCCTCCAATTATTCTCCCTAACCCACAAGTTCAAGGTCACTGAAGCCCTATTGGCAAGGAAAGGTCTAGGTGTGATCACATCTTGGAGATATAGTCACATATTGACAAGCCGGGAGAGTTGGGTGTCAAAGTCTTGAGAAAGTTCGTGGTTCAATCACTTTCTAAGTCACATAGTGAGTTCCTTTGGGACACCTATGAAACAGACTATGACAAGACCCTTAATGATCTTATCTATTTGTTAAGATCAACTTCCTTAAAACTTTATGGACATTGACAATAATGACAATGGATATCCAGAAAAGCATTCTCTTCCCAGTGGATAGGGATTGGCCATAGTCAACTCGGTTGACCAAATGGTAAAGAGAAAAGCTAAGTGTATGATAGTCCTGTGTACCATTATCAAAGGGTCCATATGTTTATATTGTCAAAGAAAGGGGCATTGGTTGCGAAGCTGCCAAATTTACCTAAGGATGTTAAAGTCAATAAGTTTGACTCTACTTCAGGTAAAGTCCACTATCTAACTCTGCTAAGTTTCTATTCTGAGATTCTTATTACATGATGTGACTGGGTCACATGTTGATGTTTTAAGAATCAAAGAAAAGTAAAGAAACTTAAAGAAAAGAATATGCTGAATCTGATCGCGTAGATGGATTTCTATCGCGTAGCTTGAAGATCGGATTCTTGAGCTACTTCTTAGAAGTTATGAGATATTGCTTAGGAATAGATAACAACAAGTTTTCATATGGATTGTAAGGATAAGTTTTTCCGCAAAGTTTTAAAATAAAAGAAAATTTTTGAATTTATTTATTTTAAAATATCCTTACAATGGCATCTGTGAAATTTTTTTTGTTGCTTATAAGATTCCAGTAATAGCAAGAGTGGAAATATGAAATTGATTCTTTCATTTGTGGTAATGTCTAAATTTACCAAATAAGGAAAGATTCTCATCACCCAAGTTTCAATTGGACCGGGACTTGGAATCATGCAAGGTGTATAGCATGATGAATGAGAACTTTCAAGTATTGGAAAAATTAAGACCAATTACTTGTTCACATGGATGTGTGAGTCAAGTAAAGGACTAAGGGATCGAGTACACATTCTTGTGCACTGATTAAGTCCACCATAAAAGATTGATAAGACTATTCATCATAGTTTACTAAAGCTCAGTAAATATGGTTATACTTACAAGCTTAAGTGTAACTCTGAGACATTGGAAAAGGTTCCAATGTAAGGCAGAGCGAATAAGAAGAATCAAATTAGGCAGAAGGATAAAAGGTTCTCAAATCTGAAAAGATGGGAGAGTACTTTAGTATCAGTTTTGTGATCATCTTAATGATTAAGAAACCATAGCACAATTAGTTCTATAAGGAAATCTTAGTGCATTCTTATGACTAAGAAGAGGACCTTGAATTGTTGAAATGGTTAAATCAAGAAGATGAGTTATACTTCGTTCCAAAAACAATTCTTAGAGTTATACTCTAAGATTGTAACTTGAGTGACATGTCTTAAAGAAGGTTTAAAACACTTGTCAAATGTAAGAGTAAAAGTTTTCTACTCTTGTACATTTGAAATTGGTAAGTTGTGATGTTTTGGATAAAACAAAGACCAACTTAGGCCAATTGTGTGAAGTGTTTGTCTTGATTAGAATCCACACTATCTCTTGAATAGCTGACAAGAAAGTCTTATATGTCAAGAGGATAGTGGGAGTCTTAAAGGTCTTGAAAGTCTCAAGAACTAATCAAGAATAAAACCTGAAGTTCTTCACTAGCACACGACTTGAGGTTTATAACCTATCGTGTTGACATATTTTGTGCCCATTCTAGTTAAAGTTGGCTTTGCATATGAGTTCTCAGAGTTCTCAGTTTGTTGCACAACAACTTGGAAGCAATGGCAGGCCCTTGAGCTGCCAGGTGGCAAGAAATTAAGATTGAGTTCAGTCCATATGAGTTTGGATTTGTCATTATCCTTGTCTTGTGACTATGATTTTGATAATTCACATGGATAAGAACACATACACCATTAAATCTAAGTGTCATAAGGTTTCTCTCCGATTCATGAAAATGATGGTGAGGAAACACTTTTACTAAGTAGATTTTAGTTAGATAGCAATTGTGATATTTGCATTCTCAAAGTCGTTAGTGGAGCGTGTGTGGTTTACCGGCACACTAACCTGGACTTGTGAGAAGTCGCAAAAAGGTCTAACCATTATGATTACGACATCCCTCTTCATAATTGTTTAGACACACAAGTGTGCTATCTAAGGGAAGGTGTATGATTTTGATAAAGTCTTATCAAAACAATCTAGTATCAGAAATCTGAACTTTGGTAAGAAAGTCAATGAAGTATTGATTTCTAGTAGTCCAGCTGATTTCTGAGTACATGTCAAAGCTAGTGGGAGCATAAGTGTTATGCTAATAATCATCATGTTAGTGGGAGCATGATAATTATGATAAGTATTGCAAGTTAGCAATGTTAATTATAGAAAACAAAAGGCTTTAATTGGGAAAAAGTTGTTTTGCTATAATTAAGGGAGAGGAAATTATACTTCATCTCAAATCTATAAGCTTAGATCGTGAGGTTTTAATCATTTAGTCAAGGAAATATATATGAATTTCATGTTGGAATGGCTCAACATAAGGAAATTCTATATATGGGTCCATATTTGCGTTCTAAAATTCGATTATGATTACGGCATTCCTTTTCATAATCTGAATTATGAGAACTTGGCAAATTGAAATGGTAATGTTATAGCAAAAGACTGGTTTAGTCTTTATGTGAGACATCATGAATCGTGTCCCATATGCTTCGGATATAGGATCGATTACATGTGCTATATTCATCCATTCTAAAATTTTCCAGATGCCTGGGGCATTAAGAAGGGAAAAGGTTTAGAATTGGATATGACTAAAAGGATTAAACAACTGTCGAGGACAATCTAAGGTTTACCAAAGATTGGTTGCTCAAGGACAGTTGGAAGTATAGTGATAATTCTAGAAGGACCATATTGACATAATCTGTAAGGAGGCAACTCTTGGTCAGAAGTGATAGTCAAAATGGAATCTGGAAATGTTTCAAAGTTAGAATTTTCAATCTGTTTAAGATTAGGAAACTTAATGCAAGAAGGATGTTTCTAAGGAGTTGATCTCCTTTGGAATGCTCTGTAATGGTTGTTGTCAAGTCTTTCTGACTTTGTGCATAATCATTACAAGAGGATCAATGCATATAAGTTTAGAATCTAACAGATTTCAATAAATGACATGAATTTGGAATTCTTGTATTTGCAGTAAGGATTTGGGAGTGTGAAAAGAGAATCATTGAAGTTATGCTCAATGGATCTAGTTCACAAAGTAAAGATCATAGACAAACATAGTATGCATACTTGGTGTATGGCATGACTAGTGTTTAGAAAACATAGTGTACATGCTTGGAGCATGGGACAACTATTGTTTTAAATTCAAGAATAAAGTTGATAGCTGAAACAGTATACAATGAATAATGTGTAATCATATGGTGATAAATAAAAGGTGTTTTATTTATGTTCATAGGTTTTGATACCATATTGGATTCAATTATTATTGTGTTTATTTTGCATGTTTTGACTTCCCGAATAAACTAGGTTATTCTTCCGGAATGACTAAGTTATTCAAACCATCCACAGTTGGTCATATGTTGGAAGTAGATATGAATTAAGACTGTCATGGGTTGGCTTGTAGAGGTCTAAGGTGTTGGACAAAGGGCTACAACACTCATGAGTGCTCATAAGTTCTGAGTATTGGATTCAACCCGCGCTCATTGGAATCACTTCATGGATTTTATCACGAGTGATCATGAGACGATAATATCTTATATTCTTCAAACCTAGAGATATGAGTTGTTACTATGAGTTGATAGTACATTGATTGCACGAAAACGCATTTGGTAACTCGGTGCTATAAAACGTGTCTTTGTGTATGATTCAACATGTAGTAGAACAAGCCATATGAGTCGAAGTTTATCCATTCCTTTTACCTTCGGGATAAAAGCGATATTTGTGGGCCCCTCGATGATTTTATGATGACAAATGGAAGTGCTCAGCCGGGCCAGGACTGATTTTATTTGTTCAATTAGTCAGTCGTCATAAATCGGAAATCGGGAAACAACAAATGGACAGAGAGAATGATTATAGTCCATGCCTCAGTCCATATGATATCTAGAATGGAGGAATATATGATCCCTTATCTAATGGACAAGTCACTGACAAAGGTCAAAATTCATCTACAAGGTCAGAGTTCGACAGAAGCTTTTGAGAGCTACGATAGCCAGTCGGTTCCTGAAGTCATACGCAATATTAGTTTTAGACTTATCCAAGTGGGAGACTGTTGGATTAATGTCTAAGTCCATAACTATAATTGGTAAGACTTGACCCGACCCGGCATGGTCCATTTGGGTTGCATGGCATCATGCACTTGGATAGACTATAATGAGAGAAATAAGACACTTATGGTTATTAATATATTATAAGTTCTAGTATATTAATAATAAGATTATTTAATTAGTATTGATCAAGAATTAATCTAGGATTAAAGAAGTGATCAAAAGAAGACTAATTAAATATATGGGTTGATTGTGTAAATCATGCATACTTGTATAGTGGGCTAATGCTCCATGGATAATCAAGTTGGGCTAAAACCCATAGGATGGTCCATGGATGCTCCATGGTGTATTTGAACCCATGGATCCAAGGAAATGGAAAGTCATGACAATTAGGGTTTACCCTAATTGTAACACTATATAAAGATCTTATTCTTGACAAAATCGGCGACTAGTATCAATCTAGAGAGGGCTAGCCGATTTTCATGAGTTGTGGATTTCTCTCAAGTTATTCCAAGTGTATTTGGTGTTGTGTGAACCATTTAAGGTGTCACACTTGGGGCACTAGGCACTCAAGCTTCATGAAGACTTTCTACATCAAAGAGGTATGTATTCTATCTTGTTATATTGATAGTTTTATATGCTAGATTAGGATAATACCTTGGATGTTCATATTTGCATGTATAATAGAGAAAACATAGATCCAAGGTATTTAGGGTTGCATGCACACTCAGGAGTGTTAGAATGCTCATAACCCAACAGATTCATTCATGGAATAAGAAATACAGTGAGAAGGCTCACCTGAAATGAAAACTAAAATAACAACTACTCATACCAAGGAAGAATTAACAAAATGAACCACCTAGAAATTTGTAACACCCCAATCCTGGTATGTATTTTTATATTGAGTTGTTCATTTTTCCATAGGGACTCGACGAGTTGGAGGCCCAAACTCGTCGAGTCGAATGGGAATGGGGTGCGAGACTTAAGTTATCTACTCGACGAGTCGAAAGCCTCGACTCGACGGGTGGAGCTGCCAGGGTGAACCCTAATTTTCAAGGTTTTCACCCTATTTAAACACCTTTTATGGCCTCCACTCCAGCCCCATCACCTCCAAACCCTATTCACGAAACCCTAATCGACTTTTGAGTGTTCTTGAGGTATTTTGTGCCATTTTTATGATTTGAAGCTTGGATAAGGAAGGAAAGGCTTGGAGATTCAAGAAGAAGGCAGTAGATCCAGAGCTTGGGTTGCATTTCCATCTTGTTTAAGGTATAAAGCTTATACCTTGGCTTTCCATCACTTAGATCTTCTTTAGGGATTGCATATTGTCATTTTTGGGCCATTTCAAAGTCACTTTCAGGATTTGAGTGCTTATTAGAGTGATGACTTCAGATTTGGGAACATTTAAGCTTAGGAAGCTTAAAGTTGCCACCTTTATTGATTTATGACCCTATCCAATGCATTAGAAATCCTTTATGGCTTAGTTTTGGTGTTCTAGCTTCATAACGTCATGTATGCACGTAAAGTTAGCAACTTTACGTGTTATGCTAGCCTAAGGACACCAGATCTATGGAATGGGTGCATTGAACTTAGCAAAATCGACTGTATGGGTTTGGCATATGGGGGACTCGAAACGTTGTTCATGCAACTTGGCGAGTTGGGTCTTGGTTCCCCAACCCTTCCTGGTTCTGAGTGAACTCATTGAGTAAGTTGGACATAGTTTCTGGACTGAAAGAATGAAGAACTCGACGAGTCCAAGGGTGGACTCAACGAGTAGATGAGCAAATTCCTCGACTTGTATGAAGGAGAACTCGACGAGTTCAAATGGAAAGTCTTGATTCTGTCATAAGGAGAAACTTGACGACTTAGAGGGTAACTCGACGAATCAGATCGCGAATTCGAGATTCTCTGAATTATGGAACTCGATGATTTGATGAACCAACTCGACGAGTTGAGTCAACCAGAGTGTTGACTTTGACCAGGGCATTGACTTTGACTTTGACTTTGATCATTACCCAAGATTGACCCTTAAAGGGGATATGGATGTGAAGGAGTAACCAAGGAGACTGTTATGTCAGGAGTTTGAGGAATGTTGATCCCAACACCGAGGACAGTTCAGTTACTGCATGACATTGAGGTGAGTTACCTTCCAGTAGAAGTGGGTCTAAGGCACCATGGCCGGCCCACTAGTAAGAGTTATAGTAGAGATGATTGTCTTTGTGATAATTATCTAGTTTGTTGCTATATGTTATGATTATGTGCTAGTATTCTATGATGTTATGTAACGCCCATAGATCCGGGCTAGTCAAATTAGAGGCAATAAGTGTCGAAAATGAGTTTTCGGAAAAATATTATTTAGAATAAATAATCTTAACCAAGTTGTATTATATGTTACAAGGTTTCCGTACATATAAAGACCGCCAAAATCAGAGTTATAACGAAGAAGTTATGACCCGTCAAAGTTTCGCGACGGAACCGACACGATACTGAGAAACGTAAATAGTGAATTCACGATAGAGCGAGATTTAGCCTTAGCTATCTAAACAAAAGTCGTAGAATATGTTAAACTGAGAGCGTCCATAAAAAGAACGCCCAAACTTGACTTCGTATGAGGAAGTTATGATTTTTCGAAGTTTCGGATTAGCAGCGTACAACCCAAAATTCGAATAATAGATCGAGCGGTTTTTAGCCAAATAAACTAAACGAGAATCGAATATCTCGTTAAGAGTAGCATAACGAGAAAAAGATGGGCGAAAACGGACGTCAGATGAAGAAGTTATGAGAATTTAACGGACCAATCCTGTCTCGGCCTGTTAATAATGTAACTTTTAAAATAAAGTCAAAAATAGCCAACGGAGTCTAAACGAAAGTTGTAGAGTATGTTCCCACCTTCATGTGGATATAAAGAACGTCAAAAACGGAGCTCGTATGCGAGAGTTATGATTTTTAGAAGTCAGAGTGTGAATTTATGAAGCTGATTGTGAAGTTGCTGATGTGGCCGAATCTCGGCCGTCCCTTGTTGCCCACGCCTCGCTTCGGATGGGTGACACCTATCCTTGCATACGCCTAGCGTCCGAGTACACCTCGCGTACCAAGGCTCGTACGCCCAGCGGTCTGCTGACTTGTGCGATCCGAAGCTGTCCACGATGCACCACCGAAGCTGCGACTCACGTCCACTACGTCCAGCGTACTCCGAGGAGTACGCCCAACATTCCGAGGAGGGGCGCCTATAAATAAGCTGCGAAGGCAGTCGACTTTCTTGCACCATTTCCACTTCTCTCTCTAAAATCTTTCTCTCTCTAGGGTTTCTAACCCCTCCCCTAAAGTCTAGGTAAACCCCCTAGCACCCGAAGGAAGCCCCGAGGCTCTCGGAGTCCCGAGAAAAAGGGTCTTTCGATTTCGAAACGCTGCTCTGAGCAAGGCCCGGTTTTCTTTAAAATTTGCTGTAAGTGAGCTACGCCTATGAAATTTTTAATATAGCTTTTAAATAATTATAGTAATGTTATTAGGGTCTTGAAATAATTATTTGGGCTATTATAATGAGTTATATAGAGTGTTGTTTAACGTTTTATAATAATAATAACAGCTAGACTATTAATTAGTCACGGTTAACGTTAGACTAAACCCCAGTGGTATTGATACTAGGTTTTGTCGAGGGAAAATTATTTTGAGATAACGAAGTGCTGTTCGAGTACAAAGACACCACCTTTCAAGTGAGTGCATAGTTACTTTCATCTTACACATAGATATGAAGTATTTTATATAAATTACGTGCTATGTGTGCATGTTATCTGAATACTTGTTGTCTATGCTGGATGAACGATTTTATACATGTTTTAAATGATTTAAACTGTATATGTATTTTATATCTACGATAATGTTGGGGTAAAACATGGGTAGATGTAATAGATGGAGTATGAGTTGGATGATGAGTTGAGAGGTGAAATAGACCGTGAGGTGAGGATGGGAGGTGGACAATGTGAGAAGCCTTTTTCCCAAATGATGGCCCCGTCATTCAGCAGAGTATGGATGACAACCACAGACTATTCTAGACAGTCCAGTGGAACACTAGCAGGCTTGCAACCTGTAGGTGTTGTGAATGATGTGTTCACCCGGTGTACTCTAAACCTTGGCGACCGTGCAGACTTGGTGCCTAAACCTTGGCGATCATGCTGAATTGATTCCTAAACCCTGGCGACTATGTAGACTTAGTGCCCATTATGTAAACCTTGGCGATCATACAGACTTGATGCCTAACCCCTGGTGACTATGCAGACTTAGTGCCTGTTGTGTAAACCGTGGCAACGATGGACTTCTTGACGATTCCTTAGGATGATCCTTAGGAATGAATGAACGAGGAATAACTGATTCTTACTCTAAGAGTAAAGAAGATAATGGGGATGGATAATTGGGTTAATTTTTTGATGATTAAACATAATAATTATATTATTGTGGATTGAAAACCCTATGTACTCATCAGGTTTCCCAACCTTATCCACTCAGTTTATTTATATCACAGGTGTCGATATGAAGTGACATTACACTGAGAGATTAAGCAGATATAGATCACTAGTGTAAATGAATGTAAGTTCTGTTTATGCATATGTTTTTGTATTTACGATGACATCCCAAATGTTTTAAAATGAATAAAATACGTTTCTTCGGAAATGCTTTGATAACGTATTTATCGTGTTTTTCTGGGAACAAATTCCACAATGTTTTTATTGAAAGAGATACTCTGATTTTTATAAAGCATAAACAAAAAAATCGGTCTTTTCCGGCCGTGAAAATGGGGATGTCAAAGTTGGTATCAGATGTGACATCCCCAATTCACGGCCAGAAAAGACCGATTTGTTTATGCTTTGTTTTATAAATCAGAGTAATCGTTTAAAGAAAACGGTTGTGGAAATTGTTCCCAAAAAAATATGATAAGAATTTATCAAAGCATTTCTTTAAAGAAATGTATTTTCATTAAATAACAAAATCTCGGGATGTCATGTTCCGATACAGACCAAAAGCATAAACAATATAAAATAGACCTTACAACAATTATTTATAACTACCGATCTATAATCCAAAATCTCTCGTCAAGTCCACCAACTTATACTCTTGTGCCATTACCTGTAATGTAAAGAAAACTGAGTGGGTCAGGCTTGGGAGCCTGGTGAGCATATAGGGTTTTCAACCCACAATATTATATCTTATATATATATATATATATATATATATATATATATATATATATATATATATATCAATCATCAAACGATCATTCCGATTACCCATCCCATTATCTTCCTTACTCTTAAGGGCCTACCCTAAGAGTCATCTATTTGTTCACTCCGTATTAGGCACCAAGACAATAGCTACCAGGATTCTTTATTAGGCACTAAGACAATAGTTGCCAAGGTTTTTTCATAAAGCACTAATTCCGTAGCTGCTATGGTTCATTCATCGGGTACTAAATCCATAGCTACCAGTGTAGGTACTAAGTCCATAGCTACCAATGTTTATCTAACATATACTAAGTCCATAGCTATCATTGTCTATCTAACACTACTAAATCCATAGCTACCAACTTTCGTCTATACGGTACTAAATCCATAGCTACCAAGGTTCATCTATATACAGTACTAAATCCATAGCTACCGATGCTTATCTTTACAATACTAAATCCATAGCTACTGAGGTTTATCTTTCGTCTCATCCTCAAACTCATCCTTCATCACACACCAACTATTTCGTCTACCCATGTTCTACCCAACATATTTGTAGAGATAAAATACATATACAGTTTAACTAATTTAAAACCTATATAAAACTTCAATTCCATGCCCATCTCAAATAGACAAATAATATATAAACACATAGCACATATTCCATAGAAAGTACTTCGTATTTATGTTTTAGAAGAAAGTAACTACATACTCACCCAAACATATACTTAATACATTCAAACAATACTTGTATTATACTCGTGTTTATGAAAGGGACTATACACCCACACATATAAACAACTTTATATTATACACATAGCACGTATTTCATAGAAAATACTTAATATTTATGTGTTAAAAGAAAGTGAACATACACTCACTTGATCAGAAGATGATTCGACAACACTACGAATTGTAGAAGTAGTATTTTTCGGTAGATCTGGAAGATCTTCACAAAAACCGGGCTCCTCGCGGGCAGAGCTTCGGCTCGGAAACTCTTTTCTTCTCGGGATCTTCGGGCTTCGGGACTTGATTCGGGTCTCGGGATGAAACCAGGGCTTCGGGGGTACTTCGGGATGGCTATAGAGGGTATTGGGAGTGAGAGAGAGGAGTTGGAGCAACCCAAACTCGGCCGGCCCTTCAAATCTATTTATAGGGCAAAATTTGCCCTTGCCACGTCGTGGTATGGTTTACCACGTCGTGGTGGCTGAGTCATCACTGCATGCGTCATTGCAACTGGGTCTGACAGACTCCAGAGCTCCTGCCACGTCGTGGCACTTTTACCACGTCGTGGTGGCTGACAGTTTTGGGGTTTCGCATCCCGAACTTCAGAAATTCATAACTTTTGCATACGAACTCCGTTTTCGACGTTCTTTATATAGAATCGTAGGTGAGAATATGCTCTACAACTCTCGTTTAGACTCCGTTGGCTAATTTTGACTTTACTTTTAATATATTATAAATATATTACTTTTATTGTATTTTTAGTTGGCAGGGACAGGAAAATTCCGTTATAAATGCATAACTTCTTCATCTGACGTCTGTTTTCGCCTATCTTTTTATCGTTTCACTACTATAGATGAGATCTTCGATTCTCATTTAGATTGTTTCGGCTAAAAATCACTCGATCTCAAATCGAGGATTCGAGCTGCATACTGCTAAGTCGAAACTTCGGAAAAATCATAACTTCCTCATACGAAGTCAGATTTGGTCGTTCTTTTTATGCACGCTTTCAGTTTAACGTATTCTACGAATTTTGTTTAGATCGCTAAGGCTAAATATTGCTCTAACGTAAATTCACTTTTTACGTCATTTAGTGTCGTGCCGGTTCTGTCGCGAAACTTCGATGGGTCATAACTTCTTCGTTATAACTCGGATTTCGGCGTTCTTTATATGCACAGAATCCTTGTAACATATACTAAAACTTAGTTAAGATTACTCCTTCTAAATAATCTTCCATCAAAAAGTCATTTTTGACACTTATCGTCTCTAAATTGACTAGCCCGGATCTACGGGCGTACAATTATCTCCCCCTTAGGATGATTACGTCCCGGAATCATCAACGAAATAGGGCTTGTATAATGATTCCATACGTTATATCTTCATCCTAGGTAATAACCGTAACTTTTATGTTTCCTCGAAAGAGTATCTAACTGTAGGGCTTCTCGACCGCAGACGATGCTCAATCATGTATCTGGTTTTCGTACTATGTTGGAATTTCAATCATAACCTTCGAGTTATCAAATAAGTCCTTATTGATGACTCCTTCTTCTTCTTAGGATAAGTACTTTCCTTTTATCTATTGTAACAGACCGATGGGTCGTGTTCTAATGACCTCTCATCATATAATGCAACGCTTAGACTAAAGTCTCTTAGAGTCAAATTCCAGAATGGAATATACCTTCTTTCATATTCTAATGTGATATAATCACGTTTTAGTATGTAGCATTTTTATCTGCAAACTTCTTTTAACAATGAGCGCGATACCAATGATCGCATTGACTTCAATCTTCTGACTTACGTCAAATGTTACATCGAACTTGGTTCTCTGAACCCCGTAACATACTCACCTTAGTCGGACCCCGATTGGATATGACCACTAGGGTCAGAATAACAACCATCTTACTAGTCATTACCAAAACAATGGTAATGACATACCAGAATAAAACAGAAGCAATTACTAGCTTCTTGGTAACCTTGTGGCTTTCCCCGATCCAAGTGTGAGTCCTATGCTTTCGGTAGTATATGCATCTACTACCTTTCACACCTACTCATACTCATCCCAAGCACTGTCCCGCAGTCGACCAAGTCACCATACAAGAAAATCACACAATCATACAACACATCAGATAGCAAAACTAGGGTTTATATTATTTCTTGAAACGATTACACAAAGGTTCAAGTTCACCGTATACTACGCCTCTAATAGGCTACACTTCCTGATACAGACTTTATATAGATATATGAAGTCTTCATCCCTTGGATCCTCGCGTTGTTTTCTGCTTCATCAAGGATCATGTGGAATGCCCTTGGCTTTGGCGGTGCTTCTAGCCTTGCTGCTTCATTTTTCTTTGGGTAGTCTCTAGACATGTGCCCCTTGCCTGCGCATCCATAACACACCTTATCATTGTGTGTACAGTTCTTGGAATAATGGCCGATCCTTCCACATTTGTAACAGGTTACTTCTTCGTTGCATGTTCCAAAGTGCTTCTTATTGCACTTTTCACACCACTTGGGTCCATACCTTTGGTCATCTAGGTTAGACTTTGTGAACTTTCCCTTATTATCAGGTCTTGAGGATCCTTCAAGCTTCCTCTTTTCTCCAACTTCAACCTTCTTTAGACCCTTCTCTCTTATTTGAGTCTCGACATTCATAGCAGCTCTAATGGCTGCCTTCAACGTACTTGCCATTTTGACTGTTGGGCCAAAGTCTGATGGCAATCCGTTAGCAAAATTTTCGATTTTGGCGAGCTCAGTCGGCACCAAGTATGGAAACAATTTCATCTTTTCGATAAACGTAGTAGCATAGTCACCAATGCTCATTTTCCCCTCTTTCAAGTTCTGGAACTCATTGTTCAGATCAATCAGATCTATCTTTGAGCCGTACTGCATCTTTAACTGCTCCAGGAATGATTCCCAAGACATCCTCAGGGCTTCCCCTCGAGGCATCATATCTGCCAGTAACTTCCACCAGCTCAAGACTCCAGTCTTTAGTTGTCTAACTGCAAAGACAGTCTTCTGTTTGTTGCTACAGTCGCAACTCTCAAACACCATCTCCATTTCGGAGATCCAGTCCATAATCTCAACAGACTTTGGGCTTCCAGAAAGACTTGGCGGCTTGGCGCCGAAGAAATTTTTATACATACGCTCATCCCTGTTTCTTTCCCTTTCCGGGTCATTCCTTTCTGCCACTGGAGGTTCTGCTTGTCCAACAGTCCCACTGTGGTTACCTCCCTCCGAATGCCCTCCATTCACTTCAGACTCTTCCACTTGAAGTGATAGTTCCTCATGATTCTGTTGGAGTAATCGCCTTGTCTCTTCTATTTGGCGATCCAACATCATCTGCATCATCGCTTGCACCCCAACCATCGTCATTGGCTCTGGTGTTGCTGCTACAACAGGTTCTTGTTCAATCACTGGTGGTTGAAACCTGTCTTCGTTCAAATTTCCAACTCCACTTCTGGTTCTTACCATTTTTGATCTACACAACGACTAAGGTGAATTTAGATCCTCATCCACGGTAGATATTTAAATCATCCTTATCACTCCGAAACATTTACATGCTAGTTCCAATGTCGTAGTCGTATGCTTAGAATCCTAAACACATAAGGTTTCCAGATCTGGTCGGCAACAGACCATAGATCCGAACAAACAACTTCATATATGACAAACATATAACATTTAGCACATAAAAGCATTTTAGGCATCATTCCTAAAATAAACTAGTGCTTGTGTCAATTTAGGTGTATTACCTAACATATTTTAGACACACTCCTCACGATTATTACTTAGCATCCTAAGTTTAAGTCTAGAAATTTCCTACAAATTCCTAGTTCGCTTAAACTAATGCTATGATATCAACTGTTACATCCCCAATTTCACGGCCAGAAAAGACCGATTTGTTTATGCTTTGTTTTATAAATAAGAGTAATCGTTTATAGAAAACGGTTGCGGAATTTGTTCCCAAAACAAAATATGATAAGAATTTATCAAAGCATTTCTTTAAAGAAATGTATTTTCATTAAATAACAAAATCTTGGGATGTTATGTTCCGATACAGACCAAAAACATAAACAATATAAAATAGACCTTACAACAGTTATTTATAACTACTGATCTATAATCCAAAATCTCTCGTCAAGTCCACCAACTTATACTCTTGTGTCATTATCTGTAATGCAAAGAAAACTGAGTGGTTCAGGCTTAGGAGCCTGGTGAGCATATAGGGTTTTCAACCCACAATATTATATCTTATATATATATATATATATATATATATATATATATATATATATATATATATATATTCAATCATCAAACGATCATTCCGATTACCCATCCCATTATCTTCCTTACTCTTAAGGGCCTACCCTAAGAGTCATCTATTTGTTCACTCCGTATTAGGCACCAAGACAATAGCTACCGGGTTTCTTTATTAGGCACTAAGACAATAGTTGCCAAGGTTTTTTCATAAAGCACTAATTCTGTAGCTGCTATGGTTCATTCATCGGGTACTAAATCCATAGCTACCAGTGTAGGTACTAAGTCCATAGCTACCAATGTTTATCTAACAGATACTAAGTCCATAGCTATCATTGTCTATCTAACACTACTAAATCCATAGCTACCAACTTTCGTCTATATGGTACTAAATCCATAGCTACCAAGGTTCATCTATATACAGTACTAAATCCATAGCTACCGAGGCTTATCTTTACAGTACTAAATCCATAGCTACTGAGGTTTATCTTTCGTCTCATCCTCAAACTCATCCTTCATCACACACCAACTATTTCGTCTACCAATGTTCTACCCAAAATATTTGTAGAGATAAAATACATATACAATTTAACTCATTTAAAACCTATATAAAACTTCAATTCCATGCCCATCTCAAATAGACAAATAATATATAAACACATAGCACATATTTCATAGAAAATATTTTGTATTTATGTGTTAGAAGAAAGTAACTACACACTCACCCAAACATATACTTATTACATTCAAACAACACTTGTATTATACTCGTGTTTATGAAAGGGACTATACACCCACACATATAAACAACTTTATATTATACACATAGCATGTATTTCATAGCAAATACTTAATATTTATGTGTTAAAAGAAAGTGAACATACACTCACTTGATCAGAAGATGATTGGACAACACTACGACTTGTAGAAGTAGTATTCTTCGGTAGATATGGAAGATCTTCACAAAAACCGGGCTCCTCGCGGGCAGAGCTTCGGCTCGGAAACTCTTTTCTTCTCGGGATCTTCGGGCTTCGGGACTTGATTCGGGTCTCGGGATGAAACCGGGGCTTCGGGGGTACTTCGGGATGGCTATAGAGGGTATTGGGAGTGAGAGAGAGGAGTTGGAGCAACCCAAACTCGGCCGGCCCTTCAAATCTATTTATAGGGCAAAATTTGCCCTTGCCACGTCGTGGTATGGTTTACCACGTCGTGGTGGCTGAGTCATCACTGCATGCGTCATTGCAACTGGGTCTGACAGACTCCAGAGCTCCTGCCACGTCGTGGCACTTTTACCACGTCGTGGTGGCTGACAGTTTTGGGGTTTCGCATCCCGAACTTCAGAAATTCATAACTTTTGCATACGAACTCCGTTTTCGACGTTCTTTATATCGACTCGTAGGTGAGAATATGCTCTACAACTCTCGTTTAGACTCCGTTGGCTAATTTTGACTTTACTTTTAATATATTATAAATATATTACTTTTATTGTATTTTTAGTAGGCAGGGACAGGAAAATTCCGTTATAAATGCATAACTTCTTCATCTGACGTCTGTTTTCGCCTATCTTTTTATCGTTTCACTATTATAGATGAGATCTTCGATTCTCATTTAGATTGTTTCGGCTAAAAATCACTCGATCTCAAATCAAGGATTCGAGCTGCATACTGCTAAGTCGAAACTTCGGAAAAATCATAACTTCCTCATACAAAGTCAGATTTGGTTGTTCTTTTTATGCACGCTTTCGGTTTAACGTATTCTACGAATTTTGTTTAGATCGCTAAGGCTAAATATTGCTCTAACGTAAATTCACTTTTTACGTCATTCAGTGTCGTGTCGGTTCTGTCGCGAAACTTTGACGGATCATAACTTCTTCGTTATAACTCGGATTTCGGCGTTCTTTATATGCACGGAATCCTTATAACATATACTACAACTTAGTTAAGATTACTCCTTCTAAATAATCTTCCATCAAAAAGTCATTTTTGACATTTATCGTCTCTAAATTGAATAGCCCGGATCTACGGGCGTTACAATTATCTCCCCCTTAGGATGATTATGCTACAATTATCTAGTTTGTTTCTATCTATTATGATTATGTGCTAGTATTCTATGATGTTATGTAACGCCCGTAGATCCGGGCTAGTCAAATTAGAGGCAATAATTGTCGAAAATGACTTTTCGGCAAAATATTATTTAGAATAAATTATCTTAACCAAGTTGTATTATATGTTACAAGGTTACCGTACTTATAAAGACCGCCGAAATCCGAGTTATAACGAAGAAGTTATGACCCGTCGAAGTTTCGCGTGGAACCGACACGATACCGGGAAACGTAAATAGTGAATTTACGATGGAGCGAGATTTAGCCTTAGCGATCTAAACGAAAGTCGTAGAATATGTTAAACCGAGAGCGTCTATAAAAGGAACGCCCAAACCTGACTTCGTATGAGGAAGTTATGATTTTTCGAAGTTTCGGATTAGTAGTGTACAACCCGAAATTCGAATAATAGATCGAGCGGTTTTTAGTCGACACGACCTAAACAAGAATTGAAGATCTCGTTAAGAGTAGCGTAACGAGAAAAAGATGGTTGAAAACGGACATCGAATGAAGAAGTTATGAGAATTTAACGGACCAATCCTGTCCCGGCTTGTTAATAATGTAACTTTTAAAATAAAGTCAAAAATTAGCCGACAGAGTCTAAATGAAAGCTGTAGAGTATGTTCCCGCCTTCGCGTGTATATAAAGAACGTCAAAAACGAAGCTCGTATGCGAGAGTTATGATTTTTAGAATTCGGAGTGTGAATTTACGAAGCTGATTGCGAAGTTGCTGATGTGGTCGAATCTCGACTGTTCCTTGTTGCCCACGCCTCGCTTCAGATGGGTGACACCTGTCCTCGCATACGCCCCGGGTAATCCGAAGACGCCCAACTTCTGAGTACGCCTCGCGTACCAAGGCTCGTACGCCCAGCGGTCTGCTTACTTGTGTGATCTGATGCTGTCCACGAAGCACCACCGAAGCTGCGACACACGTCCACTACGCCCAGCGTACTCCGAGGAGTATGCCCAGCATTCCGAGGAGGGGCGCCTATAAATAAGTTGCGAAGGCAGCTGACTACAATCTTTCTCTCTTTAGGGTTTCTAAGCCCCTCTAAAGTTTAGGTAAACCCCTAGCACCTGAAGGAAGCCCCGAGGCTCCCAGAGTCCCGAGAAAAAGGGTCTTTCGGTTTCGAAACACTGCTCCGAGCAAGGCCCGATTTTCTTTAAAATTCGCTGTAAGTGAGCTATGCCTATGAAATTTTTAATATAGCTTTTAAATAATTATAGTAATTTTATTAGGTCCTTGAAATAATTATTTGGGCTATTATTATGAGTTATATATAGTGTTGTTTAACGTTTATATAATAATAATAACAGCTAGACTATTAATTAGTCACGGTTAACGTTAGACTAAACCCCAGTGGTATTGATACTAGGTTTTGTCGAGGGAAAATTATTTTGAGATAACGAAGCGCTGTTCGAGTATAGAAACACCACCTTTCAAGTTAGTGCATAGTTACTTTCATCTTACACATAGATATGAAGTATTTTATATAAATTACGTGCTATGTGTGCATATTATCTGAATACTTGCTGTCTATGTTGGATGAACGATTTTATACATGTTTTAAATGATTTAAACTGTATATGTATTTTATATCTACGATAATGTTGGGGTAAAACATGGATAGATATAATAGATGGAGTATGAGTTGGATGATGAGTTGAGAGGTGAAATAGACTGTGAGGTGAGGATGGGAGGTGGACGATGTGAGAAGCCTTTTTCCCAAATGATGGCCTCGTCATTCAGCAGAGTATGGATGACAACCACGGACTATTCTAGACAGTCCAGTGGAACACTAGCAGGCTCGCAACCTGTAGGTGTTGTGAATGATGTGTTCACCCGGTGTACTCTAAACCTTGGCGACCGTGCAGACTTGGTGCCTAAACTTTGGCGATCATGCAGACTTGATTCCTAAACCCTGGCGACTATGTAGACTTAGTGCCCATTGTGTAAACCTTGGCGATCATATAGACTTGATGCCTAACCCCTGGCGACTATGCAGACTTAGTGCCTGTTGTGTAAACCGTGGCAACGATGGACTTCTTGACGATTCCTTAGGATGATCCTTAGGAATGAATGACGAGGAATAACTGATTCTTAGGGTAGATCCTTAAGAGTAAAGAAGATAATGGGGATGGGTAGTTATGTTAATTTTTTGATGATTAAACATAATAATTATATTATTGTGGATTGAAAAGCCTATGTACTCATCAGGTTTCCCAACCTTACCCACTCAGTTTATTTATATCACAGGTGTCGATATGAAGTGACATTACATTGAGAGATTAAGGAGATATAGATCACTAGTGTAAATGAATGTAAGTTCTGTTTATGCTTATGTTTCTGTATTTATGATGACATCCCAAATGTTTTAAAATGAATAAAATACGTTTCTTCGGAAATGCTTTGATAACGTATTTATCGTGTTTTTCTGGGAACAAATTCCACAACATTTTTATTGAAAGAGATACTCTGATTTTTATAAAGCATAAACAAAAAAATCGGTCTTTTCTGGCCGTGAAAATGGGGATGTCACATGTTATGTGATATGTGATAGGAGGGGTAGGATAGACCCCTGTACCGGTCGATAGGGCCGCAGGGGTATGCCAACACCCAGAAAAGCTAGACAGTATATGATTTATATGCTTATGCTAGGATGCTATGTGGTAGAGTAGGGGGTAGAATAGTCCCTGGTATCGGTTGAAAGGACCGAAGCGGTAGGCCAACACCCAGATATTCTAGACAAGATACCAGTCGAAAGGGTTGAAGGGGTATGCTAGCACCCTAAAATGCTAGGCTAGGTACCGGTCGATAGGACCGAAGGGGTAAGCCAACACCCTGATATGCTAGGCAGTTACCGGTTGAAAGAGACCGAAGGGGTAAATCAGTACCCGACTATCATAGAAAGTATGTATGCTATATGGTATGTGGTATGATGGGGGAACTGACTAAGATTTTTGCTTACGGTTTTCAATTTTTGTTTCAGGTCCTTATTCGAAGGGAAAAGAGCCAGTACGGTAGCAGCGCATCACACACACGATTTTCCGCACCAGAGATCTATGGGATTTATACTATAATATGATTTTGTTATGACATGTTCTGACTGTAACACCGTGAATTTCAAAATAATTTTTCGCAATATAAAAAAAACATTTCTCATTTAATTTCATAAAACATTAAGTTTCAAATTCCAATCTGTATCATACAAATCCCAAGATCACATAAATATATCAAAGTCCCCTGCGTGTGTACAGATCAAACCGGCGCCTTCCCACGGTCATCGCTGGTACCTGAAACAACAACACTAACACTGTAAGCACGAAACTTAGTGAGTTCCCCAAAATACCACATAAAACACATATTAGCCACTCGTGGCTATAACTCTATGGGTCCGTGCACCCAGCTCTGTGAACCCTCAGGTTCTAACTCTAGGAACCTTTCGGTTCCAACCCTATAATCATGCACAACATAAATCACATAGAAATAATGCAGTACAACATATGGCATACACATAACATACATACACTAATCACATAGCTCTGATTACCTACTCAAGGTAAAGTATAGTGAGAAGACTCACCTCGCGTGTCTCGGTATCTCACGAACCCTGGAAACCCCTCGTGCTCGATCCTCCGAGCTCTAATCCTCCTATAACATCACATGACTCTAATTAACACTTTTTATCTCTAAGGTTGACTATCCCTAAGAAGTCAACACAGGTCAACGGTCAACGGTCAACTTCGACCGGACTCGGCGAGTGCACACGGCAACTCGGCGAGTCTAGACGTTCTCACCAAATCTCTAGGATTCCCTTTCTACACGTCGAGTACTCCCCCCTGACTCGACGAGTTTCACCTGGCAGAAATCGCGGGGCCACCCCGACTCAACTCGCCGAGTCTCAAGAACGACTCGGCGAGTCCCAGCTCGACTCAGTCCACTTTTGACAACCCTCTCTAACTCGCCCTGACTCACTGAGTCAACCCCTGACTCGACTGGACCACTCACTGACCGGTCCAAGGCAATCTTCAAGCTACTCGCCGAGTCTGCTCATCGGACTCGGCGAGTCCATGCCATGCAATCACTCAAACTTGCTTCTAAGGTCAGATCTACTCCAACAATTCATAGATCTGGCCCTCTTAGACTGATTCACCACGTAAAGCCCCAGACTTGGTGCATAAACAACCTCTATATGACCATATATGAAGAATTATCAACAAATCTCACTACTCAAGGTCATAACCTCCATTGTTCTCTATAAAGCTTGATGAATGAGGCTCTCTGGACCTCTATGGATCCAGATCCGAAGTCTCATCACTAGCAAGGGACTATTTGGCCATCCAATCAACTCAACAAGGTCACAAGAAACCCTAAAATCAATTATACTTCACAAAACAGGAGATGAGCCGAAATCATACCTTTAGATTGAAGAGCTAAGCTTCAAATCCACCGAATAGCAATCTCCTTTGCCTCCTCTTGGCTAGAACCTCCCTCTTCTTTGCTAAACAACACACAAATGTCAAGAAATGCTTCCTTTCTCTCTCAAATCGCTAAAGCACTCTAGGGTTTCTCTCTATGGACTGTTGGGTGCAAATGACGGCCATAAGGCCCTTTAAATAGGTCCCAAACCCGAGAAATTAGGGTTTCATTAAACAGCGTGGACTCGCCGAGTCCATATCCTGGACTCGCCGAGTCCAGACGAATCCCGCGTCCAGAATCGCGACCCTACTCGGCGAGTCTGAGCTCCAACTCGCCGAGTCCCCTCTCAAAACACAAAAAAAACAAAACAATAAAATACCTAGAAATCCGGGCTGTTACACTGACTATGGATACATTGGGCTGACATATGCATTATTACTATGTGATTTTAAGACAAATGGTTTTATAATTGCTTAATTTTAAATGATACTTTTGGTCTGTATTATTGGGATGTTTCAAGTTGGTATTAGAGCCTTGGTTTGAGGGATTTAGACACACTTTCGGGGGTGTGTTGGAGCATGGAAATGCTCTACAAATAATGAGTGATAGTTAGGTTGTATTTTTCCATTTATTGTATTGTTGGTGTATTTTATCTCTCCCTCCTATATAAAGGGAGAGGTGGTCATTTTCTTATTATGCACTTTTTCTTACCATGTAATCCTAGAGAGATTTGGTGAGTTGTCCCCACCTAGGGAGAGTTTCTCTCTCCCACCATTGTTCTTCATGAATATTATTATTATTATCTCTCTTTTCTTTCTCATATTCTAAGAATTCTCATCATGATATTCATATTTTTATATTTTGATACACGATAAATCTCAAGATTATTCTTCCGCATCCATCGTTAAAATGGGTTCCTACAATTGGTATTAGAGCCCTACCTTGAACATCTCACGATTATTTCAAGGGAACGACTCTCGTCCGGTGATTATCTTGAAGGTTTTCGTGTTTTTGCAAAGAATTTTCAGGTTCAAACTGGAAATTTCTGATGAGTTTTCTATTTTTTTGGGTGATTCTTTCTTAGTAAAATAATTATGTTGCTACTGCTCACTCAAATTCACTGCTGAAATTTATGTTCTTGAAGTTCTTATTATCGTGTTGTTGAAGAAATGAAGAAAAAAATGGGAGAAGAAATTATTTTTGTGGTCTCAAACTGTTGAAGAAATTGTTCCAGGGAGTTCTTGTATTCTTGGATGAGAAGACACAAAATAATGGGATTATTTTCTTGAAGAAAGTGGAGAAAAGCATCTCTTTATTGAAGATTTTTTTTACCCAACAACTATTATTCTCAAAGGTATGAAGTTCTTGTTCTTCATAATTTTAGTGTTGTGAATCTCTGATTTGAAGATGTTTTAGACGTAATGTGTTTGTAAAAAGTCAATTGTCCTTGTTACTCTTTTGGATAAAGAGTACTTCACTGTTTACTCCCTCAAAAAGACAAAACCATGTGACATAGTCCTTTCTCATCACCTTTTGTCCCTAAAAACCCACCTGTACACTCCTCATCTTTGCCTTCCCAAGACCACTTTTTGACTTAAAATGCTTTATAAAAGATTACCTCAATAAAATATGAATAAATGGCCTTTGCGGTACCATTTTTAATGAAAAAGTAACATTTTTCGTCATATATTCAGCCCTTCTCGAAGCCCCAAACCGTAGACAAAAACTGCCTACCGGAGCCTCCTAAGAAGCCTCTCTGCAACCCCTTCTTAGCCTTGGTCCGCAACCCTTCTCAGCCTTGGACTGCAGCCTAGCCTTGCCTTCATGTTGACCAAAGTCCTCCTCTCTTGGCCGGACAGCAGCCTCGAACCGAAGCTCAGATCCGTAGGCACTCGTCAGTTCCCTTCGGACGCAGCCTTCTTCACTTCGGTTCGGACCGCATCTCGCAACGGCAGTCTTGGACTGCAGGCTAACTTACTTTCTTCGCACCGCAGCCTAGCTGCTCCTCGCCTACCGCAGTCCACTTCAGCTCCATCCGCAGCCACTACTTAGCCTCCGTCCGCACCCATCTACCACCGCTCTCACCTTTGATCCACAACCTCCTAGACCAGCAACCAGCCCCCCTCCTCCTCTTCCTTCAACCCTCCTTCCTTCTTTCTTCTTCCCTTCCTTCCTCCTCCCCTCCCCTCCTTTTTCCTCCCCTCTCATTAGCCCTTCCCTTTTTTTAAACCCCTCTTTTTTATTTACACTTCATTTTTTTTATTCAGCCATTTTTTTGTATTATTTAAAAAAAAATCAGCCATTTTTTTAACGACTTTTTTTTCGTTTAGCCAATTATTTTTTTTAACACCAAATTTTTTTATTTATTTAGCTATTTTTTTATTAAAATCAATTTTTTTTAAACCAATTATTTTTTTAACACCAATGTTTGCCACAACCGAACCTTGGATTGTCACATTGGTTTACTTCATGCCGGCTATTTGGAAGAATACTCCTACCGCATCGGACTTCATATCATTCTTTGTGATGTTTGCACCGCAACGGCGATTGATCAACAAAGTTGTTTCGCATTCTTCACTTTATGGGATTTTATGACTTGTCGCTCTTGATTTTTGGTTGACGAATCATGTATCTTGAGCATGTGGACTTTATTCTCTATTGAAGACCACTTTGAGAGTTCAGGCACCGCAGTTTGGGTATTTTGGTACATTTTCGGCACAACAGAGATATTTTTCATGCGGTGATTCTTCATACTTTGGTATTTGTTCGAGCAGTCTTCAACAACTATATCACCCAGCTTCTCATGACCACAGAGTATCTTCTTTGCTCGATTTCTCATGTCTTATCGAGACCCTTCATACATCTAGGGAGAGCTCTTTTAGATCTTGGTATCCGACACTCTCCATCCGATGATTTGTTGATTTTTGATATTTGGTCATTGGTTATCAAAAATAGGGAGAGAATATCATCCAAATTTGGTTATTATGATTGTTTGAGTTTGGATTTTGATGACTTCTAAAGACGATTATTTATTTAGTGATGCAATGTGACACTTATTTTTGGTCTTTACGGATCAAATTTTTGACATTACTCGATGTTTTCCGATTCAGATTATTTATTATTCGGACCCTACCACATGATGATTTTGTGATCGCATCTGGTTCAGATCTTATGGTTTCACAAGTTTGGATTTGTGATTATTTTGGCGATGTGACGTGACACTTATTTTTGATCCTTGGATCAAATTTTTGGCATTGCTAGACCATGTCTTTGGACTCACATTATTTTTATCCGGACTTCATTTTATGGATGCTTCATATTTTTTAGCAGGTTATTCTTTGAAGAATCTTGATGCATTATGATTCAAGAACTCAAGATGTCTTTCAGAATTTTTGAAGTCGAAGTGTTTCTTTTATTGGAACTTCTACTTGCTCATGGTGAACTTCTTCTTCCGGTGATTATGACTGGTTTGAAGATTTGGATCTTATTTTTTCTGCTTCATTGGTTGTGCTTTGAAGCCAAAGACCTTCATTCTTAGAGATTCACGACCATTGTAGGGTAGGTGTCACACCCCAAAACCACGAACGGCGGAAACGTTCAGGAGTGGAGGACGTCATGTACAATATCACAATAGTGTAATATAATAAACAAGCAAGAACATCATCCATTGCATTATAAGTAGAGTTTTAATACATGTGTGTTATTTCATAATGTACAACAATAAAATGAATAATCAAAATAAGGCGAGTCTTGTCTGTGCTCCATCTTCTCAAAAACCTAGCCATCGCACCTGTCTAACTGATGACCTGAGAATACAAGTAATTTTGAAAGCGAGTATCAGCTTTAAAGCTGCTGAATTCATTAGAAATTAAGGTGTCATTGTCTGGCTTATGAAAATCTGTTATGAAGGCCATGTGAACCTTTAATGAAAATGTTGATGTAAGTATGAAAAACCCTAGAAAATCCCTTGCTTTCTATAAGTATGAAATGTAGTCTTCTACCGAGACCCGAATGTTTTGTAAGTAAAATGATAGTTTTTCCTTCAATTGTTTAGTACTAAAGTACTTAGTCTAACTCATCGTTTATGTGAAGGTATCACAAAATAAAGTAAACAGGAAAATGTACTACTGTAAGTGTTGTCATTGGGTACTAGGACTAACACAACATCGCATTAAGCGAAAGATATAACCTAATGAACATCCAAAGATTGTCCAGAACAAGTATTCATGTAAGTGTCATCGCTGGGTACTAGGAGTAACACAACATCGCAATAAGCGAAAGATATAACCTAATGAACAATCGAAGATTGTCCACTTGTCCTCTGTAGCAGCAGCAGGTGGGTGGAGGGGTTAGCCCCGGTTATCGATCTACCTTGTATAAGTAGTAACCTTAGACCTCCGTAGATGGTCATCGACCACTGGTGCTAATCAGTGGGGTTCGGAATGGTAAGTCCCGCCGAGCTATCCCATTGAACCGAGATAGGAAAGATAATTTACATAGTAAGTACTAATAAATCATCCTCGTAGTCCTAAGTACAAGTATCCAGGTAAGTGAATACATGATAATGCACCTATGTAAAAGTGTTCCTGTATGGTATTCATATAAGTGTGTTCATGTAATAGGTAAGTATATGTAAACATATTCATGTATCATGCATTCCTAAGTACGTGTACTCATGTATCATGTAAGGTATTGGTATAGACTCATGAATGAACTGACTCTTGTGTGATTCCTTGTAGTAGTAATAATGTTTTGTTTCTTCTAACTATCTCTATGATAATTAACTGGAAAGTATGTGATTGCTCAAGTAGATTTATGCACCCTCGATACACCAGGGTGTGGGAAACTGAACGAAGGATGAAAACTATAATCTCTAACATATAAATGAACATATGCGCCTAAGTATAGTTTGATTCAAGAAGGTAAAATAATGGTTTTGCAAGATATCTAGGAGTTTTAAACAATAATTAAGAATGACTTGATGTCATTTTAATAAACATTTCAAAACTAATACTTTTGTTATCTAGGTATTTTAAGATAGAAAACCACTTCATGTGTCACCTTTTGAAATATGTGAAATCTACTGAGTGAAAACACAGTTACAAAATACACAAGATTGATTTAATAACATACTATTTTCTACTCGTATTCCCCCCCCCATTAAAAAGTTTAAAATCATTTAAAACATTGATTAAGGGGTATGAACTCACCTGTTGCGGGTGATACGGATGAACTGAAGAGGTAGGACTGCTAGGTGTCAAGTGAAGTCTTAAACACACTTACGATCCTATTTAACATATAATTTCACATATATGTAACAAATTAGTCTATAAACAACTAATAAAAAAGTCTAGACACCCTAGGACATGCTAGACACCTTTATCAAGTGTTATTAGCCTCTAGGATTGCATCTAAGTGTTTGTAGGGGAAGCTATTGTGTGTAGGGCTCAAGGAATACTCCACCATGAGGTTCACGGCCCTAATGACCCTACTAAGTGAGTTTACGGTCGTAAACTCATGAGTTTACGGCCGTAAGCTCACACTTATGTTACCATTTGACGTTTGATGCTCTATAAGGCCCTAATAAGCATTTCTACTTAATGGCTTGGTCTATGGAAGAGTTTAGGGCATAATATAACTCCTTTTAGGAGTTTACGGCCCTGGGACCATATTCCCTTGGAGTTTACGGCCGTAAACTCCCTTGGAATGATGTTTTTGATGCTTTCAAGTCCCATACTCACATAGGATATGTTCTAGGAAATTGTTCAAGGCTTTAGGAGGAATTATGGCACCATTTGGCACCATTTATTGGAGTTCACGGCCCTAGAACCTTTTGGGCCGTGAACTCTCTTTCTCCCTTGAATATTAATTGATTTGGTGGTCTAAACATGTAATGTAGGCTTTTAGTTTGAGATTCGAGGCTTTGAGGGACTTTGGGACACCTTTAGCCCTTAAAATGGAGTTTACTCCCCAAGTGTTCTTGGGCGGTAAACTCCCGAATCTTAGGGTTTTGTTTGTTTTCTAGTCTCAAACACACTTATATACAAGCCTAAGTTCGTTACCTAACACGGGGAAAAGACTAGGTAGCATTTAAGCCACATATAGGAGTTTACTCTCCAAGAACGTTCTTGGGCGGTAAACTCCCGAATCTCACAGATTTGATATGTAATCTAACTTATTAAGCACATAATAAGCATTATAAGACAACTAGAGAAGTGTACTCACGATTTGGGATAAAAACCCGAAGATCCGTGAGAGAGAAAATGGCTTTTCTCTAGTTGGAAATGCGAATAATGAATGAATTTGGTTCCGGATTCTATTTATAGTCTTGAGATATTTTTGGCAGAAAATATTTTTATTCCTGAAATGATTTCTAATATAACTGAGTGTTGGGATAACAGTGTTGCACAAAACCCTAGTGCAACCACTCTCTTGATATCTCCTTAAGTGTAAATCCTGAAAAACTGCCAAACTTATTCCCGAAGTCTGGAATTTCACTGAAACTGTTCTAAGCTCTATTGTCTTGATATGGTTTGTTTAGAATGGAAATTTCGGGTTGTCACATCATCCCCCTGTTAAAGGGAATTTCGTCCCGAAATTTGAATTTAAGCAAGTAAGTATGCACGAATGATCGAGTCGTTATGTGAACTTCCTAATCGATTGGTTCTCGCACTCCTAAGTGAAATCGGGTTCTCGGTTGGTATCCCAACGAACCTTCACTAATGGGCGACGGCGTTGCTTCGTCCGCTTGGCCACTCGGTCGAGGGTCACTACGGTTCTAATACGAAGGCAAGGATCTCGTAAATCTCGATCTCATCGAGAGGGATTACGAAAGTCCTAATGGAAGGATACTGTTTCAAGTTCGAGACGCGAAGGGGAAAATGTATGTTACTGAGTTTGCAGAGTAGGTCTAGTTTGTGAAATGCAGGACCGATTCTGGTAAGAATCTCGGAGGTCCTAACTATATTGGATTTTTAGCTTTCCACGCTTTATGAAGCTTATTAAGCCGTTCGCAGAGTGAGGTTTCCTAAAGAATTTGGTCTCTCACTTGGAATTCCAAATGTTCTTTCTCTCGCTTACTTCCCAGTCAAGGGCCATCCCTTGCTGGGTCAAAGTCGAAAGGGTTTCTGAAATTTGTGGGGAGTTCCGAAGGGACTATGATAGTAGGTCTGTAAGGCCTAGAATTTGGCGATTTTTCCGTCGGTGACTACGGTGCCGACAAATTCCCAACGGCGTTGGATAATTTGACAGAGCACTCAATAATTTCCACAACACTAATAGTGTGTCTCAGGAAATTTGACTCTAAATTCCAAAACTCTTGATTAGAGAACTTTGCGAAAAGTATCTCCAAGGGTAATGTTTCTATGGGTTCTTTCTTACTACGAGGGTAGATAAGTAAAGTCATTACATGGAGAAATGACGAACTGATCCCAGTAAGAAAGGCGTACTCCACTCATTTAGCTCATGAATACTATGCGCGTATTGGTCCTATCTGAGGGGTATCACTACGGACTCGAAGTGTCCGCATCGAGTTCGGAGGGTAGTCTTTAGGATATCCTTCCCTAACACTCGAACTGGTGATATTCAGATCTCAGGTCCATTTCTGAAAGTAATACTTTCCCTGTGGTTGCTCAATCGGTTCTTCTAAGCGAGGCAGAGATAATGATTTCTAAAGGAAATCTAAATGAAGTCTCTGGTCGTCGAGGTACATATGATGCACTCCGTTGACTTCTAGTAAGAATAAGACTGGAGCTCTCAAGGGTGAGAAGCCTGGTCTTCTAATTCTATGGTTGAGTAGTTCGTTGTGTTGTCCGGGTTGTTCTTGTATCTTCCGTAGGTGTTTAGACTGAAGGCGATCTGGTTCTAAGAGTCATACTGGTTCTAAGTTTGTTCCTATGCCAATGCAATTACTCGTACTCCTGGACAGTCTCCGTCCTGAAGTTCATATTAGAATTCATACGTGATTCAAGGATCACAATTTCGTGTATACGAGTCGTATATAATTAAGACTGAAAAGGTAGTCGAATAACTGATTCTTCCTTAATCTCACATCCCATCGCGGGAAAAGAAGTTAAAGTGGAATCATCAATTCTAAACCTGTAGAACATTGATTATATATCACTCTCTTGTATACCTTCTTCAGTGATAGATCAACCGTATGAATCCTAGAATTGAACTTGACGTACTGCACGAGTAATACTGTGGGGATTCCTTCGGAAAGGAAAAGAACTATAAGGTACTCCTTGTATGAGTACTTCGGTGTTCTGATATGACGGCTTCGCTAAAAGACGTTTACTGAGAAAGAGATGTACTTATGAAGCTGGTATTGCGAGGATCGAATTGAATCGAGTCGTATGATAGTGTCGGAATCATACAGAAACTTAAAGACATTAGATTTGAGCATAAAATGTTTATAGACAAAAACAACTGTGCAACCATGATTAGAGTTACAGTACTTTAGATTTGCTACAAGATTATTGTTGCGAATCAGATATACTACAAAAGACAAGTATACGCAGCACGAGCATCCCTATACCGACAGGATCCCGCAAAAGATAAGACTCTAGTTGCACTAGTTTTGGGATGGTTCATAAGTCTGTTACAACGAAACGCCTAAATTACATTAACGTGGGTCCGGAGTAGACTCTCCTGTGGCGGTGGTTGGTAGTAGACTTTCGTCTGTGCCAACAATTTCTGCCCCTGGGCAGTTCCTTTTGTAGTGACCTACTTTGCCAGAACCATAGCAAACCTGGTTCACACTGGTGTTTGGCACTTGAGCGTCCTGAGCTGTTGGCGTCCTGCAAAAACGGGCTGTATGCCCCTTCTTGTTGCAGTGTGAACATTGCATCTCCTTACAAGGTCCATAGTGGTGAAAACTGCATTTAATGCATTTTGGGAGAATTCCAGCATAAAGTTTGGCTGGTTTGGGGACCATTGGGGCGCCCGAAGGGATGGTAGTTGGAGGTGCTGATGTCGTGGCCGTGAAGGTTGTTACTGGTGGTTGTTTCCTGTTCGCCCTTTGAAGCGACTTGTTCTTCCTTTTGGCCCAAAACTTCTGGCTGTTACTCTTGGCCTCGGCACTCGGGGTACCGTGGTAGTTTTTTGGTCGTTGCGGGGCTGGATTGTTACTTGGATTGGAATGATTGATAGCGATCCTGCTAACACTTGCGTTGTTAGCGTTCAGGTGGGTCATAACAGCTGACACGGCAGCCGAGACTGCAGCTTGAAAGGTAGCTGCATCAATCTAAAGAGTTGGTGTTTGGTTTATGGGCTGATCGTTTTTCTTGGGATTCATGATTCTGTTACACCGAAAGAAAAATGAATTTGTGAGCGAAAATGGTTGAATCTAAACGTAGTTCGATTGCTCATGTAAAGAATAGAAGTATGTTCTCTAAGGTTCGACCTACATCCCTATGATGCAGTCCTAGTATGGAATGGAAGTATGTTCACGAAGGTTTGACCTACATCCCTATGATGCAGTCCTAGTATGGAATGGAAGTATGTTCACGAAGGTTTGACCTACATCCCTATGATGCAGTCCTAGTATGGAATGGAAGTATGTTCATGAAGGTTTGACCTACATCCCTATGATGCAGTCCTAGTATGGAATGGAAGTGTGTTCACGAAGGTTTGACCTACATTTCTATGATGCAGTCCTAGAAAATATCGGAAGTAAGTTCATGCAATGGTCTCAAGATGTTTGTCGTTCTAGCTGATGTATCGTTGGTTGGCGAATAACATGATCCAACCATTACCAGAGACTTGGACATGTCTCCGGAGTTAAATGGCTATAGTCCAATGACTTGACTAGAGCATGTTTCAAATAGTCTCAATGAAAGTATGATAAGAGTATTCAAATAAAGAACGACACAGAAGTTAGCCGACTGTCAATATCTTTGATATTCATGACGTACAAGGTCGGGAAAATGACCTTGTAAAAAGGTCTTACATCATATCCAGAGAAGATAGTTCTTGACAGCATAAAGACCTAACTAAAGTACTTACAGTACAAGATAGTTTCATAGAAAATGCCACATCGGGCATAGACAGGAACATGATTCCTTTCTAACAAGGAATATAAAGTAAAGCATCTACTACTGGCGACGGTCATCCCTCTGGTGAACTCTCAGTTCAGCCAGTTGGCGTTCCACATCAAGTAGGTGTCCTTCGTACACTCTCTGGCGTACCTGAAGTTCCATGACTTCGGCTCGTGATTCAGCCAGTGCTTGCAACAGGGTTTCATGGTCTCTCTCAGACCTCTCACGAGCATGTTCAAGGCGACTGGTGCGAAGCATGTGCATTCCTCCATTTGTATCAACTTCTGCGATACGTTGTAGAGCTGTCCTGCCCTGAATTTCGTTTCGGGCAACTCTTCGGATCAGAATTGGCATGCTTCTGTTTGCTGAGCCCCCATTGCTCAGGTCATAGAAGCTTCGGTCACCATTAAATGGCATGGGCTGATCTTGTCCTTGGCTCCACGTTTCCAAACATTCCACCCACTCAGACGTCGGGCCATGAAAAGCCGGACGAGGGTTAGGAATTGGAAAGGGAGCTGCCTGGGGTAGGTTCTCAACCTCGGGTTCGGAGATGGCATCGTCTGAAAGGTCTTCAGCATGGTGATCATTCAGAGGGATTGGATGATCATTAACTGGTTCTTCTCCAAACCATCCAGCAATAACCGCGTTCGGAAGAAACAGGTTGTCGTGGGGATGGAATCCAACCATGTTATCTACGCGAGAATTTGGGGATATAAGAAATAGCTACATAGATGAACTGACTAAGATAATTACAGTAAGACCAAATACCCCTATGGTATTTCTTTATGGTTGTGTTGGTAATTTTTTTATACTTGTTTCCATATCACAACCATTCTTGGGCATATGCTAATCACTCCTCGGAACAACATAGTTGATCAGGCTATGCCATTCCCAAGACTGACCATATATCCCCAGGCTTACTTGTGATATTCAACAATCGTAATACTTTTGTTCTTGTCGTTGTGACACTGATTTTAGTATAAATGCAGGCACGTATACTTTGTTAAATATTTTATTATTTAAAGGTATAAACTCTTAGACAGAGCGTTTTAATCCCAATGTGTTTATAGTTAGTATATCTTTTATGGGTTGATATACTTAATTCACTATAAACCTGGCTCTGATACCAATCTGTCACACCCCAAAGCCACGAACGGCGGAAACGTTCAGGGGTGGAGGACGTCATGTACAGTATCACAACAGTGTAATATAATAAACAAGCAACAACATCATCCATTGCATTATAAGTAGAGTTTTAATACATGTGTGTTATTTCATAATGTACAACAATAAAATGAATAATCAAAATAAGGCGAGTCTTGTCTGTGCTCCATCTTCTCAAAAACCTGGCCATCGCACCTGTCTAACTAATGACCTGAGAATACAAATTATTTTGAAAGCGAGTATCAGCTTTAAAGCTGGTGAATTCATAAAAAATTAAGGTGTCATTGTCTGGCTTATGAAAATCTATTATGAAGGCCATGTGAACCTTTAATGAAAATGTTGATGTAAGTATGAAAAACCCTAGAAAATCCCTTGCTTTCTATAAGTATGAAATGTAGTCTTCTACCGAGACCCGAATGTTTTGTAAGTAAAATGATAGTTTTTCCTTCAATTGTTTAGTACTAAAATACTTAGTCTAACTCATCGTTTATGTGAAGGTATCACAAAATAAAGTAAACAGGAAAATGTACTACTGTAAGTGTTGTCACTGGGTACTAGGACTAACACAACATCGCATTAAGCGAAAGATATAACCTAATGAACATCCGAAGATTGTCCAGAACAAGTATTAATGTAAGTGTCATCGCTGGGTACTAGGAGTAACACAACATCGCAATAAGCGAAAGATATAACCTAATGAACAATCGAAGATTGTCCACTTGTCCTCTGTAGCAGCAGCAGGTGGGTGGAGGGGTTAGCCCCGGTTATCGATCTACCTTGTATAAGTAGTAACCTTAGACCTCCGTAGATGGTCATCGACCACTGGTGCTAATCAGTGGGGTTCGGAATGGTAAGTCCCGCCGAGCTATCCCATTGAACCGAGATAGGAAAGATAATTTACATAGTAAGTACTAATAAATCATCCTCGTAGTCCTAAGTACAAGTATCCAGGTAAGTGAATACATGATAATGCACCTATGTAAAAGTGTTCCTGTATGGTATTCATATAAGTGTGTTCATGTAATAGGTAAGTATATGTAAACATATTCATGTATCATGCATTCCTAAGTACATGTACTCATGTATCATGTAAGGTATTGGTATAGACTCATGAATGAACTGACTCTTGTGTGATTCCTTGTAGTAGTAATAATGTTTTGTTTCTTCTAACTATCTCTATGATAATTAACTGGAAAGTATGTGATTGCTCAAGTAGATTTATGCACCCTCGATACACCAGGGTGTGGGAAACTGAACGAAGGATGAAAACTATAATCTCTAACATATAAATGAACATATGCGCCTAAGTATAGTTTGATTCAAGAAGGTAAAATAATGGTTTTGCAAGATATCTAGGAGTTTTAAACAATAATTAAGAATGACTTGATATCATTTTAATAAACATTTCAAAACTAATACTTTTGTTATCTAGGTATTTTAAGATAGAAAACCACTTCATGTGTCACCTTTTGAAATATGTGAAATCTACTGAGTGAAAACACAGTTACAAAATACACAAGATTGATTTAATAACATACTATTTTCTACTTGTATTCCCCCCCCCCCCCCATTAAAAAGTTTAAAATCATTTAAAACATTGATTAAGGGGTATGAACTCACCTGTTGCGGGTGATACGGATGAACTGAAGAGGTAGGACTGCTAGGTGTCAAGTGAAGTCTTAAACACACTTACGATCCTATTTAACATATAATTTCACATATATGTAACAAATTAGTCTATAAACAACTAATAAAAAAGTCTAGACACCCTAGGACATGCTAGACACCTTTATCAAGTGTTATTAGCCTCTAGGATTGCATCTAAGTGTTTGTAGGGGAAGCTATTGTGTGT
Source organism: Lactuca serriola (assembly GCF_051521515.1). Taxonomy (NCBI): domain Eukaryota; kingdom Viridiplantae; phylum Streptophyta; class Magnoliopsida; order Asterales; family Asteraceae; genus Lactuca; species Lactuca serriola. The sequence goes on along the minus strand of NC_136412.1, from coordinate 28,375,097 downwards.
AGGGCTCAAGGAATACTCCACCATGAGGTTCACGGCCCTAATGACCCTACTAAGTGAGTTTACGGGCGTAAACTCATGAGTTTACGGCCGTAAGCTCACACTTATGTTACCATTTGACGTTTGATGCTCTATAAGGCCCTAATAAGCATTTCTACTTAATGGCTTGGTCTATGGAAGAGTTTAGGGCATAATATAACTCCTTTTAGGAGTTTACGGCCCTGGGACCATATTCCCTTGGAGTTTACGGCCGTAAACTCCCTTGGAATGATGTTTTTGATGCTTTCAAGTCCCATACTCACATAGGATATGTTCTAGGAAATTGTTCAAGGCTTTAGGAGGAATTATGGCACCATTTGGCACCATTTATTGGAGTTCACGGCCCTAGAACCTTTTGGGCCGTGAACTCTCTTTCTCCCTTGAATATTAATTGATTTGGTGGTCTAAACATGTAATGTAGGCTTTTAGTTTGAGATTCGAGGCTTTGAGGGACTTTGGGACACCTTTAGCCCTTAAAATGGAGTTTACTCCCCAAGTGTTCTTGGGCGGTAAACTCCCGAATCTTAGGGTTTTGTTTGTTTTCTAGTCTCAAACACACTTATATACAAGCCTAAGTTCGTTACCTAACACGGGGAAAAGACTAGGTAGCATTTCAGCCACATATAGGAGTTTACTCTCCAAGAACGTTCTTGGGCGGTAAACTCCCGAATCTCACAGATTTGATATGTAATCTAACTTATTAAGCACATAATAAGCATTATAAGACAACTAGAGAAGTGTACTCACGATTTGGGATAAAAACCCGAAGATCCGTGAGAGAGAAAATGGCTTTTCTCTAGTTGGAAATGCGAATAATGAATGAATTTGGTTCCGAACTATTTATAGTCCTGAGATATTTTTGGCAGAAAATATTTTTATTCCTGAAATGATTTCTAATATAACTGAGTGTTGGGATAACAGTGTTGCACAAAACCCTAGTGCAACCACTCTCCTGATATCTCCTTAAGTGTAAATCCTGAAAAACTGCCAAACTTATACCCGAAGTCTGGAATTTCACTGAAACTGTTCTAAGCTCTATTGTCTTGATATGGTTTGTTCAGAATGGAAATTTCGGGTTGTCACAGTAGGACCTCTCATTTGAAGAATTATTTGGTCTTACTGATATGTGATTGTATCATTTGAAGAATTATTTGGTCTTACTGATATGTGATATGTAGGTAAGGTTGACAGGAATTTCTTATGCAGAAGATGTCAGAGAGTAGGTCAGAGATATACCCGAGGGTAAGCCTAGGATGAGATTAGAGCAGCGAGCAGTAACAGTAGAAGGGACTTGGTGAAGTAAAGGAGGGTTAAGATGTGGAAAGTATGGATAGATGTCGAAGGTAGTATAGGACCATACTACTGAAAGCATAGGATCCATCCTCGAGTCAAGGAGGGTTGAGATAGATCCAGGGAACTTGTAGAGTGTATGAGACCTCTCGAGGTTATATATGACCCTGACGATTATGTGTTTTGTTTCAGAATGGTGGTGATACGTGATATGTGCATAATTAGTCGTATATTTTGTGTTAAATCTTAATAATTTTTGGCTATTTTATTACAAATTATGAACAAAAGGTACTTAAATATGTTTAAAATGTATTTGTAGCCTAAAAGATGAGCTCGAAAGTAAAAGGAAGCAGAAAAAGCAATAGGAAGCTCAGGAATTGAAGAAAGAAGAAAGAAAGAAAAAAAAAACCCTGAAGAACTCGGCGAGTTGGGTGCCTACTCGCCGAGTAGGCTTGAAGATTCGCGGTCCAACAAGAGTCCTTATCGTATATGGATATTAAGTGGTGGACTCGCCGAGTTGGTCTATGGACTCGACGAGTAGCCCCTGTTTTCAGAGACTATATAAAGGGCTTTAATTGACGAATTTGGGACTTCTCTCTGGAACCCTTGGGGATCAATTTTCGATTCAAGTTGTTGTTGAAGCTCTGGAACTCGAAGATCAAGTCTAATCATTCGATTTTGATAAGATCAAGGCAAATCAAGTGTGCTCTTTACCTAATCTTTTGTTTAAACTATGTTTGCATCAATTGATTTCGTTTTTGAGTTGTTTTCTACTTTAATCATGAGCTAAAAACTCATAGCTTCTATTTTTGATAGATGACTTTATGAATATGGTTTGATTTTATGATTGGATTAATTTAATTTGGTGATTTTGTTTTGTTAAGCTTGTTAAAGAACCTTATGTGTTAATTACAACTATTTTCTGTTAATTAACCAGTATATTAAGTTGCATGAACATCTTTTAATTGCTAATTTCATATGATTAATGTGAAAACATTGTTATATGCCTAGGAATAAAGAACGTGAAACTAGGGTTAACTAGAAAATAGGAAAATTCATGTGTAAGCCTTGTGTGACGAACCATCAACAAGAGGTTAACTGAATTAACAATTTGATTAGCTACTACAAGTCTTACTTAACCCGAATCAATAAACCAGGAAATCTATTAATTTAATGACTTGATCACTGCTTAAATTGATTTGTTTTCTAAGGATTAGTAATAGCGAACGTGAACCTAATCACACTAATCGGTAGCCAATGCTAATTAATCCATTGCACTTGTCATAAAATCAACCATATGAATAAATGATTCAAAACCTAAACAGAAGTCTTCCCCATTATTGAATTTAATTGATTTTCATTTGCTTAGTTGTTAGTTGCTTAGTTGAGTATTAGTTAAATATTTAAGTTTCTAGCTCCTGCAAAACTAGAGAAAAACCTTTCTTTTGTTGCTTGTTTTTAGATAATATTAGTAATTAACTTAATTATCATTCCCTGTGTTCGATACCCTGCTTGCTAAACTATACCACCAATCGACATGTCCACTACCTTTTGTGTGTCTAATTTACATTAAAAAGTAGGATTAAAACTAGTGCATTCAACACACATCAAGTTTTTGGCGCCGTTGCCGGGGAACGGTCCAAAGGGCCGAAGGGGTATGTCAGCACCCTGGAATACTAGGCTAGGTACCATTCGATAGGACCGAAGGGGTATGCTAGCACCCTGATATGCTAGGAAGTTAGCGGTTGAAGGAGACCGAAGTGGTAGATCAGTATCTGACTATGATAGACTGTATGTATGTTATTTGGTATGTGGTATGATGGGGGAACTCACTAATCTTTGTGCTTACGGTTTTCAGTTTTTATTTTAGGTCGTTCTTCTTCGAAGGGAAAGGAGCTGACACGGTAGAAGCACATCACACACACAATTTTCCACACCAGAGATCTATGGGATTTATACTCTGATATGATTTTTTAATGACATGTTCTGACTATAGATACATTGGTTTGACATATGCATTATTACTATATGATTTTCAGACAAATGCTTTTATAATTGCTTAATTTTAAATGAAATTTTTGGTCTGTATTTTTGGGATGTTACAAAATCAATAGAGGTTCATACTTAGTCTATAGCTGAATTCCCATTAAGTGTAACTAAACATCCAATTAGTGAAAAGTCAATGGTCGAAATCGACAGTCAACTGTCAGCTACCACTGCGTCGCAGTCAACTCTCTAGGTGGCGCTGCAGTTACTAAATGACAAAACAGTTGTGTTTGGATCCTGAGAATTGCTTCGCATCGCATAAAGCATCGCATAACGATTTGCGTCCAAAACAACTTAATCAAATGAGCTCTTAATCCTTAAGTTAAGAGCTCAAAAGCTCATATCTGAATTGACTAATGTTTTGTATGGATACAGTTTCCAACTTTATCCATTCCTTACACTCAATTGACAAACATCTTAAACCTTAACATCACTAAGGGACAAAATGATTAAAGTATCATGCATGACTTGGAACTCGACTTCCTAGCATTATAATGGTCTAAGAGTGATAATTAAACAACCATAACCATCTGGAGTTCCCAAACTCCAAGAAATCACAATAAAATAGACCAAAAAAGTAGCTAAAACTCTCAAATATCATAGATCTAAGCGTAAAGTATGAAAAAGGTTGAACATTTGGCACTTACAAAGGTCCAAAGATGGTGAGAAGGGTGAAATTATTTTGGATCTTTCTTCCTTGCACTACAAAACCTTGGTATCACTTCAAAATCTCACCAAAACACCAAATCTCTAAAACACACACACAAAAGGTGGTGGCACGGCATGGGGTGTGAATGTCGATAGTGTCAGATCGGGATATGCATTTTACTTCCAGGTTCTGGAAGAGGTTTCATGAGGAGTTGGGTACCCGACTACACTTTAGTACCACATACCACCCACAAACGGACGAGCAGAGTGAGCGAACGATTCAGACGCTTAAGGACATGTTGCGAGCATGTGTTATGGACTTCAAAGGAAGTTGGGACACCTATTTGCCCTTGGCTGAGTTTTCTTACAACAACAACCACCATTCAAGTATTGGTATGCCTCCCTTCGAGCTCTTATATGGGAGGAGGTGTCGGACTCCCATCTATTGGGGAAAGGTAGGGCAGCTAATGATGGGTGGTACTGAGATAGTGTTAAAGACGACCGATCAGATTCAACAGGTCAAATAGAGGTTACTGACAACCCATAGTCACCAGAAGAGTTACGCGGACCGGCGATGATCCGAGCTTGAGTTACAGGTTGGAGATTTTGTCCTCCTAAAGGTATCCTCATGGAAAGGGGTGATCCGATTCAGAGTGTCTGCCAAAGTGGGGAAGGTAGCTTACCGGTTGGAGCTACCTATAGAGTTGAGCCAGATTAATACAACCTCCCACGTGTCTCAATTGAGGAAGTGTGTGGCTGATGAGACGATGGTGGTACCTTTAGAGTCCAAAGGTCCTAGCTTTATCCAGCTAATAAAAGATCTTTCATGATTAAGACCCTAAATAAGAGTTGTTTTGGCATTTCAAGCCCTAAGTGCCATGCATGAACGCAAAGCTTGCAGCTTTACGTGACATTCGAGCCTTGGGAGGCTAGATCTAGAGTTTGGGTTTATAGATCTTACTTAAAACTTATGAATGATGAAGTAGACTGAATGGACCCGCCAAGTCAATGAGCTGATTCGACGAGTCGGCTAAGGTTTTCCCCGATAAGTCTAGACATGGGTAACTCATTGAGTTGACGAGACAACTCGACGAGTTAAATTGGATTTTCACGACATCTCATAGGAAACGAGGGGAATCGACGAGTCACATAGATGCACTCGGCGAGTCGGGTCAACATGGACTATTGGCTCGAGTGTTGACTTCTGTTGACTTTAGGGTTTGGTCAAGACAGGGATTATAGGGACCATAGAGGCATAAAATGGTCTTTTACTCATTTCAAGAGTTTGAGATAGAAAATAACTTAGAGTCGTGATTTAAGTGTTAATTAGAAATAATTATCCTATGTGTTAGGCGGAGGCTAGTTCGAGATTCGTGTACGAGGTTATTTGCTTGCTTACGAGGTGAGTCTTCTCACTATACTTACCTAGAGTGGTAACCTTTGTGTGACCGGAGGGTCTTATGTGCTTATATTGAGTATTGTGATATCCTGCATTATGTATTTGTGATTTATGCTGTATATTATTCTGAGCTTACCGAGTTAGGACTGGAGGGTCCACTCGAGTTGTGGGATCGGAGGGTCTTATTTGAGTATAGTCATGAAAGACTAATGAGATGTGTGTGATATTTTGGGGAACTCACTAAGCTTCGTACTTACCGTGTTATGTGTTTCAAGTACTTCTCAGGATCACGAGAAGGCACCGACTTGATTGTACACACACGAGTTGGAGATATGTTTTGGAGGATCCTGGATTGCGTTTTAAACAATTTATGAACATGCGCTTTTTTATAACTCGATATTTGGGGGTTTTTGTGGTTGTGTTAATAAAATTAATGTGATTTTTAAATGAAAATTTTGTTTGGAAATTTACGGTGTTACATTTAGTCCAAAATGTTGTGCATGACTTATTACTTAATATCATATAAATTATGTAATGTTACTTGCTAATGAAAATTATTATTTCCAAGAAATAAATAATTTCCAATTATTTATAAGACTTTATTTAATATTTATTAAAATTAATTTCTAATAAATAAGCAAGTTATTGTTAGTTTGACACATTAGTATTATATGTTAATTAGCAATATCACTTTAATATGATTCTTGAGCATACAAGATCTTTCAAACATAACATGAAAATGTTTTTTTTCAACAATTTTAAGCATGACATGCAAGTCTTAAATGAACTTCTCTTAACTATTTGTATTATAGTTCATAATGAATTGACACATGAATTAGACGAACTATTATGAATCATCATTACTCCATTCCCATGCTCATATGAGATCCAAATCTCTCAAACTAGTCAATGTAGATTCTTCTTCTTCAAACCAAGAGTGTCAACAAAATGACATTTCTTCATTTTCCATGCATGGAATGGTTTGTCCGGTTCATATAGTTACTGTTTAGCTTGCTGATGAAATGTGTTTTTTCAGCTCATTAAGCATCTTAAATGTTGAATAGTTTTCTCCTAGGGGTGAGATTTAGAACCGGAAAATCGGAATCGGACTGAAACCGGAACCATTAGAACCGGAATATATATAACCGGTTCCGGTTCCGGGTTCAAAATTTGGCTTTATCCGGGTTCCGGGTAATCCGGGTTTGGGTCCATCAGGTCCGGGTAAACCGGGTCTAAAAACCAGAATCGGATTTTGGAACCGAAACCACTTTTAGGGTTGGAACCGGTTTTTTGTGAAACGTTTAAAAGATGAATATCTCATTCGTTTCAACTCCGATTGACATACGGTTTTTTCCAACATGCAGTTTAGAGTTTGTAAATGATATTAAACTATAAAATTTCCATTTTTAGTTTTAATTGACTTATAGTCCCCCAAAGTCGATATATCAAAGCTGGAACTTTTTAGTTTTTTTAGTTTTTTTGTATTCGGTGAAAGTTTTAAAACATGCATATCTAATTCGTTTGAATTCGGATTTACATGTGGTGTTTTCCAACTTGTAGTTTACAGTTTATACATGATTTTAGACTATAATTTTGTCATTTTTGGTTTAACATTCAATGATTTACAGTCCTCCGAAGTCGGGATATCAAAACTGAAAATTTTTAACTTTTCAGCTATTTGTTTTTGTACTTTGTATTATGTGAAAATGTTAACACATGCATATCACATTCGTTTAAAGTCGGATTGACATGATGTTTTTTCCAGAGTGTATTTTAGAGTTTGTACATGATTTTTTACTATAATTTTGTTAATTTTGGTTTCATATTCAATGAGTTACAATCCTCCAAAGTTGGGATATCAATATGAAAATTTTCAAAGTTCAACCCACTAAGTAGTAAGTAATTACCAAAAAATTCTGGTTTTTCCGGTTCTAGACCCACTTTACCCGGAACCATACCTGGAATCGAACCGGAACCAGTTCTTATATACCGGTCCGGTTTCTGGTTCTACAAAATCCCGTTAACCGGTTCCGGGTCCATCCGGTCCGGGTTTGGACCCACTTTCACCCCTATTTTCTCCATATCCTTTTAAAGGCATCAAACCATGCTTTCAAGCATCAAATATGCAACCTAGGGCTGTGCATGAGTCGGTTTTGGACCCAAACCCAACCCAACCCATAAATGGTCGGTTTCTGGTTTTCAGAACCCAATAGGATCGGTTTCTGGTCGTTTCGGTTTCTCGGGTTCTGGGTTCGGTTTGGTTGGTTTTTCGGTTTCTTGGGTTCAACCCATATACTCATGGGTTATGGGTTTAAACCCATGGGTTTCGGGTTTTAACCCATTTTATATAAACGGAACAACAAGCTAAATACTTAAAAAACATCAAATTGAAGTTAAATACTTCAAAAAACGTAAGCCTTACAACAAATAGTCTATTACAAGTTACAACCAAAGCCCGAAATAGTCTATTACAACCAAAACACAATCAAGTATGGGTGGTTTCTTGGGTTGGATGAGTTGATTTCTTGGGGCGGTTTGTCGGTTTTAAGTATGGTTCGATTTCTTGGGTTGGATGGGTCGGTTTCTGGGTAAAAACCGAAACCGAACCCGATTTTTCGGTTTTTAAAAATATCAAACCCAAACCGTCGGTTTTGCTTCGGTTTCGGTTTTTTCGGTTCCGGTTTCGTCGGTTTTAATCAGTTTCTCGGTTTTTTGGTTTGGGTTTTGCAACCTCATTTTGCTAATCAAACTTCATTGTCTAGGTAATATGAATGCCAGTATAAACCTTTTAGGATCGGAGGCAAATCAGGTAAAACGCTAGTGATGTGTAACATCATCTTTGTTTGGGGATAATCCTCAAATTCCTATGCCAATTAGTAAAGGTCGTTCCATTTAGTTTGTCCTTCTCAAGAAGAGAATCATGAGGAAGTTGTTGATGGTTGTTACGACCATCTACACAAGATTTAAAGTTTAATTTTAACATTTTTTATATTTAATCATTATCACCCTTAGGTTTGACCATGGTGAAGTTCACGTTGGGAGGATAAAATGGTTAGGTATAACCATGTCCAAAGTTGTATTCACAAGTTGTTCAAACTTCTAAATAATCAGATTTAAATTTAGAGTATTTATTAAAGATGTATAATCTATATTTTACAAAAAGAATTGTGTTAAAAATATATTGCTTACATACAAAAATATTGTTTAAAGTTGTTTTAATTATTTCATAGTTTTAGTGACGCAAATTTTTCTAAAACAATTTTTGATTTTTATTAAGCTTAAATAAATTGTGATGTGTTTGTTCAAGCACAAAGCGGCAAAACCCATAATTAATTCATGATCTATTATATATAGACTAACAATTCGTGTAGGCGTATTTTTTTCATGTGTTAGACATGAATTTGACACGACACAAATACACACAAAAAAATAAACTATTTTTATTTTTAAAATGTATTCGAAACACGTAATGTTTCGTGTCTCTTACGAATTTATGTATTGGTGTCTCGAATTGCAAGTTGTTTCATATGTTGGACTTGTCACTTTCGGCCTTGGGCCAATCAAATTGCCAAGGTTGTGGGGCCAATAAGCTTTGGGCCGATCAATGAGAGTTTTATTTCTGAATAAAAAAATTTAGAACTTCATTTTAGTTTTCGTTTTTTTTTTCTTTCGGAATGACATTTTTATTTTTAGTTTGAGTCGACTTGGATTCAAAATTATATATATAAGGTTACGTTGCGTATGATTAAATTAGTGACGCTACTACAAAAAAAAAAAAAAAAAAGCTAGCGGATGACGGCGTTCTTTTATAATTATAATTTTCACAGTTGATGGTTGGTAATTAAAACTTTAGCGTAATATCATAAATTAAGAAAACTTGCGTTTATTAAACAAAATCATAACTAATTTTATAAACTCCATCTAGTCTACATAACATAAAAATATGGCTCCACTAACATTGTAAAGTAGTCATGTCTGCTTTCCACACTTGTGATATGCAATTCTTTCATCACAAGAAAGAAGTAAGAGGACGCAAGGAATCGAGTATTGGCAACAAAAGCTCCTTCTTGCTTGTGTTTATATATAAACTATAAACCAAGAGTTTTAAAGCATGCCAAATCAAGCCAAAGAAGAACTCTTTTGAAGCATTCCAATTTCCAACTTACAACACCAAAAAATATGTTGGATTGGGCACCAATATTGGTAGGGTTATTACTGTTCATACTTTTGTCGCCTGGACTCATTTTTCAAATTCCTGGAAACACACGTACTGTTGAATTTGGCAACTTCGGTACCAATGGAAAAGCTGTTATAGTTCATACCTTTCTTTTCTTCGGAGCCTTCACTATACTCATTTTAGCTACTGGAATGCATATATACACGGGCAGATCCTAAAGAAAAACTTAGCAACAACCTACCATGTAATGTTTTGTAGATTTTACAAATTCTTTAATCTAATTATCTTGTCTTCATTAGCCATTATTGAGCAACTATCTTTTATGATTTGGCTACTTACCGCAATGTTGTTCGTTGTATTATAGTTCTGTTGTGACTTTTCTAATTATTTTATCGTATTGTATTGTATTATTTGGTTACTGATTTTTTTTTGGGTAATGATAAGTATTGTACATTGCATATGTAACATGAAAGTGCTCTTTAGTGTCAAATGTTGGGTAAAGTTATGAAACTTATGTGTTGAATACATCTTAGAGCAAAGCTGTCATATGTGTAAACTAAAATCAATTCTTAATCTTCATAAAAATTGTGTAAATATTACGAAGGGTTAAATCCTGTAAAGTTTAATAAATATAAAGATAGAATATTTACATAACCCAAATAAAAATATAGCGTTTTATCACTATAAAAAGTAAATTCTTCTATTAATACATTTTTCCAATGGTTAGCATATTAACTGACGGTAATTTCAACATTTTATTAGTGGCGAATCTATAACAAAAAATCAAATGGTTCCTAAATTAAGTGAAGACAATAAAAAACATCAACAACATTTTTGGGGGTCGGGTCGTGTATCTTAAAAGAACTGAACCAGTTCAATTGGTTAAAAACGATCAAACGCCACCGATTAAAAATTTTAAAAACCGATTGAAATATAACTAAAGAACTCATACGGTTTAATGAAAAACTAGTTGATTATTAGTCAATTGATAAAGCAGCGAAATGAGAGTGAGAGTCTTTGGCATGTGGACTTCTTTTTATTAGAGCAACTTATTTATTTATTAGTATTTTAAGAGTGTCGATTAAGAGTGGTTTTGTTATCAATCTTATAGTTTAAAATAACAAATTTCCCCTAATAACTTATATTTTTCTCTTTTTTAAAATAGTTTTTTAAGAATTAAAAAAAAAAAAAAACAAACTCAAGATAGGTTATCTATTTTTTCTAAGATAGTTCCTAATTTTTCTACTATATATATTGTAAATGAAATTGAGAACTTAGGTAGGACCTAGAACCTACCCAAGCCTTTGGTGGATACGCCCTGCAACTAATATATATATATATATATATATATATATATATATATATATATATATATATATATATATATATATATATATATATATATATATATAGAAAAGTTCAATAGAGAACCATAATTATGGGTTCTTCGAGGAACCAAATCTTTTTTTTCAATTTCTGGAGCTTATTCTTTATCGAAAAAAGATCTAAAAAATATCTAAATTCATATATTAACATTGTGAATGTGAAAAATATTTTTCGGATTCACCGTGTGAATCCGGATTCACGTTGTGAATTTTCGAAGATTCACATTGTGAATTTGACGTAAAAAAAATCAAATTTTATATCATTGGAAAAAAAGATAAAAAGTTATGAATTTCGGTATTTTTAGTTTTTTTTTATAAAAAATAAGTTTTAAAAGTTGAAAAAAAGATTGGTTTCTTGGTTAATTATGGTTCTCTATTGAACCTTACCATATATATATATATATATATATATATATATATATATATATATATATATATATATATATATATATATATATATATATATATATATATATATATATATATATATAAAAGGCCCGGGACAAAACAAAAATAAAGCCCTTCAAAATACCATATAATATAGTGAAATTATTAAAATTCATATATAAAATAATAGATGATACATAAAAAGAAAAAAAAAACTTATAAAAATTCATATGCTAAAATTCATTCCTATTAACGTCATTATCCTTTTGCAAGTAATATTATGATTTTAGTGGGTGACATTATACTACTCTCACTCTTGCCGTAGAGCCTTTTTAAGATAATATTAATTGTTAAAAAATTCATTTCCTATTTAGTTTCCAAATAATGTTTTCTAGACAATATTTTATTGTAAAAATTATATATAAACCACTTATTTGAAACCTACATTTCGGGGTGTTTAAATAGGGAAAAAAGTGGCTGTTTATTGCTTATTGCTTATTCTCACCACACTAAGCTGAGTTGAAGTGTTTGGATAGGAAGCTTAACAAATCAGCTTATTGTGGTAGGAATAAGCTAAATAAGTTGATTTTAATAAGCAATGGGGGGATTGCTTATTGCTTATTGTGATAGGAATAAGCTAAATAAGATAATTCAAACACTTTTTAAAAAACTGCTTATTCCCACCACGATAAGCTAATAAGCTCAAAACATATTTATCCAAACACCCCCGAAGGAAAATTCGAATTTATCATTTATACTTCTAGCACTTTAAGTTAGATGTGTCAAATTGAAGTGTTTTGGCGGAGCTTCAGTTCCATCGGCCATGATTATCAACCGATGTAACCTCGCTTTCTTAATACCATTGTTTCTCCCTTCTTCGTCACCACCCATTGAAATTGGCCTTCCACCTTCAGCTCCGTCGTCGGATTATTCAGATACCGTTTCAACGATTTTCAACACTGCTAGGGTTTCGGAGCAAGTGATTCATCTTAATTTTGTCTCTCGTGTTATCAGTGGTATTAATGGACGGATAAAAGTCGATGATAACACTCGTCCTTTGTGGTGGTGATTTCTAATCTTCAACAAGTTATTTTCTGAAATTTAGATGTTATAAATGAAGGAATTCTCATTGTTAATATATTTATTACAAGTACTTATATTTAATATGATTTATTTATATAAATCTGATCGTTTGTGTTGATGAATTGTGAATGATATCTATTTCAAATTCAGCTTCTAACCAAATCAAACATGTTGGAACTTAGGGGATTAATGTTTTATTTAGGAGTGGGTCTGGCCGAAACATCAATTCATATTGCAAAGACTCAATCATGTTTCCATTTCTGACTTTCATCTTCAAATTAATGGTTTTTAGTTTTTTTCAGCATTATAGAGACTAAATATGTCTATTTAACTTCCCAAAAGCAATTATGCTCGGATTTGTGTTTTAGTTAACAATCTAATGATTATCTTATTTAAACAGGATATCAGGTGGTAGGCGTTAATGGATCTTCCAAAAAACAAGAATTGTAGAAAATGGAGATTTGAAGATGCCCAAAATGGACACAACCAGTAATGTTAATATCTCAGGTTGAATAAAATGTTGAAGATTAGTTCTTATTCGCCTCACTTTTTTTGTTTATTCCAAGTCTCATCATGTTTATGAAATCTTCTGTATGTGAGAAAATGTAACATCCGGATTTCCAGGTATTATATTGTATCATTTTTTTTGGAGTTAAGAGAGGGACTCGACGAGTCGACGCCTAGACTCGTCGAGTAGGATAGCATATTGTTGACTAATAAATGAGGGGACTCGACGAGTTGGTAAGGGTGGACTCGACGAGTCCGTGCTGACGACTGAAACCCTAAATCCCCGGGCATGTGCCCTATTTAAAGGACCTTATAGCCTTTTGTATGGCCACCTGTCCAGAGAGAGTGCCCCTTGAGAGCTTGAGCGAGTTTAGAGAGAGATAAGGCTATATTGATCAATTTTGGTGTGATTTAGCAAAGGAGAAGTTATTTCCAGCAAGAGGAGGTCAAAGGAGCTATGGATCTAGGGTTTTCAAGTTCAGATCTACACTTTTGAGGTATCAAATCGAACTTCCTTTCTGTTTTGGGTTAAGATCCATGATCTAGGGTTTTCTATAGCCTTTTTAGAGTTTGATAAGTGGAGTTTATGGTCCTTTGCTGTGCTAGGCCTCAGATCTGGACCCATGGAGGTCCAGAGAGCCTTCCCCATTATGCTTTTTGTGGTTCCATGGAGAAAATGGACATAGGTTGCCATGTTAGAAGAGATTTCACCAAAATAAGCCTTGGGGGCAATACATGTGTAGCAAGATTCGACCTTTACGTGATTATTGGTTATGGGGAGGTCGGATCTATAGATTAGAGAAACAGATCTGACCTCAAGAGGTCAGATGAGTGTTGTCATGGGAGGAACTTGCCGAGCCCATAAGGGACTCGACGAGTCGAGTCGGGTTGCCGCATGATTCGCGATCCGTGATAACCCGTGGGGTGTAGGGTTGACCCAGTGAGTCGAGTGAGGACCAGGGGCGAAGAGGACACGCATGTACTCGCCGAGTCACACGAGTTCACTCGACGAGTCGGGTCAAAGTTTGACCGTTGACTTTTGTTGACTTTTAGGGTTTAATCAGTGTTTGGACTTATGAGCCATTAGAGGGGTAGAATGGTCTTTTACCCTTCTTAGAGAAATTATAGAGGGGGGTTAGCCTAGCCTTTAGAAGTTGTATTAATTAGAGTAAATATTTATGTGATTAGGCGGAGGCTAGTGTAATATTTCGGAGTTCAAGGTTTATCGAGTTACCCGAGGTGAGTCTTCTCACTATACTTTACCTTGAGTGGTAATTAGAGTTATGTGATAGAGTATCTTGTATGCCATTTATGTGATGTGTTGCACAACATTATTTCTATGTGATTTATGTTGTGTGTATATCAGAGTTACAGAGTTAGGACTGGAAGGTCCACAGAGTTAGGACCAGAGGGTCCACAGAGTTAGAGCCAGAGGGCTCACAGAGTTATAGCCTCGAGTGGCTATTATATGTTAAATGTGGTATTTTGGGGAACTCACTAAGCATTTATGCTTACGGTGTTTTGTGTTATGTGTTTCAGGTACCAGTGAGGATCGCAGGAAGGCGCCGGCATGATCAGTACACACTATTGGAGTTTTTATACATTTGATCTTGGGATGTGTTTTCATGGATTTTGAGATGTGATACAATGAGATATGATAATGTCTATGAATGAAATTATAAATTTTAAAAGTGAAAAATTGTTTTGAATTTACGTTGTTACAAAACAGGCATATGAAGATCTATCAACAAGATATTGTTAATGTATTAGATTAGCGGGTACTTGAGGGCATGTGTCTGTTCCTATCCAAAGAGTTTGTTGCTTTCCATTTTAAATTCATCGATCTGGAAATCATGTTTGCTTTGCTAATGGTTGTGGGATTTTTAGTGTATGTTGTTTAGTTAAAATTACTAAAAATGTTCAAATGAATTGACCATATGTTTTCATTTTCACTGGTTTGAATACGGAGGAGTGATTTTCTTATGATGGGTGCATCCAATTGGAAATCAATTATGCCCTGTTGTTGTCAGGCTCAGCATCAGTTAGTTTCTGTTTGTTTTCCCTAAATTAAAACTTCAAAACAAAATTTTATTGTGTGTTGAAACGTTTTGAAATCACAGGTCACATTGTTGAGTTCAGGTATTTATTTCCATACAAAAATTCAAATTTTTATTTTTTAATTAATAAAAATTGTCTTCATAGTTTTTAATGTTTAATTAATGCGGAAACATGGTGTTTCAGGAGATTTCTCCTCAGGCTCTTACTTTGATGTTTGATGACTGATGTGTTTGGAAATAATTCCTTTTTAGACTTATTTGATCGATCGAATGATATTGTTTCAGTTCTTTGAGCATGGAATGTATGGACAATTGATAGAATAGGGTGGAAAGCTATTGGGGCATTTTTTGACACTTACCCTTCGAATATACGGTTAATGAGTTTTCGAAAAGATAAAGTTTAGTATGTGTTATCCAAAAACATAGAGCAAGGTGATGGATGAAATACTTAACTGTGTAAGCATGCTAGCACAACATCAAGAAACTAGACATGTGTAAAATGGTCCAAAAAAACTGTCCCTTTTATGTTCGTTTTTTTAGGAGTTTTTCTTTTTTACAGATTATGTTTTTATTAAAGGGTTACCTACAGCAAATAACGATGTACTTTCACTTATTTGTCTATTATAGCACCCTACTTTCAACTCTTCTTATCAGACTATTGTATTTAAAAGTATATGCCTAATTCTAGCAATAAAAAGTTATGTTACAAATGACAATTTGCAAAAAAAAATTTCTCATCTAACACTACATTTGACACCAACAAATCTGGAAAAAAAATGTCTTCCGACCCATGCAAAGCATGGGTCCCTACACTAGTTCTAATGAAAAAACTAGTACAACAATATGATATTGTTTCTTCTATTTTTCTTCTAGAAGATTTTCCTATACATAAAAACACATAACATAATTTAACTCTTATAAAAATTAAGAGAAAAACATAAAACAAAGAAACACACAAAACTTATAAAGTCTATGGTTTTACAAAACTTGAATACTAATCGCTTGTTACATAAAATAATTGAAGTCTTTAAAGTAGTGATAAAAATATACAACCGATAATCCAAAATATGAATTCATGGATAATCTAAAATATGAATTCATGGATAGTAAGGAACAACGATCAAATCATAGAACTTGAAATGTTGAAATTTAAGGAAGTAATGTTAACTAGCAAAGAACACCCACGAATTACCAAGTTACACTTGGATTGTTGACATATTGGAATTGGATTATCCAAGAAATAAGTAACAATAAAGAAATTAGATCCAATATTTTGCATGCAAGAGCATAAGGTTGAAAGATTTCAAGGTAAATGCTTCTTAATTTTTGTTTGATGATTTTGTTTTTGTGACATCTTGGAATTCGATTATCTAGGCAAGACATAAGTAGCAATAGAGAAATTAGATACAATATTTTGCTTGCAAGAGCACTAAGGTTTAAAGATTTCAGTGTAATTGTTCTTCAATTTTTGTTTGATGATTTTGATTTGACAAAATTGCACGAATGGTTCATGTGGTTAGCTGAAAACTGTCACTTTGATTTAAAAAGGTTTAGACTAGCACCAAAGGTCCATAATTTTCATTTTGTTGTGAGTTTGATCATGTTTTGTTTTTTTATAATGACGATTTTGCCCTTGATATTTTATTTTTTAGTTTTTTATTACAGAAATAAAAAAAACAAAATCTCTCTCTCTCTCTCTCTCTCTCTCATGTGTGTGTGCCCCTTTTTCTCAAAATCGATCCTTGTTCACAATCGATCCTTCTTCTCTCTTTAAGAACGTTGACCATACACCCCCGTTATCTTTAGGCCTGCCCTTCATTTCTCGCTTGCCTTCATAATCTTCCACCATACTGATAAGATTTAAGCACTACATCATTCCTATGGTGTACATGCAATCTTAATGCTTTGGATCTAGGTTTTTCTCAAGTTATACATGAAAATAATCATCCAAAGCTTAAACCCTAGTTCTAGCATACAATTTTCGAGATTTACAAGATAGAATAAAGTTAGATGAATACCTTTAACTTGTAGGTTGAATATCTTGACTTTCAAGAGCGTAGTGCCCCAATTGTTGCACCTCTAGTGAGTCACAAACACCAAGAACAATTGGTAGAATATGAGAGAGAGAGAGAGAGAGAGAGGTTGTGAGGCTCAAAATCAGATATGGTATTCTCTAGGTTTCTAGTAGCCTATTTTGGGGATCTAGGGGGTTTCTTAAATAGGTGAGCTGCTAGGGTTTCAGGTAAAACCCTAATTGACCGCTTAATCCTTAAGCAACCCAATAGATCTTTCCAGAAAGGCCCTTTGGATGAATTCTAAGTGGCTACACTTAGAATTTCGTCCATTCCTTCCTTGGGATCCATAAGCCCATCTTGGAATTATCACATAATTACAATATCAGTCCTCGTAATTCAGTTAGTCTCTTTTGATCACCAAATTAATTTCTGATCAATGCTAATTAAATAATATGATTTCTCAATTAATATATTATTCTTATAATATATTAATAAATCACAAGTAACCTCTTTCTCTATTATTCATCCTATCAAATTGTTATGTGAAGGCAACCCAAAAGGACCATGCTACTATCGGGTCAAGTACATACCAATTATAGTTATGAGCTTAGACACCTAATCCAACAGTCTCCCACTTAGATAAGTCTAATGACTATAACTGCCAATGCAACTTCAAAATCCGATTAGCAATCGCAACTCTCAAAATCCGCTGACAAACTCCGACCTAGTCTATAAAGTGTCCTTTAGATAAGGGATCATGTAGTCCTCTGTTCTCAAGATATTATGTGGACAAAGACATGGAATAGAGTCATTCTCAGTGTCCAACAGTTTGTTTCTTGATTTCCGATTTGTTTAAAATAGAACTTAATTAAACACATCAATTCAGTCCTGACCGGGCCCGACACATAAGTCAACACAAAATCATTGAGGGGCCCAAGATATCACTTTTAATCTCCTGAGATAAAAGGAAAATATAAAATTTGACTTATGTTCTTGTACTATTTACTCATTAAACCATACACAATGATACGTTTTATAACATCAAGTTACTGATGCGTTTGAACATTATCAATGTATAACCAACTTGTAAACAACAAATCATATATCTCGGTTTAAAGACTATACGATATTATCATCTCACAATCACTCGTGATAAATTCCATGAAGTGATTCATATGAGCATGCATTTGATCCAATACTCAAATCTTATTTCATGAGCACTCATGCATGTTGTAGCAAACTTTTGCTATGTCTAAACACTTAGACAGTCTACAAGCCAATTCATGACAATCTAACCTCATAGCCTACTACCAAAGTATGATCGACTATGGATTCACTACTAGAAAAATTGCCTTTAATGATGCGCAAACAATGACACACAGTGATTTACGATACGCAAAAGCGTGCGTACTAAAAATAATGCCATCTCTTATAAAATTTGAATTATAGAGGACACACATTTGTGCGTGCCCTAAAATTCGTGTAAAAAAAAACACGGAGGGCGCATATGATAAAAGGTGTGCCGTGTGCACACGTCGCTTTATATTTTTTTTCATAAACACGCGTTTTAGAAGCTCGTGGGGGAAATGAAATTCCAAAAGTTTGAAAAGCCCCCATGCTCTCCTCTACCTTCTTTCAATCGTTCTTCTCTCTCTCTCTCTCACACACAATCAAATACCAAAAATCGACTATTATTGGAACTAGGGTTCCGGTTCTTAGTGAAATCGAAGGTTTTTTGGTCACTAGGCCATGAAATTGAAATCAAAGGGGTACAATTGTTGGAACCACGAATATTGTTGGAACTAGGGTTTCGGTTCATAAACCCTCCATCTACTTCTCTCGATCTTCAGTTCCTCAAGTACTTTCTCAGCCTCTCAATCAATAGAAGAGCTGTATCACAACTACAAATTTAGAGTGATTTCCATATCAAGTAGAACAACAGCTCCGTTACAATCAAGGTCTCGAAACTCAATGGTCAATCACCATCAACATTCTTCTTCTTTATTTGTTCCATAGGCTCGTCTTCCTTTATTACAAGTTTTATAACCTTTTTAATTGAACTCGATTAACCCTCGATACCTAATGTTATCTTTTGTATTGTTGCTTCTACTCCGTTCTTCTTGAAACCTCCCCGCACTCTCATGTCAAATTCGACACTTTTGTCAAAACATAATTTATGATTTCGAGTTGAAAATCAACTGAAATGGCTATGAATGTCGGTTGGGTTGTACGATTCTCTAGAGGACGAGAGAGATTTGGATTAGATTATGGCAAATCGTAGGGCTACAGAGATTGAGCTTGATACCATGGAGGGTGTTGCGTCAAGGGAAAAGCTCCCCCATCATCTCAACGACCAAGGTCGGTTAGGGTTTCTATTTTTTGCTGTTTTATTTCCATACCTTCACCATCACCAATGTTACTTCGTGCTTCATCTGATGCATGATTACCTTCTCCTTGTTATGGTGGCAATACTCCTATGGGTCGCTCTGATTCCCCGTGGGAGAATTTTTCTCCTTCTCCTATTCCAATTAGGGCAATACTGAGAGTATGATGTTAGAGATGGAGTAAAACTCTGAAATTATAAAGGTTGTTGCAATACATCTTTGCATCAATTATTTCATTAGACTCTTTGTACTGATGTCCTCAAAATAGGGAGCTTAGACATACTCTTAAGTGTCAACATTAAAACAAAAGACTGAATTCTTCATTTAATGTAGAAAAATTTGAAAGTTGTAATAAAACTTTATAATGATGTAATAAGGTAACATTAGTATTATAGCTGCAACTAAGTCTACAGTTGGTTTGGAATTTCGAAATGATTAGGTTTCATCTCAGGAATCATGGGGCTTAACTTTATTTTAGGAATCATGTACATCCATCTTGGGTCAAATATGAATTACTATGCTATATACAGGTTTCCACATCAATGGTACAACACATGCTTGATTACGTTTTGGAAAAGTCAAGTCCATTAACTGGTACCCCACATGGAAAAAAGAAAAAGAAAGTAACAACCCATTTTAAACCTGATGATGCGGGCCATACCCGATGCACCAAGCTCACATTTTTAAGCACTTTACTTGACATTTTGTTACTAAAGAGCGACATAGACAACAGGTCTGATCTTAAATTCTTGGATATCTTTAAATTTTTTCTTCTGACTCAACAGATCTGTTACTATAGAGTTGCTAACTATTTAAGATAATAACATTTTTTTTAACTTTAAGCTGTTAAATCTTTATATAAAAAATGTTACAGATATGAATCTTAATAGTTTAATAAGGAATTGGGATATCAAGTGGAGGATGCAATCTGAAGTGGGTTCTTCTACAAGGGGTTATTTTGAACAACAATCATAAATAATTCTTATGTAATTTAATAATAAGTAAATTTATATAAAGCCTTGAAGAAATTAGCAAAAAAAGTGTTAACCTAATTTCTTTCATCTCCTTGAGCAGGTTATGCTAACATTGCCAACACCAGTAATTGATGTTATCTAAAATTTAACTCATAGTTCCATTGGTATGATCTACTTTACTTCATTCTTGAATTCACATCTCTGTTATAAAATATTTATACTTTTGTTCTATTCAAGAGCAATATTCAGGAAATTAGTTTTCAACTGAATACTAAAACTTTCAACATTCTTTTAACAGAAGTAGTAATACATTTTGATCATTTTTTTATAGTAATGGTATCGGTAATAGAGCCTTAATGCAAAAGCACATCAATATACTTGCCATAATTGCTCCTAGGCTTCCAGATCTAGGGCAAGAGATTGCTCTTGTATGATTCCATGATTCCATCTCAACATTCTCTTTATTTATTATTATAAGTTATAACTTACTAAAATTTTGATTTTTTTAAAATATTATCTATACAGGTAAATCTGATCTGAAACAATCGGATTCATCAAAGGAAAAGGAAAAGAAGGATGATGGGTCCACTGGTGCATTGACGGTTTTGCCCCTGTTTTGCCCCTGACTTTTCTACTGCTTAAATCTTAAAATTTCCGATTGATGGTGTGGTTCTTCTCAAGTAATCCATTGGCATTAAAGTGGTATTCTAAATCTACTGCTCCCTACATCTAATTTTAGTAAAGGAATTTCATTTTCCTAAAAAATGTAAAACTAGACATTTTGGGTTGTCCCATAAAGTTTCAGTTCCTGTCTACTTTGTTTTTGGCCCATTAGTAATCATAGTAATTTAAATTGGGCATTGATGATCCTGATGCAGCTAGCATGCATATGGAGGTATTGCTACAAATACAATATGGTCTATTAATGCCTTAATAGGTGAAAAATTCTTCACTTCCACACATGTTTCTCTTCATTGATTCTTTTTTTGGTGTGTGTGTGTGTTTGTTGAATAGATTGGTAGGCGTATCTTCAGGCAAAGGTTAGAAACCGATGATTGTGAAGCAGATTCAGAACAGTTTTCGGGTAGTTTTTTTTAAATAAATTGAAATTAGTAAAGTAAATGAGATACGGAGCTTGATCATTGTTATGGTCTCCAACGCAGGCATTTCAGAAGCTAATTTATGCTTCAAGACTTGTATTTGGAGAAGCTTCTGGCTTTCTTTTACCTTGGAAATGTGTGTTCATAGTTACTGAATCACAGTTTGAGGTTGCTATACATGACAATGCAAAACACTTGTATGCTTCCAAGCTAAAATTAATCACCCAAGGTAAATGCATGTTTCTTTTTTTTACGTAATGCACTCATTTGTGCTCTTAAATACTAGTCATATTAACTGGTGAATCACAATTTGGTATTGGTTTTTAACTTTTTATTTGTGCTTTTGATGCATGAATCATGTTAATCCGGAAGATCTTATTAGTCTGAGAGATGTACAACTACAGTGTCGGCTTTCAGATGAGGTACACATTTCAAAGAGCATAAACAACTTAATATTCTATAAGTAATTGTAATTTTTTAGTTATTGGTTTGGATTTATTGCAGCTAGCTAGAGATATGTTTAGGGAGCATAGTAGAAAGCTTGTTGAAGCAAACATTACAACAAGTATGAATGTACTCAAGTCCAGGACAGGAACAACGTATGTGATCTTCGCACCTCATTAGAACATACCTTTTTAACAATAGGCCAAACATATTTTATACAAAAATATCATGATAAAACCTTTAAAACGGTCCTCTTATTATTACATCTCCATCTTTCATGGCTAGAAAAGACCAATTTTGTTTATGCTTTGTAAAAATCAGAGTACTTCTTTTCATAAAAATGTTGCGGAATTTGTTCCCAGAAAAACACGATAAATACGTTATCAAAACATTTTCGAAGAAACGTATTTTATTCATTTTAAAATGTTTGGGATGTCATCATCAATACAGTAACATAAGCATAAACGGAACTTACATTTATTTACACTAGTGACCTATATCTCTTTAATCTCTCAGTGTAATGTGATTTTATATCAACACCTGTGATATAAATAAACTGAGTGGGTCAGGTTGGGAAACCTGGTGAGTACATTAGGTTTTCAACCCATAATAATATAATTGTTATGTTTAAACAATCAAATAATCAACCCAATTACCCATCCCAATTATCTTCTTTACTCTTAAGGATCTATCCTAAGAGTCATCTATCCTATATTCGTTTATTCCGAAGTCCCTTGCTTCCAGGGTTATAGGATTGGCACTAAATCCATAGCTGCCAATGCTCGTTCGTAAAGCACTAATTCCATAGCTGCTATAGTTTATTCATCGGGTACTAAATCCATAGCTACCAGTGTTTATCTAATATGTACTATGTCCATAGCTAGCAATTCCTAACATGTACTAAGTCCATAGCTACCAGTGTTTATCTAGTAGGTACTAAGTCCATAGCTACCAATTCCTAGCAGGTACTAAGTCCATAGATACCAATGTTTATCTAGTAGGTACTAAGTCCAGAGCTACCAATTCCTAACAGGTACTAAGTCCATAGCTATAAATTGTCACGCCCCAAAACCAAGAACGGCGGAAACGTTCTGGGACGGAGGACGTCATGTACAGTATCACAACAATGAAAAGTAGTAAAAAAGCAACAACATCATCCATTGCATTAATAATATAATTTTAATACAAGTGTTCTGACAAATTATGATAAACACTAAAGTATAATAAAAAAGAAAGATGAGTCTTGAACGAGCTCCATCTTCTCTAAACCTTGCATCGGTACCTGTCTATTGATGACCTGAGGATACAAGTATTTTGAAAGCGAGTATCAGCTTTAAAGCTGGTGAGATCATAAGTATTTTAGTGTCTTAATTTATATGTAAGAAACTGTTTGTATATGAACTGTAAGTATTGAAAATGTTTGTAAAACAACTGTAAACGTTTGAAAAACCCTAGAAATCCCTATGATTCCTACTATTATATAAGGGTGTCTTCTACCAAGACCTAACTGTTCTAAATATAGTCTTCTACCAAGACTTAACTGTTCTAAATGTTTGTTTCTTGTAAAGTGTGTAGTTTTCCCAAGTGTAACTATCATTAACAAAATATAGTTTGTACATTCAATGTTTAAGTGAAATGATCAATAAATATATGTAAAGGGTAAAGTAATGTAGTACTGTAGTGTTGTATTATAGGAACTACTGTTGTACTAACTACCTTAAACCGGATTTATATTAAGGTATTATGTGATAAATTGTACAATATTATCGACTAGGTAACACGACAATGTAGGTCGTAAAAGGTATGACGTTTGGCACCCGTAGACCTGCAGGTCCGGCTGTAGCTAGCAGCAAGGTGTAGGATAGTCAATCCAGTATAGATCTATACGCAAACTCACACTCTCCCTCCAAGAGACTCTGGCTACAACTCGGGCCATGACATTGAAGGCATGCTCCGATACAATGGATCACAATTATGTTAACGTATTCATGTATATGTAACGTGTTGTTACTCATTCTAGTATCATTGTATATGTTCTCTTTCTAGTATAGTTGTATATGTTCTTCTTCTAGTATAGTTGTATATGTCCTCTTTCTATTATAGTTGTATATGTTCTCTTTCTAGTATAGTTGTATATGTTCTCCTTCTAGATGTATCTATGTAAATGTAATCATGTAAACATATCTATGTAATAGTATAGTAATGTACTGTAATGTTCTACGTGTGCTAGCTGTAATGTGTGTTCTCTCTCTATCTAACATGTATAGGTTCATGAATGAACTGACTCATTGTATGATATCGCGTTCTAGTAATAGTTCTAGTATCTTCCTAAACTACCCATATGGTAGCTTACTATTAATTTAACTGGTACGTATGAACATGGATGTATACCCTTGCTACCAAAGGGCATTGGATGAACTGGAAGGACCTTTATGACTATATATGTACATATGATATATAACTAATATTTAAACAACCTTCGGACGGATACCCAATGTCCCACCAGACCACATCTCAAGCGCGAAAAGGAAATAGGGTTGATAGCCTTCCTAAGTCTTTTAAACATTTCTTATATAACTATACATATATAGGCATGCAATTGATAATATAAAATCATAAAATAAGTTTTGTAAAACCTTTGAACATAATTATTATCTAAGAAAAGATCGACTTGATGTCAATCTATAAACGGGTTGGAAGCATGGGTTTGATAAAACAGATTAAGTATAAAGAAACATTTGTTTGAAACACAATTGTAAATGAGTTTGAAATGAAACATACAGAGTAAAATGTACAGTTTAATAAGCAGTTTTAGCATATAAAGTGTTTATGTAAAACATTTGAAGGAAACTGTTTGGTAAAACGGCTAATGAGTAGCCAATCATTTGAATGTTGCTTATTAATCACATGTGATTGATATAATAAGTAGCATGATTCTACTTGTATCCCCCCATAAAGCATTTAAAAACATTTAAAACATTGATTAAGGGGTATGAAATCACCTGTTGTGGGTGATACGGATGAACTGAAGAGGTAGGACTATTAGGTGTCAAGTGAAGTCTTGAACACACTCTATGATCCTAGTTAACATATAATATCACATATATGTAAAAAATTAGTCTATAAACAACTAATAAACAAGTCAGGACACCCTAGGACATGCTAAGCACCTTTATCAAGTGTTATTAGCCTCTAGGATTGCATTAAGTGCTTGTAGGGGAAGCTATTGTGTGTAGGGCTCAAGGAAAACTCCACCATGAGGTTCACGGCCCTAATGATCCTACTAAATGAGTTTACGGTCGTAAACTCATGAGTTTACGGCCTTAAGCTCATACTTATTTGACCATTTTGTGTTTGATGCTCTACAAGACCCTAAGAAGCATTTCTATTTAATGGCTTGGTCTATGGAAGAGTTTAGGGCATCATATAACTCCTTTTAGGAGTTTACGGCCCTGGGACCAAATCCCATGGAGATTACGGCCGTAATCTCCCTTGGATGGGTGTTTTTGGTGTTTTCAAGTCCCTAATTTAACTAGGAACTAAACTAGGCTATTGTACAAGGCTTTAGAAGAGGTTATAGCATCAATTTGCCCTATTGTTTGGAGTTCACGGCCTTGGAACTTCTTGGCCGGTGAACACCTTACTCTTGGTGTTCTAATGGTGTTTGCTAGTCCTAAACTCATTAGGGTACATGTCTAAACTAGTCTCTTGGCTTAAGGAAGGCTTTTAGGGTGTTTCGGTACCTAAAAATGGAGTTCACGGCCCAAGAACATCCTTGGCCATGAACTCACTTCTAGCCTTTGTTTCTTAATGATTTTGTGGTCTAAACATGTCATGGTAGTTTCTAGGTTGAGCTCCAAGGCTTGGAGGGACATTAGGCACACTTTGGCCCTTATAAAAGAGTTTACTCCCCAAGGTGTTCTTGGGCGGTAAACTCTCAGATCTTAGCGTTTTTCTATGATTTCTAGTGTATTAACCATATAAGAAGCTTTAAAACAACACTAGATAGAAGTACTCACTTTCAGGAACGAAAGTCCGAAGATCCTTGAGAGAGAATTCGGCTTTTCTCTAGTTGGAAATGTAACTAATGAATAAATATGGCTTAGAATCCTATATATAGTCCTGGGATTTTTGGCAGAAAATAATTTATTCACGAAATGTACTCTAATATCATAGAGTTTTGAAATAACAGTGTTGCACAAAACCCTGGTGCATCCACTCTTCTGAGATCTCCTTAAGTGTAAATCCTGAAATACTCAAACTTATACCCAAAAGTCTGGAAATTCACTGTAATTGTTTTAACCTCTATTGACTTGATATGGTTTGTACAGATTGGAAATTTCGGGTTGTCACATCATCCCCCTGTTAAAGGGAATTTCGTCCCAAAATTAGAATTTAGGTAAGGAAGTAGGTATGAATGATCGAGTAGTGAGGTGGAAACTTCCTAATTGATTGGTTCTCGCTCTCCTAAGTGAAATCGGGTCCTCGGTTGGTATCCCAACGAACCTTCACTAACGGGCGACTGTGTGCTTCGTCCGCTTGACCTCTCTGTCGAGGGTCACTACGGTTCTAATACGAAGGTGAAGATCTCGACGAGTGGACTTACAAGAGTCCTAACGGAAAGGTATGGTTTCAAAATCGAGACGCGAAGGGTAAAATGTATGCTATTGAGTTCGCGGAGTAGGTTTAGTCTGTGAGATACAAGACCGATTCTAGTAAGAATCTCGGGGGTCCTAACTATCTTGGATTTAGCTTTCCACGCTTTACGAAGCGCATTAAGCCATTCACAGAGTGAGTTTTGCTAAAGAACTTGGTCCCTCACTTGGAATTTCCAAGGTTTCTTTTTCTTGTTTAACTTCCCAGTGAAGGGCCACCCCTGTAGGGTCACAGTCGTAAAGGTTTCTGTGATTTGCTAGGAGTTTTGGATGAACTATGACAGTAGGTCTGTAAGACCTAGGATCTGGCGAATTTCTGTCGGCGACTCTGGTGTCGACAAATTCTCAACGGTGTTGATAAATTGACAGAGTACTCAAGAATTTCCACATCACTAATAATGTGTCTTAGGAAATTTTGACTCTTCAATTCCAAAACTCGTGTTCAGAGAACTTTGCGAAAAGTGTCTCTGAGGGTAATGTTTCCGCGGGTTCCTTCTTACTACTAGGGTAGATAAGTAAGTCGTTACATGGAGAATGACGAACTGATCCAAGTAAGAAAGACAGACTCTATTCATTAAAATCATGAATGCTTCGGGCGTATTGGTCCTATCCGAGGGGTATCACTACGGACTCGAAGTGTCCGCATCGAGTTCGGAAGGTAGTCTTCCGGACATCCTTCCCTCTCACTCAAACTGGTGATATTCGGATATCAGGTCCATTTTTGAAAGTAATTCTTTCCTTGCGTTTGCTCAACCAATTCATCTATGCAAGACAGAGGCAACGATTTCTAATGGAAAAATTCTGGACGGTGTCCTCGATAGCCGAGGTACATACGATGCAATCCGTCGATCTGTAGAAGAATAAGACCAGAGTTCTCCAGGGTGAGAAGCCTAGTCTTCTAATTCTATTTTTTGTGTAGTTCGTTAAGTTGTCCGGGCTGTTCTTGTATCTCCGTAAGTGTTTAGACTATAGGGCGATCTGTTTACAGGAGTCATACTGGGTTCTAGGTTTGTTCACATGAAGATGCGATTACTCGTAGGCTTGGGCAGTTCTCCGTCCTAAAGTTCATATTAGAATTCATACTTGGTTCAACGATCACTATATCATGTATACGAGTCGTATATAATTAAGATTGAAAAGGTAGTCGAATAACTGATTCTTCTTTAAGCTCATATCTCATAGGGAAAAAGAAGTTAAAGTGGAATCATCAATTCTAAACCTGTAGAACCTTGATTATATATCACTCTTATGTATACATTCGTCAGTGATAGATCAACCGCATGAATCTTTGAATTCAACTTGACGTACTGTACGAGTGGTACTTTGGGGATTTCTTTGGAAGGAAAAGAAAATAAATATGAGGTACTCCATGCATGAGTACTTCGGTGTTTTGATATGATGGCTTCGCTAAAAAGACGTTTACTGAGAAAGAGATGTACTTATGAAGCTGGTAAGGTGCGGATCAAACTGAATCTAGTCGTATGGTAATGTCGGAATCATAAAGAAACTTAAAGACATTAGATTTGAACATAAGGCGTTACAGACAAACACAACCGTGCAACCATCAACAAAGTTACAATACTTTAGACTTACTACAAGACCATTGCTGCGAATGAGGTATACTACAAAAGACAAGTATACGCAGCACGAGCATCCCTATACCGACAGGATCCCGCAAAAGATAAGACTCTAGTTGCACTAGTTCTAGATAGTTTATAAGTCTGTTACAACGAAACGCCTAAATTGCATTAACGTGGGTCCGGAGTATTCTCTCCTGCGGCGGTGGTCGGTAGCATACTTCCGTCTGTGCCAACATTTGTTGCCTCTGGGCAGTTCCTTTTGTAGTGACCCACCTTGCCACAACCGTAGCAAGTCTGGTTCACACTGGTGTTGGGCAATTGGTTGATCGGCCTTATTAGGCTCTTGCAGTAATGTTTGGTGTGCCCCTTTTTGTTGCAGTTTGAGCACTGCATCTCCCGACAAGGTCCATGGTGGTGATAACTGCATTTGATGCATTTTGGAAGATTTCCAGCATATTGTCTGGCTGGGTCAGGGACAACTGGTATACCCGAAGGGATGGTAGTAGGAGGTACAGATGTCGTAGCTGTGAAGATCGTCACCGGTGGTTGTTTCTTGTTCGCCCCTCGAAGCGATTTGTCCTTCTTTTTAGCCCAAAACTTTGGTTTGCTACTCTTGGTCTCGGGACTCGGGGTGTCATGGTAGTTTGCTGTTCGTTGAGGTGTTTGATTGTTACCCGGATTGGAATTGTTGTTAACAATCCCGCTAACATTTGCATTGTTAGCGTTAAGGTGGGTTAGAATAGCTGACACGGCAGCCGAGACCGCAGCTTGAAAGGTAGCCGCATCAATCTGAAGGGTCGGTGCTTGGTTGATGGGTTGATCGTTTTTCTTTGGCAACATGAGTCTGTTCCACGGAAAGAAAATGAACTTGTGAGCGAGCATGGTTGAACCTAGATGTAGTTCGAATGTTTATGTAAAGAATAGAAGTATGTTTTCGTGAGTTTGACCTACATCCCTATGATGCAGTCCTAATACATATTGGAAGTATGTTCGCGAAGGTTTTGACCTACATCCCTATGATGCAGTCCTAGTACTGAGTGGAAGTAAGTTCGTAAACAAGACGTTTGTTGTACAAGCCAAGGTATTGATGGTTGGTGAATAACAGGATCCAACCACTAAAAGAGACTTGGAAATGTCTCCGGAGTTAAATTACTATAGTCCAATGACTTGACTAAAGCATGTTTGAGATATACTCCAATGAAAGTATTATAAGAGTACTTGAATAAAGAATGACACAGAAGTTAGCCGACTGTCAATATCTTTGATATTCATGACGTAAAAGTTCGGGAGAATGACCTTGTAAAAGGTCTTACATCATAACCAGAGAAGATAGTCCTTGACAACATAAAGACCTAACCAAAAGTACCTACGATACAAGATAATTTCATAGAAAATGCCACATCGGGCAAAGACAGAAAAACGATTCCTTTTAACAAGGACAATAAAGTAAAACATCTACTATTGGCAACGGTCATCCCTCTGGTGAACTCTCAGTTCAGCCAGTTGACCTTCGACATCAAGTAGGTGTCTTTCGTACACCCTGTGGCGTACTCGGAGCTCTATGAATTCGGCTCGTGATTCGGCCAGTGCTTGCAGCAGGGTTTCATGGTTTCTCTCAGATCTTTCACGAGCATCTTCTAGACGAATGGTGCGGATAGTATGCATTCTCGCATTGGCGACAACTTCTATGATCTGATGTAGGGCTGTCCTGCCCTGAATCTCATTTCGGGCCACTCTGCGGACCAAGATTGGCAAGATTCTGTCTGCTGAGCCCCCATTGCTCAGGTCATAGAAGCTTCGGTCACCATTAAATGGCATGGGCTGGTTTTTTCCTTGGCTCCATGTTTCCAAACATTCCACCCACTCAGGCGTCGGGCCTTGAAAAGTCGGACGAGGGTTAGGAATTGGAACGGGAGCTGCCTAGGGTAGGTTCTCAACCTCAGGTTTGGAGTTAGCACAGTCCGAAAGGTTTTTATCATGGTGATCATTCAAAGGGATAGGATGATCATTCTCTAGTTCTTCTTCAAACCATCTAGCAATGACCTCATTCGGAAGGTACTGGTTGCTGTGGGGATGGAGTCCAGCCATGTTATCTACGTGAGAATTGGGGTAAGAAAATAATTATTAGACGAACTATCTATATAATTATTTAGAAAATCTTCATTAGTTACATCGCTATTTGTGAAGTGCATACCAGTTATATGTAATCGAAACAGGATAGGCCTTCAAATAAGTGACCTTAACTCCAAATTCACACAAAATAGGGGTAAAGTAAAATATTCACAGATTCTAAGTCTATAACATCCTAATTACATATAACCTTAGTGTATCCACTTATCAACTATCAACTTGCTAATGAATATCCCGTTTTAGTTCTCAAGTATAAAGTACTTATAGTAACGCCAAATACCCCTATAGTATTTTAAGTTTAATGTTATGTTCTACTGTTCTCATTGTGGTAGGGTTGGTAAGATTTTTGACTTGTTGCAACCACACAACTACACTTAGGCACATGCTAGTCAACCCTCGGATAGTATAGTTGATCAGACTATATCTTCCTAGTTTTGACTATATGTCTCTAAATCCACCTGTGTTGCCCAACAATCGTAATTCTTTTGTACTGTCCTAGTGACACTGATTTTAGTATGAATGCAGGCACGTATACTTATTTAAATATTTTATTATTTAAAGTATAAACTCTTGGTCAGAGTATTTTTAATCCCATTGTATTTATAGTTAGTATATCTTTATGTGTTGATATACTTAATTCACTATAAACAATGCTCTGATACCATTCTGTCATACCCCAAAATCAAGAACGACGAAAACGTTCTGGGGCGGAGGACGTCATGTACAGTATCACAACAATTAAAAGTAGTAAACAAGCAACAACATCATCCATTGCTTTATTAATATAATTTTAATACAAATGTTCTGACAAATTATGATAAACACTAAAGTATAATCAAAATGAAAGATGAGTCTTGAACGAGCTCCATCTTCTCTAAACCTTGCATCGATACCTGTCTATTGATGACATGAGGATACAAGTAATTTGAAAGCGAGTATCAGCTTTAAAGCTGGTGAGATCATAAGTATTTTAGTGTCTTAATTTATATGTAAGAAATTGTTTGTATATGAACTGTAAGTATTGAAAATGTTTGTAAAACAACTGTAAACGTTTGAAAAACCCTAAAAATCCCTATGATTCCTACTATTATATAAGGGTGTCATTTACCAAGACCTAACTGTTCTAAATGTAGTATTCTACCAAGACTTAACTGTTCTAAATGTTCGTTTCTTTTAAAAGTGTGTAATTTTCCCAAGTGTAACTATCATTAACTAAATATAGTTTGTACATTCAATGTTTAAGCGAAATGATCACTAAATATATGTAAAGGGTAAATTAATGTAGTACTGTAGTGTTGTATTATAGGAACTACTGCTGTACTAACTACCTTAAACAGGATTTATATTAAGGTATTATGTGATAAATTGTACCATACTATCGACTAGGTAACACGGAAATATAGGTCGTAAAAAGGTATGACGTTTGGCACCCTTAGACCTGCAGGTCCGGCTGTAGCTAGCAGGAAGGTGTAGGATAGTCAATCCAGTATAGATCTATACACAAACTCATGCTCTCCTCCAAGATACTCTGGCTACAACTCGGGCCATGACATTGAAGGTATGCTCCGATACAGTGGATCACAATGATGTTAATGTATTCATGTATATGTAATGTGTTGTTACTCGTTCTAGTATCATTGTATATGTTCTCTTTCTAGTATAGTTGTATATGTTCTTCTTCTAGTATAGTTGTATATGTCCTCTTTCTAGTATAGTTGTATATGTTCTCTTTCTAGATGTATCTATGTAAATGTAATCATGTAAACATATCTATGTAGTAGTATAGTAATGTACTGTAATGTTCTACGTGTGCTAGCTGTAATGTGTGTTCTCTCTCTATCTAGCATGTATAGGTTCATGAATGAACTGACTCATTGTATGATATCGCGTTCTAGTAATAGTTCTAGTATATTCCTAAACTACCCATATGGTAGCTTACTAGTAATTTAACTGGTACGTATGAACATGGATGTATACCCTTGCTACCCAAGGGCATTGGATGAACTGGAAGGACCTTTATGACTATATATGTACATATGATATATAACTAATATTTAAACAACCTTCGGACGGATACCCAATGTCCCACCAGACCACATCTCAAGTGCTAAAAGGAAATGGGGTGGATAGCCTTCCTAAGTCTTTTAAACATTTCTTATATAACTATACATATATAGGCATGAAATTGATAATATAAAATCATAAAATAAGTTTTGTAAAACCTTTGAACATAATTATTATCTAAGAAAAGATTGACTTGATGTCAATCTATAAACGGGTTGGAAGCATGGGTTTGATAAAACAGATTAAGTATAAAGAAACATTTGTTTGAAACACAATTGTAAATGAGTTTGAAATGAAACATACAGAGTAAAATGTACAGTTTAATAAGTAGTTTAACCATATAAAGTGTTTATGTAAAACATTTGAAGGAAACTGTTTGGTAAAACGGCTAATGAGTAGCCAATCATTTGAATGCTGCTTATTAATCACATGTGATTGATATAATAAGTAGCATGATTCTACTTGTATCCCCCCATAAAGCATTTAAAAACATTTAAAACATTGATTAAGGGGTATGAAATCACCTGTTGTGGGTGATACATATGAACTGAAGAGGTAGGACTATTAGGTGTCAAGTGAAGTCTTGAACACACTCTATGATCCTAGTTAATATATAATATCACATATATGTAACAAATTAGTCTATAAAGAACTAATAAACAAGTCAAGACACCCTAGGACATGCTAAACACCTTTATCAAGTGTTATTAGCCTCTAGGATTGCATCTAAGTGTTTGTAAGGGAAGCTATTGTGTGTAGGGCTCAAGGAAAACTCCACCATGAGGTTCACGGCCCTAATGATCCTACTAAATGAGTTTACGGTCGTAAACTCATGAGTTTACGGCTGTAAGCTTATACTTATGTGACCATTTTGTGTTTGATACTCTACAAGACCCGAAGAAGCATTTCTACTTAATGGCTTGGTTTATGGAAGAGTTTAGGGCATCATATAACTCCTTTTAGGAGTTTACGGCCCTGGAACCAAATCCCATGGAGATTACAGCCGTAATCTCCCTTGGATGGGTGTTTGTGGTGTTTTCAAGTCCCTAATTTAACTAGGAACTAAACTAGGCTATTGTACAAGGCTTTAGAAGAGGTTATAGCATCAATTTGCACTATTGTTTGGAGTTGACAGCCCTGGAACTTCTTGGGCCATGAACACCTTACTCTTGGTGTTCTAATGGTGTTTGCTAGTCCTAAAATCATTAGGGTACATGTCTAAACGAGTCTCTTGGCTTAAGGAAGGCTTTTAGGGTGTTTTGGCACCTAAAAATGGAGTTCACGACCCAAGAACATCCTTGGCCGTGAACTCACTTCTAGCCTTTGTTTCTTAATGATTTTGTGGTCTAAACATGTCATGGTAGTTTCTAGGTTGAGTTCCAAGGCTTGGAGGGACATTAGGCACACTTTGGCCCTTATAAAAGAGTTTACTCCCCAAGGTGTTCTTGGGCGGTAAACTCTCAGATCTTAGCGTTTTCCTATGATTTCTAGTGTATTAACCATATAAGAAGCTTTAAAACAACACTAGATAGAAGTACTCACTTTCCGGAACGAAAGTCCGAAGATCCTTGAGAGAGAATTCGGATTTTCTCTAGTTGGAAATGTAACTAGTGAATAAATATGGCTCAGAATCCTATATATAGTCCTGGGATTTTTGGCAGAAAATACTTTATTCACGAAATGTACTCTAATATCATAGAGTTTTGAAATAACAGTGTTGCACAAAACCCTGGTGCATCCACTCTTCTGAGATCTCCTTAAGTGTAAATCCTGAAATACTCAAACTTATACCCAAAAGTCTGGAAATTCACTATAATTGTTTTAACCTCTATTGACTTGATATGGTTTGTACGGAATGGAAGTTTCAGGTTGTCACACCAATGTTTATCTAGTAGGTACTAAGTCCATAGCTACCAATTCCTAGCAGGTACTAAGTCCATAGCTACCAGTGTTTGCCCAATAGGCATTAAGTCCATAGCTGCCGATGTTATTTGTTAGGCACTAAGTCTATAGCTGCCAATGTTTACTCACATCATCTTTTATCTCTCATCATTCATCTATCCATCTCATACCTGACATACTTGGATATTTAAAATACGTATACAGTTCAAATCATTTAAAACATGTATAAAAACGTTCATCCAGCATTGATAGCAACTATTCAGATAATATACACACATAGCACATAGTTTATATAAAACACTTCATATCTATGTGTAAGATGAAAGTAACTATGCACTCACTTGATACGGTGGTGACTCGGTCCTTGGACAGTACTTCGTAACTCTTAAAACAATTTTCCTCGACAAAACCTAGTATCATTACCACTAGGGTTTAGTTTAACGATAACCGAGACAAATTAATAGTCTGACTCTTATTACTATTATATAAGCGTTAAACGATACTTATATAACTAATAATAATAACCCAAATAATTATTTTAAGGACCTAATAACATTACTATAATTATTTGAAAGTTATATTAAAAATTGCGTAAGCGTAGCTCACTTACAGTGGATTTTAAAGAAAACCAGGCTTTGCTCGGAGCAACATTTCAAAACCGAAAGACCCTTTTTCTCGGGATTCCGGGAGCCTCGGGGCTTCCCTCGGGAGCTAGGGAGTTTTATCTAGGGTTTAGGAGTGGTTTGGAGCCTTAGAGAGAGAAAGATTTTAGAGAGAGAATGAGAAATGGTGTGAAAAATCTGGAGACCCTCGCCCCCTTTTATAGCCTGCGAGGCCTCGGACTACGTTGGGCGTAATCCTTGGCTACGCGACGCGTAATCCTTGGATAAGAATCCCAGCCGAAGCCAGCTGTCTCGCACCATCGGATGGATCAGACCGGAGCTACGTGGGGCGTATGCGAGGGCAACGTGGCGTGATCCGAAGCGACTCCTGAACCAACATCGGATGGCCCAGATGCTGCCACGTCATCAGGTTCTTATCAGACTTCGCAATTTCAACTACAAACTTTAAAAATTCGTATCTTTCGCATACGAGCTCCGTTTTTTGACGTTCTTTATATCCACATGAAGACGGGAACGTACTCTACAACTTTCGTTTAGACTCCGTCGGCTAATTTTGACTTTATTTTAAGAGTTACATTATTAACAGGCCGGGACAGGATTGGTCCATTAAATTCTCATAACTTCTTCATCTGACATCCGTTTTCGCCCATCTTTTTCTCGTTACGCTACTGTTAACGAGATCTTCGATTCTCGTTTAGGTCGTGTCGGCTAAAAACCGCTCGATCTATTATTCGAATTTCGGGTTGTACACTGCTAATCCGAAACGTCGAAAAATCATAAGTTCCCCATACGAAGTCAGATTTGGGCGTTCTTTCTATGGAAACTCTCAGTTTAACGTATTCTATGATTTTCATTTAGATCGCTAACGCTAAATCTCGCTCTATCGTAAATTCACTATTTACGTTTCCCGGTATCGTGCTGGTTCCGTCGCGAAACTTCGACGGGTCATAACTTCTTCGTTATAACTCGGATTTTGGCGGTCTTTATATGTACGGAAACCTTGTAACATATACTACAACTTGGTTAAGATTATTTATTCTAAATAATATTTTGCCGAAAAGTCATTTTCGACACTTATTGCCTCTAATTTGACTAACCCGAATCTACGGGCGTTACACTTATCGAATATGATGTACGACTAATAATCAAACATTTTTCATGACTTGTAAAATATATTTTATTTTTAAGAAGGGATGCCAAGCTCATTGTTGAGGAACTCGATAAAATTTTGGCATTTAATAACTCACTTTTCTCATTAAAGAATCATCCCGATGCTAATCGTTTTGCTCTTGGGGTGGGCCCAATTTCTTTAATAGGTACTGTATACTCTCACTCTCACTCATCACAATTTATTTTCCATATATTGCTGATTCTCTATCCACTGGTCGTATGGAAAACACCAAGGTACAAAAACATAATTTTCCCTTTTTGGATTCCATTTATATAGGTCAAATCAAACTTTTGACTTTTGCCTTAGATGATTTGAGGGTCTATATTAATGTTTTTTTTTTTTTTTTTCTTGTTATGTTATATAATTTTATAGCCTGTTGCATTGGGTCATTTGAGGAATATATTTGGTTTGGGTAAAAAGGAAGCAGAATCAATTGCAATAGATGTTACCTCTAAAGTATACCGTAAACGCCTTGCGGAATCTGTAACTGGGGGTGCTTTGGAAGCTACAAATAGTAAAGCACTTTGATACTGAAAAAGCCATTGAGATCCATGAACGTATGTATATGTTGCTAAAATGATTTTTTTTTTTTTTTTTTTATTTTTTTATTTTTTTTATTTTAAAACATGTTTACAACGTTTTGTAATGCTCTTATTCTTACTTCTCTTTTTTTAGAAATATACCGTCAAAACCTTCAACAATCTATGAAGGATGGAGAGCTTAGTGATGCTGAGGTTAAATCACTTGAGAGGTTGCAAGTTATGCTTTGTATCCCTAAACAAACGATTGAAAAGATCCACGAAGAAATATGTGGCACTTTATTTGAAAAGGTAATTAATATACTATTTTCTTACCAATTTATGCAGCCGTGTTTCAATTTGTTATAAAGTAATAAAAAAACTCTCTATTTCAGGTTGTTAAGGAGGCTATAGCTGCAGGGGTTGATGGGTATGATGCTGATGTGAAACAGGCTGTTAGAAAGGCTGCATATGGTTTACGAATAACCAGGGAGGTGGCCATGTCTATTGCTGGCAAAGCAGTGAGTGTTTTTTACGGATTTGCCCTTGTTTATTTTTCTTTTTCAGTTTTCTAACATATTATTTTTAAATGGAGTTGGAGAAGGTGGGTGGGCACGGATTTGCTTTAGTCCAAGTCAATGGTCAAGGGTACATGTTTAATCAGTCAAAATATTTTCATCGTCCAATCTTTTACTTGTTTATATTACGAGCTACATAGTATAGTAAAAAACATTAACTTTGTTACATTTAATGGTTGAATATTAAACTTGATAAATACTTTATATTTTAATGGAACCCGGAACACCACATGGATCAAATATCATATCTCAAGTGTGGTCCCACGTTCTTTGGATGGAGAAAAGGGTAATTTCGTCTTTTACAACCAACATTCCATGTTTGATTCTTCTAATAATTATATTAGCATATTAATTTTTTGACTATTATTTGATCAGGTCACAAGAATTTTCGGAGTAGGAGTTCATTAGTTTTAAAGAATTATGAAAGGCAAGATGCAACTCTACTTAGTTGGAATTTGATGTTTATCATCTTTTTGTATATCTTTTTAGTTTGTATAACATTACATTGCAGAAGGTGTCTCTTAATAGCAATGTAGTATTAGGTTATATAGTTAGGGAAAACCTATTAATAACAATGTACAATTAGATCACCTTAATATCAATGTGTTACAATTTTTTAACATGATGTTGTTGGATGAAATTGATTGTTTTGGTATATATTTGTTTACATATTTTTGTATTATGCGTAAATGAGTATCATAAAGACGCGTCGTAAATGCATATCGAAAATGGTTACTAAAGTTTATGACACGCAAATGCGTGTCATCTTCATTTATGACAGAGGCTTCCTTGATATGCATTGTGTGTCATAAACATGCGTGTCGTAAGGTTATGACACGCAAATGCATGTCGTCTTCCTTTATGACAGGATCTTCCTTGACACGCATTGCGTGTCATAAGGGCGTCGTAAATGTGTGTCATAAATGGGCATCGTCTGAACGTTTTACGACACACATTGCGCGTCGTAAAAGGCTGTTTTTCTAGTAGTGATTATTTGAATAATCTTACTATTCTGGAAGTCAAAACATGCAAAATGAAACAATAGTAGATAATTAACACCAGATAGTAACTTTACTCATAAATAAAACTCCTTTTACTTAATCATCAAATGTCAATTACATATTATCTATTACAAGTTTCTAAACAACTATCAAATTACTAAAACTAATATCGTCCTTTAGACCAATGCTCATCGCATGCTGTAAGTTGCCTAACCCTGCTCAGACCCTTTGTGAGGGGATCTGTTGGGTTATCTTTTGACGATACCGTCTTTACTACGAGTAGTATCTCTTCTACCTAATGTCTGATGAAGTGGTATTTTCTGTTGATGTGCCTGGATCTCCATGATTCCTCGGTTCCTTGGTCAAGGAAACCGCTCCTTCGTTGTCACAGAAAATCTCCATAGGCTCCTTTATGGCTGGTACAACCCCAAGGTCTCCGATGAAGTTCTTCAGCCATATCGCCTCCTTCGATGCTTTGCTCGCTGCAATGTACTCTGATTCGCACGTTGAATTAGCTACAGTCTTCTGCTTGGAACTTTTCTAAGTCACTGCTCCTCCATTTAGGGTAAATACCCAGCCCGACTGAGAGCGAAAATTATCTCTGTCGGTCTGAAAATTGGCGTCACTGTACCCTGACACTCTTAAGTCTTCACTTCCACCAAGTAAGAGGACCCAATCCTTCTTCCTTCATAAATACTTAATAATGTTCTTTACTGCTATCCAGTGAGCATTACCAGGGTTCCCTTGTTATCTGCTGACCATGCTCAAAGCGAAGGCCTTATCAAGGCGAGTACACGTCATAGGGTACATGATCGACCCAACAACGGAAACATATGGTACTCGAATCATTTATGCTATTTCAACATTAGTGCTCGGGCTCTGAGTCTTACTCAATTTGGTATTGCTCTGGATTGGTAATTCCCCTTTCTTGGAATTCTCCATGTTGAAACGCTTCAACACTTTATCCAAGTATGTACTTTGACTAAGTCCTATTAGTCTCTTACTCCTATTTCACAAGATCCTTATTCCTAAAATATAGGCAGCTTCTCTGAGGTCCTTCATAGCGAAACACTTCCCAAGCCATGACTTAACCTCCTGTAAGGTTGGAACGTCATTTCCTATGAGTAGTATGTCATCGACATATAATACCAAGAAACTAACTATACTCCCACTAGCTTTAACATATATGCAAGACTCATCCTCGCTTCTTGAAAAACCAAACTCTTTGACTTTCTCATCGAAACAAAGATTCCATCTGCGAGACGCTTGTTTCAATCCATAGATGGATTTCTCAAGCTTGCACACTCTATTTGGATACTTTGCATTCATAAAACCCTCTGGCTGAGTCATGTAAACATCCTCAGCCAACTTTCCATTAAGGAAAGCGGTCTTGACATCCGTTTTCCATATTTTATAATCATGAAATGCAGCTATGGCCAACATAACCCTTATAGACTTGATCTTGGCCACTGGTGGGAAGGTCTCGTCATAGTCAACTCCTGGAGTTTGAGTGAAACCCTTCGCAACCATTCGTGCCTTGTATGTGTGCACTTTCCCATCCATGTTGGTCTTCTTCTTGAAGATCCACTTGCACCCAACCGTCTTACGAACTGGTACATTGTCAACCAAGTTCCAGACTTGATTGTCATACATGGACTGAATCTCGCTGTCCATTGCCTCTTTCGATTTCGCAGACTCCGGGCCTGCCATGGCTTCCTTGTAGTTGTTAGGTTCATCCATATTTACTAGTGTGCTATCACTAATAAATGTATCACCCTCACCAGTTATATGGAAGCCATATAATACGGGTGGAACACTAACTCTACCAGAACGTCTTAAAGGTAAGGACTCGACAATCGGTTCAACAGGAGTTTCCTTATCGGGTTGAGCGCTAGTGTTTGAGGTTCCTTCATCACTTGATTCTTGAAGCTCTTCAAGATCAATTTGGCTCCCACTATCCTCTTGGCATATGAATTCTCTTTCATGGAAAACCCCTCTCCTTGCTACTAAGACCGCGTTGTCACTAGGTCTATAGAAAAGATATCCAAAAGACTTATGTGGGTATCCGTTGAAAATACATCGCTCACTATGAGGTTCAAGCTTGTCGTGAGTCTCTCATCTTACGAAAGCTTCGCAACCCCAAACCTTGATATGTGCCAACGAGGGAACCTTACCTGTCCACATCTCGTGAGGTGTTTTGGCAACCTTCTTAGTAGGGAATAGATTAAGGATATAGGCGGAAATCTCTAAGGCAT
Organism: Lactuca serriola; assembly: GCF_051521515.1. Classification (NCBI taxonomy): domain Eukaryota; kingdom Viridiplantae; phylum Streptophyta; class Magnoliopsida; order Asterales; family Asteraceae; genus Lactuca; species Lactuca serriola. The sequence continues at coordinate 28,334,688 of NC_136412.1, read as the reverse complement.
ACCCCTAAAATAAGATAGGTAACGAAGCTTGACTCATCATAGAATGAACCATGTACAACAAGGTTTGATTGCGCCTCTCAGCTACACCATTAAGTTATGGTGTCCTAAGCGGCGTCAATTGTGAAACGATTCCACATTTTTTAAGATAGTCATGAAACTCAATTCTAAGATACTCACCACGCCTATCGGATCTGAGCATCTTTACCTTCCTGCTCAATTGATTTTCCACTTCTTGCTTAAACTCCTTGAACTTTTCAAAAGTTTCCGACTTATGCTTGATTAAGTAGATATATCCATATTTGCTTCAATTGTCGGTAAAAGTCACATAGAAGCGGTTAGCATCCCTTGTGGTGGATCTGAAGGGCCCACACACATCTGTGTTGTCACACCCCCAAACCTGAACGGCGGAAACGTTCGGGGGCGGATGACTTCATGTGGCAACGTAACAAATGAATACATAGTAAAGAAAGCAATACAACCATCACATATATAATTGAAAGTTTACATTTGTCAAAAGTTACATGTTCAAAAACCAATTACAATGTGATGTCAAAATATGAGATTAAACTGGCGCCACAGCATCCCTTCATCAAAAGCATAATGATACCTGAAATTACTGATTTCCTGGGACATACAAGTAATTTTGAAATAGTAGATCAGCATTTAAGCTGGTGAGTTTCATAAGTATTTAAATGACAATGTTTGTATGAAATGAAATGTTTTGTCCTTGTTTGTTTGTGTTTAGAAAATCCTATATTTTCTACTAGGATAAAAGTAGCCTTCTCTCAAGACCAATGTTTGTTTCTAAAATGTATGTAAGTGTAAAATAACCAATGTGTTTGAAAACCTTGTAAATCAATGCATTTTTAATACCCCATGTGAGTTTTATAACCATACTATTGACTCAGAATGCCTATACACAACGTTCTTCAGGCGTTGGAATGTTATGACATTTGTCACCCCAAATGGTGGACTGTAGCTAACAGTCAGGGCGCGGGTTGTCAAGCCCGTATAGATCTATACACAACCACCATGCTCCCCCTCTAAGGGATTCTGGTATATAATATAGGACTTGAAATGTGTACTCGAACGTACGTGAAGTTTATGTCTCACAAAACCATGGTATAAAAACAGATTTACGTGTTAAAATGTTCGTTTGTTCTTGTATATGAAAGTGACTTCTTGAAAATCATGTTTCTAGTATGTAAAAGTTAGCAATATCCTCGTAAAACTATACCTATTATAGTTTTCTAAAAGTGTGACTTGTTTGTTTAGAAAAAGCCTAGAAAAGGAATCACATTTTATAACTGTATAGATTTTTGCAGAGCCTAAGGTAGGCAAGTATACATATAATCTAAGAAAATGTTTAGTTTATACATGCATTACAACAATTTATATTATTAAAGATAGGATTCCATTGTAATATATTTTGTATACAAGAGTTCCCTATAAAGTTTATGAATCACATATGATTCTACTTAATAAAAGTGTATAAAAATCTTTATATATAACACTCGATAGTAGTCGTGTGTTTTACTTGTAATCCCCCCCCCCCCCCCAGAAAGCATATAAAAGCATTTAGAATTTAAAAAAAAAATTAATTAAGGGGTATGAACTCACTTGAAAGTTTGAAGATAGCGAGATGGAAAACCGGGCAGAGTTTCGTCTTGGGAAACGGATTTTTCTCGGGATTCTTGGGAATCTCGGGAGTAAAATCGACCCTCGGGACTTGAGCAAAAAGACCAGAGCTTCGGGGTAGTGCGGGCACGGAAATCGAGGCAAGATCGTGAGAGAAATGAGAGAGATGGGGTGATTTTTCCGGAACCCTCGCACCTCTATTTATAGGGGCTGAGAGGCCTCGGTACGCGGGGCGTACGGGCGTACGCAGCGCGTACCCGTACGTCATGCATGACCGAGTCCTCGACTGCCTCGGCTTCAGATGGGACAGAAAGGGGATAGCTTCGCATAGGGGCGACGTGGACGGACCGAGACCAAGGCCCTCGCGTACGCGGGGCGTACGAGGTTACGCGGTGCGTAACTCGGATGAGGACGCTGACTCCTCCTTCAGATATTACCGGAATTTTGATTTAAATTTATATATAAATTATTTAATAAATTTCAAAAAAATCATATCTTCTTCATACGAACTCCATTTTCGATGGTCTTTATATCCACGCGTAGGTGAGACTACGCTCTACAACTTTCGTTTAGACTCCGTTGGCAAATTCCGAAATTATTTTTATTATTTATTTATAAAATGACATGATTAAGGAATTTCTTTAAAAATTCATAACTTCTTTATCTGACGTCGGTTTTTGCCAGACTTTTCACCGCTGAATTACCATTGTCGAGACCTTCGATTCTCGTTTAGGTCATTCCGTTCAAAACTTGCTCGATCTCCGATTCGAGTTTTTAGCTGTCTGCTGCTAAGCCGAACTTGGAAAAATCTTAACTTCAATATACGAAGCCGGATTTGGGCATTCTTTTTACGTACGATCCCGGTTTTAATGATATTAAACATAGTAGGTAGTTAAATAGAAACTTTTTGGACATTTTATTATCAAAGTTAATTTCTTTAACTCAAAAGTGGTTCAATACTTGACTTATTAGGCCATTACAAAGAGTTGAAATATCGGGTTGTCACATCATCCCCCTGTTAGAGGGAATTTCGTCCCGAAATTTAAAGTAGTAAAGATACTAGTGAACATGAAAAAGATGAGGGTACTTTTGTTTGATCTGATCTTCGCGTTCCCATGTGAATTCAGGTCCCCGCTTGGCGTTCCAGCGAACCTTCTCGATGGGTATGCGACTTTGTTTTGTTTGCTTGACCTCTCGGTCCATGATTTCTACTAGTTCTTCCACAAAGTTGAGGCTCTCGTTGATCTCGATCTCGTCGAGTGGAATAACAAGAGTCTCATCGGACAGACAATTTTTCAAGTTTGAGACGTGGAAGGTTGGATGTATGTTACTAAGTTCACGCGGTAGGTTAAGCTTGTAAGCCACAGGGCCGATTCTGGCAATAATCTCGAAAGGCCCTATGTATCTTGGATTTAGTTTCCCACGCTTTCCAAAGCGTATTAAACCCTTCCACGGTGAGACCTTTAATAAAACGTGGTCTCCTACCTGGAATTCCAAAGGTTTCCTCCTTTGGTCAGCGTAGCTTTTCTGTCGGTCTCTAGAGGCTTTCAATCGTTCACGAATCTGAACGATCTTCTCTGTCGTTTCTCATATGATTTCCGGACCGATGAGAGTGCTTTCAGGAACTCTTCCTTTAGCTAACTGGGTATCGCCAACTTCAGTCCAGCACAGAGGGGATCTGCACTTTCGACCATAGAGGGCTTCAAACGGAGCAGCCTTTATGCTTGTATGATAACTATTGTTGTATGAAAATTCGACAAGGGGTAAATGGATATCCCATGCCTTTCCAAAGTCAATCACACAGGCTCTCAGCATATCTTCTAAAGTTTGTATCGTTCTCTCACTTTGCCCGTCTGTTTGTGGGTGGTAGGCTGTACTCATCTCTAGCCTAGTCCCCAGGGAACTTTGTAGTGACTGCCAGAATCTTGAAGTGAATCTACTATCTCTATCGGAGATAATGGATATCGGAACACCATGCAGTTGCACTACTTCCCTTAAGTAAGTCCTTGTAAGCTTTTCCATTTTGTCAGTCTCCTTGATGGGTAGGAAATGCGCGGATTTAGTCAATCTGTCGACAATGACCCATATGGTATCGAGTCCACTCGTCGTCTTGGGTTACTTGGTTATGAAGTCCATAGTAATCCGCTCCCATTTCCATTCTGGTATCTCCGGTTGTTGTAGTAATCCTGACGGTTTTTGATACTCGACCTTAACCTTAGCGCAAGTAAGGCATTTACTTACGAAGGTAGCAATTTCTGCTTTCATGTTAGGCCACCAGTACAGTTTCTTAAGATCCAGATACATTTTATCTGAACCTGGGTGAACGGAATATCTTGAGTTGTGTGCTTCGGTCATGACTACGTTTCTGAAACCACCATGTTTCGGGGTCCAGATTCGGTCCATGAGATAATAGGCTCCGCCACCCTTGACTTCTAGATTCTTTTCCATTCCTCACAGGGATTCACCCACCACATTTTCAGGTTGCAAAGCTTCCATTTGTGCCTCCTTAATTTGTGTGGATAAGTGGGAATGGATAGTCATAGTCAGAGATTTGACCCTCCGACCAGTGTATTCCTTTCGTCTGAGGGCGTCAGCTACCACGTTGGCCTTGCCAGGATGATAACGAATTTCGCATTCGTAGTCATTTAGTAACTCAACCCATCGTCGTTGTCGCATGTTGAGTTCCTTCTGATCGAAAATGTGTTGAAGGCTCTTGTGATCGGTGAAAATAGTACTCTTTGTTCCGTATAAGTAGTGTCTCCAGATCTTCAGAGCAAATACCACTGCTCCTAACTCAAGATCGTGTGTCGTATAGTTCACTTCGTGTGTCTTAAGCTGTCGGGAGGCATAAGCAATAACCTTCCCTCTCTGCATAAGAACACAACCAAGTCCTTGATTTGACGCATCGCAATACACTACGAAGTCTTCTATCCCCTCGGGGAGGGATAGTATCGGTGCGGTGCACAAGGCCTGTTTTAGCGTCTGGAATGCCTTCTCTTGTTTCGCTTCCCAGCCAAAGGCCACGCCTTTCTGGGTTAATGTAGTAAGAGGTTTCACAATGCTTGAGAAGTTCTTTATGAATCTGCGATAGTAGCCAGCGAGACCTAGAAATTGACGAATTTCTGTAGGTGTCTTTGGTGCCGACCAGTTCTCAGTGGCCTTAATTTTGGAGGGGTCCACGTGTATACCTTTCTCGCTAACAACGTGGCCTAAAAATTCGACTCTTTGAATCCAAAATTCGCATTTAGAGAACTTCTCATAGAGTTTCTCCGTTCGCAGTGTTTCTAGGACTTTTCGTAGGTGCTGACTATGCTCTTCCTTACTTCGGGAGTAGACAAGTATATCATCGATAAAGACGATGACGAACTGATCCAAGTAAGGACGGCATACCCTATTCATTAGGTCCATAAATACTGCTAGTGCATTGGTTAATCCGAACGGCATCACTATAAATTCGTAGTGTCTATAACGAGTTCGGAAAGCTGTCTTTGGAATATCCCCCTCTAGAACTCGTAATTGGTGATATCCGGATCGTAGATCTATCTTTGAGAAGTAGTTTTCTCCTTGAAGTTGATCGAATAGGTCGTCAATACGGGGTAGAGGATAACGGTTCTTGACAGTAAGTTTGTTCAGCTCTCTGTAGTCGATGCACATACGGAACGATCTGTCCTTCTTCTTTACAAACAGGAGCGGTGCTCCCCAAGGTGAGAAACTTGGTCTTATGAATCCTTTTTGAAGGAGTTCATTAAGTTGACTGGAAAGTTCCTGCATCTCTGCTGGTGCGAGACGATAAGGTGACTTCGCTACTGGGGTAGCCCCTGGAACTAAGTCGATTCTGAATTCAACCTGGCGTTGTGGTGGTAATCCTGGTAGTTCTGCTGGAAAGATATCGGGAAAGTCGCGTACTACTGAAATGTTCTTGTTGTCCTTCAGTTCTTGACTTGTAACAACGATGTGCGCTAGGAATGCTCGACAATCCTTCCGCAAGCACTTTCGAGCTTGGATGCACGAAATGATGCGAAGGTTTGTACTTGATTTGTCGTCGTAGATAACTAATGTCTCGTTGTTAGGGAGATTAAGACGGACTGCTTTCTCAAAGCACATGATGTCGGCGCGAAGAAGACTCAACCAATCCATGCCGACTATGACGTCGAAACTTTTAATTTGGACCGGCATGAGATTGATTGGAAAAGAATGGCCGTCTAAAGTTAACGTACAGCCCATGTATATGCAGTTAGTGTTTTCGGTTTTTCCATTGGCCATCTCTACAGTCAATGATTTTTCTAACTTGCTAGGTTTAGGTTTAAGTAAATGAATAAAGTTTTGACTCACGAAGCTTCTCTCTGCTCCACTATCGAATAATATGCATGCATATGAATTGTCGAGAAGGAACATACCAGCAACTACAGTTGGGTCAGCTACAGCTTCGTCGCGGCCTATCGCCAAAACTCATCCCACACCGCCGGTGCCTGCTGTCTTAGGGCAGTTCCTCTTGTAGTGGCCCACCTCGCCACAACCGTAGCAAGTCTGGCCTACACCCGCACTGGGAACTTGAGTGATCGGTTTTGCGGGGTCCTTGCAGAAACGGGCTGTGTGTCCCTTCCTGTTGCAGTTGGCTCACTGCATTTCCCGAAAAGGTCCATGGTGGTGGTAAGTGCATTTGGTGCACTTTGGAAGGTTACCCACATAAGGCTTTGTGGGGTAGGGATTTTTAGGGACTGTAGTTGGTAGGTACAGTGACAGCATTCACTAAAACCAGTTGTTTCTTTGCGGATTCTTGGGAAGACCCACCCTTCCCTTTATTCCATACTCTCTTCCTGTTGTTGTTGTTGTTGTTGTTGTTTCCTTTCTGTGGTTCTGGTGCAGAAACGGTTGAGTTCTGATGACCTCCGTAGTCGATCAGAGATTGTGCCAGTTCCTTAGCACTTTCAAAGGTGTCAGGTTTGGAAGCTAACACGCTTGATCGTATTTGGGGCGTCAGTCCCCATATGTATCTTTCTATTTTCTTGCTCTCAGGAGCAATCATATCTGGGCAAAGGATTGCCAGATCGCAAAATCGGTTGGTATAAGTTGCGATGTCGGTACCAACCATTCCGAGAGTCCATAGTTCGTGTTCGAGCTTTTGAATCTCTCCCCGTGGGCAGTATTCTCTCATCATCATGGCTTTTAGGCTCTCCCAGCTTATGGAGTTTGCCATTATCAGGGTAAGTACTTTAACGTGGCCATTCCACCAAGTTAAAGCTCTATCAATAAGGGTGAAAGTTGCAAATTTGACTTTGCTGTGCTCGGGACAGGAGCAGATTTCAAAGACTGACTTTGTCCTTTCAATCCACTGTCTTAGGGCAATCACACCACCAGATCCATAAAACATCTGGGGCTTGGCATTAGTAAAGTCCTTATAGGTGCATTCTCGGGGTGGTCCATGACTCTCGCCATGGTTGGATGGGTGTGTGCCAGATCCCGAGCCATTAGTACTCGAGTTATTGATCTGTGACATGGCAGCTGCTACCGCTGCGGTGACTGCTGCTTGGAACATAACAACATAAAATTGAGGTGGTGGAGGTGGTGGTGGTACTGGTGCTTCCCCACCGTTGCTTCGCCTTGGATTCCTACGCGGAGGCATCCTTCAACTATAGGTTGAAAAGGTAAAGATAAGAATTCCATAGAATAGAAAATTAATGTGTCTCATGAACTAAATTGCTATAGTTTAACAATAGATGCTAGTATGAGTCTTAAAATAGAAGAATGAAAGTTATTTGTAAGACTGAAAGTATGAAACAAGTATTTGGTTTCTCAAAGACTTTTCAAGGTTTGAACGAAATACTCAACGTAGTAATAATAGTGTCACTTATATTAATATAAAAGTTGATACAACGATCATGAAAATTTGACCCCTATAAGGGTCTCCGATTACAAAGTTCGAGAAATTTAATGACTTTTAACCGAGGTCCTAAGCTATAACAAAATTTGAGTCTTTGACAAGCACTACTTGCGACGTAGGTTGCGCTTGGAGCTCGACTCTGCATCTGATTGCTTTGACTCCATTAGACGCCTATCAAAAGCGGCTTGTTGTTCCCTCAGTTCAGCGAGGGCTGCAATCATTTGCGCTTGGAATGCCTCGGTTTGGAGTTGAGCATTGTCTTGTATCTTGTCCAGCCTGCGGATGTCAGAAGTGTGAACCTGCACTTCCACGTTGACATCCCGGAGTCGGCTAGCTTGAACTCCGGATTGATAGGACTGATTGGCTAGCTTACCCACCATTACTGGGAGTGCCCGATCAGCCGAACCTCCGCCACGGACATCATAGAAGTCCCGACACATGCCGTAGGGAGGGCGTAAGTTCTGTTGTTGGCTCCAATGATGGAGGTGACTTCCCCAGACGGAGTCGGTCCTTGAAAGTTCCTTACGAAGACTGGAGGTTGAACGGGTGGTGGATCGATCACTTCCGGTTCTGAGTTGGTACCGGAGTCATCATCCACTTCTATGGGTTCCTCGTCCTCTTCGGGATCATCTTCGACCCATCCTCCGTTGCCTTGGTTGGGAAAGTAGGGGTCGTCGGGGTGGTGAAATCCAGCCATTTGACTGTACGAGAAATAGGGTTATAAGAGTTGAATAAAGTTGAAACTTGCAAAACATGTAAGTTAAACTAGTTTAGGTAGCAAATAATCCTATAGTATTTAAATTCTTGTGTTTGATTCTAGTAACGGTTTGGTAAGTTTTGACTTGTTGCTTACTAAGATCATTCCTCGATATACGTTGGTCCAATCTCGGGCAAATATAGTTGATCATGCTATATTTTTCCGAAATCTGATTACATATATCGAGGCTTAATCGTAGTGTCAACTTGTCTAAATACTTGTTGTATAGTTAGATATGATGAAAATAATTTGTTGTATGCATGTAATTGTACTTAAATGAACTATCAATTTAAGTTAAATGTAATGCTGCTTAAGCGTAAAAAGAAAAAATGTTTTGTCAGAGAGTGTTAGTCCCTTAAGCATTTATAGTTTGTATATCTTATGTGGTTCGATATACTTAGTTCACTATAAACATTGCTCTGATACCAATCTGTCACACCCCAAACCTGAACGGCGGAAACGTTCGGGGGCGGATGACTTCATGTGGTAATGTAACAAATGAATACATAGTAAAGAAAGCATTACAACCATCACATATATAATTGAAAGTTTACATTTGTCAAAAGTTACATGTTCAAAAACCAATTACAATGTGATGTTAAAATATGAGATTAAACTGGCACCGCAACATCCCTTCATCAAAAGCATAATGATACTTGAAATTACTGATTTCCTGGGACATACAAGTAATTTTGAAAGAGTAGATCAGCATTTAAGTTGGTGAGTTTCATAAGTATCTAAATGACAATGTTTGTATGAAATGAAATGTTTTGTCCTTGTTTGTTTGTGTTTAGAAAATCCTATATTTTCTACTAGTATAAAAGTAGCCTTCTCTCAAGACCAATGTTTGTTTCTAAAATGTATGTAAGTGTAAAATAACCAATGTGTTTGAAAACCTTGTAAATCAATGCATTTTTAATACCCCATGTGAGTTTTATAACCATACTATTGACTCGGAATGCCTATACACAACGTTCTTCAGGCGTTGGAATGTTATGACGTTTGTCACCCCAAATGGTGGACTGTAGCTAACAGTCATGGCGCGGGTTGTCAAGCCCGTATAGATCTATACACAACCACCATGCTCCCCCTCCAAGGGATTCTGGTATATAATACAGGACTTGAAATGTGTACTCGAACGTACGTGAAGTTTATGTCTCATAAAACCGTGGTATAAAAACAGATTTACGTGTTAAAATGTTCGTTTGTTCTTGTATATGAAAGTGACTTCTTGAAAATCATGTTTCTAGTATGTAAAAGTTAGCAATATCCTCGTAAAACTATACCTATTATAGTTTTCTAAAAGTGTGACTTGTTTGTTTAGAAAAAGCCTAGAAAAGGAATCACATTTTATAACTGTATAGATTTTTGCAGAGCCTAAGGTAGGCAAGTATACATATAATCTAAGAAAATGTTTAGTCTATACATGCATTACAACAATTTATATTATTAAAGATAGGATTCCATTGTAATATATTTTATATACAAGAGTTCCCTATAAAGTTTATGAATCACATATGATTCTACTTAATAAAAGTGTATAAAAATCTTTATATATAACACTCGATAGTAGTCGTGTGTTTTACTTGTAATTCCCCCCCCCCCCCCCCCCCCTTAGAAAGCATATAAAAGCATTTAGAATTTTTTAAAAAAATTAATTAAGGGGTATGAACTCACTTGAAAGTTTGAAGATAGCGAGATGGAAAACCGGGCAGAGTTTCGTCTTGGGAAACAGATTTTTCTCGGGATTCTTGGGAATCTCGAGAGTAAAATCGACCCTCGGGACTTGAGCAAAAAGACCAGAGCTTCGGGGTAGTGCGGGCACGGAAAACGAGGCAAGACCGTGAGAGAAATGAGAGAGATGGGGTGATTTTTCCGGAACCCTCGCACCTCTATTTATAGGGGCTGAGAGGCCTCGGTACGCGGGGCGTACGGGCTTACGCAGCGCGTACCTGTACGTCATGCATGACCGAGTCCTCGACTGCCTCGGCTTCGGATGGGACGGAAAGGGGATAGCTTCGCATAGGGGCGACGTGGACGGACCGAGACCAAGGCCCTCGCGTACGCGGGGCGTACGAGGTTACACGGCGCGTAACTCAGATGAGGACGCTGACTCCTCCTTCGGATATTACCGGAATTTTGATTTAAATTTATATATAAATTATTTAATAAACTTCAAAAAAATCATATCTTCTTCATACGAAATCCGTTTTCGATGGTCTTTATATCCACGCGTAGGTGAGACTACGCTCTACAACTTTCGTTTAGACTCCGTTGGCAAATTCCGAAATTATTTTTATTATTTATTTATAAAATGACGTGATTAAGGAATTTCTTTAAAAATTCATAACTTATTTATCTGATGTCGGTTTTTGCCAGACTTTTCACCGCTGAATTACCATTGTCGATACCTTCGATTCTCGTTTAGGTCATTCCGGCCAAAAGTCGCTCGATCTCCGATTCGAGTTTTTAGCTGTCTGCTGCTAAGCCGAACTTGGAAAAATCTTAACTTCAATATACGAAGCCGGATTTGGGCATTCTTTTTACGTACAATCCCGGTTTTAATGATATTAAACGTAGTAGGTAGTTAAATAGAAACTTTTTGGACATTTTATTATCAAAGTTAATTTCTTTAACTCAAAAGTGGTTACAATACTTGACTTATTAGGCCATTACAAAGAGTTGAAATATCGGGTTGTCACATGTGTGTATGAGATCCAACAAACCCTCACCCCTTTCACAAGTACTAGTGAAGGGTGACTTTGTCATCTTCCCTGTCATACCCCCGAACCGTAATAAAACAACGGCATAAATGTCTGGGGGCGGGTGACGTCATGCGCAGTATCACAACAGTTGTATCATAGCAAGCAAAGTAAACACAACCATTACATTACAATATAATTATTAACATCTGTTTGAAAACATAGTTTCTACATAACAACATATAACAAAAGTAAAAGATGTCACTCCAAAATGCTCCATCTTCTCCAAAAGTTGGCAAGAGTACATGTCTATTGTTGCCCTGAGAATACAAGCAGTTTGAAAGAGTATCAGCATAAAGCTGGTGAGTTCATAAGTATTTAGTTTTGGTGAAAAATGTTTTTTTGATCCTTTGTAAAGTGTTTCCCAATAAAATCCTATATTTTCTTATAGAAAGTGTGTTTGGACATCCATTAGTTACTTGTTGAACAATCTATTTATAAGAAATCGAGTTATCCCGGGAAAATCCCATATTTTCCCTAAAAAGTTGATGATTGGTTATCTGTTCTAGTCGGAGGTGTACAAGTACCTACTATACTTATATCGTTAGATGTAGTTTTCTTGAAAAACCCTGTTTTCTCCCTGTGAGGTGTATTAGCCTTATTACATAAATAAAACTAATAAATACGTGGTGAACTAAATCCTAAGGGTATTATTAATACCCTCTAGTAATCAAATCGATTATTACTTTGAGGTTAGTTCACTTGTTTCATTATTACAAAAGTAAATTACTGTTATCTAGGTTGCGAGTGTCATAACCGTACTTAGACTTGATATGGCACGTAACGGGGCCAGTATCTTTTTATGACTTTGTCACCCTCGACTTAACGATCCAGCTGTAGCTAGCAGTAAGGTGCGGGATAGTGGGTCCCGTATACATCTATACACAATAGTCACGTTCTCCCTCCAAGAGATTCTGGTTACAAGTGCTAATCCTACACCCTGATTCTGTGGGGGTGTTACCAAGGACGTGTCTCCAACTTTAGACTAACAATTAACAAGTAATAATACTGAATATCCTATTTATGATCTGTATAAATCCTTTATAAAATAACACATTTTACGATATAATTCACGAGTTCATTGCTTTAGTTTTGAAAACTGTTTCTACGAGTTGATTTCTTAATCGCTTGGTAAAACTGTTTTCTATGTTAAAAGCATTCTGAACATAAAATAATATACTTTCGAGCACAAGTTTTCTTGTACTTTTGCTTGTATTCCCCCCTAAAAACATGGAAAACTCGAAAAAGCGTAGGGGTATGAACTCACAGTTTAACGTAGGATTCGAGTGTACGATCGGGATGAGTGCTGAGTGTCAATTGATGTTTCGTACTCAAGTGGACCCTGTTAACATATGGTAACACATACACGTATTAGATGAGGACATAACACTATTTGTTATGGAAGGAAACCACCTTAGGGACTTGGAAACACTTGAAACTAAGTGTTAGAATCACACGTGATTGAAGATGGGAAGTTTGCGGCCATAATCAGGAGTGTATGGTCATGGGTTTGCGGCCCAACAGGGTTTACGACCCATGAGTTTACGGCCCAAGTGTTTGCGGTCCATGGGTTTACGGCCCATGAGTTTACGACCGTAAACACTTGTTAAAAGGTGCGATTTTCGGTGTTTCAAGGTCCTTTCTAGCCTCTTGGAAGTGTTCTAAGCCTTGTGCCCAGCTCAAGGAAGAGTTTAAGTCCAATAATCGACCAAAAATGGAGTTTACGGCCATTGAAGGGTGTACGGCCATACACACGGGTTTACGGCCGTAAAGCCCTTTTGTGTTCATGATTTGGGTCGATTTTTAGGTGAAAAATCAATGGTTTCTAGTAGATATCAAGCATAAATGGTAGTGGATTAATGTAAGAGAATTATCATTTTTCCTAAATGCTTTGGATCTATGTTTTCTCTAATTATAATAGCATTATCATTTTTCCAAAGCATTGTCCTAACTAGCATACAAATTGTCAAACGAACAATACAACTAGTTAGATGACTTACCTCTTAGAAGGACTTGTAGTTCTTGACCTTTGAAAGCTTGAGCACCTCAAGTGTGATGCCTCTAATGGTTCACAAACACTATATGCAAGACGGTGGATTAAGAGAATAATCTATTTATCTCAAAGAGAAGAGACAACCGATTTTGGTCTATTGAGGGTTCTATTTATAGTGTTGGACATGCTAGGGTTACACTTGGTAAACCCTAATAACCCATGACTTTCCACATTTTCACGCTCCATGGTTTTAACCTCCATGGACTATCCATGGATTAGTTTAGCTAATAATCATGGATCATAAGCCCACACTACAAGAATCATTGATTTACATAATCAATCCCTATATATTTAATTAGTCTCTTTTGATCACAAAAGTAGTGAATTAATTCTTGATCAATACTAATTAAATAATTCCATATTAATATATTATACTTGTAATATATTAATAAACCATAAATAACCTTATTCTCAAAAATCCATCCTATCAATTTGCACTGGTGAAGACAACCCAAAAGGACCATGCTACAATCGGGTTAAGTACATACGAGTTTTAGTTAAGGGCTTAGACACCAAATTCAACAGTCTCCTACTTGGATAAGTCTAATAACTATTACTTCTAATGTACTTCAAGATCCGACTTAGCAATCGTAAGCTTTCAAAAGCCTTTGTTGAAATCTGACCTAGTCAGTAACGTGTCCTTTAGATAAGGGATCATATAATCCTCTATTCTCAAGATATCAGCCGGACAAATACATGAAACAATGTCATACTTATTGTCCGGTAGTTTGTTTCCCGATTTCCAATTTGTCTGACATAGAACATAACTGAACACATCAATTTAGTTCTGACCGGGCCCGACACATAAGTAAAAAAAATCATCAATGGGCCCAAGATATCGCTTTTAATCCTCTTAGGATAAAAGGGAGCAGATAAACTTCGACTCATATGCTTGTACATACTATTCATTGAATTATACATAACAGCATGTTTTATAACATCAAGTTACCAATGCGTTTTTGTACTATCAATGTACAACCAACTCCTAGTCAACAACTCATATATCTAGGTTTGAAGATTTATATGATATTATCGTATCACGATCACTCGCAATAAATTCCATGAAGTGATTCAAGTGAGCGCGGGTTGAGTCTAATACTCAAATCTTATTTTAGAAGTACTCATGAATGGTGTAGCAAACCTGTTGCTATGCCTAACTCCTTATACAATCATACAAGCCAACTCATTACAATCTTCTTTCATACCTACTTCCAAAGTATGATCGACTGTCGGTAGTTTGAATAAATCCTATTATTCTGGAAGTCAAAACATGCAAATTGAAACACAAGGATAATACTAATCCTATATGACCCCAAAACTTGTCGGCGTAAATAAAACACCTTTTATTTAATCGCCATATTGATTACTCATTATTCATTGTATAATGTTTCAAAAAATCAACATAATACTTGAATTAAATCAATAGTTATCCCATGCTCCAAGCATGCACACTATGTTTGTCTATGGTCCTTACTATGTGAAATAGATCAATTGTAAACATTTCCAACCGACACTCAATTCACAATTCCAAATCCTTACCGCAAGTGTGAGAATACCAAGTCCTTGCCACGTACTATAATCTATTAGATTCTAACCTTATATGCATTGATCCTCTTGTAATGACTACACACAAGAGTCACAGAGACTTGGCAACAGACATCACAAAGTATTCCAATTGAGAGCAATTCCATGGAAATGAATTATCAAATTCAAAGTACATTCCTTTGAACGTCCTTCTTGCAATAAGTTTTCTAATCTTACCCAGATTTAAAGAATAACTTCCACTTATGGAAACATTTGCATATTCCCATTTTAACTATGACTTCTAAGCAAGAGTTACCTCTTCTCAGAGTATGCCAACATGGTCCTTCCAAAATTTCCACTATACTTCCAACTATCCATAACCAACCAATCTTTTGGTAAACCTCAGATTGTCCTCAACAATTGCTTAACCATTTTAGTCATATCCAGTTCTAGTCATTTTTTCCTCTTAATGCCCTAGGCATTTGAAAAATTCAGAACACATAAATATTATATAGAATTTCTCATGTTGAAGCATTTCAACATGGTATTCATATAAATCCTTGACTAAATTTGATTAAAATCTCAATCTAAACTTTTAGAATTGAGATGAAGTATAAGTTTTAGAATTAAACTGAAGTATAAGTTCCTCTCCCTTAATTATAGCAAAACAACTTTTCAACACTGCAACTTTGCGAATTGAAACTTTTGTTTTTTTTTCTATAATTAACATTGCTAACTTGCAACACTTACCATAATAATTATGCTCCCACTAGCATAATAATTATTTTGTTATTAGCAAAACATTTATACTCCCACTAGCTTTGACATGTACTCGGAAATCAACTAGACTTCTAGAAGTCAATTCTTATTGACTTTCTTACCAAAGTTCATATTTCTAACACGAGATGCTTCTATAAGCCTTTATCTAAGCTCACACACCTTTTATTAGAAAGCTTATATGTGTGTCTAAACTATTTCAGAGCTTACAACAATAAGTTCTGAATGTTTAGACTTTTTTGCCATTTCTCACAATTCGAACTATGAAGAGGGAATGTAACACCCAGAATCAGGAAGACCAAGAAAAGAAAGGTTAAGCTCTAAATCAAGAGTCAACTCGTCGAGTCCAGGGAGGAACTCGACGAGTCGGAGTGGGATCCGGGTCATTGAGTAAGTGAGCGACTCGGCGAGTCAGCGAGTGGACTCGGCGAGTCTGGTCTGGGCGAGAAAAACCCTAATCCCAGAGGTTGTGCCCTATATAAAGCACATTATAACCCACCCTCAGCCTCTTGGCTCCCCTTTTGAGTTCCAGAAACCCTAGAATTGAGTGAGCCTTCATTATTTGAGAGAATAGAGCCTTGGAGGAGAGAATCTTAGAGAAGGGCTTGAAGATCAAGGGCTTTGCTGCAAAGGAGTGGTGTAGATCCGGAATTTACTTCAGTTGGAGCTTTCATTTGAGGTAATAGTCTGTTGTTTGGGCTTATGTGCATCTAGATCTATCTTATGTTTGAGTTTTGGGCATTTTGAGTACGGATGAGATCTATTTCGATTTTGGAGTAGATCTGGGGTTGCCACCTCAGATCTAGGTTGGTAATAACCCAGAAAGTCATAAAGTTTAGGCCAATAAGTTGTTGGTGAAGCCCCTTTGTTACAAACCCTAGCCCTAGAGTGTTCTAAGCCTATAACTCCTTGGTTACACGTAAAGTTTGCCACTTTACGTGGGGATTAGGCTCTAGAGGAATGGATATATGGATTTGAGCCCCTGCATGGCTCGAAAAGCCACTGTATGGTTTAAGAACTGAAGACACTCAGCGAGTCACATGGGTGGACTCGGCGAGTTGGATGAAGTTAGGCAGCAACTCGACGAGTTGGAAGAACAACTCAGCGAGTCTGTTGAAGATTGCCTTGGACTCGGCGAGTTTGTTCTTGGACTCGACGAGTCTAGTCGCTAAACCCCAAACCCTTCGAGTTAAGACTCGGATCAGTGAGTTGAGTGGGGACCTAGTGAGTGGACAGTTCAGGACTCGGAAATCAGTAGACTCGGCGAGTCATGGTGTGACTCGGCGAGTCGAGTCGCGAATGAAAAGGGATTTCAGAGCTTATGAACTCGGCGAGTCAGTAGGCTAACTCGGCGAGTAGGGTCAACCTGGAAGGTTGAATGTGACCAGGACTTTGACTTTGACCATAGTTGACTTAGTTGACTTTTGAAGGACTGTCAGACTAAGTATCATTTTTGATATTGGTAGAGAAGCAGCGACCCAAAAGGCTGTCGGTCAGCAGCCAGAGGGTATCAGCAGAGCTCAACAGTTCAGGTGAGTTTCCTTCCAGTAGGAACGGGTCTAAGGCCACAATGCCGGCCCGTTTAGCTAGTAGTCATTTCCGGATTTCGGTCCGATGCAGTTTTTAGTATGTTTGATGCCTTCGTGGCTCAGGCGGGATTTATGTGTTATGTGTTCCGGGCTACGGCCCGATGCAGTATGTAGTTTATGAGTTCATGCTAGTTGATATGTTTATGCCATGCTATGTTATGCTCAGTTTCCGGACTTCGGTCCGATGCAGTTAGTTCCGGACTTCGGTCTGATGCAGGGGACAAGGTCCTAGTTAGTTTCCGGACTTCGGCCCGATGCAGTTAGTTCCAAACTTCGGTCCGATGCAGGGGACAAGATCCCAGTCAGTTCCAGACTTTGGTCCGATGCAGTTTCCGGACTTCTGTCCGATGCAGAGGGCAAGGCCCTGGTTAGTTCCGGACTACGGTCCGATGCAGTTTCCGGACTTCGGTCCGATGTAGTGGGAAAGGCCCAGTATGTGTTTATATGTTATTGTATGGTATGTGGTAGTTTGGGGGAGCTCACTAAGCTTTGTGCTTACGGTTTCAGTTTTTGGTTTTAGGTACTCAGTTTTCAAAAGAGGAGCTCGGAGAGGTTGCAGTGCACACACCATAGTCAGTTAGCCTGGGAATGTTTTACTCTGATAATAAGATTATCTTTTGAATTAATACTCGGAAATTATGTTATGACTTATGATACAATTTTTTTTATAAATATGGTTTTAGTAATGTTTTAAAAGAAATTTTTAGTCGTGATTTTGGGTTGTTACACGTTGGTATCAGAGCCTTGGTTTGAGGGATTCGGACATACTTGAGAGTGTGTCTGGACTCAAACTAAGGAAACGGTAAAAGGTTTTCAAAAGAAAAACATTTTCGAAAGGAATTTTTGGTAAAAAGGAGTTTGAGAAAAGAAAAGAGTTTTAGAAAAAGCGAAAAGAATATTTAGAAAGAAAATAACTTGAAAAGAGTAAAAGGGTGTGGTGCATGCAATCAGCTGAGCTCAAGTAAGTACTCCCAAATTACCCATACAAGTTTATGATTATCAATTTCAGTTTTAGTTTTAGTTCCAGTTTCAGTCTCAGTTTCAGTTTCAGTAAAACAACATGCTAGTATAGGACTAAGGATTTAGGAGGATGCCTTATGTGCCTGCTTATGTGTTTCAGCCTTATGAGAATTGCATGCTAGTATTGGGTAGACAGCAGTATGATAGCCTGTTTAGGTTATGCCTGATGTTATGAGTTCAACATTGTATGCTAGTACAGTTTCCCATTATGAGGATAGAATTGCTTGAGTAGTCTCCTGTGTCTGAATGCTGCTTGCTTTGTGCTTTGTGGGACTCTGAGTGATGGGAGTTAGCCGTTAGGTGAATGCATCACGTGACATGTGAACAGGGTTGAATAATTTTAGAGTGCTAGACTTTGCCCTATTGCGCAGCTCTTGTCCGAGTCTAACCGTTGTAGGGATGAGTCTTGTACTCGAAGGATTATCCGAGCCTCATTGCATGCGATGGTATTCAGGTGGTGGCTAATTGGCGTTGCAAGGAGGTCTTCAGCAGCTGAAGACTGGTTTGGGTGGAGTCAGAGGTTCACTAGGGCAAGCCTAGGATGAGAGTAGCAAAGATTAGCAGTAGAGAAAAGGGACTTGGTGGAGTTGAGGTAACTCTTGAGGAAAGTACGGATAGATGTGGAAGGTAGTATGGGCCCGTACTACTGAAAGCAGAGGATCCGTACTCGATTCAAGAGGGGCCGAGGCAAAACCAGGGAACTAGTAAAGTGTGCGAAAGATCCCTCAGCATCGGTATGTATATTGATCAGATTTGTGATGTGTTTCCAGCATGGTGACGTTGCGTGAGATATCCGTTGGCAGTTCAGGTGGCGGGGAAGGATCTGGCTCAGACTCTAGAGCCGGACAGTTTGATGATCAGATAAGAGATGTTATTTCTGCAGAGATTATGCGCAACATCATTGATCAGACTCCCGTGATATTTGGTTCAGTTAGGGAGGCCATTATGGAGCTTTTGGACAGTCGTCTTGAGGTCTTTAGGGCCGGTATAGTTTCAGGGCAGTTTGGGGCTCGTCTAGAGCCCGATTCTTATGGAGTTCAGAGATCCATCAGGGAGGGAGATCTCATTTTTAGCTCTTTCCATCACGGGACGTGAGTGAGCGGGACACCTTGTCTCCAGGAGAGACCTCTGCATGATTGGATAGTCAAGGAGGTTGCGCGACCCATTCGCGAGGAGCTGCCCAACATCGTTGGACGGGTCACTGGTAGGTTGACCGCGAAGCTCCAGGATCAGACAACAGTTGTTCAGACGATGGATGAGGTTGATGAGGTAACGCATGAGCGAGAGTCGGGCAGAGAGTCGGAAAGTAAGAGGAAAACAAATGAGACTCAGGTAGCCACAGGTTTAGGAAAGAGGCCTAAGGGGTCGAATTCGAGATCGAGGGACTATCAGAGCCGCAGTCGATGCGGGAAGTGTGGTAGGACGCATAAGGGTGCGTGCAGGTGTAGAAGTGGTGGTGATGTTGGATGTTTCAAGTGCGGCCGGATTGGCCATTTTAGCAGAGATTGTATTGTTACCATCGCTGAGGGGTTTGATCCGATATGTTTCTCTTGTAGTCAGAGGGGCCACAAGAAGGCCCACTGTCCGAGTTTGTATACATCAGGGCAGGTGCCAGCTCCTGCCCTTGGGACTTCGAGAACCACCAGTAGACATCAGGTTCGGGCAAGGGCGCCCACGGCTCGGAGCCGAGTTGTCCGGTTGATTTCAACAAGGTTTTGAGCAGCACTGAATGATGGGGGTACGTATCTTTTACCTTCCTGTGAATTATTATTCATGATATTATTGTTATGTTGCTGCATTGTTATCAATAAGCATAAGTGTTGGAGTATTATATTACCTGCTTGTGACTGAGCTTTATGCCATCTGCATACCTTGGAAGTAGAATGGTAAATTGGAGGTCGTCCCCTTTAGATCAGGTTACTTCAGATGCGGTGACTGTAGCATGTATATGTAAGAATCAGTAATGCCTCACTACTTTCGAAAGGTATCATTCGGGATTGATCGGTTAAATCCTTAGTAGTGACAATTTAGAGCTTCTAGTGAGGTAGCCAGCGGACAGTAAGGAAGTGGGTTGGGGATGTGCACCCCAAACGCAGGTTCTCAGGATGCAGTCCCTAAAGCAAATATAGTTAAGGATTGAAGGGTGCTCAGTTAAATAGCAAGAATGGTTCGGATCTGGTAAAAGTTAGTTGGAGCGCCGACAGAGGTAGACGTTGGCGGACAGCAGATCGCCCTTTTAATGGAAGGAAGGTTGGGGAATCCTTTCGACCTGTGAGCAGTAAGGAGTTAGCCGGATCCAAGTGGGGGAGAACCCTCCGAGTATACAAGGGAAAGAGCACGCAGTTCCAGAATGAGTACACGACCTCTGAGAAAAAAGGATAGTAGTGCATTGATTGATGGATTGAGGAATTCAGAGTTAGGAGTTTGAGGGACTTCCCAACAATGAGTTCATGTGATCGAGATGGTTAGTAGCTGGTTGGGAATTCAAGTTTGGAGGACCGCCTGTAGGACTCTAGTGAGTCGGAATGAGGATCTTAAGAACAGTTAGCAAGAGATGATTTCATGTTAGTAGTCAGTGGCAGAGACGGCATGCAGGGTTGTGTGGATTCAGGAGTTGGGGGTTTTGGAAACTTCCCCAAGATAGTTTCATGTATCCGGATTAGTAGACGGTTGGTTTGAGAACCAAGCCGAAGAATTCCTCAACGGACCGCTAAGTGTATCAAGGATATAAGATGTCGAGGTTGATGCAGCATTCGATGTCTGAGGGATGGTTTTGAGAAATCGGGATAAGGAATCACTAGCAGGACTAGAGATAGTCAGGATGTCCTCGGAATAGTAGTAGAGTGTTGTAAGTTTGCGGGGGTAGCCGAAGCGTTCACTAGCAGTCAGATAGTAGTAGAGTGTTGTAAGTCTGCGAGGGTAGCCGTAGCATTCACTAGCAGTCAGATAGTAGTAGAATGTTGTAAGTCTGCGGGGGTAGCCGTAGCATTCACTAGCAGTCAGATAGTAGTAGAGTGTTGTAAGTATACGGGGGTAGCCATAGCATTCACTAGCAGTCAGATAGTAGTAGAGTGTTGTAAGTCTGCGGGGGTAGCCATAGCATTCACTAACAGTCAGATAGTAGTAGAGTGTTGTAAGTCTGCGGGGGTAGCCGTAGCATTCACTAGCAGTCAGATAGTAGTAGAGTGTTGTAAGTCTGCGGAGGTAGCCGTAGCATTCACTAGCAGTCAGATAGTAGTAGAGTGTTGTAAGTCTGCGGGGGTAGCCGTAGCATTCACTAGCAGCCAGATAGTATTAGAGAGTTGTAAGTCCGCGGGTATAGCCGTGGCCTTTATCAGGTTGGTAGGCAGCATGAGCGCGTTGTTGGATGCGGAGGAAGCAGTAGTACCCACCAGTTCGGGTGCAGCAGTGAGGATATGGGAATCCACAGGTTAGATTTCGGATTTCCCAAATGGTTCAGTTATGGTTAAGTCGGCGATTTGTCAGTAGATCGTCACCTCAGTTATGAGATCAGGGAAGCAGTTGACCGCTTGTGTTCGTGTATGTTAAGGGTTACCGTTAGTCTGGGAGCCACCATTTTTTTAGCCTTGGATTTGATGATGTCAGGATTCGACGTATGGACCCGGTCGGTTGGATCGGGAGGTTGTTAAAGTCACGGTGTCAGGATGACTAGTCGAAACTAGTTCCAAAGAAAGATTCCGTTCAGAAGTTGTGGGAGCGACTAAGTAAGGAGTGCTTGGGCTCCACAGTTGAGTTGGAACTCAGTGTTGCAGATAACCAATGAATGATTGGAGACCAGGAAGGTCTTGAGATGTTGTGGGAAGCAGTTTTTTAGCCAGATCAGTGCTTCAGCCAGTTCAGTGTCTCAGGTAGTTCAGTGTTTCAAGCAGTTCAGTATTGCAGGCAGTTCAGTGTTTCAAATAGTTTCAGTGTGGTGGCCAGTATTAGTATTTGTGTTGAAATGCAAGTGCTGACGGTATAGTTGGTCGATTTGAAATGGCAAGTCCCTCTCAGGAGGATCAGTTGAGTTTTCAACCAAGTATAAGTGATCTGCAAGGATAATTAGGCAGGTAGCCTTTCTTTCTGGATGGAAGGCTCGAGTTATTGGAAGTTGAGTAGTCAGATGAGAGATAAGCAGGCTGGTTCCAGCAGCATCAGTTCAGTATGAGTGGCAGAGTGGATAAAACAATTATAGATAGTCGAGGTATCTTCAGAAGTCGCTGAAAGCGACTAGGAGATTGCGATGGGGTGTAGTAACCGGTAGGAGTCCGGTAACCCAGATATGGAGACAACAGTAAGGACCAGGGTGGTCTCGGTTCATCCGGAAGGCGGATAAGGGACAACAGAAATTTTTAGTCAGTGGCAGTAATGGAAAGCGGACTATGGTAGAATTCGGCTAGTTGATTGATGGGTACTCAATACTAAGTAGCGAAAAGTGTCCAATGCATAGCTTGTGGTAAGCAATAAGTGGGTTGTGAAATAGTTGGCCGTGGTGGACTTCAAGGATGAAGTCTAGTTTAAGTGGGGGAGAGTTGTAACACCCAGAATCAGAAAGACCAAGAAAAGAAAGGTTAAGCTCTAAATCAAGAGTCAACTCGTCGAGTCCAGGGAGGAACTGGACGAGTCGGAGCGGGATCCGGGTCATTGAGTAAGTGACCGACTCAGCCAGGGCCGGTCCAAACATATATGGGGCCCGGGGCGAAAAGAAAAAAAAGGGCCCCTAAAATACAAATATAATAAAGATTCAGAAAAATATCATTACTCTTCAATATACACGTTTTCAATTAGAAATAAAATGCAAACTAAATTGTTTATATTTTGAGCTAAATTAAGTTTCAACCAACTTTAGGCCCTAAAAATCATTTAGGTTGTATATATATATATATATATATATATATATATATATATATATATATATATATATATATATATATATATATATATATATATATATATATATATACATAGCACATACATTTTAGGTCCCCTGGAGTCGTGGGCCTTGGGTGGTCGCCCGGGTTGCCCACCGTCTGGACCGCCCCTGGACTCGGCGAGTCAGCAAGTGGACTCGGTGAGTCTGGTCTGGGCGAGAAAAACCCTAATCCCAGAGGTTGTGCCCTATATAAAGCACATTATAACCCACCCTCAGCCTCTTGGCTCCCCTTTTGAGTTCCAGAAACCCTAGAATTGAGTGAGCCTTCATTATTTGAGAGAATAGAGCCTTAGAGGAGAGAATCTTGGAGAAGGGCTTGAAGATCAAGGGCTTTGCTGCAAAGGAGTGGTGTAGATCCGGAATTTACTTTAGTTGGAGCTTTCATTGGAGGTAATAGTCTGTTGTTTGGGCTTATGTGCATCTAGATCTATCTTATGTTTGAGTTTTGGGCATTTTGAGTACGGATGAGATCTATTTCGAGTTTGGAGTAGATTTGAGGTTGCTACAAATCTCCCCCACTCATTTTAGACTTCGCCCCCGAAGTCTACCGCTCGATCCTGAAACAGTTCGGGGTAATGCTCCATCATTTCTTCCACCGGCTCCCAAGTCCATTCCGAACCCTTGTGGTGCTGCCACTGCACTTTCACTAGCTCCACCCTCTTGTTCCTTAGATCCTTCGACTTCCGATCGAGAATCGCGACTGGGCACTCAATGTAATTCAGGCTGTCATCAACCTGAATATCCTCTAATGGCACCACCGCCGAATCATCCATGAGACACTTTCGTAGCTGGGAGACATGGAAGGTGCTGTGGATCTGGCTGAGCTCGACTGGCAAATCTAGCCGATATGCCACCTTGCCCACCTGGGATACAACCCTGAACGGTCCGATGAATCTCGGGCCCAACTTGCCCCGCTTCCTGAATCGAATGACGCCTTTCCAAGGCGAAACCTTCAGGAGAACCATATCCCCAACCTGGAACTCCAAATCGGATCGACGCCTGTCGGCGTAACTTTTCTGCCGACTCTGTGCAGTCTGAAGCCTGCTCCGAACCTGCTGGATCCTCTCGGTCGTCTTGAGCACCACCTCGGTGCTCCCCATGACCCTCTGGCCAACCTCACCCCAACATATCAGGGTCCTGCACCTCCGACCGTACAACAACTCGAATGGCGGACGGTCAATACTCGCGTGGTAGCTGTTGTTGTACGAGAACTCAACCAAGGGAAGATAAGTATCCCAGCTACCACCGAAGTCTAGCACACATGTCCGCAACATATCCTCCAGAGTCTGGATGGTCCACTCGCTCTGATCATCTGTCTGCGGGTGAAAGGCGGTGCTAAAATGCAAACGAGTGCCCAACTCGTCATGAAACTTCTTCCAAAACCTGGAAGTAAACTGCACATCTCGATCTGATATCACTGACACTGGCACCCCGTGCCGCGCTACTATCTCCCTGATGTAGATATCGGCCAACCTTTCGGCCGAGATGCTCTCCTGGATTGGAAAAAGTTGGGCGCTCTTGGTCAATCGATCCACGATGACCTAAATCGAATCCACTCCACGTGCAGTCCTAGGAAGCTTCGTGATAAAATCCATCGTGATATCTTCCCATTTCCACAGTGGAATATCCAACGGCTGCATCTTGCCATGCGGTCTCTGATGTTCGGCCTTGACCTTCCTGCAGGTCAAGCACCGCTCGATGTACCACGCCACATCCCGCTTCATGCAGGGCCACCAATAGTCTAAGCGAAGATCCCGATACATCTTCGTCGCCCTGGATGAATAGAGAATCGGGATTTGTGCACCTCCTCCATCAAGATCTGGCGTGTGCCTCCATGATACGGCACCCACACCCTACGGTGTAGTGTCAATAACCCCCGACTATCATAATCGAAAGAGGTGACTTGACCCACTGTTCGCTCACTCTTCCGATGCTCTTCCTTCATAGCCTCCTGTTGATCCTCCTGAATCTGCTCCAACAAGGAGTCACCACAGTCATCCTCATGCAAATATCCCTGATCGGCGCCGCCTTGCGGCTAAGAGCATCGGCCACCACATTGGCCTTTCCTGGGTGGTAAAGGATCTCACAATCATAATCCTTCACCATGTCCAGCCACCGACGCTGCCTCATGTTCAGGTTTGGCTGATCCATGAGGTACCTCAAGCTCTTGTGGTCCTTTTAAATGGCACAACGAACCCCATAGAGGTAATGCCGCCAAATCTTGAGAGCGAAAACCACCGCCCCCAACTCCAAATCATGCGTCGGGTAGTTCGCCTCGTCAGGCTTCAGCTGCCTCGAGGCATAAGCAATGACATGCCCCCTCTGCATCAATACTGCACCTAGGCATGAGATCGACGCATCACAGTATACCACAAAATCCTCCACGCCCTTGGGCAGGGCTAAGAT
This sequence comes from Lactuca serriola, assembly GCF_051521515.1. NCBI lineage: Eukaryota > Viridiplantae > Streptophyta > Magnoliopsida > Asterales > Asteraceae > Lactuca > Lactuca serriola. The sequence goes on along the minus strand of NC_136412.1, from coordinate 28,309,348 downwards.
TGCCGCCTCGCACAATCTATGCCTCAGAGTCTCGAACGCTGCCTGCTGCTCATGCCCCCACCGAAAGACGACGACTTTCCTAGTCAACCGTGTCAGGGGTACGGCTATCTTGGAGAAATCCCGAATGAATCTCCGATAGTAGCCTGCCAATCCTAGGAAACTCCGAATCTCGGATGGAGACTTCGGAACCTCCCACCTCATCATGGCCTCCACCTTGGCCGGGTCTACTGAAATCCCGTCCTGGTTGACGAGATTCCCAAGGAACTGCACCTCGCGCAACCAAAACTCACATTTGGAGAACTTGGCATACAAGCTCTCCCTCCTCAGGGTATCCAAAACCTCCCTCAGATGCTCCTCGTGCTCCTCCTGTGTCTTGGAATAAACCAAGATGTCGTTAATGAAAACTATCACAGACCAATCCAGCATCGGCCTGCACACGCGGTTCATGAGGTCCATGAACGTGGCAGGATCATTGGTGAGCCCAAACAGCATCACCACGAACTCATAATGGCCATAACACGTCTGAAACGCAGTCTTCTGTATATCCTCCTCCCTAACCCTCATCTGATGATAGCCTGAACGCAAATCGATCTTGGAGAACCAAGATGCTCCCTGCAACTGATCAAAGAGGTCATCAATCCTCGGGAGTGGGTAACGGTTCTTCACCGTTACCTTATTCAGCTCCCGATAATCTATGCACATCCGGTGCGACCCATCCTTCTTCTTCACAAACAAGATCGGGGCTCCCCAGGGTGAACTGCTCGGACGAATAAATCCCTTGTCTAGTAGCTCCTGCAGCTGCATAGACAACTCCTGCATCTGAGGAGCCAATCGATAGGGTGCCTTGGCTATCGGAGCCGCACCAGGAACTAAATCGATCCTGTACTCTACCTGACGCTCCGGAGGTATTCCAAGAAGTTCCTTCGGAAACACATCAGCGTAGTCTCGCACCACTGGAACCTCGCTCACCGTCGCCTTACCCGCCTCCCGGGTATCTATCACGTACGCGACATACCCTGCGCATCCCTGCTGAAGGTAGCGTCTAGCCCTCGCTGCTGAACATACTGTGGGTCCACAATGTGGCCTCTCACCATGAATCACTAAGTCTCCCTCACCTAGGGTCCTGACTCGCACTAGCTGCTGTGCGCAATCTATCACCGCCCCATTAGGGCTCAACCAATCCATGCCTATAATCACCTTGTTCCCACGCAACGGAATGGGAACCAAATCTAACAAGTAGAGCTCCTCAAACAAACGCAATACGCAATCCCGAAACACCGTCGATGCTCGCACCGATCGATCATCAGCAATCTCTACCTCTAAAGGGCAATCCAATACGCCCGAAGACTCAGAAAACTTCTTGCTAAGCGCAAGGGAAACAAATGATCAGGAGGCACCCGAGTCGAACAACACCTGAACTGGGATGCCGTTCACATGGAATGATCCTAATGCATACATATACACACAAAGCACATATCAATATCATAACATCATAAAATAAAGTAGAGGGAAATAATCAAACCCGTCACCACGTCAGGTGCGGCACGTGCCACCTCGGTAGTCAGTTGAAATGCCTGGATCCTCACCACTGGAGCCTCTGCCTTGCCTTGCCGGCCATCAGTGATCTGCAAGGTCGCTGGAGCTGGCGCCTTCACTGGCGTAGATGCTGTCAACTGGGGGCAATTGGCCTTCTTGTGGCCCCTCTGGTTGCAGTGAAAACACAACAACTCCGATGTCTGAATAGCCGAAACAGGAGTAGTACAATGCCTGCTAAAGTGCTCTGCCTTTCCGCACTTGTAGCAGCCTGCTGATCCTATCCTACATGCTCCCTCATGTGTCCTGCCGCATTTCCCGCAGCGGCCCGGTCCCCCTTGGCCTTTCGGCCTCCCATCTGATCCCCTGGGCTTCTTCCCCGAAGCCCCAACCACTTGCCCCGCCTCTGCTTTTTGTTTCCGAATGTGCTCTAAATCGATCTCCCTTTCCCTCGCCCTGGCAATCATGGACTCTAGGGTAGGGAAAGCTGAAAAGCTAACATGCTTCCGGATGTCAGACCGTAGCACGTCATGATAACGGGTCCTCCTCATATCCTCGTCACCCGCATACTGGGGCACCAACAAAAGCCCTCTCCCGGAACTTGGCGGTGATCTCCGCCACAGTCTCCGTCGTCTGCCTCATATCCAAGAACTCCCTGGCCAGCTGTTGGAGCTCGACAGCTGGCGCGAACTCCACCCTGAACCTGGTCGCAAAGTCCGACCAAGTCATAGCCTCGACAGCCGAGGCTCCCAATGAGTCCCCCACGGACTCCCACCAATCCCTAGCTCGATCTCGTAAACACCCTGCTGCGAACCTCACCTTCGACCCCTCAGGGCAGAAGCTAATCATATGTGCAGACTCAATGTCGGCAAGCCATCGTCTGGCAGCTATGGGGTCTTTCGGCCCGTGAAAATCCGGTGCACCACTGCCCCTGAAGTCCTTGAAGGACAGTGTACGAGATCCCGACTGACCAGATGCCATGTCGCTCCTGAATGCCCGAAGGCGATCTTCCATCAGCTCGATTATCCCTTCCTTGATTGACCCGAAGATAATGGGGGTGGACTCAAGGATACCCCTGGTGATCTCTGACGCGATGAACTCGCGTAGCCCCTCATATACTGGCTCGGAACCTGATCCTGAACCTAATCCCTCTCTTGAACCGCCGTCTATCGGCCTCGATCGTAGTACCACCATTCTGCAATACATAAATAACAATCGTTAGCGATACTGATACTTCTTGTGGGGTTGCATCTACTACAAGTTCACTGGTCTTATCTTGGCCTTCCATGGTTCGGGTACGGATCCTCTACTTTCAGTAGTACGGACCCATACTACCTTCCACATCTATGCGTACCTTCTCCAAGGACTGCCTCGACTCCACCAGATCCCTTTCACTACCATTGATCACTACTATACTCATCCTAAGCTTGCCCTAGGGAAATCTCTGACTCTACCCTACCCAGCCCGCAGCTGCTAAAGGCCTCCTTGTAATGCCAATTAGCCATTACCTGAATACCATCACATGTGATGAGGCTCAAACAATCCTTCGAGTAACAGACTCGTCCCTACAACGGTTAGACTCAAACGAGAGCTGCGCAATAGGGTCAAATCCCGCACTCTAAGATTATTCAACCCTGATCACATGTGACGTGATGTATTCACCTAATGGCTAACTCCCATCACTCAAAGTCCCATAAAGCACAAAGCAAGCAACATTCGAACTAAGGGAACAATCTCAACCCACTCTGCTTCTATAGAGAGAACTGAACTAGCATATAATGCTAAACTCATTCTATCAGGCATAACCCCTAACAGGCTATCCTACTGCTGTCTACTCAAATCTAGCATGCAATTTTCATACACTGAAGCACATAAAGCAGGCATATAAGGCATCACTCCTAGATCCTTAGTCCTATTTTAGCATGCTGTTCTACTGAAACTTATAAACACAACATAAACTTGTATGGGTACTTTGGGGAATACTTACTTGAGCTCGGCCGGTTGCGCACATCACACACTTCGTTCCTTCTTAAAGTACTTTACTTAAAATTTTAGAAAACGTTTTGTTTTTCAAAATCTTTTGACCCCTCGATTTGAGTTCAGACACCCCCGAAGGTGTGTCCGAATCCCTCAAACCAGGGCTCTGATACCAACTTGTAACACCCCAAAAATACCGGTTAAAAATTTCACTTTTAATTTAGGTCAAAACATAAAAACATCATTACAAAACATTCATAATAATAATTCATGTCTGAAAACCGGTAATGTCATAGTAATAATTCAAAGTACATCCCAGAGATCCATAGTGCGGAAGACAAGAGTGTGTGTGATATGTCGCTACCGCGCCAGCTCCTTTCCCTTAGCTGAAGAGGTACCTGAAATCAAAACTGAAAACTGTAAGCACGAAGCTTAGTGAGCTCCCCCATAATACCTCATACCACACAAGCATACAACATACAACATACAACATGAAGCTAGGAGTTACGGGCCTCGCCCACACTCAAGAAGATACGGGCCTTGCCCACACTCTGCTAGCCGGAAGATATGGGCCTCGCCCACACTCTACTATCTAGGAGATACGGGCCTAGCCCACACTCCACTCTCGGAGAGGTACGGGCCTTGCCCACACTCAACCGCTAACCCATAATATACAAGTATCACACAGACAACAAGTATAGACAACTCTATCATACTGGCACATATCATAATCAGCTCAACCAAGAGATACGGGCTCGGCCCACACTCTAATACTAACGTTTCGTCTATACGGGCCGGCCTTGGTGACTTAGACCCGTTCCTACTGGAAGGAAACTCACCTCGAAATAGCTGCTGGCCTGTGTGGGAATTGATTGTCTGCTGCTGCTGCTGCGGAAATCCTCCGGCTATAATTCCCACAAAACACTTAATCAAACACCGCTAACTGACCCTTGGGTAAAATGACCATTTTACCCTTGTTCAAGTCAAAAGTCAAAGCCAGAGTCAACTTTCAGTTGACCCGACTTGCCGAGTTGGCTCTCCAACTCGCTGTGTCCTTATCCAATCAATTGTCCTGCAACCCATCTCTACTCGTCGAGTTGGGCGTTGAATCGACGAGTTCTCCTTCTAAACTAAGGTCCAAGTCCTTCATCCTACTCGTCGAGTTGTATGAACAACTCGCCGAGTTCATCTTCATCCGATGAACACTTTATGCTGTGACTCGCCGAGTTGTATGAACAACTCGCCGAGTCTGTTCTTGATCTAAGAAGATTGCCTTGAACTCACCGAGTTAGGGCATTGATTCGCCGAGTTCCTTCATGGGTGATTTCGGCTTCCAACTCACCGAGTCCACCCATGACTCACTACTCTACTCGACACAACGAAAAGGGGACAAACTCGGAGACTCACGACTCGACTCGCAGAGTCAGATGAGCGACTCGCCGAGTCTGCTTCATGAAAAGGCCATATATGTGATTTTGCTTGAATCCAGTCCATGCCATTCATAGATCTGGGCTCCTAGGGCCTGGTTTACACGTAAAGTTTCCAACTTTACATGTAGATCATCACCAATGAAAGTTTTAAGGCTCAAAGTGCACCAAAAGGGGTAGATCTAGGACTTGTGTGCAACATGACTACATAAGGACAGTAGATCCAAGCTCCAGGGACTGAATAGAGCCTAGATCTAAAGGCTAACAACTTAATACGACCAACAATGCACAAACAAGCTTGGGAAATGGCTCAAGAAGGACCTTCATGAAGCTATTAGGGAGTTCAAGCTCAAAAACAAAGGGGAAATGAGCTATACCTCAGGGAAAACGTTGGGATGACACAGAGATGCTTGGCCTCCTCCTCCTCTTCTTGATCTTCTCTTCTTGCTCCTCAACAATTTCAAAAACACACCCAAATACTTCAATCTCTCAATGAAAAATGGCAAGGACGATGATGGGGGCTCTGAGGGTGAATGGGGGCGAGTTTGCGGCGGAATGAGGGATTAAATAGGGTGCAAACCCCTAAAACTTAGGGTTTCATCAAACAGTGGTGACTCGCCGAGTCCAGGATACGGACTCGCCGAGTCGCCAACTTAAAACGTGTCCCGGGTCCCGTCCCTACTCGGCGAGTCGGACCTACGACTCGCCGAGTCCAAGGCTAAAATGAAAATACTCAAATGAAATTTACGTACTAGGAACCAGGTGCTACACTCATTTAGGAACATTTAGATCAATTCTAACAAGGAAAATTTGATGGGTTTTGAGCATTCTAACACTTCCTAAGTGTACATGCAACCCTAATAACCTTGGATCTATGTTTGTCTTGTTGTTGCTTATGTTCCTTGAAACCTTGTGAGCCTAGCACCCCAAGTGTGATGCCTCAAATGCTTCACACAACACCAAATGCTCTTGGAAATACTTTTGAGAGAACACACACTTCTTGAAATCGGCCTAGCCCTCTTGTTTCATATGTGTAGCCGATTTTGTGGAGAATGGGATTCTTATATAGTGTTGACACATCTAGGGTTACACCATGTAAACCCTAATGTGTCATGACTCTTCATTTCCATGACCCATGGGTTTGTAACTCCCATGGAGCATCCTATGGGTGGAACCCAACTTGATAATCCATGGAGCCTCTTAGCCCACTATACAAGATATGAATGATTTATGTAATCAACCCATATAGTTAATTAGTTATCTTTTGATGACTTAATTAATTCTAAATTAATTCTTTGATCAAACTAATCAAATAATATTATTAATATATTAGAACTTGTAATATATTAATAATCTCCAAGTGTTATTTCTCTCATTTAGTCTATCCAGTTGCATGGTGCCATGCAACCTAAATGGGCCATGCCGGGTGTGGTCAAGTACTAACCAGAAATAGTTATGGACTTAGACACCTTATCCAACAGTCTCCCACTTGGATAAGTCTAATAACTATAACTCCAGTACTTCAGGAACCAACCGGCAATTGTAGCTCTTTCAAGGTCTCTCAGAACTGAGAAGATGTTGATACGCCATTTAAGATAAGTGATCATATAATCCTCTGTTCTAGATATCATCCGGACAAATACATGGAACAATGTCTTACTTATTGTCCAGCAGTTTGTTTCTCGATTTCCGATTTGTTTAACAAAGAACTTAATTGAACACATCAACTTAGTTCTGAACGGGCCCGGTACATAGGTGAAAACAAAATCATCGAGGGGCCTAGATATCAGCTTCTAATCCAAGAAGGAACAGATAAACTTCGACTCATATGTTTGTTCTACCACTCATTGAATTACACAGAAAAGCAGGTTTTATAACATCGAGTTACCAATGCATTTTCGTACAATCAATGCATAACCAACTTGTAAGTAACAAATCATATCTCTAGGTTTGAAGACTTATATGATATTACCGTCTCACGATCACTCGAGATAAATTCCATGAAGTGATTCCAGTGAGCGTGGGTTGAGTCCAATACTCAGAACTTATGAGCACTCATGATTGTTGTAGCCTTGTCCAACACCTTAGACCTCTGCAACCAATCATGACAGTCTTGATTCATACCTACTTCCGACATATGACCGACTGTGGAGGTTTGAATAATATGTTATACCAAACAAAATTATTCTGGAAGTCAAAACATGCAAAAGAAATATAGTAAACGATCGACAAGAGATAGCAACACTTTACTCATAAATAAAACACCTTTTATTCATCATCTAATGTCAATTACACATTACAAATTTCTAGGTTATCTAACTACTAAATCTAATATCATCCTTCAGCCCTATGCTCCGAGCATGCTGGAGATGCTTAACTCGAGTCAGTCCCTTCGTGAGGGGATCTGCTGGGTTCTCATCCGATGATACCCTCTTTGCCACGAGGAGTCCTTCTTCTATCCGATGTCTAATAAAATGGTATTTTCTGTCGATGTTTCTGGATCTCCCGTGATCCCTTGGTTCCTTGGCTAAGGCAACATCGCTTTCACTATCACAGAAAATTTCCATTGGCTCTTTAATAGATGGTACAACTCCAAGGTCTCCAATGAAGTTCTTCAGCCATATCGCCTCTTTTGCCGCCTCGCTAGCTGCAATATACTCTGATTCACAAGTTGAATCAACCACTGTCTCTTGCTTGGAACTCTTCCAAGAAATTGTTCCTCCGTTTAGGGTAAAGACCCAGCCCGACTGAGAGCGGAAGTTATCCCTATCAGTCTGGAAGCTAGCATCACTATAACCTACAACTCTCAAGTCATCACTCCCACCGAGGGTAAGGACCCAATCCTTAGTCCTCCATAGGTACTTGAGGATATTCTTTACCGTAGTCCAGTGTGCCTTGCCAGGGTTCCCCTGATACCTGCTAACCATGCTTAGTGCAAAGGCTACATCAGGTCGAGTACACGTCATTGCATACATGATCGATCCTACAGCCGAAGCATAAGGTATTCGACTCATTTCTGCAATCTCAGCCTCAGTGTTAGGGCTTTGTGTCTTACTCAATCTGGCGTTACTCTGGATGAGTAACTCTCCTTTCTTGGAGTCCTGCATGCTGAATCTCTTCAGCACCTTATCCAAATAGGTACTCTGACTAAGTCCAATTAGTCTTTTACTCCGATCTCTCAAGATCCTTATCCCTAGAATATAGGCAGCTTCTCCTAGGTCCTTCATAGAGAAACACTTCCCAAGCTAGGACTTAACTTCCTGCAGAGTTGGGATGTCATTTCCTGTGAGTAGTATGTCATCCACATAAAATACCAAAAAGCTAACTATACTCCCACTAGCCTTGACATACACGCAAGACTCATCTTCACTCCTAGAAAAGCCAAATTCCTTGACCTTTTCATCAAAGTAAAGATTCCATCTGCGAGGTGCTTGCTTCAATCCATAAATGGATTTCTCAAGCTTACACACTTTATTAGGGTACTCGTTGCTGACAAAACCCTTTGGCTGACTCATGTAAACATCTTCATCCAACTTTCCATTAAGGAAAGCGGTTTTGACATCCATTTGCCATATTTCATAGTCATGAAATGCAGCTATGGCTAACAGAACCCTAATAGACTTAATCTTGGCTACTGGAGAAAAGGTCTCATCATAGTCCACTCCAGGAATTTGAGAGAAGCCTTTTGCAACTAGTCGAGCCTTATAAGTGTGTACTTTACCATCCATGTCGATCTTCTTCTTGAAGACCCATTTGCACCCTACTGTCTTACGACATGGTACATTCTCAACCAAGTTCCAAACTTGATTGTCATACATGGACTGTATTTCGCTATCCATTGCCTCTTTCCACTTGGCTGACTCAGGGCCTGCCATGGCTTCCGCGTAACTGTTAGGTTCATCCAGAGATATCATTGTCTCATCACTGATAAGTGTATCACCTTCTGCAGTAATGTGGAATCCATAGTAATGCTCAGGAGCATTCCTAACCCTTGTGGACCGCCTTAGAGGTACAGACTTGTCAATTGGCTCAACAGGAGTTTCCTCCTCAAGTTGAGTGCTAGAGTTTGAAGTTCCTTCACCGCTTGACTCTTGAATTTCTTCAAGATCAACTTGCCTCCCACTGTTTCCTTGGATTATAAACTCTCTCTCTCTAAAGAAAGCCCTCCTAGCTACAAAGACCACATTTTCACTAGGTCTGTAGAAGAGGTAACCAAAGGATTGTTGTGGGTAGCCGATGAAAATACACCTCTCGCTTCGAGGTTCGAGCTTATCATGAGTCTCGCGTCTCACGAAAGCCTCGCAACCCCGAATCTTGATGTGGTCTAGTTTAGGTACTTTACCAGTCCACATATCATGATGAGTTTTGGCAACTTTATTTATAGGGACTAGATTAAGGATATGGGCGGCAGTCTCTAAGGCATACCCCCAAAACAAGATTGGTAGCGAAGCTCGACTCATCATGGAACGAACCATATCCAACAAGGTTCGATTACGCCTCTCAGCCACACCATTGAACTGCGGTGTCCTGGGAGGTGTCAATTGTGAGACTATCCCACATTCCCTTAGATAGTCAAGGAACTCTGAACTAAGATACTCACCACCACGATCGGATCGAAGCATCTTAATGTTCCTGCCCAATTGATTCTCGACTTCCTGTTTAAATTCCTTAAAGTTTTGGAAAGTCTCTGACTTATGCTTGATCAAGTAGACATATCCATATCTACTGTAACCATCAGTAAAAGTCAAATAATAACGATTAGCATCCCTTGTGGCATGTTTGAATGGTCCACACACATCCGTGTGTACAAGGTCCAACAAACCTTCACCCCTCTCACACGAGCCTGTGAAGGGTGACTTTGTCATTTTTCCAAGTAAGCATGATTCGCAACTATCATCTGACTTTAGGTCAAATGACTCCAAGACTCCATCCTTTTGGAGTTGGCCTATGCGTTTCTTGCTTATATGTCCAAGACGACAATGCCATAATGATGCTTTATCCAAGTTGTTATTAACAGAATCAATACACAATACATTATTTCCTAAGTTATCAACCACATATACTGTTTCATACACGCCATCACAAGGTAATGTTTTAAAATAAAGAACATTATTAAAGAAAGCATTAATCGAACCAACTTCATTATCAAATGAAAAGGTGAAACCTTGTTTATACAATGCATGAAAGGAAATAATATTTCTTGCCATTTCTGGCGAATAGCAACACTTATTCAAATCTAAACTAAACCCACTACTTAGCGATAAAGTATAAACTCCAATCTTGGTGACAGGTAAAGCTTTCCTATTCCCCATGATTAGGTTTATTCTTCCTTGCTCCACATTCTCACTTCTTCTTAGTCCCTGCAAGTCACAACAAATGTGAATACCACAACCGGTATCTAGGACCCAAGATTTAGAATGGGGTGAGTTATTAGAAATGATAGTGTAAATACCTGCATGGTTGGGTTTAACTTTCCCATCCTTCACATCTTGCTGGTATTTTGGGCAGTTCCGCTTCCAATGTGATTTTTCATGGCAATAGAAGCATTCAGCCTCTTTTGGGTTAGAAGAGGGAGTAACGAAACCTTTCTAGGTTCCACTTGAAGAAGAGCCATCAAGGGTCCGAGCCTTGGTACCCTTTGAAGAGCTCTTTCTCTTCTTCCCTCGACTTTTCCCGATTGCCAAAACCGGAGTAGAGTTTGGAGTAGGAATGTTAACAATCGACTTCCCCTTAAGACCTGTTTCTGCGGTCTTGAGAAGTCCCTGAAGTTTGCTGAGTGTGACCTCTTCCTTATTCATGTGATATGTCATGCGGAATTGATCATAACACGATGGTAAGGAGTGCAAAATGATATCTATTGCAAGCTCCTCAGGGAAGTTCACATTAAGCTTCAGCAATCGATCCACATACCTTTGCATTGTCTGCATGTGGCTCGTGATGGATTCCCCGTCCTTCATTATGGTTGTTATCATGGAGCAGATGATTTCATACCTTTCTTGTCGTGCACTGTGATGGTATCCTTCCATCAGATCTTGGTGCAATTCATAAGGGTAGAAATCCTCATAGGACTTTTGGAGTTCCGTTGTCATCGTGGCCATCATGATGCATGCCACTTTGGTAGCATCCCTTTCATGTGCCTGAAAGTCAGCGATCTCCTGGGGAGTTGCAGTGGTCTCATCAATCTCCTTAAGCTCCTTGTCAAGGACATATTCTTTGTCCTCGTAGCGGGTAATCATCCTGATGTTTCTGATCCACTCATTGAAGTTGGATCCATCAAAAGTGACTTTCCCACACAAGTTCATAAGGGTAAAGGAGCCATTAGGATTAGAGCCAGAAGCAGCATTGTTTGAAGACATCTGAAGGAAGAGGACAAGATTAGTTTAGATATTAAGAGAGTCCTTAATAAGACACCCAAATGTAATATTAAGGCTAGGATCCAATCACAATATATTATAACTTAGAAGAGGTATGTCGTAATCCAAGCTACAACACATTTGAAAGGTAGGTGAATGACGATTCACCAATTTCCACCATAAAAACCGAAATATTAAATATTAGGTTTTTGATTGGTTCTTAGAAATTCCTAGATTCTTTGAGATTCAATGAACTTTTCAAAGGCATGTTTCAATCTCAAGTGTGCCCTCCAAGTTTTGTGACTGGGATACCGAGGATCACAAAACGAGGTGTGAAGTAACCATGCGAATCACTTGGTACCCCTAAAGTTTATCACTCAATCGATGTGCCGGTAAACCACACACGCTCCACCGATACTATAATAAACCTTAAGTCACCCTTTACCTACCTTTTTAAGTCCAAGTTAGTGTACCGGTTAACCACACACGCTCCACCAACGACTTAAACAAAGTGTAAAGTGTAATTTCATGGATTAGCACCTTATTCACATTTATTCTAAAGTAACTAAGATTGGGAATTTAATAAAACATTTAGTTACTTTATAATATTCATCATACTTTTAATGAGAATTTATAAGTCCTTGTCCTACCCGTTTGGCTAACGACCCTCCACCAGTCAAGCAAGCGGTGGGTGAGAGTGGACACCCATTAAGTTGCCATTTTATAGGCAACAACCTTATACCCACCTTATAGACCGGCTTCGTGAATGAGGCGTACTAGTGGTAAGACGACTTTAATCTTATACATATATATATATATATATATATATATATATATATATATATATATATATATATATATATATATATATATATATATATATTATTAACTTATAATATTATAAGTATAAGGGTAGAATTTTAACTTTCAAAATTCTAAGGGTTGGAACTAAAGTTTTAGCAGGACTTTACTTGTTCCAAAACTTGAGGGCAAGTTTTGTAAACTTTCAAAAAATTTCATTTCTTGTAACTTATGAGTTTATTAGAGTAATAAAAATGAAGACTCTTCATTTTTCTAACTGTTGTGTTCTTTTAATGGTTTTAACTCAAGTGACTTTTGGTTTTCCATAACTTGAGGACAAGTTATGGACTCCATTAAAACACATTATGATCAAGAATTAAACTACCACATAGGTTACAAATAATTCCTATGATCATCTAAACATCATAAGATCAAGAACATGAACATGAACACTTTCATGAATCAAAACTACACTTAAGACTTTGTAATTTTGACAACTAGTTGTTGTAAATGGATTAGCAAAGACATTACACCACCTAAAACAAGTTTTCAAGTACCAAAACAGTTTAGGGTAATGTTTCTAGTCCATTTCCAGCAACTAAAGTCGAAAATCTGCACTCTGTGGCTCCTACTCGTCGAGTGCATGAACCTACTCGGCGAGTAGGTTGAAGATACAAGTGAACTCGGCGAGTCTCCCCATGGACTCGGCGAGTTCATCAGGCAGACAACAAGTTTTTCGACTTTTTTCAACTTTTAAGCACAAATAACAAACAAAGAAGCCTAGGCTCTGATACCACTGATGGGTTTTGAGCATTCTAACACTTCCTAAGTGTACATGCAACCCTAATAACCTTGGATCTATGTTTGTCTTGTTGTTGCTTATGTTCCTTGAAACCTTGTGAGCCTAGCACCCCAAGTGTGATGCCTCAAATGCTTCACACAACACCAAATGCTCTTGGAAAGACTTTTGAGAGAACACACACTTCTTGAAATCGGCCTAGCCCTCTTGTTTCATATGTGTAGTCGATTTTGTGGAGAATGGGATTCTTATATAGTGTTGACACATCTAGGGTTACACCATGTGAATCCTAATGTGTCATGACTCTTCATTTCCATGACCCATGGGTTTGTAACTCCCATGGAGCATCCTATGGGTGGAACCCAACTTGATAATTTATGGGGCCTCTTATCCCACTATACAAGATATGAATGATTTACATAATCAACCCATATATTTAATTAGTTATCTTTTGATGACTTAATTAATTCTAAATTAATTCTTTGATCAAACTAATCAAATAATATTATTAATATATTAGAACTTATAATATATTAATAATCTCCAAGTGTTATTTCTCTCATTTAGTCTATCCAATTGCATGGTGCCATGCAACCCAAATGGACCATGCCGGTTCGGGTCAATTACTGACCAGAAATAGTTATGGACTTAGACACCTTATCCAACAAAATTATCATATAATATTCTACTGATCTAATCTAACTCATATAACAAGGCAAAACATATCAAATAATACAAATAATTAACTTATTATCTTAATATTTGACAATTGTTCTCTCATTTCCATAACTTATGAGTTTAATGTCTTTTTAATGTATGAGACTTTTCATTTTCCATAACTTGCAGACAAGTTATGGAGTCCATTAAATAGCATTTAGATCAACAATTAAACTAACAAGAAGTGTCAAATTGTAACATCCGGATTTCCAGGTACAATATTTTAATTGTTTATTTTGAGTTATGAGGAGGGACTTGGCGAGTTGACGCTTAGACTCGCCGAGTAGGATCACGATTGCTGACTGGATTAATGAACGGACTCGACGAGTCGATGGGTGGACTCGACGAGTCCGCGCTGATGTCAGAAACCCTAAATATACGGGCCTATGCCCTATTTAAGGGACCTTATAGCCTTCATTTGCGGTTACTAGTCCAGAGAGAGAAACCCTAGAGAGCTTGAGCGAGTTGTTTGAGAGAGAGAGAGAGAGAGAGAGCTATTTTGATCCTTTTTGTTGTGGCTATACAAAGAAGAAGGTGTTTCCAGCAAGAGAAGGTCAAGAAGATTGTGATTCTATAGTTTTCAAGCTTGGGTCTTCGTTGTTGAGGTAGAAAATCGACCCTTTCTTCTGTTTTACACAAATCCTTGAATCTAGGGTTTTCTATAGCCCTTTATTGGGTTGAATTGACGCATATGTTGTCCCTCTTAGTGTTAGACTCTGGATCTTGACCTTTAGAGGTCCAGATAGCATTACCTATCCAGCTTTATGTTTTCCCATGGAGGAAATGAACCTAGGATGCCATTTTAGAAGCCATTTCACCGAAAGAAGCTTTGGATGCGTTGCATGAGTGTCAAGATTTGACCTTTACATGATTATTGGACATGGGGAGGTCAAATCTATAGGTTAGAGAAGCAGATCTGACCTTAGAAGGTCGATTGGGTGATTGTTATGGAAGAAACTCGCCGAGTCAATAAGGGGACTAGACGAGTTGAGTTGGGTTGCCTCGCGACTCATGACCGGGTGTAGCCCATTGAGTAGAAGGTTCATTTGACGATTCGAGTGAGGTTTAGAAAGATCCAGAGTACACGTTTGGACTCGCCGAGTCACCTATGTGCACTCGACGAGTCTGGTCAAATTTTGACCCTTGACTTTCGTTGACTTTTAGGGTTGGGTCAACACTTGGACTTTTGGACCATTAGAAGGGCAAAATGGTCTTTTAGCCTTCTGAGAGAACATTGGAACGAACTAGTCTAGCCCAGAGAGCTGTTATTGATTTGAGATGATTGCTTATATGTTTAGGCGGGGCTAGGTCATTGTTACGAGGTTCAGGGATACCGAGCACGTGAGTTTCTAAACAGCATACGAGGTGAGTCTTCTCACTATGCTTTACCTAGAGTGATAATGATGTGTGATCGGAAGATCTTATATGTTATGCGGAGTATGTGATATGTGTTGCTATATGATATGTATGTGTTATGTTATGTTATGAGTAGTATGGTATGGACCGGAAGGTCAACAGTGTATAGACCGGAAGGTCAAGATGATGAGGACCGGAAGGTCATTATGAGTAGGACTGGAAGGTCTACCAGGGTTGGGACGGAAGTCCCCTGAGACACATGGATTAGAAGGTCCCATAGAGTTATCGCCTTGAGTGGCGTATGTGTTGTATGTGGTATTTTGGGGAACTCACTAAGCATCTATGCTTATAGTGTGATGTGTTATGTGTTTCAGGTACTAGCAATGATCGCGGGAAGGCGCCGACATGATCCGTACACACTGGAAGGAGATTTGTTTTATGATCTTGGGATATATTTTTATCGTTATGACATTTGTTAAACTAGAGAATTTGAGAATATTGAATGATTTTTATGTTATTTGAAAAATGAAAAATTGTTTTGAAAATTCACGTTGTTTCAAGTTGGTATCAGAGCCTTGGTTTGAGGGATTCGGATGTACCTTCGGGCGTATCTGAACTCAAACTGAGGATTTGAAAAAGTTTTCATATAAGAAACATTTTTTTTTAAAAAGTAAAAGAATTTTAGAAAGCGGAAAGAAGTAGTGTGTACGATCAGTCAGTGCCCGAACGACGACTTCCCAAAAGTTATGTGTTATGAGATATGATATGATATGTTATGGATGCTAGAGTAGGCTAGGTATTCATATTAGGTCTAGAATGGCCTGATCTGTGATGCCTTAGCCTAGGAGATAACTGCTGCTATGAGATTCTTGAGAGCGAATAGATAGCAGTGAGGAGCTTATGAGGGGCCTACTGAAGGGTAGCCAGTGCTTAGCGAGAAGTAAAGTACTTGTGATCTGGGATCCTAGGAGGAGGACTTGGAATGAATGTTGATGCGGTGTGGAAGGTAGTATAGGGCCCTTACTACTGGAAGCACCGGATCAGTGCGCATTCAAAGTAAGAATCCTTAGGGCACTAAGGAACAAGTAGGGTCGAGTTGTAGAGTGTGAGTACACTCGAGCAAGTCTCTGGTATGTTTATGTTGTATTTCAGAGACATCATGGTTGTGACACGCCACAGACTAGAGACCAGCAGCGTGAGTGACAAGGAGCTTCATCAGACGATTCATGAGGAGGTGGTTGCGGCTATCCGTGCAGAGATACCGGAGATGTTTGGGTCTATCAAGACCAATTTGATTGAGATGTTTGACGAGAGATACGCTGTGGTTACTGAGGCTGTTGTTGCAGCTACTGCAGCTGTGGCTGCTGCTAAACCTTAGGGGGTGACTCGATGCTGTTCCCGGAGTTCAGCAATACGAAGCCACCGGAGTTTGATGGGACGCAGGACCCGATTGCTGCGATGAGATGGATTTATAATATCGAGGGATGCTTCTACACTTGTTCGTGTCCGGAGTATTTGAGGGTTCGGTTTGCACTGAACCATCTTCGCTTGGGAGCGAAGGATTGGTTGAAGTTTGTGACGTTGAAATTCACTCTTGCAGAGATTTGTGAGGTGACCTAGGAGAGGTTCACCACCATGTTTAGAGATGAGTATGTTCCCCCGGTATAGAGGGAACGGTTGGCACATGAGTTTTTTGTCCCTCAAGCAGGGGACAGAGTCAGTGACTGTGATCACACAGATGTTCCATGAGAGGGCTTTGTTTTGTCCTAAGCATGTGTCGTCTGAGCAGGCACGCATGAGTCGGTATTTGAGCATTTTGAGGAGGGACATCCGGGAGTTTGTGGCGAGCTCGACTTACCAGACATTTGCTGAGCTCTAGGCAAATGCCCGAAAGAGGGAGATTGAGTTGGAGACTCAGGCCGGGGAGGAGCCCGAGTCTCAGGGGAGGGATAGGCGGCTGGTACAGTCTCAGCCAACAACCAAGCGGGCTAAGCCTGCCGATTCGATATTTGGAGGTAAGAAGGGCCGCACTTGTGGGAAGTGCGGCAAGGGACATGATTGATTTTGTCGGTCGGGTGCTTGCTACAAATGTGGCAAGGAGGGGAATATAGCCAAGGATTGCCCTAAGGGATTTATGGTTTGCTTTCATTGCAACCAGACGGGCCATCGGAAGGCCTAGTGCCTGCAGCTGTTACAGGGATCAGCGCAGGGATCTGCCCCTGCTACTGCACGAGCTATTGAGGTTCGGCCAGTGAAGGGCGAAGCACCGAAGGTACGAGGGAGAGCCTTCCAATTGATAGCGGAGGAGGTCCGCGTAGCGCCCGACATCGTGGCTGGTATGTATTCTTTCATTTATTTATGCTGAGTTGAGATATTGTGCTTATTTTATGATATGTGTAGGTACTTTTCGTGTGAATTTTGTGCCTGATTTGGTGTTATTTGACTCGGGTGTGAGTTGATCATTTGTGTCACTAGCGTTTAGTCAGCACATCAGTATTCGACGAGAGGCGTTGAGTCGACCTCTACGAGTTTCCATAGCCGACGAGCAAGCGGTGTATGCTACTAATGTGATTCGAGGATGTATACTTGAGATCTTCAGCATTGAGTTCTGACAGATCTGGTCCCGATTGCGATGGGGAACGTTTGCATTATAGTGGGCATGGATTGGATGAGACGATTTGGGGCGGTTATAGACTGTGAGCGGCAGATAGTGACGAGGGTACCTGATGCGGGTCAGCACTTTTTTCGGTTGCTAGAGCGAGAAGAGTTTACAGTAGGGCTGCAGCGGGTTTGTAGCTTAACTTAAGTTCATCAAGATGAAATCGTGCCGAAAACTCCATCATAAGGAGTTCACTACCGCAAACTTGGGTTTACGGCCATAAACTCCGGACTGGCCGTGAACCCCTTCCCTTAAGTATCAAATTCTTTCATTTTTCCTCATTCCTCACATCTTTAAAGCTGAAACTCTGATTCTCTCTAAACTATCATCAAGAACACTTCCATTGTTCTTCAAAGTGGTAAGTATTTCCTTCATTTTGAGTTAATATATTTCACATTCAAGTGAAACCCTTTAATTTCATCCATACATCCAACTCTTTTGGCTAGACCTTCAAATCTTCATCCATTTCACCAAGAACACACACTTGTTCTTGGTGGCCGTAAACCCCCAGAAACCTTCTAATCGTAAGTTTTCCTCCTATGATCTTGTTATCTATTAAAATCACTAGACTTAAAACCTGGAAACAACCATATTGTGCATCATCTTCAAGAGTTTACGTTCGTAAACTCTTCTTATGGCCATAAACCCTTCAAAAGTTCATGTTTTGGCCGAGAACCCTTCTTGGGTTACCAGATGAGACCGTGAACACTTCTTAGATGCAAGTTAGGACCAAAAACCCTCTTAAGATGAAGCATTTACGACCGTAAACAAACCCAGGGCCATAAACACTCTTAAGTGTGGCCGTACACTCCCTTTTAGCAATCATATGTGATTGATACACTCCATTGTGAGTGATTTCTAGTTCCTAAGGGTGTTTCTCATACATGATTAGTCGTTATATACACTAATAGTACACATATATGTGTTATTATATGTTTATTAGGATCTGTTTGTGCTCGGGATTCCACTTGGCATACCTTACATCCTAAAACAATCTCTCAATCGAACCACTCACTGCAGGTGAGTTCATACCCCTACAATCAACATTTTACTTGTTTTTAAAATGCTTTTAGGGGGGGGGGGGGGATAAGTTGAAACACAATTGAATTGTGTTCAGTTATATAATGAATTCTTGTAAACATGAGAACTTTACTGCTTTCAAACACTATTAAACTTCATTTCAAAACCCTTTTAAAATTACTTATAAAACTCTTTACTTTCAAAATCATATTCATATAGATATTTGAGTATAAATATGCTTTAATGGACTTAGGACTATTGTTAATAACCTTGACTCATGTTCCTTGTTTGGTTGTGGGCTTAGGGTAGGATACACTAGTCTGACTTTCGATTAACTCGTAATTGTACATGCTAAATACCTATAGGAATATTAAATCTTTCCTTTAAAGTTATACTTAACTCAATTATACAAGCTGAGTAATGGAGTATTTTCTAAAAGTTAGCTACAAAACAACCATACTAGTAAACTATAATAGGTATAGTTTAGAGGAACACATACATATACAAGTACAAGTATAATACTATACATATACAAGTACAAGAAGAATACTATACATATACAGGTACAAGAAGAACTTATACAATTACAAGAATAGGAAGAAACATAAACATATACATATACATTTACAAAAGGAACATATACAAGTACAGAAGGAACATATACATTTGCAAAAGGAGCATATACATTTATGAAAGGAACGTATACGTCATAACTAGAACAAGATAATGATAATGTGAGATACTACTTCATGACACAACAATACACTTGTCGTGTCACGTTTTGTAACTAGAGTCTCTTGGAGGGAGAACGGACATTGTGTGTATAGATCTATATGGGACTGACAATCCCAAACCTCGCTGCTAGCTATAGTGGGACCTATCAGTCTACGGGTGACAAATGTCATATATTCAGTTCGACGCTAGAAGGTCGTCGTGTTTTATAGCAGTCAATCAGCATGGTTACAACCTTATCACATTTTACCTTAATTTAACTAATTGGTTATTAAGGTAGTTAGTGCGTCAGTAGTTATTTTATACAATACTACTGCACACTTTCATTTTCCCATTACATTCATTTAGTGATATTCTCACCTAAAAGGAAATGAAATGTCACAAATAGAAATTTTGTGTCTTGTAATCACTACACTCAAGTAAAATGTAGAATCAAAAACTTAAGAGCATGTATGATGCTTACTCTATGACAACAAAAATTTCAATCCAATACACCATACAAGTACTACAAATAGTCAACAAGCAATTGGAAACCCTAGAAGTTCTTGTTTAGGTCCATTTTGGACTAGGAATTTCTTATTGGACTCAATAGACCAATAAGCTTCCAATTTGACAATCATGGGCTTAGAACCTTTAAATGGGCTCTAATTGGACCCATTTTCATTTATTTCAACATTTTGGGCCATATTGGGCCTAGAATGGAATAAATTAAATATTATGAACCATTATGAACCATAATTAACCAAAACTAGCCTAACAAAGTATAAAAATCACACTTATATTTTATAGGACCAACAATCATTCAACTTAACTCTTATATGGGCTTAGGGGCAATAAAGCCCAAAAATCTCTTCTTCCTTTCCAAATCTCGGCCCAAGCCCAATCCATGGGGAAGAGTTGACTTAGGCCTTTCCACCTCATTTTTACATGGGGGTTATCCATGCAAATAACCCAAGTATCCATGCACTATCTTATCAATCTTCTCTCTTACTCTCCCTCTTTTTCCTTCGGCCGAGAGCAAGAGATGAACACACACACCTCACAAAACTCTCTCTAAATTACTCAAGAATCATCCACTCTTCTTCATCCAAGATCTTGAAAAAAATTGGCTAGAAGCTTAAGGATCTTCATAAAGTGATTCATCATCTAAGATAAGTTAATGGCTAACTTATGATCTAACTCCCTTCACTTCATAAAAATCTCTTCTAAATTCATTCAATCTTGTGATCTTGCACCTTAGAAGCTCCTAAACTCGAGATCTTCAAGGAAAGGTTGCTAGGGCCGAAAATCACCTCATTTCTTTACATCTCTTCTCCAAAACCGAAACCACACCCAAAGGTGAGCTTCATACCCCCTATTTTTCGGTTTTTATAAGTTTTGTGGGGGGGGGGGAATACAAGCAAATGTGTAGATCTATGAGTATATGTATGCTTTGTATGATTTCTATGTTTATTTACATGTCCTTATGTGATTATGGTGTTGAAACTAGTCAAAAAGTCCTCAAAATCGAGATTTGCATTAGGATGTATGAATCAAGTATTAAACATATTATTACACACAAATCATTTCTAGAAAAATAACCAAGTTGGTTAAGATGAACTCCTTGGGCTAAAAATCCCATTTTTGGACTCAAAATGTTAAAAATATAAGGTTAAGGGGCCCAAAAATACAAATTCTGATGGATGAAATGAATCAAAACAGTTTCAATAATGTATTTTTCTGGAAATAGTCTCCTTGAAGGATTAAATGTGAAATTTTTAAGCATAATGGGCCAAAAATGAATTTTTCGGCCCAATAAAGCCCAATATGCGAGATTTTCAAATTAGAGGGGCTGAAACTGTATTTTTCTGTAAAACACGGGACTACTAGTGCTCCAAGTCCATTTCAAGGGTTAAAAATGCTTTTCATATTTAAAAGGGACCAAAGATGCAAAAATTTTCTACTTTGGGCCAAAAGTGTAAAAATTGCGAAAATCAAGGTTTCAGCCGAGAAAAATTTCATCTGATGGACTAAAACTATTTTTCAAATAACTTTGAGCTGAAAAATAACTTTTCTACAAGTTTTGATACTAAAGTGTCAAGAAAAATGGTTTGAGGACTAAAATAGAAATTTTTTTATACAAAGGGTTAAAAGTGTAAATTATCCAAAAAAAGGGGCTGCAAAAATGAAATATTCTAATGTTTTAAACAATAAATCCGACATGATGAAATACTAGCACCTCGACTATCGGCGAATTATAATACACCTTCAACACCAAAAAATCGTTATCAAACGAATTGATTCGGTCTCGAATCAATAATGAATCCGAAATTACTAACACGACGAAACTTCAATACACACACGGAAATTTCGGGAAGTCAATACACACGTGGGAATACACCAGACGTCGATACACCGTCTTTGGGCCCGAAAGTTTCAAATCGTGTTTGTTGGGCCTAGCTAGCCCAATGACATGATCTTTAGGCCCGAAGGAAACTCGCTTACATGTAGTTGGGTCTTATATGACCTAATTTCGTGTAAAAGGACTTTTATAGGCTTTGTGCTGTTGGACCCCAAGGGCCCTCTGGTGCTGCTAGTAAAGTCGAGAATTCACCAAATGCGAGTCGGGCTAAGGGCCCTTCGCATTCACGATAGCCTTGAACGACATACGGAAAATATCGGGGCTTCGCACCCTCTTTTCCTCCTTGGTTGTGGGGCTACGAGAAGTCCGGGTGATTGGATTAAGTGAATAGTGCGAGCGACGCCTAAGGGATCGTTTGTATGGTTGTAAACTAGTCATTTTCATTAATGTGTGTTTATAACAATTCACAATCCATAATTAATCCAACGTCACCGGGACTCAACGAATACACCCGTCGTAACGAAATAACAAGATATAAATCATTTGATGCAAAGTATTAGGAAAACATCGGGTTTTCCTAGGGTTTCCAATTTGTACACCTACGAGATTACATACCGAGTTTTAGAAATAATACTTTTACATTTATAGAAACAAACAAGCATACTTACGGATCTTCACACTTTTTATACTATGCTCATTTCAGAAAATATCGGATTTTCTGGTGATTTTCAAAACAATACAAACCACTATATTTCAAACATTACTTATGAACTCACCAACATTTCATATGTTGACTGCTTTCAAAATACTTGTATTCTCAGGTAACAGGTAAATCGAAAAGGAAATATGTATTCAGTAACGTCTTGCTGTTGTTTTAAATAGTATCGAACAATGTACTTTTTGGGCATGTAATATTATGGACCAATGTACTGAATGTAAACGCTACCAGTTGTAACATTTCAATGCTTGGTAATGTATGATGTTATGTTTCATGTATATTCATTGTGATGGTATTCAATTGAGTCACAATAGCCCTCGGACGTTTCCGCCGTCTGGTTCGGGGGTGTGACAGGTTGGTATCAGAGCTTTGTTTATAGTGAACTAGCATATCTAGCCACACATTGATATGCAACTATAATCCAAAAGAGGGACTAACCCAACTCTGAACAAAACAAGTAAAACATAACAATAAAACACCCTTGCTTGCATTAGGAATAAGAACATAACGCCGAACCAAACAAGATAACGCTAGTATCCCGGTTAACTCAGGACTGTTTTAGTGATATCAAGAAGTGGATGTAGCCTGATCAACTACATTCCCTCCAATGTATAACTAACATGTGTTCTGATGAGATCGCAATAGCTAGGGAACCTAAAAACAAACCCCTTGATCACCAAAAAGAGAACGTCTGTTTAGTCTGCAATAGTGGAAGAGGCATAGGATAATATTAGTGAACTTTTACGTGTTTTGCTATGTGTTGTGAATCTATGATTGTATGCTAAACGATAGAAGTACTTAAGTTCGTGCCATACACCTAGTCAATAGGACCACAACCTCACGGAAACCACGTACACTCAACATCTTTCCGTTTCGTGACAAGAAGATGCCTCACCGACCTACTCGCGGAAACCCTGGACCAACCCCACCCGAAGTTGACTCCACTGCATTCCAGGCGGCCGTGTCTGCTGCGGTCACCGCAGCTATGGCACAAATTCACCAAGGGAACAACGGAGGAGGCAACGGGCAAGGGGCCGGGAGTTCGAACAACGGGATGAATCAAGGACCCACCAAAACATGTACCTACAAGGACTTCACAAACACCAAACCACGAAGTTTTAACGGCACTGGAGGGGTGATCACTCTGAAGCGATGGATTGAGAAGGTGGAATCGGTATTCGAGATATGCGATTGTCCTGAGGAGATGAAAGTGAAGTTCGCAGCCTGCACTTTTGTCGATCAAGCGCTCACTTGGTGGAACGGACACGTGGAAGCCATGACACTCCCTGTAGCCAACTCCATGACGTGGTCGGAAATGAAAGAAATGTTGATGGCTGAATACTGCCCACGAGGTGAGATTCAGAAAATTGAGCAAGAGCTGTGGAACCTCACTGTGCAGAATGCGAATATTGATGCCTACATATCGAGATTTAGTGAACTATCTCTGTTGTGCCCGGGTATGATCACCTCGGAAGGAAAGAAGATTAAGCGATTCATCTGGGGACTAACATCACCAATCCAAGGAAACGTGATAGCTACAAACCCCGAAACCTTTGACAGTGCAAAAAGATTGGTGAAGAAGCTGTATGACCATAACAACAAAAAGGGTGAGAAGCCAGCGGAGACTGAAGGTAAGAAGGAAGGTGATGGCAAGAAAGGGAAGAACAATAAGAGGAAGGGGCGTCAGGGCCCCGAGACCTCTAAAAAGCAGCAGACAGTGGCAGTTAATGCTGTCACCGCACTGGTTCCAGCCACACCACATGCTCCAGCCTCAGCTGCTTCAAATGCTCCCAGACCTTATTCTGGTAATCTTCCCAAGTGCAACAAATGCGGTTTCCATCACAATGGAGAATGCAAGGAGTTGCAGTGCACCAGTTGTAATCGAAGGGGACACACGGCGAGGTACTGCAGGACCTACCCTCCTCAGAACCAACAACAGGGAAACAGCAACAACAACAACATCACCACCGGCGGCCTCAATATAGGGCCTAGCCACACCTGCTATGGGTGTGGGAGGACTGGGCATTTCCGCTGAGATTGCCCTAACAACAACAATCCCGGAAACGGAGGAACAGGAAGGATGCTGACCATGGGTCAGGGAGAGGCGATTCAGGACCCCGCTGTTGTTACCGGTACGTTTCCCCTAAACCACACTTATGCATGCATCCTATTTGACACCGGAGCGGAGCGAAGTTTTGTAAGCAATAAGTTTAAGCATTTATTAAAACAACAGCCCTAGAAGCTAAATGAAACCTTTACGGTGGAAATGGCCAATGGGAAAACTGAATCCACCGGGGAAATCTACATCGGATGTACCCTAACCCTAAATCAACACATCTTTCGAATAGACTTAATGCCTGTATCAATTAGGAGTTTCGATGTGATTATTGGCATGGATTGGTTAAGCCCCCACCATGCTTATGTGTCACGAGAAGGTCGTTCGCCTTCTCCTTCCTAATCACGAAACCCTAGTAATTTACGGAGACAAACCTAGCATGAACCTTCGCCTCATCTCGTGCATCAAGGCACGAAAACATCTACGAAAGAACAATTTGGCGTTCCTGGCTCACATAGTGGATAAAATCAAGGAAGAGGTTAACGTTCAAGACATTCCCATAGCATGTGAGTTCCCAGACGTGTTTCCTGAAGATCTTCCAGGAGTACCCACAGAGAGACAAGTGGAGTTCCAAATTGACCTCGTTCCAGGAGCAATTCCTCTCGCTAAATCACCCTATCGGCTAGCTCCTTCTGAAATGCAGGAATTGTCCAGCCAACTCAGTGAACTCTTGGACAAGGGATTCATCCGCCCTAGTTACTCACCATGGGGAGCACCAGTCCTCTTTGTCAAAAAGAAGGACGGATCTTTTAGAATGTGCATCGATTACAGAGAGTTAAATAAACTCATTGTTAAAAATCACTACCCACTCCCACGAATCGATGATCTATTTGACCAGCTCCAAGGAGCTAGTTATTTTTCTAAGATAGATCTACGGTCCGGATACCACCAACTCAAAGTCCGGGAAGAGGATATTCCAAAAACCGCTTTCCGAACTCGCTACGGACATTATGAATTTGTCGTAATGCCCTTCAGTCTAACAAATGCTCCTGCCGCATATATGGATCTGATGAACTGAATCTGTCGACCATTCCTCGACAACTTTGTCATTGTCTTCATCGACGACATTCTCGTCTACTCCCGAAGCAAAGAAGAGCATGGCCAACATCCCCGACAAATCCTAGAAACTCTGCGATCAGAAAAGCTATACGCGAAACTCTCCAAGTGTGAGTTCTGGCTCCGGAGTGTGAACTTCCTAGGTCATGTAGTTAGCCAAGATGGAATTCATGTGGATCCCCTTAAGGTCAAAGCTGTTGAAGGATGGGAAATCCCGACAACACCCACGGAAATCCGTCAATTCTTGGGTCTAGCAGGCTACTATAGGAGATTCATTCAAAACTTCTCTAAGATCGCCAAGCCACTTACCTCGCTTACACAAAAGGGCGTACCATTCAAATGGACGGACAAACAAGAAGTCGCATTCCGAACCCTGAAATAAGCTCTCTGTAGTGCCCCAATACTATCACTACTAGAGGGAACGGAAGACTTCGTGGTCTACCGTGACGCGTCAAATCAGGGCTTAGGTTGCGTTCTCATGCAGCGTGGAAGGGTGATAGCTTACGCATCCCGCCAACTAAAGACGCACGAAGTGAATTATACGACCCATGACCTAGAATTGGGAGCCGTGGTCTTTGCCCTAAAAATTTGGAGGCATTACCTTTACGGTACGAAGTGCACCATCTTCACGGACCACAAGAGTCTCCAGCACATCTTGAACCAGGAAGAGTTGAACATGAGGCAACGAAGATGGGTTGAATTACTAAACGATTACAAGTGTGAGATCAAGTACCACCTAGGCAAGGCCAACATGGTAGCTGACGCATTAAGTCGGAAGGAGTACTCTAATCGTCGTACGAAAACTCTCTCAATAACCATTCAATCTCACCTAGCCACTTCAATTGCAGTAGCCCAGTCTATCACACCCCCAAACTAGACGGCGGAAACGTCCGGGGGTGGAGGATTTCATTTGTAGTATCACAACACATGCATCATAGTAATCAAAGTACAAACAACCATTGTATTTAAAAGTGTAATATTTACATGTGTTCAATCATTGTATATTGAAACCAAAACAGTTATACAAAGGAAGAAGATAAGACTCCTAATGGCTTCATCTTCTCAAAAAGCTCGGGGAGTACCTGTTATTATTTCCCTGATAATACAAGTAATTTGAAAAGAGAGTATCAACAATAAGTTGAGTGAGTACATAAGTCTTTATGTTTTGAATGGGTGTATTTGTATTTTGAATATGAAAACACTTCTAGAAAATCCCATATTTTCTGTGGTATGTGAAAAGTAGTTTTATTCCTATAAAACCGTCTTATTTGTAAACCATTGTATTTGTAAAACTTGTATTTGAGAGTGTGCCTGGCTTCACCAGCTGTTATTGAAAACTATAGTATGGCATTGTACTTTGCATTTTGTAAACTGGTACTTTGAAGATATACTTACGTTTAGTTGTTTATACACTAACGTGTTGTTAATATCTTTTTAATGAGTTATTATAACCATACTAAGACATGAACGCCTGAAACAAACGCATGATGAGCGCTTAAACTGTTGATAACAATTGCCACTCATTGGCATGTACGCCTGACTGTAGCTAGCAGCCTGAGTGCAGGGTTGTCAATCCCGATATAGATCTACACACAACTTGTTTCGATCACCGGACTGGAGATTCTGGTTATAATGTCAGGGCTTTACCTTGGTTGTCTAGACTGAATCTAAACAACCTGAATTGAATGTCCCATAAAAAGCATATAAACGTTACATGTATATTAGTTATGAAAACCCAATCATTATGAGATAAATGATTGACATTATGTTCTTGACTTAGTATCCCGAACATGTATTTGATAAGTGTAAACCCTTGATTTGTTTTGAGTTTAAACCCTTGTTGCATGTAAAACAATGTATTCATATGAATTATTGCTCTATGTATCATAAACTATACCTATTATAATTTATATGTACTTTATGAATTGGTAAATAACTATTTTTGCATGTAATCCTTTGCTCAACATGTTACAAAGGGTGATTAAACTGATGAAATAACTTTTAATTTTATATACATATACAATTTTATAAATAAGTAAAATTTGAACGACCTTCGGACAAATAACTGGTACTTTAAGTCCACATCCAAACAAGGAAAAGGACCTAGCATGAATTATTAGTCCTAAGCCTTTTAAATCTTATTTATATTAAATTATATATACAAATATGTATATTTGGGAAAAATATAAGTTTATAAAAGAGTTCAAAATTTGAAGTATTTTCGATGCTTTAAAATCATTTTATCGTGATTTGAAGTCATTTATTTATAACACAAAGTTGTTGTGTTATACTTGTATTTCCCCCCTTAAAACAGTAGAAATTATGAAAATACGGCGGTATGAACTCACTTGGTAGGTGGTGATTCGGACAGGGTTTCGTTTCACGGAAAGGAGTTTATTTGTAGAGAAACCGGCTCAAATCGGGCAGAGTTTTAACAGGAGAGAGGATGAATTCTCGAGAATTTCGGGGCTTCACGGCTTACTTCGTGCTCGAGTCTTGATACCGGGGATTTAAGGGTTGTATATAAGCTTAAGGGTGTGGAAAAAGTGAAAGAGAGTAAAATTTGGGGTGAAAAGTGTAAAAAATCCGGAAACCCTCGCATGCCTTATATAGGCCGAAGCCTCGGACCCGAAGCTTGTGCGAGGCTATGCGAGGCTGACATTCTGCGAAGGGAAGCAGCTTCAGTTCGGAGGTGGTAGGCTCGGATTGGTCTAGCCCTCGGTCCAATGCAAAGAAGCCACGTGCGAAGGGGTGTCCGAGGGTGGTGCGAGGCGTGTGCGAGGAGCATCCCCGGTGTGTCTCCTTGCGAGGCTGTCCGAGTGGGATTGGACCGCAGAAGTGGCCGAATCAGGAGGTGACACGCGAGACTTCGGTCCACTTAGCAGCCGACACGTGGAGGCTCGCATGCGAGGGGTGAGGTGGCGCTACTGTTCATGCGAATTTTCCCGGGTATTTCTATTTTTCTTTATTTTTTTGCCAAAAATTGTAAAATTCATAACTTTTGCATACGAACTCCGTTTTTGACGTTCTTTATATGCACGCGTAGCTAAAATTATACTCTACGACTTTCGTTTTGACTTCGTCGGCAAATTTTGAATTTATTTTTAATATTATTATTTTAAACAGACCGGGACGTGAATCCGTTATAAATTCATAACTTCTTCATACGACGTCCGTTTTTGTCTGTCTTTTTACCGTTGTACTACTAATGACGAGACCTTCAATTCTCGTTTGGGTCATGTCGGCTAAAAACCACTCGATCTTTATTTCGAGTTTTTAGCTGTACACTGCTATACTGAAACTTCGAAAAATCATAACTTCCTCATACGAAGTCAGATTTTGGCGTTCTTTTTATGAAAGTTCTCGGTTTAACATAAACTATAACTTTCATTTAGATTGTTAAGGCTAGAAAGCCTTTTATCAAAAATTCAGTTTTTACACTAAACATTGTTTTGCCGGTTTTGTCGCGGATTTTCGATTGGTCATAACTTCTTCGTTATAACTCGGATTTTAGTGTTCCTTATATTTTTGGAAACCTTGTTAAAATCTCTATCAATTGGTTCAACCCAATTGAGATTATTTAATAATTTATTTTTGAGGGTCAATTATGTAAATATACATAGTATGCCAAAATTTCTCTTTATTTAATTAAAAAGAAGAACAATTTGACCTACACTATTACATAAGTTTGAAATAAAGGTTTGTTACATTATCCCCCCGTTAGAGAGAATTTTGTCCCGAAATTTACTTTATAGATAGACTAGGGAAAAAGATGTGGGTATTTTTGTTGCATTTGATACTCCCGTTCCCAAGTGAATTCAGGTCCCCGTCTTGCATTCCAGTGAACCTTCACTATCGGGATGCGGCTTTGTTTGGTTTTCTTAACTTCCCTGTCTAGTATCTCTACGGGTTCTTCCACAAAATTGAGGCTCTCGTTTAACTCGATTTCCTCGAGTGGTATCACAAGAGTCTCATCGGAAAGACATTTTTTCAAGTTCGAAACGTGGAAGGTAGAATGAATGTTACTTAGTTCTTCGGGTAATCGAAGTTTGTAAGCTACAGGGCCGATTCGGGCAAGAATCTCGAATGGTCCTATATACCTTGGGTTCAGTTTGTCACGCTTTCCAAAGCGTATCATGCCTTTCCAGGGTGAGACCTTTAGCAAAACTCGGTCGCCAACCTGGAATTCCAAGGGTTTTCTCCTTTTGTCTGCGTAGCTTTTCTGTCTATCTCTGGAAGCTTTAAGTCGTTCCCGAATTTGTACGATCTTTTTGGTAGTTTCTCGAATAATTTCTGGACCAGTGAGAGCACTGTCAGGAGTTTGACCTCTAGCTAGCTGCGTGTCACCCACTTCAGCCCAGCACAGAGGGGATCTGCACTTGCGACCATAGAGGGCTTCGAATGGAGCAGCTTTTATGCTAGTGTGATAACTGTTGTTATAAGAGAACTCAGCAAGGGGTAAATGAATATCCCATGCTTTTCCAAAGTCTATCACGCAAGCTCGTAACATATCTTCTAACGTTTGAATCGTCCTTTCACTTTGTCCATCAGTTTGCGGATGGTAGGCTGTGCTCATGTCTAGCCTAGTTCCCAGAGCGTTTTGTAAAGATTGCCAAAAACGAGAGGTGAATCTACTATCTCGGTCTGAAATAATAGATATTGGTACACCATGTAATCTAACAATCTCCTTGAGGTACGTTCTGGTTAGCTTTTCCATCTTGTCGGTCTCCTTGATTGGTAAGAAGTGTGCGGATTTGGTTAATCTATCGACGATTACCCAAATAGTATCATAACTACTTGATGTCTTGGGTAACTTGGTTATGAAATCCATTGTAATCCGCTCCCACTTCCATTCAGGGATTTCAGGTTGTTGTAATAAGCCTGAAGGTTTCTGGTACTCTACCTTAATTTTGGCGCAAGTAAGGCACTTGCCCACAAAGGTAGCGATTTCGGCCTTCATGTTAGGCCACCAATATAACTTCTTAAGGTCCAGATACATCTTGTCTGAACCTGGGTGGATGGAGTGTCGGGTTTTGCAAGCTTCATTCATAACCACATCTCTGTAACCACCAAACTTTGGTGTCCAGATCCGATTCATGAAATAATAGACTCCATCATCCCTGACTTCGAAGTTCTTATCCATTCCTCTTAGAGTTTCACCTGCTACGTTTTTGGGTTTCAAGGCTTCAAGTTGAGCTTCCTTGATCTGCGTGGACAGATGCGAATGGATTGTCATGGTCAACGACTTTACTCGGCGTCCCGAGTATTCTTTTCTACTAAGGGCGTCAGCTACTACGTTTGCTTTACCAGGGTGATAACGAATTTCACACTCGTAATCGTTCAGTAGCTCCACCCATCGTCGTTGTCTCATATTCAGTTCTTTCTGGTCGAAGATGTGTTGGAGACTTTTATGGTCCGTGAATATTGTGCATTTCGTGCCATATAAGTAATGTCTCCAAATCTTCAGAGCAAACACCACTGCTCCTAGTTCAAGGTCATGTGTTGTATAGTTGACTTCATGTGTCTTTAGCTGTCTTGAGGCGTAGGATATAACCTTTCCTCTTTGCATAAGAACACATCCAAGCCCTTGATTAGAAGCATCACAGTACACTACGAAATCCTCTGTCCCTTCAGGGAGAGACAGGATTGGTGCACTACACAAGGCTCGCTTCAGCATTTGGAACGCTGTTTCTTGCTTTTCTCCCCAACTAAAGGTTACACCCTTTTGGGTCAGAGTAGTAAGAGGCTTAGCTATTCGAGAGAAATTTTGAATGAATCTGCGATAATAGCCAACAAGACCTAAGAATTGACGGATTTCTGTAGGTGTTTTGGGTGCTGACCAGTTTTCAATTGCCTTTATTTTGGAAGGGTCGACATGTATTCCTTCTGAACTAACCACGTGACCTAGGAAATCTACCTTCCTGATCCAAAATTCACACTTTGAAAACTTTGCATAGAGCTTCTCCGACCTAAGTTTTTGTAATATTTGATGAAGATGCTGGCCATGTTCCTCTTTGCTCTTTGAGTAGATAAGGATATCGTCAATGAAGACTATAACAAATTTGTCCAAGAATGGACGACACACTCTGTTCATTAGGTCCATGAACACTGCAGGTGCATTCGTCAATCCGAATGGCATCACTATAAACTCGTAATGACCATAACGAGTTCTGAACGCGGTTTTGGGAACGTCTTCCTCCAAAATTCGTAACTGGTGATACCCGGATCTTAAGTCTATCTTCGAGAAGTAGTTCGCCCCTTGAAGTTGGTCGAACAGATCGTCAATGCGAGGCAGAGGGTATCGATTCTTAATGGTAAGTTTATTCAGCTCGCGGTAGTCTATACACATGCGGAATGATCCATCCTTCTTCTTTACGAACAAAACCGGTGCTCCCCAAGGTGAGAAGCTCGGTCTTTTGAAACCTTTGCTTAGGAGTTCGTTAAGTTGGCTGGATAATTCCTGCATTTCAGAAGGTGCAAGACGATAGGGGGATTTGGCTACAGGGGTAGCTCCAGGGATTAAGTCGATTCGGAATTCGACTTATCGTTCGGGAGGCACTCCTGGAAGATCTTCGGGAAATACATCGGGAAAGTTGCAAACTTCAGGAATGCTTGCGATGTCTTTCACTTCTTGCTTTTTATCTACCACATGAGCTAGGAATGCACAATACTCCTTGCGAAGGTATTTCTGTGCCTTGATGCTTGAAATGATCTGAAGGTTTGTTCCGGGTTTGTCACCATAGATAATAAGAGTTTCGTTAGTTGGTAAGTTCAAACGAATAGCTCTTTCATAGCATAGGATGTCGGCATGGTTGGGGCACACCCAATCCATACCTATTATGATGTCAAAACTTTTGATAGAGACCGGCATAAGGTCTATTGGGAAAGACAAGTCATTTAACATAAGGGTACATCCTATGTATATATCATTGGTGGATTCGGATTTCCCGTTAGCCATTTCTACTGTGAAGGTTTTATTTAGTGGTTGGGAGTTCTGATTTAGTAGATGTTTAAAGTTATGGCTCACGAAGCTCCTCTCGGCACCACAATCAAAAAGAATGCATGCATAAGTATTGTTGAGAAGGAACATACCCATGACCACAGCAGGGTCTGCCACCGCTTCTTCGTGACCTAGTGCTAGAATTCTCCCAACCCAACCGGCATTTCCAGCTTTTGGACAATCTTTCTTGAAATGCCCCACATCACCGCATTGGTAGCATGCTCGACTTACTCCAGCGGCAGGTACTTGGTTAAGGGGTTGAGGCGGTGTTCTACAGAATCGGGCAGTATGCCCTTTCCTGTTGCAGTTACGGCACTGCATTTCAGGGCAATTTCCTGTGTGGTGAAAATTGCACTTGTTGCATTTGGGGAGGCTACCGGCATAGGGCTTAGTTGGTGCTGAGTAGTTAGGAGCAACAGCAGGTGTAGTAGTAGGTATGGTAGCAGGCACAGTAGTAGCATGGACTGCCACTATTTGTTGCTTCTTTGAAGGTTCCAGAGGAGATTTTCCCTTCCTTTTGTTCCAACCCTTGTTGTTGTTGTTGTTGTTGTTCTCCCTAGGTTGTTCTGGGGCGGTAACCACAGAGTTTTGACGGTTTCTATGGTCAATAAGTGACTGTGCCAGTTCCTTGGCACTGTCAAAAGTGACAGGTTTTGATGCAATGACACTTGCTTGTATCTGGGGCGACAGTCCCCAAATATACCTTTCAATCTTTTTGCTCTCTGGAGCAACCATATCCGGACACAGAATCGCCAAGTCACAGAATCGATTCGTGTAAGTCGTTATGTCGGCACCGTCCATAGTAATACTCCAGAGTTCTTGTTCCAGTTTCTGGATTTCCCCTCGCGGGCAGTATTCACGCATCAGCATGGTTTTTAGGTTCTCCCAGCTTATAGTATTAGCCACCACCAAAGTTAGTGACTTAACATGGCCATTCCACCATGTTAGGGCCCTATCTAAGAAAGTAAAGGCAGCAAATTTAACTTTGCTACCCTCTGGACAGGAGCAGATTTCAAAGACTGCTTCTATCTTCTCAATCCACTGCCTTAAAACCATCACTCCTCCAGTTCCATTAAAGGTCCTGGGTTTGGCATTCGAGAAGTCTTTATAAGTGCACTCCCTCGAGCGCTCATGACCCTCGACAAGGTTAGAAGGACGTGGATCAGCTCCCGACCCACTAGTACCGCCAGCATTGATATGAGATAAGGCAGCCGCTACAGCTGCTGTGACTGCCGCTTGGAACATGGCAGCATCGAATTGAGGGGGTGGTGGTGGAGGTGGTGTCGGTGCTTCCGTTTCATTGTTACGTCTAGGATTCCTACGAGGAGGCATCTTTTTCTATAAAAGTTAATAGATAAAAAGATAGTGAGATATCAAGAATGAATATGAATTTGATATCTCTGAACTTAAACACTTAATTCAACAAGAATCTTGTAAAGAATTGAAAATAGATGTCCACTGCAAGTATAACTTGCAATAGGATAATATAAATTGGAGTGGTTATTTTTCAAAGAATATCTAAATACATGTCGATTGTGTTGATATCTATGTAATCTATATATGTGACCTTCAAGTAGGTCCATAATACTATGAAAGTATCGACATTAAACCGACCTACCGAAAATAAAAATTTTCGCGGCCGTATCGAAAAGTATGAAAAACAACACTGGAACATATCCTTAATCCCAAAACTTTGGAATGGAATGTTTGTGAAAATTGTAATAGTTCTTGTTGAAGTAAGGTGCTTATTATTTTATTGATGCTTAATTTTGTACATGTCCTGAAAGTAGTCTATACATTCAGTATATTAAACTAGAAAAGTAGTGTAAACACTACTTGCGACGGTTGCTACGACGGTTACTGGGTTCTGCTTCGTCTTGTGATTTCCAGCGCCTTTCTTGGGCAGCTTGATGCTCCCTCAGTCCTCTGATCTCTGATTCGGCAGCATTAAGTTGCCTTTGAAGGGCTTCAGTATGGTGTTGGGTATCATCTTGCATCTCGTCAAGACGAAGGATATCGGCAGCATTAGCCTGTGCAGCCGCATTCACTTCTAGGATACGATTGATTGACATCCTTGATTGATTGAATTGTCGGGCAATTCGATTCACTATAACTGGAAGAGCTCTGTCAACTGCTCCTCCTTCTGAGACGTTATAGAAACCATGTTGCATTCCGTAGGGAGGGCATTGGCCGTCTTGTCGACTCCAATGGTTTATGTATTGGCCCCACTCGGGTATAGGTATTGCTTCCTCTTGTCTCGGGGGACGTATCCCCGGGTTGCAGACTTGTGGCTCTGTATCAGTACCGCTTGACTCGCTGTCCTCAAATGGTTCTTCATCTGAGTCTTCTTCTGGATCTTCCACTATCCATTCCTGATTGCCATGATTTGGAAAATAAGGGTCCCCTGGTGGATGATGTCCTGCCATTGTGTCTGTACGAGAATAAGGTTATGAGAAATGCTTGAAAAGAAAACTAAAGCATATCGATGTTTATAATATTCATATAGTATTTTATGTTCTGTTCTTAGAGTTTCTTTGGTAGTTGGTAAGTTTTAGATACGTCACAACACTACTATCACTCCCAAACACATGTTGGTCATGTCTGAAATCAATATAGTTGATCAGGCTATATTAATTCTAGACATGATTACATAACTGCCCGGGTTTAACTATAATGTTCAACATCCAAATACTTTTAAGTTCTTATGACTAGGTACTTGTAGGGATGAGGGTTAGTATACTTCTTGTAAAAATACTTAAAATTCTTAAAAGTATACTTGTAGTCAGAGCTCTTAGCCCCAATGTATTTATAGTTTGTATATCTTTTATGGATTGATATACTGAGTTCACTATAAACAATGCTCTGATACCAATCTATCACACCCCCAAACCAGACGGCGGAAACATCCGGGGGTGGAGGATTTCATTTGTAGTATCACAACACATGCATCATAATAATCAAAGTACAAACAACCATTGTATTTAAAAGTGTAATATTTACATGTGTTCAATCATTGTATATTGAAACCAAAACAGTTATACAAAGGAAGAAGATAAGACTCCTAATGGCTTCATCTTCTCAAAAAGCTCGGGGAGTACCTGTTATTATTTCCCTGATAATACAAGTAATTTGAAAAGAGAGTATCAACAATAAGTTGAGTGAGTACATAAGTCTTTATGTTTTGAATGGGTGTATTTGTATTTTGAATATGAAAACACTTCTAGAAAATCCCATATTTTCTGTGGTATGTGAAAAGTAGTTTTATTCCTATAAAACCGTCTTATTTGTAAACCATTGTATTTGTAAAACTTGTATTTGAGAGTGTGCCTGGCTTCACCAGCTGTTATTGAAAACTATAGTATAGCATTGTACTTTGCATTTTGTAAACTGGTACTTTGAAGATATACTTACGTTTAGTTGTTTATACACTAACGTGTTGTTAATATCTTTTTAATGAGTTATTATAACCATACTAAGACATGAACGCCTGAAACAAACGCATGATGAGCGCTTAAACTGTTGATAACAATTGCCACTCATTGGCATGTACGCCTGACTGTAGCTAGCAGCCTGAGTGCAGGGTTGTCAATCCCGATATAGATCTACACACAACTTGTTTCGATCACCGGACTGGAGATTCTGGTTATAATGTCAGGGCTTTACCTTGGTTGTCTAGACTGAATCTAAACAACCTGAATTGAATGTCCCATAAAAAGCATATAAACGTTACATGTATATTAGTTATGAAAACCCAATCATTATGAGATAAATGATTGACATTATGTTCTTGACTTAGTATCCCGAACATGTATTTGATAAGTGTAAACCCTTGATTTGTTTTGAGTTTAAACCCTTGTTGCATGTAAAACAATGTATTCATATGAATTATTGCTCTATGTATCATAAACTATACCTATTATAATTTATATGTACTTTATGAATTGGTAAATAACTATTTTTGCATGTAATCCTTTGCTCAACATGTTACAAAGGGTGATTAAACTGATGAAATAACTTTTAATTTTATATACATATACAATTTTATAAATAAGTAAAATTTGAACGACCTTCGGACAAATAACTGGTACTTTAAGTCCACATCCAAACAAGGAAAAGGACCTAGCATGAATTATTAGTCCTAAGCCTTTTAAATCTTATTTATATTGAATTATATATACAAATATGTATATTTGGGAAAAATATAAGTTTATAAAAGAGTTCAAAATTTGAAGTATTTTCGATGCTTTAAAATCATTTTATCGTGATTTGAAGTCATTTATTTATAACACAAAGTTGTTGTGTTATACTTGTATTTCCCCCCTTAAAACAGTAGAAATTATGAAAATACGGCGGTACTCACTTGGTAGGTGGTGATTCGGACAGGGTTTCGTTTCACGAAAAGGAGTTTATTTGTCGAGAAACCGGCTCAAATCGGGCAGAGTTTTAACAGGAGAGAGGATGAATTCTCGAGAATTTCGGGGCTTCACGGCTTACTTCGGGCTCGAGTCTTGATACCGGGGATTTAAGGGTTGTATATAAGCTTAAGGGTGTTGTAAAAGTGAAAGAGAGTAAAATTTGGGGTGAAAAGTGTAAAAAATCCGGAAACCCTCGCATGCCTTATATAGGCCGAAGCCTCGGACCCGAAGCTTGTGCGAGGCTATGCGAGGCTAACATTTTGCGAAGCGAAGCAGCTTCAGTTCGGAGGTGGTAGGCTTGGATTGGTCTAGCCCTCGGTCCAATGCAAAGAAGCCACGTGCGAAGGGGTGTCCGAGGGTGGTGCGAGGCGTGTGCGAGGAGCATCCCCGGTGTGTCTCCTTGCGAGGCTGTCCGAGTGGGATTGGACCGCAGAAGTGGCCGAATCAGGAGGTGACACGCGAGACTTCGGTCCACTTAGCAGCCGACACGTGGAGGCTCGCATGCGAGGGGTGAGGTGGCGCTACTGTTCATGCGAATTTTCCCGGGTATTTCTATTTTTCTTTATTTTTTTGCCAAAAATTGTAAAATTCATAACTTTTGCATACGAACTCCGTTTTTGACGTTCTTTATATGCACGCGTAGCTAAAATTATACTCTACGACTTTCGTTTTGACTTCGTCGGCAAATTTTGAATTTATTTTTAATATTATTATTTTAAACAGACCGGGACGTGAATCCGTTATAAATTCATAACTTCTTCATACGACGTCCGTTTTTGTCTGTCTTTTTACCGTTGTACTACTAATGACGAGACCTTCAATTCTTGTTTACGTCATGTCGGCTAAAAACCACTCGATCTTTATTTCGAGTTTTTAGCTGTACACTGCTATACTGAAACTTCGAAAAATCATAACTTCCTCATACGAAGTCAGATTTTGGCGTTCTTTTTATGAAAGTTCTCGGTTTAACATAAACTATAACTTTCATGTAGATTGTTAAGGCTAGAAAGCCTTTTATCAAAAATTCAGTTTTTACACTGAACAATGTTTTGCCGGTTTTGTCGCGGATTTTCGATTGGTCATAACTTCTTCGTTATAACTCGGATTTTAGTGTTCCTCATATTTTTGCAAACCTTGTTACAATCTCTATCACTTGGTTCAACCCAATTGAGATTATTTAATAATTTATTTTTGAGGGTCAATTATGTAAATATACATAGTATGCCAAAATTTCTCTTTATTTAACTAAAAAGAAGAACAATTTGACCTACACTATTACATAAGTTTGAAATAACGGTTTGTTACACAGTCAGAGGCCATGAAGACGGAAAATAGAGCAAGCGAAGCATTGCGCAGAATGGAGAAGAACCTAGAGGCAAAGGAGAATGGAGTATACTATTTCATGAACCGTATTTGGGTCCCTAAACTCGGAGGATTTAGGGAGGTAGTTATGAAGGAAGCCCACAAGACGCGATACTCCATTCATCCGGGCTCAGACAAGATGTATTTGGATATTAAATAACACTATTGGTGGCCCAACATGATGGCGGAAATTGCCACCCATGTTAGTAAGTGCCTTACGTGTGCCAAGGTAAAGGTGGAGTACCAGAATCCCTTAGGGTTATTACAGCAACCGGTAATCCCTGAGTGGAAATGGGAGGGGATTTCTATGGATTTCGTGACCAAGCTACCCAAGACGTCGGATGGACTAGACACCATATGGGTAATAGTCGACCGACTGACGAAATCTGCCCATTTCCTGCCAATAAAAGAATCCTACAAGATGGAGAGATTGACACGTTTATACATTCGAGAAATCGTGAGACTCCACGGAGTACCAGTGTCTATTATCTCGTATAGGGACAGTAGGTTCACTTCACGTTTTTGGCAATCGCTCCAGAAAGCACTGGGAACTCATCTCGACATGAGCACCGCTTATCATCCACAAACGGATGGTCAAAGTGAACGAACCATTCAAACGCTCGAAGACATGCTTCGCGCATGTGTGATAGACTTTGGGAAGTCTTGGGATACCCACTTACCCTTAGTCGAATTCTCATATAACAACAGTTACCATTCGAACATCAAGTTCGCTCCTTTCGAAGCACTATACGGGCGTAAGTGTAGATCACCGTTATGTTGGGTTGAGGTGGGTGATACCCAACTAGCAAAAACACATACATCGGACAAGGCGCTAACAGGACCGGAGATCATTCGTGAAACCATGGAAAAGATTGTTCAAATCAGAGCTCAATTACAAGCATCGCGCGACCGACAAAAGAGCTACGCCGATAAACGGCGAAAGCCCTTAGAATTTCAGGTCGGGGATCGAGTACTGTTGAAAGTCTCACCCTGGAAAGGGGTTATTCGTTTCGGAAAATAGGGAAAACTAAACCCACCGATACATTGGACCTTTCAAGATCGTCGCCCGAATAGGTCTAGTGGCGTATAAACTGCAACTACCCGCAGATCTAAATAGTGTACACCCCGTGTTCCATGTCTCTAATCTGAAGAAGTGTCTATCGGATGAAACACTCGTCATTCCCCTTGACGAGATCGAAATCAACGAGAATCTCTTGTTCGTTGAAGAACCGGTTGAAATCATGGACAGGGAGGTGAAGCGTACTAAGCAAAGTCGCATCCCGATCGTGAAAGTACGGTGAAACGCGAAGCGTGGGCCAGAATTCACGTGCGAACATGAAGACCAAATGAAGCAAAAGTACCCTCACCTATTCTAGCATTCTCAAATCTAGCTTTCAAACAGAATTTCGGGACGAAATTCCCTTTAACGGGGGGATGATGTCACAACTAGAAATTTTGTGTCTTGTAATCACTACACTCAAGTAAAATGTAGAATCAAAAACTTAAGAGCATGTATGATGCTTACTCTATGACAACAAAAATTTCAATCCAATACACCATACAAGTACTACAAATAGTCAACAAGCAATTGGAAACCCTAGAAGTTCTTGTTTAGGTCCATTTTGGACTAGGACTTTCTTATTGGACTCAATGGACCAATAAGCTTCCAATTTGACTATCATGGGCTTAGAACCTTTAAATGGGCTCTAATTGGACCCACTTTCATTTATTTCAATATTTTGGGCCATATTGGGCCTAGAATGGAATAAATTAAATATTATGAACCATTATGAACCATAATTAACCAAAACTAGCCTAACAAAGTATAAAAATCACACTTATATTTTATAGGACCAACAATCATTCAACTTAACTCTTATATGGGCTTAGGGGAAATAAAGCCCAAAAATCTCTTCTTCCTTTCCAAATCTCGGCCCAAGCCCAATCCATGGGGAAGAGTTGACTTAGGCCTTGCCACCTCATTTTTACATGGGGGTTATCCATGCAAATAACCCAAGTATCCATGCACTATCTTATCAATCTTCTCTCTCCCTCTCCCTCTTTTTCCTTCGGCCGAGAGCAAGAGATGAACACACACACCTCACAAAACTCTCTCTAAATTACTCAAGAATCATCAACTCTTCTTCATCCAAGATCTTGAAAAATTTGGCTAGAAGCTTAAGGATCTTCATAAAGTGATTCATCATCTAAGGTAAGTTAATGGCTAACTTATGATCTAACTCCCTTCACTTCATAAAAATCTCTTCTAAATTCATTCAATCTTGTGATCTTGCACCTTAGAAGCTCCTAAACTCAAGATCTTCAAGGAAAGGTTGCTAGGGCCGAAAATCACCTCATTTCTTTCCATCTCTTCTCCAAAACCGAAACCACACCCAAAGGTGAGCTTCATACCCCCTATTTTTCGGTTTTTATAAGTTTTGTGGGGGGGGGGGGGGGAATACAAGCAAATGTGTAGATCTATGAGTATATGTATGCCTTGTATGATTTCTATGTTTATTTACATGTCCTTAT
Source organism: Lactuca serriola (assembly GCF_051521515.1). Lineage (NCBI taxonomy): Eukaryota > Viridiplantae > Streptophyta > Magnoliopsida > Asterales > Asteraceae > Lactuca > Lactuca serriola. Next base: position 28,268,434 of record NC_136412.1, on the reverse strand, counting down.
GTGATTATGGTGTTGAAGCTAGTCAAAAAGTCCTCAAAATCGAGATTTGAATTAGGATGTATGAATCAAGTATTAAACATATTATTACACACAAATCATTTCTAGAAAAATAACCAAGTTGGTTAAGATGAACTCCTTGGGCTAAAAATCCCATTTTTGGACTCAAAATGTTAAAAATATAAGGTTAAAGGGCCCAAAATGACAAAATACAAGTTCTGATGGATGAAATGAGTCAAAACAGTTTCAATAATGTATTTTTCTGGAAATATTCTCTTTGAAGGATTAAATGTGAAATTTTTAAGCATAATGGGCCAAAAATGAAATTTTCGGCCCAATAAAGCCCAATATGCGAGATTTTCAAATTAGAGGGGCTGAAACTGTATTTTTCTGTAAAACACGGGACTACTAGTGCTCCAAGTCCATTTCAAGGGTTAAAAATGCTTTTCATATTTAAAAGGGACCAAAGATGCAAAAATTTTCTACTTTGGGCCAAAAGTGTAAAAATTGCGAAAATAAGGGTTTCAGCCGAGAAAAATTTCATCTGATGGACTAAAACTGTTTTTCAAATAACTTTGAGCTGAAAAATAAGTTTTCTACAAGTTTTGATTCTAAAGTGTCAAGAAAAATGGTTTGAGGACTAAAATAGAAATTTTTTTTTATACAAAGGGTTAAAAGTGTAAATTATCCAAAAGAAAGGGGCTGCAAAAATGAAATATTCTAATGTTTTAAACAATAAATCCGACATGATGAAATACTAGCACCTCGACTATCGGCGAATTATAATACACCTTCAACACCAAAAATCGTTATCAAACGAATTGATTCGGTCTCAAATCAATAATGAATCCAAAATTTCTAACACGACGAAACTTCAATACACACGCGGAAATTTCAGGAAGTCAATATGCACGTGGGAATACACCAGACGTCGATACACCGTCTTTGGGCCCGAAAGTTTCAAATCGTGTTTGTTGGGCCTAGCTAGTCCAATGACATGATCTTTAGGCCCGAAGGAAACTCGCTTACATGTAGTTGGCTCTTATATGACCTAATTTCCTATAAAAATGAATTTTACAGGCTTTGTGCTGTTGGACCCCAAGGGCCCTCTGGTGCTGCCAGTAAAGTCGAGAATTCACCAAATGCGAGTCGGGCTAAGGGCCCTTCGCACTCACGATAGCCTTGAACGACTTACGGAAAATATCGGGGCTTCGCACCCTCTTTTCCTCCTCGGTTGTGGGGCTACGAGAAGTCCGGGTGATTGGATTAAGTGAATACTGCGAGCCACGCCGAAGGGATCGTTTGTATGGTTGTAAACTAGTCATTTTCATTAATGTGTGTTTATAACAATTCACAATCCATAATTAATCCAACGTCACCGGGATTCAACGAATACACCCGTCGTAACGAAATAACAAGATATAAATCATTTGATGCAAAGTATTAGGAAAACATCGGGTTTTCCTAGGGTTTTCAATTTGTACACCTACGAGATTACATACCGAGTTTTACAAATCGTACTTTTACATTTATAGAAACAAACAAGCATACTTACGGATCTTCACACTTTTTATACTATGCTCATTTCAGAAAATATCGGATTTTCTGGTGATTTTCAAAACAATACAAACCACTATATTTCAAACATTACTTATGAACTCACCAACATTTCATATGTTGACCGCTTTCAAAATACTTGTATTCTCAGGTAACAGGTAAATCGAAAAGGAAATATGTATTCAGTAACGTCTTGCTGTTGTTTTAAATAGTAACGAACAATGTACTTTTTGGGCATGTAATATTATGGACCAATGTACTGAATGTAAACGCTACCAGTTGTAACATTTCAATGCTTGGTAATGTATGATGTTATGTTTCATGTATATTCATTGTGATGGTATTCAATTGAGTCACAATAGCCCTCGGACGTTTCCGCCGTCTGGTTCGGGGGTGTGACATGAAAACTATTTTCTAGAAAAAGATAGTTATAAACTTAGGAAAACATACATTTTTACAAATGTACAAACACATAAAACAATCGGGTCTTGGTAGAAGACTACATTCCATTTTAGTAGAAAAGATAGGATTTTCTAGGAGTTATACAAACGGTTTTCATTCAAACACTTACAAATATTTTCATCAAGCTAATACCAACATTTGACACTAAAATACTTATGAACTCACCAACTTAAATGCTGATCAACTCTTTCAAAATAACTTGTATCCTCAGGTCATGAGTAGACAGGTACAGATGGCCAGATTTTGTGAAGATGTAGCTTATTCAAGACTCGTCGTATTATTTTGTTATACATTCATTTTTGGTGTCATTTAAACTTTACAAGAACACATGTATTAACTATTATTATTAATGCAATGGATGTTGTTTCTTGATTTACTATTGTGCACTGTTATGATACTATACATGATGTCCTCTGCCCCAGAACGTTTCCGCCGTTCCGATTTTGGGGTGTGACAGATTGACATCAGAGCATTGTTTATAGTCAACTAAGTTTATCAACCCATAAAAGATATACAAACTATAAACGCAGTGGGATTAAAACACTCTGACCAAGAATTATACTTTTTATACAATAAAGTATTTAACTAAAATATACATACATGCATTCATACTAGGATCAGTATCATACTAGAACATAACAAAAGTATTGTGATTGTTGAACAATACAAGAGGACTTGGGGATGTATGGTCAGTTCTGGGAATGACATAGCCTGATCAACTATGTCTATCCGAGAAGTGATTAGCCTATGCCTAGGAATGGTTGTGGTGTTGCAGCAAGTCTAAAATTTACCAACTATCCATAAAGAATCAGTGCGAACATACAACAAACTTAAAATACTATAGGAGTATTTTGTGTAAACATTAACTTATGTGAAAACTAAAGACTTTTGCTAGTAGGTATTTAATTATGAATGGTTACGCAAAAGTTATATATAAATTAGATGTTATAGACTCAGAATCTATGATTTTCGCTTTACTTCCTGTTCCTTGTTTAGTTGTAGACTTAGAGTTGAGTCGTTTATTCGAAGGTCTATCCCGTCACAATTTATATATAATTGGTACACACTACATAATTATAGAAGTAACTAATGAGAATCACTTCCCTATAAGTATTTATAGTTTAAAATGACTATTAACTATCTCTTATACCTCTTTTCTCGCGTAGATATCATGGCGGGATTTAACCATCATGGAGATCCGTACTTTCCAAATCAGGGAAATGGTGGATGGCTAGATGATGAGCCGGAGGAAAACCCTGAGATTCCCCTAGACGATGATTTCACAGAGAAATTCCCTGAAGAGGCCGACTCAGAACCTGAAGTCGATAATCTACCTCTAGCGGCCCCAGTGCCAAATCCTAACCCCCGACTTGAATTCCATGGTCCATCACCTATGTGGGTTGGGAGTTTGAATAGGTGGAGGCACGAGCAAGGTCAACCCCTACCTTACCATGGAGACCGCAACTTCTACAACCTAAACGAAGGAGGCTCCACAGATAGAGCCCTTCCAATCCTGGTTCGTCTAGTGGCTCACAATCTTGAGCTAAGTGTGGCAGCCATTCAACGAACTGTGGAACTTGAGTCAGACTCCACTGCCAATACGGACCGTATTCGCCATCTTGAATCTAGTTGTGGGAGAATCCTGAACCACAATAAGGCTCAACAGTGGGAATTGGCTGCAACTCAAGTTGAGGTCATAGAGCTCCGAGCACGTCTGACAGTATACGAGAGACACCTACTTAGTGTGGAGCATCAACTGGCAGAGTTAAGGATTTGTCCAAGGGATGCCCGTCGTTAGTAGAAGATGATCTACTCGCCTTTTCCTTTTGGTTTAAAGGACTAGCCTTTGTAGATGCTTTAAGTAGCACTCTTTTATGTAAATATTCTTGTCTAGCAAGTACTAATTCCTTAGAACTGTATGCTGTCAAGTTTTCCCTCTGCTGGTATGATGTAGACCTACTTATGGGTCAAAATTTCTAGACTCGATGTAGTTTCAATTCAAACTATTATGACAGATATTATTCCCGATTAAAGATCTCCTCTATCAAACTATAATCTAACTCAAATACTGTTTCTCTTCATAAACTCTATGGAATTCTTACCATCGTTTCATCCATTATATCTAAAAGATGCCACCTCGCAAACGTCCAAGAAGAAATCCTCCAATAACTCCACCACCGCCGCCACCTCCACTGCAGTTTGATGCGGTAATGTTTCAAGTTGTCGTGACTACGGACATAACCGTAGCCATGACACAGATGAATTCTGGTGGTACTAGTGGAGCAGGAACAGGTACCCACTCGAACCAAGGTGACAATCATGCACGTCCAAAGGAGTGCACATACAGGGACTTCACCAACTGCAAACACAGGACCTTCAATTGGACTGGAGGAGTCCTTGCCTTTTCGCAATAGATCGAAAAGACCGAGTCATTCTTTGAGATCTGCTCCTGCCCGGAGGTTAGCAAGGTAAAATTTGCTGCTTGCACCTTCTCTGATAGAGCCCTGACGCGGTGGAATGGCCATGTCAAAGCAGTCACCCTAGTAGGGGCTAAGAAAATGGGCTGGGATACGCTGAAGGACCTTATGTTAGTAGAGTACTGCCCGAGGGGCGAAGTCCAGAAGCTCGAGTGTAACAACCCGAAATTGTCCATCGCCGAAAACCCGTTCTACCCGTAAAAATTCTCCGTTTATCAATTCGTTCCGATTTCGTTTTGGGTTAAATGATTTAAACTTATATGTTTATTATAATCTAAGGAGTGTCTAAACCCCTTAGGAACTCATGAAATTAGCCCAAATTGTTTATTTCAGAAATTATAGAAACGTCCCCGCCGGGTTACGGAAACTTAATTGGGTGCGACCAAAAGCCCCGTTTAATGCCGGTATCGGGTAGAATTCCACCGTGTCCAAGTTTTGAGACCTATTTAATTGTGTTCAAGCTTTCCTTTGAAGCTTTTGCTTCCTCTCTCTACTCTCTCTCTAACCTCTCTCCTCAAACCAAGTTTAAGGGTCCAAAATCATCAAATTTAAGCTCCAAATCACCAAGGTAACTACCCTAACTCCTAGTATAACATCTTAGGCCTTCAAATTCGAGTTCAAATCATGGAGTAGGACCATATTCATGAGTTTACAGCCCTAGAACAGCCCTAGGCCGTGAACTCACATAAAATGGGTTTTGGAGCCAAAAAACCCTTCCAATCGACCTTTGGAGCTTAGATATGGCTTAATGGCTTAATGGAATGGACTTAGAATGCCTTAAACATGAATTTCTAAGAGTAAACATGAGTTTACTGCCCAAGAACATGCTTGGGCCGTAACCTCAAATGAATGGGGTTTTTATGCCCTTAAACCCTTCCAAAACTCCATTGAAGCTTAGATATGAATTGTAGAATATTGGATTTGGCCTTGGAACACCTTGAACATTAATTTAGAGGAGTAAACATGAGTTTACTGCCCAAGAACATGCTTGGGCCGTAAACTCATTATCATGGGGAGTAAACTCCTTTTTAGTGTGTTAAAATGCCATTTACACACACCATAAGCCTTGGGATAAATTCTAGAAGTGACCACAAACAAGATTTGGACCTTAAAACATATTAAATCCCCTATCTAAGGAGTTCACGGCCATGAAGGGGTTCATGGTCCATAAACTCTTAAATCCATGTCTAAAGTCCCCCAAACATTCATACAAGGCTTGGAAAAATTGATTGGAATCACATGTGATTGTTTAAGGACTAATACATTAAGGAATCTATGTGTGGGGGAGTTTACGGTCGTAAACTCCAAGTTTACTACCGTAAACTCTAATAAATGGTCCCTAAGTGAGTTTTAATTCCCTCCAAAGCCTAAAACCCAGGCCTAGCATTAATCCCAAATGTTGTGAAGCCATTTTGCACCCAAAAACACCATCTATGAGTTCACGGCCGTGAACTCATATGGATGAGGTGTTAAGGGGCTGAAAACTCCTCTATGAGTTTACTCTTGAAGAGTAAACTCCATATCCAAGCCTTATGTGACTTCAAACGCCACCCGGGTCCTTCCAAACACTTGTAAGGGAGTGTTTCCGCAACTGGAAGTGTTGTTTCTATGAATTAATTAATTAAAGCTCTAATTAAATACAAATATGTATCTTTTCATAATTCATAGGAACCTCGTGCGTTTGCAAACCCAAAAACGACGTTTAGGATCCGAGCAGACACGTTCCTCGTCCGGTGAGTTCATACCCTTACCCTTTTTAAATGGTTTTTCAATGTTTTCAGGGGGGAATACAAGCAAATTACAAATGTTTTCAAAACATAACATTGATGAATTTCAATAAATATCTGGCAAATTATAAATATTTTTACCCCTTATGTATTATGCTGAGCATAAGGGATGATTTATCAATCACAACTATACGAATTTCAGTTAAGGAAATAACCAAACTAATCAAATTATTATGGGAATAATTTGGGGTTCTTTAGTTCTTGTTTCATCGCATATTGATATATATATATATATAAAGTTATTAGATAAACTATGCCTAATTCAGTTTATCTCCATTTCACTTAGTATATATTTCCAGATAATTTTATTGTATATAACTGTTTTCATTGTATTATGTTTCATATCGTTAGTATGTTTGATATCGTTTGAGAATTCCGTGAATACTTAGTACTAGTTTGTGAGATTTGTCATTACCCTTTTGGGTTATTAGTAAATCCTCCCCGGAAGTGTAACCAGAGTCTCCAGGAGGGAGAGCGTGGAATTTGTGAATATATCTATTCCGGACTGACAATCCCACACCTTAACTGATAGCTACAGTTAGGCGGGCATGCCTGGGGTGACAGATTCTGGATATCATCCGACGTCTGACAAGTGTCAAGGAGGTCTCGTTTTCGTATCAGCATGGTTACCCGACTCACAATATGTATTAATATAAGTTTATTCATGGCTTTGGTTTTATCAAACAATCTTATATCTAGTTCGGGATAGTAATCCCATGGTTTTATCAAACTATCTTGTATCTAGTCCGGGATGGTAGTCCCATGGTTTTCAGTCTATATTTTCATGTATGTCAAACTATCTTGTATCTATTCCGGGATGATAGTCCCATGGTATTAAATCTATATGTAGTACGGGATGTTAGTCCCTAGGTTTTCAAACTACTTTCCATCTACAGTTCACGTATATTAAAGTATTTTATATCTAATTCGGGATAGTAATCCCATGATTCTCAATATATAGTTTTGTGTATTAAACTATACTCTGTGATATTCAATCGGTCTTGCATTTAGGAAAATATGGGATTTTCCTGGGGTAACATATAACGCGTAATTGAACTGTAATGAAAGATAACTAAACTATTTTACATAAGAAAATATGGGATTTTCTTGGATAACAAAACTTTTGGGAAAACTAAAGGAAACTGGTACATTTTTTAGAAAACAAACATCTTATGAACTCACCAGCTTTATGCTGATTTTCAAACCGCTTGTATTCTCAGGTCCGCATTAGACAGGTACCCGGAGATCTCTTTTGGTGAAGACGGAGTGTGTAGAAGACTCGTCTCATTTTTTTCATATCTATATTATGTATAACACTTGTACAATTTACTTTTGAAACAAATGTAAACTTTTAATTATATGTAATGTAATGGTTGTTTACTGGGATTACTATGTGAATTGGATTTGATACTCAATGTGGAGTCAACCCCGGAAATGTTTCCGCCTTTGGTTTTCGGGGTGTGACAGATTGGTATCAGAGCCCTTGATTATAGTGAATGGAGTATACCAAACCTTACATGGTATAAAACTATAAACACTAAAAGGGCCTAAGCGCTCTGAACTAAAAGTATCCTTCAAAATAGAAGTATTTTCAAAAGTATACAAGTATATCGAGCCATTGAGATCCGTAACTACAAGTAGAACAAAACATAAGTAAATGGGTGTTGTACATTGCAGTTAAACCTAGGTAGTTATGTAGTCGTGTCTAGGGTCAATATAGCATGGCCAACTATATTCATTCGAGACACAACCAACATGTGCTTGGGAGTGACTGTGGTATGCGACATACCTAAAACTTACCCAATACCCCAAACAACGAGTCGTCATTGCAGTTAATCATGAAATACTATGCGAGTATTTCTCAAGTCAATCCTTTGTAGAAAATCCTCGTGTACGCGTTGTTCCTTGATCATTCCTCTAGCGATAAAATGTTCTGCCTTGATAACTCTTTCCTGCTTTATCGCTTAATATGATGCTATATATGTCTTGATGAGATATCATATGTTCCATATCTCATGACCCAATTCAGAGGACTTATGATCCTCTCTTTCCTGATCTTTTTAGATCACGATGCCCCGAAGAAAGAGACCCAACTCGAAGAAGACCAACAACCCTCCACCACCACCTCCTCCTGAAATCGACCCTGTGGTATTTCAGGCAGCTGTTACCGCCGAGGTGGCAGCCGCTATGTCCCAATTGAACACCGGTGGTTCCGGTGGTTCGGGAGGTGATACTCAAACCCAAAACCCAGAGAACAGTCAGGAACACCGAAAAGAGGGTTCCTATAAAGACTTCATGAACGCGAAACCCACATCCTTTGATGGCACCGGAGGTGTCATTTCCCTCACCCGATGGTTCGAGAAAATCGAATCAATCTTTGAGATATGTGCCTGTTCAGAGTCAGACAAAGTAAAGCTCGCCGCCTGCACCTTTATTGACAAAGCCCTGAATTGGTGGAACGGCCGAGTCAAATCCTTAACTCTACCTGTAGCAAATGCTATGGATTGGGAAGCTATAAAGGAGCTTCTGCTCGCAGAGTATTGCCCTCGGGGCGAAATACAGAAGCTAGAACACGAACTCTGGAACCTTAATATGAAGGGTTCCGATATAGCTGCTTATACTTCAAGATTCGATGACGTGGCATTACTCTGCCCGGCAATGGTTACCCCGGAGAGTAAAAAGATTGAGAAATTCATCTGGGGGTTGACCCAGACAACAAAAGGGAATGTCTTGGCTGCGAAGCTAGACACCTATGATAGCGCGAAATGTCTTGCGCAAACCCTAATAGATCACGAAGACAACTCTGATGAGGAGGCTACCCCTCCCGAGCCAGTCACAAGTGGAGGTGGAAGTAAAAAGAAATTCTGGAACAAGCGGAAGGCCCAAGGTACGCAAGGGTCTTCTAAGAAACAACAAACAGTAGCAGTCCATGCTGCTACTGCCCCTATTGCTGTTTCAGCTGTCGGGTCCACGACCCAAACTCCTACCAGTGGATACACGGGTACCCATCCTTAGTGCGGTAAGTGCAGCTACCATCATCGTATTCTGGGTCCATGTCGCGAAAGAATCTGTGACAATTGTGGCAAGAAGGGCCACCTTGCTCGAACCTGCAGAAAACCAGCCAAATCAACAAACCAAACATCCGGAACAGGAATCAGTCCAGCCTGCTACAGTTGTGGCGAAGTGGGGCACTTCAAAAGAAATTGCCCCAAAGTAGCAACAACTGGCAACACCGGAAGAGTCCTAGCAATAGGACGAGAGGAGACAACCGCTGATCCTACTGTCGCCGCAGGTATACTCCTCTTTGACAACTCTTATACCTGCAACTCTTTTCGATTCTAGTACTAGAAGGGAAACCTGTTATCTATCTATTCCAACACCTTTCTAAACTTAATCCTTCGTTTGTAATCGAAATTGTGTACCGTCGAGATGGCTATCTAATGAAATAAAAGAACGCTAACTTTGTACCTATAGATTGCATTCTCAGTCCGGAGGATTATTCTGTTCCACTTGATTTAATGGGAAACTTTTCACAAAATAATTTGATGCTATGTTTGACATGTAATGACCGAGTCTCATTCGTGTCGTTATTCTTGGTTTCGAAAGGGTCGCCCGTCTAGATCTTTCCCCCGACCCGACTCTTGTGATCTTCGGCATCAAACATTTGCATCATTTCATACACCAAATCTCAAGAAGTTTTCCCGATAAGAATTGCCATTCATTCCTCGTTCTTGTGATCATCGGGAAACGGGAAGTCTGCACCTCTTTTCCCTAAATTTCTTTCCCGAAGGATTCCCGAGAATTCCTTCCGAACGTCTAGTCTAGTCTCGCACCGGCCTAATCTCTGGAACTACCTCGTGACCAAACCTCGGTGAGAATTGCATGTCCAATTCGGTGACCAAGAATTGATATGTTCACTACGAGTTAGTAGTGGTACCCTTCGGTCAAATCATTTTTCCTTGATCATATAGCTAAGCAAAGCAGTCATACCCGTGAACCTTTCCAACAACTAAGGCGATAGGGAATTAGTCGGCATCAGAGATACCCATAGAAACCTTTCGATTCTTCAGTCCCATCGACTATTATCGCAGACCTACCCAGAAATTTCTTCTAGAACCATCAGACCCTTAGCTACTCGGCTCCATGAAGATGTGCCTTCCTGTTGGAGCATCTGTCATGTTGAAGGCTGTATCCCAGAAAAGCATGATATGCTTTGAGAAGTGAAAAATACTTCACTCGTGATACATTAGACCCTTCGTGATCCTCGTAGAATCGATTTCGCAACCTTCAAATTTCGGCTATCCTCAGAACTTAGTAGCATCCATCTGGTACTTCACGTCTCTGTCCTTAAGAAGTATCTACCCAACGAAACCCTAGTGATTCTTTGAGGAGACCGAAGTCATCAAGGGTCAGAACCCCCATGGGAGAATCAATTGAGATCATAGATTGAGAGAGAGTCAATGTACGAAACAAAGTCGCGTCCCGATATTGAGGGTTCGCTGGAACGCCAAGCAGAGACCTTATTTCCACTTGTGAGCGTGAAGATCCGAGGCAACAAATCCATTCGTATCTCATTCCAATTCATGATTTGTATCTTAATCTTTGAATTTCGGGACGAAATTCCCTCTAAGGAGTGTCTAAACCCCTTAGGAACTCATGAAATTAGCCCAAATTGTTTATTTCAGAAATTATAGAAACGTCCCCGCCGGGTTACGGAAACTTAATCGGGTGCGACCAAAAGCCCCGTTTAATGCCGATATCGGGTAGAATTCCATCGTGTCCAAGTTTTGAGACCTATTTAATCGTTTTCAAGCTTTCCTTTGAAGCTTTTGCTTCCTCTCTCTACTCTCTCTCTAACCTCTCTCCTCAAACCAAGTTTAAGGGTCCAAAATCATCAAATTTAGCTCCAAATCACCAAGGTAACTACCCTAACTCCTAGTATAACATCTTAGGCCTTCAAATTCGAGTTCAAATCATGGATTAGGACCATATTCATGAGCTTACGACCCTAGAACAGCCCTAGGCCATGAACTCACATAAAATGGGTTTTGGAGCCCAAAAACCCTTCCAATCGACCTTTGGAGCTTAGATATGGCTTAATGGCTTAATGGAATGGACTTAGAATGCCTTAAACATGAATTTTGAAGAGTAAACATGAGTTTACTGCCCAAGAACATGCTTGGGCCGTAAACTCAAATGAATGGGGTTTTTATGCCCTTAAACCCTTCTAAAACTCCATTGAAGCTTAGATATGAATTGTAGAATATTGGATTTGGCCTTGGAACACCTTGAACATTACTTTAGAGGAGTAAACATGAGTTTACTACCCAAGAACATGCTTGGTCTGTAAACTCATTATCATGGGGAGTAAACTCCTTTTTAGTGTGTTAAAATGCCATTTACACACACCATAAGCCTTGGGATAAATTCTAGAAGTGACCACAAACAAGATTTGGACCTTAAAACATATTAAATCCCCCACCTAAGGTGTTCATGGCCATGAGGGGGTTCATGGTCTGTAAACTCTTTAATCCATGTCTAAAGTCCCCCAAACATTCATACAAGGCTTGGAAAAATTGATTAGAATCACATGTGATTGTTTAAGGACCAATACATTAAGGAATCTATGTGTGGGGGAGTTTACGGCCGTAAACTCCAAGTTTACTACCGCAAACTCTAATAAATGGTTCCTAAGTGAGTTTTAATTCCCTCCAAAGCCTAAAACCCAGGCCTAGCATTAATCCCAAATGTTGTGAAGCCATTTTGCACCCAAAAAAACCATCTATGAGTTCACGGCCGTGAACTCATATGGATGAGGTGTTAAGGGGCCGAAAACTCCTCTATGAGTTTACTCTTGAAGAGTAAACTCCATATCCAAGCCTTATGTGACTTCAAACGCCACCTGGGTCCTTCCAAACACTTGTAAGGGAGTGTTTCCGCAACTGGAAGTGTTGTTTGTATAAATTAATTAATTAAAGTCCTAATTAGATATAAATATGTATCTTTTCATAATTCATAGGAATCTCGTGCGTTTTCAAACCTAGAAACGACGTTTAGGATCCGAGCAGACACGTTCCTCGTCTGGTGAGTTCATACCCCTACCCTTTTTAAATGGTTTTTCAATGTCTTCAGGGGGGGAACACAAGCAAATTACAAATGTTTTCAAAACATAACATTGATGAATTTCAATAAATATCTGGCAAATTATAAATATTTTTACCCCTTATGTATTATGCTGAGCATAAGGGATGATTTATCAATCACAACTATACGAATTTCAGTTAAGGAAATAACCAAACTAATCAAATTATTATGGGAATAATTTGGGGTTCTTTAGTTTTTGTTTCATCGCATATTGATATATATATATATATATATATATATATATATATATATATATATATATATATATATATAAAGTTATTAGATAAACTATGCCTAATTCAGTTTATCTCCATTTCACTTAGTATATATTTCCAGATAATTTTATTGTATATAACTGTTTTCATTGTATTATGTTTCATATCGTTAGTATGTTTGATATCGTTTGAGAATTCCGTGAATACTTAGTACTAGTTTGTGAGATTTGTCATTACCCTTTTGGGTTATTAGTAAATCCTCCCCAGAAGTGTAACCAGAGTCTCCAGGAGGGAGAGCGTGGAATTTGTGAATAGATCTATTCGGGACTGACAATCCCACACCTTAATTGCTAGCTACAGTTAGGCGGGCACGCCTGGGGTGACAGATTCTGGATATCGTCCGACATCTGACAAGCGTCAAGGAGGTCTCGTTGTCGTATCAGCATGGTTACCCGACTCACAATATGTATTAATATAAGTTTATTCACGGCTTTGGTTTTATCAAACTATCTTATATCTAGTTCGGGATAGTAATCCCATGGTTTTATCAAACTATATTGTATCTAGTCCGGGATGGTAGTCCCATGGTTTTCAGTCTATATTTTCATGTATATCAACCTATCTTGTATCTAGTCCGGGATGATAGTCCCATGGTATTAAATCTATATGTAGTACGGGATGTTAGTCCCAAGTTTTTCAAACTACTTTCCATCTACAGTTCACATATATTAAAGTATTTTATATCTAATTCGGGATAGTAATCCCATGATTCTCAATATATAGTTTTGTGTATTAAACTATACTCTGTGATATTCAATCGGTCTTGCATTTAGGAAAATATGGGATTTTCCTGGGGTAACATATAACGCGTGATTGAACTGTAATGAAAGATAACTAAACTGTTTTACATAAGAAAATATGGGATTTTCTTGGATAATAAACCTTTTCGGAAAACTAAAGGAAACTGGTACATTTTTCAGAAAACAAATATCTTATGAACTCACCAGCTTTATGCTGATTTTCAAACCGCTTGTATTCTCAGGTCCGCATTAGACAGGTACCCGGAGATCTCTTTTGGTGAAGACGGAGTGTGTAGAAGACTCGTCTCATTTTTTTCATATCTATATTATGTATCACACTTGTACAATTTACTTTTGAAACAAATGTAAACTTTCAATTATATGTAATGTAATGGTTATTTACTTTGATTACTATGTGCATTGGATGTGATACTCAACGTGGAGTCAACCCCGGAAATGTTTCCGCCTTTGGTTTTCGGGGTGTGACATCGAGCAAGAGCTATGGAGCCTTAAGATGAAAGGTTTCAACATAGTGGCCTATATGGCAAGATTCAGTTACTTGGTGGCCCTATGTCTAGGTATGGTCCCCACGTAGAACAAGAAGATCAAAAGATACATTTGGGGGTTGGTACCTCCGTTTCAGGGAAATGTCTTGGCTTCGAACCCCTCTACATTCAACAGTGCCAAGCGGTTGGCCCAGAGACTCATTGACCATGGAGTCCCATCACAAATAACCACAACTACTTCTACTATCTCAGAACCAGCCAAAACAAGTATCAACAATAGGAAATTCTGGGATAAGAAGAAAAGCCAAGCAACACAGCCATCTACCAAGAAACAACAAGTTGTGGTTGTTCATGTTGCAACAACCGGTGCAACCCCTATGACAGGAAAACAATATGCAGGGAGCGTGCCCAAGTGCAATAAGTGTAATTACCATCACAACAGCCCCTGCCGTAAGATGCACTGTTGTCACACCCCCGATCCGTTAGGAGTATCGGCGGAAACGTCCGGGGGCGGGTGTCGTCATGCGTAGTATCACAACAATTGTATCATAGCAATCAAAGTAAACACAACCATTACATTACAATATGAATATTTACATCTGTTTGAAAACATAGTTTGTATAAATCAGTATAAACAAAAGATAAAGATGAGACTCCAAAATGTTTCGTCTTCTCCAAAAGCTAGCGAAGGTACCTGTCTATCGTTGTCATGAGAATACAAGCGGTTTTGAAAACGTATCAACATAAAGTTGTTGAGTTCATAAGCATGTTTTTGTATTGAAAGCTAGTCACTGAATTTGTACAAATGATTTCTTTTCATTCTAAGTAAAATATCGTTTGTAGCAAAAACATTATTATCAAGTTTTGAAATATGTATGCATGCTTTCCAAGAAAATCCAATATTTTCTAACATGTTTGTTGATTACTATATGAAAAGTATGTTCCGTTTGAAAACCCTGGCTACCACCAGTATGTAGTGTACGTTTTGTTTGAAAACCCTGGCTACCACCAGTATTTAGTGTATGTTCTGTCTGAAAACCCTGGCTACCACCAGTATGTAGTGTATGTTCTATTTGAAAAACCTAGCTACCACCAGTATGTAGTGTATTTTCTGTTTGAAAACTCTGGCTACCACTAATATGTAGTGTATGTTCTGTTTGAAAACCCTGGCTATCACCAGTATGAATAGTACTTTTATTACTCAAAATAAAACCAATAGTTGAATCCCTGGAATACCCTCCAGTAAATAGATATGTAGTTTTATTAATTAAACTAAAACTATGGAAGAAAGAAATCCCGTAAACAAAGGTTAGTTTATACTATTGTGAGTTCGTATAACTATGCTAATATGACCGATGAACCTCCTTAACGTTTCTTCAAGCATCGTATGATTAAAAAATTTGTCACCCCAGGCATGCCTGCCTAACTGTAGCTAATAGTTCAGGTGTAGGATCGTCAGTCCCGAATAGATCTATTCACAAATTTCATGCTCTCCCTCCAGGAGACTCTGGTTATACTAAAGGTGAGGCTTTACTGGTACCCCAAAGCGCATAACGAATATAGGTCTCACAATCCTGTATTAACTAGTTTATGTGTTGTTCTGTTGTTCTCGTGTTCGAAATCGTTGTATACGTTGTAGAGTATAAATAATTATACACGAAATAATTATTTGATAAGATACTCTTGCTTTCTATATGTAGTAATGGATAAACTAAACCTGTATTAGTTTATATGTGTGACTTTGTACGTAGTTTGAATCTGTAAAACCGGAGTTGAATTTCCCAAACTATACCTATTATATTTTGACTGGTAAGTTGTGTTAGTGTACTATTCTGAAAACTATGCAATTATGTTTAGCAAACGTCCCTTATGCTTAGCATATTACAAAAGGGATAGAGAATCTAAATGTTTAATGTAAAACTTGTTGTAATTGCATCAGTTTTTAAGTTGCGAAAACCATTATGTTTAGCTTGTATTCCCCCTGAAAATGTTTTAAAAACTATAAAAGCGTAGGGGTATGAACTCACAGTTTAACGTAGGATCCAGATGTACGATCGGTATAAGTGCTAAGCGTCAATTGATGTTTCGTATGCATGTGGATCCTATTAACATATAGTAACACATATATGTACTAGATTAGGGTATTTCATGACTAACATGATGAGAAACCACCCTAAGGACCTGGAAATGCTTGAAATGAGTGTCGGAACCATAAATGGTCGAACGAGGGAGGTGTACGACCACCCTAAGGGTGTGTACGGCCCATGAGCGTACGGACGTACACTCATGATCGGGAGTGTTTTTGAGGCATTTCCAATGTTTTACAAGCATCCAAGGAGTGTTCTAGGTCCCATACTTAGTGGTTTTTGCAAATTTAAGGTCAAATATCAAGATTAAAGTGGGTGTAAGGCCATAAGAGTGTGTGTGCGGCCGTACATAGGAGTGTGCGGCTGTACAGAGTGTGTGTGCGGCCATACATAGGGGTGTACGGCCGTACACTCTTCATCTAAGCCCAAAATGTCGATTTTCAGGTGATTCAAGGTTAATACCAAGTCCAAGCTACTAGATGAGGGTCAAACTCTCACTTTGGAGAGTCTTTTAGGTGTGTACGGCCACCTTATGAAGGTGTGCGGCCGTACACCTTCAAAGGATGAAGAACATGACAAATTAAGACTTTCATCAAGATGTCTTACAAGCATGTCAAGCTAGATGATAGAATACTTACGTTTTTGGAAGCCTTTGGAGTGTTCTTGGATGAAGATTCTAGAGAGAGAAAGTAGAGTGCAACCAAAGTGGAAAAATAGTGAATGAAGGGGTCTCCCCCTATTTATAGAGGTGTGTGTGAGGCTATGGGGTGGGTGTGCGGCCGCACACCCATGTGTACGGCCGTACACACCTCCCAAGAGGGCATATGGCCCGGTTTTGTTCCTATACGACTCGTTGACTCATTCCTAATCTCATTCCCGGCTGTACTCAAGCTTAGAACACTTAAACGAACCCATAAACGGCGTTAAAAGTTAATGGAATCGAGTTTAATATTGATATAACTAACCAATCATACAAAATAAAAGTTTTGTGTTGTCACATCATCCCCCCGTTAGAGGTAATTTCGTCCCGAAATTCGAAAATAGATTAGTAATCATGGATTTGGAAAAAGATGGGGATACTTCTGTTTCATTGAATCCTCTCACTCCCAAATGAATTCAGTTCCCCGCTTGGCATTCCAGTGAACCTTCACTATCGGGATGCGACTTTGTTTTGTTCGCTTGACCTCCCGGTCCATGATTTCGATTGGTTCTTCCACAAAGTTAAGATTCTCGTTAATTTCAATCTCATCGAGAGGGATCATAAGGGTATCGTCGGATAAACACTTTTTAAGATTTGAGATGTGGAAGACAGGATGTATGTTACTAAGCTCTTGAGGTAAACAGAGTTTGTATGCTACGGGACCGATCCAAGCGAGGATCTCAAATGCTCTTATGTACCTCAGATTTAGCTTTCCACGCTTTCCAAAGCGTATCATATCTTTGCAGGGTGAGACCTTCAACAGAACACGGTCTCCAACCTAGAACTCCAAGGGTTTTTTGTTGTTTATCAACGTAGCTCTTTTTTCTATCTCGTGAGGCTTTCAGTCATTCTCTGATTTGTACGATCTTTTCTGTGGTTTCGCAAATGATTTCTAAGCTTGTGAGAGTGCTATCGGGGACTTGTCCCTTGGCTAGTTGCGCGTCGCCTACCTTAGCCCAGCACATAGGGGATCTGCACTTACGACCATATAGGGCTTCAAACGGCGCAACCTTGATACTGGTGTGGTAGCTGTTGTTGTAGGAGAACTCGACCAAAGATAAATGGGTGTCCCACGACTTACCGAAGTTGATGACACATGCTCTCAACATATCTTCCAAGGTTTGGATGGTTCTCTCACTCTGCCCATCTGTCTGAGGATGGTAAGTTGTACTCATGTCCAACGTAGTTCCAAGAGCTTTCTGTAGGGACTGCCAAAACCTCAAAGTGAACCTGCTATCTCGATCGGAGATAATGTACATAGGCAGACCGTGCAGTCGAACTATCTCTTGAATGTAGATTTGTGTGAGCCTCTCCATTTTGAACATCTCCTTGATTGGCTGGAAGTGAGCGGATTTTGTCAATCGGTCGACTATTACCCAGATGGTATCGTACCAACTCGGAGATCTGGGAAGTTTAGTGGTGAAATCCATGGTAATCCTCTCCCACTTCCACTCAGGTATCTTCGGCTGCTGAAGCAAACCTAAGGGCTTTTGATATTCGACCTTCACCTTGGTGCAAGTCAGACACTTTCCCACAAAGGTATCTATTTCGGCTTTCATGTTTGACCACCAATACAGCTTTTTGAGATCAAGGTACATCTTATCCGAACCTGGGTGAACTGAGTATCTAGTCTTGTGAGCTTCGTTCATGAGAACTTCCTTGTAACCACCGAACTTTGGGGTCTAGATTCGGTCCTTGAAATAATAGACTCCGTCTCCCTTGATCTCTAGTTTCTTATCCATTCCTCTCAAGGATTCAGTCGCCACGTTCTCTGGTTTTAGGGCTTCCATCTAAGCCTCTCTGATTTGTACAGATAGGTAGGAATGGATAGTCATGGTTAGTGCCTTCACCTTACGACTTGAGTGCTCCTTCAGGCTAAGGGCATCTTCCACCACATTGTCCTTGTCGAGATGGTAGTGTATTTCACACTCGTAATCGCTGAGTAGCTCAACCCATCGTCGTTGCCTCATGTTCAGCTCCTTCTGGCTTAAGATATGTTGTAGGCTTTTATGGTCAGTGAAGATAGTGCACTTAGTTCCGCAGAGGTAATGTCTCCATATCTTTAGAGCGAAGACCATTGCTCCTAACTCTTGATCGAAGTTGTATAATTGAATTTGTTTGCTTTCAGCTGTCTCGAGGCATAATCAATAACTTTTCCTCGCTGCATGAGCACACAGCCTAAGCCCCGATTGGATGCATCACAGTAGACAACGAAGTCCTCCGTCAAAAGGGTACACCTTTATGGGTCTGCTTCAATGTTTGGAACGTAGTGTCTTGCTTTTCACTCCAACAAAAGGGTACACCTTTATGGGTCAGAGTGGTTAAGGGTTTGGTAATTCTAGAAAAATTATTGATAAATCTGCAATAATAACCAGCAAGACCCAAGAATTGACGGGTTTCTGTAGGCATCTTTGGTGCTACCAATTCTCTATCACCTTGATTTTGGAGGGGTCCACGTGTATGCCTACCTCGCTTACCACGTGACCTAAGTCACTTTTCGAATCCAGAATTCGCACTTGGAGAATTTAGCGTATAGCTTCTCTGTCCTTAAAGTTTCCAGCACTAACCTCAAGTGTTGTTTGTGATCTTCCTCGCTTCTGGAATAGATAAGTATATCGTCAATGAACACAATTACGAACTTGTCCAAGAAAGAGCGACACACCCGATTCATCAGGTCCATGAATACTACTGGTGCGTTGGTTAGACTGAAGGGCATTACTATGAACTCGTAGTGACCATATTGAGCCCGAAATGTTGTTTTAGGAACATCACTCTCGTGGACTCACAGCTGATGATTCCCCGATCTAAGGTCTATTTTCGAGAAGTAGTTGGCTCTTTGAAGTTGATCGAAGAGGTCGTCGATTCGAGGAAGATGGTAATGGTTTTTGACAGTGAGTTTGTTCAGTTCGAGATAGTCAATAAACATCCAGAAAGATCCATCCTTCTTTTTCATAAATAATATCGGGGCTCCCCAGGGTGAGGAACTCGGTCTGATGAATCCTTTGCTGAGCAGCACATTGAGCTGGCTGGATAACTCCTGCATTTCTGCTGGCACTAGGCGGTATTGAGATTTAGCTATGGGGGTAGCTCCGGGGATTAAGGCAATGCGAAACTCGACTTGGCGTTCTGGAGGAATTCCCGAAAACTGTTTGGGAAAGACATCAGGAAAGTTGCAGACTTCAGGGATGCTCTCGAGGTCTTTAACTTCCTATTTCTCATTAATGACATGAGCTAGGAATGCATGACACTCCTTTCGCATAATTTTTTGGGTTTTGATGCATGAAATGATACGGAGATTTGAACTGAGTTTATCACCATAAATCATGAGGGTTTCACTAGAAGGAAGGTTGAGGCGGATAGCTTTTTCGTAACAAAGAATATCAGCACGAATGGGGCTCAACCAATCCATGTCGATGATGAAATCGAAGCTTTTTATGGAGACTGGCATAAGATCAATGGGAAATGAATAATTGTTTAAAGTAAGGGTCCAACCTATGAATATGTCGTTAGTGCTCTCTTTCTCACCGTTAGCCATCTCGACAATAAATGTTTCAGTTAGAGGTTGGGGTTTATGTTTGAAAAGATGTTTGAATGCATGACTGATAAAACTTCTCTTCGCACCAAAATCGAAAAGAATGCATGCATAAGAGTTGTTGAGGAGGAGCGTACCCGAAACAATTGTGGGGTCAGTGACTGCTTCCTCATGTCCCATTGCCAGCACCCTTCCTGTGTTGCCACCCGTTGCTGCCTTGGGGCAGTCTCTCTTGTAGTGTCTGACCTCCTCACAGCCATAACAGGCTTGACCAACACCTGCTCCAGGTGCCTGATTGGTTGGTTGAGTTGGTCTTCTACAGCTTCGAGTTGTGTGACCCTTCTTGCCATAATTGTTGCAGGGCATTTCACGGCATGGGCCGAAAATGTTATGATGATAGTTGCACTTGCTGCACCAAGGGAGAGTACCAGTATATCTACAGGTAGGTGCTTGAGCTATAGGAGCAGCGGCAGGAGTAGTAGCAGCGTGAACTGCCACTGTATGTTGTTTCTTGGAGGGATCCTGCAAAGACTGACCCTTTCGTTGCTTCCAAAACTTTCTTTTCCCACCACTTCCCTTAGCTGGTTCAGGAGTAGCTGTCACTTTGTCGATATCAACGCCATGATCTATGAGAGTTTGTGCCAGGCAGTTGGCGCTATCAAAAGTGGTTGGTCAGGCAGCCAAGACATTCCCTTGAGTTGGGGGTGTCAATACCCAAATGTATCTCTCAATCTTCTTGCTTTCTGTGGTGACCATTCCCTGGCAAAGAAGTGCTAGGTCTTCAAACTTAGAAGTGTAGGCAGCAATATCAGAAGCCTTCATATTTAGGTTCCAAAGTTCGTGCACTAGTTTCTGCATTTCGCCCCGTGGGCAGTACTCAGCTAGCATGAGCTCCTTTAAGCTCTCCCAATGCATCGCATTTGCTACAGGCAGGGTTAGGGATTTGACCCGACCATTCCACCAGGTCAATGCTCTGTTGGTGAAAGTGCAAGCGGCAAATTTCACCTTGTTGGCTTCAGAACAGGAACAAATTTCGAAAATGGACTTGATCTTCTCGAACCATCGAGTCAGGGCATTAACACCTCCATTGCCATCGAAGGATGTGGGTTTTGCATTCATGAAGTCTTTATAGGAGCACTCCTTCCGGTGCCCCTGAGTCCCTTCGTGACTATGGGGATAAATACCACCCCCGGTCCACCAGAGCCCCCAGGGTTTATCCGTGACATCGAGACAGCCACAACGGCAGTAACAGCTGCCTGAAACATAGCGGGATCGAATTGAGGAGGTGGAGGAGCTGGATATGATGGAGGATTGTTGTCCTTTTTGTTGGGTCTTTTCTTTGGAGGCATCTTGTACTATATCAGGAAGAAAAAAATGATAAGTCCCTTTGAATTTTGAATCAAAAGATATGAAACAAGGTATATCTCGATATAATAGATAAAGTGTTCTACTAAGCGATAAACAGGGAAGGATTACTAACGCAAGTAAAACTATCGCTAAGAAAGACTGAGTAGCAACACATGGAAGTGAATTTCTACAATGAGTTTGACTCTAATGAAATACTCCTATAGTACATTAAGTTGCCTGTTTTGTTCTATCGGCATCTTATTGTATGGATACTTGGTAAGTTTTAGGCCTGCTGCAACACCACAGTCACCCCCAAGCACATGTTGGTCATGTCTCAAATGAATATAGTTAATCAGGCTATATTGATCCTCGACATGATTACATAACTGCCCAGGTATCACACCACCGAACCAGACGACGGAAATGTCTGAGGGCTCACGTGACTAAATTTGAATATCATCAAAATGTATATACATGAATCATAACATAAGCATCCCCATGCATCAATATATTACAACTGGCTTTGTTCACATCAAGTACATTGTTTTAACATTAAAAATCCATAACATAAAATGTTTGATAGTTTTCAAAAGCACAACACCCTAACATAGTTGGTACTACTCCTCAGCTTATCTGTTACCTGAGAATACAAGTTATTTTCAAAACGGTCAACGTATGGAATATTGGTGAGTTCATAAGCAGGTTTGATATAAAAATGTGTTGTGTAGTTTGTAAGAAAACAACCAAGAAAATCCGATGTTTTCTGAAAAGACCATTGTTTATATAAAAGTGTGAAGATCCGTAAATATATACATGATGATTTCAAAACGTGTATAGTTGAAAAACTTCTTATTAAAAGTACCAGTGAAAAATATTGAACTTCCCCGAAAAACACAATGTTTTCCGAAAATAAAAAAAATATATCATATACCTGTTCGAATTGTTATCCGATCCCGTAAATGATTTTGATTTACCTTGATTACTTGATTAATATTGGATTTATTTATGTGAGTCGTTATAACCATGCATAATAATGACTAGTTTGTCTGTCTTGGCACTCTGGTGAACGCCGAAATTGATCTTAGGATTTTGTCACCCTAGACTGGTTGAGTCTAACCGTAGCGAACAACTGAGGTGTGGGGGAGTCACCCCCGTATAGATCTATACACAAACTCTCGCTCTCCCTCCAGGAGACTTTGATAATAACTACAGACTACGACCGACACATGTTGGTGCCACCCGTTATTACTCACTAAATCCCAATTGACTTTGATTACTATTGATTATCGACACGTATTTGTTTACTTGGATTGACGATATGCCTAATAAACGAGGAGAAGAGGATTACAAGATCCTACTATTCCCGCGTATTATTTATGGCTATTGGTTATACGAAGGACACGCTGACCCATTTCGCATTTGATTTACTTGGACCTTACTAGCAATGTTAATGGGCCACTAAGGCCTAATAGCACTTAAAAGCTATTGAGGGTCCCTTAAATATGAAATTTGGTCATAGAAGGCCCAATAACATTTATTATTATCCCTTGGGCCCAAAAATCATGTTAATGGGTCACAAAGGCCCAACAAGCATGATTGGAACTTTCAAGCCCAAAGATTTGAATGTTTACTTGTTTTAGGTATAGTTTAGTTGTCGAAATGTTTAATTGAACCATTGTTAAATTCGTATCGGTAAGAGACCGGTAGGTCGTTTATAACGATATTTGGAAATTTATGTATATTCATCTTTTCATTTTTCATAAGTTGTGGTTTGGTAATTTTGACCCAAATATCTTAATAATAAAATAATTGACTCAAAATATTGGTTTGACCCTTTTCAGCCCTTCTTTAATGAAAATGACAATTTTAGTCCTTTATAAAAAAGACATTTTAAGCCCTTAAACCATTTTCTTGACACTTTTGACCCAAAGATTTGTTCAAGTGATATTTTTAGCTCAAAAATTATTCTTTGGTAGTTTCAGCCCTTCCAGAAAAGTATTTTTTGGTTAAAGTCCAAACTTTTGCAACTTTTACAATTTTGGTCCAAAATCCAAAAAGTTTACATTTTTTATCCTTGTTTGGAAAATACATCATTTTAACCCCTGAAATAGTTTTGTTTACCCATTTTACCCCTATTTTGAGGATTTTATAATTTTATTCCCTTGAAAATTATGTTTTTCGCAATTTTGGGCTCAATAGGCCGAAAAGCCCAAAATTTGGCCCATTAAGCTACAAATTACATTTCTAGTCCTTTGAAGAGTATAATATTCATAAAACATTTATTTTAACTTTATTAACTCTTTTGATCCTTAAGAAAAACCGTGAATGGAAATTTTTAACCCAACTTTTGTTTGTTTGACAATTTAAGTCCAAAAATGGGTTTTATGTTGTAACATGCTTATTTTAACCTTAGATGATAATTTTTCTTAACTTGTTAAGTGTAATATGTCTTAGATCATGTTTTTTTTCCTTCTTGTGCCATAGATCTCGATATTTCTTTCTTTTTTGTTTACATATTTACCACATAACCACATAAAATGACACATACATGCATGAAATCACACACAACATACACATACACATATATCTACACATTTTACTTGTATTCTCCCCCATAAAATTTGTGAAAACCGAAAAGAGAGGGGTATGAACTCACCTAGAGGTTTGGATTTGGTTTTAATGAAGATTTGAGAGAAGATTTCGGCCTAACAAGCTTCTTTAGAAGTCTTTGAGCTTAGATTGCTTCTAAGGAGTATGATCATGAATTTGAATGAATTAAAAGATGATTTTTCATGAGGTATAGAAGTTTAACTTTGGATTTAAGTAAAAACTTACCAAAGATTTGTGTTATGAGTGAAAGATCTTCTTGGCATGCAAGAAAGTCTCAAAATTTTAAAGAAAGAACGAGGATGTTCTTGAGAGAATTTGATAGTGTTGGAATGGAGTTTGGTATGTGTGTATGTGTGTGCTACTTCCTTCGGCTGAGAGGGATAAAGAGAGAGGAGAGGATTTCCAAGTGGGTTATTGCATGATGGATTAGCATCATAATCTAGATACATGAGGTGTAATTTGTATGGAAATCCCATATGTAAAAATGAGGTGTCAACCCCTTTCCATGCAAAATTTCTTTTTTTTTTAATACACATGGGCTGAAATTGGCCTAGTGGGAGATGGTATGAATGAGTTTTGGCCCACTTCTAGCCTAGGTTCGAAATTATGAGGTTCTTAGAAAGGTTTTCGGCCCATTGGGCTACTTTGGATGGTTCACGGCCCAACTTAGCATAAAGGGATGGATTTGAGTCCATTAAATCTAATTGAATTCTTTAATGGCCCAATAAGGCCCATTATAGGTAAACTAATCCATTTTAGATCCATTATGGCCCAAAATGTTAAGTTTCATGAAAGTGGGTCCAATTAGGGCCCATTTAAGAGTTCTAAGCCCAAAATAGTCAAATTAGAAAGATATTGGCCCATTAGGCCCAATAAGTAAGTCCTAGTCCAAAATAGATTTAAACCAGGATTTTTTAGGTTATCACCTACCTCAGCCTAACACAACAGTGATCTACACTTACATCCATACAACGCCTCGAAGAGAGCAACGTTGATGCTCGAGTGATAACTGTTGTCGTACGAGAATTCGATTAAGGGAAAGTGGGTATCCCACGACTTTCCAAAGTCTATCACACACGCGCGAAGCATGTCTTCAAGCGTATGAATGGTTCGTTCGCTTTGACCATCTGTTTGCGGATGATAAACAGTGCTCATGTCGAGATGTGTGCCCAGTGCTTTCTGAAGTGATTGCCAAAAACGTGAAGTGAATCTACTATCTCTATCTGAGATGATAGATACTGGCACTCCGTGGAGTCTCATAATCTCCTTGATGTATATCCTCGTCAACCTTTCCATCTTGTAGGATTCTTTTATTGGCAGGAAATGGGCGGATTTCATCAATCTGTCAACTATTACCCATATGGTATCCAATCCATTTGTTGACTTGGGTAATTTAGTCACAAAGTCCATAGTAATCCTTTCCCATTTCCACTCGAGAATTATTGGTTGCTATAATAATCCCGAGGGCTTCTGATATTCCACCTTCACTTTAGCGCAAGTAAGGCATTTGCTAACATAGGTGGCAATCTCTGCCTTCATGTTAGGCCACCAATAATGTTGCTTGATATCCAAGTACATTTTGTCTCAACCCGGATGGATGGAGTATCCCGTCTTGTGGGCTTCATCCATGACCACTTCTCTGAATCCCCTAAGTTTAGGGATCCAAATGCGGTTCTTAAAATAATATGCCTCGTCCTTCTTCACTTCGAAATTCTTTTCCATCCCTCATAACGCTTCGCTTGCTTTGTTTTCCGTCTTAATGGCTTCGAGCTGGGCTGCTCTGATTTGGGAGGTCAGGTGGGATTGAATGGTTATGGAGAGAGTCTTTACACGACGATTTGAGTATTCTTTCCGACTCAAGGCATTAGCTACCACGGTATCCTTGCCCGGGTGGTACTTGATTTCACACTCATAATCGTTTAGTAGCTCAACCCACCTTCGTTGCCTCATGTTCAACTCTTTTTGATTTAGGATGTGTTGGAGACTTTTGTGGTCCGTGAAAATGGTGCACATTGTACCATAAAGGTAGTGCCTCCAAATTTTTAAGGCGAAGACCACAGCTCCCAATTCTAGATCATGGGTCGTATAGTTCACCTCATGTGTCTTTAGTTGTCGGGATGCATAAGCTATCACCTTCCCACGTTGCATGAGTACGCAACCTAAACCCTGATTTTACGCATCCCAGTAAACTACAAAGTCCTCTGTTCCTTCTGGTAGTGATAGTACCTGTGTACTGCAGAGTGCTTGCTTTAGAGTTCGGAATGCAACCTCTTGCTTATCTGTCCATTCAAAGGGTACACCCTTTTGTGTAAGCATGGTAAGTGGCTTGGCGGTCTTAGAGAAGTTCTGGATGAACCTCCTGTAATAGCCTGCGAGACCTAAAAATTGACGACTTTTTGTGGGTGTCATTAGGATCGCCCATCCTTCAATGGCTTTGCCCTTAGAAGGATCCATATGTATCCCTTCTTGACTAACAACATGACCCAAGAAGTTCACACTGCGGAGCCGGAACTCACACTTAGAGAGTTTTGCGTATAGCTTCTCGGTTCGCAGGGTTTCCAGGATTTGTTGGAGATGTTGGCCGTGCTCCTCTTCGTTTCGAGAGTAAACTAGAATGTCGTTAATGAAAACGATGACAAAGTTGTCGAGGAATGGTTGGCAGATTCGATTCATTAGGTCCATGAATGCGGCAGAAGCATTCGTTAGACCGAAGGGCGTGATTACAAAATCATAATGTCCACAACGAGTTCGGAAAGCGGTTTTGGGGATATCCTCTTCCCGGACCTTGAGTTGACGGTATCCAGATTGCAGATCTATCTTGGAGAAATAGCTTGCGCCTTGAAGTTGGTCAAATAGATCGTTGATTCGCGGAAGTGGATAGCGATTTTTGACAGTGAGCTTATTTAGTTCCCTGTAGTCAGTTCACATCCTAAAGGATCCGTCTTTCTTCTTAACCAAGAGAACCGGAGCTCCCCAGGGTGAGAACTGGGTCGGATGAATCCTTTGTCCAAAAGCTCACTGAGTTGGCTGGACAATTCTTGCATCTCCGCAGGAGCCAATTTGTAGGGTGATTTGGTGATGGGTGTAGCTCCTGGCACAAGGTCAATTCGGAACTCGACTTGTCTTTCTGGGGGTATCCCCGGAGGATCTTCAGGAAAGACATCCAGGAATTCGCAAGCTACTGGAATGTCTCGAATGTTGACCTCTTCCTTGTACTTATCCACTATATGAGCCAGAAATGTCAAGTCTCTCTTTTGTAGATACTTTTGTGCCTTATTGCACGAGATAAGACGAAGGTTCATGTTGGGTTTGTCTCCATATATAATTAGGGTTTCGTGATTTGGAAGGTGAAGGCAAAAGGCCTTCTCGTGACACTTAATTTCAGCATGGTGGGGGCTTAACCAATCCATGCCAACAATCACATCAAAACTCCTAATGGAAACATGCATTAAGTTTATTTGAAAGGCACGTTGGTCCACGGATAGGGTACATCCAATATAGATTTCCCTATTGGATTCTGTTTTTCCATTGGCCATTTCCACCGTAGAGGTTTCATTAAGCTTCTGGGGTTGTTGTTTTAACAAGTGTTTAAATCTATTGCTCACAAAGCTTCGTTCTGCTCCGGTGTCAAATAGGATGCATGCATAAGTGTGGTTTAGGAGAAACGTACCGGTGACAACAGTGGGGTCCTAAACCGCTTCTCCTTGACCCATGATCAACACTCTTCTTGTTCCTCCATTCCCTGGGTTATTGTTGTTGGGGCAGTTTCGACGGAAATGCCCAGTTTTTCCACATCCATAGCAGGTGTGGTTTGGTCCTGCATTGTTGTCGCTGTTGTTGATGTTGTTGTTGTTGTTGCAGTTGTTGTTGTTGTTATTGCTCCCTTGCTGCTAGTTCAGGAGAGGATAGGTCCTGCAATATTTTTATGTGTGACCCTTTCGATTGCAACTGGTGCAATGCATCTCCCTGCACTCGCCATTATGAAGAAGACTGCATTGGTTGCACTTTGGGAGATTTCTAGAATACTGCCTAGGAGCACTTGGAGCAGCTGAGACTGAAGCATGTGGTGCGAAGGAACTTGGGTGGTTGCAACATTAACGGTCACTGTTTGTTGCTTCTTTAACGACTCCGAGCCTTGTTGTCCCTTTCTCTTGTTATTCTTTCCCTTCTTGTTGTCACTCTCCTTCTTGCCTTCAGTTTCCCCTAGCTTCTCGCCCTTATTATTGTTGTGGTCGTACAGTTTCTTGGCCAATCTCTTGGCACTGTTGAAGGTTTCAGGGTTTGCAGCTATCACATTTCCTTGGATTGGGGAGGTTAATCCCCAGATGAATCGTTTGATTTTCTTTCCCTCCGAAGTAATCATGCCAGGACATAACAAAGACAGCTCGCTAAACCTTGATATGTATGCATCAATGTTGGAATTTCGGACGGTGAGATTCCATAATTCCTGTTCCATTTTCTAAATTTCGCCTCGCGGGCAGTACTCGGCCATCAGCATTTCTTTCAACTCCGCCCAGGGCATGGCGTTGGCTACGTGGAGAGTCATGGCTTCTACATGTTCGTTCCACCAGGTGAGAGCTTGATCAACGAACGTGAATGCGGCAAACTTCACCTTCATCTCCTCAGGGCACTCGCATATCTCGAACACCGATTCCACCTTCTCAATCCATCATTTTAGGGTTATCATTCCCCCGATGCCATTAAAGGTTCGTGGCTTGGCATTGGTGAAATCTTTGTAGGAGCATGTCTTGGTAGGTCCTTGATTTATTCCGTTGTTCGAACTTCCATCCCGTTGTCCATTGCCTCCTCCATTGTTCCCTAGGTGAATTTGTGCCATGGCTGCGGTGACCACATCAAATACAGGTGCCTGGAATGTAGCTGAGTTGATCTCAGGTGGGGTTGGCCCAGGGTTTCTGCAGGTTGGTCGTTGAGGCATCTTTCTGTCATGGAACGGAAAGATGTTAAGTGCCTAAGTTTTGTGGGTTTGTGGACTTATGACTAGGTTTATATCATGCATTTAAGTAGTTTCATACATCAACATATAATCATAGAAGCATAGCACATAACAGATAATAACATCACAACAAAACATATATACTTTCCATTAATAATATCCGTACTGTGATACAATGAAAATTTGCTCGAGAGAGCATACATGTAGGATACGAATTCGGCAACATAACGACTCTACGAGTAGTGTAAACACTTAAACATAGAGTCGGTGGTACATAGCATAGATCATAGTACTAGCAAGATAAGGTTGGCCCTAACATTCTAAGGAGTGTTTGACGACAACAGCAGGGTCAGATACCGAAGTGGTGTGCCAACAACTGGCCCATCTCAGTCATTTCTCCAATGACTTCATCCCTTTCCTGTTCAGCCTGCACCGCTCGTGCTTCCATGGCGAGTAGCTGTTACCGCAATGCAGCAATCTCAGCTTCTAGAGAGTGATTCTCCCTCGCGGGATTTCCTGGTGGGGCGGGGTGGTCCTGCTGTGCCTCGCTGGCAGATGACGTGACATCATTCTCGTCCGAGTCTTGTTCTTCCTCCATGTCGTCATCGATCTCATCAAACTCGTAGTCAGTGTCTGTGTACTCGTCAGGCCCAACGTCGTGTGCTTCTCCCTGATCTCCCTCGGGCTCGTCCTCGATCATCCCGTGGGCCACTAAGACCCGATGAAACTGAATGCCCTGGTGCTCCCCTTCCATAGTGACTGAGAGGAGGTATATGAATAAACTATTATTACTCCTAATATGTTTTACCTATTGTATATATTGAATTGGTGTTCTCTTCTTGGTAATTAAGGGGTATGTTTTTAGGTTTACCGACCTTCACAATTTCCTCGGGGCATGTGATAGTTGTACCTCGGAGGAAATGTAGTTGATCAGGCTACATTCACCCCTTAATACCACTATGAACAGTCCCGACTTAACCAAGATGTCGGCATCATCTGATTTGATTTGGTATTATGTTATTTTTCCTATGTCGTACAAGTAGGGGTGTTTTATCGTTGTGTTTTATTTGTTTTGTTCAAATTTGTTTTGTCCCTCTTTTATTTATAGTTGCATATCAATGTATGGTTAGATATGCTAGTTCACCATAAACAGTGCTTTGATACCAACTTGTCACACCCCCGAACCAGACGGCGGAAACGTCCGAGGGCTCACGTGACAAAATTTGAATATCATCATAATGTATATACATGAATCATAACATAAGCATCCCCATGCAACAATTACAACTGGCTTTGTTCACATCAAGTACATTGTTGTAACATTACAAATCCATAACATAAAATGTTTGATAGTTTTCAAAAGCACATGCAACACCCTAACATACTTCGTACTACTCCTCAGCTTACCTGTTACCTGAGAATACAAGTTATTTTCAAAACGGTCAACATATGGAATGTTGGTGAGTTCATAATCAGGTTTGATATAAAAATGTGTTGTGTAGTTTGTAAGAAAACAACCCAGAAAATCCGATATTTTCTGAAAAGACCATTGTTTATATAAAAGTGTGAAGATCCGTAAATATATACATGATGATTTCAAAACGTGTATAGTTGAAAAACTTCGTATTAAAAGTACCAGTGAAAAATGTTGAACTTCCCCGGAAAACATGATGTTTTCCGAAAATAAAAATAAAAAAAAAAATATATATATATATATATATATATATATATATATATATATATATATATATATGTATATATATATATATATATATATATATATATATATATATATATATCATATACCTGTTCGAATTGTTATCCCATCCCGTAAATGATTTTGATTTACCTTGATTACTTGATTAATATTGGATTTATTTATGTGAGTCGTTATAACCATGCATAATAATGACTAGTTTGTCTGTCTTGGCACTCTGGTGAACGCCGGAATTGATCTTAAGATTTTGTCACCATAGACTGGCTGAGTCTAACTGTAGCGAACAACTAAGGTGTGGGGGAGTCACCCCCGTATAGATCTATACACAAACTCTCGCTCTCCCTCCAGGAGACTTTGATTATAACTACAGACTACGACCGACACACATTGGTGCCACCCGTTATTACTCACTAAATCCCAATTGACTTTGATTACTATTGATTATCAATCCGTATTTGTTTACTTGGATTGACGATAGGCCTAATAAACGAGGAGAAGAGGATTACAAGATCCTACTATTCCCGCGTATTATTTATGGCTATTGGTTATACGAAGGACACGCTGGCCCATTTCGCATTTGATTTACTTGGACCTTACTAGCAATGTTAATGGGCCACTAAGGCCTAATAGCACTTAAAAGCTATTGAGGGTCCCTTAAATATGAAATTGGATCATAGAAGGCCCAATAACATTTATTATTATCTCTTGGGCCTAAAAATCATGTTAATGGGTCACAAAGGCTCAACAAGCATGATTGGAACTTTCAAGCCCAAAGATTTGAATGTTTACTTGTTTTAGGTATAGTTTAGTTGTCGGAATATTTAATTGAACCATTGTTAAATTCGTATCGGTACGAGACCGGTCGGTCGTTTATAACGATATTTGGAAATTTATGTATATTCATCTTTTCATTTTTCATAAGTTGTGGTTTGGTAATTTTGACTCAAATATCTTAATAATAAAATAATTGACTCAAAATCTTGGTTTGACCCTTGTCAGCCCTTCTTTAATGAAAATGACAATTTTAGTCCTTTATAAAAAAAAGACATTTTAAGCCGTTAAACAATTTTCTTGACACTTTTGACCCAAAGATTTATTCAAGTGATACTTTTAGGTCAAAACTTATTCTTTGCCAGTTTCATCCCTTCCAGAAAAGTATTTTTCGGTTAAAGTCCAAACTTTTGCAACTTTTACAATTTTGGTCTAAAATCCAAAAAGTTTACATTTTTGATCCTTGTTTGGAAAATACATCATTTTAACCCCTGAAATAGTTTTGTTTACCCATTTTACCCCTGTTTTGAGGAGTTTATCATTTTAGTCCCTTAAAAATTATGTTTTTCGCAATTTTGGGCTCAATGGGCCGAAAAGCCCAAAATTTGGCCCATTAAGCTACAAACTACATTTCTAGTCCTTTGAAGAGTATAATATTCATAAAACATTTATTTTAACTTTATTGACTCTTTTGATCCTTAAGAAAAACCGTGAATGGAAATTTTTAACCCAACTTTTGTTTGTTTGACAATTTAAGTCCAAAAATGGGTTTTATGTTGTAACATGCTTATTTTAACCTTAGATGATAATTTTTCTTAACTTGTTAAGTGTAATATGTCTTAGATCATTTTTTTCCTTCCTGTGCCATAGATCTCGATATTTCTTTCTTTTTTATTTATATATTTACCACATAACCACATAAAATCACACATACATGCATGAAATCACACACAACATACACATACACATATATCTACACATTTTACTTGTATTCGCCCCCATAAAACTTGTGAAAACCAAAAATAGAGGGGTATGAACTCACCTAGAGGTTTGGATTTGGTTTGGATGAAGGTTTGAGACAAGATTTCGGCCTAACAAGCTTCTTGAGAAGTCTTTGAGCTTAGATTGCTTCTAAGGAGTATGATCATGAATTTTAATGGATTAAAAGATTATTTTTGATGAGGTATAGAAGTTAAACTTTGGATTTAAGTAAAAACTTACCAAAGATTTGTGTTATGAGTGAAAGA
Source organism: Lactuca serriola (assembly GCF_051521515.1). Taxonomy (NCBI): domain Eukaryota; kingdom Viridiplantae; phylum Streptophyta; class Magnoliopsida; order Asterales; family Asteraceae; genus Lactuca; species Lactuca serriola. The sequence goes on along the minus strand of NC_136412.1, from coordinate 28,235,524 downwards.
TCTTCTTGGCATGCAAGCAAGTCTCGAAATTTTGAAGGAAGAATGGGGATGTTCTTGAGAGAATTTGATAGTGTTGGAATGGAGTTTGGTATGTGTGTGAGTGATACTACCTTCATCCGAGAGGGATAAAGAGAGAGGAGAGGATTTCCATGTGGGTTATTGCATGATGGTTTAGCATCATAATCTAGATACATGAGGTGTAATTTGTATGTAAATCTCATATGTAAAAATGAGGCGTCAACCTCTTTCCATGCAAAATTTCTCTTTTTTTATACACATGGGCCAAAATGGGCCTAGTGGGAGATGGTATGAATGTGTTTTGGCCCACTTCTAACCTAGGTTCGAAATTATGAGGTTCTTAGAAAGGTTTTCTGCCCATTGGGCTCCTTTGGATGGTTCACGGCCCAATTTAGCATAAAGGGATGGATTTGAGTCCATTAAAGCTAATTGAATTATTTTATGGCCCAATAAGGCCCATTATAGGTAAACTAATCCATTTTAGATCCATTATTGTAACGTCCCAAAATTCAAGACTAAAAATTTCTTTTAATAAAACATTACTTTAAGCAAATTCATCATTTTAAAACATAAACAGAGTATTAGTTTCCAAAATACATGTTCATTATCAGAGTAAAACATTCCCAGGCTGTCTAGTCTATGGTGTGTGCCATGCGATCATCCCGAGCTCTCCCCTCCGCTACCGGAAGTACCTGAAACCAAAACTGAAAACCGTAAGCACGAAGCTTAGTGAGTTCCCCAGATACCACATACCATACAACCCATTCATAGCCAAGAACCATACATAACCGACTTATCCATAATCAAGTAAGGTGCTATGTGCCAAACATAGTCTCGCTATTATGCCACGGGCCGCGCGTGGTCTTCCTGGTCAAGCCTGGGCCACTCCCTGGGTCTTACAGACAAGTGCCAAGGGCCACCCCTGGTCTTACATACATGTGCCAAGGGCCACCCCCTGGTCTTTTATGCAAGTATCACAAAGACAACCGTACATACTACTCTACTTAGCTAAACAGCATACAGTGTGCCAGAAGCCACCTCCTGGTCTTTCATATATAATAGCATACAATGCGCCAGGAGCCACCTCCTGGTCTTTCATACATATTAGCATACAATGCGCCAGGAGCCACCTCCTGGTCTTTCATACATATTAGCATACAATGCGCCAGGAGCCACCTCCTGGTCTTTCATACAAATTGCCTAGGGATAACCCTCGGGTCTTCCTATCATCCATAATAACATACTGTGTGCCAGGAGCCGCCCCTGGTCTTTCATGCATATTCTAAATGGGCCGGCATTGGTGCCTTAGACCCATACAAACAGTGAGGAGACTCACCTCGCACTGCTGAACTCTGTTGATAATCCTCTGGCTGCTGACCGACAACTCTCTGAACTCCTGTTCCACTAGCTCCCCAAGCTACCAATGTCAACGCAACACTGAGTCTAACTGACCCCCGAAAGACAACCAAGTCAACTCTGGTCAAAGTCAAAGTCCTGGTCAAAGTCAACCTTCCAGGTCAACCCTACTCGCCGAGTTACCCTATTGACTCGTCGAGTTCATATGTTCAGAGTCCTTCTTTTTGCGACTCGACTCGCCGAGTCAGTCCATGACTCGCCGAGTCTACCGATTACCGAGTCCTGACCTGTCTAACTCACCTAGTCTCCATTCGACTCACTGATTCGAGTCTCAACTCGAATGGTTTGGGGTTTCGCGACCTGACTCGCCGAGTCCAAGACAACCTTCAACAGAATCGCCGAGTTTTTCTTCCAACTCACTGAGTTCCTGCCCATCTTCATCTAACTCGACGAGCTGTTCATCCCACTCGTCGAGTTTCCTCAAATCTTCATGCTACTCGCCGAGTCCACTCAAAGGACTCGCCGAGTCCATTCAGATCTCCAAACATGCAGAGGACTTTTGAGTCATGCAGGGACTCCAAACCATAGATCCATACTTCCAAAGCTCAATCCCTACGTAAAGTTGCAAACTTTACGTATAACTAAAGAGATCTAGGCTCAAAACATACTAGGGTTTGGTTTAAGGACAAAAGGGCTTCACCAACTACTCATCTCCTGATGCTTTATGACATATTGGACCATCCTAACACTAGATCTGAAGTGGCAACAACATATCTAATCCCCTAACTCGCATTGGGTCTCAATCAACCATAAAACCCCCAAATCTCATAACAAAAATAGATCTAGATGCAAAGAAGGGAAACTGGCAGCTTAATACCTCCAAGATGAACACAAACTGAAGTAGACCTCGGATATACACCTCTCCTTTGAAGCAACCTTCTTGATCTTCAAGTTCCTTTCCAAAATTTCCTTCCTCCAAAGCTATTTCTCTCAAATGATGGAAGCTCACACGAAATCTAGGGTTCACAGGTTCTCTAGTATGATATGGAGGCTGAGGGAGGGACATAACACCCTTTATATAGGATAAAACTCCCGAAATTAGGGTTTTCCTCGCAAAGACCAGATTCGCCGAGTCTCCTTTGCCGACTCGCCGAGTCGGTCACTTACTCCTCGACCCGGATCCCGCTCGTACTCGCCGAGTTCCTCCTTGGACTCGCCGAGTCTCCCCATAAAATTAGGGTTTTATTTCCTTTCTTGGCCTTCAAAACTTTGGGTGTTACAATTATGGCCCTAAATGTTAAGTTTCATGAAAGTGGGTCCAATTAGGGCCCATTTAAGATTTCTAAGCCCAAAATAGTGAAATTGGAAACATATTGGCCCATTAGGCCCAATAAGGAAGTCCTAGTCCAAAATAGATTTAAATAGGGATTTTTTAGTATGTGTTGGAATGGAGTTTGGTATGTGTGTGTGTGCTACTACCTTTATCCGAGAGGGATAAAGAGAGAGGAGAGGATTTCCAAGTGGGTTATTGCATGATGGATTAGCATCATAATCTAAATACATGAGGTGTAATTTGTATGTAAATCCCATATGTAAAAATGAGGTGTCAACCTCTTTCCATGCAAAATTTCTCTTTTTTTATACACATGGGCCAAAATGGGCCTAGTGGGAGATGGTATGAATGTGTTTTGGCCCACTTCTAACCTAGGTTCGAAATTATGAGGTTCTTAGAAAGGTTTTCGGCCCATTGGGCTCCTTTGGATGGTTCACGGCCCAATTTAGCATAAAGGGATGGATTTGAGTCCATTAAAGCTAATTGAATTATTTTATGGCCCATTATAGGTAAACTAATCCACTTTAGATCCATTATGGCCCAAAATGTTAAGTTTCATGAAAGTGGGTCCAATTAGGGCCCATTTAAGAGTTCTAAGCCCAAAATAGTCAAATTGGAAACATATTGGCCCATTAGGCCCAATAAGGAAATCCTAGTCAAAAATAGATTTAAACCGGGATTTTTTAGGGTTCCCAATCTTTTGTTGACTGTTTGAAAGTTTGTATAGAGTGTTTGATGGAAATTTTTTGTAACACCATAAAAATTAAAACAATTTTTTGCATTTTCAAACACATTCTTACAAACTCATTCATTCATAAAATGTCATAGTATCATGTCTTTGTTTCACAAAACATCTCCCAAGATCAAAATACATAAAATCCCATGTGTGTGTACGAATCAAGCCGGCGCCTTCCCGCGGTCATCACTGGTACCTGAAACACATAACACGTAACACTGTAAGCATAAGCTTAGTGAGTTCCCCAAAATACCACTCTAACACATAATAGCCGCTCGAGGCTGTAACTCTGTCGACCCTCTGGTCAATGTGTCTCAGTGGGGCCCTCCAGCCCCAACTCTCTGTGGGCCCTCTGGCCCTAACTCTAGGGACCCGAAAGTCCCAACTCTGTAACTCTGAATCATGCATATCACATATCACAATAAATCACAACACATAAATAACATGAAAATACACTAGCATATAACTCTATAGTACTCTGTCACATAACTCTGTTACCACACTAGGTAAAGTATAGTGAGAAGACTCACCTCTGGTATCTCGGTAAATCTCTGACTCGGTAAACGCTGGCCTAGCCTCCGCCTAATCATTTGAAATAAATACCCTATTTAATATAACTCCCAAAGGCTAGACTATGTCCTCTTATGACACTCTCAGAAGGGTAAAACACCATTTTACCCCTCTCATAACTCAAAAGGCCCCACAATAGACCATACCCTAAAAGTCAACGAAAAGTCAACTTTCCGGGTTACGCTACGCATACCAGATGTGTACGCTGAGCGTACCCGGCTGCATCTCAGAATCGGGGGACGCCACCCAGTACGTGGCGCGTACTGGGATTACGCCCGGCGTACTCCCCAGCTTCAGCCCCTTAGCTCTTGAGGTCTTAAACAGTTAAGACCCACGTCCAATTTCTAGATCTGACCACATCTAAGCCTCTTAATCCATTAAGTTGATGACTTTAAGCCTTTGCATGGCTGAACAAGCCACCAACTCCCATAATGTTCCATCCTTTAACTCTAGAAGACTTATTACTCAAGCATGAACTCAAACTAACAACCAAGATGGAAACTTTATGGTTCTAAATCACTAATACCACTGAAAAGGGACAGATCTCGGACCATGGAGCACTTTACACTCATAAAGTCTCCACCTTTGGGGTTTTTAGCCCTAGAAATGGCACATGCAACAACAAACCAATGAAGAGGAAAGTTTTGAACTTTATACCTCTAAGTGTAGCCCCTTTCTCTGTAGATCTCAGATCCAAAATGGCACCTCAAGCTTTAGCTTCCAAGAGCTCCTTTCCTTCTTCTTCACTAAGTCACCAAAGCACAATTAGCTCCAACAACACTCTCACACACTAGGACGATGGGAGGCTCTCTCTTAGGGTTTCACTCACTGCTATGGAGGCTGAGAAATGAGCCTTAGCACCCTTTAAATAGTGCACAAGACAGATTAGGGTTTTGCACCTGGTCCGGGTACGCCCGGCGTAACTCTGGGTACGCCCAGCATACCTTGGCGACTCCGTATCCAAATTAAGTGCATGAGTACGCGCAGCGTACCCCTCTGGTACGCCCAGCGTACTCACTTGCTGTATTCCCTCCACTCAAGGACTAATCATGACCAATCGACAAAGAATAAGGGTGAAAGAAATACACCTGAATCTCGGGGTGTTACAATTCTCCCCCACTAGAACCAGACTTCGCCCCCAAAGTCTCATTCCTCGAACAACTCTGGATGCAGCCCCCGCATCTCCGACTCTGACTCCCAAGTCATCTCGGACCCCTTCCGATGTTGCCACTGAACTAAAACCAAAGGTACTTCCTTGTTCCTCAAAAACCTGATCTTCCGATCCCTGATCGCCATCGGTCTCTCAGCATAATTCAGGCTCGCATCCACCTGAATATCCTCCAATGGCACCACTGCCGACTCATCGGCTATACACTTTCGCAACTGCGATACGTGGAAAGTGTCGTGAATCTGCCCCAACTCCTCAGGTAGTTGCAAACGATATGCTACCCTGCCCACTCTTGCGATCACTCTAAACGGACCAATATACTGGGGCCCTAGCTTGCCTCTCTTCCTGAACCTGATCACTCCTTTCCAAGGAGATACCTTCAGGAGTACAAAATCTCTGACCTGAAACTCAAGCTCGGACCGACGCCTATCTGCATAACTCTTCTGGAGACTCTGAGCGGTCAACAACCTTTGTCTGACCTGTTGAATCTGCTCCATCGTCTGAAGTACTATCTCTGTACTACCCATCACACGTTGCCCTACCTCTCCCCAGCAAATGGGAGTCCGACACCTCCTCCCATATAACAGCTCAAAAGGCGGCATACCGATGCTCGAATTATGGCTGTTGTGGTAGGAAAACTCTGCCAATGGTAGATACGTGTCCCAACTCCCTCCGAAGTCCAATACACATGCCCGAAGCATGTCCTCGAGCGTCTGAATCGTCCGCTCACTCTGCCTGTCAGTCTGGGGGTGGTATACGGTACTAAAATGCAACTTAGTACCCAATTCCTCATGAAATTTCTTCCAGAATCTGGAAGTGAAACGCACATCTCGGTCCGAGACAATCGATATCAGCACTCCATGCCGCGATACCACCTCCCGCACGTACAACTCTGCCAATCTCTCAGCGGAAGAGTGCTACTGATAGCAAGGAAGTGGGCGCTCTTCGTCAACCTGTCCACAATCACCCAAATTGCATCGACTCCCCTAGCAGGCCTCGGCAATTTAGTGATAAAATCCATGGTAATTTGTTCCCACTTCCACTCGGGAACCTCAAACGGCTGCAACTTACCATGCGGTCTCTAGTGCTCGGCCTTAAACTTACGACAGGTTAAGCACCTCTCAACAAACCACGCAACATCCCTCTTCATACAGGGCCACCAATACTCTCTCTGCAGGTCCAAATACATCTTAGTGGCCCCAGGATGGATCGAGAACTTCGATCGATGAGCCTCTTCCATCAAAATGGTACGCATCCCGCCCACAAACGGTACCCCAATACGACCCTGAAATGTCATAAGCCCCCGGCTATCGGTAACGAACTCCGATACCAACCCAACAACTCAGTCTCTCTTCTAGTTTTCTGATCTCACGGCCTCAACCTAGGCCCCACGAATGGTGTCCAACACCGGAGTCATCACTATCAATCTCTAACAAACATCTCGCATTGGGGCGCTCTCCGCCCTTCGGCTTAGTGCATCGGCCACCACATTAGCCTTACCCGGGTGGTACAGGATCTCGCAGTCGTAATCCTTTACCACATCCAACCATCTCTTATGGCACATATTCAGGTTGGGCTGATCCATCAAGTACTTCAAGCTGTTGTGGTCCGTGTATATGGTACACCGAACCCCATACAGATAGTGACGCCAGATCTTGAGGGCGAACACCACTGCTCCCAACTCTAGATCGTGGGTGGCATACCTCGCCTCATGAGGCTTCAGCTGCCTCGATGCGTATGCTATCACATGCCCTCTCTGCATCAGCACCGCTCCCAACCCCAATATCGACGCGTCACAATACACCACAAAGCCCTCCATTCCTGTCACACCCCAAAACCAAGAACGGCAGAAACGTTTTGGGGCAGAGGACATCATGTACAGTATCACAACACAGTAAATGTAAATAAGCAAACAACATCATCCATTGCATTAAATATATAATTTTAATACAATCGTGTTCTGTACAGTTTTAGACACCAAAAATATAATGTAAATCAAAATAATATGATGAGTCTTGAATGCGCTCCATCTTCTCAAAAGCTGGCATCGGTACCTGTCTACTGATGACCTGAGAATACAAGTTATTTTGAAAGATTTTATCAGCATTAAGCTGGTGAGTTCGTAAGTATTTTAGTGTCGATGTTTGTTATCAAAACGTTTGAACGTGTCTCAAGTGTAAGTTTGTAAAATGTATGTAAGTGTTTGTAAAAGTTCGAATCTCTCAGAAAAACCTATATTTTCTATTATAGTATCCTTCTACCAAGGCTTAACTAGTTTGTATGCTCGTTTGTTGTAAAAGTGTGTAATTTCCCAAGTGTAACTATCATTTAACAAATATAGTTTGTACATTAATGTTTAAGTGAAATAATCACTAAAAATATGTAATGGGTAAATAATTGTAGTACTGTAGTTTTGTATTATAGGAACTACTGCTGTACTAACTACCTTAAACCGGATTTATATTAAGGTATAATGTGATAAATTGCACCATACTATCGACTGGTAACAACGACATACGAATGGTTGTAATAACGGAATGACGTTTGGCACCCGCAGACCTGCAGGTCCGGCTGTAGTTAGCAGCAAGGTGTAGGATAGTCAATCCAGTATAGATCTATACGCAAACTCACGCTCTCCCTCCAAGAGAATTCTTGCTACAACTCGGTCCATGACATTTAAGGCATGCTCCGATACAGTGGATCACAATTGTTAACGTATTCTTGTATATGTAGTGTAATGTTTCTCGTTCTAGTATAGTTGTATATGTTCTCCTCCTAGTATAGTTGTATATGTTCTCTTTCTAGTATAGTTGTATATGTTCTTGTAGTAATGTAATGTATAGACTCATGAATGAACTGACTCATTGATCTAGAAGTTGTAGTAGTATGATCCTGTGTTACCCCGATGGTAACTTACTAATGATGTGTATAGTACGCATGAATATGGAAGTACTTTTATGTCTATATATGTATAATTGATATATAACTAATATTGAAACGACCTTCGTACGGTCACCCGAAATCCCACCAGACCACGTCCAAATCGAGAAAAAGGAAATAGGGTGAATGGCCTTCCTAAGCCCTTTAAACATTACTTATATATCTATACATATATGGGCATGCAATTTATAAGAAGTAAAACAAAGTTTAATAAAAGCATTTGATAAGTAAAAGAGTTTGTAAAACATTTTGAAGTAAAGCAGTTTGATAAACAATTTGAACAGTGATAAAATCATTGGTTTTCTAGTTATTAATCACATATGATTAATGTAATCACATGTGACTGATACAATAACTATAAGCATTTAACTTGTATTCCCCCCCCCCCATAAAGTATTTAAAACATTTAAAGTATTTCAAAGGTTAATTAAAGGGGTATGAACTCACCTGCGGTGAGTGGTTTGGATTGTAGTGTCGGATACCGTGCTAGGTGGCAAACGGAGACTTGTTCACACGCACAAGCCTAGTTATCATATAATGAGCACATATATAACTAATTAGCAACTTAATGAAATAAGTTGGGACACTTAGGAACATGTAAACACTTTGTATAAGTGTTATAGGTCCTAATGGTTGCATCTAAGTTGTTATGGGACAAGGCTAAAGGGGTTTAAAGCTTCCAAGGACCTTGTATAAGAGTTTGCTACCCAATAAACCCCACACAAGGAGTTTACGGTCATAAACCCTGGAGTTTACGGCCGTGAACTCCAATCTTGGTGGTTTTGGGTGTTTTAAGGTGCTAAATGATTTCTAGAATAAGCCTAGCTTGGTGGTTTAATCCTTTGGGTAGTTTAGGGCATAGATTATACTCCTTTGAGGAGTTTACGGCCTAAAGACCATATCCCTTAGAGTTTACGACCGTAAACTCTCATGGGATGGATGTTTTAATTATTTCAAGTCTCTTGCACAAGTAGGATAATTTCTAGGCTTTTGATTTAGGCTAAGGGGAACCCTAGGCTAACTTTGGTGCCCTTACTTGGAGTTTACGGCCCAAGAGCATTTCTTGGCCGTAAACTCCCTTTTAGGGATGATTTTGATGTGTTAAAGTCCCCATTTTAGCTACAAGTAATTGAGGTTTAAAGTCTAAAGCCTTAGGGGGTGATTAGGGCACATTAAGCCCTTGAAAATGGTGTTTACGGTCCAAGAAACTCTTGGGCCGTAAACTCCCTAAGCTATGTGTTCTTGATTTATTTCTAGCCTCAAATGGTTATACATATTATCCTAAACTAGTTGTCTAACAAGGAATTGGGACTAGATAGCCTTAAAGCTTCATTTTGGAGTTTACTCCCCAAGAACGTTCTTGGGCGGTAAACTCCCGGATCTCACATATATGACATACAATCTATGTTAATAAGCATAAAATAAACATTATAACACAACTAGAGAAGTGTACTCATGATTTGGGATGAAAACCCAAAGATCCGTGAGAGAGAATATGGCTTTTCTCTAGTTGGAAATGTGAATAATGAATGAATTTAGTTCAGAAATCTATTTATAGTCCTGAAATATTTTGGCAGAAAATATTTTTATTCTGGAATTGGACTCTAACATTATGAAGTTTTGAAATGCTCAAGTTTCACAAACCCATGAGCATCCACTCTCCTGATATCTCCTTAAATGTAAACCCTAATGTACACAAACTTATTCGGAAACGCCTGAAATTCATTGAAACTGGACTAGCTTCTATTGAATAGTTAATGTTCGTATAAAATCGAAATTTCGGGTTGTCACATCATCCCCCCGTTAGAAGGAATTTCGTCCCGAGATTAGAATTTAAGCAAACAAGAAGTTACAAACAATTAAGCGAAAAGATGAGGGTATTTCAGTTTCATCTGATCCTCGCGTTCCCAAGTGAATTCCGGTCCTCGCTTGGCGTTCCAGCGAACCTTCACGATAGGGATACGGCTTTGCTTCGTCTGCTTGACCTCACGGTCCATGATCTCTACTGGTTCTTCCACGAAGTTGAGGCTCTCGTTGATCTCGATCTCGTCGAGTGCGATTACAAGAGTCTCGTCGGACAGACACTTTTTCAAGTTAGATATGTGGAATGTAGAATGTACGTTACGAAGTGCGTCGGGTAGGTCGAGTTTGTATGCTACGGGGCCGACTCTTGCAAGAATCTCGAAAGGCCCTATGTAACTCGGATTAAGCTTCCCACGCTTGCCGAAGCGTATCAAGCCTTTCCAGGGTGAGACTTTGAGAAGGACTCGGTCTCCCACCTGAAATTCCAAAGGTTTTCTTCTTTTATCAGCTTAGCTCTTCTGTCGGTCTCTAGAGGCTTTTAATCGTTCAAGAATCTGAACAATTTTCTCTGTCGTTTCCCGAATGATCTCCGGACCGGTGAGAGTACTGTCGGAAGCTTGCCCCCTGGCTAATTGGGTATCACCCACCTCAGCCCAGCACAGAGGAGACCTGCACATTCGGCCGTAGAGAGCTTCAAATGGAGCAGCCTTGATGCTCGTATGATAACTGTTATTATAGGAAAACTCGACAAGAGGTAAATGAGTATCCCATGCCTTCCCAAAGTCAATCACGCAGGCTCGCAACATATCTTCCAGTGTTTGGATGGTCCTCTCACTCTGTCCGTCGGTCTGTGGATGGTAGGCTGTGCTCATGTCCAGCCTTATTCCTAAGGAATGTTGTAGTGATTGCCAGAATCTTGAGGTGAACCTACTATCTCTATCGGAGATAATGGACATAGGTACACCACGTAGCCGTACGATTTCCTTAATGTATGTTCTCGTAAGTTTCTCCATTTTGTCGGTTTCTTTGATAGGTAGGAAGTATGTAGACTTGGTCAATCTATCGACGATGACCCATATGGTATCAAGTCCACCCGTTGTCTTGGGCAACTTGGTTATGAAATCCATAGTGATCCGCTCCCACTTCCATTCTGGAATTTTTGGTTGTTGCAGTAAACCATAGGGCTTCTGGTACTCGACCTTAACCTTTGCGCAAGTAAGGCATTTACTTACGAAGGTAGCAATCTCTGCCTTCATATTAGGCCACCAGTATAGCTTTTTAAGATCCAGATACATCTTATCTGAACCTGGGTAGACGGAATACCGAGTGTTGTGGGCCTAGGTCATGACCAAGTCTCGGAAACCACCGTGTTTCGGTGTCCAGATCCAGTTCATGAAATATAAGGCTCCGTCACCCTTGGCTTCTAAATTCTTGTCCATTCCTCTAAGGGATTCACTCGTCACATTTTCAGGTTTCATGGCTTCAAGTTGGGCCGCCTGAATTTGCTTAAACAAGTGTGAATAGATGGTTATTGACAATGACTTGACCTTGCGACCAGAATACTCCTTTCGACTTAGGGCGTCTGCTACTACGTTGGCTTTACCCAGATGATAACGAATATCGCATTCGTAGTCACTGAGTAGCTCGACCCACCGTCGTTGTCTCATGTTGAGCTCCTTCTGATCGAAAATGTGTTGTAAACTCTTGTGGTCGGTAAAAATAGTGCTTTTCGTTCCGTACAAGTAATGTCTCCAGATCTTCAGAGCAAACACCACTGCTCCCAGTTCAAGATCGTGGGTCGTGTAGTTAACTTTGTGTGTCTTCAACTGTCTGGAGGCATAGGCGATGACCTTACCTCGTTGCATCAGAACACACCCGAGCCCTTGATTTGATGCATCGCAATAGACTACGAAGTCTTCTATCCCTTCGGGGAGGGATAGTATTGGCACGGTGCATAAGGCTCGTTTGAGCGTTTGGAATGCTCTCTCTTGTTTCTCTTCCCAGTCAAAGGCCACGCCTTTCTGGGTCAGGGTTGTAAGGGGTTTCGCTATTCGGGAGAAGTTCTGTATGAATCTGCGGTAGTAGCCAGCGAGGCCTAGAAATTGACGAATTTCAGTAGGCGTCTTTGGTGCTGACCAGTTCTCAATGGCTTTAATTTTGGATGGGTCCACGTGGATCCCTCTTCACTTACCACGTGTCCTAAGAATTCGACTCTTCGGATCCAAAATTCACATTTCGAGAACTTCGCATAAAGTTTCTCCTTTCGTAATGTCCCTAGAACTTGTCACAGGTGATCGCCATGCTCTTCCTTACTTCGGGAGTAGATCAGGATGTCGCCAATGAAAACGATGACGAACTGATCCAAGTAAGGTCGGCATACTTTATTCATCAGATCTATGAAGACTGCAGGCGCATTGGTCAATCCGAATGGCATCACCACGAACTCGTAATGTCCGTAACAAGTTTGGAAGGCTGTCTTCGGCACATCCTCCTCTAGTACTCATAACTAGTGATATCCGGATCTCAGATCAATTTTGGAAAAATAGTTCGCACCTTGTAGTTGATCAAATAGATCGTCTATGTGAGGCAGAGGATAACGATTCTTGATTGTCAGTTTGTTGAGTTCTCTGTAGTCGATACACATACGGAATGATCCGTCTTTCTTCTTAACGAACAAGACCGGTGCTCCCCAAGGTGAGAAACTTGGCCTTATAAAGCCCTTACTGAGCAGTTCGTTAAGTTGACCAGAGAGTTCCTGCATCTCAGCTGGTGCTAAGCGGTAGGGCGACTTGGCTACTGGGGTAGCTCCTGGGACTAAGTCGATTCTGAACTCGACCTACCGTTGCGGAGGTAATCCAGGTAGCTCTTCAGGGAAAATGTCGGGGAAGTCACTCACTACTGGGATGTTCTTTAGTTCTTTCGTTTCGAGGCTCGTGTTGATGACGTGAGCAAGGAATGCATGGTATTCTTTACGCAGATACTTCTGTGCTTGAATACTTGATATAATACGAAGACTCGCACCAGGTTTGTCGCCGTAGACTATTAGAGTTTCGTTAGACGGAAGGTTTAGACGGACTGCTTTCTCGTAGCACATGATGTCGGTGCGATGAAGACTTAACCAATCCATGCCGATGATAACGTCTAAGCTTTTAATTGAGACCGGCATGAGATCGATTGGGAATGAATGATTATCTAGAGTTAGGGTACAACCTAAGTATATGCTATTCGTACTTTCAGTTTTTCCATTAGCCATTTCTACTGTGAATTGTTCTTTGAGTGCGTGTGGTGGTTTTTAAGCATGCGAGTAAATTTATGGTTTACGAAGCTTTGCTCCGCTCCACTATCGAACAGAATGCATGCATAGGAGTTATCGAGGAGGAATGTGCCAGTCACCACTTTCGGGTCAGCAACTGCTTCCCCGTGGCCTATAGCTAGTACCCTCCCTGCTCCTCCAGCATTCTTCACTTTGGGGCAGTCCCTCCTAAAGTGGCCTGCTTCACCACATCCATAGTAGGTCGGGCTCGCGCCAGAGCCAGGGACCTGGGTGATCGGTTGTGCCGGGAACTTACAGAAACGGACGGTGTGTCCTTTCCTGTTGCAGTTAGAGCACTGCATTTCACGGCAGGGGCCGTTGTGGTGGAAGTTGCATTTGTTGCACTTAGGCAAACTTCCAGCATACTGCTTCCCCGGAGCAGTAGCAACAGCAGGGGTTACCGCGGCATGCACCGCCACAATTTGCTGCTTTTTGGCAGCTTGCTGCTTCTTCTTTTCATCCCAGAATTTCCGCTTAGTGTCAGCGGGTTAGGAGGGTTCCGGGATGGTTAGGGTGGTTGTTGTTGCAGAGGTTTTGACTCCATGGTCAATGAGTCGCTGTGCCAGTCGCTTGGCACTGTCGAAGGTAGCGGGGTTTGATGCTAGGACATTCCCCTGATACGGAGGCACTAGCCCCCATATGTACCTTTCGATCGTTTTTCCCCTCCGTGGGAACCATATTGGGGCAGAGGGCCACCAGTTCGCTGAATCGGGCAGTATAAGCGACCACGTTGGTGCCCTTCATAGTCAGGTTCCAAAGTTCCTGCTCGAATTTCTGGACTTCGCCCCTCGGGCAGTGTTCCTCAATCATGAGGTCTTTCATCATTTCCTAGCCCATGTCGTTGGCTACGACGAGGGTTAGAGCTTTCACGTGGCCGTTCCACCACGTCAGGGCTTTTCCCTCAAAGGTGCATGCGGCATATTTGACTTTGCTCGCAGCAGGGCATGAACAGATTTCGAAGACTGATTCAGTCTTCTCGAACCATTTCGAGAGGGAAATGACTCCGCCGGTGCCATAGAAAGACTTCGGCTTGCAATTGATGAAATCCTTGTAGGAGCACTCTCTCGAGCGCACAGGGGTTTCAACCGGAATTGATTCAATAGGGGTTCCACCTCTGCTGGCATCAGATGAGTGATACTGAGCCATGGCAGTTGCGACTGCTGCAGCTACGGCAGCATTCAGGGCTGTAGTATCGATGACCGGAGGCGGAGGAGGCGGTGGAGGTGCAGGGTTATTCCTGGGAGATTTGCGAGGAGGCATCTTTCAGCTATAAGTTTATAAAGATAAGAAAAATGGTAAGAATCGATTCGTAAGCAACGTGAGAGTGACACATGGACTAACTAACCATAGCCCAACAGTTGAATGAGTGTTTGAGATCACATCAAGGAATATTAGTAGGAAAACACAAATGTACAGATTTTTCCCACAGATTAGATGCATGTCAATAATATTGGTATTACCGATGTAATAAGTTCAGGGAAAATCGACCTAACAGTAGGTCTTACATCATACCATACAGAAAAGTTTGACAGTTCTTAGATTCCTAAATAGAGTACTGAAAGTTAGGAATATTTTACAGACAGGTGCTACTTAGAGCACAGATGTTAAAGGCTATTCCTTAACCAAAAGACAGAGATGTACTAGACATCATCTAACGGCGATGGGAATTCCTCGGGCAAGCCCTGAGGTCTGACACTTGACGAAACACCTCTTGAAGGTGTCGCTCCTAAGCCCTCTGACGGGCTCGAAGTTCCAAGACTTCAGCTCGGGAGGCAGCCAGCTGTTGCTGCAGGGTTTCATTGGTTCTCCGGGTCCGTTCCATGTCTTCTTCAAGACGGCGGATGCGGACTGTGTTGACACCAGAGTTGGCATCAATCTCCATGACCTGGTCGATGGCTGCTCGACCTTGCTCGACATTACGAGCTATTCTGCGGATAATGACGGGCAGAGCTCGGTCAGCAGAACCACCTTCACTGACGTTGTAAAAGCTTCGGTCCCCAAAGTATGGTAAGGGTTGACCCTGTTCGTCACTCCAGCGATTCAAGTTGGTTGCCCACAAGGGAGTAGGACCTGGAAAAGCTGGTCGGGGGGTTGTTGTTCGGGGCTTGACCTACTAGCGGTAGGTTGTTGACTTCAGGCTCGGAGTCGGATCCATCAGAAAAGCCTTCTACGAGGTGATCATCCAAAGGGATTGGATGCTCATCTTCGGGCTCTTCTTCGATCCACCCGGCATTGCCTTCATTTGGAAAGTACGGGTCGCCGTGATGGAATCCAGCCATTTAAATCTACGCGAAAAGAGAGGTATAAGAATATAGTATACATGTAACTAGTAGTGTTTAAGTTCTACTGATCTTCTTGTGGTATTGTTGGTAAGTTTTTAGACTTGTTAACACATCACAACCATTCTAGGGCATATGCAATCACTCCTAAGACCAGCATAGTTGATCAGGCTATGCCATTCCCAGCACTGACCATACATCCCCGAGTTCACTTGTGATATTTAACAATCGTAATACTTTTGTTCTTGTCATTGTGACACTGATTTTAGTATGAATGCAGACTAGTATACTTAATTAAATATTTTAATATTTAAAGTATAGACTCTAGGTTAGAGTGCTTTAATCCCTAATGGATTTATAGTTTAGTATATCTTTTATGGGTTGATATACTTGATTCACTATAAACAATGCTCTGATACCAATCTGTCACACCCCAAAACCAAGAACGGCGGAAACGTTCAGGGGCGGAGGATGTCATGTACAGTATCACAACACAATAAATGTAAATAAGCAAACAACATCATCCATTGCATTAAATATATAATTTTAATACAAGCGTGTTCTGTACAGTTTTAGACACCAAAAATATAATGTAAATCAAAATAATATGATGAGTCTTGAATGTGCTCCATCTTCTCAAAAGCTGGCATCGGTACCTGTCTACTGATGACCTGAGAATACAAGTTATTTTGAAAGAGTTTATCAGCATTAAGCTGGTGAGTTCATAAGTATTTTAGTGTCTATGTTTGTTATCAAAACATTTGAACGTGTCTCAAGTGTAAGTTTGTAAAATGTATGTAAGTGTTTGTAAAAGTTCAAATCTCTCAGAAAAACCTATATTTTCTATTATAGTAGCCTTCTACCAAGGCTTAACTGGTTTGTATGCTCGTTTGTTGTAAAAGTGTGTAATTTCCCAAGTGTAACTATCATTTAACAAATATAGTTTGTACATTAATGTTTAAGTGAAATAATCACTAAAAATATGTAATGGGTAAATCATTGTAGTACTGTAGTTTTGTATTATAGGAACTACTGCTGTACTAACTACCTTAAACTGGATTTATATTAAGGTATAATGTGATAAATTGCACCATACTATCGACTGGTAACAACGACATACGAATGGTCGTAATAACGGAATGACGTTTGGCACCCGCAGACCTGCAGGTCCGGCTGTAGTTAGCAGCAAGGTGTAGGATAGTCAATCCAGTATAGATCTATATGCAAACTCACGCTCTCCCTCCAAGAGAATTCTTGCTACAACTCGGGCCATGACATTTAAGGCATGCTCCGATACAGTGGATCACAATTGTTAACGTATTCTTGTATATGTAGTGTAATGTTTCTCGTTCTAGTATAGTTGTATATGTTCTCCTCCTAGTATAGTTGTATATGTTCTCTTTCTAGTATAGTTGTATATGTTCTCGTAGTAATGTAATGTATAGACTCATGAATGAACTGACTCATTGATCTAGAAGTTGCAGTAGTATGATCATGTGTTACCCCGATGGAAACTTACTAATGATGTGTATAGTACGCATGAATATGGAAGTACTTTTATGTCTATATATGTATAATTGATATATAACTAATATTGAAACGAACTTCAGACGGTCACCCGAAATCCCACCAGACCACATCCAAATCGAGAAAAAGGAAATAGGGTGAATGGCCTTCCTAAGCCCTTTAAACATTACTTATATATCTATACATATATGGGCATGCAATTTATAAGAAGTAAAACAAAGTTTAATAAAATCATTTGATAAGTAAAAGAGTTTGTAAAACATTTTGAAGTAAAGCAGTTTGATAAACAATTTGAACAGTGATAAAATCATTGGTTTTCTAGTTATTAATCACATATGATTAATGTAATCACATGTGATTGATACAATAACTATAAGCATTTAACTTGTATTCCCCCCATAAAGTATTTAAAACATTTAAAGTATTTCAAAGGTTAATTAAAGGGTTATGAACTCACCTGCGGTGAGTGGTTTGGATTGTAGTGTCGGATACCGTGCTAGGTGGCAAACGGAGACTTGTTCACACGCACAAGCCTAGTTATCATATAATGAGCATATATATAACTAATTAGCCAAATAATAACTTAATGAAATAATTTGCGACACTTAGGAACATGTAAACACTTTGTATAAGTGTTATAGGTCCTAATGGTTGCATCTAAGTTGTTATGGGACAAGGCTAAAGGGGTTTAAAGCTTCCAAGGACCTTCTATAAGAGTTTGCTACCCAATAAACCCCACACAAGGAGTTTACAGTCGTAAACCCTACAGTTTACGGCCGTGAACTCCAATCTTGGTGGTTTTGGGTGTTTTAAGGTGCTAAATGATTTCTAGAATAAGCCTAGCTTGGTGGTTTAATCCTTTGGGTAGTTTAGGGCATAGATTATACTCCTTTGAGGAGTTTACGGCCTAAAGACCATATCCCTTAGATTTTACGGCCGTAAACTCTCATGGGATGGATGTTTTAATTATTTCAAGTCTCTTGCACAAGTAGGATAATTTCTAGGCTTTTGATTTAGGCTAAGGGGAACCCTAGTCATACTTTGGTGCCCTTACTTGGAGTTTACGGCCCAAGAGCATTTCTTGGCCGTAAAATCCCTTTTAGGGATGATTTTTATGTGTTAAAGTCCCCATTTTAGCTACAAGTAATTGAGGTTTAAAGTCTAAAGCCTTAGGGGGTGATTAGGGCACATTAAGCCCTTGAAAATGGTGTTTACGGTCCAAGAAACTCTTGGGCCGTAAACTCCCTAAGCTATGTGTTCTTGATTGATTTCTAGCCTCAAATGGTCATACATATTATCCTAAACTAGTTGTCTAACAAGGAATTGGGACTAGATAGCCTTAAAGCTTCATTTTAGAGTTTACTCCCCTAGAACGTTCTTGGGCGGTAAACTCCCGGATCTCACATATATTACATACAATCTATGTTAATAAGCATAAAACAAACATTATAACACAACTAGAGAAGTGTACTCACGATTTGGGATGAAAACCCGAAGATCCGTGAGAGAGAATATGGCTTTTTTCTAGTTGGAAATGTGAATAATGAATGAATTTAGTTCAGAAATCTATTTATAGTCCTGAAATATTTTGGCACAAAATATTTTTATTCTGGAATTGGACTCTAACATTATGAAGTTTTGAAATGCTCAAGTTTCACAAACCCATGAGCATCCACTCTCCTGATATCTCCTTAAATGTAAACCCTAATGTACACAAACTTATTCGGAAACGCCTGAAATTCATTGAAACTGGACTAGCTTCTATTGAATAGTTAATGTTCGTACAAAATGGAAATTTCAGGTTGTCACAATTCCCTCCGGAAGGGCTAACACCGGGGCTTTGCATAGTCTCTGGCAAAGTGTCTCGAAGGAGGCCTGTTGCTCTGGGCCCCAAGAAAAAGCAACACCCTTCCTGGTCAACCTGGTGAGTGGCACGGCGATCTTGGAGAAATCCCTGATAAATATCCGGTAATAGCCTGCCAGCCCTAAGAAACTCCTGATCTCGGTGGGTGACCTCGGCACCTCCCAACTCATCACTGCCTCAACCTTGGCCGGGTCGACTAATATCCCTTTCTGGTTAACGAGGTGCCCTAGGAACTGGACCTCTCGCAACCAGAAATCACACTTGGAGAATTTGGCATAAAGCCACTCTGATCTCAGAACTCCGAGGATCTCCCTCAAATGCTCCTCATGATGCTCTCTAGATCTCGAATACACCAAAATGTCATCGATGAATACGATCACCGAGCGATCCAACATCAGCCTGCACACTCTGTTCATGAGATCCATGAGCACTTCCGGGACATTGGTGAGTCCGAAAGGCATCACCACAAACTCGTAATGCCCGTAACGAGTCCTGAACGCTATCTTCTGGATGTCCTCATCTAGCACCCTCACCTGATGATAACCAGACCTCAAATCGATCTTGGAGAACCAAGATGCTCCATGCAACTGATTGAACAAATCGTCGATCCTCGGCAACGGGTATTGGTTCTTGACTGTCAGCTTGTTCAACTCCCAGTAATCAATGCACATCCGGTGTGAACCATCCATTTTCTTGACAAAAAGGATAGGCGCTCCTCACGGCGAGCTGCTCGGCTGAATAAACCCCTTCCCCAGCAACTCCTGAAGCTGCGAGGATAACTCCTGCATCTCTGGAGGTGGAAGGCAATAGGGCACCTTGGCGATAGGCGCGGCCCCCGGAACCAAATCCATACTGAACTCCACTTGCCTCACGGGAGGCACGCCCGGAAACTCCTATGTAAATACATCAGGGAACTCACGCACTATTGGAACCTCATCAACTGACCTCGGCCTCTCTGAATCAACCCGCGTATCCATCACATATGCTACAAAGCCCTTACAGCCCTGCTGTAAACATTGTCTCGCTCTAGCGGCCGAACAAAATGCTGACCCAGAACGTGTACCCTTGCCGTACACCGTAAGAACTCCCCTACTAGGGTCTCGTATGGTCACCAGTTGTCGCTCGCAATCGATAACCGCTCCGAATCTGCTCAACCAGTCCATGCCCACGATGACACAAACATCTCCCATCACAACAGGAACTAAATCAATCGGGAACTCAACACCGAAAATCTCGAGTACACACCCTCGGATCACCTCTATGGCATATACCACCCTCTCGTCAGCTATGAAAACTCTCAGACGTCGACTCAACGCCTCACGACTAACACTGATGTGCTGACTAAAAGCCAAAGATACAAAAGACCGACTCGCGCCCGAGTCAAATAACACCAAGGCATGTACAGAACTCACAAGAAAAGTACCTACGCATAACATAATATAAGCATAATATCTCAACATCAAAATAAATACACGAAAGAATACATACCGGCCACGACATCGGGCGCTGCGCGGACCTCCTCCACGGTCAACTGAAAGGCTCTCCCTCGTGCCTTCGGTGCTTTGGCCTTCACTGGCCGGCTGTCAGTAGCTCTGATAGCAGCAGTGGCAGATCCCTGAGATGCTCCCTGTGCTGATCCCCGCAGCTACGGACACTCTGCCTTCCGGTGTCCGGTCTGGTTGTAGTGAAAACATACTGCAAACCCCTTGGGGAAATCCTTGGCCATATGCCCCTCCTTGCCACATTTGTAGCAAGACCCTGCTCTGCACACCCCATCGTGGCTCTTGCCGCACTTGCCACAAGTGCGGCCCCTCTAGTTCCATGATCTAGAATCAGTGGGCTTGGCCCGCTTGGCTACCGGCTGAGACTGCACCAGTCGCCGATCCCTCCCCTGAGACACAGCCTCCACCCTAGCCTGGGTCTCCAACTCTATCTCCCTCTTCCGGGCATTTGCCTGAAGCTCAGCAAATGTCCGATACGTCAAGTTCGCCACGAACTCTCATATATCCCTCCTCAAAATGCTCAAATGTCGGCTCATACGTGCCTGCTCGGAGGACACGTGCTCTGGGCAGAACATCGCCCGCTCATGGAACATCCTCGTAATCACTGTAACAGACTCAGTACCCTACTTGAGGGTCAGAAACTCCTGGGCCAAATGCTCCCTCTCCACCTGGGGAACGTACTCATCTCGGAACATAGCAGTGAACCTCTCCCAGGTCACTGCAGCAAGCTCAGCAGGCGTATAGTGTGACGTCACAAACTTCCACCAATCCTTCGCTCCCAAGCGAAGCTGGTTTAGCGCGAACCGAACTCTCAAATGATCTGGAGATGAGCAAGTAAAGAAACAACCTTCTATGTCAGAAATCCATCTCATCGCCGCAATCGGGTCCTGGGTCCCGTCAAACTCTGGTGGTTTTGTGTTGCTAAACTCTCGGAACAGCAACGCATCACCACCCTGCGGCCTAGTCGCAGCTGTAGCTGCAGTGGCCGTAACAACAGCAGCCTCAGAAAGAGCAGCGTACTTCTCATCAAATGTCTCTATCAGCGTGGTCTTGATAGACCCGAACATATCTGGTATCTCTGCCCTGATGGCCGCAGCCACCTCCTCTTGGATGATCCTACGGATCTCCTCATCACTCATACCGCTGGTCCCTGGTGTGTGGCGTGTCCCAACCATGATCTCCATCTCCCTCTGAAATACAACACAAGAATAAATATCAGGTACTCGCTCGAGTATGCTCACACTCAAATACTCCACCCTACTTGTCCCTTGGTACTCCAAGGATTCTTACTTGGACTGTGCACTGACCCGGTGTCTTCAGTAGTACGGGCCCAATACTACTGTCCACACCGCATCAGTATTCACCCCAAGTCCTCCTCCCAGAGTACCAAATCCCAAGTACTCTACTCTCTCTAATTATATGATACTCGCTAGCAGATCTCTCACAACCTCCTCGCTGCTACCAAAACACTCTGAAGTATTCCTAGTAGCAAGACTCCTAGACTCAGGCATCACATATCAGGCCACTCTAGTCCTAATAATAATACCTAGTCTACTCTAGCATGCATAGCATAGCTCATCATATAACATATCACATTATATCTTATAACACTTATCGTAATGGTATTTTGGGAAATCACCGTTCGGGCGCTGGCTGTTCGTACAAACGACTCCGCTCTGTATGTCTCGTAAGTTCTTCTTTTGAAAACTTATTTTATTATCAAAATTTCCTCAAATCCTCGGTTTGATTTCAGATACGCCCGAAGGTGCACCCGAATCCCTCAAACCAAGGCTCTGATACCAACTTGTAACACCGTAAAAATTAAAACAATTTTTCGCATTTTCAAACACATTCTTACAAACAAATTCATTCATAAAATGTCATAGTATCATGTCTTTGTTTCACAAAACATCTCCCAAGATCAAAATACATAAAATCCCATGTGTGTGTACAAATCAATCCAGCGCCTTCCTGCGGTCATCACTGGTACCTGAAACACATAACACGTAACACTGTAAGCATAAGCTTAGTGAGTTCCCCAAAATACCACTCTAACACATAATAGCCGCTCGAGGTTATAACTCTGTCAACCCTCTGTTCAATGTATCTCAGTGGGGCCCTCCAGCCCCAACTCTCTGTGGGCCCTCTGGCCCTAACTCTAGGGACCCGAAAGTCCCGACTCTGTAACTATGAATCATGCATATCAAATATCACAATAAATCACAACACATAAATAACATGAAAATACATTGGCATATAACTCTATAGTACTCTGTCACACAACTCTGTTACCACACTAGGTAAAGTATAGTGAGAAGACTCACCTCTGGTATCTCGGTAAATCTCTGACTCGGTAAACGCTGGCCTAGCCTCCGCCTAATCATATGAAATAAATACCCTATTTAATATAACTCTCAAAGGCTAGACTATGTCCTCTTATGACACTCTCAGAAGGGTAAACGACCATTTTACCCCTCTTATAACTCAAAAGGCCCCACAATAGACCATACCCTAAAAGTCAACCAAAAGTCAACTTTCCGGGTTACCCTGCGCGTACCAGATGTGTACGCTGAGCGTACCCGGCTGCATCTTAGAATCGGGGGACGCCACCCAGTACGCGGCGCGTACTGGGATTACGCCCGACGTACTCCCCAGCTTCAGCCCCTTAGCTCTTGAGGTCTTAAACAGTTAAGACCCACGTCTAATTTCTAGATCTGACCACGTCTAAGCCTCTTAATCCATAAAGTTGATGACTTTAAGCCTTTGCATGGCTGAACAAGCCACCAACTCCCATAATGTTCCATCCTTTAACTCTAGAAGGCTTATTACTCAATCATGACCTCAAACTAACAACCAAGATGGAAACTTTATGGTTCTAAATCACTAATACCACTGAAAAGGGACAGATCTTAGACCATGGAGCACTTTACACTCATAAAGTCTCCACCTTTGGGGTTTTTAGCCCTAGAAATGGCACATGCAACAACGACCAAAAGAAGAAGAAAGTTTTGAACTTTGTACCTCTAAGTGTAGCCCTTTTCTCTGTAGATCTCAGATCCAAAATGGCACCTCAAGCTTTAGCTTCCAAGAGCTCCTTTCCTTCTTCTTCACTAAGTCACCAAAGCACAATTAGCTCCAACAAACACTCTCACACACTAGGACGATGGGAGGCTCTCTCTTAGGGTTTCACTCACTGATATGGAGGCTGAGAAATGAGCCTTAGCACCCTTTAAATAGTGCACAAGATGGATTAGGGTTTTGCACCTGGGCTGGGTACGCCTGGCGTAACTTTGGGTACGCCCAGCGTACCTTGGCGACTCCGCGTCCAAATTAAGCGCATGAGTACGCGCAGTGTACCCCTCTGGTACGCCCAGCGTACTCATTTGCTATATTCCCTCCACTCAAGGACTAATCATGACCAATCGACAAAGAATAAGGGTGAAAGAAATGCACCTGAATCTCGGGGTGTTACATTTTTATTGTTATTGAATAAGCATCATACATGCTTTCACATTTTTGGCTCATAAATGTTATCATTGTTGTTGTTACAAGGTGTAGAATTCCTATTTGTGACACTAAGTTTAACCGAAATATCCAACATCCAAATACTTTTGTTTTGTTCTACACATGAATCTATTTCTGGTATGTAGGTATACTTGTATACTTTTCGTAAAAATACTTATATTTTTAAAGTATAATTTCAGTTCAAAGCGCTTCGGCCCCTTAGTGTTTATAGTTGTATACCATGTATGGTTAGGTATACTTAGTTCACTATAAATAATAGCTCTGATACCAATCTGTCACACCCCCGAACCGTCAGGAGTAACGACGGAAACGTCCGGGGGCGGGTGACGTCATGCGTAGTATCACAACAATCGTGTCATAGCAATCAAAGTAAACACAACCATTACATTACAATATGAATATTTACATCTGTTTGAAAACATAGTTTGTATACATCAGTATAAACAAAAGATAAAGACGAGATTCCAAAATGCTCCGTCTTCTCCAAAAGCTAGCGAAGGTATCTGTCTATCGTTGTCCTGAGAATACAAGCGGTTTTGAAAACGTATCAGCATAAAGCTGTTGAGTTCATAAGCATGCTTTTGTATTGAAAGATAGTCACTGAATTTTTACAAATGATTTTTTTTCATTATAAGTAAAATATTGTTTGTAGCGAAACCATTATTATCAAGTTTTGAAATATGTATGCATGCTTTCCAAGAAAATCCAATATTTTCTAACATGTTTGTTGATTACTGTATGAAAAGTATGTTCCTTTTGAAAACCCTGGCTACCACTAGTATGTAGTGTACATTCTGTTTTAAAACCCTGGCTACCACTAATATGTAGTGTATGTTCTGTTTGAAAACCCTGGCTACCACCAGTATATAGTGTATGTTCTTTTTGAAAACCCTGGCTACCACCAGTATGTAGTGTATGTTCTGTTTGAAAACCCTGGCTACCACCAGCATGTAGTGTATGTTCTGTTTGAAAACCCTAGCTATCACCAATATGAATAGTAGTTTTATTACTCAAAATAAAACCAATAGTTGAATCCCTAGAATACCCTCCAGTAAATAGATAAGTAGTTTTATTAATTAAAATAAAACTATGGAAGAAATAAATCCCATAAACAAAGGTTAGTTTATACTATTGTGAGTTCGTATAACCATGCTAATATGATCGATGAACCTCCATGACATTTCTTCAGCCATCGTACGATTACAAAATTTGTCACCCCAGACATGCCTGCCTAACTGTAGCTAACAATTCAGGTGTGGGATTGCCAGTCCCGAATAGATCTATTCACGAATTTCACTCTCTCCCTCCAGGAGACTCTGGTTATACTAAAGGTGAGGGTTTACTGGTACCCCGAAGGGCATAACGAAGATAGGTCTCACAATCCTATATTAACTAGTTTACGTGTTGTTCTGTTGTTCTCGTGTTCGAAATCGTTGTATACATTGTAGAGTATAAATAATTATACACAAAATAATTATTTGATAAGATACTCTTGCTTTCTGTACGTAGTAATGGATAAACTAAACCTGTATTAGTTTATATGTATTAGATTAGGGTATTTCATGACTAACATGACGGGAAACCACCCTAAGGACCTGGAAATGCTTGAACTAAGTGTTGGAACTATAAATGATCGAAAGAGGGAGGTGTACGGCCACCCTAAGGGTGTGTACGGCCATGGGTGTACGGCTGTACACTCATGATGGGGAGTGTTTTTGAGGCATTTCCAATGTTCTACAAGCATCCAAGGAGTGTTCTAGGTCCCATACTTAGTGGTTTTTGCAATTTTAAGGCCAAATATGAGCATTAAAGTGGGTGTAAGGCCATAATAGTGTGTGTGCATCCATACATAGGAGTGTACGGCTATACAGAGTGTGTGTGCGGCCGTATATAGGGGTGTACGGCCGTACATAGGGGTGTGCGGCCGTACACTCTTCATATAAGCCCAAAATGTCGATTTTCAGGTCATTCAAGGTTAATACCAAGTCCAAGCTACTAGATGAGGGCCAAACTCTCATTTTGGAGAGTCTTTTAGGTGTGTACGACCACCTTATGAAGGTGTGCGGCCATACACCTTCAAAGGATGATGAACATGATGAATTAAGGCTTAGATCAAGATGTCTTACAAGCATGTCAAGCTAGATGATAGAATACTCACGTTTTAGGAAGCCTTGGGAGTGTTCTTGGATGAAGATTCTAGAGAGAGAAAGTAGAGTGCAACCAAAGAGGAAAAAGAGTGAATGAAAGGCTCTCCCCCTCTTTATAGAGGTGAGTGTGAGGCTGGGGGGGTGTGCGGCTGCACACCCATGTGTACGGCCGTACACACCTCCTTAGAGGGTGTATGGCCCGTTTTTGTCCCTATACGACTCGTTGACTCATTCCTAATCTCATCCTCGGCTGTACTCAAGCTTAGAACACTTAAACGAACCCTTAAAAGAAATTAAAAGGTAACGGGATCGAGTTATATATATATATATATATATATATATATTACTGACCAATCGTACAGAATAAAAGTTTCGGGTTGTCACAACTGTGTTAACTGTGACAGGAAGGGTCTCACGACCCGATTCTGCAAGGCACCAGCTAGGCCAATCACCCAGGTCCCTGGCACAGGAGCGAGCCAGGCCTGCTATGGGTGTAGAGAAATGGGTCACTTCAAAAGAAATTGCCCTAAGACCAAGAATGTTGGCGAAGCAGGAAGACTTCTTGCAATTGGTCATGAAGAGGCAGTGGCGGACACTACCGTAGTCACGGGTACGTTCCTCCTCAATAACTCATATACTATTCGATAGTGGAGCGGAGAGGAGCTTCATGAGCAAAGAATTGAAACACTTACTTAATCAAGCACCGCAAGCACTAAAAGAAACATTCGTCTTAGAAATCGCTAATGGAAAGACTGAAACTTCTAGAGAAATCTTCATAGGATGTACTCTCACCCTAGATAACCATTCGTATCTTATCGACCTCATGCCTGTTTCAATTAAAAGTTTCGTCGTCGTCGTTGGCATGGACTGGTTAAGTCTCCATCATGCTGACATTCTGTGCTTTGAGAGAGTCGTTCATCTAAACTTGCCGAACAACGAAACCCTAATGATCTACGACGACAAACCAGGCGCAAACCTTCGAATCATTTCTTACATTCAAGCCCAAAAGTACTTACGAAAGGAGTACCATGCATTCTTAGCCCACGTTGTCGATTCATGAAAAAAGATAAAATACTTGAAGAGCATCCCGGATGTCTGTGATTTCCCCGACATCTTTCCTGAGGATCTCCTAGGGGTGCCCCCCCCCCCCCCCCCGCAACAGCAATTCGATTTTAGAATCGACTTTATTCCTGGAGCCACCCTGTGGCCAAGTCGCCTTACCGATTAGCTCCAACAGAAGTGCAGGAACTGTCCAATCAGCTTAACGAACTTCTCAGTAAAAGATTTATAAGACCAAGCTTCTCGCCCTGGGGATCATCAGTTTTGTTTGTAAAGAAGAAGAACGGGTCCTTCTGTATGTGCATCGACTACCATGAGCTTAACAAGTTAACCGTTAAGAACCGTTATCCTCTTCCGTGCATCGATGAATTGTTTGACCAACTCCAAGGAGCGAGCTACTTTTCAAAATTTGATTTAAGATCTGGGTCCCATCAGCTGTGAGTTTTAGAAGAATATGTTCCCAAAATAGCATTTCAAACTTACTATGGTCACTACGAGTTCGTAGTGATGCCATTCGGATTAACAAACGTGACCGCAGTGTTCATGGATTTAATGAACCGAGTGTGTCGTTCTTACCTAGATAAGTTCATGATAGAGTTCATCAATGATATACTTATCTATTCGCGCAGTAAAGAGGAACATAGTCAACATCTATGACAAGTCTTGCAAACTCTGCGAATATAGAAACTTTACGCAAACTTCTCTAAGTGCGAGTTTTGGATTCGAAGAGTCGAATTTCTGGGTCACGTGGTAAGTAAAGAGGGTATTCACATGGACCCTTCCAAAATCAAGGCAATAGAAAACTGGTCAGCGCCAAGGACACCCATGAAAATTCGTCAATTTCTAGTTCTCATTGGCTACTACCGCAGGTTCATTCAAAACTTATCAAGAATAGCTAAGCCACTTACCACCCTGACGCAAAAGGGTGTAAATTTTAGCTGGGAAGAAAAACAAGAAAATGTGTTCCAAACGCTCAAGCGAGCCCTGTGTAGCGCACTGATACTATCTCTCCCCGAGGGGATAGAAGATTTCATAGTGTATTGCGATGATTCCAACCAAGGGCTTGGTTGTGTACTAATGCAACGAGGAAAGGTCATCGCCTATGCCTCAAGGCAGCTTAAGACACATGAAATCAACTACACTACGCATGATCTTGAGTTGGGAGCAGTGGGATTTGCTCTGAAGATCTGGAGACACTATCTGTATGGAACGAAAAGCACTATCTTTACAAACCACAAAAGCCTTCAACAAATATTCGACCAGAAGGAACTCAACATGAGACAACGACGGTGGGTCGAGCCACTCCATGACTACAAATGCAAAATTCATTATCATCCCGGTAAAGCCAATGTAGTAGCTGACGCTCTAAGCCGGAAGGAATACTCTGGTCGTAGGGTCAAATCATTGACTATAACTATCCATTTACATTTGTCCACACAAATCAAGGAGGTGCAACTAGAAGCCTTGAAACCTGAGAACATAGCAGGGGAAGCCCTAAGAGGAATGGATAAAAATCTACAAGTCAAGGGTAATAGAGATTTATATCTCATGGACCGGATCTGGACACCCAGTCACGGTGGTTTTAGAGATGTGGTCATGAAGGAAGCGCACAATACTCGATACTCCGTTCACCCAGGTTCGGATAAGATGTATTTGGATCTCAAAAAGTTATACTGGTGGCCTAACATGAAAGCAGAAATTGCTACCTTCGTGAGTAAGTGTCTTACTTGCGCTGAGGTTAAGGTCGAATACAATAAACCCTCAGGTTTACTTCAACAACCGGAGATACCTGAGTGGAAGTCGGAGCGGATTATGATGGACTTCATAACCAAGTTGCCCAAGACAACGGGTGGTCTCGATACCATTTGGGTGATCGTGGACTTCGCACACTTCCATCCTATCAAAGAAACCGACAAGATGGAAAAGCTAACAAGAACTTACATTAGGGAGGTTATACGACTGCATGGTGTTCCCATATCTATTATCTCTGATAGAGACAGTAGATTCACTTCAAGATTCTGGCAGTTGCTGCAAAGTTCCCTCGGAACTAGGCTGGACATGAGCACCGCCTACCATCCGCAAATCGACGGACAAAGTGAGAGGACTATACAAACCTTAGAAGATATGTTGTGAGCCTGTGTGATTGAATTTGGGAAGGCATGGGATACTCATTTACCCCTTGTCGAGTTTTCCTACAATAACAATTATCACACCAGCATAAAGTCTGCTCCATTTGAAGCTCTCCATGGCCGTAAGTGCAGATCCCCTCTGTGTTGGGCTGAAGTGGGTGACACACAGCTAGCTAAAGGACGTATTCCTGAAAACACTCTCACAGGTCCGGAAATCATTTGGGAAACGACAGAGAAATTTTTTCAGATTCGTAAACGATTGAAAGCCTCTAGAGACCGACAGAAAAGCTACGCCGACAAGAGAAGGAAACCTTTGGAATTCTAGGTTGGTGACCGTGTCCTATTGAAGGTATCACCCTGGAAGGGCTTAATACGCTTCGAAAAGCGTGGAAATCTAAAGCCAAGATACATAGGGTCTTTCGAGATTCTCGCTAGAATCAACCCTGTAGCATACAAACTCAAACTACCCCAAGAACTTAGTAATGTATATTCTACCTTCCACGTGTTGAACTTGAAAAAGTGTCTTTCTGATGAGATTCTTGTAATAACCATAGATAAAATCGAGATCAATGAGAGCCTTAACTTCGTAGAAGAACCAGTAGAAATCATGGACCCTGAAGTCAAACAAACAAATCCGAGTCGTATCCCGATAGTGAAGGTTCGCTGGAATGCCAAGCGGGGACCTGAATTCACTTGGCAGCAGGAGGATCAAATGAAACTAAAATATCCTCATCTATTCCTTTAATTGTCTATATATGCCTTAACTCTAATTTCGGGACGAAATTCCCTTTAACAGGGAGATGATGTGACACCCCAAAATTTCTATCTTGTAGTGTCAATCAATACAAACAAAAGTCAGACTCGTTTCTGCTATCTTTTAGCATTGATAAGCGTCTGTTCGAGTGTTCTAAGCCTAGTGCATTCAAGGTGTGTGAATATATATGTGTTAACTTAAGTTTATTAAGTTGAAATCATGCCGGAAACTCTACCACAAGGAGTTCACAGCCACAAACCTGGGTTTACGGCCATAAACTCTAGGCTGGCTGTAAACCCCCAGAAACCTTCTAATCGTATGTTTTCCTCCTATGATCTTGTTATCTATTAAAATCACTAGACTTACAACCTGGAAACAACCATATTGTGCATAATCTTCAAGAGTTTATGGCCGTAAACTCTTCTTATATCCGTAAACCCTTCAAAAGTTCATGTTTTGGCCGAGAACCCTTCTTGGGCTACCAGATGAGACCGTGAACACTTCTTAGATGAAATTTAGGACCAAAAACCCTCTTAAGATCAAGCATTTACGGCCGTAAACACTTTTAAGTGTGGCCGTAAACTCCCTCTTATCAATCATATGTGATTGATACACTCCATTATGAGTGATTTCTAGTTCCTAAGGGTGTTTCTCATACATGATTAGTCGTTATTGATGGGTTTTGAGCATTCTAACACTTCCTAAGTGCACATGCAACCCTAATAAACCTTGGATCTATGTTTGTCTAAGATACATGCAAATAATTATTTTTCCAAGGTTCATATCCTAACTAGCATGGCATGGGGAACATGAATCAAATAAAGCTAGTAGAAATACTTACCTTGAAGTTGTAGTTGATTGCTTGGAGTTTTAGAGCCTAGCACCAATAGTGTGGATGCCTCAAGTGGAAATCACAAATCACCACAAACTTGGAACTTTGAGAGAATAGTCACTACTATCTTGAAATCGGCCCTCACCTCAACAAGTGTCAACTAGTGTGATTTCAAGAACCAAAGCCTCCTTTATATAGTGTGATGGATTAGGGTTACTTCCATGTAAACCCTAATACCCATGTCTCTTCATTTCCATGAGATCCATGGGTTAAAGCTCCATGGAGTATCCATGGACTTTTCCCATGCAAGCCTAGCCCATTCCAAATAAGCACTAGCCCACACTATATAAATATAGAAGCCCATATTTAATTAGTAATATCTTTGATCTCTAAATTAATCCTAGATTAATTATAGATCACTACTAATTAAATAATATGATCTTATATTAATATATTAGAACTTATAATATATTAATAAATCATAACTTGTACTATTCTCAAATATTATCCATAAATTGTTCGGGTGAAGTGCAACCCAAATGGACCATGCCGGGTCGGGTCAAGTACATACCAAATATAGTTATGGACTTAGACACTATATACAACAGTCTCCCACTTGGATAAGTCTAGTAACTATATTTGCAAGTATAACTTCAGGAACCGATCAGCAATCGTAGCTCTTTAAACTCTGTTGAACTAGAACGCGCCATTTAGATAAGTGATCATATAATCCTCTATTCTAGATATTAGCCGGACAAATACATGGAACATTGTCTTGCTTATTGTCCAGCATTTGTTTCCCGATTTCCGATTTGTTTGACATAGAACTCAACTGAACACATCAATTTAGTTCTGACCGGGCCCGGTACATAGGTCAAAACAAAATCATCGAGGGGCCCAGATATCAGCTTCTAATCCAAGAAGGAACAGATAAACTTCGACTCATATGTTTGTTCTACCACTAATTGAATTACACACAAAAGCACGTTTTATAACATCGAGTTACCAATACGTTTTCGTACAATCAATGCATAACCAACTCGTAAGTAACAAATCATATCTCTAGGTTTGAAGACTTATATGATATTACCGTCTCACGATCACTCGAGATAAAATTCCATGAAGTGGTTCCAGTGAGCGTGGGTTGAGTCCAATGCTCAGAACTTATGAGCACTCATGATTGTTGTAGCCATGTCCAACACCTTAGACCTCTGCAACCAATCATGACAGTCTTGATTCATACCTACTTCCGACATATGACCGACTGTGGAGGTTTGAATAATATGATATACCAAACATAATTATTCTGGAAGTCAAAACATGCAAAAGAAATATCGTAAACAATTGACAAGAGATAGCAACACTTTACTCATAAATAAAACACCTTTTATTCATCATCAAATGTCAATTACACTTTACAAATTTCATAATTTATCTAACTACTAAAACTTATATCATCCTTCAGCCCTACGCTCCGAGCATGCTGGAGATGCTTAACCCTACCGAGTCCCTTCGTGAGGGGATCTGCTGGGTTCTCATCTGATGATACCCTCTTCGCCATGAGGATCCCTTCTTCTATTCGATGTCTGATGAAGTGATGTTTTCTGTCAATGTGTCTGGATCTCCCATGATCTCTTGGTTCCTTGGCTAAGGCAACCGCACTATTGCTGTCACAGAAAATCTCCATTGGCTCTTTTATAGCTGGTACAACTCCAAGGTCTCCGATGAAGTTCTTTAGCCATATAGCCTCCTTTGCTGCCTCGCTTGCCACTATATACTCCGATTCACAAGTAGAATCAGCCACTGTCTCCTGCTTGGAACTCTTCCAAGTGATTGCTCCTCTGTTTAAGGTAAAGACCCAGCCCGACTGTGAGCGGAAATTATCCCTATCAGTCTGGAAGCTAGCATCAATATACCCTACAGCTCTCAAGTCATCACTCCCACCGAAGGTAAGGACCCAGTCCTTAGTCCTTCGCAGGTAGTTGAGGATATTCTTTACCGCAGTCCAGTGTTCCTTGCCAGGGTTCCCCTGATACCTGCTAACCATGCTCAAAGCAAAGGCTACATCAGGTCGAGTACACGTCATAGCATACATGATCCATCCTACAGCTGAAGCATAAGGAAGTCGACTCATTTCTGCTATCTCAGCCTCAGTACTAGGGCTTTGTGTCTTACTCAATCTGGCGTTACTCTGAATGGGTAACTCACCTTTCTTGGAGTTATGCATGTTGAATCTTTTCAACACTTTGTCCAAGTAGGTACTTTGACTAAGTCCAATTAGCCTTTTACTCCTGTTTCTCAAAATCTTTATCCCTAGGATATAGGCAGCTTCACCAAGGTCCTTCATAGCGAAACACTTCCCAAGCCAGGACTTTACTTCCTGAAGGGTTGGGATGTCATTTCCTATGAGTAGTATGTCATCCACATACAGTACCAAAAAACTGACTATGCTCCCACTAGCCTTGATATAGACGCAAGATTCATCTTCACTCCTTGAAAAGCCAAATTCCTTGACTTTCTCATCAAAGCAAAGATTCCACCTGCGAGGTGCCTGTTCCAATCCATAAATGGATTTCTCGAGTTTACACACTCTATTGGGGTACTCGGTACTGACAAAACCCTCTGGCTGAACCATGTAAACATCCTCATCCAACTTTCCATTAAGGAAAGCGGTTTTGACATCCATTTGCCATATTTCATAGTCATGAAATGCAGCAATGAACAGAACCCTAATAGACTTTATCTTGGCCACTGGTGAAAAGGTTTCATCATAATCAACTCCCGGAGTTTGAGAATAACCTTTTGCAACCAGTCGTGCCTTATAAGTGTCTACATTACCATCCATGTCGGTCTTCTTCTTGAAGATCCATTTGCACCCTACAGTCTTACGACCAGGTACATTCTCAACCAAGTTCCAAACTTGATTGTCATACATGGATTGTATCTCGCTATCCATAGCCTCTTTCCATTTAGCAGCCTCAGGGCCTGCCATGGCTTCTGTGTAGCTGTTAGGTTCATCCAGACCTACTAGTGTCTCATCACTAATAAGTGTCTCACCTTCCGCAGTAATATGGAAACCATAATTGTCACAACTGGAAATTTTGTGTCATGTAACCTATACACTCAAGTTAATGTGAATCAAAAACTTAAGAGCATGTGTGATACCTACTATTATGACATCAAAAACTTAAATCCAATACATCATACAAGTACTACAAATAGTCATCAAACAATTGGAAACCCTAGAAGTTCTTATTTAGGTCCACATTGGACTAGGACTTCCTTGTTGGACTCAATGGACCAATAAGCTTCCAATTTGACTATCAAGGGCTTAGAACCCTTAATTGGGCTCTAATTAGACCCACATTAATTTATTTCAACATTTTGGGCCATTTGGGCCTAGAATGAAATGAATTAAAAGCTTTGATCTATGAATAACCTAAACTAGTCCAACAAAAATGTAAAAATCATACTATATTCTTTTATGTTAAAACTCACCCAAACTAACTCTAATATTGGGCTTAGGGGCAAAAAGCCCCAAATTTTCCTTTTCCTTCAAGATTCTCGGCCCAAGGCCCAAGTCCAAGAAGAAGTGGTGAGGAGTTGACTTTGGTTTGCCACCTCATTATTGTCTTTTGGATATCCATGCAACTTATTCCATATCTCCATGCATATCACCTCAAGGGTCTATTTCTCTCTCTCTCTCCCTCACTCTCGGCCATCTCAAACACACACACACATCTCACAAACTCTCTCAAGAACACTCAAGAAAACTTCCTCCCTCTCCACTCAAAGATCTCGAAATTTAGGAAGCATTCAAAAGGAAATTCCACAAATTCTTCATCTAAGGTAAGATTATGTTTGGATCTATGACTTAGATTCTTTTTGTCATCAAAATCTTTTCCTAATCCATGCAAAAATCGTGATCTTACCTCTTAGAAGCATACCAAACTCGAGATCTTCAAGAAAAGGGTGCTAAGGCCAAAAATCACCAAGTTTTCTTCCATCTCTTCTTCAAAAATTGAAATCACACCCTAAGGTGAGCTTCATACCCCCTATTTTCTGTTTTTATGAGTTTTGTGGGGGGGGGATACAAGTGAAAGTGTAGATCTATATGTGTTTTTGTATGCCTTGTATGATTCTATGCTTATGTGGGTGTTTTTGTGTGTTTATAATGTTGGATCTAGTCATTAACCCCTAAAAATCGAGATATACTTTATGTTAAATGATACTAGCATCAAATATATTTCTACATACCAAGTGTTCCAAGAAAAATAGCTAAATGGCTTAATAACATTTTATTTGGGTTAAAAACTCAATTTTTGGACATAAAAGGTTAAAAATATAAAGTTAAAGGGCCCAAAATGACATATCACGAATTCTGATGGATGAGGAGTGTCAAAACAGTTTCAATAAAATATTTTCTGGAAATATACTCTTTTGGAGGATTAAAAATATAAATTTCAAGCTTAATGGGCTAAAAATGACAATTTCGGCCCAATAGGGCCCATTATGCGAAATTTTCTGTTTTGGAGGGCCAAAACTGTGTTTTTCTGTAAAACAGTGGACTACTAGTGTTCCAAGTACTTTTCAAAGGTTTAAAATGCTTTTCAAATTTAAAAGGGACCAAAGTTGCAAAAAAATTTCCAGTTTGGGCCAAAATTGTAAAAACTGCGAAAAAGAGGGGTTATAACTGAGAAAACTGCATTTTTAGGGACTTAAACTGTTTTCAATGAAAAATATGCTGAAAAATATTAATTTCAATAATTTTTGGTGTTAAAATGTCAAGAAAAACGATTTAAGGACCAAACCGGAAAGTTATTTAATTAGAGGGTTGAAAAAGTAAATTTTACAAACAATGAGGGGCTGAAAATAGAAAGCTTTCAAGGCTAATTCAATACACGCAACTTGATCAATTATTGGCACCGCGACTACTGACGAAATACAATACACGACAATACCAAAAAAATCGTTGTTAAACGAATTGGTTCGGTCTCGAACCAATAAAAATCCAAAACTACTAACGCGACGATAACTCGATTCATACAAGTAACATTTGGGAATTCAATACACACGTGAGAGTGCACAGACGTCTACGCACCATCTTTGGGCCCCAAAGTGTAAAATCTTGTTTGTTGGGCCTAGCTAGCCCAATGACCTGATCTTAAGGCCTGAAGACTTCTACCTTACGAGGTGTTGGGTCTTACATGATCTAGCACAGCGTAAAAGGACTTTCAATGGCTTGTCTACTATTGGTCCCCAAGGGTCCTTTGGTATTGCTAGTAAAGTCGGTATTTCATGCGAGGCGGGTCAAGGGCCCCTCGTACCTTTTTTTTTTATCCCCAACCGGTTAATGGAGTCATCGGGGTCTTCGTGTCCTCTTTCTCTTCGGATGTGGGGAAGTCAAGGCGGTTAGATAACATGATTAGTACGGACGACACCTACGGGATCGTTAGTACAGTTATAGACAGGTCGTTTGTGTAACGCGTGTTTATAGCAATTAATCATGCGCAAAAATAATCCAACGTCGCCTGGGATTAATAACTTCACGCGCTGCAATGGTTTTATTCTTAACTTCATGGAATTCAAGAAATTAGGAAAACATCGGGTTTTCCTAGGGTTTTACAATACACACGGTTTTCAAAATGTACACAATTTTGATGAACATTTTTCTTACAACTATAGAAACAAACAAGCATACTTATGGATCTTCACAAATGTTTTCAAAAGCTCTTTTAAGAAAATATCGGATTTTCTGGTAGTTTTCAGAATGATACAAAACATCGCTTTTCAAATACCGCTTATGAACTCACCAACATTTCGCATGTTGACGTTTTTCAAAATACTTGTATTCTCAGGGAACCAGTGAATCAAAGGAAAATGTACTCAGTGATGGCTTGCAGTTTACTTATTAACGAATCGAACAAGTTATTTTTGGGAATGTAATGTTTAAACAATGTACTTCATGTAAACTTTATTGGTTGTACTATATTAATGCATGGTGACGAATGTTGTTACGTTTCATATATATTCAATGTTATGGTATTCAATTAAGTCACGACAGCCCTCGGACGTTTCCGCCGTCTGGTTCGGGGGTGTGACAGGTTGGTATCAGAGCTTTGTTTATAGTGAACTAGCATGTCGAGCCACACATTGATATGCAACTATAAACCAAAAAGAGGGACTAACTTAACTCTGAACAAAACAAGTAAATAAAACACCCTTGCTTGCATTAGTAATAGGAACATAACGCCGAACCAAACACAATAATGCTAGTATCTCGGTTAATTCGGGACTGTTCTTAGTGATACCAAGGAGTGAATGTAGCCTGATCAACTACATTCTCTCCAAAGTAAAACTAACACACTTCTTGATGAGATCGGGATAGCTAGGGAACCTAAAACTATACCCTTTATCACCAAAAAGAGAACGTCTGTTTAGTCTGCAATAGTGGAAGAGGCATAGGATAATATTAGTGAACTTTTACGTGTTTTGCTATGTGTTGCGAATCTATGATTGTATGCTAAATGATAGAAGTACTTAAGTTCGTGCCATACACCTAGTCAGTAGGACCACAACCTCATGAAAACCACGTACACCCAACATCTTTCCGTTTCGTGACAAGAAGATGCCTCTCCGACCTACTCGCGGAAACCCAGGACCAACCCCGCCCGAAGTTGACTCCACTGCTTTCCAGGCGGCCGTGTCTGCTGCGGTCACAGCAGCTATGGCACAACTTCACCGAGGGAACAACGGAGGAGGCAACGGGCAAGGGTCCGGGAGTTCGAACAACGGGACGAATCAAGGACCCACTAAAACGTGCACCTACAAGGACTTCACAAACGCTAAACCACGAACTTTCAACGGCACTGGAGGGGTGATCACTCTGAAGCGATGGATCGAGAAGGTGGAGTCGGTATTCGAGATATGCGAATGCCCTGAGCAGATGAAAGTGAAGTTCACGGCCTGCACTCTTGTCGATCAAGTGCTCACCTGGTGGAACGGACATGTAGAAGCCATGACACTCCCGGTAGCTAACTCCATGCCATGGTCGGAGATGAAGGAAATGTTGATGGCCGAATACTGCCCACGAGGTGAGATACAGAAGATGGAGCAAGAACTATGGAACCTCACTGTGCAGAATGTGAATATCGATGCCTACATATCGAGATTTAGTGAACTATCTCTGCTGTGCCCGGGTATGATCACCTCGGAAGGAAAGAAGATTGAGCGATTCATTTGGGGACTAACATCACCCATTCAAGGGAATGTGATAGCTGCGAACCCTGAAACGTTTGACAGTGCGAAGAGATTGGCGAAGAGGTTGTATGATCATAACAACAAGAAGGGCGATAAGTCAGTGGAGACTGAGAAGAAAAAGGAGGGTGATGGCAGGAAAGGGAAGAACAACAAGAGGAAGGGACGTCAGGGCCCCAAGACCTCTAAAAAGCAGCAGACAGTGGCAGTTAACGCTGTCACCGCACCGGTTCCAGCCACACCACATGCTCCAGCCTCAGCTGCTTCAAATGCTTCAAGACCCTATTCCGGTAATCTTCCCAAATGCAATAAGTGCGGTCTCCATCATCACGGCGAATGCAGGGAATTCCATTGCACCAGTTGCAACCGAAGGGGACACACTGCAAGGTTCTGCAGGACTTATCCTTATCAGAAGCAAAGTCAGGGAAACAACCACAACAACAACAACAACAACAACAACAACCACCGCAATAACCACAACATCAATGCCGGCGGCAACAATGCAGGGCCTAGCCACACCTGCTTCGGGTGTGGAAGGACGGGGCATTTCCGCTGAGATTGCCCTAACAACAACAATTCAGGAAACAGAGGAGCAGGAAGGATGTTGACTATGGGTCAGGGTGATGCAGTTCAGGACCCCGCAGTTGTGACCGGTACGTTTCTCCTAAACCACACTTATGCATGCATCTTATTTGACACCGGGGCGGAGCGAAGTTTCGTAAGCAAGAAGTTTAAACACTTATTAAAACAACAACCCCAAAAGCTAAATGAAACCTATACGGTGGAAATGGCCAATGGGAAAACTGAATCCACTGGGGAAATCTACATCGTATGTACCCTACCCCTTAACCAACACGTCTTCCGAATAGACCTAATGCCAGTATCAATTAGGAGTTTCGATGTGATTATCGGCATGGATTGGTTAAGCCCTCACCATGCTGAGATTATGTGCTACGAGAAGGTCGTTCGCCTGCGTCTCCCAAATCACAAAACCCTAGTAATTTACGGAGACAAACCCAGCATGAATCTTCGCCTCATCTCGTGCATCAAGGCACAAAAACATCTACGAAAGGACAACTTGGCGTTCTTGGCTCACATAGTGGATAAGGCCAAGGAAGAAACTAACATCCAAGATATTCCCGTAGCGTGTGAATTTCCAGACGTGTTTCCTGAAGATCTTCCAGGAGTACCCCCAGAGAGACAGGTTGAGTTCCGAATCGACCTCGTTCCAGGAGCAACTCCTCTCGCTAAATCACCCTATCGGTTGGCTCCTGCTGAAATGCAGGAATTGTCCAGCCAACTCAGTGAACTTCTGGACAAGGGATTTATCCGACCTAGCTACTCGCCATGGGGAGCTCCGGTGCTCTTTGTCAAAAAAAAGGACGGATCTTTCAGAATGTGCATCGATTACAGAGAGTTAAATAAACTCACTGTTAAAAACCGCTACCCACTCCCACGAATCGATGATCTATTCGACCAGCTCCAAGGAGCTAGTTATTTTTCTAAAATAGACTTACAGTCCGGATACCACCAACTCAAAGTCCGAGAAGAGGATATTCCTAAAACCGCTTTCCGAACCCGCTACGGACATTATGAATTCGTCGTAATGCCCTTCGGTCTAACAAATGCACCTGCCGCATTTATGGACCTAATGAATTGAATCTGCCGACCGTTCCTCGACAACTTCGTCATTGTGTTTATCGATGACATTCTCGTCTATTCTCGAAGCAAAGAGGAGCATGGCCAACATCTCCGACAAGTCCTAGACACTCTGCGATCGGAAAAGCTTTACGCCAAACTCTCCAAGTGTGAGTTCTGGCTCCAGAGTGTGAATTTCCTAGGCCACGTAGTTAGCCAAGACGGAATTCATGTGGATCCCTCTAAGGTCAAAGCTGTGGAAGGATGGGCAACTCCGACCACGCCCACTGAAATTCGTCAATTCTTAGGCCTAGCGGGCTACTATAGGAGATTCATTCAAAACTTCTCTAAGATCGCCAAGCCACTTACCTCGCTTACACAAAAAGGCGTACCATTCAAATGGACAGACAAACAAGAGATTGCGTTTCGAACCTTGAAGCAAGCTCTCTGTAGCGCTCCCGTACTATCTCTACCTGAAGGAACGGAAGATTTCGTAGTCTACTACGACGCGTCGAATCAGGGCTTAGGTTGCGTTCTCATGCAACGTGGAAGAGTGATAGCATACGCGTCCCGCCAACTAAAGACGCACGAAGTAAATTATACGACCCATGAGCTAGAATTGGGAGCCGTGGTCTTCGCTCTGAAAATTTGGAGGCACTACCTGTACGGTATGAAGTGCACCATCTTCACGGACCATAAGAGTCTCCAGCACATCTTGAACCAGAAGGAGCTGAACATGAGACAACAAAGATGGGTTGAATTGCTAAACGACTACGAGTGCGAAATCAAGTACCACCCAGGCAAGGCCAACGTGGTAGCTGATGCATTAAGTCGGAAGGAGTACTCTAATCGTCGTACGAAAACTCTCTCGATAACCATTCAATCTCATTTGGCCACTCAAATTGCATCAGTCCAGTCGGAGGCCATGAGGACGGAAAACAAGGCAAGCGAAGCATTGCGCGGGATGGAGAAGAACCTAGAAGCAAAGGAGGATGGGGTATACTACTTCATGAACCGTATTTGGGTCCCAAAAATCGGAGGATTTAGGGAGGTTGTTATGAAGGAAGCCCACAAGACGCGATACTCCATTCATCCAGGTTCAGACAAGATGTATTTGGATATTAAACAACACTATTGGTGGCCTAACATGAAGGCGGAAATCGCGACCTACGTTAGTAAGTGCCTTACGTGCGCCAAAGTAAAGGTGGAATACCAGAAGCCCTCAGGATTGTTGCAGCAACCGACAATCCCTGAGTGGAAATGGGAGGGGATTTCTATGGATTTCGTGACCAAGCTACCCAAGACGTCGGACGGACTGGACACCATATGGGTAATAATCGACCGACTGACGAAATCTGCCCATTTCCTGCCAATCAAAGAATCCTACAAGATGGAGAGATTGACGCGTTTGTACCTACGAGAAATTGTGAGACTCCATGGAGTGCCAAAGTCTATTATCTCGGATAGGGACAGTAGGTTCACATCGCGCTTTTGGCAATCACTCCATAAGGCAATGGGAACTCATCTCGACATGAGCACCGCGTATCACCCACAAACGGACGGCCAAAGTGAGCGAACCATTCAAACGCTTGAAGACATGCTTTGTTCATGTGTGATAGACTTTGGGAAGTCTTGGGATACCCACCTACCTTTGATCGAGTTCTCGTATAACAACAGGTATCATTCGAGCATCAAGGTGGCTCCTTTCAAAGCACTGTACGGGCGTAAATGTAGATCACCGTTATGTTGGGCTGAAATAGGTGATACCCAGCTAGCAAGAACACATATGTCGGACAAGGCACTAACGGGACCGGAGATCATTCGCGAAACCACAGAAAAGATCGTTCAAATCAAAGCTCGATTGCAAGCATCGCGTGACTGACAAAAGAGCTACGCCGACAAACGGCGAAAGCCCTTAGAATTTCAGGTCGGCGATCGAGTACTGTTGAAAGTCTCACCCTGGAAAGGGGTTATACGTTTCAGAAAATGGGGAAAGCTGAACCCGCGATACATTGGACCTTTCGAAATCGTCGCCCGAATAGGTCCGGTAGCCTACAGATTACAACTACCCGCAGAGCTAAACGGTGTACACCCCGTGTTTCATGTCTCTAACCTGAAGAAGTGCCTATCAGATGAAACCCTTGTCATTCCTCTTGACGAAATCGAAATCAATGAGAATCTCCTGTTCGTTGAAGAACCAATCGAAATCATGGACAGGGAGGTGAAGCGTACTAAGCAAAGTCGCATCCCGATCGTGAAGGTACGGTGGAACGCAAAGCGTGGGCCAGAATTCACGTGGGAACGCGAAGACCAAATGAAGCAAAAGTACCCTCACCTATTCTAACATTCTCAAATCTAGCTTTCAAACAGAATTTCGGGACGAAATTCCCTCTAACGGGGGGATGATGTCACAACTGGAAATTTTGTGTCATGTAATCTATACACTCAAGTTAATGTGAATCAAAAACTTAAGAGCATGTGTGATACCTACTATTATGACATCAAAAACATAAATCCAATACATCATACAAGTACTACAAATAGTCATCAAACAATTGGAAACCCTAGAAGTTCTTATTTAGGTCCACATTGGACTAGGACTTCCTTGTTGGACTCAATGGACCAATAAGCTTCCAATTTGACTATCAAGGGCTTAGAACCCTTAATTGGGCTCTAATTAGACCCACATTAATTTATTTCAACATTTTGGGCCATTTGGGCCTAGAATGAAATGAATTAAAAGCTTTGATCTATGAATAACCTAAACTAGTCCAACAAAAATGTAAAAATCATACTATATTCTTTTATGTTAAAACTCACCCAAACTAACTCTAATATTGGGGTTAGGGGCAAAAAGCCCCAAATTTTCCTTTTCCTTCAAGATTCTCTGCCCAAGGCCCAAGTCCAAGAAGAAGTGGTGAGGAGTTGACTTTGGTTTGCCACCTCATTATTGTCTTTTGGATATCCATGCAACTTATTCCATATCTCCATGCATATCACCTCAAGGGTCTATTTCTCTCTCTCTCTCCCTCACTCTCGGCCATCTCAAACACACACACACACACATCTCACAAACTCTCTCAAGAACACTCAAGAAAACTTCCTCCCTCTCCACTCAAAGATCTCGAAATTTAGGAAGCATTCAAGAGGAAATTCCACAAATTCTTCATCTAAGGTAAGATTATGTTTGGATCTATGACTTAGATTCTTTTTGTCATCAAAATCTTTTCCTAATCCATGCAAAAATCGTGATCTTACCTCTTAGAAGCATACCAAACTCGAGATCTTCAAGAAAAGGGTGCTAAGGCCAAAAATCACCAAGTTTTCTTCCATCTCTTCTTCAAAAACCGAAATCACACCCTAAGGTGAGCTTCATACCCCCTATTTTCTGTTTTTATGAGTTTTGTGGGGGGGGGAGGGGGAATACAAGTGAAAGTGTAGATCTATATGTGTTTTTGTATGCCTTGTATGATTCTATGCTTATGTGGGTGTTTTTGTGTGTTTATAATGTTGGATCTAGTCATTAACCCCTAAAAATCGAGATATACTTTATGTTAAATGATACTAGCATCAAATATATTTCTACATACCAAGTGTTCCAAGAAAAATAGCTAAATGGCTTAATAACATTTTATTTGGGGTAAAAACTCAATTTTTGGACATAAAAGGTTAAAAATATAAAGTTAAAGGGCCCAAAATGACATATCATGAATTCTAATGGATGAGGAGTGTCAAAACAGTTTCAATAAAATATTTTCTGGAAATATACTCTTTTGGAGGATTAAAAATATAAATTTCAAGCTTAATGGGCTAAAAATGACAATTTCGGCCCAATAGGGCCCATTATGCGAAATTTTCTGTTTTGGAGGGCCAAAACTGTGTTTTTCTGTAAAACAGTGGACTACTAGTGTTCCAAGTACTTTTCAAAGGTTTAAAATGCTTTTCAAATTTAAAAAGGACCAAAGTTGCAAAAAAAATTTCCAGTTTGGGCCAAAATTGTAAAA
The DNA here is from genome assembly GCF_051521515.1 of Lactuca serriola. NCBI lineage: Eukaryota > Viridiplantae > Streptophyta > Magnoliopsida > Asterales > Asteraceae > Lactuca > Lactuca serriola. The sequence continues at coordinate 28,191,770 of NC_136412.1, read as the reverse complement.
AACTGCGAAAAAGAGGGGTTATAACCGAGAAAACTGCATTTTTAGGGACTTAAACTGTTTTCAATGAAAAATATGCTGAAAAATATTAATTTCAATAATTTTTGGTGTTAAAATGTCAAGAAAAACGATTTAAGGACCAAACCGGAAAGTTATTTAATTAGAGGGTTGAAAAAGTAAATTTTACAAACAATGAGGGGCTGAAAACAGAAAACTTTCAAGGCTAATTCAATACACGCAACTTGATCAAATATTGGCACCGCGACTACCGACGAAATACAATACACGACAATACCAAAAAAATCGTTGTTAAACGAATTGGTTCGGTCTCGAACCAATAAAAATCCAAAACTACTAACGCGACGATAACTCGATTCATACAAGTAACATTTGGGAATTCAATACACACGTGAGAGTGCACAGACGTCTACGCACCATCTTTGGGCCCCAAAGTGTAAAATCTTGTTTGTTGGGCCTAGCTAGCCCAATGACCTGATCTTAAGGCCCGAAGACTTCTACCTTACGAGGTGTTGGGTCTTACATGATCTAGCACAGCGTAAAAGGACTTTCAATGGCTTGTATACTATTGGTCCCCAAGGGTCCTTTGGTATTGCTAGTAAAGTCGGTATTTCATGTGAGGCGGGTCAAGGGCCCCTCGTACCTTTTTTTTATCCCCAACCGGTTAATGGTGTCATCAGGGTCTTCGTGTCCTCTTTCTCTTCGGATGTGGGGAAGTCAGGGCGATTGGATAACATGATTAGTACGGACGACGCCTACGGGATCGTTAGTACAGTTATAGACAGGTCGTTTGTGTAACGCGTGTTTATAGCAATTAATCATGCGCAAAAATAATCCAACGTCGCCTGGGATTAATAACTTCACACGCTGCAATGGTTTTATTCTTAACTTCATGGAATTCAAGAAATTAGGAAAACATCGGGTTTTCCTAGGGTTTTACAATACACACGGTTTTCAAAATGTACACAATTTTGATGAACATTTTTTTACAACTATAGAAACAAACAAGCATACTTATGGATCTTCACAAATGTTTTCAAAAGCTCTTTTAAGAAAATATCGGATTTTCTGGTAGTTTTCAGAATGATACAAAACATCGCTTTTCAAATACCGCTTATGAACTCACCAACATTTCGCATGTTGATGTTTTTCAAAATACTTGTATTCTCAGGGAACCAGTGAATCAAAGGAAAATGTACTCAGTGATGGCTTGCAGTTTACTTATTAACGAATCGAACAAGTTATTTTTGGGAATGTAATGTTTAAACAATGTACTTCATGTAAACTTTATTGGTTGTACTATATTAATGCATGGTGACGAATGTTGTTACGTTTCATATATATTCAATGTTATGGTATTCAATTAAGTCACGACAGCCCTCAGACGTTTCCGCCGTCTGGTTCGGGGGTGTGACAATAATAATGCTCAGGTGCATTCCTAACTCTTGTGGAACGCCTCAGAGGTACAAGCACATCAACTGGCTCAACAGGAGTTTCCTCCTCAAGTTGAGGGCTAGGGTTTGAAGTTCCTTCACCACTTGACTCTTGAATTTCTTCAAGATCAATTTGCCTCCCACTGTTTCCTTGGCTTATAAACTCTCTTTCTTGAAAAACTCCTCTTCTTGCTACAAAGACCACATTATCACTAGGTCTGTAGAAGAGGTAACCAAAGGATTGTTGTGGGTAGCCGATGAAAATACACCTCTCGCTTCAGGGTTCGAGCTTGTCATGAGTCTCGCGTCTCACGAAAGCCTCGCATCCCCAAATCTTGATGTGGTCTAGTTTAGGTACTTTACCAGTCCACATCTCGTGAGGAGTTTTGGCAACTTTCTTTGTAGGGACTAGATTAAGGATATGGGCGGCAGTCTCTAAGGCATACCCCCAGAATGAGATTGGTAGCGAAGCTCGACTCATCATGGAACGAACCATATCTAACAAGGTTCGATTACGCCTCTCACCCACACCATTCAACTGTGGTGTCCTGGGAGGTGTCAATTGTGAGACAATCCCACATTCCCTAAGATAGTCAAGGAACTCTGAACTAAGATACTCACCACCACGATCGGATCGAAGTATCTTAATGTTCCTGCCCAATTGATTCTCGACTTCCTGTTTAAATTCCTTAAACTTCTCGAAAGTCTCTGACTTATGCTTGATTAGGTAGACATATCCATATCTACTGTAATCATCAGTAAAAGTCAAATAATAACGATTAGCATCCCTTGTGGCATGTTTGAATGGTCCACACACATCCGTGTGTACAAGATCCAACAAACCCCCCCTCTCACACGAGCCTGTGAAGGGTGACTTTGTCATTTTTCCAAGTAAGCATGATTCGCAACTATCATCTGACTTTAGGCCAAATGACTCCAAGACTCCATCCTTTTGGAGTTGGCCTATGCGTTTCTTGCTTATATGTCCAAGGCGACAATGCCATAATGATGCTTTATCCAAGTTATTATTATTAATAGAATCAATACACAAAACATTATTTCCTAATTTATCTACAACAGATACAGCTTCATACACACCATCACAAGGTAATGCTTTGAAATAAAGAACATTATTAAAGAAAGCATCAATAGAACCAACTTCATTATTAAACGAAAAGGTAAACCCTTGTTTGTACAAAGCATGAAAGGAAATAATATTTCTTGCCATTCCTGGCGAATAACAACATTTATTCAAGTCTAAATTAAACCCACTACTTAGCGATAAAGTATAAACTCCAATCTTGGTGACAGGTGAAGCTTTCCTATTCCCCATGATCAATTTTATTCTTCCTTGCTCCACATTCTCACTTCTTCTTAGTCCCTGCAAGTCACAACAAATATGAATACCACAACCGGTATCAAGGACCCAAGATTTAGAATGAGGTGAGTTATTAGATAAGATAGTGTAAATACCTGCATGGTTGGGTTTAACTTTCCCATCCTTTACATCATGCTGGTACTTTGGGCAGTTCCACTTCTAATGAGATTTTTCATGGCAATAGAAGCATCCAGCCTCTTTTGGGTCAGAAGAAGGAGTGATGAAACCTTTCTTGGTTCCACTTGAAGAAGAGCCATCAAGGGTCTGACCCTTGGTACCTTTCGAAGATCTCTTTCTTTTCTTCCCTCGACTTTTCCCGATTACCAAAACCGGAGTAGAGTTTGGAGTAGGAGTGTTAACAACCGACTTCCCCTTAAGACCTGTTTCTGCGGTCTTGAGAAGTCCCTGAAGTTTGCTGAGTGTGACCTCTTCCTTATTCATGTGATATGTCATGCGGAATTGATCATAGCACGATGGTAAGGAGTGCAAAATGATATCTATTGCAAGATCCTCAGGGAAGTTCACATTAAGCTTCAGTAAACGATCCACATACCTTTGCATTTTCTGCATGTGGCTCGTGACGGATTCCCCGTCCTGTTATCATGGAGCAGATGATTTCATACCTCTCTTGTCGTGCACTTTGATGGTATCTTTCCATCAGATCTTGGTGCATTTCATAAGGGTAGAAATCCTCATAAGACTTTTGGAGTTCCGCTGTCATCGTGGCCATCACGATGCAAGCCACTTTCGTAGCATCCCTTTCATGTGCCCGGAAGTCAGCGATCTCCTGAGGAGTTGCAGTGGTCTCATCAATCTCCTTAAGTTCCTTATCAAGGACATATTCTTTGTCCTCGTAGCGGGTAATCATCCTGATGTTTCTGATCCACTCATTGAAGTTGGATCCATCAAAGGTGACTTTCCCACACAAGTTCATAAGGGTAAAGGAGCTATTAGGGTTAGAGCCAGAAGCAACATTGTTTGAAGACATCTGAAAGAAATGGACAAGATTAGTTTAGATATTAGGAGAGTCCTTAATAAAACACCCAAATGTAATATTAAGGCTAGGATCCAATCACAATATATTATAACTTGGAAGAGGTATGCCGTAATCCAAGCTATAACATATTTGAAAGGTAGGTGAATGACGATTCACCAATTTCCAACACGAAAACCGAAATATTAGATATTAGGTTTTTTTGATTGGTTCTTAGAAATTCCTAGATTCTTTGAGATTCAATGAACCTTTCAAAGGCATGTTTCAATCTCGAGTATGCCCTCCAAGTTTTGTGACTGGGATGCCGAGGATCACAAAACGAGGTGTGAAGTAACCATGCAAATCACTTGGTACCCTTAAAGTTTATCACTCAATCGATGTGCCGGTAAACCACACACGCTCCATCGATACTATAATAAACCTTAAGTCACCCTTTACCTACCTTGTTAAGTCCAAGTTAGTGTGCCGGTTAACCACACATGCTCCACCAACGACTTAAACAAAGTGTAAAGTGTAATTTCATGGATTAGCACCTTATTCACATTTTTCCTAAAGTAACTAAGATTGGGAATTTAATAAAACATTTAGTTACTTTATAATATTCATCATACTTTTAATGAGAATTTGTAAGTCCTTGTCTTACCCGTTCGGCTAACGACCCTCCACCGGTCAAGCAAGCGGTGGGTGAGAGTGGACACCCATTAAGTTGCCATTTTATAGGCAACAACCTTATACCCACCTTATAGACCGGCTTCGTGAATGAGGCGTACTAGCGGTAAAACGACTTTGTTCTTATACATATATATATATATATATATATATATATATATATATATATATATATATATATATATATAATTAAATCATAATAATATAAGTATAAGGGTTGAATTTTAACTTTTTAAAATTCTAAGGGTTGGAACTAAAGTTTAACTTGACTTTACTTGTTCCAAAACTTGAGGGCAAGTTTTGTAAACTTTCAAAAACTTTTCATTTCTTGTAACTTATGAGTTTATTAGAGTAATAAAATGAAGACTCTTCATTTTTCTAACTCTTGTGTTCATTTAATGGTTTTTAACTCAAGTGACTTTTGGTTTTCCATAACTTGAGGACAAGTTATGGATACCATTAAAACACATTATGATCAAGAATTAAACTACCACATAGGTTACAAATAATTCCTATGATCATCTAAACATCATAAGAACAAGAACATGAATATGAACACTTTCATGAATCAAAATCACATTTAAAACTTTGTAATTTTGATAACTAGTTGTTGTAAATGAATTAGCAAGACATTACGCCAACTAAAACAAGTTTTCAAGTACCAAAACAGTTTAGGGTAATGTTTCTAATCCATTTCCAGCAACTTAAGTCGAAAATCTAGACTCTGTCGACCCTACTTGCCGAGTGCATGAACCTACTCGCCGAGTAGGTTGAAGATACAAGTGAACTCGACGAGTCCCCCCATGGACTCGCCGAGTCCAGCAGTCAGACAACAAGTTTTTCGACTTTCTCCATAATATTGCAACAAGTATCAAACAAACAAGCCTAGGCTCTGATACCACTGATGGGTTTTGAGCATTCTAACACTTCCTAAGTGTACATGCAACCCTAATAAACCTTGGATCTATGTTTGTCTAAGATACATGCAAATAATTATTTTTCCAAGGTTCATATCCTAACTAGCATGGCATGGGGAACATGAATCAAATAAAGTTAGTAGAAATACTTACCTTGAAGTTGTAGTTGATTGCTTGGAGTTTTAGAGCCTAGCACCAATAGTGTGGATGCCTCAAGTGGAAATCACAAATCACCACAAACTTGGAACTTTGAGAGAATAGTCACTACTATCTTGAAATCGGCCCTCACCTCAACAAGTGTCAACTAGTGTGATTTCAAGAACCAAAGCCTCCTTTATATAGTGTGATGGATTAGGGTTACTTCCATGTAAACCCTAATACCCATGTCTCTTCATTTCCATGAGATCCATGGGTTAAAGCTCCATGGAGTATCCATGGACTTTTCCCATGCGAGCCTAGCCCATTCCAAATAAGCACTAGCCCACACTATATAAATATAGAAGCCCATATTTAATTAGTAATATCTTTGATCTCTAAATTAATCCTAGATTAATTATAGATCACTACTAATTAAATAATATGATCTTATATTAATATATTAGAACTTATAATATATTAATAAATCATAACTTGTACTATTCTCAAATATTATCCATAAATTGTTCGGGTGAAGTGCAACCCAAATGGACCATGCCGGGTCGGGTCAAGTACATACCAAATATAGTTATGGACTTAGACACTATATCCAACAGTTATATACACTAATAGTACACATATATGTGTTATTATATGTTTATTAGGATCTGTTTGTGCTCGGGATTCCACTTGGCATACCTTACATCTTAAAACAATCTCTTAATCGAACTACTCACTGCAGGTGAGTTCATACCCCTACAATGAACCTTTTACTTGTTTTTAAAATGCTTTTAGGGGGGGGGGGGGAGGTATAAGTTGAAACACAATTGAATTGTTTTCAGTTATACATTGAATTCTTGTAAACATGAGAACTTTACTGCTTTCAAACACTATTAAACTTCATTTCAAAACCCTTTTAAAATTACTTATAAAACTCTTTACTTTCAAAATCATATTCATATAGATATTTAAGTATAAATATGCTTTAATGGACTTAGGACTATTGTTAATAACCTTGACTCATGTTCCTTGTTTGGTTGTGGGCTTAGGGTAGGATACACTGGTCCGATTGTCGATTAACTCATAATTATACATGCTAAATACCTATAGGAATATTAAATCTTTCCTTTAAAGTTATACTTAACTCAATTATACAAGCTGAGTAATGGAGTCTTTTCTACATTCAGCTACAAAACAACCATACTAGTAAACTATAATAGGTATAGTTTAGAGGAACACATACATATACAAGTACAAGTAGAATACTATACATATACAATTACAAGAAGAATACTATACATATACACGTACAAGAAGAACTTATACAATTACAAGAATAGGAAGGAACATAAACATATACATATACATTTACAAAAGGAACATATACAATTATAGAAGGAACATATACATTTACAAAAGGAACATATACATTAACGAAAGGAACGTATATGTCATAACTAGAACAAGATAACGATAATGTGGGATACTACTTCATGACACATCAATACACTTGCAATGTCACGTTTTGTAACCAGAGTCTCCTGGAGGGAGAGCGGACATTGTGTGTATAGATCTATATGGGACTGATAATCCCACACCTTGCTGCTAGCTACAGTGGGACCTATCGGTCTACGGGTGACAAATGTCACATATTCAGTTCGGTGCCAGGTCGTCATGTTTTACAGTAGTCAATCAGCATGGTTACAACCTTATCACATTTTACCTTAATTTAACTAATTGGTTATTAAGGTAGTTAGCGCGTTAGTAGTTATTTTATACAATATTACTGCACACTTTCATTTTCCCATTACATTCATTTAGTGATATTCTCACATAAAAGGAAATGCAAACTATTTTCTAGAAAAAGATAGTTATAAACTTGGGAAAACATACATTTTTACAAATGAACAAACACATAAAACAATCGGGTCTTGGTAGAAGACTACTTTCCATTTTAGTAGAAAATATAGGATTTTCTAGGAGTTATACAAACGGTTTTCATTCAAACACTTACAAACATTTTCATCAAGCTAATACCAACATTTGACACTAAAATACTTACAAACTCACTAGCTTAAATGCTGATCAACTATTTCAAAATAACTTGTATCCTCATGTCACCAGTAGACAGGTACATATGGCCAGATTTTGCGAAGATGGAGCTTATTAAAGACTCGTCTTATTATTTTGTTATACATTCATTTTTGGTGTCATTTAAACTTTACAAGAACACATGTATCAACTATTATTATTAATGCAATGTATGTTGTTGCTTGATTTACTATTGGGGTGTGACAGATTGACATCAGAGCATTGTTCACTACTAGAAAAAAGGCCTTTTACGACGCGCAAAATACGACGCTCATTGATCTATGTTACGCAAAGGAGAGTGACATTAGAAAAATGTCATCTCTTCAAAAAATTTAAGGATAGAAGACACGCATTATTGCGCGCCCTTAAATTAGTGTCTAAAAAAAACACAAAGGGCACCTATAATAAAATGCGCGTCGTCTAAGGATGTCGCGTTATATTTTTTAATGGAACGCGCGTTCCATCCTTTAATAGTGGGGGAAAGGGGGAAATGAAATTCTGAAAAAATTAAAAACCCCTCCTTCCTTTTTTTCTCCTTTCCCTCTTGCCCAAATTATGAACGCTCCTTCCTTACTGCCGCATACTTCTTCCCCCACTTACTTCTACCCACTAGAACCACCATATCTCCCACTCGATGTTGAAATTGTTAGAAAAAACCCTAATTATACTCTCAAGTCTCAATATTAGGAATGTGAATCTTGATTCTCGTTTGTTTCAGATTCCCCACAGATAAATCGAAAAACACACAGATGAAGATCCGTAACTTTGCTCCATTAGCTTCCCGATTGAATCTCGTCATCACCTTTGAAACTTCTGCGTTAGAGACCCAGGTAATCAATTTAATTTTCATTCCTTCACATATCTTTTTCTAGTTTTGAATGATTTGGCGGTTCTTATGTAAAAATTTGGACCGTATCCTGCAAAAAAAATTGGGCATATTTGAATAGAAAGCGGATCTGAATCTAGCACTCTCGATATGATTATCAGGCTCAAAGGAGTGGGCGTCGTTAGGAAGGTTGTCATGGGTCGCTAAGGGCACTAAACACCGCCCGATATCTTCTGCTAAAGGGGTCGCCAGCCAAGTCTCGCCAGCAGCTTAACGAGAAGAGAGAGAGAGAGAGAGAGAGAGAGAGAGAGAGAGAGAGAGTGAGAGGAATAAAGATGTTTAGGCCTTCATAGTGGTAACTTCCATCCCTAAATCGAATTATGTTCTTCTGTTTTTTTACTTCTCGATTTATTATGTTAATCCATTGTGCATCTCTATTGTTTTTGTTTTTGTTCATATTTCAATGAATTATCCACTCCTATACTCCATTTTTGTGATTTATGTGTTTGATTTCTGCAATTTACCTTTGTCTTTCCATGGTGTTTAGACGAACACCAAGTGTTCGATGAAATTCCCCAGATATCATTAAGTCTTTAGCACCTATTACATATGTTTTATGAAGTGAGAAATGCTTCATTTGATAATATTCACATGTATTTTTATGTTTTTAATAATTTGTGCTATGTGCCACTATATGACTACATGTGTGATTTAACTATATGCATTCAATTGTGGGTGTTGCTGCACTCAATGGTAAGATATTCTTGAAATTTTAATCCATTGTTACATTTTTTCATGTTAATTTAATGGTTGATGGCCAAAGATGTTTTTATTTTGTCAAATTTAGGGCACATCTGGTTTGTGTTTTAACCAATGGATGGAATTTAGTTCCATTGCAATCATTTAAAAGACCAAAATACCCCTTTGTATGTATAATGATTAACCAAAAATCTTAAATTAACTATTTTTTGTGCAAATGATTTTTCAGTCAAAGGCAAATTTGAAAATGGTGATCTGTTCTATTATATATATATATATATATATATATATATGTTTCTTATTTGTTAGAAATTTTCTAACAGTGGCAACTGTGTCATTTAACAGAGCTGATGTATTGAGAGAAAACATAGAAGCAGTGTTTGCAGCTTGTGATGCAGCTCATGGAAGATGGGCAAAACTTCTTGGTGTTCGTGCTCTTATGCAATGGATTGTATTTTTTGTATATGGTATTTTATTTCTATTATGAGAGATTAAATGCAAATTTAATTTATAAATTAATAAATATATAAATATATATTTTTTTAAAAAAAATTAAAATTACGATACGCAAAAATGTGTGTCGTCTTCATTTATGACATGGCCTTTTCTTGATGGAGGCTTCCTTGATACGCATTGCGTGTCATAAACACGTGCGTCGTAAAGTTACGACACACAAATGCGTGTCGTCTTCCTTTATGACAGGGCCTTCCTTGATACGCATTGCGTGTCATAACCGCGCGTCATAAATGCGCGTCGTCTCTCTTTATGACAGAGCCTTCCTTGACGCGCATTTGCGCGTCGTCTGAGCGTTTTACGACGCGCAATGAGCGTCGTAAAAGGCCTTTTTTCTAGTAGTGGTTTATAGTGAACTAAGTGTATCAACCCATAAAAGATATACAAACTATAAATGAAATGAGATTAAAACACTCTGACCAAGAATTATACTTTTTATATAATAAAGTATTTAACTAAAATATACATACATGCATTCATACTAGGATCAGTATCATACTACAGCAGAACAAAAGTATTGTGATTGTTGAACAATACAAGCGGACTTGGGGATGTATGGTCAGTTCTGGGAATGACATAGCCTGATCAACTATGTCTATCCGAGAAGTGATTAGCATATGCCTGGGAATGGTTGTGTACAAAAACCACTATGTTTTCGTGTGTGTGTGTGTGCATTTCATTTTTGGGAACTCGATTGGTATGTGGGTGTTCATCCCCATAAATCGATTTGTATATGGGTGTTCCAACAAAATTCAAAAATCAATTATGCACTCCAGATAAAAGGATAACATAAGAAAGAAAGTCGGTGAGTTGGTGGTCACCAGTTTTAATCGTAGTCACTTCTTCCGATAATGTATATATGTATTCTTGACTGTGTTCTTGAGTTTTGACAAATAAACCCAAAAATCAAGGTGGTGGAGAGAAAAGGTGAGTATTTTCTTTTTCCTTTTTTTTTTAATCTTCTATAATAATAAAACTGAAAAAGAAAATATCAAGGGCAAAATCATCATTATAAAAAAGTTAAAACCAAATTGAACCAAACTCGCAACAAAATGAAAAATTTGGACCTCAGGTGATAGTCCAAACATTTTTGAACCAAAGTGACAATTTTCAGATAAACATAAGGACCATTCGTGCAATTTTGTGTTTTGATTTTGTGACTTGTAAGAAATGAGAAACTAAGATACAAAGATTTAGAGAGAGAATGAGAAATTACGATTTTAATGGATCAGAATTTATTTGATATCAGTCGACCGTGATGTATGTTAAATTGATAATGGTTAGCGAGAGGCCAAACAAGAACAGTGTTGTTGTGTGAAAGGCAAAAGAACATAGCCCTCTCAAAATTTGTTTCCTTCTTTACGAATTCCAAATTTCAAGTTCCAAACATATCAACAAACCTCTCTTTCGAAAAAAAACATATCAACGAACCTACAATATTAAAACACGGTTAATCAGCAAATGGGCCCTAGAAAGATCGAAAGTTGTGGGTCATCGCTCAACTCGTCCTGCTATTGAGTCGGACCTTCTGTGGGGTCAAATTTGATAACCGCATAAAACTCATTCAGTCGACCTTGATGAATGTTAAATTAATAACGGTCAGTGAGAAGTCAAACAAGAACATTGCCGTTGTATGAAAGGCAAAAGAACGTAATCCTCTCAAAATTTGTTTCCTTCTTTGCGGATTCCAACGTTTCAAGTTCCAAACATATCAACAAACATCTCTTTTAAAAACAAGCATATCAACAAACCTACAATATTAAAACAAGGTTGATTAGAAGTTGGGCCATATAAAGATCGAAAGTTAGAGGTCATCACCCAACTTGCCCCGCTATTGAGTTGGAAAGTTGGGCCCTATAAAGATCAAAAGTTGTGGGTCATCATCCAACTTACCCTGCTATTGAGTCGGAGCTTCTGCCGGACTAAATCTGATAACCGCGTAAAACCTCATTCTCGAATAAATTACCAAGTATTTTATAATTTTTGATATAAAGAAAATTAATGAATTTTATAAATAAATCAGAATTTTAGGAATTTATTAGAAATTTTAAAAAATAAAATATTAAAGCTATCTCGAAAGAAAAATAAATGACCAATAAATCTCTTAAAAAAGATCAAATAATTTAACGAAAAAAAAAACTTTATAGATTATAAGAAAAGTTTAGTTTCATACCAAAAAATCACAAAATATAATTAAAAGAAAATTCACAATCCCAATAAATTCAAGAACCCCAAGAAAAGTAGCACGTGAAAACACCACGGATCTGCACAAACCCACACGTTAATGTCCCTGAACTCCCAAAACCCCCAACCCAAAATTTAAGAACCCCAAGAAAAGTAGAAAACGCTCATCGATCTTCAAGCTTCCTGCTCCGGTCTGCAGATCTGATAATTAAGTTCCCCTTATCTTCAAGCTCAAGTTTTTTTTTTTTTTTTTTTTTTTTTTTTTTTTTCTACCGGAAATGGCCGACTGGGGACCAGTGTTGGTGGCGGTGGTGCTGTTTGTGCTTCTAACGCCGGGACTTTTGTTCCAGTTGCCAGGTCACAACAGGGTGGTGGAGTTCGGAAACATGCACACCAGTGGCGCCTCCATTATTGTTCACGCCGTTATCTACTTCGCCGTCCTCACCATCTTCCTAATCGCCATCGGCGTTCACGTCTACGCAGGCTAGGTATGCCGTTGCTTCTCAATTGTCATTCAATCACTCCACTGGTTTTCACTTTCTTCATTATAAATTACATTTAACCCCTGTGTTTTCTGTTTATTGGATTTTTACACCCCTCGTTTATGTAGATTTGCTCTTTCATGAATTATATGTATCGTTTAAAAATCATTGGTACAAAATTTTATTTATACCAAATTACCAATAATAGTATACAAATAATTGTAATTTCGGATACTTGGTTGTATCTTATAACTCCTTTGTTGGGATAAAAATTATAAAAATGGTTCCTCAAACTTGCAATATACCTAATAGAAAACTATGGTCTATATTTACAAAACAAATTACAATATTTGTGATATTTACTCTAACAGTCCCTGGCAAAAAATTATGTACAAATATGGTCCTTCTATCTTACAAAACGTCTTTATTTCAGAGAAAATTACAGAAATGGTCCTTACATAGAAAACAAATTACAAAACCGTCCTTATTAATTTACAGATTATTTTTACAGGAATGGTTCCTATATTCCAAAAAATTACATAAATGGTCCCTTCCTGATAACAAATTTATAGAAATGGTTCCTATGTTTCATAAAAGTCTAGATATAGTCCCTGAATATCAGAAAATTTACATACATGATCCCTATGTTTCACAAAGTTATAGAAATGTTCCATGCTTTTCACAAAACTACAAAATAATCCATACCAAAAGCAAAATTACAGAAATTACCCCTACATTTTACATAACTAAAGAAATAATCATTGTCTAATAATAAATTTACAGAAATATTCCAAAGAACATTTAAAAGAATTTAAAGTTTAATAATGTACCCTTATGATCATGGTTTATACTTGAACAAATGGTTTTCAATCAATTAATAATCGTGACTTTTATGCATTTTTTAGCCAAGCAAGTAACATTATGTTATGCTAAACTACTATTCGTGATGATCTAAAGTTAATTTTTGGAAAATGTTTTGATTATGTAAGTCCACAAAAATGACCTAACAGATTAACTGGAATACGGCATTCATATGTACCATAAATTTATGGAAGAAAGAGGTTTAGATACTAGGTGAGGATCACAAAAAAAGGAAGATGAATTATCCTATGAAATAACAAGTTAGGATTAGAAGAAAAGTAGCATATTAATACTCTTGGTGACAAAAAAAACAATAAAAATTATGTGGAGCACAGAACCAGCCCACTAGTTGTTATCCAAACATCAACTTGTGCAACGGAAAATGACATGATATAATTGTGAGATGCATTAGCCATTCAAAATACTAATTTTTGTTTGGTTTCAGGTTGTGTAGCGGGAGATTTGGATATTATATAATTTCAATTCATTAAAGATCACATATTTTATGAAAAAAACTTTAACTATTTGGCGTCCTATTATGATTGAATGGTATTTATTTTCTTCGGTTTAGTTCATACCGTCAACTTGGTTAAGTTGATGACAACTCCTAATACCGCTATGCCAAAGACTATTTTATAATATTTTCATTATTTTGATCTTGACTTTTGTGGTGTCTGGGTTATATATAATAGTGTAGTCCACACCTCCTTGCTTATATTAGATCATAATATTAATCTCTATTACTACTTGCAAAACTGACAATAACAGGTACTAGTGGTCGCGGTATAATTTTTTGACAATATTAGTGGTTATTTGGAACAAAAACGTATGGCAGTTAAATCTCTATTCATACTTGCAAAACTGACAATAACAGGTAATAGTGATTGCGATATAACTTTTTGACAATATTAGTGGTTTTTTAAAACAAAAAAATATGACACTTAAATCTTTATTGGTACTTGCAAAACTGACAATAACATGTAATAGTGACCGCATTATAACTTTTTGATAATATTAGTGGTTTTTTAGAACAAAAAAATATGGCAGTTAAATATTTATTGATACTTGCAAAACTGACAATAACAAGTAATAGTGGCCGCGATATAACTTTTTAACAATATTATTGGTTTTTTAAGAACAAAAAAGTTATGCAGTTAAACCGAATATTGACCAAAGTATAATGGCTTTTATGTTATTAATCGCGAATGGTATACCATTTTATTGCAAAATGGTATACCATTTGAGATTAATAACATAAAAATCATTATACTTTGACCAAAATTCGTTTGAACTGCTTACTTTTTTTGTTCTAAAAAAACCACTAATACTGTCAAAAAGTTATATCTCGACCACTATTACCTGTTATTGTCAGTTTTGCAAGTACCAATAGATATTTAACTGTCATGTTTTTTTGTTCCAAAAAACCACTAATACTGTCAAAAAGTTATATCGCAAACACTATTATTTGTTATTGTCAGTTTTGCAAATATCGATAGAGATTTAACTGCCATATTTTTTTGTTCTAAAAAAACTACTAATACTGTCAAAAACCTATATTGCGATCGCTATTACTTGTTATTGTCAGTTTTGCAAGTAACAATAGAGATTTAACTGTCATATTTTTTTATTCTAAAAACCACTAATACTATCAAAAAATTATATCGCGACCACTATTATCTGTTATTGTCAGTTTTTTTTGCAAGTACCAATAGAGATTAATATTATGATATAATATAAGCAAGGAGGTGTGGACTGCACTATTATATATAACATGGGCACGACAAAAGTCAGAGGTCAAAATAATGAAAATATTATAAAATGATCATTGGTATAGCGGTATTAGGAGTTGTCATCAACCAAATTGACAGTATGAACTAAACCGAAGAAAATAAAGGGACGTTTGGGATTACTTTTAAGTGCTCCGTTAATAATCGTGACTTTTATGCATTTTTTAGCCAAGAAAGTAACATTATGTTACAAAAAACTACTATTCGTGATGATCTAAAGTTAATTTTTGGAAAATGTTTTGATTAACTGGAATATGGAATTCATATGTACCATAAATTTATGGAAGAAAGAGGTTTAGATACTAGGTGAGGATAAAAAAAAAGGGAAGATGAAATTATCCTACGAAATAACAAGTTAGGTTTAGAAGAAAAGTAGCATATTAATACTCTTGGTGACAAAAAAAACAATAAAATTTATGTGGAGCGCGGGCCAGCCCACTAGTTGCTATCTAAACATCAACTATTGCAACGGAAAATGACATGATATAATTATGAGATGCATTAGCCATTAAAAATAATCATTTTTGTTTGGGCGTTCATCCATCCAAAGACTTTATTAATAATTGACAATTATACCATTTACTTGATTGTATAGTGTATTTTAATTTAATTTAATTATTCCTACGCTTTTTAGAAGCTGGGTTGTTTCAGTTTCCAAACCAAGACGCAACCCATAACGCTTTTTAGAAGCTGGGTTGTTTCAGTTTCCAAACCAAGACGCAACCCATAACACGTTCATGAGGCTCAAATCTTTCTCCTTTTCGCTGCAATCTAATGAATTCAATTGGAATGTAGTGACCGGCAGCTATGCTTCACATTTCCCTGAAAATTATGCTGGTTCCACCTGTCATCAATCGGTTCTATATTTCCGGCAAAACACTAGCAGCACTGGCGGCAACGAACCAGTTATGGATCCTCCTTTTTCCCTAATTTGGATTTTCCGACGGTTGTTCCCTTTTCGCCGATTTCTCATATCCATTACCATTACGCCGATGTAGAAGCAACCTGAATGTGCGTGACATTTCCGGGTTGGACCAGAAGTTGTTTGTGAAGTAGTTTGTTAAGTTTGTAGGATTTTATTTCGGAGCCCAGATGATGCAATTGTTTAGCAGATTGATGTTCAATAGCTTCTGTATATCGTCCACTAAAATGACGTCTGTGTCAAGGTAGATAACACGCCTAACACACTCGGGTCAAGTATTTTATCCAAATAATTTAGGGCGTGGTTCAAGGGGTTCTCGAGGGCCACACAAAATCTTTGCGGAAAATTTAGGGCGTTTTGGTACTTCAGACAAACATACACACATAGGGCCGAAGGTGGTTTTCTTAGAACAAAAAAAATATGGCAGTTAAACCGAATATTGGCCGAACTATAATGACTTTTATGTTATTAAACGCAAATGATATACGATTTTATTGCTAAATATGATATTGTCGGTTGGAAATAATCTAACTATCGTGAATCACTATCACACAATAATTACAAAACACGTATCCAAAGATCTCATAAATCCAAAATATGGATATATTTTTAAACGTATAATATGACCAGCTCTAACTATGATTCTGATTGTTATTATAATCCCTTAATATAATTCAAACAACCCTTAAATTAATACTTTTATAGTAGTTTTTCGGAGGTTCCAATGCTTGGTTCCTAGTATTAATCGCCATGTCTTGTTTTATTCAACAAACAACACTATCTTATTTTTCAAAACATCACAGCTCCAATTTTAGAACCAACAACACACACCCACTTATGTAAAATATGGGAGCTCAAAGAAAAAACCTTAAACCTACCCTAATGCCACCACCCAAACAATCAACAACCCTACAATTCCTCTTCGATCTTGATTCAAAATGTTGCACGAGTCAAAACGATGATAAAATCATTCAATCTTTAGATTCTAGAAACGATGAACTTTCAACAATAATCATTTATTGCACTCGGTCTCGTTTGGATGCTCAAGAATTGGCTTTGAAACGACTCAAACTTACACAACTTTTATCGATCATCAAAACATCAGTAAATCCGGTTTCTGATGAAACACTAGAGATTTTGTTGAAGATGGTGGCTTCTAATCTCTTCCGTCCTCTCCCGCCACCATATGTGGGAACATGTTCAGGGGAAGAGGATGATGTCATTGCCGCCCCTTCCGCCGCTTGGGCACACTTGCAAATCGTTTATGATATTCTCCTGCGGTTGATAAATAAGAAAGACGTGAAAGCCCTTCGAGGAGAACACAGTGATGAATCCAGAATATTAAATCCCGGTATGTAGTAACATAGTAATTTTTTTCCTAGAATATGCAACACAATATTATTATTTAAAAAAAAAAAGTTATGGAAAATAAAAACCGACATTTTTCATATTTTTCACAATTATAGACAACGTATACATAATACATTGCCTTTTTTTTTTTAAACTAAAAAGTAATCACAATTTTTGGTATACTTACACATTTAAAAGAATATGTATAATTAATTAATTATAAAATACTTATATTTGTTGTAGTACTTGAGTATAGGTTTGTCGCCGGAGGAACATTTCATTGGTCGGAACTTTGTTCTGAACCTCCTTGCTCTCTTCAACTCCGACGAACCTCGAGAGCGTGACGCCGTGAAGAACATTGTCCACCGGATTTACTCCAAATTCACATTCTACAGATCCTTCATGCGACAAGCAATGATCGACATTTTGTTGCAATTTATTTATGAATCAGATCACCGGCAAAGTGGGATCGGAGAGATTCTTGAGATTTGGGGAAGTATAATCAATGGATTTATGGTGCCATTGAAGGACGAACACAAGGTTTTTTTATCTAGGGTTTTGATTCCGTTGCATAAGCCTAAGAGTATGACGGGTTATCATCGGCAATTGGCGTATTGTGTGTCGCAGTTTGTGCAGAAAGAGGCGGAGCTTGGTGGCGTTGTGATCGGAAAGATTTTGAGGTATTGGCCGGTGACGAATTGTCAAAAGGAAGTGTTGTTGATCGGAGAAATTGAGGAGATTGTAGAGAATATGGATCGGCGGCAGTACTTGAAGGTGGCTCTTCCATTGTGGTCACAAATCGCAAAGTGCATAAACAGTGACAATTCACAGGTAACAAAACAATTCCTTCGAACGATTTTGATTGTGTTATTTTTTACAGTTGAATTTTTAATGGGGCATTTCAGGTAGCTGAACGGGGTCTATATGTTTGGAATAACGAGCAGTTGATGAAGGTGGTGTCAGAAGATATAGAGATGGTTTTCCCATATATAGTTGAAGCGTTAGAAAAGAACCTTACATGCCATTGGAGCAAAAACGTACAAGAATTGACAGAAAATGTGAAGATCTTGCTTCAAGAACTCGACCCAATTCTCTACAAGACATGCGTTGAGATGATCAAGATACGTGAACTCACAGCTCGGTTAGAAGAAAACACCAGAAGGAGGAAATGGGAAAGGATTGAAATGGCAACATTAGCAACAACCAAAAACTAGTCACATGTTGCAAGTTAATTGTATGTGTCCACTAGTTATTCAGATTTTACTATATAGCTTTTTTAACTTTTTCTTTTTTATACTTTTTATAAAAAAATTACTTGATAAATTTATAATTTTTTTTAATAAGAGTTATTTCTTCTTCTTCTTTTTCTAAAACTTTTAAAAAACTTCAGAGAGCTTTTAGTTTTTTTTTTCCTAAAACTTTTAAAGGTATGTTAGAGAGCTTTTACATTTGAAGTTTTTAATTTAGAAAATTCTAAATTAAAAAAAAAGTTTTGTTTGTCAATAGTTTTGAACAATTTTTATTTTAAACAAAAAAATTTATAATCCGAAAACAATTTCAAGTAGATTTTTAGAGTTCTTTAACATTAGCTTTTATGTTATATGTAATTTTATATATTCTAAAAGTTAAAAAAAACTAGTTTTGTTGAATATTTCTACACAAATAAAAGTATAATTTTCGGCTTGCAACTTTCAAATATCGGCTATCACATTTGAAATACTCCATGCTTGACATAATAGAATTTCGTGTATATTTCAAAAATGCTTTCCACCGATAAAATGAGTTATTTACAAAGACTCGTTGTTACAAAGCTCAAATGACAGTAGACCTAGCAAACATATTGTATCGTATCAAAACATTAAATAGGTTGAAAAAAGGTTAACCCTAACTCCAACTCGTTTAATTATAGTTTTGTATCGTGTCGTGTCAACCTCTTTATTTTTGTGTCGAGTTCGTGATGGTTAGCAAGTATGATTTGGACCTTGTAAATGTGTTGCGTTATGTCAGGTTGAAGCTCTAAACATGTTAGAAGAGTATGAGTTTAGGAAATGGAAAAGAAAAAGTAAAAAGCTAGAAAGAGTATGAGTTAGGAAGTAGAGGGCCGAGATCGTAAGGAAGTGAGAGTGGTCGAGTGAGACTGTGAAGTATGAGAGAGAAAAAAAATTAAAATTTTGACCTAGGAGGTGAAGTCGTTTACACATTACAAAACGACTCAATCTAACATTTTTCTTTTATATATGGTTTTGGATTTGAGTCAGTTCAATTTATCTAAAGAATTTAAAAGTTTGTTTGTAAATAATGGATTATTTTCGAGTTGAAATTCTCAACTATAATCTTACTCTTAATTTTCATAATATCTTGTCGTGTCTACTCTTCTAATTTATATGTGATTTTGGATTTGGGTTGGTCAAATCATCTATATACTAAAATCAAAAGTCGATGGAGGTTTTCGATTTATCTAGATAATTTAAAAGCTTGCTTATAAATAAACAAGTTATTTTCGAGTGAAATTCTCAATTGTAATCTTACTCTTAATTTTCGTACCGAGTCGTGTCAACTCATCTAATTTATATATGGTTTTGGATTTGGGTTCGTCAAATTATCTATATATGATATTTTTAAACCTTATACTTCGTAAAATGTCACTTTTACCTCCTCAACTTTGAATTTTCAAAAAAATCACTTGTACCCATTCATTTTCTAAACTTTGGTATTTATGTCATGTACTATATAATCTGGTTTCCTATCTCCCGACACTTTCTACCCATCTACTTTGTAAAATGAAACTTTCCACCCCTTGAACTTTTAAAATGTCGTTTTTACCCCCTAAACTTTAAACTTTCTAAATTGTCACTTTCACCCCTCCATTTTATAAACTTTCGTATTTATCCTCATAGTATATATAATCTAATTTACATATAGTTATTGTCCTTAACTTTGTAAAATGTCACTTTAACCCCCTCAACTTTGAACTTTGTAAAAGCCGTTAACTTAAAAAACTAATTTATTATGTGCTTATTTTTATGTATGTATCGGTGTAAATTCGAGGTGGTCAACATTTCGATGTAAATTTAGAGTTTTTTTCATTTAAATTCTTGCATTTTTATGTATGTTTCATTTAAATTCAATTATCTTTACATTTCGACGTAAATTGAGTATGTGTTCGTCCTTATTTTAATGTATGTTTCCTACTTATACGTTGGGTCACATATAATATGTTTTCATTCAATGATATAAATTAAGTGAAAAGTAGTTCATAACATAATTCCTTATTCACCGAGTCACCGTATTTTGTTTTATATTAGACATGAATAAATAACAAAGTCGATGCATTTTGTTTGGCATGACTTTTGTAACATGCCAAAAATCATGATAAAAATTTTTCATTTTTTTAAACCATTTCCACAAACCATAATATAAATAACCATTTTTTTCAAAAATAAATTCATAAAATTAGAGTATCAAGAATCTCTCAAAACATATATCAACAGTAGGATAAATATGATTATGCGTTTCCCTTCCCACAATCACTAATGGTACTTAAAAAAACAATTATAAACAACTGGGTAACCATGAAGCTTAGTGAGTTCCCCCAAACTACCCATACATAACACAAATACAATGCATACACACAAGGCCTTCAACACATGGCTGGACCGCCACCTGAGCCTTCAG
Organism: Lactuca serriola; assembly: GCF_051521515.1. Classification (NCBI taxonomy): domain Eukaryota; kingdom Viridiplantae; phylum Streptophyta; class Magnoliopsida; order Asterales; family Asteraceae; genus Lactuca; species Lactuca serriola. Next base: position 28,170,779 of record NC_136412.1, on the reverse strand, counting down.
CAGTAAGCTGGAACACTCTCGAGCCTATAACATAAGATAGACCACTCCCTTGGGCCTACACTATCAAATGGACCACCCGGGTATCTTGGCCTTCAGCACAAAACATGACCGCCTCATCCCAACCACAATATGTCGACATATACAAACAATAAACAATAACAAACAAGTACATGTAATCATGCAGATCTACCAATGTGACAACCGTCAATTTCTGGTTAAGTCAAAGTCAAATAAAGTCAACAAGTTAAACCGGTGCACTCAACTAGCTCTTATATGGTAAGGCTTACTCTAAAAATACTAGTGAACAATTCTCTATGTTAATACAAAGTATCATTTAGAGGTTTCATATGTTCAAAAAATCTAAACCCTAAATAGGGTAAGTGTTGTAACGACTCGATAAAACACTATTACATACCCTTCGGGGGTGTATAACATTCATAACGAGGTTTAACGGGGTTTACAAACCTTGCATTAAAAGGCTAAACACTAACAAAGGTAACAAACAAAGTCTCTATTAATCTCTCTTGCTTTATCTCACTCGGGGCATCCCGACCCTTAACTTAGTCAAAAACCACTCGAACAGGAAGATTATTTGAAAAACAGAAATGTAGGGCCGAAGCCACCCTTAGGACCGAAGTACCCTCAGGACCGAAGCCCTAGAGCCGAACCCTCCTTAAGGCCGAAACATCCCTTCGCTTCATGGCGCTTTGGACCGAACCTTCTCTCGGTTCATCTCGCCTTCGGTCCTCGGTTCACCTCATTCTCGCTTCTCACTCGACGAACTTCGCATGTGAGCTTTCTCGGATCGAACCCATCTTCGGGTCTCAACCTTCTTGGACCGAACCTTCGGTTCTAACCCTCAGAACTTCGCAGGTTCGCCTCTTGGTCCCGATTTTTTTACCACTTTTGTGTTTTAAGCCCATTTTAGATGATTTTGACAGGGGGTTTTCACCCAAACTCATATTTTAACATATAAGACCCCATAAATTCATATTTTAATCATATTTTGGGGAAATCTTTACTATAGATAATATATTTTATACAAGACATTATCTAAGGGTTGGTTGACTTTTCCAAGAAATTATGACACCATACCCACTTTATGTCACTATTCACACTTTACCATATCAAATCACTGTCCTTTTATGCATTTTCCAACACCCCTTCATATTTACTTCCACAAAATCCACTTAAGACTCGATATTCTTCACCTTTTTCCCAAAAGTTTCGTTCATCACATTCAAAGATCAAATATAGTCTCTCTCTTTCTCTCTCTCTCTCTCTCTCTCTCTCTCTCTCTCTCTCTCTCTTTCTTTCTCAAATATTCATCCCTGGAACCAAGTGATGGGTTTTGAGCATTCTAACACTTCCTAAGTGTACATGCAACCCTAATAAACCTTGGATCTATGTTTATCTAAGATACATGCAAATAATTATTTTTCCAAGGCTTATATCCTAACTAGCATGGCATGGGGAACTTGAATCAAATAAAGCTAGTAGAAACACTTACCATGTAGTTTTAGTTGATTCCTTGGAGTTTTAGAGCTTAGCACCAATAATGTGGATGCCTCAAATGAAAGTCACAAATCACCACAAACTTGGAACTTTGAGAGAATAGTCACACTTCTCTTGAAATCGGCCCTCACCTCAACATGTGTCAACTAGTGTTCACTAGCTTGATTTCAAGAGCCAAAGCCTCCTTTATATAGTGTGGTGGATTAGGGTTACATCCATGTAAACCCTAATACCCATGTCTCTTCATTTCCATGAGATCCATGGGTTAAAGCTCCATGGAGTATCCATGGACTTCTCCATCCAAGCCTAGCCCATTCCAAATAAGCATAAGCCCACACTATATAAATATAGAAGCCCATACTTAATTAGTAATATCTTTGATCACTAAATTAATCCTAGATTAATTATAGATCACTACTAGTTAAATAATATGATCTTATATTAATATATTAGAACTTATAATATATTAATAAATCATAACTTGTACTATTCTCAAATATTATCCATAAATTGTTCGGGTGAAGTGCAACCCAAATGGACCATGCCGGGTCGGGTCAAGTATATACCAAATATAGTTATGGGCTTAGACACTATATCCAACAGTCTCCCACTTGGATAAGTCTAGTAACTATATTTGCAAGTATAACTTCAGGAACCGATCCGCAATCGTAGCTCTTTAAACTCTGTTGAACTAGAACGCGCCATTTAGATAAGTGATCATATAATCCTCTGTTCTAGATATCAGCCGAACAAACACATGGAACATTGTCTTGCTTATTGTCCAGCATTTGTTTCCCGATTTCCGATTTGTTTGACATAGAACTCAACTGAACACATCAATTTAGTTCTGACCGGGCCCGGTACATAGGTCAAAACAAAATCATCGAGGGGCCCAGATATCAGCTTCTAATCCAAGAAGGAACAGATAAACTTCGACTCATATGTTTGTTCTACCACTCATTGAATTACACACAAAGGCACGTTTTATAACATCGAGTTACCAATGCGTTTACGTACAATCAATGCATAACCAACTTGTAAGTAACAAATCATATCTCTAGGTTTAAAGACTTATATGATATTACCGTCTCACGATCACTCGAGATAAAATTCCATGAAGTGATTCCAGTGAGCGTGGGTTGAGTCCAATGCTCAGAACTTATGAGCACTCATGATTGTTGTAGCCATGTCCAACACCTTAGACCTCTGCAACCAATCATGACAGTCTTGATTCATACCTACTTCCGACATATGACCGACTGTGGAGGTTTGAATAATATGATATACCAAACATAATTATTCTGGAAGTCAAAACATGCAAAAGAAATATAGTAAAAGATCGACAAGAGATAGCAACGCTTTGCTCATAAATAAAACACCTTTTATTCATCATCAAATGTCAATTACACTTTACAAATTTCTGGGTTATCTAACTACTAAAACTTATATCATCCTTCAGACCTATGCTCCGAGCATGCTGGAGATGCTTAACCCTACTCAGTCCCTTCGTGAGGGGATCTGCCGGGTTCTCATCCGATGATATCCTCTTTGCCATGAGGAGTCCTTCTTCAATTCGATGTCTGATAAAATGGTATTTTCTGTCGATGTGTCTGGATCTCCCGTGATCCCTTGGTTCCTTGGCTAAGGCAACCGCACTATTGCTGTCACAGAAAATCTCCATTGGCTCTTTTATAGCTGGAACAACTCCAAGGTCTCCGATGAAGTTCTTTAGCCATATCGCCTCCTTTGCTGCCTCGCTTGCTGCTATATACTCTGATTCACAAGTGGAATCAGCCACTGTCTCCTGCTTGGAACTCTTCCAAGAAATTGCTCCTCCGTTTAGGGTAAAGACCCAGCCTGACTGAGAGCGGAAATTATCCCTATCAGTCTGGAAACTAGCATCACTATACCCTATAACTCTCAAGTCATCACTCCCACCAAAGGTAAGGACCCAGTCCTTAGTCCTTCGCAGGTACTTGAGGATATTCTTTACCGCAGTCCAGTGTTCCTTTCCAGGGTTCGCCTGATACCTGCTAACCATGCTCAAAGCAAAGGCTACATCAGGTCGAGTACACGTCATAGCATACATGATCGATCCTACAGCTGAAACATAAGGAAATCGACTCATTTCTGCTATCTCAGCCTCAGTACTAGGGCTTTGTGTCTTACTCAATCTAGCGTTACACTTAATGGGTAACTCACCTTTCTTGGAGTTATGCATGTTGAATCTTTTCAACACTTTGTCCAAGTAGGTACTTTGACTAAGTCCAATTAGTCTTTTACTCCTGTTTCTCAAAATCTTTATCCCTAGGATATAGGCAGCTTCACCAAGGTCCTTCATAGCGAAACACTTCCCAAGCCAGGACTTTACTTCCTGCAGGGTTGGGATGTCATTTCCTATGAGTAGTATGTCATCCACATACAGTACCAAAAAACTGACTATGCTCCCACTAGCCTTGATATAGACGCAAGATTCATCTTCACTCCTCAAAAAGCCAAATTCCTTGACTTTCTCATCAAAGAAAAGATTCCACCTGCGAGGTGCCTGTTTCAATCCATAAATGGATTTCTCGAGTTTACACACTCTATTAGGGTACTCGTTGCTGACAAAACCCTCTGGCTGACTCATGTAAACATCTTCAGCCAACTTTCCATTAAGGAAAGCGATTTTGACATCCATTTGCCATATTTCATAGTCATGAAATGCAGCTATGGCTAACAGAACCCGAATAGACTTAATCTTGGCTACTGGAGAAAAGGTCTCATCATAGTCCACTCCAGGAATTTGAGAGAAGCCCTTTGCAACCAGTCTCGCCTTATAAGTGTGTACTTTACCATCCATGTCGGTCTTCTTCTTGAAGACCCACTTGCACCCTACAGTCTTACGACCAGGTACATTCTCAACCAAGTTCCAAACTTGATTGTCATACATGGATTGTATCTCGCTATCCATGGCCTCTTTCCATTTAGCAGCCTCAGGGCCTGCCATGGCTTCCATGTAGCTGTTAGGTTCATCCAAACCTACTAGTGTCTCATCACTAATAAGTGTCTCACCTTCCGCAGTAATATGGAAACCATAGTAATGCTCAGGTGCATTCCTAACTCTCGTGGAACGCCTCAGAGGTACAGGCTCATCAACTGGCTCAACAGGAGTTTCCTCCTCAAGTTGAGGGCTAGTGTTTAAAGTTCCTTCACCGCTTGATTCTTGAATTTCTTCAAGATCATTTTGCCTCCCACTGTCTCCTTGGCTTATAAATTCTCTCTCTCGAAAGACTCCTCTTCTTGCTACAAAGACCACATTGTCACTAGGTCTGTAGAAGAGGTAACCAAAGGATTGCTGTGGGTAGGCGATGAAAATACACCTCTCGCTTCGAGGTTCGAGCTTATCATGAGTCTCGCGTCTCACGAAAGCCTCACAACCCCAAATCTTGATGTGGTCTAGCTTAGGTACTTTGCGAGTCCACATCTCGTGAGGAGTTTTGGCAACTTTCTTTGTAGGGACAAGATTAAGAATATGGGCGACAGTCTCTAAGGCATACCCCCAGAATGAGATTGGTAGCGTAGCTCGAATCATCATGGAACGAACCATATCCAACAAGGTTCGATTGCGCCTCTCAGCCACACCATTCAACTGTGGTGTCCTGGGAGGTGTCAATTGTGAGACAATCCCACATTCCCTAAGATAGTCGAGGAACTCTGAACTAAGATACTCACCTCCTCGATCGGATCGAAGCATCTTAATGTTCCTGCCCAATTGATTCTCGACTTCCTGTTTAAATTTCTTAAACCTCTCGAAAGTCTCTGACTTATGCTTGATTAAGTAGACATATCCATATCTACTGTAATCATCAGTAAAAGTCAAATAATAACGATTAGCATCCCTTGTGGCATGTTTGAATGGTCCACACACATCCGTGTGTATAAGGTCCAACAAACCTTCACCCCTCTCACACGAGCCTGTGAAGGGTGACTTTGTCATTTTTCCAAGTAAGCATGATTCGCAACTATCATCTGACTTTAGGTCAAACGACTCCTAGACTCCATCCTTTTGGAGTTGGCCTATGCGTTTCTTGCTTATATGTCCAAGACGACAATGCCATAATGATGCTTTATCCAAGTTATTATTATTAGTAGAATCAATACACAAAACATTATTTCCCAAGTTATCTACAACAGATACAACTTCATACACACCATCACAAGGTAATGCTTTAAAATAAAAAACATTATTATAGAAAACATCTATAGAACCAACTTCATTATTAAATGAAAAGGTAAACCCTTGTTTGTACAAAGCATGAAAGGAAATAATATTTCTTGCCATTCCTGGCGAATAACAACACTTATTCAAATCTAAATTAAACCCACTACTTAGCGATAAAGTATAAACTCCAATCTTGGTAACAGGTAAAGCTTTCCTATTCCCCATGATCAAGTTTATTCTTCCTTGCTCCACATTCTCACTTCTTCTTAGTCCCTGCAAGTCACAACAAATATGAATACCACAACCGGTATCAAGGACCCAAGACTTAGAATGGGGTGAGTTATTAGAAATGATAGTGTAAGTACCTGCATGGTTGGGTTTGACTTTCCCATCCTTCACATCCTGCTGGTACTTTGGGCAGTTCCGCTTCCAATGAGATTTTTCATGGAAATAGAAGCATTCAGCCTCTTTTGGGTCAGAAGAAGGAGTGACGAAACCTTTCTTGGTTCCACTTGAAGAAGAGCCATCAAGGGTCCGAGCCTTGGTACCCTTCGAGGATCTCTTTCTCTTCCTCCATCGATTTTTCCCAATTGCCAAAACCGGAGTTGAGTTTGGAGTAGGAGTGATAGCAACCGACTTCCCCTTAAGACCTGATTCTACGGTCTTGAGAAGTCCCTGAAGTTTGCTGAGTGTGACCTCTTCCTTATTCATGTGATATGTCATGCGGAATTGATCATAGCACGATGGTAAGGAGTGCAAAATGATATCTATTGCAAGATCCTCAGGGAAGTTCACATTAAGCTTCAGCAAACGATCCACATACCTTTGCATTTTCTGCATGTGGCTCGTGACGGATTCCCCGTCCTTCATCATGGTTGTTATCATGGAGCAGATGATTTCATACCTCTCTTGTCTTGCACTTTGATGGTATCTTTCCATCAAATCTTGGTGCATTTCATAAGGGTAGAAATCCTCATAAGACTTTTGGAGTTCTGCTGTCATCGTGGCCATCATGATGCAAGCCACTTTCGTAGCATCCCTTTCATGTGCCCGAAATTCAGCGATCTCCTGAGGAGTTGCAGTGGTCTCATCAATCTCCTTAAGCTCCTTGTCAAGGACATATTCTTTGTCCTCGTAGCGGGTAATCATCCTGATGTTTCTGATCCACTCATTGAAGTTGGATCCATCAAAGGTGACTTTCCCACACAAGTTCATAAGGGTAAAGGAGCCATTAGGATTAGAGCCAGAAGCAGCATTGTTTGAAGACATCTAAAAAGAAGAGAACAAGATTAGTTTAGATATAAGAGAGTCCTTAATAAAACACCCAAATGTAATATTAAGGCTAGGATCCAATCACAATATAATATAACTTAGAAGAGGTATGCCGTAATCTAAGCTATACCATATTTGAAAGGTAGGTGAATGACTATTCACCAATTTCCACCACGAAAACCGAAACATTTAAGTATTAGGTTTTTGATTGGTTCTTAGAAATTCCTAGATTCTTTGAGATTCAATGAACTTTTCAAAGGCATGTTTCAATCTCGAGTGTGCCCTCCAGGTTTTGTGACTGGGATGCCGAGGATCACAAAACGAGGTGTGAAGTAACCATGCAAATCACTTGGTACCCTTTAAAGTTTATCACTCAATCGATGTGCCGGTAAACCACACACGCTCCATCGATACTATAATAAACCTTTAAGTCACCCTTTACCTACCTTGTTAAGTCCAAGTTAGTGTGCTGGTTAACCACACACGCTCCACCAACGACTCAATCAAAGTGTAAAGTGTAATTTCATGGATTAGCACCTTATTCACATTTTTCCTAAAGTAACTAAGATTGGGAATTTAATAAAACATTTAGTTACTTTATAATATTCATCATACTTTGAATGAGAATTTATAAGTCCTTGTCTTACCTGTTCGGCTAACGACCCTCCACCAGTCAAGCAAGCGGTAGGTGAGAGTGGACACCCATTAAGTCACCATTTTATAGGCAACAACCTTATACCCACCTTATAGATCGGCTTCGTGAATGAGGCGTACTAGCGGTAAGACGACTTTGTTCTTATATATATATATATATATATATATATATATATATATATATATATATATATATATATATATATATATATATATAATTATTAAATCATAATAATATAAGTATAAGGGTTGAATTTTAACTTTTAAAATTCTAAGGGTTGGAACTAAAGTTTAACTTAACTTTACTTGTTCCAAAACTTGAGGGCAAGTTTTGTAAACTTTCAAAACTTTTCATTTCTTGTAACTTATGAGTTTAATAGAGTAATAAAATGAGGACTTTTCATTTTTTCTAACTCTTGTGTTCTTTTAATGGTTTTTAATCCAAGAGACTTTTGGTTTTCCATAACTTGAGGACAAGTTATGGACTCCATTAAAACACATTATGATCAAGAATTAAACTACCACATAAGTTACAAATAATTCCTATGATCATCTAAACTTCATAAGAACAAGAACATGAATATGAACACTTTCAAGAATCAAAATCACATTAAACTTTGTAATTTTGATAACTAGTTGTTGTAAATGAATTAGCAAAAACATTACACCAGCTAAAACAAGTTTTCAAGTACCAAAACAGTTTAGGGTAATGTTTCCAATCCATTTCCAGCAACTAAAGTCGAAAATCTGCACTCTGTCGACCCTACTTGCCGAGTGCATGAACCTACTCGCCGAGTAGGTTTAAGATACAAGTGAACTCGACGAGTCCCCCCATGGACTCGCCGAGTCTATTCGTCAGACAGCAAGTTTTTCGACTTTTTCCAACTTTTAATCACAAGTATCAAACAAACAGACCTAGGCTCTGATACCACTGATGGGTTTTGAGCATTCTAACACTTCCTAAGTGTACATGCAACCCTAATAAACCTTGGATCTATGTTTGTCTAAGATACACGCAAATAATTATTTTTCCAAGGCTTATATCCTAACTAGCATGGCATGGGGAACTTGAATCAAATAAAGCTAGTAGAAACACTTACCTTGTAGTTTTAGTTGATTCCTTGGAGTTTTAGAGCCTAGCACCAATAATGTGGATGCCTCAAATGAAAGTCACAAATCACCACAAACTTGGAACTTTGAGAGAATAGTCACACTTCTCTTGAAATCGGCCCTCACCTCAACATGTGTCAACTAGTGTTCACTAGCTTGATTTCAAGAGCCAAAGCCTCCTTTATATAGTGTGGTGGATTAGGGTTACATCCATGTAAACCCTAATACCCATGTCTCTTCATTTCCATGAGATCCATGGGTTAAAGCTCCATGGAGTATCCATGGACTTCTCCATCCAAGCCTAGCCCATTCCAAATAAGCATAAGCCCACACTATATAAATATAGAAGCCCATACTTAATTAGTAATATCTTTGATCACTAAATTAATCCTAGATTAATTATAGATCACTACTAATTAAATAATATGATCTTATATTAATATATTAGAACTTATAATATATTAATAAATCATAACTTGTACTATTCTCAAATATTATCCATAAATTGTTCGGGTGAAGTGCAACCCAAATGGACCATGCCGGGTCGGGTCAAGTATATACCAAATATAGTTATGGGCTTAGACACTATATCCAACACCAAGAACTTCAGGAGGTCACGAGTCCTTCCCCTACATTTGGTAAGCTCTTCATTTCCACTCTTGAATATTCTTCACACGCTCGCTCAAATCATGGATTTCTTGTGCAAATATCGTCATATTTGTTCTTAGATCTTCAAATCCCTAAGCATTCTCCAAGTGTTCTTGACTTGGAAACCCTTCTTCTTAAACTATCCATCTCGGTAAATCAGTCAAGGTGAGTTCATACCCCCATATTTTCATGTTTTCTTCTAGTTTTAAGGGGGGAGAATACAAGTTACAACACCAAAGCATGCTTAAACTCAAATGACAACTTTCAATAGAAAAGTTGAATCCCTAAGCATTCTCCAAGTGTTCTTGACCATCTTAAACTCCATAAATTTCAAAACTTTTCAATATACAAATATCTCAGGGTTTTACCTTTAAAATGATACTTTCACATGTTCATACGATGTTTCTACGATTTATGGTGATTTTTACAAAACTGTCTATCACTGTAGCAAAGATTTCGGAAGATTTCGGACCAGTCAGTGAAAATGGTCCTTTTGACACTAGTTAGGAATTTTTAAAAATCATAAGAAAAATTGTGAGTACACTAGACACATTTTATGAATTTCTGGAGTTTACGGATTTAGATTTTGACTCATGATGACATTTCTGTGATTTTTACAAAAACAGTGACAGAAAAGTTAAAATTAGATACAAACAGTTTACAAGTTATTAACACTTTGTAATGTGTTGAGCAAAGTGTTTATCCATGATGACTATATTATTTACTTGTGTTTTCTATTAAGTTACATTTGAATAACAGAAATATTCATTCATTATAAGTGTTTTCATTCATTACAAACATACAAGATGAACTATGACAAGTATAGTTTATGTATTGTTACGTTACTAATCACTACAAACGATTCAGTTTTCACTACAAAAGAGTTGTTCCATCACTATAACATACATGATAAACTATAATAGGTATATTTTATGTTATATCAACTCTATGAACTTACTAAGGAATATTATATTCCTACTACAAAAAGGTTTATCCATTACGCTACACGTAAAGTCGTTAAATCCGGTTGTGAGGCACTACTTCATTGTACTCTTAGATTACTAATTAAAAATCCTGTAGTTATAGCCAGAGTCTATTGTAGGGAGAGCGTGATCCTTATATATAGATATATATTAGGATTGAAAACCCACACCCAAGTTGCTTGCAACAGCTCGGCCGACAAGTCAGGGGTGACAAATGTCATAACATTTCGACGCCTGTAGAACGTCGTAACAGGTCAACTATGTCATAGTATGGTTATAGTAACTCACATAGGGAAATAACGACACATATAGTTTACGAGAATTATTATATTAAGAAGGGTTTTATTTATTTAAAATTTCATATACAATCATAAGTACAGAAAATACTTATACATTCCAGTCCTTGGGTCTTAAGACTACAAATCATTTATAAGGAAAATATAGGATTTTTCTTGAACAAACACTACATTTACCAATAACGGATTTCAACTCTTCATACAAAAGCTTATGAACTCACCAACTTAATCGTTGACACTCTTTCAAAATTTACTTGTATTCTCAGGTAATTAATAATGTAACATCCAGATTCCCAGGTATATTATTCAATTCTTTTATTTTTGGAGGATGTGAAGGGACTCGGCGAGTTGGTGCTTAGAATCGCCGAGTAGGGTCGCAGATTCTTATCTGGGTTCATGGCTGGACTTGGCGAGTTCATGAGTGGACTCGGCTAGTCCACGCTGTTTAATGAAATCCTAATTTCTTGGGTTTGGGACCTATTTAAAGGCCCTTTGGGCCGTCATTTGCGGGTACCAAATCCCAGAGAGAAACCCTAAAGGAGCTAGAGCGTTTGTGAGAGAATAGGAGCCATTTCTTGATCTTTGTGGTTGATTCTTGCAAGAAGGAGGTGTTTCCAGTTTAGAGGAGACCAAGGAGGTTGTGCATCTGTGGATTTCGAGTAAGAGACTTCATCTTTGAGGTATTATATCGCCCCTTTATCTGTTTTATTGAAGGAATCCATAGGTGTAGAGTTTTATGACCTTTATTGGAAGAAAATTTTGAGGATATGGCCTTATTCACTTTGAGACTTCAGATCTGGACTCATAGTTGTCTAAAGAGCTTATCTCAGCTTGCTTTATGTTGAGCTATGGAGGTGTTGAACTAAGGATGTTACTTTTGGGGCTAAATCACCAAGTGAAGCCTCCTAGACATCCCGTGAGTGTCAAGATTCGAACTTTACGTGTTTATCAGGCTTGGGAAGGTCAGATCTATGGATCCAAGGAACAGATATGACCTCAGGAGGCCATTTGAGTTTGTGCATGGCATGAACTCGCCGAGTCTAAGGGCAGACTCAGCGAGTAGGGTTAGGGTTTCCCGTTAATCACTCAGTGAATGGACTTGCCGAGTTGGGGGAATAACTCAGTGAGTCAGAGGGGGATTAGAGGACTGGAGTTCATAGCGGAACTCGTTGAGTTGATCTTGAGACTCGGCGAGTTGAGTTGGGGTGGCCCCGCGATTCATGCCAGGTGTGACTCGTCGAGCAAGGGGAGGAACTCGACGTGCCAAGCGAGACTAGAGAGTTAGTGGATACATGTAGACTCACAGAGTCGCCCAAGTGCACTCGACGAGTCGGGTCAAAGTTAGACCATTGACTTTTGTTGACATGTAGGATTTGGTCAACAATGTGGCCTTTGAGCTAAAAGAGGGGTAAAATGGTCTTTTGCCTTCTGAGGGTGCTAAGAGAGGGTTGAGTCTAGTCCCGAGAGTTATATTTATGAGAATATTTACTTTATGTGATTAGGTGGAGGCTAGATCGTATTTCTACCGAGTCAGAGATTTACCGAGACATCTGAGGTGAGTCTTCTCACTATACTTTACCTAGTGTGGTACAGAGATATGTGACTGTGTATTTTAGAGTTATGTGCCAGTACCTTTGCATGTTATTTATGAGTTGAGATTTATTGTGATATGTGATATGCATAATTCAGAGTATATAGAGTAGGACCAATGGGTCCATAGAGCTAGGGCCAGAGGGCTTATAGAGAGTTGGGACCGGAAGGTTCCACTGAGACACATTGACTAGAGGGTCAACAAAGTTATAGACTCAAGTGGCTAATATGTGTTAGAGTGGTATTTTAGGGAACTCACTAAGCAATTATGCTTACAGTGTTATGTGTTGTGTTTCAGGTACCATCGATGATCGCGGGAAGGCGTCGGCATGACTCGTACACACGCACACTGGATTCATATGTTTTGACCTTGGGGTTTTGTATTAAGATAATGATGATACAATGTTTTAAAATGTGGATGTGAATGAAATTATATTGTTTTTAAAGTGTGAAAAATTGTTTAAATTTTTACGGTGTTACAAGTTGGTATCAGAGCCTTGGTTTGAGGGATTCGGATGCATCTTCGGGCGTATCTGAACTCAAACTGAGGATCTGAGGAAAATTTTTGATAATAAAAGTAAATTTTTTTTAAAAGAGTAAAAAGAGTTTTGAGACAAACAGAGCAGAGCCATGTGTACGATCAGCTAGTGCCCGAACGGTGATTTCCCAAAATACCCTTGTAATAAGTGTTATGAGATATATTATGTTATGTTATATGATGAGCTATACTATGCATGCTAGAGTAAACTAGGTATCCTTATTAGGACTAGAGTGGCCTGATATATATGATGCCTTAGTTTAGGAGTTTTGCTGCTAGGGATGCTTGAGAGTGTTTAGATAGCAGCGAGGAGATTATTAAAGATCAACTAGCGAGTAGCATATGAGTAGAGAGAGTAGAGTAATTGGGATTTGGGACTCTAGGAGGAGGACTTGGGATGAATGCTGATGTGGTGTGGACGGTAGTATTGGGACCGTACTACCGAAGGCACCGGGTCAGTGCGCAACCCAAGTAAGAATCCTTAGGGTACTAGAGACCAAGTAGGATTGGGGGTATCGAGTGTGTGTACACCCGAGCAAGTCTCTGATATCTTGTGTTGTATTTCAGAGAGGCATCATGGTGGGGACGCGCCACAGACCAGGGACTAGTGGATGGGGTGTGAGCAACGAGGAGCTCCGCCAAATGATTCATGATGAGGTGGCTGCTGCCATCCGCGCTGAGATTCCATAGATGTTCGGGTCTATCAAGACCATCCTGATAGAGACATTTGACGAGAGATACGCTGCTCTTTCTGATGCTGCTGTTGCTGCGGCCACTACAGCTGTAGCTGCAGCTAGACCACAGGGTGGTGATGCGTTGCTGTTCCGGGAGTTCAGCAACACAAAACCACCAGAGTTTGATGGGACCCAGGACCCGATTGCAGCGATGAGGTGGATTTCAGACATCGAGGGGTGTTTCTTCACCTGCTCATCTCCAAAGCATTTGAGAGTCCGGTTCGCATTGAACCAACTTCGCTTGGGAGCGAAGGACTGGTGGAAGTTTGTGACAGCGCATTATTCACCTGCTGAGCTTGCTGCAGTGACTTCGGAGAGGTTTACTGCTATGTTCCGAGATGTGTATGTTCCCCAGGTGGAGAGGGAGCGTTTGGCCCAGGAGTTTCTGACCTTCAAGCAGGGTACTGAGTCTGTCACAGTGATTACGAGGATGTTCCATGAGCGGGCGATGTTCTATGCAGAGCACGTGTCCTCCGAGCAGGCCCGTATGAGCCGATATCTTAGCATTTTGAGGAGGGATATACGGGAGTTCGTGGCGAACTCAACGTACCGGACATTTGTTGAGCTTCAGGCAAATGCCCGGAAGAGGGAGATAGAGATGGAGACTTAGGCTAGGGAGGAGGCAGAGTCTCAGGGGAGGGATCGGCGACCGACAGAGTCTCAGCCGGCAGCCAAGCGGGCGAAGCCCGTTGATTCGAGATTTGGGAGTCAGAAGGGTTGCACTTGTGGCAAGTGCGGCAAGAGCCACGATGGGGTGTGTAGAGCGGGGTCTTGCTACAAATGTGGCAAGGAGGGGCATATGGCCAAGGATTGCCCCAAGGGGTTTGCAATATGCTTTCACTGCAATTAGACCGGACACCGCAAGGCAGAGTGTCCACAGTTGCGAGGGATAGCCCAGGGTGCACCTCACGGATCTTCCCCTGCTGCTATCAGAGCTACTGAGAGCCGGCTAGTGAAGGCCGAGGTACCAAAGGCACGAGGGAGAGCCTTTCATTTGACTGCGGAGGAGGTCCGTGCGGCGCCTAACGTCGTGGCTGGTATGTATCCTTTCTTGTATTTATTTTGATGTTGGGATATTGTGTTTATTTTATGTTATGCGTAGGTACTTTTCTTGTGAATTCTGTACCTGCCTTGGTGTTATTTGACTCGGGTGCGAGTCGGTCTTTTGTATCTTTGGCTTTTAGTCAGCACATCAGTATTAGTTGAGAGGTGATGAGTCGACCTCTGAGAGTTTCCATAGTTGACGAGAGGACGGTGTATGCCACCGAAGTGATCCGAGGATGTGTACTCGAGATTTTCGGCGTTGAGTTCCCGATTGATTTAGTTCCTATTGTGATGGGAGATATCTGTATCATTGTGGGCATGGGCTGCTTGAGCAAAGTTGGAGCGGTCATCGACTGCGAGAGACAGCTGGTGACTATACGAGACCTCAATGGGGGAGTTCTTACGGTGTATGGCGAGGGTACACGTTCTGGGTCAGCATTTTGTTCGGCCGCCAGAGCGAGACAGAGTCTACAATAGGGATGTAGGGGATTTGTAGCATATGTGATGGATGCGAGGGTTGATTCAGAGAGACCGAGGTCAGTTGATGAGGTCTCGATAGTGCGTGAGTTTCCAGATGTATTTCTAGAAAAGTTGCCGGGTGTGCCTTCGGAGAGGCAGGTAGAGTTCAGTATCGATTTGGTTCCGGGGGCTGCACCTATCGCCAAGGCGCCTTATTGCCTTGCGTCTCCAGAGATGCAGGAGTTATCCTCGCAGCTTCAGGAGCTGCTGGGGAAGGGTTTTATTCGGCCGAGCAGTTTGCCATAGGGAGCGCCTATCCTTTTTGTCAAGAAGAAGGATGGTTCACACCGGATGCACATTGATTACTGGAAGTTGAACAAGCTAACGGTCAAGAACTGTTACCCGTTGCCGAGGAT
Organism: Lactuca serriola; assembly: GCF_051521515.1. Classification (NCBI taxonomy): domain Eukaryota; kingdom Viridiplantae; phylum Streptophyta; class Magnoliopsida; order Asterales; family Asteraceae; genus Lactuca; species Lactuca serriola. Next base: position 28,155,316 of record NC_136412.1, on the reverse strand, counting down.
CGACGATTTGTTCGATCAGTTGCAAGGAGCATCTTGGTTCTCCAAGATCGATTTGAGGTCTGGATATCATCAGGTGAGGGTGCGAGATGAGGACATCCAAAAGACAACATTCAGGACTCGTTATGGGCATTACGAGTTCGTGGTGATGCCTTTCGGACTCACCAATCATTGGCGGTGTTCATGGATCTCATGAACAGAGTGTGCATGCCGATGTTGGATCGCTCGGTGATCGTGTTCATCGACGACATATTGGTGTATTCGAGATCCAGACAGCAGCATGAGGAGAATTTGAGGGAGATCCTCGGAGTTCTGAGATCGGAGAGGCTTTATGCCAAATTCTCCAAGTCTGATTTCTGGTTGCGAGAGGTCCAGTTCCTAGGGCACCTCGTTAACCAGAATGGGATATTGGTCAACCCCGCCAAGATTGAGGCAGTGATGAGTTGGGAGGTGCCGAGGTCACCTACCGAGATCAGGAGTTTCCTAGGGTTGGCTGGTTATTATCGGAGATTTATTAGGGATTTCCCCAAGATCGTCGTGCCACTCACCAAGTTGACCCGGAAGGGTGTTGCTTTTTCATGGGGTCCAGAGCAGCAGGCCTCCTTCGAGACACTTCGCCAGATACTATGCGATGCCCCGGTGTTATCCCTTCCGGAGGGGATGGAGGACTTCGTAGTGTATTGTGATGCGTCGATATCGAGGTTGGGAGCGGTGCTTATGCAGAGCGGTCATGTGATAGAATACGCATCGAGGCAGCTGAAGCCTCATGAGATGAGATATCCGAACCATGATCTGGAGTTGGGGGCAGTGGTGTTCGCCCTCAAGATCTGGCGTCACTATCTGTATGGGGTTCGGTGTACCATATACATGGACCACAAGATCCTGAAGTATCTAATGGATCAGCCCAACCTGAATATGCGCCTGAGGAGATGGTTGGATGTGGTGAAGGATTATGATTGTGAGATCCTGTACCACCCGGGCAAGGCTAATGTTGTAGCCGATGCACTGAGCCATAGGACGGAGGGCGCCCCGATGCGAGATGTTTGTTTGAGATTGACAGTGATGACTCCGGTGTTGGACACCATTCGAGGGGCCCAGGCTGAGGCCGTGAGACCAGAAAGCCAGAAGAGAGAGCGAGTTGTCAGGCTGGTATCGGAGTTCGTTACCGGTAGTCGGGGGCTTATGACATTTCAGAGTCGGATATGGGTACCGTTTGTGGGCGGGACGCGTACCATTTTGATGGAAGAGGCTAATCGATCGAAGTTCTCGATCCATCCCGGGGCCACTAGGATGTATTTGGACCTGAGAAGGGAGTATTGGTGGCCCTGTATGAAGAGGGATGTTGCATGGTTTGTAGAGAGATGCTTGACCTATCGTAGGGTTAAGGCCGAGCACCAACGTCCACATGGTAAGCTGTAGCCGTTTGAGATTCCCGAGTGGAAATGGGAACAGATTACCATGTATTTCATCACCAAATTGCCGAGGACTGCGAGAGGTGTCGATGCTATTTGGGTGATTGTGGACAGGTTGACGAAGAGCGCTCATTTCCTTGCTATCAGTGAGAGCTCTTCTACGGAGTAGTTGGCAGAGATGTACGTGAGAGAGGTGGTATCGTGGCATGGAGTGCCGATCTCAATTGTCTCAGATCGAGATGTGCGTTTCACTTCCAGATTCTGGAAGAAATTTCATGAGGAATTGGGTACGAGGCTGCATTTTAGTACCGTATACCACCCACAGACTGACGGGCATAGTGAGTGGATGATTCAGATGCTCGAGGACATGCTCCAAGCATGTGTGTTGGATTTTGGTGGGAGTTGGGACACGTACTTGCCCTTGGCAGAGTTTTCCTACAACAGCAGCCATCATTCGAGCATTGGTATGCCACCCTTTGAGCTGTTGTATGGGAGGAGGTGTCGGACCCCTATTTGCTGGGGAGAGGTAGGGCAGCGTGTGATGGGTAGCACTGAGATCGTGCTTCAGATGACAGAGCAGATACAACAGGTCAAACAGAGGTTGTTGACCGCTCTGAGTCGCCAGAAGAGTTATGCGGACAGGCGCTGGTCCGAGCTTGAATTTTAGGTCGTCGACTTTGTGCTCCTGAAGGTCTCTCCTTGGAAAGGAGTGATCCGATTCAGGAAGAGGGGCAAGTTGGGGCCCTGATATATTGGTCCTTTTAGGGTGACCGCGAGAGTAGGAAGGTTAGCCTACCAATTGGAGCTACCTGCGGAGTTGGGTTAGATTCATGACACCTTCCACGTGTCGCAGCTGAGAAAGTGTATAACTGACGAGTCGGCAGTGGTGCCATTAGAGGACATTCAGGTGGATGGGAGCCTGAACTATGTTGAGAGACCGGTGGCGATTAGGGATCAGAAGATCAAGGTTCTGAGAAACAAGGAGGTGCCTCTGGTGCAGGTGCAGTGGCAGCATCGGAAAGGGTCAGAGTTGACTTGGGAGCCAGAGCGAGAGATGCGGGAGCAGCATCCAGATTTGTTTGCAGAGTAAGACTTTGAGGGCGGAGTCTGATTCTAGTGGGGGAGAACTGTAACATCCGGATTCACAGGTATATTATTCTATTCTTTTATTTTTGGAGGATGTGAAGGGACTCGACGAGTTGGTGCTTAGACTCGCTGAGTAGGGTCGCAGATTCTTATCCGGGTTCATGGCTGGACTCGGCGAGTTCATGAGTGGACTCGGTGAGTCCATGCTGTTTAATGAAACCCTAATTTCCTGGGTTTGGGACCTATTTAAAGGCCCTTAGGGTCGTCATTTGCGGCTACCAAATCTCAGAGAGAAATCCTAAAGGAGCTAGAGCGTTTGTGAGAGAATAGGAGCCATTTCTTGATCTTTGTGGTTGATTCTTGCAAGAAGGAGGTGTTTCCAATTTAGAGGAGACCAAGGAGGTTGTGCATCTGTGGATTTCGAACAAGAGACTTCATCTTTGAGGTATTATATCGCCCCTTTATCTGTTTTGTTGAAGGAATCCATAGATGTAGAGTTTTATGACCTTTATTGGAAGAAAACTTTGAGGATATGGCCCCCATTCATTTTGAGACTTCAGATCTGGGCCCATAGTGGTCTAAAGAGCTTATCTCAGCTTGCTTTATGTTGAGCTATGGAGGTGTTGAGCTAAGGATGTTACTTTTAGGGCTAAATCACCAAGTGAAGCCTCCTAGACGTCCCATGAGTGTCAAGATTCGAACTTTACGTGTTTATCAGGCTTGGGAAGGTCAGATCTATAGATCCAAGGAACAGATCTAACCTCAGGAGGCCATTTGAGTTTGTGCATGGAATGAACTCGCCGAGTCCAAGGGTAGACTTGGCGAGTAGGGTTAGGGTTTCCCGTAAATCACTCAGTGAATGGACTTGCCGAGTTGGGGGAATAACTCAGTGAGTCAGAGGGAGATTAAAGGACTGGAGTTCATAGCGGAACTCGCCGAGTTGATCTTGAGAGTCATCGAGTTGAGTCGGGGTGGCCCCATGATTCATGCCAGGTGTGACTCGTCGAGCAAGGGGAGGAACTCGACGTGCCAAGCGAGACTAGAGAGTTAGTGGATACGTGTAGAGGGGTAAAATGGTCTTTTGCCTTCTGAGGGTGCTAAGAGAGGGTTGAGTCTAGTCCCGAGAGTTATATTTATGAGAATATTTACTTTATGTGATTAGACAGAGGCTAGATCGTATTTCTACTGAGTCAGAGATTTACCGAGACATCTGAGGTGAGTCTTCTCACTATACTTTACCTAGTGTGGTACAGAGATATGTGACAGTGTATTTTATCGTGATGTGCAAGTACCTTTGCATGTTATTTATGAGTTGAGATTTATTGTGATATGTGATATGCATAATTCAGAGTATATAGAGTAGGACCAATGGGTCCATAGAGCTTGGGCCAGAGGGCTTATAGAGAGTTGGGACCGGAAGGTTCCACTAAGACACATTGACTAGAGGGTCAACAAAGTTATAGCCTCGAGTGGCTAATATGTGTTAGAGTGGTATTTTGGGGAACTCACTAAGCAATTATGCTTACAGTGTTATGTGTTGTGTTTTAGGTACCAGCGATAATCGCGGGAGGGCGCTGACATGACTCATACACACACACACACACACACTGAAGTCATATGTTTTGATCTTGGGGTTTTGTATTATGATAATGATGATACAATGTTTTAAAATGTGGATGTGAATGAAATTATATGGTTTTTAAAGTGTGAAAAATTGTTTAAATTTTTACGGTGTTACAAATACAAACAGGTGACTACCAGCTTTTGAGGATGGAACGTTCCGACGTTAGTCAAAACATTTTATCATTATATTGTAATCGATTTTGAAACATGTACACTTGTAAAACCATGTAACTTTCTCGATTATATTTATAATGGTTGTATTTACTTTGAGCACTATTATACTCGTTGTTGTGATACTATACATGAAGTCCTCCACCCCCGGACGTTTCCGCCATCATTGGTTTGGGGGTGTGACCGATTGGTATCAGAGCATTTTTTATAGTGAACTAAGTTTATCGAACCAGATAAGATATATCAACTATAAATGCATTGGGACTAAATCTATCTGATTTGAAGGTTTTCTTATAATTATACTTTTAAAAATAGAACGGTATTTTATGAAAGGTATAGGTATATGCATGCATGATGGTATAGTGTCACAACTGAGAAAAACATGAAAGATAAAAATAGAGGAGTTGTACACTATGATTATGCCTTGGGTCATGCAATCAAGTCTAGGAGGAATATAGCTGATCATTTATATTCGTCTGAGAAGTGACTAGCACAATGCCAGGGGATAGTTGTAGTGGGCAACAAGTCTATCAACCTATTAACACCCGTACAATAATTATATTAAGAATCAAACATAATGTTTAAAATACTGTAGGAGTATTTTATGTTACTATAGCACAATATTTTTGGATTCAAATTATATACCTCTTACACCTCTATTCTCGCACATACGTCATGGCAGGATTCCACTTACCTGGAGACCCCTACTTTCCAAACCAGGGAAACGATGGTTGGATAGAAGAAGAACCAGAAGAAGATCCCGAGGAAGTGTTCGAGGAGGAACCAGAAGAGGACCCCGAAGAAGTTGAAGAGGATGGACACGAGGAAGAGGAGATTGAAGATGAAATGGAAGAATATGAAGATGAAGAGGAGTCGGAGGTCATCAATCCTCCTTACATAGCCAGGGTTCCCGCGAACCTTTTTAGCTATAACAGGCCTCAGCCCTGTTGGGCAACAATGATCGAGAGGTGGAGTCGTCATCAGCGACAATGATCACCATTTGGCGATCAACGGGGTTACTACGACCTCAACCATGGGGGACCGGCTGACAGGGCCCTCCCAGTCGTGATCCAACAAATCACGAACCTTGGGGATCAGAATAGGGAAATGGCGGATCGAGTTCGGGAGCTCAACGCTGTTGCAGAATCCACCGATGCACGTACTAGGGATTTGGAAAGAGACTTCTATCCCATGGACCAACTAATGGAGGAGCTTACCGCCGCTTGGGCGGAGGCATGGGAGTATCAAGAAAGGCACGCGACTCTCGAGGAGAGAGTGATCGCGGCCGAGCGCCGGATTGCAGAACTACAGGGCGCGTCGACTTCGTCTCAAGGGCCACAGGAGACCGGTCGTCGTGAGTAGGGTTCATACTACTTACACGTATTTATAAATTAGGCTTACGAGTATGCGTTGGTGCTACTCTTCTCTACGTGTAGGTTCAATCCTGCGATTAAGTGATTACACTAGTTGAAGGATTTGTTTGCTGTCAAAACCTTATTTTCATTGATGTGATATAGACCTGCTTCAGGGTCAAATTTTTCCAAACACTATGTACTAAATGATATCAATGGAAATTGCAGGCATATTATGTTTCACTGGAGTATTTTCACTAATTCATAAACAGTATATGTCGTTGATTATGGTAAGTCTACAACTACTTGGTGTAGGCATTAAAGTTGTGTATGATTAAGATTCTATTGGTTTAGATATGGTGGTTTTCGCTTTAGGTCCTGTTCCTTGTTTGGTTGTGGACTTAAGGCAGACCCATTAGAATCAATGATCTATTCGATCTTAATTACACTTAACAAGTATACACTAAGTGATTGTAGAAGAACCTAGCATAAATCAAGCCACAAGATTTCTCTAAGACACTACTACTAGTTTCATGAGCTCAAGATATATGAATATACAACATGAACTGAATGCAATTACATTAAAAATCGGAACATAATACAGACAATTTAGTTCAATAATAAATGACTTATCATTGTTATTAAAGGCTTACCAACTTTTCAAATTTGTAGCAGAATTATGCCACCGCTGAAAAATCCTCGGCCTTCCCACAACATACCACCCCTTCGCCACCATCTCCCCCACCACCTCCACAGTTTTACCCTGCCATGTTCGAAGCTTCCGTAATAGCAGTCATGGCAGTTGCAATGTCACAAATTGGTATAAACGGTGCTGGCAGGTCGGGAAATGGTGCTACTACCTCCAATCAGGGGGACAGTCAAGGGCGTTCAAAAGAATGTTCCTACAAGGATTTTACAAATGGAAATCCCAAATCCTTCAATGGAATCGAGGGGTTCATTTCCCTAATGCAATGGTTCGAGAAGACTGAATCAGTCTTCGAAGTTTGTTCATGTCCTGAAGCTAGCAAGGTCAAATTTGCAGCTTGCACTTTCACTGATTGATCCCTTACCTGGTAGAACGGTTATGTAAAGTCCTTGACTCTACCAGTGACGAATGCAATGACCTGGGAGGACCTGAAGGCCCTAATATTCACCGAATATTGCCCAAGGGGCGAAGTCCAGAAATTGGAACAGGAACTCTGGGGCCTTAGGATGACCGACTCTAACACCGCATCCTACACGGCCAGGTTCAGCGATCTGGCCATGCTATGTCCCGGTTTGGTCACCTCGGAGAGTAAGAAGGTGGAGAAATACGTCTTGGACTAACCCGCCAGATTCAAGGGAGTGTGTTGACTTCAATACCAACTACATTTGACAGTGCCAAGCAGATAGCATAACAAATCATCGACCATAGGGCCAGCCATGGCACTGTGACCGCCACCCTCGATCAAGCCAAAGGGAAAAAAAACAAAAGAAAGTTTTGGAACAACAAGAAGAGCCAGCTGTCCCAGGATTCGGCCAAGAAGCAACAAATAGTGGCGGTGCACGCTGCCACTACCCTCGCCGCTCCAGCACCCCTGAGGCAGTATGTTGGGACCCTCCCTAAATGTAACAAGTGTAGCTTTTACCACACCGGCCCTTGTCGGGAGATGTATTGTCGCAACTACAACAAGAAAATGAATACCACCCGATTCTACAGGGCGCCAACCCAACAAGCCACCACTGTCGCCAATGCCGAGGCAAGCCGAGCCTTCTACGGCTGTGTGGAGACCGGTCACTTCAAAAGATATTGCCTAAAGACAAAGAACGCAAATCCCGATGATGTCTTAAGGATCTTGGCCTTAGGGCAAAGGGAGGCTATGGAAGATCCCATGGTGCCGACTGGTACATTTCTCCTCAATAACTCATATGCATGCATGTTATTCGATGGTGGAGCGGAGAGGATTTTCGTTAGCCACAAATTCAAACAATCACTAAAAAAATCCCCAACCACTAAAAGATACGTACGTTGTAGAAATGGAAAATGGAAAGATAGAGTGCACTAACGATATATACATAGGGCGTACCCTCACTCTAAATAACCATCCATTCAAAATCGATCTAATGTCGGTCTCAATAAAAAGCTTCGACATCATCATTGGCATGGATTGGCTAAGTTCTAATCGTGCTGACATCTTGTGTTACGAAAGTGTCGTTCGCCATAATCTGCCATATGGCAAAACTCTCGTAGTCTAGGGCGACAAACCTAGTACGAACCTACAAATCATCTCTTGTGTAAAATCCCAAAAGTATCTCCGCAAGGAATACCACGCCTTCTTAGCCCATGTAGTGAATGAGAAGCAGGAGGTGAAAGACATCAAGGACATTTCGGAGGTCTGTAATTTTCCTGATGTATTCCCAGAAGACCATCCTGGAATTCCACCCGCACGACAAGTCGAATTCCGAATCGACCTAATTCCCGGAGCTACCCCCGTAGCCAAAGCGCCATACCGCATAGAGCCAGCCGAGATGCAAGAACTATCCAGCCAACTAAATGAACTGCTAAGCAACGAGTTCATCAGACCAAGCTTCTCGCCTTGGGGAGCACCAGTTTTGTTTGTGAAAAAGAAGGATGGATCGTCCCGCATGTGCATTGACTACCGCGAGCTAAATAAGCTTACCATCAAAAACTGATACCCTCTACCTCAGATCGACAACCTTTTCGACCAACTCTGTCACAACCCCAAACCAGAACGGCAGAAACGTTCGGGGGCGGAGGACGTCATGTACAATATCATATCAATGTATAATAGTAAACAAGCAACAACATCATCCATTGCATTAATAGTATAATTTAATACAAGTGTATTCTGAATGTATTTGTAAGACACCAAATATATGAATATCAAAAGTAAAAGACGAGTCTTGAACACGCTCCGTCTTCTCAAAACCCGGTCCAATGTACCTGTCTACTGGTGACGTGAGAATACAAGTTATTTTGAAAGAGTAGATCAATATTTAAGCTGGTGAGTTCGTAAATATTTTAGTGTCAAATGTTTGCATTTGTTGGATGAAAATGTTTGTAAGTGTTTTGATGTAATTGTTTGTATACTTCCTAGAAAATCCTATATTTTCTACTAAAAGTAGTCTTCTACCAAGACCCAACTGTTTTGTATGTTTGTTTTTCTTCAAAAATGATGTAAGATGTGTGTTTGTACTTGTAATAGTATAAATGTGGGTTTTCCATATTTGTAAAACTATCTTTATACGAAAAATAGTATGCATTTTTTATGTGAGTAAATCACTATATGAATGTAATGGAAAAATGAAAGTGTACAATAAAGTTGTTTAAAGTAACTACTAAAGCACTAATTACCTTAAAATCAATGTGTTTGTTAAGGTTAAAATGTGATGTGGTTATAACCATACTAATTGACGAGTATTTAACACGACGACCTGCTGGCGTCGAAACTGAATATATGACATTATTCACCCCTTGGCGTGTATGCCGGACTGTAGCTAACAGTTGGGATGTGGGATTGTCAGTCCCGTATAGATCTATACGCAATGCCCGTTCTCCCTCTAGGAGACTCTGGTTACAAAACATGACACAACTGTACATTGCCATGCCATGAAGTAGTATCTCACATTATTGTTATCTGTCTTTGTAAAAGGATGTATGTTCCTTTCTGCTCGTGTTATTGTATGTTTGAACTGACTCATGTATGAATGGATTCATGTATGAACTGAATCTTGTAAGTTTCATTGTTCTATAAAAACTAAGTAGTAATCCTCTAAAGTATACCTATTATAGTTTACTAGTAATGTTGTTTGAATGACTGAGTATGTTTGTACACTTTTGCTACCCAAAGGTGTAGAACCGATGTAAGAACTTTTTTGTAACATCCAAAATTTCAAAACAATTAAAACTTTTCAAAATCACCCATTTTATTAACGTTGTTACAAAAAGGTTTTCAATACATTATTAAATAGAGTAATTTCCCAGGTTCATATCATAAAACACCAACGCGAGGAACGGTACGATCACGCCTTTGCCTTGCCACAGACTCTTGAGAACCTGAAACATAAAACCACAACTGTAAGCCCAAAAGCTTAGTGAGATACCCCCAGAATACCAACCACATATACGCCTTTCCAGGCCCTGACCTTCCGGTCCATGTGTCTCAGGGGACTTCCGTCCCTACTGGGTAAACCTTCCGGTCCTACCCACGCCGACCTTCCGGTCCATCACACAACATAATCGCCTTCCGGCCCATAACATATTGCCTTCCGGCCCATAACATATCGCCTTCCGGCCCATAAGCATATAATGCATATATAAAATAACAAACAATCATATAGCAGTTCATAGACAACAATCGATCAACAGATCACATATCATAGCATTACTCTAACAAGATACCGGTCTAGCCGGTCACTATCATAACATTACCCTATGATTCAGTCAACATACTAAATGCATACATACGCCTTTCCAGGCCATGACCTTCCGGTCCACATAGTAATGCCTTCCGGCCCATAACATATATTGCCTTCCGGCCCATAACATATAACAACTGACAACTACCCGGATTTCCATCCGATAAAAGGGTTGGCATTGGTGCTATAAACCCTAGCGATATAGTGAGGATAACTCACCTCGAAACTGCCGACTGAACAGATAGCTCAAGCTGCTCCGATCACTGACACGATCTCCACCTCTGGATAGCCACCAATGCACTGAACTCAACGATAAACAACAATTACCAAAATACCCCTAGAACCACTGGTCCATCCTTGATCAAAGACAAGGTCAAAGTCAACCCCTGACTGACACTACTCGCCGAGTCAACCCTATGACTCGCCGAGTCCCCTTACTCAGAACTTCACTTAACCCGCGACCTAACTCGCCGAGTCACCCCAAGACTCGCCGAGTTCAACGACTCTGAGTCCACTCGCCCTTGACTCACCGATTCCTTAAGATTCCCTTTCTACACGTCGAGTATCCCCTTCTTACTCGACGATTTCCTCCTGGAAGAATCGCGGGGCCACCCCGACTCAAGTCGCCGAGTCTGAAGAACAACTCGACGAGTCCCAATTATTCTTCAAGCTACTCGCCGAGTCTATTCATCAGACTCGTCGAGTCCATGCTATGCAGTCGATCAAACTTCTTCTTGAGATAAGTATTGTCCCGAAATACGCAATCATGGGACCTTCTGGACCTCTAAGGTCCTAATACAGGGTTATAGTCGTTTGGGGAACTAGGGTAACACTTAATCTAATCACAAAGGGGTTCCATAAACCCTAATTCCATGCACACATCAACATAACAGAATAAGATCTGGAATATTACCTGAATAACGCACTCTCTGTGTCCCCAAACCTCAGAACGTGACTCCCTTGCTGTTCCTTTAGCCAAGCCCTTCTCTTCCTTGCACCACAACCCTTCCAAGATCAACAATGGCCCTTAAACTTTGCTCCAGATGCACCCAATCGATTTAGGGTTCTTCTCAGAAGGCTAAAATGAACAATGACGGCCAATAAGTGCCTCTTATACGTCCCAAACTTGAACGGTTAGGGTTTTCGCCAAACAGCGCAGACTCGCCGAGTCCATATTTGGACTCGTCGAGTCCAGTCGCGAACCCGCGACCCGGTCTGCGATCCTACTCGGCGAGTCTAGGCTCCAACTCGCCGAGTCCCTTCTTAAAACACCCCCAAATCATAATTATATCGATATTTGAAATTCCAGGCTGTTACATTTTTTATCTATACCCATATACATAATATATAACTAAGATTCAAACGACACTCGGACAAATAACTGATACCCTAATTCCACAACCAAACAAGGAACAAGAAATAAAGTGAGTTATCAGTCCTTAGTCCTTTCAACCTTATTCATATAACTATATCTATATAGACATGATTTTGACAATATATAAGTTTAAAAGAGTTTGATACAAGATTTTAGCATATAAAAGAGTTTTAACCATTTGAATGTTCATAGATGACTTGATGTCAGTTTATAAAATGATTTGAAATAGTTTGTTTGATAACAAAATTCTAAGTATAAGAAATATCTTATTTTGATAGTTATAAATCACATGTGATTGATATTATAACTACAAAAGCATTTAAAATCATAAAAAAATAAGTTAGGGGTATGAACTCACATGATAGAAGTGACGATTGGATGAAAACGATACTTTGCTCGGGAAGCACTTCGACCGGAAAGACACAAGTTTCTCGGGCACTTCGGGACTTCAGGCTTCCGTCAGGGCTTGGACACGTAACTGGGGCGTCGGGATAGTCTCGGGATGCTTAACATAGAGTAAAAGTAGAAAGGGAAGTAGAGTTGAGCAACCAAAACTCGAGACCTTCGGTTTCTATTTATAGGGAATATTTTGGAGCTCACATCGTGAGAATGGAGTGGCTCACATTGTGAGTTCGATCCTATCTATCCGCTGACTCAACTTCTGACAGCCCGAACCTGGAAACTATCCATCACTGGCTCATATTGTGAGCTTCAGGCTCACGTCGTGAGTCCTCTAACAGGGTGAAATACCTAAGAAGAACAAAGAATATGTTCTTGGTATATTGGAGTAAAAATTTGTTAAGAGTTACAACTTATATAGATGCTAGTTTCCAAACTGATAGGGACAATTCAAGTTCGCAGTCAGGATGTGTATTCTTTCTTAATGGAGGAGCGTTCACTTGGAAAAGTTCCAAGCAGCCGACAGTGGCAGACTCTACGTGCGAGTCAGAGTATATAACGACTAGTGAAGCTACAAAAGAAGCTACATGGTTGAAGAATTTAATTAATGATCTTGGTGTCGTTCCGAGCATCAAGGATCCCTTGGAAATCTCCAATGACAATGAGGGTGCAGTCGCATTGACTAAAGAACCCAAGGACCATGGTAACTCAAGACATATACTTAGGAAATTCCACAATGTGAGACATCGAATCGTGGATGGAGATATTGTCGTGAGCAGAGTATCGTCGGAAGAGAATCTAGCCGATCCATTCACTAAGTCATTATCAAGGATCAAGTATGATATTCATACTAGATCTATAGACATTAGATTTTCTAATGATACGGTGTAATTGTTTGGTTTTTTAGTTTGATAATCTTTAAAACATTTAGTAGTATGAATCTGTAACTGAATTGATAAAGTGCTCGTGATGCTATCAATTCTGTTAATTTATTAATGTGTTTCACTTTTGCATGTTTAGAACCCACTTCCTAAGTATTAATTTACTCAAACCTCCACATTCGGTCATACTCTTGGAAGTAATTAGTGATTCAAGACTGTCATGAGTATTGGTGGATTAATCCTTATGATTGGGCATAGCATAGTGATTGCGCCAACACTCATGAGTGCTTAATGGTGATTTAGGTATTGGAACAACCCGCACTCAAAGATTACTTCATGGATATAGTCACAAGTAATTCTAAGATGATAATATCTTATGTTCTTCAAACTGAGATACATGAGGAGTTTTGCTCTATGATTTTGTTGTGCATTGGTGTACTCTAACGCTATCTGTAATTGGTAGCTATAACGGGTATATTCATATATGAAATGATGAAATAGACAAAAACTAGGTAGTAAAAGTTTGTTCAAACCTTCTGCCTTAACAGGAGAAGTGACATCTATGGGCCCCTTGATGATTTGGTGCTGGCATCTTAAATACCTGGTCGGGTCCTGACTGAAATTGATGTGTTCAATTTAGTAGTTAGATGCAGTCGTTATAGGGAAACATAATCTTGAATTCTGAGATTGACCATTATCCATGTCTCGAATTCATACATATATCATGCGGATGAAGGAATATTTGATCACTAATCTGAGGGTGAAACTGATTAGATCAAAGTTCGGCAGATGCATTGGATGACATTCTCTTTGTTGATTATTAGAGAAATATAGGACCATATATAGTTTATGACTTGTCCAAGTGGAAGACTATTGGAAGTGTGTCCAAGGTCATTAACTATTGGTGATATTTCTAATAATAGCAGGGTCCTCTTGGGTAGCCCTCAAGACTCAAATCTAGTCGAACAAATATAGGAGGAATTAGTTTATTAATTATTATTGTTTAATATTTAATTAGAAACTAATTGGAAAACAATTTGGGAAATAATTAACAGCTTAATTAATAGAAGGGTTGAATAGTAATTAATCAATAGTTGGTTAATCGGGAATATTCTAGAACCCTAGAAGAAGGGTGGTGGACAAAAATTCCCTTTGGATAAGGGAAATTTCGTTCATAGGGTTATCCCATCCCACATGGGCTTGAGGATAAAACGCTAGGAGGTATCCAAGGCTATAAATAGGGCCTTAGGGATTCATTCCTGCTTGCTCATTCTTGTCTTGAATTTTCGCCACCTTCTTTCTCCCTCCTTGTGGAAGAACTCTCCTTATAGTTCATCCTCTCCTAGTTATTTTTGATTCTACTCTTTTGAGTTCATTGGGTGTGAACCAAGAGAGGGATTATGGTTTGGGTCCTTATAATCCAAACAAGGTGGCACGCATGAGGAGTCAAGCGCGGATATCTTTGTCTGCACAAGAGGTATGTGTTATTCCTTTGTATTTTCGATTTTCATAGGGTAAATGTAATAGTATGAAACCATAGATCCATAGGATGCATGTACACTTAGGTATATCGTTGTTGTTTTGATTTTTTTGCTTCCTTATTTGAGTGTATTTGATGCTTATATGACCTAACATTTATGACCTGTCGAAGTTTCGTGACTAAACCGACATGACGCCGGGAATCGTAAGAAGTGAATTTTTGATAAACTAATTTTTAGCATTAGTAACCTAAACGAAAGTCGTAGTATACGTTAAACTAAGAACGTACATAAAAATAACGTCCAAATCTGACTTCATTTGGGGAAGTTATGATTTTTCTAGATTTAGCGTAACATTGCACAGCCCGGAAATCGAATTTTAGATCGATCGCTTTTTAGCCGACACAATCTAAACGAGAATTGAAGATCTCGTTAATAGAAAAACAGCGATATAAAGACGGATGAAAACAGACGTCGGATGACAAAGTTATGAAATTTTAACGGACTTTATCTGTCTAAGCCTATATAAGTTTAAAAATAAAATCAAAATTAGCCAACAGAGTCTAAACAAAAGTTGTAGATCACTTCGCTACCTACGTGTGGATATAAAGAACATAAAAAATGGGCTGACATGTGACCCGATCCCCACCCTCCCTTTCTCTCCACAGCTTCGCACTGGATTTTGAAACCTGCCTCATGTACATGCAGCATAGGGCCTTGTTTGCCAAACATAGGGCCTCGTACGAATAGCATACCGAGTATGCCCTATGTACTGTGAAGTTATGCCCCATGTATGCGCAATCCTCAACCCATAAATAGATGCGAGGATCACCCCAAAAACTGACACCTTTCCCATTATTTTTCTTAGCCCCTCCCATTCCCTAGTACCTCCCAAGTGATAGAGGCAAGTCCGGGAGCGTCAGAAGGCTCCGAGAAGAAGTGCTTTCGGCTCGGAAGTTCTGCACACGCAGAGCCCGGTTCCTAGCCATACCTCCTAGTAAGTGAGTTATGCTTACCCTACTTTAAGTATAGCTTATGTTTAAGTTCAATATCATTATTTTGAACTTAGAAACAATATATATATATATATATATATATATATATATATATATATATATATATATATTATAAAATATAATATACAAAGTGTTATTACAATATCTTTTAACTACTTGCAGTACGGGGAATTTGGTTTAAAGGGCCGCATAGGATTGTTAAATTTCAAAAGTGCTATAATGCTAAAATGGTCCCGTCCTTCGGTGTTTCATGTCTGGCCCCTGTTTGTACATAGTGGTTAAAATGTATTGTTTAATACTTATAAGACAATGTCGCTCTTAAATAGTCGTTATAAATATTAGACTAAAATTTAGCGGTAATGATACTAGGTTTCGGCAAAGGAAAATAGAATTCTTAGAAGCGAAGTGCTTACCGAGTTTGGAATCATCACTTTAACAAGTAAGTTCATCATTACTTTCATCTTACATATAGATATGAAGTATTTAAAATAAATTACGTGCTATGTGTGCATATTATATCTATGTTCTTGATATCTATGCTGAATGAACAAAATATACATGTTTTATTCGATTTAAACTATATACATATTTTTTACCCATAATCATGATGGCTAAAGATGGGTAGATGAAAGATGAAAGATGAGACGAATGATGAGAGATGAAAGATGATATAGATGATAAGAGGTGAAAGATGAGGAGAAGCGATGACCCAAGAGATCGCACTGCTGTAACATCCGGATTCCCAAATATTCTATGATTTTATTTATTTTGTGTTAAAGAGAGGGACTCGACGAGTTGACGCCTAGACTCGTCGAGTAGGATCGCGATTTTGCTGACTAGCTTAAGGAAGGGACTCGATGAGTTGGCGAGGCTACTCGACGAGTCCGTGCTGGTGGCAGAAACCCTAAATCTTTGGGCCTGTGCCCTATTTAAGGGTCGTTATAGCCCTCATTTGCGGCTACCAGGCCATAGAGAGAAACCCTAGAGAGCTTGAGTGAGTTGTGTGAGAGAGAAATCCATTTTAATCCTTTTTGGTGTTGCTTTGCAAAGAAGAAGTGAAGGGTCTAATTAATGGTTTGGTCTAGGCTTTCATTGTAATAAGTTCTTTTGAGTCTTTATGCAGTTTTGGTAGGTTATTTATTAGTTTATGGCCAAGTAGTGAGTTTACGGCCGTAAGCCTGTTTACGGCCGTAAACCCGGTGTCCGGCCCAAGTCCACTATCTATAGGGGTTATGTAGGTCATTAATGGTTGTTGATGCCAAAATAGTTCATGGTCACAAGAGCAAGTTGTACCAGACGTTTTATGCAATACAAGCGTGTGCAAGCTTGTTTCAATTCTGTTTCTACCTTGTTTCTCATTCAATTTGATTAAGTGATTGCTTGATCATTGGTAAAGATCTGTTTTCAGGACCTTACAATTGGTATCAGAGCAGAACCGATGTCAAAGCATCATTCAATCGAGTTTTCAGCCGTTTAAGCTCATATTCTTTAGTGTTCAAGATTAGGGTTTGGTGTTTTCATAGCAAAGGGGGTCAAATCTGTATCAAACATGCGTTTACTGAGATTTTTGGGAGTTTACTGCCAAAAGATTACGACCGTAAACTCAAGCACATTCAATAGGCATAAATTGTGTTCTTAAACCGTAATCAGTGCATCTTAAATAACCGTAAACTACTTGACTGTAAACACCCCAACCGTAAAGAGCCGACCGTAAACACATTTTACGGCCGTAAACTACTGACCGTAAACTTAATTTTTACAATTTTTATTTTTTAAGTTTTAAAATCAGAATAAATGGATTCTCAAAGTCAAACACATCATCATGAGGTAGATTCTGTCATGGGCACCACTACACACATTCGAAGACTGCTGTCTGCTGATGGTTTTCCTAAATGGAAATACCGGATAGAAAAGTACGTTAAAATGAATGACTTCAAGATTTGGAGAAGCATCATCAAGAATCCCGTCATAATAACCACAAATGTTGCAGGGAAAGTAGTTGACAAAGCTGTTGAAAATTACACAGATGAAGAGTTTGAGAAAGTGGAAGAACAGGAAAGGGCTTTGGCCACTCTAACCATGGCTCTATCTCATGATATAGCTCAAGGTTTAAGAGAGTATACTTCAACAAAATCTTTGTGGGAAGCTTTGATTGGGGTATATGAAGGTAATGAGGACATGAAGGAAAGCCGCCAGGTTATGCTGCGACAAAGGTTTAACATGTTCAACTACATTCCTGGAGAAACCCTGGAGGCACAGATGCAGCGATTCACAACTCTCACCACCGAGATGACTATAGATGGGATCTACTTGACAAAGTCTAAAGTAAATAAAAAGCTACTGAATGCTCTCCCAAAGTCATGGGACATGAATGTGGCTGTCATCAAGAAGACCAAGGATCTAAATTGCCTTACTCTTGCTGAAATGATGGCGATCATCAAGGCTTGTGATATTGATGATAAACAGCGAGAGATAAATCATGTGAATTCGTATTCCATTGCAAACCTTGGGATTTCATCTAACAATGCTCTTTCATCTCTCACCTTTCCCTCTCCAGGTCAACCTTTTGTTGCTCAGCAAGCTCAGACTCAATCATTTTCCACTTCATCAGCTACTTCACTTCCTGCTACATCATCCATGACTTTTTATCAAAACCAATCGTTTGTTGCTTCTCAAGTTGCTCCTTCCTCAAATGTGGCTTCTTCCTCAAATGCTAAGGAGTGTGATGAAAATCTTGCTCTCGCCACAGGACTTGTTAACTGCTACAATGCTCTTGTTGCTGGAGATCTTCCACCACAATTGTTATTTGCGGATCTGGATTAGATTCATCCAGAAGATGTGGAAGAAATGGATATTACATGGAAAATTTCCATGGAAGTGTTCAGGGAAAATCAGTTTGCGAAGAAGACATGGAAGAGTAACTGGGGGATGAGCACTGATAAAAAGGTAGGGTTTAGCAAAGGGAAGCTGCGTTGTTTCAAGTGTCACGAGCCGGGTCATTTTTCTCGTGAGTGACCGAAGCCGGATAGAAGATTAAACAATGACCAGACAATGGTTGCAGTAGGAAACAATCGGGGAGGTGCTTAGGTCAACAGTGAGAAGGCTATGGTTGCTCAGGCATTTGACTGGGAGGACCAGATTCAGGCCCTGAACATTTCAAAACCTGAAAATGCTCACCTGGACCAAGTTAAAGAGGAAGCCTCTGTGGAGAGTGTTGCAGCTGAAGAAAAGATGATGGAGCTTCAGTTTGTGTTGATGGTATCTTCTACTTCTGAACCGAAGAAAAATGAGGTAAGTTTTCCTTCTTGTTGTCAAGCTTGTATTGATTATGTTAAAATTCTTTGTGAGAAAATAAAATCATTACATAGAGAAGTAGAGGACCTTAGATATGAGGGCTATCAACTTAGAAAAGGACAAAAACCCTTAAAGGCCCAATTAGAGACAAAATAAAGGACTTCAGGAGACTTCAGGAAGACTACAGTAATAAATGTGAAAAGTACGATTATATCAAGAGACAAAATGCTGAGTTGATTGCCGATCTTGATACATTAAAGAATAAATTTGATACAGCAAACTTTGATTTTAAAAAACATGATGTATAAAGTGAGGCAGTTGCCAACATGATTGACCATTGCCTACAGTTTAAACAAAACCAGAAAAAGGGTTTGGGATACGATAAAGTGCCTCCTCCTTTCAATCACAATTATCAATATCGCCCTGTCTCTGATAAAGAGATTGCCAATGAATCTTTCATGGTTTATGGCAAGCCAACATGTTTTGTTTCAGGAGGAGTTATTAATGTTGAAAATACTAACATTTCTACTACCCATAAAGATCAATCCTTAAATCAGTCAAAGCACGAAGTTGAAGGATCTATTTCTGAAAATAAAACTGAGTTTGAACCTGAAGTTTTAGTTTTAAATAAAGACTTTATTTTTTCTGATGTTAAAAGTGACAATGTTTTTTGTGATTTTTTTTGCAACTCTGATACTGTTTTGAATTGTTTGATGAGATGTTTGATAATTCTGATGCTTGTAATGATGCTAATAAAAACTCACCATTTCCACAAGTTACTCCATCTCTTATGCCCTCACTTATCTCACAACCTGCTTCTTGTTCATGTTCATGTGAGAAAAGTAAGGGTCTCGGTATGGAAAATAAATCTGAAAAAGGCAGTATAGGTTTTAATAATAACAAACAGATTTGTTTTAATTGTGGTATTGGTGGTCATATAGCTAAGAATTGTCTAAATAGAATGTTTGTACATTATACATCACAAAGAGGAGAGAACGAATTTATAGGAAGGTCTTTAACTAGAAAGTCCTCTAGATCTCGTTCTCGGAATGATGATTGGAAAGATGATCATAGTAGAAAAGGGTAGTTTTTCAAAATAATAAAAAGGTTTTTCGTAACAACGTCCCAAACAGTTTGCCAAAACCGAACACAGCTCCGCCAAGATTGGTTTCGTCAAGGAGCAGCTCTGGGTCTTCAACCACTTCTGGTAGAAAATCTAAGTGCTCAATGTAAACTGACAAGAAACCTATTTTAAAACCATTGGTGACTGTTAGGAAACCTAATTACCAATGGATGCCCAAAATAAACTCTAATCTATCATCAACATCCTCTAAAAAGTTAGAAAATAAAGATAAATCTGAAAAAGTAAAGGGTCAACCCGAGAAAGTGATGATCTGGGTTCCCAAATCTGAATGATAGCGTACATTTTGTAGAGACAGTTGTGGGGGAATGTCGTTAGACCTTGGTTCGTTGATAGCGGCTGCTCCCAGCATATGACAGGAGATATCTCCCAACTAAACAACATTCAATCTTTTAATGGGGGATATGTTTCCTTTGCGGGTGGAGAAGGTGGCAAGATCACTCAGAGAGGAACCATTACAAATGGAGTGTTAAGTTTCAAGAATGTCAACTTTGCTCCTGAGTTAAAGCATAGTTTGTTGAGTGTGTCTCAGATATGCGACAAAGGTTATTCTACACATTTTACTGACAAAGAATGTATGATTCTAAAGCCAGGCATTGTCATCCCGGAAGAATGGATTCTTGTCAAATCTAACAGGGATGGAAATGATTACATTATTGATATGAATAGCAACCTTACCGAACAAGTCACTTGCCTCTTTTCAAAAGTCTCAGAACAAAATGCAATGTTATGGCACCGAAGACTCGGTCATGGAAACGCCAAAAACCTAAATCGTCTTGCAAAGAATGAGATGGTTCTAAGCATATGGACTTGTTCGGTCCATTCAACGTCCTAAGCATATGGGACTTGTTTGGTCAGGTGCTCCAATTATTACAAATGGACTTGTTCGGTCCATTCAACGTCCCAAGCATCAACAAAAGTTCGTATTGTCTGGTTGTGATTGATGATTTCTCTTGTTTTACATGGGTCTTCTTCTTATCCAACAAAGCTGGGGTTGCAGATCTGATAAAGAAGTTCATAGTGCTGATTGAGAACCAACCCAATAATCAGGTGAAGGCGCTTCGTACCGACAACGGAACAGAATTCAAGAATTCTATTCTAGATCATTTTTGCGTAGAAAAGGGGATTATGCGTCAATACAGCTCCGTTCACACACCTCAACAAAATGGTGTTGCTGAAAGGAGAAATAGAACTTTAAAAGACGCGGCAAGGACGATGTTGTGTGACTCTAAATTATCAGTCTTCTTTTGGGCAAAGACGATTAACACTGCTTGCTACGTTTAGAATCGTGTTTTGATCAACAAAGCTCAGATGAAGAAACCGTATGAGATTCTATATGGTCACAAGCCATCAATCAATCATTTCCGTGTATTTGGCTGCCCTTGCACCCTTCTTCACCTAGAGTCCAACCCAAAGTTTAATGCCAAAGCCGATGATTGTTACTTCTTAGAGTAATGCTGTACGCACCGCATATAGGGTCTACAATAAGAAGACGAAGCAGATTGTGGAATCCTATGATGTGCGCTGGTTGGAGGAGAGTGAAATGGATGATCGAGTGGATCCGGATTGGTTATTTGATTACACAACGCTTTTCAAGTCTATAAATGTGTCTTCTGATAGTTCATCTGTGTATTTCTCTGGTTCGAAGAATGTTTCTAAATACGAAGACGAAGAAGTTGTCTACAGACCCCCAACGGTATCCTCTTCACCATATGAGGGGGAGTCATCTGTACCACCTGGTAGTCCAAAATCTCCAGTTCCGAATGATAGTCCTGATGCTGAGGCTACACCGATCATAACTATTGAAAGAGAGTTCATGTCTAGAGATGCTTCCGCTGTCACTTCAACTTTTATGGAACTACTCTTTCCTGAAGACATTTCTAATGAGTTTGTAGCAGAGTCATCTGGTGTGGAACAATCAACAAATTAAGGAGGTGTCAATATTCATAATCTTCCCGTCTCACTTAATGATATCAACCATGAGATACCCTCAAGAATTCAACGCGATCATCCGATCAAGAACATCAGTGGTTAGCTGGGCGATGGAGTTAAAACCTGAAGACAGAGTGGAGATGTCAATACATGTCTCTATTCTTGCTTTATCTCTCAAATAGAGCCCAGGAATGTTGAAATGGTTCTGAATGAGTCTAGCTGGGTAGATGCTATGCATGAAGAGTTGAATCACTTTGAAAAGCTCGGGGTTTGGAAATTGGTTGAGTTACCAAAGGGCAAAAAGTCTCTTGACATATGCTGGATCTATCGAAACATGCAGGATGATTCAGGGGTTATAGTGCGAAATAAAGCTAGATTGGTGGTTCATGGGTTTTGACAAGTCGAGGGTCTTGATTATACTGAGGTTTATGTTCTAGTAGCTCGCTTGGAGGCTATTATC
The DNA here is from genome assembly GCF_051521515.1 of Lactuca serriola. Lineage (NCBI taxonomy): Eukaryota > Viridiplantae > Streptophyta > Magnoliopsida > Asterales > Asteraceae > Lactuca > Lactuca serriola. The sequence goes on along the minus strand of NC_136412.1, from coordinate 28,133,280 downwards.
TTTCTTGCATATGCCTCCTACATGAACTTTACGGTTTATCAAATGGACGTGAAGACAACCTTCTTGTATAGCAAGGTGAAGGAAGAAATCTACGTTGATCAACCACCTTGGTTCGTTAACTCGAAGTTTCCTAATCATGTCTACAAGTTGGACAAGGCATTGTATGGGTTACATCAAGCTCCTTGAGCGTGGTATGCAACCCTTACAAAGCACTTGCTCGAGCATTGATACTCTTGTGGCACTATCAATCAAACTTTGTTTATCAAGCATGTTGGTAATGATCAGATTCTGGTTCAAATCTACGTTGATAACATTATCTTCGGGTCTACCAGTCCGTCGCTATGCAAGGAGTTTGAAGGTGTTATGAAAAAGCGGTTCGAGATGAGTTTGTTGGGAGAAATGACCATGTTTCTGGGGCTTCAGGTTAAACAAAATTCAACCGGAATCCTTTTACATCAAGCCAAGTATGTGGAGAATATTCTTGAGAAGTTCGGGTTTCAAGACGCTAAACCTGCATCGACGCCAATGGACGAAAGACCTCCGCTGACTCCAGATGCTGGTGGCGAATCCGTAGATCAGACACACTACAGATCGATGATCGGATCGTTGATGTATCTTACTACAAACCGTCCAGACGTCATGTTTGCAGCTTGTCAATGTGCACGTTATCAGGCTAATCCTAAATTTTCACATCTTATTGCTGTCAAAATAATTTTTTGGTATATCAAAGGCATCCCAAAATTGTGTCTTTGGTATCCGAAAAATTCCGAATTTGATTTATATGCTTTTGCTGACAGTAATTATGGAGGCTGTGAGCTTGACAGGAAATCTACTTCAGGAGGGTGTCAATATCTTGGAGATCGGCTGGTGTCGTGGAAGTGCAACAACCAACACATCGTCTCAACTCAACAGCTAAAGCGGAATACGTTGCTGCATCTGCTTGTTGCTCTCAAGTTATCTGGATCCAACATCAGTTGTTGGATTACGGTTTGAATTATCTAGAAACCCCTATCTACTGTGATAATGAGGCCGCGATTCAAATTGCTAAAAATCCTGTCCAACATTCCAAAACCAAGCACATTGATATTAAAATTCATTTTATCAGAGACTGTTTTGAACGTTCACTCATCCGGCTGGAACAGGTTCCCACTGCTAATAGTGTAGTGGATCTGTTCATCAAGCCATTTAACAAAGCTCGATTCGATGTGCTTGTAGGGTTTTTGAAAATGATTCGTTTTGAAGATTAATTTTATTTTTCTATTTTTTTTCTTATTTTAAGTTATTTTTATTTTTATTTTTCTTAATTCTTATTTTCAATTTTATTTTTGGTTAGCCTAGTTTAAATTTGCACATTTTTAGTGATTTCATTCTCACCCATGCACAAATTTAGGGGGAGAAATAAACAAAAACCAAAGAAAAACTAAAAATTTTAAAAATCCAAAAACAATAAAAATCAGAAAATCAAAAATATGTTGTTGATAGTCTTGCTTGTAGGTGATGTGTTGGGAAGTGATATTATCAAGTGATAACAGGCAATCTAAATCTGCGTAACGTACCAAAATTAAATTGTCTTCGCTTTGTGTTCGATGCGCTGGTAGGCACAAAAGATTCTAAATGGACTTGACTAGGAAGATTTGAACTTAAGGAATTCAAGGACTTAACAAATCTTGAACTAGTTAGATCCGTTTAGCCTGACAATACGACGCTCGGATAGGTTGACTAGGGAGATATACATGGGAATCTACTGGTCACATTAAAAGAACCCGTATCTAGAACTGTGGATTAACTTTTCCTCGATATGTGGATTCTGTCTTTAATTCCGGTATTGATTGGGTGACTGGGGAATTCCGATAAATTAGGTCTGTAGAAGGTTATTTTCTTTCTTTCTATTTGTTAGTCATATGTTGCCTCTTCTACGTGATCGAGAGATCCGACATGGACTGTAACATATGCAATTGTATCTCTCTGCATCTTCTCTTTATGCACTTCTTTCTATCTGTTATCCATATACTGTCTCCTTTGCGTGACTTACAATCCGACCTGGTACACAATATATGTATCATTCTTTTTCTCAATCCCTCTAAAACTTCAGTTAGTCATATGTTTCATCCTCTGCGTGATTGGAAGAGATCCGACCTGGGTGTATAACATATGCATTCTAAATCTATCTTCTCTCTTAATAATTGTTTTCTCACCCGATGTAAGGAGTATTCTGGAAGTTCTTGATTACTGGAGCATATCAGGAAGTGGGAAACATGTTCTAGTACAATTAAAAATTGAACACTTACAGATTGTTTGTAGATCTCGTTGCTCAATTTAGGTGGACAATAATATCCCTGGTCGTCGTCAGATAAATGGTCCCTAGGAAATTTATTTAAGAATATAGAATCAAAAGGATCTTGTCTTTATTAGCTTGTCCAAATTTTATCACAAATTTTCGTGTTTAAGTGGACCACAATACCGACGATCGATCAGACATAGACATGAAGGTAAAGGTACCGATAAGTAGACCAAGGCTGTCTAACAACTTTGATCCCTGAGTCACAAAATTATATTAAGTGTTTGTTTAGATAAGTTTAGTCGATTTTATTTTAATTTTAATTTTATTTTTGTTTCCTTTTAATTTTATTTTGTAATTATCAAAATTTAAGATTTTAAATTTTGGAAATTTTAATTTTTATTGTTCAAAGTTGTCAAAGTTTTTTATTTTTATTTTTATTTTTTTAACTCTAGAAATTTTTATTTTATTTTATTTTTTTAAATCCTCAAAAGTTTTATTTTTGAAAATTATTTGAAATATTGGACTGTGCCTGACACTGTGTGGACATCAGGTAAAAAGGTCAAGGGTATATAAGAGAGTTTACTGATGAGATTTGTAATCGAGTTTAAAATCAATTCAAGTATGAATTTAGAAAAAGAAATAACGAAGAACACCAGAGTAAATATAATATTTGTTCAGCTCATATTATGCTTTTGATTTTACAGAGTACAAAGAATAATCTGTAAAAGCTGAGTGAAAAAGTTCCACTACTCACTTAGTACAGACCCCTATTTATAGGAGAACAAAAGCATAAAAATAGTAAGGACTAGACATTAAGACTACTCTTTATAATGCCTTAGTACAAATAACATTACATTCGAAGACCCTTCTTACGAAGACAAAATAAACTTCGTAACAATCTAACTGACACTTCGACTATTACAACATTTAAGCCCTAACAATCTCCCCCTTTGGAATAAAGGTCGAAGTCTTCAAGACGTCAGTGATTGAACGGCATACATCAGCACTCTTCGGATTTCCATGTACCAAGAGATAACTTTCTTTATCTCTTTCTTATCTCCTTCCGAGTTCTTCTTGCAATGGTTCATACGAACAATTAAGTTCGTATATTGTGAGTTGGTGTATCTCTCCACTTCGCAAGTTTGAAATAAAAACCTTTTAGCTCTTCTAGCTTTGTATTTTCTTGCAAAAACAATCCTCAATGGCTTTAAACAGATTTCACCGTCTTCGTAATTTTTCAACTCATTCTGCTTCTTCGAAGGTGCCATTGGTGCAGTTATGTCGAAGCCTTTGACAGTAGCAAGTTCGACATCTGTTTGAGCTAAGCACTCAAAATAATTCTCCAAAAATATTTTTATGTGCCTGCATCCAAGACTAAAAACATCTGGTTCTGTGTCTTGGAGAAAAGAAAATGACTTGTCTTTAAGCATCAGTGCAATGTTGATTAGATCATATGTGTTCATCAAAGGAAAGTCTGCCACTGTAAATTCTTGTAACTTTCCACTTGCTCTTGTTACAGGGTACTTCAAATTTTGAAACTTTCCTTCGAAAATGACATCCCTTTTTATAGATATCACCTTCTTGATCTTCTCCAAAAACCATACTTCTTCTTAAGCCTTCGCTAATACAGCATGAAATCTTATCTTCATCTTCTTTCCCTCTTCAATTTCCATTGATTTTGTTTCAGCCTTGAACTGTGGCATAACAAACATCATTTCATTGACTGGAAAGTCAAGTTGACCAAAATCTGTGTTCGTCACCACAAAGCTCTTCTTCGGAACCTTTTCAAAAGAATACATGTGATCAAACATCACCCTGGATTCTATTGTTTCGTAATTGAAAACTTTCGAAGGATCACCCTTATCAACATTCGAACCATCCAAAGCTCTTTGTCTCATTATACTTTGAACATGCCTCATTCTTTCAACCTCAGCTGCCACCTCAGCTTTCTTCTCTTTATTTGACTTCTCAACCATAACTCCTTTTCCCTTGTCTTTAATATTTGACGGAGCCATATTCTTTGAAGAAGAGACATCACTCTGTTTCTCAATTACAATACCTTTTGATATAGGCTTTGAAATTGGAACTTTTGTAGTCACAGTCGAAATAACTGGAGCAGCTGAAACAACAGTTGGTTTTACTGCCACTTTCAAAGGATACACTTTTCCAACTACCTTCATATCTTCAGTTGTCTTCACTTGTTCCCCAGCCTTTGTATGACCAATCTTTTCTCCCCCTTGCACCCCTGTGACAGCAGGTGGGGCATCTGATACGTTTGGTAAAAGGCTTGAAATACGAAGTAATGGAGCTAAGTGTTTGTGTAGGATAACTTCGAAATGAGTAAATTTATGAGAAAGGAAATCTTGAGAAACAATTGGAGAGATAGATTTTGATGACAGGTCTTGGAGTTCTTTCAACAACCTGACCAACTCTCCAAAATTTTGTTCTTCTTTGGCAAAAAGAGAGGTCATTTGAGGATTCATCTGCTCGAACATTTTGACACATTGTACAACCGCATCACAAATAATGTCGATCTTCTGATGTGCTGATTCATAACCTTGTTGAATATTCTGAACCTCCTTCGTCATGTCTTCACGAAGTTCGTGAATTTGCATGTTAACATCTTCACGTACCTTCTTGAGTTCTTGTACGAAGAGCACATGACGCTCCTTCGTAACAATCTTCAGATCCTTCACCTCCATCATAAAATCAGACCTCAGGGAATTGATTCGATTCTCTGTAGAAATATCATTTTGATCAATCTTCTCAAGAACTCTACTTTCTGAATCACGAATTAATCCTGATGCCTTCGAAATTACCCTTCCTTCCATTTCCTTCATTATTGAATCAACTTCCATGGTTGTAACTCCAGCACTGCCCACATCTGCTTGAGATTGCAAGATAGAATTCAATTTCGAATTCAAAATCTTGAACTGCTTCATGGTCATCAGCATATGATTAGGAAAATCTTCTTCGACTTTATCAAAATGAAGAGCTTCGAACGTTCCTCTAAAGCCTTCGTTATTAGTTTCATCATCAACAGCCATGGTTTCATCAATAGGTGAGGATGGATGGGGTGGATCAGTTGATTGAGTTGAGAATATTGTGGTAAATGGTTGATCCATAATTGATTGAAATGTTGGAGAATCAGTTGTTGATGTAACCTGGGGTAAAGAAGTTGGTTCAATAAGCTTCACATCATCAGGCTTCGAAATATCAGCAGGTTGACTGATATCTATTGCTTTTGGAATTTCATTCTCGGGTGTCTCAGGAACTTGCTCTACCTCTTCGATTCTTTGGTTTTTCTTCAAATATTTTGCAAGATCTTCAGCCCTTCGTTTCTTTGACGATGGAGATACCGGAGCTGGAATTTCCCTAACTGTGACCCCTTGATGTGTGACTTGTGTTTTCTTCACCAGCTAAGACTTTCTCTTGATTTTGATACGTCGAAAAACACCCGTCTTCAAAGGAATCGTTTCTTTCGATGGAGATGCTTCGATTATTGGTGTATCAACCACTGAGGTTAAAATTGGAGACACTTCTTCGATAGTACCAGATGTAGCTATTGGCATTTGGTTCTTTGTTTCTGCCTTCACCCCTTTTTTCCGAAGACCCACCCTCTGTCTTCTTCGATTTCTTATACTTCTTCTTCTCTTTGTGCTGTAACATACCAGTAATGATAGTTGTGTCAATAGATTGCAAATATGATACCAAAACATCATTCGTCGGATCCACCTTCTTAAGCATTGCATCCGGAATGCGAGCTATTATTGTAAAGATAGCCGGATCATCATACACCTCCTTCGGACTAGCATACATGTGAAATACCGCTTTTTCTTCGTATTCCGAAACTTCGATTTTCTCCTTCTGATAAACCTATTGTACTATCAGACTCCAATAATGAGCACAAGAAATCCCCTGCTTGGCACTCGTCTTCGAAATGCTAGTTAAAAACTCTGTCCACAATTGTTCAGAGTAATCTACTTGTAGATCGTAATACAATCCAGCTACGATTGCATACACCTCCATCCTTCCTTTATCAAGACCCATAGTTCGTCCAGTAAGACATCGAAGGAAAATGCCAAACAAAAATTCCATACCGTAGGTAACCCAGACTTCTTGAAATCACTGATACGCGTCAAAGGAGGTTGATGGCCCATCTCGTTGAACATGAACACAACTTGAGAAGAAGAAAGTTCATCATAAGGACCATAATTTGGAATTCCCAAAATCTTGCAAAATAAACGCTTGGATACCCTAATTCTCGTATCATTCACCATAGTGAATTCCACACAACCTGTCTCCTTGTTGTATGATGCAGTAGAACCCGCCTTTGATAGCCAAGACATTGGAGCAGCAAAAGAATCAAACATTGCTTTAGACAGAACTGAATTCTGTAAAGCAACCACAAGCATTTGGAGTTCCTCCGGATACTTTGACAAATCCGATTCTACTTGGTAGTTTGAACCTTGGATTTTCAGAATCGGAATGCTAACAACTTCGTCTGTGGTTGGTGATGATGAAGTCGCCATTGTTGATGAGAAGAGCAAAGAACATTTGAAGAAGATGAGTTGCAAAGAGAATTTTGTGTTACAGAAGGTTTGATCGCATAAAGTGTTATTGACTTCTGATTTCCCCTTTTATATGTAACCCTAGAATTTTGAATTTGAAGCGGGATACAATAAATGCTTGTTGACATGGCACCTTGAAATACGGACTGTACTCATCAAAAAGTAACAAATGTAACTGTCAACACGCCTTACACGCTTATCATACACCATGCGTCACCAAGAGACAAGACTGTTTGGTATTCCCCAAGAGAATTGTAACCGTCGGATGCCTTCGGAATAGAGGTTAGGCTCTTTCACTTTGAGGTTTAGGAAGCGAAGTCATATGCCAGAATTTCGAAATCATCAGTTTAAGTTGGTTTTACTCAAACCTCAAGGATTTCGTGTGTGCTGTGTTCCAAAAGAAATTAGTTGAGAAACAAAGAATTTTTTTTTGAAAACTTGTGATGTCAAAAATTTATTTTTACACAAAAACAGTTTAATCCCAGGCAAAGATATCTTCGAAAATTATCAAGAGAGATAATTGACAGCTTGCTAGGTTTCCCGTGAATTACAATCGATAACTTGTAGAGAAGTTTCGAAGGGTTTCTTTTATAGGGCAAATGGGTGGCTTCGAAAAATTCGTTACATATCAACCTTAACATAAGGTGATAAATTGTAAACAAAATTAGTTGTATAACCAATGTAGTCAGTGACAACTTGGTTGCGAATGATATTTAAAGTAACTAGAATTTTCGAAATATACTCACACAGAAATCATATTCATAAAATTTATTTTATGCTGGATCTTGTTGGGAACAAACATCGTAGTTTTCGAATGTTTGATTAAGATCACTCAAAAGAAATGAATATGATTTTGAGTATAAAAGGTACTGAAACAAATGTTTCATAATTTCTGGAACATGGTTCCCCGTCAATTCCTTAAGGTTTAGGATTTTTGGGTTTCACTTCCATCACGGACTCATGATGTTAGATCACAAACACAGACTTGTGATTTATCTAGGTTTTGATTGTTTTGATCAAAGACCTCAAGGACAAATCGCTTCGAAAATTTGGAATGTAAGAATTGTTTGGTATAAAAAGATTGGATAAGAATCGAAGTGTACCTCTGTTATAATGGACAAAACAGAAAACTCTTAACTCATTTGAGAAGAGTAAGGTAGCTCTTGGTGATTTATGCAAATACAAGCCTTGTTGGGAAGAAATTTTCATGAGATAATTTCATCAAGGCTTTCATTTCCCATACATAGAATCATATGAGACTTGAGACAACATGCAGCAGCATGCTTCTAGGGACATCCTAACTAATCCAAAGTGTATCGAGATCATACCTTTCCATAGAAAACAGACACATGAATCCTTCGTATTTGAAACTTGACAAAACTCACAATACACATGTTAAAACCGAAGAGAACAAAAAAAATATTTTTGGTATTTTTGATTTTTTCAAAAAAAAAAAATTAAAAACAAACCAAAACAAAATCTTTTTGGATTTTTAATTTTTCAATAAAAGAAAATATTTTTGATTTTTCAGGTTTTTCACAAGAAAAAATAAACAAACTAAAAGTCTAACCTTAGTTGAAATGTGTACAAATATGAAGCATTCGAACCGTTGACTTGAATAGTAATCTCTGATTATGTACTTCAACAAGAAATAAAGCTTCCGAATATGAAGCATTCGAAGCGTTGACCATGAACAGTAACCTATGAACACTTAATCACCCTGTCTGTCATTGTACCAAATCATTCAGACCCATCACTCTTCGCTTTTATCATATGTGATTGAATTTCCATTAATCATACCCAATCCTCCTATGATACGAATAAATGATTTTTCATCCAATGCCTTTGTAAATATATCTGCCAATTGTTCCGTTGTTTTTACAAAATGAACTTCAATATTCCCTTCTTCAACATGATCTTTGATGAAATGATATCTAAGAGCAATGTGCTTAGTCTTCGAATGCTGCACATGATTATGACAAATTCTTATTGCACTTTGTGAATCACAATATAAAGGAATCTTTTTCATATTAATTGCATAATCTCGTAATTGACTTTGAATCCAAATTATTTGTGATGTACACGCAGCTGCAGCAACATATTCAGCTTCAGCTGTAGATATCGAAACACATGTTTGCTTCTTCGATTGCCAACTGACCAATTTTCCATCTAATAATTGACACCCACCAGTTGTGCCTTTACGATCAAGACTGCATCCTCCAAGATCCGCATCCGAATAAGCTTGTACAAAGAACCCGGTTTTCGAAGGATACCACAAACCTAACGAAGTAGTGCCTTTCAAATATCGAAAAATATTCTTCACTGCTGTTAGATGTGGTTCACGTGGATTCGATTGATACCTTGCACAATTACAAACAGAAAACATAATATCAGGTCTACTTGCAGTTAAATGCAATAAAGACCCAATCATGCTTTGATACAGATTGATATCAACAGCAGATTTATCTAACGAAGGAGTTAGCTTTATGCCCGTTGCCATCGGTATTCGTAACCTTGTGCTATTCGTCATTCCAAACTTTTCTAACAAATTCTTCGTATATTTCTCCTGATTAATGAAAATGCCTTCCCTGTTTTGACGAATATTCAAACCCAAAAAGTTATTAATTTTGCCCATCATACTCATTTCAAATTTGCTTTTCATCAAGTCTTCGAATTCTTTAGATAAAGCAGGGTCAGTTGAGCCAAAAATTATATCATCAACATAAATTTGAACAAGCATCAGATGATTTCCAATTTTCTTTCGAAATAAAGTGGGATCAACTGATCCTTGTTTAAATTTAGATTGTTTCAAAAATGATGTTAAAGTTGCATACCATGCTCTTGGTGCTTGTTTTAACCCATATACGACTTTATCTAAAATATAAACATGATCAGGATGTTCTGTATTTATAAAACCTGGTGGCTGTTCAACATATACCGTTTCTTCGAGTTCTCCGTTTAAGAATGCACATTTTGCATCCATTTGATAGACATCGAAATCTTTATTAGCTGCAAAAGCCAGAAAAATACGAACAGCCTTGAGTCTTGCGACAAGGGCAAATGTTTCTTCGTAATCAATTCCTTCTTGTTGAGAATATCCTTTAACAACAAGTCTAGCCTTATTTCGAATAATATTTCCATCTTTTGTCAGTTTTGTTTTTATAAATCCATTTGAGTCCAACAATTGACACATCAACAGGTTTTGGAATTAATCTCCAAACCTTGTTTCTTTCGAATTTAGACAATTCAGCTTGCATAGCAACAACCCAATCAGAGTGTTCCATTGCAACCTTAACTGTCTTTGGTTCGATTTTGGAAATAAAAACATTAAACATGCATAACTCTTGATGATTATTTAATACCTCATTTCGTGCATGAAGTTGTGCCCTTGTCATTATACCTGCTTGTGGATTGCCAAGAATTTGGTCTTTTGGATGATTTCTTGTTCATTTATCCAATGGTGGATAATTAGGATCAAAATCCAAAGGTGCATCTTCGAACATAACATCTGTTTCTGATCCATATATGGAAATTGAATCCTCAGCATCATCAAAATATTCTTCTTCAAGAATTGGATCCTTCTCAAGTATGGGCTCCCCCTCGATGATTTACTCCGTTTCGATGTTTTGCTCTGGTTCAATGATCGGCTCTTCTTCAATAATTGACTCCCCCTCAACATTAACATTTGTTGACATGTTATCACTTTCACAATAATGCTCCCCCTCAACAAAACTATTTGAATCCAAGTGTTCCCCCTCCACTGGATCATCAGATTGTTCATTTGTGTTTAGATTCAAAATCGAAATTGAATCATTGTCATGCTTCGAATTTTCTGATGTTTGATTATCGGGTGCATTTCTTTCTGCATCAATTGCTTGATCCGAAATACCAAAAATCGATTCATAATTAACATCATCCATTTCAATTGAATCATCTATATTTGAAGAATTTTGCAAAATAGGATAATTTGCAAATTGATGAATAGACTTTTTAATGTAATCATCATCAAATGTCAAATTAAAAGTTTCTTCCACTTTGCGAGTTCACTTATTTAACACTCTATAAGCAACAGAATTGTGTGAATATCCCAAGAAAATTCCTTCATCAGCTTTTGTTTGAAACTTCGAAAGATTATCCTTAAGATTCATTATGAAACACCTACATCCAAAAACATGAAAAAATTTGACATTAGGTTTTCGATTATTGATTATTTCATAAGGAGTAACATTAAACCGTCTATGAATGAATGATCGATTTTGAGTAAAACAAGCAGTTGAAACAGCTTCAGCCCAAAGATATTGAGGTAAATTCGAATAAGCCAACATTGTTCTTGCAGCTTCGCATAATGATCGATTTCTTCTCTCAACTACACCATTTTGTTGTGGTGTATAAGGAGATGAAAAATTATGCGAAATTCCTTTCTCCACCAGAAATGAATCAAAAAGACGATTTTTGAATTCAGTTCCATGATCACTTTTAATTTTTCGAACTGACTTCTTCAATGAAACCTCCATTTTCTTGATAAAATCAATCATCATTTGTGAAACTTCGGATTTTAAACTGAGAAAATAAACCCACGTAAATCTTGAAAAATCATCTACAATTACTAAAATGTACCTTTTCTTGTTAAGAGTAGCAACTGTTGAAGGACCACATAAATCAATATGCAAGAGTTCAAGGGGTTCAACAATCTTTGAATCTATTGTGATAGGATGACCTTGTTTGTGTTGTTTTCCTACTTCACAAGCTGCACACAAACTGTCATTATCATATTTAAGAATGGGTAAACCTCTTACCAGATATTGTCCGACAAGTTTGTTGATGTTTCGAAAATTGAGATGTGATAATCTCCTGTGCCATAACAAGCTAACATCGGCAGCAGCCTTCAAAAGTAAACACACAGCAGGTTTGCCTACAATATGAACAATATCCAATGTAAACATATCACCTTTTCGTTTTGACTTAAGTAAAACTTCCTTTGTCTCAACATTTGAAATGACACTACCTTCTTCATTAAAAAGAACTTGATTTCCAGTGCCCACAACAAGTTGTGAAACACTTATCAAATTGTGTTGTAAACCTTCAACAAATGCAACTCGGTTGACAGTGAAATTTCCATTCGTTCTCTTGCCATAACCCTTGAATTTGCATTTGTGATTATTGCCAAACTTAACTACTCCTCCATTTTCTAGGCTTCGAAAATCACGCATGTTTTCCTTCTTACCAGTCATGTGACGTGAGCAACCACTATCAATATACCACTTGTTATCATATTGCTCGTCACAAAGTACTTGCGATTATTGAAAAAATTTAGGTACCCAAGCCTTGTTGGGTCCATTCATATTAGGTTTGTTTTTCAATTGTAAAGTACAACCATTAACCCAATCACAAACTTTTGTTTTGAAACTGTCAACAAATTTAACATTTTCATTCGAAGGGTCAGATATATGAGTTTTTATTATTTTCAAATTTTCACTAATTATACCCTTCGCATTTTGAGTTTGTGATGTTTCACTTTTTGCTTTTGTGACCGGCTGCCAAACTTTAACTGGAATATTTGATTCTTTGGATGACAAACTACCATTTGTTGAAGGATTAGCATACTTGTCATACGCCTCATGTATCTGTTCTTTCGAAAACTTACTTGATTGATATATTTTTCCTTTTCCTTCCAACCAATGATCAATATTTCTTTTTGTTGTTATTCCCTTCGCATATGAGACTTTGTCAGCTTGTTTCTTCAAAGGATTATAACATTTTGCTGAACTTGGAACATAATCCACTTCTGGTTTTGAAATATATGATTCATGATAAGAGGTATTGATTTGTGATTTTGAAATCTGTGTTCCAACCTTTTTCTGAAATTTTTTTTCTTGGTAGTGTTGTTTTTGTTCCATTTGAAACTTTTGTTTTAATATTTGAAAATGAATCATTTTTCTTTTCAAAACTTTGAGACTTTGATTTTTCTCTAAAAACTTTTCTTCCTCTTGAAAAATTTGTTGATATCATATTTAATGATTTAATAGTTTGCCAAAAAATTGTTTTTCTCGCTTGACGTTTCGAAATATTATTTTCCTTTGAAATTTTATCAACTTGAGCTTCAAATTCTTTTGAATTTAATTTTATTGCTTTGTTGACTGTTTTAACATCTGTTTTAACACCTTCGTGCTTTGTAAACACATTTTCAGTTGGGTTAACTTTCTTCTTTTCAACTTTTGACTTTTCAACCCATACTCTTTTTGGTTTTTGATGTTGAAATTTATATGAATTCTTTGTAAGATTGTTTTCAACTGTGCTTTGATTCGAAAAGAAACCTTCATTTGAAGTTTGCATATTGTCTTCCTCAACCATCTTTTTGAATTCAAGCTTTATATTTTCAATTTTACCTGTTGTTACGAAGACTTGATTTGGGAACACAATATCATCAGTGCATTTGAAGATTGGATAAACAACAGTATTCGATTCAAGATAATGAGCACCTTTTTCACTAAGAATTTTCTCAAATTCTTGTGTATCCAAATAGACTTGATCAACAACCACTCGAGGAATTTCAATTTCTTTCGACCTTTGAATTTGCTTCGAATTTGTATTTTCTTCCTCATTGTCACTATCATCGGTTTGACTATCATGTATTTCCACAAACTCCATATCACAAACTTTTGAAGTTGAGGGTTCATCAGTTTCAATTTTTATTAATAAATCTTCACATTTTTCTTTCCCTTTAAACGAATTTGCTACATTTATGACAGACAATTGAGAACAATCTACATCTTCTAAATCACTAATTTCACTAATATTATCAGAATTATCTTCAATATCAGCAAAATTAGTTTCACAATTAGATGTAGAATTCTTAGTCTTTTTCAAAATTCTAAGTTGTTCTAATTTAGATAAGGTCTCATTTATAATTTTTACTAAATCATTAGCATCAAGATAATCTTCAACTTAAGCAATTCCAAATCTAAACCTATCATCTGGAACTTTGTTAAAATCAGAAATTTCTTTTTCACAATCATATGAAATACTATCTACCTTAGCTCTATCATAAGCTAAAAATGGTAGTAATTTTCTATGTTGTTCCTTACTTAATTCACTCGAATGATGTAACTCAGTTAATTTTCCATACAATCTTTTCGCAGAATTACAAAAAATATTTCTTTGTGCTAACAACAAATTTATTTCCTTTGCTAAACTCTCCCTATCCTCCATAATATTCGAAATTTGCAATTCTAAGTAATCAATCCTAGTGACTTTTGAATCCAATTTTTTTTCTTGTCTCTAGTAATTGATCACTTAACTTTTTCGCTTCATTGCTAGCAGACACAACAATTGAATCAAAGTAAGTAACAGTTTCATCAAAAGATACTAACTCAGAATTATATGCAGAAACTGGAATGTTAAAAGATTCAAGAATGTTACGTACCTTGGTAGTCATGGGTGACCTGTCAGTAGACTTCGAAACGAAGCATTGCCCACACACTTCGTAAGTCTGTTCTTCATCTGAATCCTCTTCCATCTTTGCATACATAACTCCATGTGATGGATTTTTCATCTCTTCATCATCTGAACCCGAAGACCATATTTGATATGTGCCATCCGATTCTGTTTCTCCATGAGCCACCAATGACAAATTCTTTGCTTTTGACTTTACTTCCTCCAGTTTCTCAGTGTAGTACGCTTCATCATTTGTTTTATTTTTCATTTCCTCCTTCTTCCTCAACAAGCAATCTACTGCCAAGTGATTTGCTCCATAGCAATAATGGCAATTAATCCCTGTATCACCTTTCAACATCATCTTTATTTGCTCCATTTCACTCTTCGAATCAGTCTTCACTTCTCTCTTCTTCTCATCCACTTTATTTTTGTTCTCAAAACTACCCTTTGAATCTGATGACTTTATCTTTGGATTAAAAGGTTTCTTGAAAAATTTCTTTACTCGATTGTTTGAGTAAAATGCAACAACATCATCATCAAAATTCATCAGAAAACCTTCTTCTTCATCAGACTTCGATTTTTCATTCTCTCTTTCTAAAACCTTCGAAACAAGTGCCAATGGTCCACCAAGACTTGCTATTGCTTCCTCAGCTATTTCATTAACCTCATTTTCATGAGATTTTAATTGATTGTACAAGTCATTTAAAGTCGAAGTATCAAAACTCTGTTGATTTTTCACCATCATACTTACACTCCTCCACTCCTTTCGAAGTCCCATTACAAATATCAAGTTATATTCCATTGATGACCTTGTAATACTATAACGATTACAACGATAGATTAGTTC
The DNA here is from genome assembly GCF_051521515.1 of Lactuca serriola. Taxonomy (NCBI): domain Eukaryota; kingdom Viridiplantae; phylum Streptophyta; class Magnoliopsida; order Asterales; family Asteraceae; genus Lactuca; species Lactuca serriola. The sequence continues at coordinate 28,118,147 of NC_136412.1, read as the reverse complement.
GTTGAACCGATCATAGTATACTTCAATAGACTCAGATTCTTTTTGTTTGAAATCATTGAGTTCCACCAGGCATTGTTTCACAGATGTGATCTTCGTCTTTTCACTTCCTTGAAATTTGTCTTTGAGATTGTTCCAGATTTCTTTAGCTGTTGTGCATGTTCTGACATAATTGTACACAACAGGAGGAAAAGCACCTCTTAATTCCCTCATGCATTTCTTCTCCAGTTGTTTTAAACGATTGTTTTGATTATCGACTTCCGAACTGCTTGAAGACATACCGATTGGCTGAACTTGTGCAGGTTGATTGATTTCTCCTGAGATGCATTTCCATAATTCTTCATCCAATCCGTTCAAGTAATCTTGCATACGATCTGTCCACTGATCATAATATTATGGAATAAGCATCGGAATTTTTGTGGATGACCCAAGCAAATGAGAAAATGATCATAGAGTTCAGATTGAATGACGCCATTGTTGTACGGACAAAAACTTCAAGATGATACAAAACTTTGAGAATATTGAAATCAAATTGTATATTTCAAATCAGAATCACACAAAGAACACTCGATTTACAAATATTTTTGCAGAATCAAATCCTAGATTGAGATCAAGAAGAATTTTTCACACTCAAAAAGAACGGAAACTTTTTGAATCAAACAGTAGATTCAAAAATCTTTTTGAACGTATGAAAATCAGATCACAAAAAGGATTCCTGCTCTAATACCAATTGATGAGATTTTTAATCGAGTTTAAAATCAATTCAAGTATGAATTTAGAAAAAGAAATAACGAATAACACCAGAGTAAATATAATATTTGTTCAGCTCATATTATGCTTTTGATTTTACAGAGTACAAAAAATAATCTGTAAAAGCTGAGTGAAAAAGTTCCACTACTCACTTAGTACAAACCCCTATTTATAGGAGAACAAAAGCATAACAATACTAAGGACTAGACATTAAGACTACTCTTTATAATTCCTTAGTACAAATAACATTACATCCGAAGACCCTTCTTACGAAGACAAAATAAACTTCGTAACAATCTAACTGACACTTCGACTATTACAACATTTAAGCCCTAACATTTACAGCCGGAAACTCTCTCACTTTTCAGCTTCTGGCCACAAATTCTCTCCCTTTCTCTCTCATCTTCGAAATTCTTTTTTCGTTTTTCTATGAAATTGCTCCGATCATCTCAAAGGTAGTAAGATTCCGACCATGGATATGTATTTGCTTCATGAAATCATTGAGTTTTGAGCCTAAAATCGACAAAAATGGGTTTGTCGGAGCTTACAGCCCAATCTTACGGCCAAGGAGCTTACGACCGTAAAATCTGTTTGCGACCTTTAGCTTACGGCCATAGGTTTACGACCGTAAACTCCAAGTTGACCGTAAACTCTTGGCTGACCTTGAACTCAAATTATGGACAAAATAATTAATTTTTGGGCTAAATTTAAATCAATTGAAATATTATTTGCTTAAATATTTTTGTTTTCTTACTTGGTATGTTTTAGTGCAGATCAAATGGCAAGCTTAAAATTCGCAGACATGCACAACCTGGCGATTGTACTGGCAGATCCTCCATTGGCACATGGTAAATTCAATTAAATGATTCATGGATTGAAAGAATGCTTCCTGGCCTCTGCCATCACCATGAACACTGTGGTCTATTAGAACATCATAAGGGAGTTCTGGCAGACTGGCAAGATGAAAAGAGATGACGATGGAGCAGTGACTGTGGATGCAATCGTTAAAGGATGCAAGGTTGTGATCACTGAGCAGTTCATTAGAGAAATGTTGGTGACCAATGACTTACCTAGTTTTCCCACTGAGATGGGGATTGAAGACGCTCCGAAAATTTTAAAGAAGATGGGGTACGAAGGCGAGTCTCCTCCTATTGTGAAGAAGCTTCTGCCACCTTATTGGAGATTCCTAGCTCATGTGTTCATGAGCTGCATCTCCGGCAGGAGGTCTGGTGCAGATGAAATATCTCTGAGAAAAACTGGAGCTATTGTTTCTCTTGCTGCAGGGATTGGCTTCAAGTTTTTGAGGTTTATCCTGGACGAGTTTGTGGTCAACATCAATGCTATCACACCGGATACCTTCTTGATGTATCGCAGGTTCATTCTGTTGGATTAATGTCTAAGTCCATAACTATATTTGGTAAGACTTGACCCGACCCGGCATGGTCCATTTGGGTTGCATACCATCATGCACTTGAATGAGAGAAATAAGACACTTATGGTTATTAATATATTATAAGTTCTAGTATATTAATAATAAGAATAATAAGATTATTTAATTAGTATTGATCAAGAATTAATCTAGGATTAATTAAGTGATCAAAAGAAGACTAATTAAATATATGGGTTGATTGTGTAAATCATCCATACTTGTATAGTGGGCTAATGCTCCATGGATAATCAAGTTAGGCTAAAACCCATAGGATGGTCCATGGATGCTCCATGGTGTATTTGTACCCATGGATCCAAGGAAATGGAAAGCCATGACAATTAAGAGTATACCCTAATTGTGTAACTATATAAGCATCTTATTATTGAGGAAAAATCGGCCACAAGAGATAGTGAAGAAAGGGCTAGCCGATTTTGATGAGTGCAGAATTCTCTCAAGTCATTCCAAGTGTTTTGATGATTGTGATTCCATTTGAGGTGTCACACTTGGGGCACTAAGCACTCAAGCTTCATGAAGACTTACTACACCAAAAAGGTATGTATTCTATCCTACTATATCCATTGTTTTATATGCTAGATTAGGATAATACCTTGGAAGTTCTTATTTGCATGTATAATAGAGAAAACATAGATCCAAGGTATTTAGGGTTGCATTATACTTAGGAAGTGTTAGAATGCTCAAAACCCAACAGTGGTATCAGAGCCATGGGTTGTTTTCTGTTATATTGATGCAAATATTTTATTTTCAAAGTTGGAAAAAAAAAACATGAAGTTCGTCAAATTTTAAGATAATTACTTGTTCTTGTGAAAAACTAATTATTTGTAAAATTTGAATAATTTGCTTTATGAGTTGAATTAGGTCAAATTTAATAAAAGATAAAATAATATGATTATTTTATTAGTTTTAAAAGTTTGATCTAAAGAGTTTTATTTTTTGAAACCTCCATAAGTTATGGATATGAAAAGGTTTTAAAAAAAAATTGATTCAAAGTTTTTTTGGAGTTACAAAATTTGGTGTTAATGTTTTAAAGGATTACATAACTTAAGAATAAGTTATGGATCACCAAAAGTTTTTTGTGTTATCTTGTTTTATGAGTGAATTTGGATTAATGATGAAAATTATGTGATAGTTGGTTTTAATCCAAATTAATCTAAGAATTGATTCTAAAATGTGTTTTTGTAACTTGTCCTCAAGTTATATGAAAAGTCACATTTAAGAATCATAAAACTCATAAAAATTGGCAAAGGTTACAAAAATGAAGAGTCTAGTTCTAATTAAAAGGTTTTATGACTCCATAACTTGTCCTCAAGTTATGGAGGACCAAGAGTCTCTTTATTTAATAAAATAAAATAAAATAAAAAAAAGGTGTAACCTTAATTAATTCCATAAGTTATAAAATAAAGAAAAGTTAATTCTTTTATTAGTTTAAAGTCTTCCATAACTTGTCCTCAAGTTATGGAACTTGAAGAGTTTTTGGATTAAAGCTACTTTAAACACATAAGTTATGGAATTAATTAGTTTTGAATAGTTTCAAAACTTGCCCTCAAGTTTTGGAATTTGTAAAGTTTTCTCTAATGAATACTTTAATTCCAAGTTAGCCCTTAGAATTTTAAAAGTTAAAATTCAACCCTTATTCTTTATAATATTATAAGTTAATAATATATATATGTATAAGAGTAAAGTCAGTCTTACCGCTAGTACGCCTCATTCATGAAGCCGGTCTATAAGGTGGGTATAAGGTTGTTGCCTATAAAATGGCAACTTAATGGGTGTCCACTCTCACCCACCGCTTGCTTGACCGGTGGAGGGTCGTTAGCCGAACGGGTTTGACAGGACTATAATTCTCCCTTCATTAAAAGTATTAATGAAAATACTAAGTAACTAAACTTTTAATAATACCCAATCTTAGTTACTTAGGAAAAATGTGAATAAGGTGCTAATCCATGAAATTACACTTTACACTTTGTCTAAGTCGTTAGTGGAGCGTGTGTGGTTAACCGGCACACTAACTTGGACTTAACAAGGTAGGTAAAGGGTGACTTAATATTTATCATAGTATCGATGGAGCGTGTGTGGTTAACCGGCACATCGATTGAGGGGTAATTTATTAAGGGTACCAAGTGATTTGCATGGTTACTTCACACCTTGTTTTGTGATCCTCGGCATCCCAGTCACAAAACCTGAAGGGCACACTCGAGATTGAAACATGCCTTTGAAAAGTTCAATGAATCTCAAAGATCTAGGAGTTTCAAAACCAATTAAAACCTAATTATACATTTCGTTTATCTTGGTGGAAATTGGTGAATCGTCATTCACCTACCTTCAAATATTCTATAGCTTGGATTACGGCATACCTCTTCTAAGTTATAAAATAGTTTGTTGGGTTCTAGCCTTAATATTTCATATTGGGTGTCATATTAAGGACTTTAAATCAACTATCTTGAATATCTCCCAAAAGATGTCTGGTTTAGACACCTATGATCTTCCCAAATCTCTTGAAACAAGGTTTCCTAATGAAGATGATGTCCCATGGATATCATACTTCTTTCTCCTCCTCCAACTATTCTCTCTAACCCACAAGTTCTTGAAAAGTTTAAGGTCACTCAAGCCCTATTGGCAAGGCAAGGTCTAGGTGTGATCACATCTTGGAGATGTAGTCACATATTGACAAGCCGGGAGAGTTGGGTGTCAAAGTCTTGAGAAAGTTGGTGGTTCAATCACTTTCTAAGTCACATAGTGAGTTCCTTTGGGACACCTATGAAACAGACTATGACAAGACCCTTAATGATCTTATCTATTTGCTAAGATCAACTTCCTAAAACTTTATGGACATTGACAATGATGACATTGGATATCCAGTAAAGCATTCTCTTCCCAATGGAAAGGGATCGGCTATAGTCAACTCGGTTGACCAAATGGTAAAGAGAAAAGCTAAGTCTGTGATAGTCCTGTGTACCATTATCAAAGGGTCCATATGTTTGTATTGCCAAAGAAAGGGCATTGGTTGCGAAGCTGCCAAATTTACCTAAGGATGTTAAAGTCAATAAGTTTGACTCTACTTCAGGTAAAATCCACTATATAACTCTGTTAAGTTTCTATTCTGAGATTCTTGATACATGATGTGACCGGGTCGCATGGTGATGGTTTAAGAATCAAAGGAATGTGAAGAAACTTAAAGGAAGAATATGCTGAATCTGATCGCATAGATGGATTTCTATCGCATAGTTTGAAAAATCGGATTCTTGAGCTACTTCTTAGGAGTGATGAGATATTGCTTAGGAATAGATAACAACAAGTTTTCATATGGATTGTAAGGATAGTTTTTCCGCAAAGTTTTAAAATAAAAGAAAATTTTTTGATTTTATTTATTTTAAAATATCCTTACAATGGCATCTGTGGAAATTTTTGTTGCTTATAAGATTCCATTAGTAGCAAGAGTGGAAGTATGAAATTGATTCTTTCATTTGTGGTAATGTCTAAATTTACCAAATAAGGAAAGATTCTCATCACCAAAGTTTCAATTGGACCGGAACTTGGAATCATGCAAGTTGTATAGCATGATGAATGAGAACTTTCAAGTTTTGGAAAATTAAGACTAATTACTTGTTCACATGGATGTGTGAGTCAAGTAAAGGACTTAGGGATCGAGTACACATTCTTGTGCACTGATTAAGTCCACCACTAAAGATCGTTAAGAAGAATCAAATTAGGCAGAAGGATAAAAGTTTCTCATATCTGAAAAGATGGGAGAGTACTTTAGTATCAGTTTTGAGATCATCTTAATGATTAAGAAACCATATCAAAATTAGTTCTCTAAGGAAATCTTAGTGCATTCTTATGACTAAGAAGAGGGATCTTGAATTGTTGAAGTGGTTAAATCAAGAAGATGAGTCATACTTCGTTCCAATACAAGTCTTAGAGTCATACTCCAAGATTGTAACTTGAGTGACATGTCTTAAAGAAGGTTTAAAACACCTGTCAAATGTAAGAGTAAAAGTTTTCTACTCTTGTACATTTGAAATTGGTAAGTTGTGATGTTTTGGATAAAACAAAGACCAACTTAGGCCAATTGTGTGAAGTGTTTGTCTTGATTAGAATCTGCACTATCTCTTGGATATTTGACAAGGGAGTCTTATAGGTCAAGAGGACAGTGGGAGTCTTAAAGGTCTTGAAAGTCTCAAGAACTAATCAAGAGTAAAACCTGAAGTTCTTCACTAGCACACGACTTGAGGTTTATAACCTATCGTGTTGACATAGTCTGTGCCCATTCCAGTTAAAGTTGGTTTTGCATATGAGTTCTTAGAGTTCTCAATTTGTTGCACAACAACTTGGAAGCAATGGCAGGCCCTTGAGCTGCCAGGTGGCAAGAAGTTAAGATTGAGTTCAATCCATATGAGTTTGGATTTGTCATTATCCTTGTCTTGTGACTATGGTTTTTGACAATTCACATGGATAAGAACACATACACCAGTAAATCTAAGTGTCATAAGGTTTCTCTCCGATTCATGAAAATGATGGTGAGGAAACACTTTCACTAAGTAGATTTTAGCTAGATAGCAATTGTGATATTTGCATTCTCAAAGTCGTTAGTGGAGCGCGTGTGGTTAACCGGCACACTAATTTGGACTTGTGAGAAGTGGCAAAAAGGTCTAAACATTATGATTACGGCATCCCTCTTCATAATTGTTTAGATACACAAGTGTGCTATCTAAGGGAAGGTGTATGATTTTGATACAGCTTTATCAAAACAATCTAGCATCAGAAATCTGAACTTTGGTAAGAAAGTCAATGAAGTATTGATTTCTTGAAGTCCAGCTGATTTCTGAGTACATGTCAAAGCTAGTGGGAGCATAAGTGTTATGCTATTAATCATCATGTTAGTGGGAGCATGATAATTATGATAAGTATTGCAAGTTAGCAATGTTAATTATAGAAAACAAAAGTTTCAATTGGGAAAGAGTTGTTTTGCTATAATTAAGGGAGAGGAAATTATACTTCATATCAAATCTATAAGGTTTAGATTTGAGGTTTTAATCATTTAGTCAAGGAAATATATGAATTTCATGTTGGAATGGCTCAACATAAGGAAATTCTGTATATGGGTCCATTATTTGCGTTCTAAAATTCGATTATGATTACGGCATCCCTTTTCATAATCTGAATTATGAGAACTTGGCAAATTGAAATGGAAATGTTATAGCAAAAGACTGGTTTAGTCTTTATGTGAGACATCATGAATCGTGTCCCATATGCTTCGGATATAGGATCGATTACATGTGCTATAATCATCCGTTCTAAAATTTTCAAAAATGCCTGGGGCATTAAGAAGGGAAAAGGTTTAGAACTGGATATGACTAAAAGGATTAAACAATTGTCGAGGACAATCTAAGGTTTACCAAAGATTGGTTACTCAAGGACAATTGGAAGTATAGTGATAATTCTGGAAGGACCATATTGACATAATCTGTAAGGAGGCAACTCTTGTTCAGAAGTGATAGTCAAAATGGAATCTGGAAATGTTTCAAAGTTAGAATCGTCAATCTGTGTAAGATTAAGGAAACTTAATGAAACAAGAATATTTCCAAGGAGTTGATCTCCTTTGGAATACTCTGTAATGATTGTTGCCAAGTCTTTATGACTTTGTGCATAATCATTACGAGAGGATCAATGCATATAAGTTTAGAATCTAACAGATTTCAGTAAATGGCATGAATTTGGAATTCCTGCATTTGCGGTAAGGATTTGGGAGTGTGAAAAGAGAATCATTGAAGTTATGTTCAATGGATCTAGTTCACAAAGTAAAGATCATAGACAAACATAGTATGCATACTTGGTGTATGGCATGACTAGTGTTTAAGAAAACATAGTGTACATGCTTGGAGCATGGGAGAACTATTGTTTTAAATTCAAGAATAAAGTTGATAGCTGAAACAGTATACAATGAATAATGTGTAATCATATGGTGATAAATAAAAGGTGTTTTATTTATGTTCAAAGGGTTGATACCATATTGGATTCTATTATTATTGTGTTTCACTTTGCATGTTTTGACTTCCCGAATAAACTGGGTTATTCTTCCGGAATGACTAAGTTATTCAAACCATCCACAGTCGGTCATATTTTGGAAGTAGATATGAATTAAGACTGTCATGATGGGTTGTAGAGGTCTAAGGTGTTGGACAAGGCTACAACAATCATGAGTGCTCATAAGTTCTGAGTATTGGATTCAACCCGCGCTCATTGGAATCACTTCATGGATTTTATCACGAGTGATCATGAGACGATAATATCTTATATTCTTCAAACCTAGAGATATGAGTTGTTACTATGAGTTGATAGTACATTGATTGCACGAAACCGCATTTGGTAAATCTGTGCTATAAAACGTGCCTTTGTGTATGATTCAACAAGTAGTAGAACAAGCCATATGAGTCGAAGTTTATCCGTTCCTTTTACCTTTGGGATAAAAGCGATATCTGTGGGCCCCTCGATGATTTGATGATGACAAATGGAAGTGCTCGGCCGGGCCAGGACTAATTTGATTTGTTCAATTAGTCAGTTGTCATAAATCGGAAATCGGGAAACAACAAATGGACAGAGAGAATGATTATAATCCATGTCTCAGTCCATATGATATCTAGAATGGAGGAATATATGATCCCTTATCTAATGGACAAGTCACTGACAAAGGTCAGAGTTCATCGACAAGGTCAAAGTTCGACAGAAGCTTTTGAGAGCTACGATTGCCGGTTGGTTCCTGAAGTCATACGCAATAATAGTTTTAGACTTATCCAAGTGGGAGACTGTTGGATTAATGTCTAAGTCCATAACTATATTTGGTAAGACTTGACCCGACCCGGCATGGTCCATTTGGGTTGCATACCATCATGCACTTGAATGAGAGAAATAAGACACTTATGGTTATTAATATATTATAAGTTCTAGTATATTAATAATAAGAATAATAAGATTATTTAATTAGTATTGATCAAGAATTAATCTAGGATTAATTAAGTGATCAAAAGAAGACTAATTAAATATATGGGTTGATTGTGTAAATCATCCATACTTGTATAGTGGGCTAATGCTCCATGGATAATCAAGTTGGGCTAAAACCCATAGGATGGTCCATGGATGCTCCATGGTGTATTTGTACCCATGGATCCAAGGAAATGGAAAGCCATGACAATTAAGAGTTTACCCTAATTGTGTAACTATATAAGCATCTTATTATTGAGGAAAAATCGGCCACAAGAGATAGTGAAGAAAGGGCTAGCCGATTTTGATGAGTGTAGAATTCTCTCAAGTCATTCCAAGTGTTTTGATGATTGTGATTCCATTTGAGGTGTCACACTTGGGGCACTAAGCACTCAAGCTTCATGAAGACTTACTACACCAAAAAGGTATGTATTCTATCCTACTATATCCATTGTTTTATATGCTAGATTAGGATAATACCTTGGAAGTTCTTATTTGCATGTATAATAGAGAAAACATAGATCCAAGGTATTTAGGGTTGCATGTACACTTAGGAAGTGTTAGAATGCTCAAAACCCAACACATTCAACTATTCATCAACAGAAAATTTCCTGATATGGTCAAGGAGGGTGATACAATTGATATGAAGTCCTTAGGCCCTCACACTGTTGGGCTCATCAAGCAAAATGGCAAGGGAAAACTCGTCTTTCAAGGACTATATCCGCTTGTAAAATTCGGAAGATTTGATGAGCCAAATGAGGCGTACGAGTCTCATGGACCCTCTAACAAAATATCTTCTGAGCCTACTTCATCAGAAAAGGTGATCTCGGAAGGAGATGTGATCACTGTGTCAGATCAGGAAGGAGAAGAGACAATTGCTCCCAATGTTTCTATAGTTGAGGAGCATGACTTGCAATCAGTCCAAGTCGAAAGTGACTACAATGAAGGGTCTTCTAAGAATGCGACTGAGACTGATCAGTATGAAGACCTTGATCTTACAAGCTTTGATAAAGATGAGATTCCAACTAACTTTGGAAGTAACGAAGACTTTTTGTCAAATGTCAATCTCAACACACTACTTGAGAATATCAATGATGTTATAAGGGACTCTGATGACGTTCTCGAGTCAACACCTACTACTACCGATCAAGTGGTTAATACGACAACTCCAATGATGACAGTGTCAGGGATTCCTCCCCTTGATGTTGTTTCACCTACAACTGAACCACTTCAGAGTGATGATGCAACAATCCAGACCTTACAACCTCCATCAAAGAGAAGAAGACGTGATCCTAGACATGGGCTTCTGGATTCTGACTTATCTCAAGGCCTGCCAATTACACCAACAACTACCCCTGCCATCGTCTCAACAGAACCTTTTAGTGGAGGTCCTAGTACCACCTTTGAGGTTGGTGGTTCCTCTACTCAAGCAAGATTTTCTTCTCCTAGGGAAGATCTTGATGATGCCTCTGTATGGCTAGCCATGCATCTAGCCCAGGAACAAACTTCAATACCTTCTTTTAGAGCTAAAGGAATTTCTTTTAGAGAAGGTCATTCAGGAGAAGATGATTCAGTCATTGATGAGCTTCAAAAGAGAGTAAATGTACTTGATCAAAAGAATATAGAGCTCAGTATTCAAGTTAATGATCTTTTGAGCGAGAATGTCAATCTGAAGATTCAAGTTTTTGATCTTCAAGAGGATAAAGCCTTGAAGACCAAGCAGATTTCTGACTTACAGAAGCACTTTAATCTTCTCACTTCCAGTTACTTTGATTTGAAGAAGAAGTTAGAAGAGGAACTTGGTGACAAGTTCAAGACATCTGTTGATGAGTCAAGGATCAATTTGCATATCCAAGCTCATCCCGTTGTGACATCTGCTCCGACATCACGTATTTTTGATAGTGTTGAAAAAGAGCCAACTCAAGCTCCAAGTGTTGTGACCTTAATGTTGGATAAGATGTCTAAGTCCATAACTATTTCTGGTATGTACTTGACCCGACCCGGCATGGTCCATTTGGGTTGCATGGCACCATGCAAATGGATAAACTAAATGAGAGAAATAACGCTTGGAGATTATTAATATATTATAAGTTCTAATATATTAATAATATTATTTGATTAGTTGATCAAAGAATTAATTTGGAATTAATTAAGTGATCAAAGGATAACTAATTAAATATATGGGTTGATTATGTAAATCATCCATATCTTGTATAGTGGGCTAAGAGGCTCCATGGATTATCAAGTTGGGTTCTACCCATAGGATGCTCCATGGATGCTCCATGGGAGTTACAAACCCATGGGTCATGGAAATGAAGAGTCATGACACATTAGGGTTTACATGGTGTAATCCTAGATGTGTCAACACTATATAAGGATCATATTCTCCACCAAAATTGGATACAAAAAGAACACACTAAGGAATAAGGGGGCTTGGCCGATTTTGAAGAGTGTGTATTCTCTCATAAGTTCTTCCAAAAGCATTTGGTGTTGTGTGAAGCATTTGAGGCATCACCACTTGAGGTGCTAGGCTCACAAGGTTTCAAGGAACACAAGCAACAACAAGGTAAGTTATTCTATCTATACTTTATGTTAAAATTGTTCCCCATGTATGCTAGATAGGATATAACCTTGGATTTCAACTTTGCATGACAAATTAGACAAACATAGATCCAAGGTTATTAGGGTTGCATGTACACTTAGGAAGTGTTAGAATGCTCAAAACCCATCACTTAAAACATGCCAAACTGGCCAAATCTGCTGAAAAAGGTCAATACTTGTTTAAAAGGAGCTCAGATTAGAATGATCCTGCGGATCAACCTACTATCACCTTCACAGATCTTGAAGACAATCGTTTTACAAATATATATGGTGATAGGCCACGGATTGTTTCATGGGGATTTCACGACACTCTGAACATGTGGATCGTGAAACGGAAGAGTGCCAAAACTGAACTATATAAAGATGCTCATGATTTCAACTCCTGGACCAGGGTTGATCTTTCAGAGCTGTCAAAGGCCCCTTTTTTCAAATGTCTCTCAGAATCCCCAGGCTACACAATTCAAGCATTTCTTGGATAATCAAGTACACAAGGTTTTTCCTTCCATGAAGACTACAAACTCAATCATTAAGATATACCCAAGTGTAATTGATCCTAAAACTAATCAACCTCTTCGAGCTGTGATGTGGCCAGCTACTAAACAAGTGAAGCAGATTCCTATTCTTCAGGATCATCCAGATGGATCTCTGCTAACCATGGAGTACTGGGTGTTTGATGAAACCACAACGTCTGCTGTCATCAAGCTTGAGAATGGATGAATCCGCTTGTACGACAAACGAGACCTGCTTCAGTTTGGAAAGTGGGATATACATCAGCTGATATTAAAGTTACAGAACACATCTTTGAGCCAGCTTCCAAAGAGTTTACAACGTTGGTTGTGGAGATCATTGACAAACAGATTTGGAAAGGAGCGATGGGGAAGTCAGATGTGCTGGCGGTCGACAAAGACTAAACTCAAGCTAGCACCAAATAAAGGGGGAGATTGAAGGGTCTAGTTAATGGTTTGGTCTAGGCTTTCATTGTAATAAGTTCTTTTGAGTCTTTATGCAGTTTTGGTAGGTTATTTATTAGTTTACGGCCAAGTAGTGAGTTTACAGCCGTAAGCCTGCTTACGGCCGTAAACCCAGTGTCCGGCCCAAGTCCACTATATATAGGGGTTATGTAGTTCATTAATGGTTGTTGATGCCACAATAGTTGTCACACCCCCAAACCAGAACGGCGGAAATGTTCGGGGGCGGAGGACGTCATATTCAGTATCATAACAGTTCATAGAAAGGAAAGTACACACCACCATACACATATAAAGGTTTTTAAAATGTTTACATAATTGTATTCATTACATGTTCAAAAGATAAATACATAAACATCTTTCAAAAGAAGTAATTAACGCCAACGCGTTAATCCCCAAAAGTTGATTTCCAAACCTGCTTAGCGGTTCCCTAAGAATACAAGTTATTTCAAAGAGAAAGTGTCAACAATTAAGTTGGTGAGTTCATAAGTGGTTTAGAAAATTTGTATGCCATTTCAAATTGAGATTATGTTTTCCAAGAAAATCCCTTATTTTCTTATAAAAGTGTGAAATGCATGAGAATATTTGTATTGAATAATGTAGATAGTTGAATCAAGAAAATCCATTATTTTCCTATTAGTTGTTTGTTTTGTATACAGGAAAATCCCATATTTTCCTAAAGTAATAGTTAGCCTAATGTCCCAGACTAAAAACCGAAAGCAAATGACATGCTTTAGAAGGTTGAAGCATAGATTTATATAATAAAACCTATTAGAAGATTTCAGTTTGCTAGATGAAGAATAGTTTTAATAGCTACTCATTCATCAATCAGAAGTACTATAATAATTGTATATCCGATGAGTTTTATAACCATACTAAACATAATATGCCTGTAGCAACGTTCTTCAGGCGTCGTAGCGTTATGACAAACTGTCACCCCAAAGGATGGACTGTAGCTAACAGTCAGGGTGCGGGATCATGACTTCCCGTATAGATCTATACACATTTGACACGTTCTCCGAACGGGAGACTCTGGTTATAGACAGGACTTGTAGCGGTATCTTTTAGCAAAAAGGTATTATTTGAAGATATACACGTCTCACGGATTCTCAACTAAGTCTGTATTAAAGTAGTAGTTTTGTATGCAAAGTTTATCCTTTTTCACAATGTTTGACAAAGCATAAATCATAAGTTCTTTGAATGCATAAAATGATTTATTAAAGAATGTTACCCTTGATATGATGTATTTGTATGTAAACGTATAAATAAAACATTATTTCTATTTATAAAACATATTGTATCACAAGAGGGTAAAGCTGTGTTGTGAGGTGTTTTGCATGATGATGACTTCATAAGATAGTTAAAACAACAGTATGAAAAGTATAGCAAAAGATCGATGTTTCACACGATTTTAGTCGTGTGTTTACTTGTATTCCCCCCCTTAAAAGTGTTTAAAAAGCATTTAAAGTGTGGTTGTAGGGGTATGAACTCACCTGAAGGTTTGAAGAAAGCGAGATGGAAACCGGGCAGAATTTCGTCTCGGGAAACGGATTTCCTCGGGATTCTCGGGAATCTCGGGAGTAAAAACGACCTTCGGGACTTGAGGAAAAATGACCGGGGCTTCTGGTTAGAACGGGCACGGAAAACGAGGCAAGAACGCACAAGAGAGGAGAGAAATGGAGCCCTTTCTTCGAAACCCTCGCATCCCTTTTATAGGGGCTGGAACCGCCTCGGTACGCGGGGCGTACGCGTACGTCATGCCTGACCGAGTCCTCGACTGCCTCGGATTTCGGATGGGACAATGCTACTTCGCATAGACCGGGACGTGGACGATTCGAGGCCTAGGCCTTGAGTACGCGGGACGTACTTCGGCCGTATCTAATGACTCCCTTCGGATAATATCAAACATTTATAATTAAATTTATATTTAATTTAATTAATAAACTTCTAAAATTCATATCTTCTTCATACAAATTCCGTTTTCGATGGTCTTTATATCCACACGTAGGTGAGACTACGCTCTACAACTTTCGTTTAGACTCCGTCGGCAAATTTTGAAATTATTTTTATTATTTATTTTTAAAAGGGTCATGTTTAAGGAATTTCTTTAGAAATTCATAACTTCTTTCTCTGACGTCGGTTTTTGCGAGAGTTTTTACCGCTGAATTACCATTGTCGAGACCTTCGATTCTCGTTTAGGTCATTCCAGCCAAAAGTCGCTCGATCTCCGATTCAAGTTTTTAGCTGTCTGCTGCTAAGCCGAACTTGGAAAAATCATAACTTCAATATACGAAGTCGGATTTGGGCGTTCTTTTTACGTACGATCACGGTTTAAAGACATCTATCAAAGTAGGTAATGAAATAGAAACTTTTTGGACATTTTATTTTCGAAGTTAATTTCATTATCACAAAAGTGGTTACAATAATTGACTTTTCAGGTCATTACATAGAGTTGAAATATCGGGTTGTGACATCATCCCCCCGTTAGAGGGAATTTCTTCCCGAAATTAAATACAAAAGAAAGGTTTTAGGGGCTAAGGAAAAGATGTGGATACTTCTGTTGCATCTGATCTTCTCGTTCCCATGTGAATTCAGGTCCTCGCTTAGCGTTCCAGCGAACCCTTACTATTGGTATTCGACTCTGCTTAGTTTGTTTAATTTCTCTATCCATGATCTCGACGGGTTCTTCCACAAAGTTAAGGTTTTCGTTAAGTTCGATTTCTTCGAGTGGAATTACTAGTGTTTCGTTGGACAAACACTTTTTCAGGTTCGATACGTGGAATACTGGATGTACTTTGTTAAGCTCGATTGGAAGTTGGAGTTTGTAAGCCACTGGACCAATTCTTGAAATGATTTCGAAGGGTCAAATGTACCGAGGATTTAGTTTCCCACGCTTTCCAAAGAGTATCATGCCCTTCCAGGGTGAGACCTTTAGCAGTACACGGTCTCCAATCTGAAATTCCAAGGGTTTTCGTCTTTTGTCGGCATAACTCTTTTGCCTATCCCTTGAGGATTTCAGTCGTTCTCGTATTTGAACGATCGTTTCAGTCGTTTCTCTGATGATCTCCGGACCAGTGAGGGTGCTATCAGGGACTAGACCTTTTGCCAACTGCGTGTCGCCTACTTCCGTCCAGCACAGAGGTGACCTGCACTGACGGCCGTAAAGGACTTCAAATGGAGCAGTCTTGATACTAGTATGATAACTATTGTTATAAGAGAACTCGACTAAAGGTAAGTGAACATCCCACGCTTTACCAAAGTCGATTACACATGCTCGCAACATGTCTTCCAAGGTTTGGATCGTCCTCTCACTCTGTCCATCAGTTTGTGGGTGGTATGTTGTACTCATATCCAACCTTGTTCCCATGGATTTTTGCAATGATTGCCAGAAGCTGGAAGTGAATCTGCTGTCCCTATCTGAGATGATAGACATCGGCACTCCATGAAGTCGTACGATCTCCCGGATGTAGGTTCTCGATAGTTTTTCCATCTTATCAGTTTCTTTGATCGGTAAGAAATGAGCGGACTTGGTTAGTCTGTCGACGATCACCCAAATAGTATCTTGGCCACCCTGAGTTTTAGGCAGTTTCGTTATGAAGTCCATGGAAATTTGTTCCCATTTCCACTCAAGTATTTCAGGTTGATGGAGTAGACCTGAGGGTTTTTGGTGTTCTATTTTTATCTTGGCGCAAGTCAAACACTTGCTCACATAGGTAGCAATCTCTGCTTTCATGTTTGGCCACCAGTAGAGTTGCTTAAGATCTAGATACATCTTATCTGACCCTGGGTGCACGGAGTACGGAGTCTTGTGTGCTTCGCTCATAACTACCTCTTTGAACCCACCAAACTTGGGTGTCCAGATTCGGTCCATGAAGTAGCGTACTCCGTCACTCTTGATTTCTAGGTTCTTGTCCACCCCCCTAAGGGTCTCACCTGTCACATTTTCGGGTTTCAAGGCCTTTATTTGAGCCTCCTTGACTTGTGCTGACAGGTGCGAATGGATCGACATGGTTAATGACTTCACTCTTCGACCAGAGTACTCCTTAAGACTAAGGGCATCGGCCACGACATTTGCCTTTCCGGGATGATAGCGAATCTCACATTCGTAGTCGTTGAGCAATTCAACCCACCGTCGCTGTCTCATGTTTAACTCCTTCTGGTCGAAGATGTGTTGAAGGCTCTTGTGGTCTGTAAAGATGGTGCACTTGGTCCCGTATTGGTAGTGCCTCCAGATTTTTAGAGCAAAGACCACTGCTCCAAGTTCTAGGTCATGAGTGATGTAGTTGACTTCATGTGTTTTCAGTTGTCACGAGGCATATGAAATAACCTTTCCTCTCTGCATTAGTACACAACCCAGTCCTTGCTTCGAAGCATCGCAATACACCACAAAATCTTCGGTCCCCTTTGGAAGAGAAAGAATGGGCGCACTACAAAGGGCATGTTTCAAAGTTTGAAACGAAGCATCTTGTTTTTCTCCCTAGTTGTAGGTCACCCCTTTATGAGTTAAGGCGGTTAGAGGCTTTGCGATGCTGGAGAAGTTCTGAATGAACCTTCGATAATAACCAGCAAGACCTAGAAACTGGCGAATCTCTATTGGTGTAGTTGGTGCAGACCAATTTTTGATAGCCTTGATTTTTGATGGGTCCACGTGGATTCCTTCCTTGCTGACCACGTGACCGAGGAAGTCCACCCTTCTAATCCAAAACTCGCATTTCGAGAACTTTGCATAGAGTCTCTCAGTTCGTAACGTCTCTAAGACTTGTCTCAGATGTTGACTATGCTCTTCGTTATTCTTTGAATAAATGAGTATGTCGTCTATGAATACTATCACAAATTTATCCAAGAATGGATGACATACCCGATTCATTAGGTCCATTAGTACGGCCGGGGCATTGGTTAGTCCGAACGACATCACTACGAACTCGTAATGTCCGTATCTCGTTCGGAAGGCCGTCTTGGGAACATCACTCTCTAGGACTCGCAGCTGGTGATATCCTGACCTCAGATCGATCTTGGAGAAGTAGTTGGCTCCTTGGAGTTGGTCGAATAAGTCGTCGATTCGGGGTAAGGGATAACGGTTCTTGATGGTAAGTTTGTTGAGTCCTCGGTAGTTGATGCACATCCGGAATGATCCATCCTTCTTTTTCACGAATAATACGGGTGCTCCCCAAGGCGAGAAGCTCGGCCTGATGAATCCTTTTCCGAGTAGCTCATTCAGTTGGCTGGATAGCTCTTGCATCTCCACCGGGGCTAACCGATAGGGCACTTTGGCTACTGGGGTAGCTCCGGGAACCAGGTCGATTCTGAACTCGACTTGTCTCGTGGGTGGTATTCCTGGATGGTCCTCAGGAAAAACGTCGGGAAAATCGTATACGTCAGGCACATTCTTGACGTCCTGGACTTCGCGTTTCACATCCACGACATGTGCCAGAAACGCGTGATACTCCTTGCGTAGGCACTTCTGAGCTTGGATGTTTGAGATGATACGAAGAGTGGTATTAGGTTTGTCACCCAAGACAAGGAAAGTTTCGCCGGTTGGCAGATTAAGGCGAACGGCCTTATCGTAACATAAAATGTCAGCATGATGAGAACTCAGCCAATCCATGCCAATGATGACATCGAAACTCTTAATCGAGACTGGCATGAGGTTGATTGGAAAGGGATTATCGTTTAGAGTTAGGTTACAGTTTAAGTATATCTCCTTAGTGCCTTCG
Source organism: Lactuca serriola (assembly GCF_051521515.1). Classification (NCBI taxonomy): domain Eukaryota; kingdom Viridiplantae; phylum Streptophyta; class Magnoliopsida; order Asterales; family Asteraceae; genus Lactuca; species Lactuca serriola. Next base: position 28,099,692 of record NC_136412.1, on the reverse strand, counting down.
GTTTTACCGTTGGCCATTTCTACTATAAACGGTTCACTTAATGATTGTGGTGATGGCTTTAGCAGGCCTTTAAAATCGTGACTCACAAAACTTCTCTCCGCTACACTATCAAACAAAATGCATGCATACGAGTTATCGAGAAGAAACGTACCCGTAACAACAGTGGGGTCCGCAATGGCTTCATCTTGTCCCATTGCGAATACTTGGCCCCTTCCGCCGGTATTCATGTTGTTTGCCTTCGGGCAGTCCCTGCGGTAGTGCCCCGTGTCTCCGCACTCAAAGCAAGCGCGACTTACTCCGGCATTAGCAGCAAGGGCGGATTGTTGTGTCGGCTCTTTGCAGTAGCGTGCTGTATGCCCCTTTTTATTGCACCTAGTGCATTGGAGGTCACGGCAGAGACCGTGGTGGTGGAAGTTGCATTGGTTGCATTTCGGAAGTTTCCCATTGTATGAGCTTGTGGGGGCAGTGTTGGTAGGTACAGTAATAGCGTGGGTCGCTACTACTTGTTGTTTCTTGGGGTTTTCCTGTAGGGTTTGTCCCCTTCTCTTGTTCCAAGGCCTACTCTGGCCCTGTGCCTCCTTAGATGGATTGGCGGTAGCTGCCATGGTACCCTATTTTACCCCGTGGTCGATGAGTCACTGAGCCAGGCGTTTAGCGCTGTTGTAGGTAATAGGGTTGGAAGCTAGGGCATGCCCTTGAATCTGGGGTGACAACCCCCAAATGTACCTTTCAACTTTCTTTGATTCTGGATTGACCATGGTAGGGCATAATGCAGCGAGGTCGTTGAACCTAGCTGTGTAGGCGACTAGATCAGACCCAGTCATCTTTAGATTCCAGAGCTCTTGCTCAAGCTTTTGCACTTCGCCCCTTGGGCAGTATTCTTCCAGTAGTAGAACCTTCAGATCCTCCCAACTCATGGCGTTGGCGACATTGAGGGTCACAGAATTCACATGGCTTTTCCACCAAGTGAGGGCTCGATCTATGAAGGTGAAAGCAGCGAACTTAACCTTGCTTGTTTCTTGCCATGAGCAGATCTCGAAGACTGTTTCGGTCTTTTCGAACCATTGCATTAGTGTAATGACTCCCCCAATACCATTAAAAGTTTTTGGCTTTGAGTTGGAGAACTCCTTGTAAGTACATTCTCTTACTTGACCATGACCAGTGCCACGATTTGAATGATTCGTGCTGCTTCTTGTACCTCCATTTCCATTGGAGTTTATTTGCGAGAGAGCTGCTGTTACTGCTGCTGTGATAGCAGCTTGGACCATGGCCGGATCATACGTTGGTGGTGGAGGTGGTGGTGGCGCCGTGCCTGGTCTGGGCCTTAGGTTTGGACGAGGAGGCATCGCGCTGCCAAAAGAAAATGAGAGATTATAAGTTTTGGTGGTTGAGAGTTGAATGATATTGAGTTAACTTTCTTTAATAGTTCAAGAATTTGGTTTGACCAACACAAGGTCTGGAGCTTGATTTACAAATGGTGTTTGAATAGATATACTTATGAATTGAATGAACTGCACATAGTTAACCTACGAAAGGGGTATGCCCTATATATATTAAACATATAGTTGTGTTACATCCGAGTTTAGACAAAATTTTTTGACCTTTCTAAAGGTCTTCGATTACAGAAAGTTTAAAGGAAATAATACTCTTATCCGAAGTCCTAATTTATAATAAAATTTGAAATTTTGGCAAGCACTACTTGCGACGTAGGTTGCGCTTGGAGCTTGACTCCACATCCGATTGCTTCGATTCCATTAGACGCCTATCAAAAGCGGCTTGTTGTTCCCTTAATTCGGCTAGGACTGCAATCATTTGTGCTTGGAATGCCTCGGTTTGGAGTTGGGCATTGTCCTGAATTCTATCCAGCGTACGGATGTCAGAAGTGTGAACCTGTACTTCTACGTTGACATCCCAAATCCGGCTAGCTTGAACTCCGGATTGGTAGGACTGATTGGCTAGCTTGCCCACCATTACTGGTAGTGCCCGATCAGCTGAACCTCCGCCGCGGACATCGTAGAAGTCACGGCACATGCCGTAGGGAGGGCGTAGGTTTTGTTGTTGGCTCCAATGGTGGAGGTGACTCCCCCATACAGGAGTGGGTCCTTGGAAGTTCCTCACATAGCCGGGAGATTTTGGGGCCCGTGGATTGATAACCTCTGGCTCTGAATCTGTACCAGAGTCATCTCCTTCATCCAACTCTATAGGTTCTTCGTCTTCTTCGGGATCTTCTTCGATCCATCCTCCATTACCTTGGTTGGGGTAGTAGGGGTCATTGGGGTGATGGAATCCAACCATTGAGTCTGTACGAGAATAGGGTTAAGAATTTACTATAATCTAGAGCACATGAAATTTACCCTTAAGTTTAACGGTTATTGATACTCAAATACTCCCTTAGTATTATTTAACGATATGCTTTTGATAAGTTTAAAATTTGTTGTCCACTGCAGACACTCCTTGGCACACGTTAGTCGGCTCTCGGACAAATATAATTGATCAGGCTATATTCTTCCCAGTTCCAATTACATGTCCCAAGGCGTACCTGCACTGCACAACTTATTTGTAATACTTCTAAAAATGATCCGATATGAAACTGTTATTAGTATGAAACGAGTGCATGCTTACTTTACAAAAACTAAATAAATTTAATTTCAAAAGTTTGACTCTTCTCAGAGTGTTTTTGCCCAATTGTGTTTATAGTTGTATACCAAAAATGGTTTTGATATACTTAATTCACTATAAACGATGCTATGATACCAATCTGTCACACCCCCAAACTAGAATGGCGGAAACATTCGGGGGCGGAGGACGTCATATTCAGTATCATAACAGTTCATAGAAAGGAAAGTACACACCACCATACACATATAAAGGTTTTAAAAATGTTTACATAATTGTATTCATTACATGTTCAAAAGATAAATACACAAACATCTTTGAAAAGAAGTAATTAACGCCAGCACGTTAATCCCCAAAAGTTGATTTCCAAACCTGCTTAGTGGTTCCCTGAGAATACAAGTTATTTCAAAGAGAAAGTGTCAACAATTAAGTTGGTGAGTTCATAAGTGGTTTAGGAAATTTGTATGCCATTTCAAATTGAGAGTATGTTTTCCAAGAAAATCCCTTATTTTCTTATAAAAGTGTGAAATGCATGAGAATATTTGTATTGAATAATGTAGATAGTTGAATCTAGAAAATCCCTTATTTTCCTATTAGTTGTTTGTTTTGTATACAGGAAAATCCCATATTTTCCTAAAGTAATAGTTAGCCTAATGTCCCAGACTAAAAACCGAAAGCAAATGACATGCTTTAGAAGGTTGAAGCATAGATTTATATAATAAAACCTATTAGAAGATTTCAGTTTGCTAGATGAAGAATAGTTTTAATAGCTACTCATTCATCAATCAGAAGTACTATAATAATTGTATATCCGATGAGTTTTATAACCATACTAAACATAATATGCCTGTAACGACGTTCTTCAGGCGTCGTAGCGTTATGACAAACTGTCACCCCAAAGGACGGACTGTAGCTAACAGTCAGGGCGCGGGATCATGACTTCCCGTATAAATCTATACACATTTGACACGTTCTCCGAACGGGAGACTTTGGTTATAGAAAGGACTTGTAGCGGTACCTTTTAGCAAAAAGGTATTATTTGAAGATATACACGTCTCACGGATTCTCAACTAAGTATGTATTAAAGTAGTAGTTTTGTATGCAAATTTTATCCTTTTTCACAATGTTTGACAAAACATAAATCATAAGTTCTTTGAATGCATAAAATGATTTATTAAAGAATGTTACCCTTGATATGATGTATTTGTATGTAAACGTATAAATAAAACATTATTTCTATTTATAAAACATATTGTATCCCAAGAGGGTAAAGCTGTGTTGTGAGGTGTTTTACATGATGATGACTTCATAAGATAGTTAAAACAACAGTATGAAAAGTATAGCAAAAGATCGATGTTTCACACGATTTTAGTCGTTTGTTTACTTGTATTCCCCCCCTTAAAAGTGTTTAAAAAGCATTTAAAGTGTGGTTGTAGGGGTATGAACTCACCTGAAGGTTTGAAGAAAGCGAGATGGAAACCGGGCAGAATTTCGTCTCGGGAAACGGATTTCCTCGGGATTCTAGGGAATCTCGGGAGTAAAAACGACCTTCGAGACTTGAGCAAAAATGACCGGGGCTTCGGGTTAGAACGGGCACGGAAAACGAGGCAAGAACGCACAAGAGAGGAGAGAAATGCAACCCTTTCTTCGGAACCCTCGCATCCCTTTTATAGGGGCTGGAACCGCCTCGGTACGCGGGGCGTACGCATACGTCATGCATGACCGAGTCCTCGACTGCCTCGGATTTCGGATGGGACAATGCTACTTCGCATAGACCGGGACGTGGACGATCCGAGGCCTCGGCCTTGAGTACGCGGGGCATACGAGGGTACGCAGGGCGTATTTCGGCCGTATCTGATGACTCCCTTCCGATAATACCAAACATTTATAATTAAATTTTTATTTAATTTAATTAATAAACTTCTAAAATTCATATCTTCTTCATATGAATTCCGTTTTCGATGGTCTTTATATCCACGCGTAGGTGAGACTACGCTCTACAACTTTCGTTTAGACTCCGTCGGCAAATTTTGAAATTATTTTTATTATTTATTTTTAAAAGGGTCGTGTTTAAGGAATTTCTTTAGAAATTCATAACTTCTTTCTCTGACGTCGGTTTTTGCCAGACTTTTTACCGCTGAATTACCATTGTCGAGACCTTCGATTCTCGTGTAGGTCATTCCGGCCAAAAGTCGCTCGATCTCCGATTCGAGTTTTTAGCTGTCTGCTGCTAAGCCGAACTTGGAAAAATCATAACTTCAATATACGAAGTCGGATTTGGGCGTTCTTTTTACGTACGATCACGGTTTAAAGACATCTATCACAGTAGGTAATTAATAGAAACTTTTTGGACATTTTATTTTCGAAGTTAATTTCATTATCACAAAAGTGGTTACAATAATTGACTTTTCAGGTTATTACATAGAGTTGAAATACCGAATTGAAGGGTCCAACGATACAGCCCGGACCGAAGGGTCCAACAAGCTATGACCGAACCAGAGGGTCGAAAGAGCTATGGGATCGGAGGCTCTTGCTAAGACACGTCGATCGGAGGGTTGTATTGTAGCCTCAAGTGGCGTATGTGTTGTATGTGGTATTTTGGGTAATTCACTAAGCATTTATGCTTACCATATTGTGTGTTATGTGTTTTAGGTACCCGTGTGGATCGCGAGAAGGCGCCGGCATGATTTGTAGACACTTATGGACTTTTATGTATTGTGATATGTTATGTTGACATGTGATACATTGTATTTTGATGATTTGTGTATGAAATGATATTTTTAAAAGTGAAAAAAAATTGTTTAAAAAATTTACGTTGTTACAAGTTGGTATTAGAGCCTTGGTTTGAGGGATTTGGATGTACCTTCGAGCGAATCTGAACTCAAACTGAGGATTTGTGAAAATTTTCACAATAAAACAATCTTTCTAAAATAGTAAAAGGTTTTGAAACGAGCAGAGCAGAGCAGTGTGTACGATCAGTTAACGCTCGAACGACTTAAACCCAAAATATCCTTACATTATGTGTTATGAGATATGATATGATATGTTATGCATGCTAGAGTAGGCCAGATATTCATATTAGGACTAGAGTGGCCTAATTTGTGACGCCTTAGCCTGGAGATTTCTGCTGCTATGAGATGCTTGAGAGTGAGTAGGTAGCATCGAGGAGCTTATGAGAGGTCTACTTGAGAGTAGCCTATGCATAGCGAGATTAGAGTACTTGAGAAATGGGATCCTAGGAGGAGGAATTGGGATGAATACTAATGCGGTGTGGACGCTAGTACAGGGCCCATACTACTGAAGACACCAGATCATTGCGTAGTCCAAGTAAGAATCCTTAGGGTACTAAGGAGCAAGTAGGGTTGAGTTATCGAGTGCGAGTATGCTCGAGCGAGTCTCTGATATTTCTCATGTTGCATTTCATAGGCATCATGGTTGGGAAGCGCCCCAGACCAGGGACTAGCGGTGTGAGTGACGACGAGCTTCGTCATATGATCCACGATGAGGTGGCTGCGGCTATCCGCACAGAGATTCCAGAGATGTTCGGTGTAACATCCCGAGATTCAGGTATAACCATTTAACCCTTCCTTCTTTCTAAGTTGTTTTGTTTACCCCTTAAAACTGAACCAAGACAATTAAGTATGCTGGGTGTACTGAAGAGTACATTGCGCGTACTCAAGGGCGTGTTTTGGACGCGGACTCCACCCGCTACGTTGGGCGTGCCTTGGGCTATGCTGGGCGTAGCGGGTCCAGACTCAAAATCCCTAATTTAGACTTGATACCTATATAAAGAAGGCTATGGTCTTATCCTCAGCCACCATTTGAGAGAGTGAAACCCTAAAGGAGAGCCAACCTTCATTCCAAGCTTGTGTGAGTGTTTTTGGAGCTAAAAATGCCTTTGTGTGTTAGTAAAGTAGAAGAGGAGATTCTTGTGAAGGCTAGACGTTAGAGTGCAAGCTTGGATCTGAGTTCTACAGAGGGAGAAGCTTCACATGGAGATAAAAGGGTCAGAACTTACCTTGTTATTATTGTTGTGTGCTTCTTGGACCAATTTTTAGGGTTTTTGGTCCCAAGGTGGAGACTTTATGAGCAAAAGGTCTCCATAAGCTTAGATCTTCTATATTTCAGAGTGTTATGAGTTGTGGGTTCATAAAAATCCAAACTTGGACGTAGATCTTAAGTCATGCATGAGATCTAAGCTTTATGAGGAAAGAGGAGAGGTGTTAATGTGATTAGTGACCTTTACATCCATGCAAAGGCTTAAAGGTTCCAACTTTATGGAATAAGAGGTTTAGGGGAAGTCAGATCTGAAAGTTGGATGAGTGTCTTAACCGTTTAAGACCCAATGATCAAAAGATGATAAAACTGGGAGTTACGCGGGGCGTAATCCTAGTACGCGCAGCGTAGGGGGCCGCATACCCCGATTCTTTGAGTGTCCGGGTACACCTAGCGTGCAGTTTTGGTACGCGCAGCGTAACCTGGAGGGTTTACTTTTGGTTGACCTTTATGGTTTAGTAAATGGTTGGATCTTTATGTCATAAGAGGGGTAAATGGTCTTTTACCCTTATGAGAGAACTTAGCGAGGGTTTAGTCTAGCCTTGAGAGTTGTATTGATTAGAGTAATTGTTCCATGTGATTAGGCGGAGGCTAGACCAGATATACCGAGTTACTCGAGGTGAGTCTTCTCACTATACTTTACCTAGAGTGGTAATTAGGGTTATGTTACAAAGTATGTTGTATGCTATTATATGATGTGATATTTATGTGATTTTGTGCTATATGTGATCAGAGTTTATAGAGTTACGACCTAAGGGTCCACAGAGTTAGGACCAGAGGGTCCACTGAGTTATGGGACTGGAGGGTCCCACTGAGACACCTTGACTAGAGGGTCATACGGAGCTATAGCCTCGAGTGGCTAATATGCGTTGTATGTAGTACTTTGGGGAACTCACTAAGCATTTATGCTTACGGTGTTATATGTTATGTGTTTCAGGTACTAATGACGATCGCGGGAAGGCGCCGACATGATCCGTACACACAGTCAGAGGATTTTATTTATGATCTTGGGAAATGTTTTATTTGATGACAATTGTTGAACAAGAGATTTGGAAATGCTAAATGATATTTCTGTTAATCGAAAAATAAAAAAAAGTGTTTGAAATTTTATGTCGTTACAAGTTGGTATTAGAGCGTTGGTTTGAGGGATTCGGATGCACCTTCGGGTGTATCTGAACTCAAACTGAGGGTTTGAGGAATTTTTCACAATAAAACAATTTCTCTAAAATAAGTAAAGGTTTTGAAACGAGCAGAGCAGAACAGTGTGTACGGTTAGCCGGTGCCCGAACGGTGATTTCCCAAAATACCCTTATATTATGTGTTATGAGATACGATATGATATGCTATGCATGCTAGAGTAGTCTAGGTACTCATATTAGGACTAGAGTGGCCTGATTTGTGATGCCTTAGCCTAGGAGATTACTGCTGCAATGAGATACCTGAGAGTGAGTAGGTAGCAGCTTGGAGCTTATGAGGGGTCTACTAGAGAATAGCTAATGTATAGCGAGATTAGATTACTTGTGATCTAGGATCCTAGGAGGAGGACTTGGGGTGAATGTTGATGCAGTGTGGACGGTAGTATTGGGCCCGTACTACGGAAGACACTGGATCAGTGCACAACCCAAGTAAGAATCCCTAGGGTACTAAAGAGCAAGTAGGGTTGAGTGATCGAGTGTGAGTATACTCGAGAGGGTCTCTGATATTTTATGTTGTATCTCAGAGAGACATCATGGTTGGGACACGCCACACACCTGAGAGAAGTGGCGTTAGTGATGAGGAGATCCGCAGATGGATTCATGAGGAGGTGGCTGTGGCCATCCGGGCTGAGATACCGGAGATGTTTGGGTATATCAAGACCACGCTGATCGAGACTTTTGACGAGCGGTATGCCGCTCTTACTGATGCTGCTGTTGCTGCGGCCACCGCAGGCGTTGCTGTTGCCAGGCCGCAGGGGGGGTGACTCGTTGCTGTTCCGAGAGTTCAGTAACGCAAAGCCACCAGAGTTTGATGGGACTCAGGATCCGATAGCTACGATGAGATGGATCTCTAACATTGAGGGGTGCCTCTACACGTGTTCGTGTCTGGAGCATCTGAGAGTATGGTTCGCACTGAACCAGCTTCTCTTGGGAGCGAAGGACTGGTGGAAGTTCGTGACAGCGCACTTCACTTCTGCAGAGCTGGTCGCGGTGACCTGGGAGAGGTTCACCGCTATGTTCCGAGATGAGTACGTTCCCCCGGTGGAGAGGGAACGGTTAGCCCTAGAGTTTTTGACCCTCAAGCAGGGTACCGAGTCTGTTACTACGATCACCATGATGTTTCACGAGAGGGCAATGTTTTGCCCTTAGCATGTGTCTACGGAGCAGGCATGCATGAGTCGATATCTGAGTATTCTGAGGAGAGACATTTGGGAGTTCGTGGTGAACTCGACATACCGAACATTTTCCGAGCTTCAGTAAAATTCCTGGAAGAGGGAGATTGAGCTTGAGACTCAGGCCAAGGATGAGGCGGAGTCTCATGGGAGGGATCGGTGACCGACACAGTCCCAGATGGCAACCAAGCGGGCAAAGCCCGCTGATTCGAGATCAGAGAACCAGAAGGGCCACACTTATGGTAAGTGCGACAAGAGCCATGAGGGGATTTGTCGAGTGGGGCCTTGCTACAAGTGTTGCAAGGAGGGGCATATGGCTAAGGATTTCCCCAAGGGATTTGTAGTATGCTTCCACTGCAACCAGACCGGCCATCGGAACACTGCGTGTCCACAACTGTAGGGGTTGGCACAGGGAGCACCTCAAGGATCTGCTCCTGCTACCATACAAGTTATTGAGAGTCGGCCAGTGAAGGCCGAGGCGCCAATGCCTAGCGGGAGAGCCTTCCGGTTGACAGCGGAGGAGGTCTGCACAACGCCTGATGTTGTGGCTGGTATGTATTCTTTCATCTATTTATTTTGAGTTTGAGATATTGTGCTTATATTATGATATGCGTAGGTACATTTCTTATAAGTTCTATACCTGCTTTGGTGTTATTTGACTCGGGTGCGAGTTGATCTTTTGTGTCGTTAGCCTTTAGTCAGCACATCAGTATCTGTCGAGAGGCGTTGAATCGACCTCTTCGAGTATCCATAGCTGACGAGCGAGCGGTTTATGCTACTGAGGTGATTCGAGGATGTATACTTGAGATCTTCGGTGTTGATTTCCTGATAGATCTGGTCCCGATTGCAATGGGGGATGTCTGTGTCATCGTAGGCATGGACTGGTTGAGTAGATTCGGAGCGGTTATCGACTGCGAGAGAAAAATGGTGACCATACGAGAGCCTTGTGGGGGAGTTCTTACGGTGTACGATGAGGGTACCCGTTCAGATTCAACATTTTGTTCGTCTGCTAGAGCGAGACAGAGTCTACAACAGGGTTGTAGTGGGTTTGTAGCCTATGTAATGGACACACGAGTGGTCGTAGGGAGGTCGAGTTTGGTTAGTAATGTACCGATAGTGAGAGAGTTCCCGAGAGGCAGGTAGAGTTTCACATCGATTTAGTTCCGTGGCAATGACTATTGCCAAGGCACCCTATCGCCTTGCCCCGCCATAGATGCAGAAGTTATCGTCGCAGCTTCAGGAGCTGCTGGGGAAGGGGTTTACTAGACCGAGTAGCTCGCCGTGGGGAGCGCCGATCCTTTTTGTCAAGAAAAAGGATGGTTCACACCGAATGTGCATTGATTACTGGGAGTTGAACAAGCTGACGGTCAAGAACCGTTACCCTTACCGAGGATCGATGATCTGATCGATTAGCTACAGGGAGCGTCTTGGTTCTCCAAGATTGATTTGAGATCTGGATATCATCAGATGAGGGTGCAGGATGAGGATATACAGAAGACGACATTCAAGACTCGTTATGGGCATTACGAGTTCGTGGTGATGCCTTTTGGGCTCACCAATCCACCGGCATCGTTCATGGATCTCATGAACCGGGTGTGCAGGCCGATGTTGGATCGTTCGGTGATTGTGTTTGTCGACGATATATTAGTGTACTCGAGATCCAGAAAGCAGCATGAGGAGCACTTGAGAGAAATTCTCGGAGTTCTGAGATCGGAGAGGCTTTACGCCAGATTCTCCGAGTGTGATTTCTGGTTACGAGAGGTCTAGTTCTTGGGGTATCTCGTTAATCAGAAGGGAATATTGGTCGACCCGACCAAGATTGAATCAGTGATGAATTCGGAGGTGCCGAGATCCCCCACCGAGATCAGGTGTTTTCTGGGGTTGGCTTGCTATTATCGGAGATTTATCAGGGATTTCTCCAAGATTGCCGTTTCTCTCACAAGTTTGACCCAGAAGGGCGTGACTTTCAGACGGGGTCCAGGAAGCAGGCCTCATTTGAGACTCTTCGCCAGAGATTATGCGAGGCCCCAGTTTTAGCCCTTCCAGAGGGGATGGAGGATTTTATGGTATATTGTGATGCATCGATATCGGGATTAGGTGCGATGCTTATGCAGAGAGGGCATGTGATAGTGTACGCATCAAGGCAGTTGAAGCCTCACGAGGTGAGATATCCCACCCATAATTTTGAGTTGGGGGCCGTGTTGTTCGCCCTTAAGATCTGGCATCACTATTTGTATGGGGTTCGATGTACTATATTCACGGATCACAAGAGCTTGAAGTATTTGATGGATCATCCCAACCTAAATATGCGCCAGAGGAGATGTATGGATGTGGTAAAGGATTATGATTGTGAGATTCTGTAATACCCGGGCAAGGCTAACGTGGTAGTCGATGCCGTGGGCCGTAGGGCGGAGAGTGCCCCGATACGAGACGTTTGTTTGAGATTGATAGTGATGACTCCGGTGTTGAATACCATTCGAGAGGCCCAAGTAGAGGCTGTGAGGCTAGAGAACCGCAATAGAGAACGGGTGATCGGGCAGATATCTGAGTTTGTTACTGATAGTCGAGGGCTTATGACCTTTCAGGGTTGTATTTGGGTGCCGTTCGTGGGCGGGGCACGTAGCATATTGATGGAGGAGGCGCATAGATCGAGGTTCTCGATCCATCCCGGGGACACTATGATGTATTTGGATATGAAGAGAGACTATTGGTGGCCCTGTATGAAGAGGGATGTCGCGTGGTTCGTTGAGAGGTGCTTGACCTGTCACAGGGTTAAGGCCGAGCACGAGCGTCCGCATGGGAAGTTGCAGCCACTTGAGATTCCCTAGTGGAAGTAGGAACATATTTCTATGGATTTTATCACCAAATTGCCGAGGACCGCGAGGGGTGTCGATGCAATTTGGGTGATCATCGACCGGCTGATGAAGAGCGCTCACTTTCTTGCTATCAATGAGAGCTATTCTACTGAGAGACTGGCAAAGTTGTATGTGAGAGAGGTGGTTTCGCGGCATGGAGTGCCGATATAGATTGTGTCACATCGAGATGTACATTTCACCTCCAGGTTCTGGAAGAAGTTCCTTGAAGATTTGGGCACGAGGCAGCACTTCAGTACCGCTTACCACCCGCAGACGGATGGATAGAGTGATCGGATGATTCAGACACTTGAGGATATGCTCCGAACCTGTGTGTTGGACTTCAGAGGGAGTTGGGACGCGTACCTGCCCTTGGTCGAGTTTTCCTATAACAATAGCCACCATGTGAGCATTGGTATGCCTCATTTCGAGTTGTTGTATGGGAGGAGGTGTCGGACTCCCATCTGTTGGGGAGAGGTAGGGCAGCGAGTGATGGGCAGCACTGAGATAGTGCTTCAGATGACAGAGCATATTCAGCAGGTCAGACAGAGATTGTTGACAGCTCAGAGTCGCTAGAAGAGTTACACAGATAGACGACGATCTGAGCTCGAGTTTTAGGTTGGAGATTTCATGCTCCTGAAGGTATCTCCATGGAAAGGAGTGATCCGATTCCGAAAGAGGGGCAAGCTGGGGGCGCGGTACATTGGTCCTTTCAAGTTGACCGCTAGGGTGGGTAGGGTAGCCTACCATTTGGAGCTACCTGCAGAGCTGAGCCAGATTCATGATACCTTCCATGTGTCTCAGTTGAGGAAGTGTATTGCCGACGAGACGACATTTGTACCGCTTGAGGACATTCAGGTGGATACAAGCTTGACTTATAATGAGAGGCCGATCATGATTGTGGATCGTAAGATCAAGGTTCTGACTTGGGAGCCAGATTCAGAGATGCAGAAGCAGCATCCGGAGTTGTTTGCAGCGTGAGACTTCGAGGGCGAAGTCTGGTTCTATTGGGGGAGAATTGTAACATCCCGAGATTCAGGTATAACCGTTTAACCCTTCCTTCTTTCTAAGTTGTTTGTTTAGCCCTTAAAAGTGAACCAAGGCAAATGAGTACGCTGGGCGTAGCGGGTCCAGACTTAAAAACTTAATTTAGACTTGAGCCCTATATAAAGAAGGCAATCGCCTTATCCTCAGCCACCATTTGAGAGAGTGAAACCCTAAAGGAGAGCCAACCTTCGTTCTAAACTAGTGTGAGTGTTTTTGGAGCTAAAAGTGCCTTTGTGTGTTAGTAAAGAAGAAGAGGAGATTCTTGTGAAGGCTAGACGTTAGAGTGCAAGCTTGGATCTGAGTTCTACAAAGGGAGAAGCTGCACTTGGAGGTAAAAAGCTCAGAACTTTCCTTGTTATTATTGTTGTGTGCTTCTTGGACCAATTTTTAGGGTTTTTGGTCCCAAGGTGGAGACTTTATGAGCAAAAGGTCTCCATAAGGTTAAATCTTCTATATTTCAGAGTGTTATGAGTTGTGGGTTCATAAAAATCCAAACTTGGACGTGGATCTTAAGTCATGCATGCGATCTAAGCTTTATGAGGAAATAGGAGAGGTGTTAGAGTGATTAGTGACCTTTACAGCCATGCAAAGGCTTAAAGGTTCCGAGTTTATGGAATAAGAGGCTTAGGGGAAGTCAGATCTGAAATTCGGATGAGTGTCTTAACCGTTTAAGACCCAAAGATCAAAAGAGCATAAAACTGGGAGTTACGCGGGGCGTAATCCCAGTACGCGCAGCGTAGGGGGCCGCGTACCCTGATTCTCTGAGTGTCCGGGTATGCCTTGGTTGACTTTTAGGGTTTAGTCAATGGTTGGATCTTTGAGTCATAAGAGAGGTAAATGGTCTTTTACCCTTCTAAGAGAACTTAGAGAGGGTTTAGTCTAGCCTTGAGAGTTGTATTGATTAGAGTAATTGTTCCATGTGATTAGGCGGAGGCAAGACCAGAATTACTGGGTTCGAGATTTACCGAGTTACCCGAGGTGATTCTTCTCACTATACTTTACCTAGATTGGTAATTAGGGTTATGTGACAGAGTATGTTGTGTGCTATTATATGATGTGATATTTGTGTGATTCTGTGCTATGTTTGATCAGAGTTTACAGTGTTAGGACCTAAGGGTCCACAGAGTTAGGACCAGAGGGTCCACAGAGTTATGGGACTGGAGGGTCCCACTGAGACACCTTGACCAGAGGGCCATACAAAGTTATAGCCTTGAGTGGCTAATATGCATTGTATGTAGTATTTTGGGGAACTCACTAGTGACGATCGCGGGAAGGCGCCAACATGATCCGTAAACACAGTCAGAGGATTTTATTTGTGATCTTGGGATATGTTTTATTTGATGACAATTGTTGAACAAGAGATTTGGAAATGTTAAATGATATTTATGTTAATCGGAAAATTAAAAAAAAGTGTTTGAAATTTTATGTCGTTACATTTGGGTCTATAAAGACCACTTTTATTGAGACGTTCGATGAGAGATACGCAGCGGTTACAGAGGCTGCGGCTGCTGGAAGACCTCAGGGAGGTGACTCGTTGCTATTTAAGGATGTTCAGCAACACGAAGCCACCAGAGTTTGATGGGACGCATGATCTGATTACTGTGATGAGATGGATTTATGATATTGAGGGATGTTTCTATATCTGCTCGTGTCCGGAACACTTGAGAGTGCGGTTCGCGCTTGGGGGCCAAGGACTGGTGGAAGTTTGTGTCAGCAGATTTCACCCCTGATGAGCTTACTGCTGTGACCTGGGAGAGGTTCACCACTATTTTTCGTGATGAGTACGTTCCCCCAGTGGAGAGGGAATGACTGGCTGATGAGTTCTTGTCCCTCAAGCAGGGCACTGATTCTGTTACTGTGGTCATCAGGAAGTTTCATGAGAGGGCGATGTTCTGCCCTGAGCATGTTTCTAATGAGCAGACACGTATGAACCAGTATCTGAGCATTCTGAGGAGAGACATTCGTGAGTTCGTGGCAAACTCGGCGTACCAAACGTTTACTGAGCTTCAGGCAAATGCTTGGAAGAGGGAGATTGAGTTGGAGACTCAGGCCAAGGAGGAGGCGGCGTCTCAGGGGAAGGATCGGCGGCCGACACAGTCTCAGCCGGCAGCCAAGCGGGCAAACCCCGCTGATTCGAGATCTGGGGTCCGAAGAGCCGCGCTTGTGGGAAGTGCAGCAAGAGCCATGAGGGGGCGTGAAGAGTTGGGGTATGTTACAAGAGTGGGAAGGAGGGGCATTTTGCGAGGGATTTCCCCAAGGGATTCTCGGTTTGCTTTCATTGAAACCAGACCGGCCATCGGAAGGCCGAGTGCCGACAACTACTACAGGGATCAGCGTAGGGATCTGCACCTGCTGCCAGAGCTACCGAGATTCGGCCAGTGAAGGCCGAGACACCAAAGGCTCGTGGGAGAGCGTTCCAGTTGACAGCGGAGGAGGTCCGCGCATCGTCCGATGTTGTGGCTGGTATGATTTCTTTCATCTATTTATTTTGAGTTTGAGATATTGTGCTTATTTTATAATATGCGTAGGTACTTTTCTTGTGAGTTCCGTACCTGCTTTGGTGTTATTTGACTCGGGTGCGAGTCGATCTTTTGTGCCGTTAGCCTTTAGTCAGCACATCAGTATCCGTCGAGAGGCGTTGAGTCGACCTCTATGAGTTTGCATAGCTAACAAGCGAGTAGTGTATGTCACTGATGTGATTCGAGGGTGTGTACTTGAGATCTTCGGTGTTGAGTTTCCGATAGATCTGGTACCAATTGCGATGGGGGATGTCTGTGTCATCGTAGGCATGGATTGGCTGAGCAGATTTGGAGTGGTTATCGACTGCGAGCGACAACTGGTGACCATACGAGACCCTAGTGGGGGAGTTCTTATGGTGTACGGCGAGGGTACCCATTCTGGGTCAGCGTTCTGTTTGGCTGGTAGAGCGAAGCAGAGTCTGCCGAAGGGCTGTAGTGGGTTTGTGGCCTATGTGATGGACACACGTGTGGCCGCGGGCGGGCCGAGTTCGGTTGATGATGTATCGATAGAGCGAGAGTTCCCGAATGTTTTCCCCGAGAAGTTGCCGGGTGTGCCTCCTGAGAGGCAAGTGGAGTTTCGCATTGATTTAGTTCCGGGAGTAGCGCCTATTGCCAAAGCACCCTATCGCCTTGTGCCGCCAGAGATGCAGGAGTTATCCTCACAGCTTCAGGAGCTGCTAGGGAAGGGATTGATTTGACCGAGTAGCTCGCTGTGGGGAGTGCAGATCGTTTTTGACAAGAAAAATGATGGTTCACACCAGATGTGCATTGATTACCAGGAGTTGAACAAGTTAACAGTCCAGAACCGTTACACCTTACCGAGGATCGATGATCTTTTCGATCAGTTGCAAGGAGCGTCTTGGTTCTCCAATATTGACTTGAGGTCTGGATATCATCAGATGAGAGTGCGCGACGAGGATATCCAGAAGACGGCGTTCAGGACTCGTTATGGGCATTACGAGTTCGTGGTGATGCCTTTTGGGCTCACCAATGCACTGGCAGCGTTCATGGTTCTCATGAACCGAGTGTGCAGGCCGACGTTGGATCGATCGGTGATCGTGTTCATCGATGAGATAGTGGTGTACTCGAGATCCAGAGAGTAGCACGAGGAGCATCTGAGAGAGATTCTCAAAGTTTTGAGATCGGAGAGGCTTTAAGCCAAATTCTCCAAGTGTGATTTCTGGTTACGAGAGGTCCAATTCTTGGGGCATCTCGTTAATCAGAATGGGATATTGGTCGACCCGGCTAAGTTTAAGGCGGTGATGAGTTGGGAGGTGCAGAGATCCCCCACCGAGATCAGGATTTTTCTTGGGTTGACCGGCTATTATCGGAGATTTATCATGGATTTCTCCAAGATGGCCCCTCCTCTCACCAATTTGACCCGGAAGGGCATGACTTTCTGTCGGGGTCTAGAGCATCATGCCTCATTCGAGACTCTTTGCCAGAGATTATGCGAAGCCCCAGTGTTAGCCCTTCTGGAGGGGATGGATGATTTTGTGGTGTATTGTAACGCATCGATATCGGGATTGGGTGCGGTGCTTATGCAGAGAGGGCATGTGATAGCATACGCATCAAGGCAGCTGAAGCCTTACGAGGTGAGATATGCTACCCACGATTTGGAGTTGGGGGTCGTGGTGTTCGCCCTCAAGATATGGTGTCACTATTTTTATGGGGTTCGGTGTACCATATACACGGAAGTACTTGATGGATTAGCCCAACCTGAATATGCGGCAGAGGAGATGGTTGGATGTAGTAAAGGATTATGATTGTGAGATCTTGTACCACCCGGGCAAGGCTAACGGTTTAGCCGATGCCGTGAGTCGTAGGGCAGAGAGTTCCCCGTTACAAGAAGTTTGTATGAGGTTGACGGTGATGACTCCGGTGTTAGATACCATTCGGGAGGCCCAAGCATAAGCCGTGAAACCAGAGAACTGCAAATACATGTCCTAACTCCGGTGTTGGACATCATTCGAGTATTGGTATGCCTCCCTTCGAGTTGGTGTATGGGAGGAGGTTTCGGACTCCCATCTGCTTGGGAGAGGTAGGGCAACGAGTGATGGGTAGCACTGAGATAGTGCTTCAGATGACTGAGCAGATACATCAGGTCAGACAAAGGTTTTTGACAGCTTTGAGTCACCATAAGAGTTATGCGGATAGGCGATGGTCCGAGCTCTAGTTCCAGGTGGGAGACTTCGTACTCCTGAAGGTATCTCCTTGGAAAGGAGTGATCCGATTCCGGAAGAGGGGCAAGCTGAGGCCCCGGTACATTGGTCCTTTCAGGGTGACCGCTAGGGTGGGCAGGGTAGCATATCGTTTTGAGCTCCCTGCGGAGTTGAGCCAGATAGATGATACCTTCCACGTGTCTAAGTTGAGGAAGTGTATAGCCAACGAGTCGGCGGTGGTACCGCTTGAGGATATTCAGGTGGATGCGGGCCTGAATTACATTGTGAAACCAGTCGCGATTATGGATCGAAAGATCAAGGTTCTAAGGAACAAGGAGGTGCCCCTGGTTCAGGTACAATGGCAACATCGAAGAGGGTCCGAGCTAACTTGGGAGCCGGAGTTGGTGATGCGGGAGCAGCATCTAGAGTTGTTTGTAGAGCGAGACTTTGAGGACGAAGTCTGATTCTAGTAGTGGAGAATTGTAACAACCGGATTCCTAGTTATTCTATGATTTTATTTATTTTGAGTTAAAGAGAGGGACTCGACGAGTCGATGGCTAGACTCATCGAGTAGGATCGTGATTTTGTTGACTTGATTAATGAAGGGACTCGACGAGTCCGTGCTGGCGGCAGAAACCCTAAATCTTTGGGCTTGTGCCCTATTTAAGGGTCCTTATAGCCCTCATTTTGCGGCTACCAGTCTAGAGTGAGAAACCTTAGAGAGCTTGAGCGAGTTTTTTGAGAGAGAAAGCCATTTTAATCCTTTTTGGTGTTGCTTTGCAAAGAAGAAGGTGTTTACAGCTAGAGGAGGTCAAGAGGGTTGCTAATCCGTGGTTTCCAAGCTTAGATCTTCAGTGTTGAGGTAGCAAATCGATCCTTTCTCTGTTTTGTTTTAGATCCTTGAATTTTAGGGTTTTCTATACCCTTTATTGGCTTGAATTGTTGAGTATGTTGTCCCTTTGAGTGTTAGACTCTGGATCTGGACCTTTAGGGGTCCAAAAGGCCTTATCCATTCTGCTTTATGTTGGTTCATGGAGGAAATGAGACTATGTTGCCATTTTAGAAGCCATTTCACGAAGGAAAGCCTTGTTTGCGTTGCATAAATGTCAAGTCTGGCCCTTTACGCGATTATTGTGTGTGGGAAGGGCAGATCTATAGATTAGAGAAGCAGATTTGACCTCAGAAGGTCATTTGAGTGTGATCATGGAAGCAACTCGCCGAATCCATAAGTGGACTCGACAAGTCAAGTCGGGGTTGCCCCGTAATTCGTGATAGGAGTAACCCGTCGAGTGAAGGGATGACTCTACGTGCCAAGTGAGACTAGAAAGATTCTGAGGACCCGCATGGACTCGCCGAGTCACCCATGTGCACTCGACGATTCGGGTCAAAGTTTGACCGTTGACTTCAGTTGACCTTAGGGTTTTGGTCAAGATGATTCAAGAGAGTTCAGATAGGGGTAGAATGGCCTTCTACCCAATCTTTAGAGATGAAACGATGAGAGGGTATTGATCAGGAATGTTATTCGGATGATAGGAGGAGGCTAGGTCAGGACATTGAGCACGAGAGTTTATCTGACTTCATTCGAGGCGAGTCTTCTCACTATACATTACCTAGAGTGGTATCTGTGTGTAGACCAGAGGGTCTTGTGTGCTATGTGTATGTATGAGATTATGTGCATTGTTATATATGTATGCTATGTGTTGTATAGGCCGGACCGGAGGGTCCAACGATATAGACCGGACCGAAGGGTCCAACGATACAGACCGTACCAAAGGGTCCAACAAGCTATGACCAGACCAGAGGGTCCAAAGAGCTACGGGACTGGAGGGTCCCGCTGAGACACATCGACCGGAGGGTCGTGCTGTAGCCTCGAGTGGCGTATGTGTTGTATGTGGTATTTTGTGGAACTCACTAAGCATTTATGCTTACCATATTGTGTGTTATGTGTTTCAGGTACCAATGAGGATCGCGGGAAGGTGTCGGCATGATCTGTACACACTTATGGAGTTTTATGTTTTGTGATCTTGGGATATGTTCTATTGACATGTGATACATTGGATTTTGATGATTTGTGAATGAAATGATATTTTTAAAAGTGAAAGAAAATTGTTTGAAAAATTTACATTGTTGCAACTGCCATCTAGCAGAGTATAGATAACAACCACAGACTATTCTAGATAGTCATGTGGAGCACTAGCAGGCTCGCAATCTGTAGGTGTTGTGAATGATGTTTTCACCAGATGTACTCTAAAAACCTACTGAAATATATTGTGGGTGGACTCCCTTAAATAATATTGTCTATAAAAGAGATAAACCATGGAAACTATGGATTTAGTGCCCTTTAGATGAACAACGGCAGCTATGGACTTAGTGCTTGTTAAATAAAACCTGGTAGCGATGGACTTCGGGCATATTAGTCACACCCCCAGCCGGCGGCGGAAACACCGGGCAGTGTAACTTCATTATTGTATCACGGTTATATAAGATACATTGAACAGTACAAAATAATTTTATAAAGTACATACCTTTATTGATGATAGAATGTTACATTATTCTTTTTTTCCTTGTAATTATTACATAGTATCCAAATTATTGCACACGTCTTATATAAATGGTCCATATGAACAAAAAGAATAACACTAAAACTTCCCCTAATCAAGTAACATCCCGACTTATAAAGTTCCTGAAAACACATGCGTTTTGAAAATACATCTACATAAAGTTGGTGAGTCCACATGTTTCAACTCTAAGTAAAATTGTACTTTTTCCAAGTGTCAAAAGTATAAATCATAGTTTAAAAGTATCCTTCTAACTCATACTTGTGTTCAACATATAGTATATATCCTAGGTATAATGGTTTACTTACTAAATAAGTAATATACCTACAATCTCCATATACCTAAATCAAGGAAGGTTACTACATATAAATCTTATTTCAATTCTATACTAGTATATATGCTAGGTATAATTCTTTACTTAATAAATAAGTAGAATACCTATAAATCCTTGTACTTAGAGTATAAGTATTTGGTAAACTTATACTTAACATTAATACTTGTATATCGACAAAGTATAATGTTTCTAAAATTGTACTACCATAAGTCCATAACCACTACTATATGACATACAAGACCTCTGACAAAGATCCCACCAATGGTTCTACAAAGGACTCTACCATTGATGCCATAAAAGATTTTGTCCGGGGTACCATGAAGGATTACACCAATATAAATACATCGTACGCTTCATCGACGGCAGATCAAAATAAAACAATAAAAGGATAGTTTGACACTCTACAAATGTTGGGTTGTAGCTAGCAACCACGAGTGTGGTTGTCAACTCGTATAGTTTCATAGACAACTTCCTTCCTCACAAAGGATTAGCGATTACAGGTAAGAGGATTTCCCTTGAGGTTTCCAATCTTAGTTGATGAATATTATAGTTTATGTAGACTTTTTCGAGTAACTAAAGTTGTAATAGTGAAAGCATATTCGTGTCTGAAACCCTAAGCTATTAGTCTATGCTTTTAAACATTACTCCTAATTTCATAATACTTAGGTAGTACAACAACTATAACTTGAAGTAAAATCAAGTTTTATCTAACATAAAACTAATAATAGCAACATACTTAACAAGTATATATAGAACTCCAGAATATAACTTCAGGGTGATATTAGTAACATACCAGGTTTTATCTAACATAAAACCAATAATAACAACATACTTAACAATTAGTATATAGAACTCCCGAGTATAACTCTGGGGCTATATCACACATAATATATAGAACTCCCGAGTATAACTCCGGGTCTATATCAGTAAAATATATAATAACAACATGCTAAGAAGTTAAAGATAGTTGTACGATTTCAAAATATCAGATATATTTTAGGTATATATGATACAAAACAACTATATCTCGGTTAATATAACTATTTATGTTGATATGAATATACTATCATATAAACATAATATTCACTTGTATATAATATTTAGCATGTATTTTCCCCTGTAAAAATTAAAAAGTGGGGCTGTGAAACTCACTTTAGTAGTGTGATTTGAAAGAATCTAACTAGAAACGGTTAGCGGTTCGTGATCGTCAGGCTCGGGATGAGGAATGCCTTCAGCAAACGAGAGAAAGAAAGGAGATTTAGGTGTAAGGAGGGTTAAGGTCGGACTTGTTATTTATAGGTTGTCCAAGGCCCTCTCATGTCATGAAAAATGAATGCTCACATTATGAGCCCTGGCTGCATCACCTCGTAGACTTGCCATTTGCGTTTCTAGCTTCGGAAGGTGTCCGGCTGACCTCACACCTCGTGAGAATACATGGTCACATCCTGAGCCCTTAACTTATCACTCCGTAGACTTCCCATTTGCATTCTAGCCTTGAGAAGTGTCCTAGAGCACTCTCACGTCATGATAATACATGCTCACGTCGTGAGTTATGACCGATTAGGGTTCTGCCACGTGTCATGCTCTCATACAACAACATCTTCGGAAGTTCATAACTTCTGCACACGAGCTCCGTTTTTGATGTTATTTATATCCACGTGTAGGTATTTTCGAGTACTACAAATTTCTTTTAGATTTCAATAGATAACTCTCACTATATTTTAATTTCTTCTTATTATAGAGAATTATAGTGTTAGAGTTTATCATAACTTCGTCATGAGATGTTAGATTGAGATTTGTTAAAACATTATGGAATATTATGGACCTGTACTTTGATTTATACCATAAGGTATGTAGGAAAGTTCATATTTGTATTAGAATTTTCCATGAACTACAAAGTAAGTTTATTATATAACTTGTTTGACATAATCACATGTGATTATTGTTGACCTTTTTTGACTTGTATTACACTATTCCTTAGGACAATCCTTAGGAATGAATAAGTGAATGATAGATGATTCTTAGGGTAGATCCTTATGAAATAAAGAAGATAATTGGGATGAGTTATTGGGTTAATTGTTTAATGATGAAACATAATAATTTAGCTATTGTAGGTTGAAAACTCTATGTACTCACCAGGTTTCCCAACCTTAGCCACTCAGTTTACTTGCATCATAGGAGTCAATACGAAGCTACATTACATTGAGAGATTAAATGAGATGTAAATCACTAGTGTAAATGAATGTAAGGTTTGTTGATTCTTATTTTTCTGTATTGATGATGACATCCCAAAGTTTTAATATAAACAAATTACATATCTTCATAAATGCTTTAATAAAATATTTATCATGTTTTCTGGGAGCAAATTCCACAATATTATGAATACTCTGATTTTCAAATAAGCATAAATATAATTTTAAAAAATGACCATGAATTTGAGGATGTCACAGTTGGTATCAGAGCATTAGTTTAAGCGAACTAGGAATTTGTAGGAAATTTCTAGACTTAAACTTAGAATGCTAAGCGATGATTGTGATTTGAGTGTGTCTAATATTTTAGGTAGTACACCTGAATAGACACAAGCACTAGTTTATTTAAGGAACATGCCTAAATTGCTTTTATATGCTAAAATGATTTGTGATGCTTTATGCTGTCGATTGATCAGATCTATGGTCTGTTGCCGACCGAATCTGGAAACTTTATGTGTTTATATTTTTAAACGTTTAATTACAGTATTAGAACTAGCATGTAACTTTTTGGAGTGATAAGGAGATTTATACGTCTATCGTAAATAGTTCTTTCCCTATCTAAATTCTCGTCATTACACACCGAACATCTGATTTGCTGTATAGATCGACATGGTGAGAACTCGAAGCGGATTGGAAAGAGGTAACCTGCAGCCTAAGCCACAAGTGATTGAGTGTGCACTACAAATAGCAGTAGCACCTGAGCCAATCATGATGGCATGAGTACAAGAGATGATGCAAATGATGTTGGATCGTTAGATGGAAGAGACAAGGCGTTTAATTCAACAAAATAAGGACGGACCTATAGTGCTAGTATGCCAGGAACCTACTCTTGAGGCAGCCATCTGGGTTGAAGCTGGCAAGAAGAGGAAATTTGAGGGATCTTCAGGATCCAACATGACCAACATGTTCTCAAAGTTTGGAGGAGGAGGAGGAGGTAAAGAAAAATGGTGTGATAAGTGTAAAAAGAAACACTCTGGAAAATATGGCAGGAAGGTGATTTGTTTCAAGTGTGGGAAAACTGGGCATTACGCCAATGAGTGTACATCTAACAAGAGGGTGTGTTACGAATGTAAGGGAGAAGAGCATATTTGTAGACACCGCCCAAAGAAAAATAAAGCAACAAGAGCAAATACACCTCCAAAGTCAAAGGAAAGAGCATCTCAGATGATCCTTGACGAAGCAGGTGACAATGCAAGGAACCTAGAGTGAGGAATTTATATATTGTCACACCCCCAAACCAGAATGGCGAAAACATTCGGGGGTGGGTGACTTCACGTAGTATCATCACAATTGAATATTGTAAAGAAAGTAAACACAACCATCATATATATAACGAAAACTTACATTGTTGCGTAATACATGTTTCAAAAGAATATTACAAATATGATGATTTAAAATGTTTTGATAAAAGACGCCTTAGCGTTCCTTCTCCAAAAGCTGATTGTTACCTGTATTACTGATTCCTTGATAAATACAATTAGTTTCGAAAAAATGTCAACAATAAAGTTGGTGAGTTCATAAGTGATTTTGTATTGAAAGTTGTATGTCTCTTAGTAAAAATAGGTGAATGTGGTTTTTAGAGAATCCAATATTTTCTACATATAGTTTCAAAAAGTCCCAAAGGTTGGAGGACATTAGTGTCTTTCGTGCTCGAATGATGAAGGTAAATTTATACTCGAAATAATGTATATACTGAATGCATTCAAAAGTCTCGTAAATCAAACTTGTTTTATACTTCCGTGTGAGTTTTATATCCATGCTATTGACACAGACTGCCTGTAACAATGTTCTTCAGGCGTTGTAGTGTTATGACGTTTGTCACCCCAGACATGCCGGTCTAACTGTAGCTAATAGTTTAGGTGTGGGATTGTCAATCCCGTATAGATCTATACACAAGTATCATGCTCTCCTTCCAAGAGATTATGGTTTATAATACAGGACTTGAAATGCATACTTGAGAGTACGTTGAAGTTGAATATCTCACAACACTTAGTATAAATAGATTTACAAAAAAGAAAGTCTATATTTCATGCAGATGAAAGTATTTCATTTTCACAATGTTTACGGAAGAATGTAATGAATAACCCGCAAACTATACCCATTATAGTTTTTCCGAAAGTGTGTTCCATTTGGTGATAATAACTCGACAAAATACTAACTTTTCATGCAAATTATAATGTTGGTATCAAAGTATTAAAAATATAGATATTGTATTTAAAGCGATATGTTTTCTCGTATTGCACTTGTATTCCCCCCCCCCTAAAATATGAAAAGGACGTGAAAAAGTAGGGGTATGAACTCACTTGGAAAGTGTGATGATTCGAAGAAAACGAGCTTTTTCTCGGGTGGCACTTCTTCCGGAAAGTGGTGAGATTCTTGGGACTCTCGGGGCTTAGGACCTTCGTCGGGGCTGGGGTATGAAACCGGGGTGTCGGGGTCGCTTCGGGATGCTAAACGTGAAGAAAAAGTGAGAGAGAAGAGAGAAATGGGCAAGGAAAGTCGGAAGTATTGCACCCTATTTATAGGTGAGGACCACCGCCCTCGTACGCTGGGCGTACACCGAAGTATGTGGGGCGTTCATCGTACGCTGGGCGTACCCTCGTACGCGGGGTGTACTTGTGCGTCATGGCTTACCGCATCATCGACTGCTGGTATTTGGACGAGACAGGTGTAGAGGCATAGGGGCGACGTGGTCGATCCGAGGACATCCATTCAGTACGCTGGGCGTACTCCAATGTACTTTGGGCGTACTCCTTCGGATAAGCCTTTAAATGTGTGCCAAAAACTTCTAAAATGCGTAACTTTTGCATACGAGCTCCGTTTTCGACGTTTTTTTTTATATCCACGTGAAGGTGAGAAAATACTTTACAACTTCCATTTAGACTTCGTCGGCTAATTTTGATTTATTTTTAATTATATTTTAATTAATAGGCCGGTACACGATAATTTTGTTAAAAATCCATAACTTCTTTATCCGACGTCCGTTTTCGTTTGTCTTTTTACCATTGAACTACTATTGTAGAGACCTTCAACTCTCGTTTAGGTTGTGTCAGCTAAAAATCGCTCGATCTTTATTTCGAGTTTTTTTTAGCTGTCTACCGCCGTTACGAAACTTAGAAAATTTGTAACTTGTTCATCCGTAGTCCGTTTTGGGCGTTCTTTTTATGGACGTTCATGGTTTAACGTAATCTAAATCTTTTGTTTGGATACCTAAGGTTAAAAATCATTTTATTGAAATTTCACTTTTCACGATTAACTATGTTTTACCCGGTGTGTCGTGGATTTTCGATTGGTCATAACTCCTTCCTTATAACTCGGATTTAAGTGTTTTTTATGTTTTTGGAAACCTTGGCACGACATCTAACACTTTATGCATCCCAATTAAGATTTTAGAAGATTTCATTTTTGAAGCTAATTTCGTTGATTCCAAATAGTTCGTTATATTTGACTTTTTGAATGTTACATTGATTTGAGAAAAATATTGGGTTGTCACATATATGAAGATCAAGATATGAAGTAGCCATGCAGATAGTATCATATGGTGTAGCCTATTAGATTCATAATACAGGTTGAACTTGAACATCTATGTAATCGTTTCAAGAAATAATATAAAGCTTTTTTATGTTATTCGATGTGTTAAATGACTATGTGAAGTTCTTGTATGGTGACTTGGAAAACTGCGAGACAATACTTGGGGTGAGTATGAGTAGGTGTGAATGGTAGTAGAGGCTTAAACTACTGGAAGCACAAGACTTGTACTTGGATCAGGGAAAGTTACAAGGTTACCAAGGCGTTAGTAATTGATTATGTTTTATTCATGTATGTCGTTACCATCATTTCAGTAATGACTAAGAAGATGATTGTTAGCCTGATCCTAGTGTTCATATCAAATCAAATCCGAAAAAGATGAGTATGTTATGTGGATCAAAAAACCATGTTCGCTGTAGTATCTGAATTAAGCCAGAAGCTTGAAGTGAAAGATAATCAAAGCGATCAATAGAAGCATCGCAACCGTTGTTAAGGTAAGAAGCTTATACTTAGAAGTGCCACATGATAGAATGTGATAATATCACATTAGAACATGAAGGAAGATATATTCCATTCCAAAATTTGACTTTAAAATACCTGAGTCTAAGCGTTGCATCATATAACATGAGGTCGTTAGAACATGACCCATTGGCCTGCCATGATAATTGAAGTAAAGAACTTCTCTTAAGTTAAGTTTGTTTAAGAAGAAGTAGGAGTCTCCAATAAGGATTGATTTTTTAACTCGAATGTTATGATTGAAAGTCCAACATAGGATAACGACCGGGTGCAAGATTGAGCACCGCCTGAAGTCAAGAAGTCCAAGAGTTAGATACTCATTCGAAGGAACATAGAAGTTACGGTTATTACATAAGATAAAGAGATAACATATGGATTCATTATAAAAGCCCTGTTTTCTTGATGATTCCGGGATGTAATCATCCTTAGGGGGAGATAATCGTAACACCTGCTGTGACAACCCAAATTTCGTTCTGTCATTTTAACCGATCCGTCAGTAAAATATGTCGTTTTCGAATTGTTTCCGTTTCGTTATTAAATTAAGTCATTAAATTTAAGTCGTTTATTATGACTTAATGGGTACTCAAACATGTTAATAACTCAAGAAAATATTCCAAATTAACAAGTATAAAATTTTTAGTTTCGACCATTTCGGGTAATGGCAACTTAATCGGGTACGACCAAAAGCCTCGATAAACGTCAGTATCGGGTAGGATTCCACCGGGCCATAAACTCAACCCCTATATAAGGGATTGAGTGACGTAATTTTGAGGCTTTTTCTCTCTCTTAAAACACTTTCTCTCACTACTCTCTCTCGAAAATCCGACTTTGATCCAAAATCATCCAATTCAAGCCTCAAATCATTAAGGTAACTATCCTAACTCATAGATTAGCATCTTTAGCCTTCAAATTCGTGTTTAAATCATGAAATAGGACCAAAGACTTGTGCTTATGGTCTAGGAACCTCCCCAAACCGTGAACACCTCTAAAGAGGGTTTTGAAGCCCCAAAACCCCTCTAAATCACTTCTAGTGCTTAGCTAAGACCTTTGGACTTGCATGCATGAGCTTAGGACCCCAAAATCGTACTAATTGATGTATGGACATGAGTTTACGGCCCAAGAATATGGTTGGACTGTAAGCCCTCATTCATGGACCATAAACACCTTTTTAAGGTGTTATATTGCCCTTAAACACCTCCATAAGCTTCCATGAGTGCATAGAACCTTATAATCCTTCAAGAAGTGTACCAAATCATACACAAATGGGACTGAAAATCCCACACCTAAACTGCTAGCTACAGTTAGGCGGGCACGCCTGGGGTGACAAATTCTGGATATCGTCCGACGTCTGACGAATGTCAAGGAGGTCTCGGTGTAACACCGTGATTTTCAAAGCAGAATTTTTTTTTCATTTAAATAATCAATTTAATATTAAAACACTTGTTTAAAATCTTAATCATTTTCGAATTACAAAACATAGTCCCATTTTCATTTGAATAGACAACCAGGATCCTTCAAAATACAACTCTTTCCTCGGTATGTACAATCGAGCCGATGCCATTCCGCGTTACTGAAAGAACCTGAAACAACAAAACATAAATACTGTAAGCACGAAGCTTAGTGAGTTCCCCAATATACAACTTACGCACATACGCCTTTCCAGGCCCGACCTTCCGGTCCATGTGTCTCAGGGGACTTCCGTCCCTGCTGGGTAAACCTTCCGGCCTTACCCACGCCGACCTTCCGGTCCATCACACAATCATATCGCCTTCCGGCCCATAACATATTGCCTTCCGGCCCATAATATAATCGCCTTCCGGCCCATAACATACATAGCACATATAACAATTAACTTACCACAAATAGCATACATATCACATATCATATCCGACCTTCCGGTCACACAGTCAAACCCTTCCGGGTACAGTATAGTGAGAAGACTCACCTCGCGGACACTGGGAGATAGCAACTCCTGAAATCTCTTGCACTTGATCCTCCGAGCTACAAGCTCCCTGTCTCATCATATAACTCTTTTTAATACTTCCATCTTCCACGTTAACTGACCCTAAAACGTTACACACAGGTCAACTCTGGTCAACGGCCATCTCGACTGGACTCGGCGAGTACCCTGGCGACTCGGCGAGTCTAGTCGTCCTCACCAATTCCTGCATGATCCCTTTCTACTCGTCGAGTATCCCTCTTGACTCGACGAGGTCCTCGTGGAAGAATCGCGGGGCCACCCCGACTCTACTCGCCGAGCCTGAAGAACAAACTCGGCGAGTCCCAGTGAATCTTCAAGCTACTCGCCGAGTCTGATCATCCGACTCGGCGAGTCCACGCCATGCAGTCGATCGAACTGCTTCCTGAGATACATATATTCTCGAATATACAAACATGGGACCTTCTGGACCTCTAAGGGTCCTAATACAAGGTTATAAACGTTGAATAACAACACAACAATCCATCTAGACTCCAAATGGGTTCCATAAACCCTAAATCTATATACACATCAATCACAGGAGAATGTAATCCGAATTATTACCTGAATGATGTACCTTCCATGTCCCCAAACTTCAGAACTCGAACTCCCTGCAGTTCCTTTAGCTAAAACCCCTCTCCTCCTTGCACAACAATTCCTTCAAGGTCACCAATGGCCTTCAAGCTTGCTCTAGCCGCCACAGTCGCCTAGGGTTCTTCCCAATCGATCAAACGTCGTGAAATGACGGCATAATAACCCTTATATACGACCCAATACTGAACGGCTAGGGTTTCCGCTGAACAGCGTCGACTCGCCGAGTCTATATCTGGACTCGTCGAGTCCAGTCGCGAACCCGCGACCAAGTCTGCGACCCTACTCGGCGAGTCTGGCTCCAACTCGCCGAGTCTCCCCTTTAAAACACCCCCAAAATGCAACTTAGCAATACTTGAGATTTTGGGCTGTTACAATTCTCCCCCACTAGAATCAGACTTCGCCCTCGAAGTCTCACTCTGAAATTAGCTCCGGATGCTGCCCCCACCTATCACGTTCCAGGCCACAGTTCATTTCCGATCCCCTCCGGCGCTGCCATTGAACTAACACCAGAGGTATCCCCTTGCTCCTCAGAACCTCGATCTTCCGTTCTCTGATGACTACTGGCTTCTCGGCACAATTCAGGCTTGCATCCACCTGAATGTCTTCTAATGGAAACACTGCCGACTCATCGGCTACATACTTCCTCAATTGCGACACATGAAAAGAAATATCATGGATTTGTCTCAAATCCATGGGCAACTCCAACCGTTAGGCCACCCGGCCTACCCCCGCAATCACATGAAAAGGCCCAATGTACCGGGGCCCCAACTTGCCCCTCTTCTTGAATCGAATCACTCCTCTCCAAAGAGAGGCCTTCAGGAGTACTAAGTCATCGACCTGAAACTCAAGCTCGGACCGGCGTCTGTCCGCATAACTTTCCTGTTGACTCTGGGCGGTCAACAACCTCTGTCTCATCTGCTGAATCTGTTCTGAATCCCAACAATCACTTGACCAATAAGGGTTAGGAAACCATGAACCACCGGATCCCCAATCCAAAGCCCACTTTGTCCATTCCGGACCGACTGAGAGATCCATTCTCACTCTCAGAGCAACTCTCACAAGTTCTCCCCTTGCCACTACATACACATACTGAACTAGTCCCAACACCCGCAGGTGGAAAGACCCGATACACTGATGATATCCTCGAACATCTCCCAAGATGAACCACTACATCCACCCTACACTCTGATCAGATTCACACTGAGAATTTAAAAATTTTCTCTCTCCATGCATCCCTTCTGAGCCTCAACAGACATCCCAACCGGATGGGTTCCTACTCCACTGCCGCGAACACGATGCTCAAAACCATACTCGAAATACTCTAACCATAACTCTGCTCTGCAGCTTTCACTTTCGTGAACTTGCACCCCCTTCGGAGTTACATACCCTCCTCTTTTCCTTTTCCACGGAACCCTCTTGAACATAATGCCACTCCAACCGGTGCCACGGTGCTCGCCCCAAGCGATACCACCCTTTTTGCGTAACTGCTATTCACATACTCGGGTTCTCATTGCAGGGGCTCTCAATCCCATGCACTCTCTCCACTCATCAAAATCACTGCCTCCGCTAAACAAGATCAATAACCCGGGGCCAGACCTTCCAATGCAATCACACTGCAACATACGCGATCCGCAAATCTCAACTAATCCAGCAATACCAACAGAGTCTCCAGTATGACTGGACCGACTCTCATAACACATACTAGCCACTCGAGGCTATATCTCTGTGGGTCCGTACACCCAAACTCTGCGAACCCTCAGGTTCTAACTCTGGGAACCTTCCGGTTCCAGCTCTAGAAACATGCACAACATAATCCCGTGGGATTAATGCAGTACAACCCATCACGTACCTCAAACGTACCAATACTCTGATTGCAAAATTCCGATTACTTACTCAAGCTTGATCCCGGCCTCCTCTCAGGCCTCCACAATCAAATGCCCTAGGTCTGTATCTCGCCCCGCATACCCAACACTCGCTCTCGTCGGCCTATACTTTGCGCTGACAAACATTGCTGAATCCCAACAGCTAAGCACCCTCACATACTCATCGATCTCCCGGAGAATTTTACAATTCTCCCCCACTAAAGCACTGACTAACTGCCACCGATCGTCATTAACGACCTTTCAGAACCATCCTGCACAAAGAGAACATTTACCCACTGACTGCTTCCCACAAGCGTAAGCAACCCTCAGCAAAACACATCTCCTCCCTGATCAATCCGCTCAAAAGAATCCGATCTTTCAATTATCCACTCCACAACTGCAGATGCTACCCGTCATTCAACCCAGTGCCGCATCTCCACTATCAACACTCACGAATGATGACCAACGGAATTCCCAAGCAATAACCCATAACCAAACCCACAACCTGCCAAAGGTTGAATATCGCATCGAAAACCGCACAAGGCTACCGGCACCAAAACACCAAACTATAATCATACTAAACCATCAGGGAACAACGAATGCCAAGCGAAAACCTGAAGCACCAATCCATAACCATGCCAAACCCGTGAAACAACGAATACCGCATCGAAATCCACACCAGACACCAGCACAAACAATACGCCACAATCAACGCAAGCTACTCAAGACATCAAGAGAGCATCATACCCGCATCCGCCTCCGGCACTGCTCCGTCACCCTCTGCCGCAGCCGATAAGCACGACCCTGAGCCCTTGGGCTCTGCTCCATCCTGTCCTCCTCCTGAACTCCTCAAGGTGGCCGATGTTAGAGCCTGCACCGGTCCTGCAGGAAACTGTGGACGGTTGACCCTCAAATGTCCAACCTGCCGACACTGATAACAAATCCTGAAATCCCGAATTGGCACTGACTGCCGACAATCCCGTGCACCGTGCCCCTCCTTTCCGCACTTGCGGCATGCACCACTGGACCAACAAGCTCCGGTGCCATCTCTCTCACACTTCCCACAAGTGTGACCGCTCCGATCCCCCATTCTAACGTCTACGGTCATGGACCGTTTCGGCGCCGACTGCGACTGCATCGGGGCCTGCCTCATCTCATGCAACTGCAACTCAACCTCTAACTCACGCCACATGGCGGCCTCCTGCGATACCAACACGGTCTCGCGCCTCTGCGCAGACACGAACTGTCTAATACCCCCCCCCCCCCCCCTTGAGCATACTCGGATATCGGGACATCTGAGCCTGCTCCGAAGCGAACTCAGGGCAAAACATCGCCCTCTCAATAAACATCCCGGTGCTCTCAGTCACCGACTCCAAATCCTGCTTCAGCTTAAGGAACTTCCGAGCCAATTTCTCCTTTTCATCCCGCGGAACATAGCGAGTACTGAACATCCCTTTGAATTGATCCCATGAAACCGCAGCCCTCTGCGCATCGGAAAATGACCTCGTGGTCAATCTCCACCAATCCTTCGCCCCGAGCCTCAATAGGTTCAGAGCACACCCCACCCTCTGATCAGCAGGGCATAAACTCGTGGAGAAACACCCCTCCATGTCTGATAACCATCTCATAGCAACAATCGGGTCCTGAACTTCATCGAAGGTGGGAGGCTTCGCATAATAGAAGTCCCGATACTGAAAACCCCGACTAGCCCCTTTCCTTGCCGTTGCTACAGCCGTTGTAACCGCCGCGGCAGCCGTCTCTGCGAGAGCCGCATATCGCTCATCAAACTACTTCAATCATAGTGGTCCTGATCGACCCAAACAATTCTGGCGACTCAGCCCGCAACAATGCAGCAACCTCATCACACAGGATCTCGCGAATCCTCGCATCCCGCTCGCTCGTGCTCGTCCGATCGATAACCGGATAACAAGATAGCCACAAGCATCATCCACTACGAACCATGGTACTCATCCCATGACATCCCTCCTCAACATGCCTCGGTGTATGGTACCTGAACCATAGCACCACTCCTCAATCTGCTCCAATGTATAGCACTCGAACCACAACATCTATCTCAATCTGTTCCGATGTATGGTGCCCTGACCATAACATCACTCTGTATCCGCTCCGATGTATGGTATTCAAACCATAACATCACTCCTCAATCTGTTCCTTAGGACCTTCAGAATGCCCCCTGTATCAAGTATGGGTCCTCTGCTTTCAGTAGTACGGGCCCATACTACCTGCCACATCTACCCATACTTTCCACACGGACCATCCCAGAGTTCCTAAGTAGCTGATAAACCTGCTCTTTCACCCATCTCATCGCGCGTGCTCGCTTTCCAGCGAAATCCTCTACTCTACCAGCGCACTTATCTGGCTAGGTTTACTCCCTAGTCCCTTCCGCTGTCCTCCCACTTCTTTGCTATCAGCTGCTGAAGAGTTCCTAATGATGCCAGCCATCTACCTCCTGAGTATCGTCATACTCACTTAGTAGCTGACTCCCATCATCGATAACTCCACAAAGCACAAAGCAAGCAGCATTCGAGCATTGAAGCATACATAGGACTCCCCATCTGTGGTAGCTCCACCTTCTCGGCTCATCCTCGGAAGTACCTCTGTACCCTGTAGCTTTACCCCTTGTGCGTTCTAACTAGGTACTCTCACTCATCACATACACACAAAAGCATAACGCACATATAACAGCAAACTCTAGACTAAGGCATCACAAATCAGGCCACTCTAGTCCTAAGATATGAAATACCCAGCCTGTCTCTAGCATGCAATAATATCTCATAAAGTGCATAATAGATATTTCATAATACAAAAGTAAGAGTATTTTGGGAAATCACCGTTTGGCTCTGGCTGATTGTACACACTGCTCTTTCTTGCTTTCTCTTTGAACTCTTATTCACTTTTAGAAAGCTATTTATTTGAAAACCTATTCTTAATTCCTCAGTTTGAGTCCAGATTCACCCGTAGGCGCGTCCGAATCCCTCAAACCAAGGCTCTGATACCAATTGTAACACCGTGATTTTCAAAGCAGAATTTTTTTTTCATTTAAATAATCAATTTAATATTAAAACACTTGTTCAAAATCTTAATCATTTTCGAATTACAAAACATAGTCCCATTTTCATTTGAATAGACAACCAGGATCCTTCAAAATACAACTCTTTCCTCGGTATGTACAATCGAGCCGATGCCATTCCGCGTTACTGAAAGAACCTGAAACAACAAAACATAAATACTGTAAGCACGAAGCTTAGTGAGTTCCCCAATATACAACTTACGCACATACGCCTTTCCAGGCCCGACCTTCCGGTCCATGTGTCTCAGGGGACTTCCGTCCCTGCTGGGTAAACCTTCCGGCCTTACCCACGCCGACCTTCCGGTCCATCACACAATCATATCGCCTTCCGGCCCATAACATATTGCCTTCCGGCCCATAATATAATCGCCTTCCGGCCCATAACATACATAGCACATATAACAATTAACTTACCACAAATAGCATACATATCACATATCATATCCGACCTTCCGGTCACACAGTCAAACCCTTCCGGGTACAGTATAGTGAGAAGACTCACCTCGCGGACACTGGGAGATAGCAACTCCTGAAATCTCTTGCACTTGATCCTCCGAGCTACAAGCTCCCTGTCTCATCATATAACTCTTTTTAATACTTCCATCTTCCACGTTAACTGACCCTAAAACGTTACACACAGGTCAACTCTGGTCAACGGCCATCTCGACTGGACTCGGCGAGTACCCTGGCGACTCGGCGAGTCTAGTCGTCCTCACCAATTCCTGCATGATCCCTTTCTACTCGTCGAGTATCCCTCTTGACTCGACGAGGTCCTCGTGGAAGAATCGCGGGGCCACCCCGACTCTACTCGCCGAGCCTGAAGAACAAACTCGGCGAGTCCCAGTGAATCTTCAAGCTACTCGCCGAGTCTGATCATCCGACTCGGCGAGTCCACGCCATGCAGTCGATCGAACTGCTTCCTGAGATACATATATTCTCGAATATACAAACATGGGACCTTCTGGACCTCTAAGGGTCCTAATACAAGGTTATAAACGTTGAATAACAACACAACAATCCATCTAGACTCCAAATGGGTTCCATAAACCCTAAATCTATATACACATCAATCACAGGAGAATGTAATCCGAATTATTACCTGAATGATGTACCTTCCATGTCCCCAAACTTCAGAACTCGAACTCCTTGCAGTTCCTTTAGCTAAAACCCCTCTCCTCCTTGCACAACAATTCCTTCAAGGTCACCAATGGCCTTCAAGCTTGCTCTAGCCGCCACAGTCGCCTAGGGTTCTTCCCAATCGATCAAACGTCGTGAAATGACGGCATAATAACCCTTATATACGACCCAATACTGAACGGCTAGGGTTTCCGCTGAACAGCGTCGACTCGCCGAGTCTATATCTGGACTCGTCGAGTCCAGTCGCGAACCCGCGACCAAGTCTGCGACCCTACTCGGCGAGTCTGGCTCCAACTCGCCGAGTCTCCCCTTTAAAACACCCCCAAAATGCAACTTAGCAATACTTGAGATTTTCGGCTGTTACACTCGGTGTCGTATTAGCATGGTTACCCGACTCATAATACGTATTAATATAAGTTTATTCACAGATTTTATTTTCATCTCTATCTTTGATCTATAGAATTTATATCTAGTACGGGATAGTATTCCCATGGTCTTTATATCTAGTACGGGATGGTATTCCCTTGGTTTTATATCTAGTACGGGACGGTAATCCCATGGCTTTCAATCTATAGTTTTTGTGTATTAAAAATATCTTATATCTAGTGCGGGATGGTATTCCCATGGTTTTATATCTAGTACGGGACGGTAATCCCATGGAATTCAATCTATAGTTTTTTTGTATTAAAACTATCTTATATCTAGTACAGGATGGTATTCCCATGGTTTTCAATCAATATTTTTATGTATTAAAAATATCTACTGTTGTACTGGATGGTATTCCCAGTGGTTTTCAATATATAGTTTTATGTATTAAACTATACACTGTTGTATTTAACGGAAATTCAGAACTTTAACTAAACTGTCTTTATAAGAAAATATGGGATTTTATTGGATAACAACTTTTCAGAAAACTA
This sequence comes from Lactuca serriola, assembly GCF_051521515.1. NCBI lineage: Eukaryota > Viridiplantae > Streptophyta > Magnoliopsida > Asterales > Asteraceae > Lactuca > Lactuca serriola. The sequence continues at coordinate 28,063,308 of NC_136412.1, read as the reverse complement.
AAGGAAACATGTTCATTTTCAGAAAACAAAACACTTATGAACTCACTAGCTTTATGCTGATTTTTAAACTGCTTGTATTCTCAGGTTCTCTTTAGACATGTATCCAGCGTTCTTTTGTAGAAGACAGAGCATATGGAAGTTACGTCTTACTTTTGTTTAATCTTATGTACCTACAAAACTTGTATTACTTTAATTTCAAACAAATGTAATGAATTTATGTAATGTAATGTTTTGTGTTTACTATGCTTACTATGTACATTGGTTGCGATACTTCATGACGTCCTCCGCCCGAAACATTTCCGCCTTCGGTTTCGGGGTGTGATAGATTGGTATCAGAGCCCTTGTTTATAGTGAACTAGTATACAAAACCTTACATGGTATAAGACTATAAACACTAAGGGGCCTAAGTGCTCTGAAATAAAAGTATACTTTAAAATATAAGTATTTTCAAAATTATACAAGCATACCTAACCGCCGGAATCCGTAACTACGAGTAGAACAAAACATAAGTAAATGGGTGTTGTGTGCTGTGGTTAAACCTGGGCAGTTATGTAGTCGTGTCTAGGGTCAATATAGCCTGATCAACTATATTCATTCGAGACACGACCAACATGTGATTGGGAGTGACTGTGTTGTACAGCATGCCTAAAACTTACCTAAGATCCAAACAATGATTCATCGATTCAGTGAAACATAAGATACTATGGGAGTATCTTAGTCAGAACCGAGTACTTTGTAGAAATTCATTCAGAGTGATGCTACTCCTTCCTTCTTTAGCGATAATTTACCTTCTTTGATAACTCTTTCCTGCTTATCGTTTATGGAACCCTATATCTGTTATAATGAGATATCCCCTGTTTCATAACTCTTGATTCAATTCAGAGGACTTACCATCCTCTTTTTCCTAATAATTTTAGATCATCATGCCTCCAAAGAAAAGACCCAGCACTAGGAACAACAACCCTCCGCCACCACCACCTCCTCCTCAATTTGATCCTGTGATGTTTCAGATAGCTGTTACTGCCGCAGTGATGGCTACAATGACGTTATTGTACCCTAGAAAGTTCAGTGGACCAAGAAGTAACACCTATCCTAAAAAAGATGAAGATGATCAGGAGCGACAAAATGAACGTAAGGAAAGTAAAAAGGTTATCTGGAAAAAGCAAAAGGGTCAGAGTTCACAAGGACCCTCCAAGAGGCATGAATCTGAGGCAGTTCAAGCCGCCACTACTCCTATTTCTACGTTTACAGCTCAAGCACCCATCACTGGGTATGCTTGTAACCTCCCTTGGTGCAACAGGTCCAATTACCACCACCGCATACATGGTCCCTGTTGCGTGAAGTTTTGTAAAAACTGTGGCCAAGAGGGTCACCCTATGCGAAGCTGCAGAACACCAACCAATAAAGCTTCCGGATTTAGTGTCGAACAGGTCTGCTACGACTGTGGAGAAGTCGGGCATTTCAAGAGGAACTGCCCCGAAGCAACAACAACTAGCAACGCCAGGATAGTTCTAGCTATAAAACAGGAGGAGGCAGCCGTCGATCCCACCGACGATGCAAGTACGTTTCTTCATGAAAATTCTTATACTCATATCCTTTTCGAATCTAGTGTTAGAGAAGTTCTTAGTAGTCATTCATTCAAACATCTTCTTAAGCATAGTCCTCGTCTAGTAACCGAAACGTCTACCTTCGAGATGACTAACAGTGAGAAAGGGAAACGCTAACGACATATTCATAAACTATACCATTACCCTGAACAATCATTCATTTTCCATTAACCTAATACCAGATACTATCAAGAGCTTTGATGTTCTTATTGGCATGAATTGGTTGAGTCCCAATCATGCATATATCCTTTATTACAACCATCCGTCTCAATCTTCCCTCTGGCCAGACTCTCATGACCCACAGCGATAGATTTAGTTCCAATCTTTGTATCATATTATGCATCAAAGCTCAAAGGCTTCTGTGAAAGGAGTGTCGCACATTCCTAGCTCATGTAATCAATGAGAAATAAATAGTTAAAGACCTCGAGAGCATCCCCGAAGTCTGCAACTTTCCTGAAGAGATCCCGGGAATTCCTCCCGAACGTCAAGTTGAGTTTCACATCGACCTAATTCATGGGACTAATCATGTAGTCAAGTCTCCGTATCGCTTAGCTCCAACAGAAATGCAGGAGTTATCCAGTCAGCCTAATGATCTGCTCGACAAAGAGTACCATCAGCTTTGAGTTCACGAGAATGATGTTTCCAAGATGGCGTTCAGGACTCGCACTACAAGTTCGTAGTGATGCCCTTTAGTCTAACCACTTTCCTTGATCATGTAGTAAGCAAGAGAGACATACACGCGGACCCCTTCCAAAAGCAAAGTGATAAAGAGTTAGTTGGCATCGAAGACACCCACATAAATCCGTCAATTCTTGGGTTTCGCCAGCTATTATCGCAGGTTCACCCAGAAATTTTCTAGAATTGGCCAAGCCCTGATCATTCTGACACAGAAAGGTGTATCATTTAGTTGGAGTGAAAAGCAAGATACAATATTCCAAACATTGATGCAAGCCTTGTACATCACACCTATCCTGTCTCTGCCCGAAGGAACAGAGGATTTTGTTGGCATCGGCGATGCGTCTAATCAGAGTCTAGACTGTGTACGTGAACAGAGAGGAAACGTTATCACTTATGCCTCGAAACAGCTGGAGACACGCATAGTTAACTACACGATTTACGACCTAAAGTTAGGACTTGTGGTGTTCACACCGAAAGTTTGGAGATATTATCTCTACGGAACTAAGTGCGTGGTCCTCACCAACCCTGAAAGCTGAAATCACAACCTTTGTTGTCAAGTGTATGACTTGTGCCAAGGAAAAGATTGAGTATCAGAAACCCTCAAGTTTGCTCCAGCAGCCCAAGATACCTGAGTAGAAATGGGAGATGAATACCATTGATTTCATCACCAAGTTACCCAGGTCTCCGAGTGGGTACGATACCATTCAAGTAATGGTCGATCGTTTGACAAATTTGCTCACTTCCTTCCGATTGAAGAATCATCCAAGAAATAGTCCGACTGCATGGTGAACCTGTGTCCATTATCTCCGATCAAGATATCAGGTTTACTTTAAGATTTTGGCAGTCCCTTCACAGCTTATCATCCTCAGACAGACAGACAGAGTAAGAGAATTATCCATACCCTAGAAGACATATTAAGGACATGTGTCATCGAATTCGGAAAAATTGTTGGACACCCATTTTCCCTTGAGCGAATCATCATAGACCTGCATTAAGACTACCTCGTTCGAAGCCCTCTACGGTCGCAAGTACAAGATCCCTTATGTGCTGGACCGAGATAGATGACACGCAGCTAGCCAAGAGATAATTCCCAGTCAATGCCTCCTCTGATATTAAAAATCATTCACGAAACCATCGAGAAAATCATCCAGATCCGAGAACGACTGAAAGCTTCACGAGGCAAACAAAAGTGTACACCGATAAACTACGAAAAACCCTTAGAATTATAGATTGGAAACCGTGTCCTGTTGAAGGCCTTGCCCTAGAAAGACATGGTACGCTATGGAAGCACGGTAAAAGTCAATCCGAGATACGTAGAACTTTTCAAGATCCTCACCAGGATCGTTCTTGTAGCCCATAAACCCTGACTACCCTCAGGACTTAGCTGCATCCATCCTGTATTCTACGTCTTCAATCTTAAGAAGCACCTAACCGATGAAACCCTAGAAACCCTTTTATGAGATCGTGCTCAATCAAAGCCTTAACTTCATGGAAGGACCATCCGGAATCATAGATCGAGAGACTAGAAGTAGGAAACAAAGCCGTACCCTGATAGTGAAGGTTAGTTGGAATGCCGTGCGAGAACCCGAGTTCACTTGGGAGCACGGAGACTCGATAAGACAAATATCCGCATGTTTTCAATTATATGATTTATATCTTAAGTTTTGAATTTTGTGACGAAATTCTCTCTAACGCGGGGATAATGTGACAACCCAAATTTCGTTCCGTCATTTTAACCGATCTGTCAGTAAAATAAGTTGTTTTCGAATTGTTTCCGTTTCGTTATTAAATTAAGTCATTAAATTTAAGTCGTTTATTATGACTTAATGGGTACTCAAACATATTAATAACTCAAGAAAAATATTCCAAATTAACAACTAGAAAAATTTTAGTTTCGACCATATCGGGTAAGGGGAACTTAATCGGGTACGACCAAAAGCCTCGATAAACGTCAGTATCGGGTAGGATTCCACCGGGCCATAAACTCAACCCCTATATAAGGGATTGAGTGACATCATTTTGAGGGTTTTTCTCTCTCTTAAAACACTTTCTCTCACTACTCTCTCTCTAAAATCCGACTTTGATCCAAAATCATCCAATTCAAGCCTCAAATCATTAAGGTAACTATCCTAACTCATAGATTAGCATCTTTAGCCTTCAAATTCGTGTTTAAATTATGAAATAGGACCAAAAACTTGTGTTTATGGTCTAGGAACGTCCCCATACCGTGAACACCTCTAAAGAGGGTTTTGAAGCCCCAAAACACCTCCAAATCACTTCTAGTGCTTAGTTTAGACCTTTGGACTTATATGCATGAGCTTACGACCCCAAAATCGTACCGATTGATGTATGGACATGAGTTTACAGCCCAAGAACATGCTTGGACCGTAAAACCTCATTCATGGACCATAAACACCTTTTTAAGGTGTTATATTTCCCTTAAACACCTCCATAAGCTTCCATGAGCTTCCGTGAGTGCATAGAACCTTATAATCCTTCAGGAAATGCACCAAATCATACACAAATGGGACAAACTTGAGTTTATGGCTCAAGAACATTCTTGGACCGTAAACACTTCGTCTTAGACATTAAACTCATCCAATGGGTGTTAAAGTGCCGTTAACACCTTGTATGGCTTAGAAATGGGTCTAGAACTTAGTATGCTTAACTTTCAACCACTAAAACACATGAATCATGGACAAACATGAGTTTACGGTTGTAAAATCATGTGTTTAAGGTAGTAAACTCCCAAGAACATCTTCATAGACCGTAGACTACTTTTCCAAGGTCAATTCAAGTCCCAATAACTTCCTAAGCCATGGAATCAACCCTAGAACCCTCCTTTGTGCATTGTAATTAACCTTGGACCATCAAAACACATTAAAAAATGGTACATAAGAGTTTGCGGCCGTAAACTCATAGTTTACTACCGTAAACACCTCAAATGGTCCTTAGAATGCCCAAATTCCCTTCCAATGCCACAAAACCAAGTCTAGCATCACCCCTATAGTGTTATAAGGCCATTTAGAAATCAAGAACACCCCCACCATGAGTTTACGGCCGTAAACTCATGGGGAGTTGGTCATTTGGACCATAAAATCCTAAAGGAGTTTACTCTTGAAGAGTAAACTCCATATCCAAGCCATATACATCCAAAGATGCCGCCCGGGTCACTCCAAACACTTAAATTGAAGTGTTTTTGCGTCTAGAAGTGTTTACTCTAATGTAATTAGTGGTTCGAAGTTTAATTAGATACAATTATATATCTATTCATACTACATAGGAAGCTCTCGTGTTTTCAATCCCCGAACAGACAATTAGCATCAAACCAACACACTTCTCGACTGGTGAGTTCATACCCCTACGCCTTTTTCCATGTTTTTCAATGTTTTCAGGCGAGGGGGGGGGGAATACAAGAAAATTATAAATGTTTTCAAAACATAAAACTGATGTATTTCTATAAATATCTGACTAACTTTTAGATATCTTTACCCCTTATGTATTATGCAGAGCATATGGGATGTTTTTTTGAATATAAATACATGGATTTCAATTACGGTAAAGGAAACAATCAAAACAATCAAATTATTATGGGAATAATTTAGGATCTTCAGTTCTTGTTTTAAGAGCACAAATTTAGGTAAAGTTAATAGATAAACTATGTCTGATTCAGTTTATCTCTGTTTAATTTAGAGTATTATGCCAGATAAATTCATTATATTAGACCGTTTTTACTGTATTATGTTTCAAAACGATTAGTATGTTTGGTAACAATCGAGAACACCGTGAATGATTTAATACTAGCTTGTGAGACTCGTCTTCATTAAACCCTTTGGGTTATCAGTAAATCCTCCCCGGAAGTATAACCAGAGTCTCCTGGATGGAGAGCGTGAAATTTGTGAATAGATCTATTCGGGACTGACAATCCCACACCTAAACTGCTAGCTACAGTTAGGCGGGCACGCCTCGGGTGACAAATTCTGGATATCGTCCGACGTCTGACGAACGTCAAGGAGGTCTCGGTGTCGTATTAGCATGGTTACCCGACTCACAATACGTATTAATATAAGTTTATTCGCAGATTTTATTTTCATATCTATCTTTGATCTATAGAATTTATATCTAGTATGGGATAGTATTCCCATGGTCTTTATATCTAGTACGGGATGGTATTCCCTTGGTTTTATATCTAGTACGGGACGGTAATCCCATGGCTTTCAATCTATAGTTTTTGTGTATTAAAACTATCTTATATCTAGTGTGGGATGGTATTCCCATGGTTTTATGTCTAGTACGGGACGGTAATCCCATGGCATTCAATCTATAGTTTTTGTGTATTAAAACTATCTTATATCTAGTACGGGATGGTATTCCCATGGTTTTCAATCAATATTTTTATGTATTAAAAATATCTACTGTTGTAGTGGATGGTATTCCCAGTGGTTTTCAATATATAGTTTTATGTATTAAACTATACACTATTGTATTTAACGAAAATTCAGAACTTTAACTAAACTATCTTTATAAGAAAATATGGGAATTTATTGGATAACAACTTTTTAGAAAAGTAAAGGAAACATGTTCATTTTCAGAAAACAAAACACTTATGAACTCACCAGCTTTATGCTGATTTTTAAACTGCTTGTATTCTCAGGTTCTCTTTAGACATGTATCCAGCGTTCTTTTGTAGAAGACAGAGCATATGGAAGTTACGTCTTACTTTTGTTTAATCTTATGTACCTACAAAAGTTGTATTACTTTAATTTCAAACAAATGTGATGAATTTATGTAATGTAATGTTTTGTGTTTACTATGCTTACTATGTACATTGGTTGCGATACTTCATGACGTCCTCCGCCCCGAAACGTTTCCGCCTTCGGTTTCGGGGTGTGACACCTACATATTCGGGCTAGTCAATTTAGGGACATTAAGCATCAAAAATGAATATTTTATAAAATATTATTTAGAATAAATAATCTTAACCAAGTTATATTATATGTCACAAGGGTTCCATATATATAAACAATGCTGAAATCCGATTTATAACAAAGAATTTATGACCCGTCGAAGTTTTACTGCTAAATCGGTACGACACTATGTAAAGTAAAAAGTGAATTTATGATAAATTAGTTTTTAGACTTAGGGATATAAAAAATAGTCGTAGTATACCTTAAACTGAGAACGTACATAAAAATAACGTCTAAATCTGACTTCGTTTGAGGAAGTTATTATTTTTCTTTGATTTAACACAACAGTGCACATCCTAGAAATCGAATTTATATCGGTCGACTTTTAGCCAAAACAACCTAAATTTGAATTGAATATCTCATTAATAGGATCTCAACAATATAAAGACTGTCGAAAACGAAGTCCGTATGTAGAAGTTATGAATTTTACATAGTCATTATCAGTGTAATCTTCTCAGACGGTTAAATTTAAAATCGGTCCAAAATTAGCCAATGAGGTCAAAATGAAAGTTGTAGATCCCGTTGCTACCTACGCGTGGATATAAAGAACAAAAAAAAACAGAGATCGTATGCAAAAATTATGGATTTTAGAAGACAATTAGTTTTTGGAATAACGAGGAGGCGACACGTGGCGTAATCTGAGCCAATGCTTCCTCACCACGGCTTGGCACCAGATGATGACACCTGGCTAGGAACGCCTAGCATTCAGAAAAGGAACACCATGCGTTCGAACCGGACTAAACCTATAAATAGAGGCACAAATCATCCCAAAAACTCACACCTTTCCCATTCTTTCTCTTTCAAACACCCATCTTAGCCCCTCCCATTCCCTAGCACTTCCCTAGTGCTAGAGGCGTGTCCCGGAGCGCCAAAAGGCTACAAGAAGAAGAGCTTTTGGCTCGAAAGTTCTGCCCCCACAGAGCCCGGTTCCTAGCCAAACCTTCTAGTAAGTGAGTTACGCTTACCCTAGTTTAAGTATAGCTTATGTTTAAGTTCAATATCGTTATTATGAAGAGTCGCTAGTTTTTAACTACACGCGGTATGGGGAATCTGGTTTGAAGAGTCACATAAGGTTGTTGGATTTCAGAAGTATTATAATGCTAAAATGGTCCTACCCTCCGATGTTTCATGTCTGGCCCTTATCTGTACATAGTGGTTGAAAAGTATTGTTTAACACTTTGAAAAAAATGTCACTCGTAAATAGTCGCTATAAATATTAGACTAAAATCTAGCGGTAAGAATACCAGGTTTCGCCGAAGGAAAATAGAATTGTCAGAAGCGAAGTGGTGCCCGAGTTTGGAATCGTCACTTTAACAAGTGAGTCCATTGTTACTTTAATCTTACACATATATATGAAGTATTTAATATAAATTGCGTGCTATGTGTGCATATTATATGTGTTCTTGATATCTATGCTGAATGAACAAAATATACATGTTTTATTCGATTTAAACTGTATACATATTTTATACCCATAATTATGATGGGTACATGAAAGTTGAAAGATGAGAGATGAAAGATGATATAGATGATTAGAGGTGAAAGATGATGAGAAGCGAAGCGATGACCCAAGCAATGGCCCAGTCATCTTGCAGAGTATAGATCACAATAATGGACTATTCTAGACAGTCTAGTGGAACACTAGCAGGCTCACAAGCTGTAGCTGTTGTGAATGGTGTGTTAACCAGATGTACTCTAAAAACCCATTAACATGTATTATGGGTGGACTCCCTTAAATAATATTATCATTAAAATTGATAAACCCTGGCAGCTATGGATTTAGTGCCCTATAGATGAACATCGGCATCTATGGACTTAGTGCATGTTAAATAAACCCTGGCAGCGATGGACTTCGTGCCTATTCCTTAGGACAATCATGAGGAATGAATGAGTGAATGATAGATGATTCTTAGGGTATATCATTAAGAACTAAAGAGGATAACGGGGATGGGTAATTGGTTTAATTGTTTGATGATGAATCATAATAACTTAAATAGTGTGGGTTGAAAAGCCTATGTACTCAGCAGGTTTGCCAACCTGACCCACTCAGTTTATTTGTATCACATGTGTCGATACGAAGCTACATTACAGTGAGAGATTAAAGGAGATGTAAATCACTAGCGTAAATGAATGGAAGATCTGTTTTTGCTTATGTTTCTGTATTGACGATGACATCCCAAAGTTTTAATATAAACAAAATACATTTCTTTGGAAATGCTTTGATAAAATATTTATCATCTTTTCTTGAAAAAAATTCCGCAATATTATGAATACTTTGATTTTCAAATAAACAGAAATAAATTTTTTAAAAATGACCGTGAATTTGGGGATGTCACAATCTAGGTTGCTAAGTCTGTTGAAGAGATGATAAAAGTAAAGCCGCCAGCAAGGTTAAAGTTGCCGAGAATAGGAAGTTTGAAGAATATTCATTGTCCAATAAGAAGAGCAAGTTCTAGAAGTCTGGTTCTAAGAAATTTGGAGGAGGAGGAGGCAAAACAAGATGGTGCGAAAAGTGGAAAAAGATACACTTTGGAAAATGTGGCGAGGAGGTAACCTGTTTCAAGTGTGGAAGTGTGGGCATTACGCCAATGAGTGCACATTCAACAAGAAGGTGTGTTTTGGATGTAACGAAGAGGGGCATATTTCTAGGGACTGCCGAAGAAGAAAGAGGCAGCAAGGCCTAATGTTCCGCCAAGGCCAAAGTCAAGAGCATTCCGAATGACCCTGGAAGCAGCAAGGGATGAAGCAGATATGCTTCAGGTGCCTTTCTTGTAAATGGATTGCCTACCAAAATATTATGTAACATCCCAAAAATTATGGACAGAAAATTTCATTTTTTATTTAAGTGATTTGCAAAACGTTAGTAAAAAAATATCATTCGACCATATCATTTAATAAAACACGTCTCGCGTTTGTAAACCAGAACGTAAATCATAATACTATCAGAGTACAAATCCCAGAATATCTCATAGTGCGGAAAAACAAGAGCGTGTGTGTGATAAACCCCTACCGCGCCAGCTCCTTCCCCTTGGCTGAAGAGGTACCTGAAACAACAACTAAAAACAGTAAGCACGAAGCTTAGTGAGTTCCCCAACATACCGCATACCAAATAACCATATAACATATAAATATTGTCAGGCATATCTGGGTGCCCGACCTACCCCTTCGGTCTTCTCGACCGGATAATGACTAGCATATCTGGGTGCTGGTCTCCCCTTCGGTCCTTTCGACCGGATACTGACTAGCATATCTGGGTGCTGGTCTCCCCTTCGGTCCTTTCAACCGGATACTGACTAGCATATCTAGGTGCTGGTCTCCCCTTCGATCCTTTCGACCGGATACTGGGGACTATTTCACCCCTACCATTACCACATAACCCATATCACATAATCTATTTAGCATGGCTGGGCACGACTTCCCCTTCGGCCCTATCGACCGGTCACCTGGGGACTATCTCCCCTACTATTGCTAACACATAGCATCATATCATACAAACACATAAACATAACACAGGTAGTGGCAACCCTAGATGAATATCATAGAGACAATCATCTAATCATAAAATTCCTACTAGTGGGCCGACATTGTGGCCTTAGACCCACCGCTACTGGAAGGTAACTCACCTCGAAGTAGCTGCTAAAAGTCTGCTTGCTGAGCGCCTGACTGCTGAACCGGAACTCCCCGCCTACAATTTCCATAAACACTAAGTCAGATATTGATAAGTAATCTTAGGGAAAAATGACTATTTTACCCCCCACCCCCAAGTCAAAGTCAACATCTTGGTCAAAGTCAACATCCTGGTTGACTGGACTCGCCGAGTTGGCTCGCCAACTCGCCGAGTTCCTTCCATCTGTTCTAGTTCTACACCCGTTTCTACTCGTCGAGCTTAGCGAAGACTCGACGCGTTCTTCCTCGAAGCATACATACTAAGTCCAAGTTCATCTGACTTGCCGAGTTGATGAAAACTCGTCGAGTCTAAGGCAATCTTCATCGGACTTGCCGAGTTGCTCATCCAACTCGCCGAGTCCACGGCTAACTTCATAGGACTCGCCGAGTCCATCGTTCTAGTCGCCGAGTTCATTCAGTCCTTTTTCTATACAGACCTGATTTGAGTCATGCAGTGGCTCCAAACCATAGATCTAGGCTTCTAGGGCATGCTTATCACGTAAAGTTGGAAACTTTACGTGCATGCATAGCTTTAGAGGCTTCAAATGTCCAAACTAAGCTCTTAATGGGGTTCTAAACTCAAGAATGACCTTAATCACCAATATGACTGAAACTTAACACTTCAAGAAGATAATGAGAGTCCGGATCTGAAGTATAACCCAACCGTAATGATTCTCTTCAAGGATTTGGGGTTTTAGGGCTTAAAAGCAAGAATTTAGGGACAAACAAGATCTAATAGATCAATAACCAAGATGGAAACTTTATTACCAGAATGGATGACCACAAAAGAATGTGTTCTGGATCTAAGTCCCCCTCATTGACCTCTTCAACCTCTCCCTTCTTCCACTTGCTCCAAGGTGCACCAAAATTCTCTTCTCAAGGCAATAATAACTCAAACTTATGAATGGAGGCTAGGGTTTTCGATAAGGAATGCTCTGAGGGTGATGGGGTTTGAGATGGGGCTGTAAGGACATTTAAATAGGGTGCAAACCCTAAGGATTAGGGTCTCCTCCGGATTGGCCTACTCGCCGAGTCCAGACATGGACTCGCCGAGTAGATTACTTAAATCCCGCATCCACTCCACATCTACTCGGCGAGTTAGGGCTACAACTCGCCGAGTAGCTCTTCCCAAAAGAACATTAAATCAAAATAAATATGTACCAGGAACGGGGCGTTACAATTCTCCCCCACTTATCTTAGACTTCGTCCTCGAAGTTTGCTGTCTCTAGAAACAACTCGGGGTAGTGCTCCCTCATCTCCTCCTTTACCTCCCATGTCCACTCCGAACCTTTCCGGTGCTGCCACTGCACCTTCAGCAACTAAACCACCTTGTTCCTCAAGGTCTTCGCCTTTCGATCTAAGATAAAACTGGTCTCTCGATACAATTCAGGTTGCTATCAACCTGAATATCCTTCAAGGGTATAACTGCTAACTCGTCCACCAAAGACTTTCTCAAATGAGAAACATGAAAAGTGTTGTGGATCTGGCTAAGCTCTGATGGAAGATCCAATCGATAGGCAGCTCGACCCACCCAGGCCAAAACCCTAAAAGGACCAATGAACCTGGGGCCCAACTTCCCCTCTTACGGAACCTAATGACACCCTTCTAGGGTGATACCTTCAGGAGGACCATGTCACCCACCTGAAACTCCAAATCTGAACGCCTCCTATCGGCTTAGCTCTTATGCCGACTCTGCGCAGTCTGCATTCTACTACGAACCTATTGGATCAAGTATGTCGTCTTAAGCACCACTTTGGTGCTCCTAATGACACGCTGACCGACCTCACCCCAACAAATTGGGGTCCTACAGTTTCTCCCGTAGTGCATCTCGAAAGGAGGGCGGTTAATACTCGAATGGTAACTGTTGTTATATGAAAATTCTGCTAACGGAAGATACGTATCCCAACTGCCGCCGAAATCTAGCACGCATGCCCGCAACATATCCTCAACACTCTAGATGGTCCGCTCACTCTGACCATCCATCTGCGGGTGGAAGGTAGTGCTAAGATGCAGACGAGTGCCCAAATCATCATGAAACTTCTTCCAAAACCTGGAAGTAAAACACACATCTTTGTCTGAAATCACTGACACTGGCATCCTGTGCCGCACCACTATCTCCCTGATATAGATGTTGGCCAACTTCTCGGCCGAGATGCTCTCCTGAATTGGAATAAAATGGGCACTCTTGGTCAATCGATCCACGATGACCCATATAGAATCCACTCCTCGCACGGTCCTGGGAAGCTTCGTGATAAAATCCAGCGTAATATCTTCCCACTTCCACAACAGGATTTCCAATGGCTGCATCTTGCCATGCGGTCTCTGATGCCCAGCCTTGACCTTCCTGCAGGTCAAGCACCGCTCGACGTACCAAGCCACATCCCGCTTCATGCAGCGCTACCAATAGTCCAGAAGAAGATCCCTATACATATTCGTCGCCTCGGTATGAATGGAGAATCGGGATTTATGCGCCTCCTCTATCCAAATCTGACGCACGCCTCCGAGGTATGGCACCCATACCATGCGGTGTAATGTCACTAATCCCCTGTTGTCATAGTCGAAGGAGGAAACCTAACCCACTATGCGCTCACTCTTCCGATGTTCCTCCTTTAGGGCCTCCTGCTGGGCCTCCAGAATCCGTTCCAAAAGCGGAGTAACCACCGTCATCCGCATGAAAATATCCCTGATCGGCGCCGCCTTATTGCTAAGCGTATCGGCCACCAAATTGGCCTTCCCCGGGTGGTAAAGGATCTCACAATCATAATCCTTCACCACATCAAGCCACCGACGCTGCCTCATGTTCAAATTCAGCTGATCCATGAGGTACCTCAAACTCTTGTGGTCCGTGTAAATGGTACACCGAACCCCGTAGAGGTAATGTCGCCAAATCTTGAGGGCGAAGACCACCGCCCCCAACTCTAAATCATGAGTCGGGTAGTTCGCCTCGTGAGGCTTCAGCTACCTCGAAGCGTAGGCATGACGTGCCCTCTCTGCATCAGCACCGCGCCCAACCCCGAAATGGACACGTCACAATATACCACAAAATCCTCTACGCCTTCTGGCAGGGCTAAGATTGGCGCCTCGCATAATCTCTGTCTCAGAGCCTCGAATGCTGCATGCTGCTCAGGCCCCCATCGAAAGACTACGACTTTCTTAGTCAACCATGTCAGGGGTACGACTATCTTGGAGAAGTCCTGAATGAATCTTCGATAGTATCCTGCTAAACCCAGGAAACTCCGAATCTTGGATGGAGACTTCGGAACCTCCCATCTCATCACGGCCTCTATCTTGGCCGGGTCGACCAGTATACCATTCTGGTTGACAAGGTGCCCAAGGAATTGCACCTCGCGTAACCAGAACTCGCACTTGGAGAACTTAGCGTACAAGCTCTCCCTCCTCAGGGTCTCTAAAACCTCTCTTAGATGCTCCCCGTCCTCCTCCTGCGTCTTGGAATAAACCAAGATATCATCAATCAAAACTATCACGGATCGATCCAGCATCGGTCTACATACGCGGTTCATGAGGTCCATGAACACGGCAGGAGCATTGGCGAGCCCGAACGGCATCACCACGAACTCATAATGGCCATAACGCGTCCAAAATGCGGTCTTCTGCACATCCTCCTCTCTGACCCTCATATGATGATAACCTGAACACAAATCGATCTTGGAGAACCAAGATGCTCCCTGCAACTACTCAAAGAGGTCGTCAATCCTCAGGAGAGGGTATCGGTTCTTCACCGTTACCTTGTTCAGCTCCCGGTAATCTATACACATCCGATGCGACCCGTCCTTCTTCTTCACAAACTGGATCGGGGCTCCCCAGGGTGAACCGCTCGGTCTAATGAAACCCTTTTCTAACAGCTCCTGTAGCCGTGTAGACAACTCCTACATCTCTGGAGGAGCCAACCGATACGGTGCCTTGGCTATTGGAGCCGCACTAGGAACTAGGTCGATCCTGAACTCTACCTGTCGCTCTGAAGGTATTCTAGGAAGCTCCTCTGGGAACACATCAGCGTAGTCTCGCACCACTGGAACCTCATTCACCGTCGCCTTACCCGCCTCCCGGGCATCCACAACATACGCGACATATCCCGCGCAACCCTGCTGAAGGTAGCGCCTAGCACTCGCTGCTGAACATATTGTGGGTCCACGTTGTGGCCTCTCGCTGTGGATCACCAACTCTCCCCCACTTGGGGTCTTGATTCGCACTAGCTGCTGTGCACAATCTATCAACGCCCCATTAGGGCTCAACCAATCCATGCCTATAATCACCTTGTTCCCACGCAACGGAATGGGAACCAAATCCATGAAGTAACGCTCCTCGAATAACCTCAGAACGCAATCTCTGAACACCGCTGATGCCCGCACCGATCGATCATCAGCAATCTCTACCTCTAAAGGGCAATCCAACATGCCTGAAGACTTAGGAAACTTCTTGCTAAGCGCAAGAGAAACAAACGATCGGGTGGCACCCGAGTCAAACAACACCTGAATAGGGATACTGTTCACTTCGAGCGATCCTAAGGCATATACACAGAGCACATATCAATAACATAACAGCATGAAAATAAAATAGAGGGAAAGAATCATACCCGTCACCACATCGGGTGCGGCGCGTGCCTCCTCGGTAGTCAACTGAAACGCCCGAATCCTCACTATTGGAGCCTCTGCCTTGCCCTTTCGGCCATCCGTGATCCACAGGGCCATTGGAGCTGGCGCCTTTACTCGCACCGATGCTGCTGTCAACTGGGGGCAACTGGCCCTCTTGTGGCCCCTCTGGTTGCAATGGAAACATAGCAACTCGGACGTCTGTATCACAGGCACACGGGCGGTACAATCCCTGCTAAAGTGCCCTAACTTGCCGCACTTATAGCAGCCTGACGATCCCGACTTGCACGCTCCCTCGTGCACCTTGCCGCATTTCCTGTAGCGGCCCCACCCCTGTTGGCCTTTCGGCCCTGCATCTGGTCCCTTGGGATTCTTCCCCGAAGCCCCCATAACATGACCCTCTTCTGACTTCCTCTTCCGGATGTGCTCCAGATCTATCTCCTTCTCCCTTGCCCTGGTAATCATAGAGTCCAGGGTAGGGCAAGCTGAAAAACTGACATGTTCCCGAATATCAGCTCGTAAGATGTCATGATAGTGGGTCCTCCTCATATCCTCATCTCCCGCGTACTGGGGCACCAACAACGCCCTCTCCTGTAACTTGGTGGTGATCTCCACCACAATCTCCATCGTCTACCTGATATCTAAAAACATCCTGCCCAGCTGCTGAATCTTGACAGCTGGTGCGAACTCTGCCCTGAACTTGGTCACGAAGTCCAACCAGGTCATAGCCTCGACAACCGAGGCTCCCAACGAGTCACCAACGGACTCCCACCAATCCTTGGCTCGATTCCTCAGACATCCTGTTGCAAATCTCACCTTCAACCCCTCAAGGCAGAAGCTAGTCAACTGTGCAGACTCAATGTCTGCACTCCATCGCCTGGCAGCTATCTGGTCGTTTGCCCCATGAAAATTCGGCGCACCACTGCCCTTGAAGTACTTGAAGGACAATGTGCGAGATCCCGACTGGCCAGATGCCATGTCGCTCCTGAATGCCCGAAGGCGATCCTCCATCAGCTCAACTATCCCTTCCTTGATCGACTCGAAGATAATGGGGGTCGACTCAACGATGCCGCTGGTGATCTCTGACGTGATGAAATCGCGTAGCCTCTCATCCATCGGCTTGGAAGTTGATCCCGAACCCGATCCCTCCCATGAACTGCCAACTGCTCGTCTAGGGTGTAATACCACCATTCTGAAACACCACATAATAAACGTCAGGAACACTGATATATCTCGAGGAATCACTACTACCACAAGTTTCCTGATCTCATCTCAGCTTTCCTTCATTCGAGTACGGATCCTCTGCTTCCAGTAATATGGGCCCATACTACCTTCCACATCTATCCATACTTTCCTCAAGTACTGCCTTGACTCCACCAAGTCACTATTACTGCTAATAATCTCTGCTACTCCCATCCTAGGCTTGCCCTAGGGAGTTCTCTAACTATACCCGATCCAGTCCTCAGCTACTGAAAGCCTCCTTATAATGCCAATTAGCCATCACCTGAATACCATCACATGCGGCGAGGCTCATATATTCCTTTAAGTAGAAGACTCGTCCCTACAACGGTTAGACTCAGACAAGGGCTACGCAATAGGGCCAAGTCTAGCACTCTGAGATTATTTAACTCTGTTCACATGTGACATGGCACATTCACCTAATGGCTAACTCCCATCACATAGAGTCCCACAAAGCACAAAGCAAAGAACATTCAGACGTAGGAGACTACTCAAGCAATTCTATCCTCACAATGGGAAACTGTACAAGCATACAATGCTAAGCTCATGATATCAGGCATAACCTAAACAGGCTATCCTATTGTTGTCTACTCAATCCTAGCATGCAATTTTCATATACTAAAGCACAATAAGCAGGCACATAATGCATCAATCCTAGATCCCTAGTCCTATTCTAGCATGCTGTTATACTAAAACATACATAAACTTTTATGGGTACATTGGGGAATACATACTTGAGCTCAGCCGATCACACACTTTGTTCCTTCTTAAGATTCTTTACTTAACCTTTTAGAAAACATTTTTCTTTTTCAAAATCTTGTAATCCCTTGATTTGAGTTCAGACACCCTTGAAGGTGTGTCCGAATCCCTCAAACTAGGGGTTTGATACCAACTTGTAACATCCCAAAAATTAAGGACCAAAAATTTCATTTTTTATTTAAGTGATTTGCAAAACGTTAGTAACAAAATATCATTCGACCATATCATTTAATAAAACATGTCTCGCATTTGTAAACCAGAACGTAAATCATAATAATATCAGAGTACAAATCCCAGAATGTCTCATAGTGCGGAAAAACAAGAGCGTGTGTGTGATATGCCGCTACCGCGCCAGCTCCTTCCCCTTGGCTGAAGAGGTACCTGAAACAACAACTAAAAATCGTAAGCACGAAGATTAGTGAGTTCCCCCAACATACCGCATACCAACTAACCATATAACATATAAATATTGTCAGGCATATCTGGGTGCCCGACCTACCCCTTCGGTCCTCTCGACCGGATAATGACTAGCATATCTGGGTGCTGGTCTCCCCTTCAGTCCTTTCGACCGAATACTGACTAGCATATCTGGGTGTTGGTCACCCCTTCGGTCCTTTCGACCGGATACTGACTAGCATATCTGGGTCCTAGTCTCCCCTTCGGTCCTTTCGACCAGATACTAACTAGCATATCTAGGTGCTGGTCTCCCCTTTGGTCCTTTCGACCGGATACTGGGGACTATTTCACCCCTACCACTACCACATAACCCGTATCACATAATCTACTTAGCATGGCTGGGCACGACTGCCCCTTCGGCCCTATCGATCGGTAACCTGGGGACTATCTCCCCTACTATCTCTAACACATAGCATCACATCATACAAACACATAAACATAACACATGTAGTGGCAACCCTAGATGAATATCACAGAGACAATCATATAATCATACAATTCCTACTAGTGGGCTGGCATTGTGGCCTTAGACCCACCACTACTGGAAGGTAACTCACCTCGAAGTAGCTGCTGAAAATCTGCTTTCTGAGTGCCTGACTACTGAACCAGAACTCCCTGGCTACAATTTCCATAAACACTAAGTCAGATACTGATAACTAATCTTATGGTAAAATGACTATTTTACCCCCCCCCCCCCCGGACAAAGTCAACATCCTAGTCAAAGTCAACTTCCTGGTTGACCGGACTTGCCGAGTTTGCTCGACAACTCGCCGAGTTCCTTCCATCTATTCTAGTTCTACACCCGTTTGTACTCATCAAGCTTAGCGAAGACTCGACGCGTTCTTCCTCGAAGCATACATACTAAGTCCATGTTCATCTGACTCACCGAGTTGCAGAACAACTCGTCGAGTCTAAGGCAATCTTCATCGGACTCCCCGAGTTGC
The DNA here is from genome assembly GCF_051521515.1 of Lactuca serriola. Classification (NCBI taxonomy): domain Eukaryota; kingdom Viridiplantae; phylum Streptophyta; class Magnoliopsida; order Asterales; family Asteraceae; genus Lactuca; species Lactuca serriola. The sequence goes on along the minus strand of NC_136412.1, from coordinate 28,044,382 downwards.
TCATCCAACTCGCCGAGTCCACGGCTAACTTCATAGGACTCGCCAAGTCCATCGTTCTACTCGCCGAGTTCATTCAGTCCTTTTCCTATACAGACCTGATTTGAGTCATGCAGCGGCTCCAAACCACAGATCTACGCTTCTAGGGCATGCTTATCACGTAAAGTTGCAAACTTTACATGCATGCATAGCTTTAGAGGCTTCAAATATCCAAACTAAGCTCTTAATGGGGTTCTAAGCTCAAGAGGGACCTTAATCACCAATATGACTGAAACTTAACACTTCAAGAAGGTAATGAGAGTCCAGATCTGAAGTATAACCCAACCATAAGGTTTCTCTTCAAGGATTTGGGGTTTTAGGGCTTAAAAGCAAGAATTTAGGGACAAACAAGATCTAATAGATCAATAACCAAGATGGAAACTTTATTAACAGAATGGATGACCACAAATGAATGTGTTCTGGATCTAAGTCCCCCTCCTTGACCTCTTCAACCTCTCCCTTCTTCCACTTGCTCCAAGGTGCACCAAAAGTCCCTTCTCAAAGCAACAATCACTCAAACTTATCAATGGAGGCTAACGTTTTCGATAAGGAATGCTCTGAGGGTGATGGGGGCTGAGATGGGGCTGTAAGGACATTTAAATAGGATGCAAACCCTAAGGATTAGGGTCTCCTCCATATTGGCCTACTCGCCGAGTCCATGCATGGACTCGCCGAGTAGATCACTTAAAGCCCGCATCCACTCGACATCTACTCGGCGAGTTAGGGCTACAACTCGCCAAGTAGCTCTTCCCAAAAGAACATTAAATCAAAATAAATACATACCAGGAACGTGGAGTTACATATTGTTTGACTCTGGAGCAAATTACTCCTTTATATCACAAAAATTTTGTGGAAGACGAGCATTGCCTGTAGATCAACTTGATAATTCTCTAGTTGTAGAAGTTGCCAGTGGCAAAATCATATTTGTTAGCGATTGCATTAAAAACATCGTTTATCGACTTGAACGGAAATAAGTTCCACAAGTAGCTGTTACCCATTGAGTTGAATGGTTTCGACATTGTAATGGGAATGGATTGGCTTAGTGCAAACGATGTCGAGATACTCTGCAAGAAGAAGATGGTGAGAGTAAAGCCACCTGGAAAAGAGTCATTTGTGGTGTACGGAGACAAACATAGAGTGGATTATAGAATCATTTCCCTGATGAAAGCCAAAAATTGTTTGTCTAAAGGATGCACATCATACTTGGCCTTTGTGATCGGTGCAAAGAAGGAGAAGAAGAGATACAAAGAATACCAGTGGTGTGTGACTATCTAGAAGTCTTTCCCAAAGATCTTCCTGGATTGCCCCCTGATAGACAAGTAGAGTTCCAAATAGACTTGTTGCCAGGATCGACACCAATAGCGAAAACACCATACCTATTAGCACCAACAGAGATGAAGGAGCTTATGATGCAACTTCAAAGTTGTTGGAAAACGGTTCCATTAGACCTAGTTCATCACCCTGGGGAGCTCTGGTGTTATTCGTGAAGAAGAAGGTTGGAAGCATGAGCATGTGCATAGACTATAGAGATCTGAACCAGGAAACAGTAAAGAATAAGTATCCATAGCCACATATCGATGACCTATTTTATCAGCTGCAAGGTTCGAGCTATGTCTCACCTATCGATCTTTGGTCAAGATATCATCAACTGAAGGTGAGAGAGCAAGATATTGAGAAAATCGCATTCAGAACAAGAGACAAACACTATGATTTCTTGGTTATGTCATTAGGACTAACCAACGATCCAGAAGCATTTATGGATTTGATGAACAGGGTTTGTAAACCATTCCCCAAAAAATCCATGATAGTGTTCATAGATGACATTCTGATTTACTCAAAGAGCGAACAGGAGCATGGAAAGCACTTACAAGAAGCATTAGAAGTTTTTAAGAAGGAAAAGTTGTATGCAAAGTTCTCCAAATGAGATTTTTCGATTCGAGAAGTACAATTATTGGGTCATGTGGTTAACAAAGAGGGAATAATGGTTGACCCAACGAAGATTGAAGATGTGATAAAATGGGAATGACCAAAAAGTACCATTAAGATTCGAAGCTTTCTGGGATTAGCTGGATATTACCGAAGATTTATCCAAGGCTTTTCTTCAATAGCTGGTCCATTAACAGCTTTGACCCATAAAGGATCTACATATACATGGAGTGAGAAAAATGAAGAAGCATTCAAGAAATTAAAGAAGATGTTGTGTGAAGCACCGATTCTTTCTTTACCTGACGGAGTTGAAGACTTCACTGTCTATAGCGATGCATCTGGAGTTGGATTAGGTTGTGTTCTGACCCAGAGAGATAAAGTTATAGCATATGCGTCTCGACAATTGAAAGAGAACGAGAAGAAATACCCCAATCATTATCTAGAGTTGGCAGCGGTAGTATTCGCATTAAAGATATGGAGGCATTATAACATTTGAAAAATTCTTGAATATTTAAAATTTTTTAAATAACCACAAAACCATCATTCGTTACAATTTGTTTTCAAAATATGTCTCACATCAAAGAAAATCCCAAAATTATAAGAACAAAACCTGAGGAGGTGCACGATCATGCCTTCACTTTTCCATGATCCACTGAGGTACCTGAAACATAATCCAAACTATAAACCCAAAGCTTAGTGAGTTTCCCCTAAAATACCAATACATAACAAATAGCATAGTTATAATAACATCATACTTTGGGCCCAATCAACCATCAGGTTGGAATACCCCAAGTTTCTCAACCATCAGGTTGGAATGCCAATATACTATGGGTTCAATCATCCTTAGGAAGGAATACCCCAGGCCCTCAACCATCGGGTTGGAATGCCAACATACTATGGGTCTAATCATCCTCGGGATGGAATACCCTAGGCACTTAACAATCAGGTTGGAATGCCTTGGCCCGTTGGATTATGCACAAAGCAGTGTAGCCTCAGTCACCAACAAATCATGTGCACATATAACGAATAATCATGTAACAGACTACATCTAGTCACACAGATCTACACATCACCAAGCATAGCAACATCCTATCTACTAGGATATCAATCTAACAGGTCACAACAATATAATAGCGTGCATAATAGTATATAAATCTAATGGGCCGACATTGGTGCCTTCGACCTGCAAGTACATTGAGGACAGCTCACCTCACAAGTAGTGTAGAACTGATAAGGTCTGACTCTGAATCTCAGCTCCCAAAACAATGCCTATAACCATCATGACCCAACCCATCAAAATTCCAAAATACCCAAAATGCCCTCAAAAGTCTAACTTGGTCAACCATGGTGAAAGTCAAAGTCAACGGTCAAGGTGAACAGTCCACGTTAACCCAACTTGTCGAGTGCACCTCTTGAGCTCGTCGAGTTCTGCAGTACATAGAAAGTCGGGTAATACCCTAGCCAACTCATCGAGTTGTTTGGACAACTCGCCAAGTTTTCCCCAACTGAACACATGCATGTGATTCTTCGATTCCAGGGGCTCTAAGGCTCAGATCTAAACTCCAAATGTGTCTAAAAGGATAAATTTGCCAACTTTATCCTATGGGGCGACTCCAAATGCTCAAGAACCCTTCCACAATGCTTGAAAACTCAAAGAGTTAACCATTAAGCACAAAATCCTTGTGATCTGGAACCCAACTTTTTTAGAAGAGATTCAATCCTAGAAAACTATCCAAAGATTGGTGCTTTATAGACATGTATGTCCAGTGCATGTCTTGAACCCAAAATAGGCCAAAAAAGGCGAGCACATGACCCAAACTCCATGCATGGCATCAAAGCTTGGCTAGAGACCAGATCTAACCCATTTAAATAAAATTTTCATTTTAAGTTAGCAAAACATTCCCATAAAATGTGAAGTAACATTAACCACTGTTTTCAAAATTCATAATCTTTGCATTTTATTCAATACATCAGAGTCTCCCATTAAACAAATGTCGGAGAGTGCACGCCGCGCCGTCAAGCCTTGCCATTGCCCTTAGGGTTAGATGTACCTGAAACAAATAAACAAACTATAACCTAATCTTTAGTTAGTTCCCAAGAGCATACCCCACACACAAACCACATTAACACGTATCATAATAGCTATAAAAGCTACATATACCACATAAGCCATGCATACAAACATATAAGGATGCCGTAGGCTCCTCCCAAGGTCTTACCCCAGGATGCCATGGGCTCCCCCACATGGTCTTACACCTATGTGTCGTGGGCTCCCCCATGGACTTTAGCTGGAAAGCCATGAACTCCCCTACATGGTCTTACATCCAAGTACCAATGGGCTCCCCCATGGTCTTTACTTGAAAAACCATGGGCTCCCCCACATGGTCTTACATCCAAGTGCCATGGGCTCCCCACATGGTCTTCCCTGCAAGTATCACATATATAGCTAGCACAACACTAAGAATAACTAACTATCATACCACATATCTCTACAACAAGGAGTATACCACATATCAAAAAATAGGCCAACGTTGGTGCCTTAGACCCATTGGTATGGTGAAGAGACTCACCTCTATTTTCTGCATCCGAAAGTTGCTCTCCTAACAGTCTGTGACCACCCGTGCTGAAAAATAATACCATTAACCCAAGTTAAGGTTAGACATAATGCAAATTAAAGGACCCAAACCTAAAGCCTTTTTACAATGACCCAAAAGTCTTCCTTTGGTAATGGGCCCAAAGTCCATATCCAAAACCATTAATGGGCTCATGGCCTAATAAAGCCCAACCATAGTATCCATGGCCCAAAACAGATAAGCTGGCCCACTAACTCCAAAACATGACAAGGCCTAATGACTAATTAAGAGAAAAAAGCTAAAAAGCCCAAAACAAGTCCGAGTCCATCTACTGTGCGTACGCCCTGCATACTACCCTGGTACACACAACGTACTGAGTCCCTCAATTGTACGCGCAACGTACTCTAACTTACGCCCAACATACAAACAGATTAAGCACTTTCTTCCATTAAGTGCTTAATACTCAATGTTCTAACGTCCAATATCATATCTGAGCTCATTAAGACGTCCCAGGGCATATGCCCTTGCATGATATATAGGACTTAAAAACTTCATTCTTCATATTAGGACTTCATATAAGGCTTCAAACTCATGCATGGAGTCTAGATACTACCCAAGCTAGCACCTTTATGCATCTAGCATGCTTACAAAGCTAAGATCTAACCATTTTAGCCTCTGGAGTTGCTCAACTATCAAGAGGAGGTCCAAAACCAACTAAAGGGACCAAATAGAAAACCCTAGCTAGATCTAATGAAAAAGATGACAAGATCAAAGCTTTATACCTCCAGAAGCTCTTCAAAGTGGACTAGATGCAGATTCTTGAAGCCAAATGCCACTCCAAGCTTGCTTATCAACTCCTTCTTGAATGGACACCAAAATGGCCATAAATGCACTCCTTAAGCTCAAAACACACTCTCTAATGATTTTATGGTTTTTAGGGACGTTAGAAGGTGAAAGAGGCTGACTAGGGTGAAACTCAAATGAGATAAGGATGTTTATATAAGTCTCAAGTCCAGAAATTACGGTATAAACATCCGTCATGTATGTCCATCATACGTGATGTCCTTGCGCGATCATCCATGCATAGTATGCTAAGCATACCCATGAAGTATGCTTAACGTACTTAAGGGTCTTATTATGAAACATTTAAAATTTCAAGGGCTTCAAAGGTAATACCTGATTTGGAGTGTTACAACTCTCCCCCACTTGAACTAGACTTTGTCCTCGAAGTCCGTAGATGCAAACAGATCGGGGTAATGTGTAAAAACCTATTATTTCGAATGAATGTAATAGTATAGATCAATTTGTAGTTCTTTTTAAAATAATAAAGAGAAATTTTTATATACTTTGTGCGTTTACATAATCGACCCTCAAAAATGAAGTATTAAATAATCTTGATTGGGATGAATAAAGTGGTAGAGATCGTAACAAGGTTTCCAAAAATATAAAGAACACTAAAATCTGAGTTATAATGAAGAAGTTATGACCAATCGAAGATCCGCGACAAAACCGCAAAAAGCTATGTGTCATAAAATGCGAGTTTGCAATAAAATGATTTTTAGCCTTACCAATCTAAATGAAAGTTGTAGAATACGTTAAACCGAGAACTTTGAGAAAAAGAACGTCAAAATTTGGCTTCATACGACGAAGTTATGATTTTTCTAAGATTCAATATAGCAGTATACAGCTAAAAACTCGAAATAAGGATCGAGTAATTTTTAGCCGACACAATCTAAACAAGAATTGAAGGTCTCATCAATAGTAGTACAACAGTAAAAAGACAGACGAAAACGGACATCGGATGAAGAAGTTATGAATTTTTAACGAATTTTCATATCTCGGTCTGTTAAAAATAATAATATTAAAAATAAATTGAAAATTAGCCGACGGAGTCTAAACGAAAGTTGGAATGTATAATCTCACCTACGCGTGCATATAAAGAACGTAAAAAACGGAGCTCGTATGTGAAAGTTATGAAGTTTTGAAGTTCGGGGCACAAAACAGAAAAATCATGAAAACTGGGAATTTTCGCATGGCTAGGAACCGGCCCCGTCACCCTCGCATGCGAGCCTGCCTCGTGTCCACCTGCTGATTCATCCGAATGTGCGGCCCAATGAAGATCTAATGCGTGTTGCGTCCGAGATGCGACACATGTTCTGCCCCTCCGTCCGACGCCTGGCCACCCCCTCGCTGCCGTGTGTCCTATGTAAAGGGTGCGAGATTGCCCGGTTCCTTCACCATTTTTACTCCGTTTTCTCACCTTTTTTTTTCACATTTTCACTTCTTTAAACTCCCTTACAACCCCCCCCCCCCCCCCCCCCCCCCCGAAGTCCCGGTATCATATCCAACACATGAAGAACATCCCGAGGTGCCAGAAGTCCGTAAGAAAAGGAGTCTTTCGGTTTCTAAACCCGACCCTCGCAAAGCCCGGTTTTCAACAATAAAGCCTTTTTCTAAGCAACGAAGTACTACACAATTCAGTACTTATCAAGTGAGTTCATACCCTATATTTTTATGATTTTTAACTATTTTAGGGGGGGATACGAGTGACACACAATAAAATTGTGTTAATATCTCAAAATATTCTTAAAAATTTTTTGTAACACTGTAAATTTTACAATCAAGCCGGTGCCGTCCCATGATCCTGAGAAAAACCTGAAACACATATTGCATAACACGGTAAGCACGAAGCTTAGTGAGTTCCCCAAAATACCACACACAAATCATTGGCCACTCGAGGCTACAACACAGTAAAACCCTCCGGTCAATATGTCTCAGTGGGACCCTCCAGTCCCATAATTCGGGTGGACCCTCCGGTCCTAACTCAGTAAGCATAGAATATTACACAACATAAATTACATAGACATAATGTAGGATATCACGGTACCCAATATAAACACATAAGACCCTTCGGTTACACATAGATACCACTCATGGTAAACTATAGTGGGAAGACTCACCTCATAAGTTGGCCAGTATAAATCTCGTACCCGGACATCTCGATCTAGCGTCCTCCTAACACATAGGTTACACATCTCTAAATAAAACTTTAATCATACTCAAATACACCAAGTGCCACTCTCTCCCTGTTTAACTCTTGGAGTGGATAAAAGACCATTTTACCTCTCCGTGGTCTCCATTACACATGGTTGACCCAACCCTAAAGTCAACCGAAGTCAACTCGAGTCCACAGTCCAAATTTGATCTGACTCGGCGAGTGCACCCTTGTGACTCGTCGAGTCCACCCACTTTCACTAAAGTTTCGTGAAGATTCAGCTCAACTCGTCGAGTTGACCCCACAACTCACCGAGTTAGCATATGAGTCAGCTCGATCGAGAAAACCCTAACCGACTCGTCAAGTCGGCTCATTGACTCGGTGAGTCTATCCAGACTCATTCTCATTCAGACGATTTCAAGCAGATCTATCACTCTAAACTATAAATCTATCATCTCAAAGCTCAATAATCACGTAAGGCTTTGATCTTTAGGTTCATGCATGATGCTATTGCTCCAAAACGCCGTTACTTACCCTTCATGAAGGATTTATCTCATCAAACCTCATTTGGACAACTAATGCTGGGATATCTAGTCTTCAAGGACCTCACAAAGTCTAGATCTGAGGTTTCCTACCTCAGATCAATTCTTAAATAGCTCATAGGTACAAAATAGATGAAAAAGGATGCAAGCTTATACTTTCTACAACAACCCCACATGAAAAAGTGCTAGATCCATAACCCCCATCTTGTTTCTTGCTTGAATCATACTCTTCTCCTTCCAAAAGACCCACCAAATACTTGATTCCATCAAAAGAACTCTCTCATTGCTCCAATGGCGATCTAGGCTTTCTCACAGGAGGTATGCGCAGTTGGTGAGGCGCATCTTAGGTTATAAGTTCCCTTAAATAGGCCCCAACCCCGGAACTTAGGGTTTTCTCTGCCTAGGACCTACTCAGCGAGTCAGTCCTCTGACTCATCGAGTCCACTCATTAAATCCATGTGGGAAAATCGACACGACTCAGCGAGTCAGACCTTCGACTCGGCGAGGCTCTCCTTAAACCTCAAAATTGAAACACAAAAATAATGTACCTGAAAATCCAGATGTTACGTTTTTAGTACTTTTAAATTGTTATATTTGATAAAACTACATATTTATATACGTGTAAATTATATAATTTGGATCCAGAAGATTCAGAATATATAAATTGACCCCATTTCTTGTTCCTTCTTTGGTTGTAGGCTTGGGGTAAAGTTATTTAATCAAAGGTCTAATTAATCACAATTATATAATTATTACATTTATATAAATATAAAATGGTTTTCAAACTATTTGATACTACATGGGTACAAACAGAGAATTTCATAGAATAACAATATTACAGATTTGTATAGTAAAACTAACAGCTAAATTATAATAGATATAGTTTAGAGAACTCATTCATTTGTTTCAAGTTTCAAAGTACATAATAGGAAAACGGACATATAACATTATCAGAAAACAAACAAAATACTTTACTGAGAAAACAACATATAAAACTATATTTTATATAGATAAGAAACTTACTTTCAGTGTAGTTATTATAAAGTAACTTCTTATTAATCTACAAGTAATCATCAATATATCTCTTGTGAGACACGCTTTAAGTACTTATTTAAGTATAAAACAAAAGTCTTGAAAATTATAACTGGAGTTTCCTTGAGGAAGTGTGTGGCATTTGTGTATAGATCTATATGGGACTGACAATCCTACACCAGAGCTGCTTGCAACAGCTAGGTTGGCAGACCTGTGGTGACAACTGTCGTACCATATTCCGACGCCTGAAGAACGTCGTGTTTCAGAAGTTCCTAGGTCATCAATCATGGTTATGATAACTCACAATTTGGTATTGAACAAAATGATTATTATTACGAATAAGTAACACTTCACATAGTTTTATTTAACTATAAAACTATAATACAATATTTTACAAGTATAAATATGGAATACTACTTCAATTCCGAGAAAACATACTTTTCAAGGTTTAATGAGAACTAAATGACATTTTACAAGTTGTTGTTACAGAAAACATCATACATTTTGGTTACAGTATAACATAGCGGAAAATATAGGATTTTCTGGGTAAAACATGTTCTCGTTATCAATATACAAGAAAATAGATTTCAGTTGCAAACATATTTATGAACTCACCAACTTAATTGTTGACACCTTTTCGAAAACTACTTGTATTCTCAGGTAAACAATGATACAGGTTCAACCACAACTTTATGAGAAGATGGAGATCTATAAACTCATGTCTTTTAAACTTGTACTTTTGAATTCATATACATTATATTTTGAACATAGTTGTAAAACTTATAACTTTGTAAATACAATGGTTTTTGTTGTACTTTGATTACTGTTGTGCATTGTTGTGATACTACATGAAGTCCTCCACCCCCAAATGTTTCTGCCGTTCTAGTTTGGGGGTGTGTCATAATGATCCTGCATCTCATCCTCTGGCTCCCATGTCCACCTAAATGTCATCCAGAGAAATGACCATGGCCTCGTCTGTGACACACTTATGAAGCTGAGACACATGGAAGGAGTTGTGTATCTGGCTAAGTTCATCCAGCAGATCCATCTATAGGCCACCTTTCTCACCCGAGCCGTAACCCTAAAAGGTCCAATATATCGGGTTCCCAACTTTCCTCTCTTTCGAAAACTGATGACTCCCTTCCATGGCGACACCTTTAGTAACACGAAGTCCACCACCTAGAACTCAAGATCCGATCGCCGTCTGTCAGCATAGCTTTTCTGACGGCTTTGTGCGACTCATAGCCGGTCGCGGTCTTGAGCATGATATCCATGCTCCCCATGACTTGCTGTCCAACTTCATCCCAACAAAACGGGGTCCTACATCTCCTACCATATAACATCTCAAACAGAGGTCGATCGATACTGGCATGGTAATTGTTGTTGTATGAAAATTCTGCCAATGGGAGGTATGTGTCCCAACTCCCTCCAAAATCCAACACGCATTCCCGAAGCATATCCTCTAGTGTTTGGATCGTCCTCTCACTCTGTCCATCTGTCTGAGGGTGGTACGCCATGCTAAAATCAAACCGAGTGCCCAGTTCCTCATGGAACTTCTTCCATAATCTAGATGTAAATCGAACATCTATGTTAGCGACTACCGACACTGGAACCCCGTGTCTGGCCACCACCTTCACACGTAAAAATCCGCCAACTTCTCAGTGGATATACTCTCAGAGATCGGAATAAAGTGGGTACTCTTCGTGAACCTGTCCACAATCACTTATATGGCATCCACACCCCTCGATGTCCTCGGTAACTTCATGATTAAGTCCATAATGATCTCTTCCCACTTCCACACGAGAATGGGTAGTGGATGAACCTTGCCATGAGGCCGCTGATACTCGGCCTTGACCTTCTGGTAGGTCAAGAACCGCTCCACAAACCAAGTGATCTCTCGCTTCATGCAGGCCCACCAGTAACTCGGTCTCAAGTCTCTATATATTTTTGTAGCCCCTAGATGTATAGAGAACTTGGACTTGTGTGCCTCCTCAAATATCTTCTATCTCACTCCTCCAGTTACCGGTACCCACACTCGGCGACACTGTGTCAAAATACCTTGGCTATCCCGAAAAAACAAGGGATATTGACCCCGAATCCACTCTATCTTCCAATTCTTTTTCTTCACACCCTCGACCTGAGCCTCTTTGATCATATCCAACAATATAGAGATCAACATCATCCTCAAACAAACGTTCCTAATCGGGGAAACTGCAGCCTTGCAGCTCAAAGAATCAACCACCACGTTGGCCTTCCCTGGATGGTACAAGACCTCACAGTCATAATCTTTTAGCACATCCAACAACCTCCTCTACCGCATGTTGAGGTTCTGCTGATGCATCAAATACTTCAAACTCTTGTAATCAGTATAAATAGTGCACCGTATCCCATACAGAGAGTGCCTCCAAATCTTGAGTGCAAACACCACTGTCCCTAATTCTAGGTCGTGAGTGGGGTAATTCGCCTCATGAGGTTTCAACTGCCTCGAGGCGTAAACTATCACATGCCCCCTCTACATCAGTATCGCGCCTAACCCTGAGATTGATGCATCATAGTACACTACCAAGTCATCCAACCCTCAAGTAGCACTAGAATCGGAGCCTCACATAATCTCTATCTCAAGGTCTTAAAAGCCAACTGCTGATCCGTACCCCATCGAAATGTCACATTCTTCATGGTCAAGCGGGTCAAAGGCACGGGGATCTTGGAAAAATCCTGGATGAATCTCCGATAATATCCCGCTAAACCCAAGAAGCTATGGATCTTGGATGCATTCTTCGGTACTTCTCACTTCATCACTGCCTCAACGTTGGCTGGATCCACCAAAATACCCTCCTAGTTGATGATGTGCCCCAAAAATTGCACCTCTCGCAGCCAGAAATCACACTTTGAGAAGTTGGCACAGAGCCTTTCCGCCTTCAATGTCTCCAATACCTCCCTCAGATGCTGCTCATGATGTTCTTTGGTCTTAGAACAGACCAGGATATCATCAATAATAACGATCACTGACCGATCCAACATCGGTCTGCCACCCTGTTCATGAGATCCATGAATGTTGATGGGGCATTGGTGAGTCCGAATGGCATCACCACAAACTCATAGTAACCGTATCGAGACCTGAAAGTTTTCTTCGGTAGATCGTCATCCCGAATCCTCATATGATGGTATCCCGACTGTAGATCAATCTTGGAAAACCAAGACGTGCCCTGCAACTGATCGAACAAATCATCGATCCTCGGTACCGGGTAACGATTCTTCACCGTTAGTTTGTTTAACTATTGATAATCAATACACATCCAGTATGACCAATCCTTCTTTTTCACAAACAGGATCGGAGCTCCCCAAGGGGAACTGCTCGGTTGGATAAACGCTCGGCCTAATAGCTCCTGAAGCTGCGTAGATAACTCCTACATCTCGGTCGGTGCTAGCCGGTATGGTGACTTTGCTATCGGTGTGGCACCCAAAACTAAATCAATGCGAAACTCCACCTGCCTCTCCGGAGGCACCCCTGGTAACTCTTTGGGAAAGACGTCCCAAAATTCATGTACAACCGACACATTGCCCACATCAGTCGTGGTCTCAACCCTTATATCTGAGATATAGACCAGAAATCCCGTACATCCCTGCTGCAATAATATCCTAGCCCTTGTAGCTAAACAGAGGGTTGGCCCTTGCGAATCCCTCTCTCCATGAATAATTAGTTCTCCCCCACTTGGGGTTCGAACCCTTACTAACTGGTGCTCACAATCTACCATGGCCCCATTGTCCCCCAACCAGTCCATCCCGAAAATCACCTTCATTCCACGCAATGGTATCAGAATTAGATCAACATGAAACCTCTCTCCAAGCACATTCAGGACACAATTCTGATACACCATCGTAGTACTCACGGTACGGTCATTTTCAAACTCAACCTCAAGCGGGGACTCCAAGATCCCTAGCGCATCCCAAAACTTCTTGCTAAGCGCAAGAGACTCAAATGATTGGGTGCCCCCGAAACAAATAGAACATGAGCCGACATACCATTCACCAAAAAAGTCCCTGTTCATGAGCAAAAAAGTACACATAAGCAATACAAATAAAATAGAGCATGAAAGATAAAACACATACCAGCCACGACGTTTGGCGCTGCCCAAGCCTCCTCGGTAGTCAACTGAAATGTGCGACTCTTCGCCGCGGGATCATATGCGTTAGCAGGGTGGTCATTAGTAATCCTCATCGTGACAGGTGTAGGCACCGCCACAGCTCCTCCTCCTCCCTGCAACCTCGGACAATCGGCCCGTTTGTTGCCGGTCTGGTTGTAATGGAAACAAATCAAGCACTTCTTGGGGCAATCGTTGCTCAAGTGACACTGCATTACATCTCGAGCCCGCTATCCGATAAGCCCTATTGTGTGGTTTACAGCACTTGGCACACCGGCAACGACCATGCTAGCCTCTACTAGAAGAATCTAAGGTCTTAGGAATTTTAGCCTGACTTACTGCTGTCTGAGGCTGCTCTAACTTCCGCTTTGTGCGGTAGCTCAACTCCATCTCCCGCTCACGGGCCTTCTCCACCATCTCATTGAGGGTTTTGCACCCTGTGAAACTCACAAACTCACGAATATCATCCCTCAGCATGGAATGATACCTCGTCCTCCTCATGTCGTCATCGCTAGCATACTATGGAATCAACAATGCCCGTTGTCAAAAATTGGGGGTGATCTCCGCCACAATCTCGGTGGTCTGCTGAAGTTCATGAAACTCCCTCACTAACCGTTGCACCTCAATAGGTGGTGCAAACTCCAAATCAAACCTCCTAATAAACTCGGCCCACGTCATCTCAGCCATACCGGCTGCTCCCACCTGGCTAGTCACCTCTCCCTACCAGTCTCGTGCTCTATCTCTAAGCATACATGAAGTAAAATACACCTTTGCTGTATCCGGGTAAGAACTCGTGCGCTAGGCGTTCTCGACCTAGATCCAGATCCCGATCCTGATTTCCCATCTCCGTGTCGTGTCACCACCAAACTGTACTGCAATACCATAAAACATAATGATCAGGATGTCTATAGATGGGATCCTCCCACACCGATCCTCCTTAGAGCTTTAAGGTCTAACACTGGTTCAGGTACATGTCCTATGCTTTCAGTAGTATGGGCCCAATACTACCTTCCACACCTACCTGTACCTTCCCCAAGGCTATACCTGATAACACCAGTTTGTCCCAAAATAAATCATATCCCACAGACTACCGCATATCTCAAACCATAGGCGACCCTTGATGGGTTTTATGCATAAGAACCAAGGTTGTAGAATTCGCTACTCGGTACCTGCTCGGCCGACTGGGGAGTAGCGAGTACTTGGGAGTACACGGGGAGTACTCGGATTCGGTAATTCATGTAGAAATATTTTTTAGAAAATTATATATGTCAAAATCATAAGTGAAAATCATAACTTGATTGAAATATATAACCAAAATTAGATACATGTGAATACATAAAAACTGAAATACATATAATTGTCCCACTACGTGGATAATTACTGAAAATTTAAGATATATATGTAGTAATAATCACATGTTTGTGTTAAATAATAAATCATTAAGTGCATTATACATATTAATCTTGAAATTCTTGATTTTTTTCTCTTTTTATGACAATTTTAACCCTTTGACCGAGTTTGACCGATTTTGACCGAGTTGGCCGAGTTTGACCGAGTAGGCCCGAGTAAGACCGAGTAGGGTCGAGTTTGACCGAGTTTGTCCGATTTTTGACCGAGTTTGATCGATTTTTGGCCGATTTTGACTAAATCCGAGTTTTTTGGCCGAGTTGACATTACTCACCTCGGTGGAGGGCCGATTCCGAGTAATCGGCCGAGTACTCGGCCGAGTAGGCCGAGTTTTGCAACACTGATAAGAACAATCCTATGTGCTCATACAAACGTTAATGCTTGGATCTAGGTTTCTCTATTGTATTTGCTTTGAATCCAAGACTTGAAACCCTAGATCTATCATATATAATTCGAAATTCACATCATAAGAACAGATCTAAGTGTTTACCTCTTTCAAACAGCTTGAAATCCTTGTACTCTTCTTGATCTTGAGCTTAGAGTCACAATTGTAACTCCTCTAATGGTTCACAAACCCCACAAGCAAGAAGGAAATATGGAGAGGATGAGAGATGCTAAAATCGGCCCTAGGGTTCTCTTGGAATGAAGTGTAGTCGATTTTTATAGCCTAGGGGTCTTATTTATACTGCAGGCTGCTAGGATTTCAGTCTAAACCTTAATGGACAACTTAATCACCAAGCAGCCCAAGGAACCTTCTAGATTAGGGCCTTGGACAAAAATATGATGGATCCCCATCATAATTTTGTTCTTCCTTAGTCCATTAGGTTTCCCAGCCCAAAACTCAACTATCATACATTTGACAATTTATACCCCTTTATTCAATTAATCTCTTTTAGTCACCAAATTAATTCCTTATTAATTTATAACCAATACTAATTGAATAAATATGATTTCTCCTTTAATATATTATTCTTATAATATATTAATAACCATAATATATTCTCTCTCTCTCTCTCTCTCTCTCTCTCTCCTTAAATTACATTGTCAAGTTGCTTTGGTGAAGGCAACCCAAAAGGACCATGCACAACCGGGTCAAGTACATACCAAATATAGTTATGGGCTTAGACATTAATCCACCAGTCTCCCACTTGGATAAGTCTCGTAACTATATCTCACACATAACTTTAGGATCCGATTAGCAATCGTAGCTCTTATATTTCGCTGTCAACTCTAATCAACAAATTGTCCTTCAGTAAGGGATCGTATAATCCTCGGTTCTAGATATCATGCTGACAATGCTTATCGTCCAACACTTGTTCCTTGATTCCTGATTTGTTTGACTTAGAATTCAGTTGAACACATCAACTTCATTCTGACCGGGCCCGACACATAAGTCATACCAAATCATCAAGTGGCCAAGATATCGCCTTTATTCTCATAGAATAAAAGGAACATATTAACTTTGACTCATATGCATCTATTATTTACTAATTGAATAATGCACAACAATGTGTTTTATAACATCAAGTTACTAATGTGTTTAGACTTTACCAATGCATAACTGACCTGCAAACAACAACTATACCTCTAAGTTTTAAGACTATATGTCACACCCCCAAACTGGAACGACGGAAACGTTCGCGGCCGGATGACTTCATGTGGTAACGTAACGAATGAATACATAGTAAAGAAAGCAATACAACCATCATATATATATAATTGAAAGTTTACAGTGTTAAAAGGTACATGTTTAAAACCAATTACAATATGATGCCCAAAATATGAATTTAAACTGGTGCCGCAGCGTCCCTTCTTCAAAAGCTGTTTGTTACATGTAATTACTGAATCCCTGGGACATACAAGTAGTTTTGAAAGAGTAGATCAGCATTTAAGCTGGTGAGTTTCATAAGTATTAAATGAAAATTTTTGTATGAAATGAAATGTTTCGTTTTTGTTTGTTTGTTCCTAGAAAATCCCATATTTTCTACTAGCAAAAATGTAGCCTTCGATCAAGACCAATGTTTGTTTCTAGAAAATGTGTCTACGTATAAAATTGCCAATACGTCTGAAAACCCTGTAAATCAATGTGTTTTTAATACTCCATGTGAGTTTTATAACCATGCTATTGACTAGAAATGCCTATACACAACATTCTTCAAGCGTTGGAATGTTATGACGTTTGTCACCCCAAATGGTGTACTGTAGCTAACAGTCTGGGCGCAGGTTGTCAAGCCCGTATAGATCTATACACAAGCACCATGCTCCCCCTCCAAGGGATTCTGGTATATAATACAGGACTTGAAATGTGTACTTGAACGTACGTGAAGTTAACGTCTCACAAAACTTAGTATAAAATAGATTTACGTGTGAAAATGTTCATTTGTTCTTGTATGTGAAAGTTAACATCTTGAAATAGTGTTTCTAGTATGTAAAAGTTCGTAATGTTCTCGTAAAACTATACCTATTATAGATTTCTAAAAGTGTGTCTCGTTTGTATAGTAATCCCTAGTGAAAATGGTCGCTTGTTATAAAAAGTATAATTTTTATAGTGCCAATATGGACACATATACATACAGTATAAGCAGAATGTTGGATCTATACATCTGTAACAACATTTTTCATTCCCAAAGATATGATGTTATCGTGATATATTTTGCATACAAAAGTTTCCCTATAATAGTTATCAATCACATATGATTCCGTTGATAAAAAGTGTATAATGAAACTTTATATAACACACGATAATAATCGTGTGGTTTACTTGTATTTCACCCCCTTAAAAAGCATATAAAAGTATTTATAAAACATTTAAAAGTGTGGATTATAAAGGTATCAACTCACTTGAAAGATCGGAAAAGGCGAGATGAAAACCGAGCAGAATTTCGACTCGAGAAAGCGGATTGTCTCGGGATTCTCGGGAATCTTGGGAGCACAAACGACCTTCGGGACTTGAGCAAGGAAACCGGGGCTTCGGGATAGTACGTGCATGGAAAACAAGGCATAAACGCAAGAAAGATGAGAGGAATTGGCCCTTTTCTTCGGAACCCTCGCATCCGTTTTATAGGGGCTGGGAACCGCCTCGGTACGCTGGGCGTACGCGAGTATACTGGGCGTACGCGTGCGTTATGCGTGACCGCTTCCTCGACCGCCTTGGACCTTCGGATGGGACGGGGCATAGCCTCGCATAGGGCGACGTGGACGATCCGAGGCCTAGGCCTCGAGTACGCTGGGCGTAATTCGGATCGACTTGGTGACTCCTCCTTCGGATAATACCAAGGTTAAATATTAAATTTTATATTTTAATTATTTAATAAACTTCAAACGCGTAGGTCAGACTACGCTCTACAACTTTCGTTTAGATTCCGTCGGCAAATTTTGAAATTATTTTTATTATTTATTTTTAAAAGGTCGCGGTAAGAAAATTTCGTTAGAAATTCATAACTTCTTTATCTGACGTCTGTTTTTCGCCAGACTTTTTACTGTTGCAATACCATTGTCGAGACCTTCGATTCTCATTTAGGTCATTCCGGCCAAAAGTCGCTCGATCTCCGATTCGAGTTTTTAGCTGTCTGTCGCTAAGTCGAACTTGGAAAAATCATCACTTCCTTATATGAAGTCAGATTTGGGCGTTCTTTTTACGTAGGCTCACAGTTTAATGACATCTAATATAGTAGTTAATTAATTAGAGACTTTTTGGACATTTTATTTTCGAAGTTAATTTCATTATATATAAAGTGGTTACAATACTTGACTTTTTAGGTCATTACATAGAGTTGAAATATCGGGTTGTCACATCATCCCCCCGCTAGAGGGAATTTCGTCCCGAAATTTAAAGTAAGAAAGATACTTGTGAATCAGGAAAAAAGATGAGGGTACTTTTGTTTCATCTGATCTTTGCGTTCCCATGTGAATTCAGGTCCTCGCTTGGCGTCCAGCGAACCTTCACGATGGGTATGCGACTTTGTTTCGTTTGTTTGACCTCTCGGTCCATGATTTCTAACGGTTCTTCCACAAAGTTGAGGTTCTCGTTTATCTCGATCTCGTCGAGTAGAATAACAAGAGTCTCATCGGACAGACACTTTTTCAAGTTCGAGACATGGAAGGTTGGATGTATGTCACTAAGTTCACTTGGTAGATTTAACTTCCCACGCTTTCCAAAGCGTATTAAGCCCTTCCACGGTGAGACCTTCAATAGAACGCGGTCTCTTACCTGGAATTCCAAAGGTTTCCTCCTTTGGTCAGCATAGCTTTTCTGTCGGTCTCTAGAGGCTTTCAACCGTTCACGAATGTGAACGATCTTCTCTGTCATTTCCCGTATGATTTCCGGATCGGTGAGAGTGCTTTTAGGAACTTGTCCTTTAGCTAACTGGGTGTCGCCAACTTCAGTCCAGCACAAAGGGGACCTGCACTTACGGCCATAGAGGGATTCAAATGGAGCAGCCTTTATGCTCGTATGATAACTATTGTTGTACGAAAATTCGACAAGGGGTAAATGGATATCCCATCCCTTTCCAAAGTCAATCACACAGGCTCTTAGCATATCTTCTAAGGTTTGTATCGTCCTCTCACTTTTCCCGTCTGTTTGTGGATGGTAGGCTGTACTCATGTCTAGCCTAGTCCCCAGGGAACTTTGTAGTGACTGCCAGAACCTTGAAGTGAATCTACTATCTCTATCAGAGATAATGGATATCGGAACACCATGCAGTCGCACTATTTCCCTTATGTATGTTTTTGTAAGCCTTTCCGTCTTGTCCGTCTCCTTGATTGGTAGGAAATGCGTAGATTTGGTCAACCTGTCGACGATGACCCATATGGTATCGAGTCCTCCCGTCGTCTTGGACAACTTGGTTATGAAGTCCATAGTAATACGTTCCCATTTCCATTCCAGTATCTCCGGTTGTTGTAGTAATCCTGACGGTTTCTGATACTCGACCTTAACCTTTGCGCATGTAAGGCATTTACTTACGAAGGTAGCAATTTCTGCTTTCATGTTAGGCCACCAGTACAGTTTCTTAAGATCCAGATACATTTTATCTAAACCTGGGTGAACGGAATATCTTGTGTTGTGTGCTTCGGCCATGACTACGTCTCTGAAACCACCATGTTTCGGTGTCCAAATATGGTCCATGAGATAATATGCTCCGCCACCCTTGATTTCTAGATTCTTTTCCATTCCTCTCAGGGATTCACCCACCACATTTTCAGGTTGCAAAGCTTCCAGTTGAGCCTCCTTAATTTGTGTGGATAAGTGGGAATGGATAGTCATAGTCAGAGATTTGACTCTCCGACTGGTGTATTCTCTTTTACTGAGGGCCTCAGCTACTACATTGGCCTTGCTAGGATGATAACGAATTTCACATTAGTATTCATTGAGTAGCTCGACCCATCGTCGTTGTCGCATGTTGAGCTCCTTCTGATAAAAAATGTGTTGAAGGCTCTTGTGGTCGGTGAAAATAGTGCTCTTTGTTCCGTACAGGTAGTGTCTCAAGATCTTCAGAGCAAATACCACTGCTCCTAACTCAAGATTGTGTGTTGTATAGTTTACTTCGTGTGTCTTAAGCTGACCGGAGGCATAAGCAATAACCTTCCCTCTTTGCATAAGAACACAACCAAGTCCTTGGTTTGATGCATTGCAATACACTACAAAATCTTCTATTCCTTCAGGGAGGGATAGTATCGGCGTGATGCACAAAGCCTGTTTTAGTGTTTGGAACGCCTTCTCTTGTTTTGCTTCCCAGTCAAAGGCCACGCCTTTCTGGGTCAATGTAGTAAAAGGTTTCGCAATGCTAGAAAAGTTCTTTATGAACCTGCGATAATAGCCAGCGAGACCTAGAAATTGACAAATCACTGTAGGTGTCTTGGGTGCCGACCAGTTCTCAATGGCTTTAATTTTGGAGGGGTCCACATGTATCCCCTTCTCGCTAACAACATGGCCGAAAAATTTGACTCTTCAAATCCAAAATTCACATTTAGAGAACTTCGCATAGTGCTTCTCCGATCGTAATGTTTCTAAGACTTTTAGTAGGTGCTGACTATGCTCTTCCTTACTTCGGGAGTAGATAGGTATATCATCGATGAAGACGATGACGAACTGATCCAAGTAAGGACGGAGCACCCTATTCATTAGGTCCATGAATAACGTTGGTGCGTTGGTTAATCCGAACGGCATCACTACAAACTCGTAGTGTCCATAACAAGTTCAGAAGGCTGTCTTGGGAATATCCTCCTCTAGTACTCGTAATTGGTGATATCCGGATCGTAGATCTATCTTCGAGAAGTAGTTTGCTCCTTGAAGTTGATCAAATAGGTCGTCAATGCGGGGAAGAGGGTAACAATTTTTAACAGTAAGTTTGTTCAGTTCTCTGTAGTCAATGCACATACGTAACGATCAGTCTTTCTTCTTTACAAACAAGATCGGTGCTCCCCAAGGTGAGAAACGTGGTCTAATAAATCCTTTTTGATGGAGTTCGTTAAGCTGACTGGAAAGTTCTTGCATCTCTGCTGGTGCCAGGCGATAAGGCGATTTCGCTACTGGGGTAGCCTCTGGAACTAACTCGATTCTGAACTCGACTTGGCGTTATGGTGGTAATCCCGGTAGTTCTTCGGGAAATATATCGGGAAAGTCGCGTACTTCTGTAATGCTCTTGATGTGCTTTAACTCTTGACTCATATCGACGATGTGTGCAAGAAATGCATGACAATACTTCCGCAAACACTTTCGAGCTTGGATGCATGAAATGATGCGAAGGTCTGTACTTGATTTGTCGCCGTAAATCACTAATGTTTCGTCGTTAGGGAGGTTAAGACGAACTTCTTTCTCAAAGCACAAGATGTTGGCGCAAAGAAGACTTAACCAATCCATGCCAACTATGACGTCGAAACTTTTAGTTTGGACCGGCATAAGGTTGATTGGGAAAGAATGGCCGTCTAAAGTTAATGTACAGCCCGTGTATATGCTGTTAGTGTTTTATGTTTTTCCGTTTGCCATTTCTATAGTGAATGATTTTTCTAACTTGCTAGGTTTATGTTTAAGTAAGTGAATAAAGTTTTGACTCACGAAGCTTCTCTCTGCTCCACTATCGAACAGTATGCATGCATATGAATTATTGAGAAGAAACGTACCAGCAACTACTGTAGGATTAGCTACGACTTCTTTGTGGCCTATAGCCAAAACTCGTCCCACCCCGCCGGTATTTGCTGCCTTCAGGCAGTTTCTCTTGTAGTGGCCCACCTCGCCACACACGTAGCAAGCTTGGCCTACACCAGTGTTGGGAACGTGAGTGATCGACTTTACGGGGGCTCTGCAGAAACGGACAGTGTGTCCCTTTCTGTTGCAGTTGGAGCACTGCATTTCCCGACAAGGTCCATTGTGGTGGTAAGTGCATTTGGTGCACTTTGGAAAGTTACCCACATAAGGCTTGGTTGGGTATGGATTTGTAGGAACGGTAGTAGGTACAGTAGCAGCATTCACTGTAACTAGTTGTTGTTTCTTCGAGGATTCTTGGGAAGACCCACCCTTCCCTCTATCCCATCCCCTCTTCCTATTATTCTTGTTGTTGTTTCCCTTTTGTGGTTCTGGTGTAGAAATTGTCGAGTTCTGATGACTCCCATGATCAATAAGAGATTGTGCCAGCTCCTTGGCACTTTCAAAAGTGTAAGGTTTTCAAGCTAACACACTTGACTGAATTTGGGGTGACAATCCCCAAATGTATCTCTCTATTTTCTTGCTCTCAGGAGCAATCATATATGGGCAGAGGATTGCCAGATCGCAGAACCTGTTGGTATAAGTTGCTATATCGGTACCAATCATTCCAAGACTCCAGAGTTCATGCTCGAGTTTTTGAATCTCTCCTCGTGGACAGTATTCTCTCATCAACATGATTTTTAAGCTCTCCCAGCTTATCGCATTCGCCACTATCAGAGTAAGTGCCTTAATGTGGCCATTCCAACAAGTTAAAGCTCTTTCAGTAAGCGTGAATGTGGCAAACTTGACCTTGCTGTGCTCGGGACAGGAGCAGACTTCAAAGACGGCTTCAGTCCTTTCGATCCACTGTTTCAGAAACATCACACCACTAGTTCCATTAAACATTCGGGGCTTGGCATTCGTAAAGTCTTTATAGGTGCACGCTCGGGGTTGCCCATTACTCTCGCGATGGTTGGAAGGAAGTGTGCCAATTTCCGATCCTGTAGTAACAGGGGTATTGATTTGTGACATGCCAGTCGCCACAGCTACTATGACTGCTGCTTGGAACATGGCAGCATCAAATTGAGGAGGTGTAGGCGGTGGTGGTATAGGTGCTTCCCCACCGTTGTTTCCTCTCGGGTTTCTATGCAGAGTCATCCTTCAACTATAGGTTGAAAAGAAAAAGATAAGAATTTCATAGCATAGAAAATGAATGTGTCTCATGAACTAAATTGCTATAGTTCAACAACAAATGATAGTATGAGTCCCAAAGATAGAAGAATGAAAGTCATTTGTAAGACTGAATATATGAAACAAGGATATGGTTTCTCCATAACATTTTAAGGATTGAACGAAATACTCGACGTAGTCATAATAGTGTGCCACTTATATTAATATAATAGTTGATACAACGATCACGAAAATTTGACCCCTATAAGGGTCGCCGGTTACAAAGTTTAAGAAAATTAAAAACTTTTAGCCGAGGTCGTAACTTATAACAAAATTTGGGATTTTGGCAAGCACTACTTGCGACGTAGGTTGCGCTTGGAGCTTGACTCTGCATCCGATTGCTTTGATTCCGTAAGACGCCTATCGAAGGCGGCTTGTTGTTCCCTCAATTCAGCGAGGGCTGCAATCATTTACGCTTGGAATGCCTCGGTTTGGAGTTGAGCATTGTCTTGAGCTCTGTCCAGCCTACGGATGTCGGATGTGTGAACCTGTACTTCCACGTTGACTTCCCGAATCCGGCTAGCTTGAACTCCGGATTGGTAGGACTGGTTGGCTAGTTTTCCCACCATGACTGGGAGTGCCCGATCAGCTGAACCTCCACCGCGGACATCGTAGAAGTCTCGGCACATGTCGTAGGGAGGGCATAGACTTTGTTGTTGGCTCCAATGGTGGAGGTGACTTCCTGAAACGGGAGTCGGTCCTTGAAAGTTCCTTACGAAGACGGGAGGTTGTGCGGGTGGTGGGTTGATCACTTCCGGCTCTGAGTCGGTACCGGTGTCATCCTCTTCATCCAATTCTATGGGTTCTTCGTCATCCTCGGGATCCTCTTTGATCCATCCCCCATTGCCTTGGTTGGGATAGTAGGGGTCGTTGGGGTGATGAAATCTAGCCATTTGACTGTGTGAGAATAGGGTTATAAGAATTGAATAAAATTTCGAACATGTAAGACTAAACATATAGGTTATAACTATTTTATGTTGCAAATACTCCTATAGTATTTAAATTCGTGTGTTTGATCCTTGTGATGTTTTGGTAAGTTTTGACTTGTTGCTCACTACGAGTATTCCTTGATATACATTGGTCCGATCTCAGGAAAATATAGTTGATCATGCTATATTTGTCCCAAATCTGATTACATATATCGAGTCTTAATCATAGTGTCCAACTTGTCTAAATACTTGTTGTATAGCTATAATCATGAAAATAAGTTGTTGTATGCATGTATTTGTACTTAAATGAACAAACAATTTAAGTTAAACGAAACGCGGCTTAGGCGTGAAACAAAAACAAATGTTTTGTTAGAGAGTATTAGTCCCTTAAAAATTTATAGTTTGTATATCTTATGTGGTTCAATATACTTAGTTCACTATAAACATTGCTCTGATACCAATCTGTCACACCCCCAAACCGGAACGGCGGAAACCTTCGGGGGCGGATGACTTCATGTGGTAACGTAACGAATGAATACATAGTAAAGAAAGCAATACAACCATTATATATATAATTGAAAGTTTACATTGTGTGACAACCCAAAAATTTCCGTTAGTTTTAACGTCAAAGTTAACGTCGCAGTTAACGTCGAAATTAACGTCGAAATTAGTTACGTCAAAATTTCCCAAATTTACCCCGAAAATATTTTTGACCGGAATTAAACCCGTTAGAATATTTTAAATAATATTCGTCAAGCGAACAAAAATTAAGGCGGTATAATTTTAAAATTTGTCGTGATTAAGGAAGTGGTGAAAAACCCATTCGCGGTTAGTGTTAGGAGAGAACCCCATCCAGGCCATAAGCCCCACCCTATATAAGGGAGGAGCGGGATTCACTCACTCCTTTTATAGTTTGTATATCTTATGTGGTTCAATATACTTAGTTCACTATAAACATTGCTCTGATACCAATCTGTCACACCCCCAAACCGGAACGGCGGAAACCTTCGGGGGCGGATGACTTCATGTGGTAACGTAACGAATGAATACATAGTAAAGAAAGCAATACAACCATTATATATATAATTGAAAGTTTACATTGTGTGACAACCCAAAAATTTCCGTTAGTTTTAACGTCAAAGTTAACGTCGCAGTTAACGTCGAAATTAACGTCGAAATTAGTTACGTCAAAATTTCCCAAATTTACCCCGAAAATATTTTTGACCGGAATTAAACCCGTTAGAATATTTTAAATAATATTCGTCAAGCGAACAAAAATTAAGGCGGTATAATTTTAAAATTTGTCGTGATTGAGGAAGTGGTGAAAAACCCATTCGCGGTTAGTGTTAGGAGAGAACCCCATCCAGGCCATAAGCCCCACCCTATATAAGGGAGGAGTGGGATTCACTCACTCCTTTTACCACATTAGACACACTCTCTCTCTACTTTCTCTCTCTACAAACGGGTTTTGGTCAAAAATCACCCATCCAAGCTCCAAATCGGTAAGTAGACTTTCCTAGTTTGTTATCTAACTTACCTAG
The DNA here is from genome assembly GCF_051521515.1 of Lactuca serriola. NCBI lineage: Eukaryota > Viridiplantae > Streptophyta > Magnoliopsida > Asterales > Asteraceae > Lactuca > Lactuca serriola. Next base: position 28,018,846 of record NC_136412.1, on the reverse strand, counting down.
CTTGCAAATTCGAGACTTAGTCATCCGAAAAACCCAAGAGCATGATTTTACGGCCCATGAACACCTTCGTGGACCGTAAACACTAATAAAAGGGTTTTTATGCTCAAAAACCCTTCCAAACCACTTCTCACGCCTAGCAATGGCTTAGATGCTTACCCGAAAGGACTTAGAACACCAAAATCGGACCAAATGGGGAGTAAACATGAGTTTACGGTCTAAGGGTGTTCTTAGACCGTAAACCCATGTTCATGGAACATAAACACCTTTTATGGTGTCAAGCTACCCCTCAAACACCTCCAAGGGCTTCCATGAACTTCCTAGGGTGCATAGAACCTTATTTACCTTCATTTTATGCACCAAAGCATGCAAAAACGTGTCACACATGTTTATGGCCCAAGAAGGTTCTTGGACCGTAAACACCCATTCATAGACCATAAACACCCCAAAGGGTGTTATAGTGCCCTTAACACTTTGTATGGCTTGGATTTGGACCTAGAACTTCGTATGCTTAACCTACAACCACAAAAACGCATGATTCATAGGCTAACATGAGTTTACTGCCATAAAATCATGTTTTTAAGGTAGTAAACTCCCCAAGAGTATCTCCTTAGACTGTAAACACCTTTCCAAGGTGTTTAAGTGGCATAAACACCTTCCGATGCCTCTAAAAGCCACTAGAACCTTCTACACAAGAGTTGGAACCACCAAACAACCAAAGGAATGGGCCAACATGAGTTTACTACCGTAAACTCATGTGTTTACGGCCGTAAACTCCTCAAGGAGTAAACTCTGGACCATAAACTCCATTTTGTGCCCATTTTGTGTCCCAATCACTTCGTTAGCCCTTGATTCAACTCTAGCATGACTCCATGAGTGAGTTAAGACCTTTAAGCATCCCATGACACTACTACCATGAGTTTACACCCGTAAACTCATGGGGGAAAGGGGTATTGAAACCGTAAACACCCATAAGTGCCTTTACTTGAGGAGTAAACTCCAATGTGAGTCCCTACACACCTCCTATGCAACCCGGGACATTTCTAGCACTTGTAGCAAAGTGTTTTTGTGTCGTAAGACATCCTTACTTGCTTAATTAGTTATTAAATGACTAATTAGATACTTAAATGTATCATTACATGTTAAATAGGATTCGTGTGTGTGGTCAAGTCCTCACTTGACACTTAGCATCCTATATCGACACCTTCGTCGGATCCACTTACACCAGGTGAGTTCATACCCCTGAATGAACCTTTTAAATGTTTTTACATGTTTTATAGGGGGGGGGGGGGGAATACAAGTTAAACATGCCAGTTATCATATCAATCACATGTGATTGATAACCCGCATGTACAAGGATTTACCACACTGTAAACTGTTTTACCAAGTAGGACACTATAAATGGTTTTCAAAAAGGTTTTCACGTGTTTCAAAACTCTTACTTATACTGTTTTATCAAAGTCATATTAAACTGGTTTATGAAAAGTTTCCAAAGAATTTCTAAAAGTTTTCAAAGTTATTTTACCAAAGAACGCCCAGTTGTGATTTTCTTAAGCATAATGTTTTTCCAAGGTTTTCATCAAGGTTCTCTTTCATGCCGTATTTTATTACTTGTTAGATACCACTGCTTCACTTTTACTTAGTTTAAACTCCTACTTGATAACATTTCCACTTTGTGATACACTTATAATTGGTAACGCTTATACTTCACGATTTGGTTATTCGACACGATACGCTTATACTTCACGATTCGGTTATTCCACACGATATGCTTATACTTCACGATTCGGTTATTTCACATGATTCGGTTATTTCACATGATTCGGTTATTCCACACTGTACGTTTATACATCACGATTCGGTTATTCCACACTGTACGCTTATACTTCACAATATGATTCCACTTGTTACACACTCAAGAGTAGTTAGATGTATGTTTGTGCTTGTTTAGATGCATATAAGTAATGATTGAAGGTCTTAGGAAGGCTTGTACGCCCTATTTCCTTTTCTTCGTTGAGATGTGGTCTGGTGGGATCGGATGTCCGTCCGAAGGTCGTTTGATCATTAATTATATATTATGTATGCAAGCATAGTCATATTGGTTTACATTATTTAGTTCAGTCATGAGTCTCTACCTCTAGTTCAACACTGTATTGGAAACACACTACCCACTATTTGGGATGCATCTTCGGGACACGACCTTCTCTGTCGTCTAGTTGGTAACCAGAGTCTCTTGTAGGGAGAGCGGACATTGTGTGTATAGATCTATAAGGGATTGACACCCCCGCACCCTGATTGCTAGCTACAGTCCACGGCCTACCAAGCCAAGGGGTGACAAATGTCATATTCTCTAGACGCTTGTAGGGCGTCAGGTACTCTACTGTTGATTAGTATGGTTACGAGTATCCCAGGTTACCTTATAATTCATGGCCTTAAGGTAATGGTTTTTTTTCACCAACAATTTACACTGTATGCTGGAACCCACTCTCGGAGTCACACTGTTTTAGACCTTGCTAGACGTATCATTCATTTGATACTATCTGGGGTCTGTATTCACTGTATTCACTGTTTTAGACCTTGCTAGACGTATCATTCAGTTGATACTGTCTGGGGTCTGTGTTCACTGTTTTAGACCTTGCTAGACGTATCATTCAGTTGATACTGTCTAGGGTCTGTGTTCACTGTTTTTGACCTTACTAGCTCTATCTTTCATTTGGTACCGTCTGGGGTATGTGTCTCTTTCTGTTAGACTGAGCCAGGCGTGTCGTTCATTCGATAATCTCCTGGAGTCTATGATTCCATTTGCCTTAGTCAGCAGTCCTCACTGCTGAGGCATATGTTATTTTCCCTGATATTCTCCGACTTTCTTAAAAAGCAAATCTTGTATTTTGAAAATGAAAGTGTTTAAGGGAAAACTACCTTTTACAACATCACACCGCCCAGTCTTGGTAGAAGACTGCTTTTACTAAAGAAAATATAAGATTTTCTGGAAAGGACTCTATTTCATTGTACATTTGAAAACTACTACTTATTTAAAGTTATTTGTATAAAATGTCACTAAATGCTTATGAACTCACCAGCATTTGTAAAAATGCTGATACTTGCTTTTCAAATAACTTGTATTCTCAGGTCAACATTAGACAGGTACAACTCAGGAGCTTTTGATGAAGATAGCTTAGTACTAAGATGCATTTATATTACTACTTGTATTACCTTGATGTGCTGTTATGTAAACCAAGTAAAACTCTTACTATTAATGCAATGTTTTGTTGTACTTTGATTACTATAATGCATGTGTTGTGAAACTTGACATGACGTCATCCACCCCAGAACATTTCCGCCGTTCCGGTTTTGGGGTGTGACACATTGTTAAAAGGTACATGTTCAAAAACCAATTACAATATAATGCCCAAAATATGAATTTAAACTGGCGCCGCAGCGTCCCTTCTTCAAAAGCTGTTTGTTACCTGTAATTACTGAATCCCAGGGGCATACAAGTAGTTTTGAAAAAGTAGATCAGCATTTAAGCTGGTGAGTTTCATAGGTATTAAATGAAAATGTTTGTATGAAATGAAATGTTTCGTTTTTGTTTGTTTGTTCCTAGAAAATCCCATATTTTCTACTAGCATAAATGTAGCCTTCTATCAAGACCAATGTTTGTTTCTAGAAAATGTATCTACGTATAAACTTGCCAATACATCTAAAAACCCCGTAAATCAATGTGTTTTTAATACTCCATGTGAGTTTTATAACCATGCTATTGACTAGAAATGCCTATACACAACGTTCTTCAAGCGTTGGAATGTTATGACGTTTGTCACCCCAAATGGTGTACTGTAGCTAATAGTCTGGGCGCGGGTTGTCAAGCCCGTATAGATCTATACACAAGCACCATGCTCCCCCTCCAAGGGATTCTGGTATATAATACAGGACTTGAAATGTGTACTTGAACGTATGTGAAGTTAATGTCTCACAAAACTTAGTATAAAACAGATTTACGTGTGAAAATGTTCATTTGTTCTTGTATGTGAAAGTAAACTTCTTGAAATAGTGTTTCTAGTATGTAAAAGTTCGTAATGTTCTCGTAAAACTATACCTATTATAGATTTCTAAAAGTGTGTCTCGTTTGTATAGTAATCCCTAGTGAAAATGGTCGCTTGTTATAAAAAGTATAATTTTTATAGTGCCAAGATGGACACATATACATACAGTATAAGCAGAATGTTGGATCTATACATCTGTAACAACATTTTTCATTCCCAAAGATATGATGTTATCGTGATATATTTTGCATACAAAAGTTTCCCTATAATAGTTATAAATCACATATGATTCCGTTGATAAAAAGTGTATAATGAAACTTTATATAACACACAATAATAATTGTGTGGTTTACTTGTATTTCCCCCCCTTAAAAAGCATATAAAAGTATTTATAAAACATTTAAAAGTGTGGATTATAAGGGTATCAACTCACTTGAAAGATCGGAAAAGGCGAAATGAAAACCGAGCATAATTTCGACTCGAGAAAGCGGATTTTCTCGGGATTCTCGGGAATCTCGGGAGCACAAATGACCTTCGGGACTTGAGCAAGGAAACCGGGGCTTCGAGATAGTACGTGCATGGAAAACGAGGCATAAACACAAGAAAGATGAGAGGAATTGGCCCTTTTCTTCGGAACCCTCGCATCTGTTTTATAGGGGCTGGGAACCGCCTCGGTACGCTGGGCGTACGCGTGCGTCATGCGTGATCGCTTCCTCGACCGCCTCGGACCATCGGATGGGACGGGGCATAGCCTCGCATAGGGCGACATGGACGATCTGAGGCCTAGGCCTCGAGTATGCTGGGCGTAACTCGGATCGACTTGGTGACTCCTCCTTCGGATAATACCAAGGTTAAATATTAAAATTTATATTTTAATTATTTAATGAACTTCATAAATTCATATCTTCTCCTTACGAACTCCGTCTTCGACGTTCTTTATATCCACGCGTAGGTGAGACTACGCTCTACAACTTTGGTTTAGATTCCGTCTGCAAATTTTGAAATTATTTATTTTTAAAATGTCGCGGTAAGAAAATTTCGTTAGAAATTCATAACTTGTTTATCTGACGTCTGTTTTTCGCCAAACTTTTTATCGTTGCAATACCATTGTCGAGACCTTCGATTCTCGTTTAGGTCATTCCGGCCAAAAGTCGCTCGATCTCCGATTCGAGTTTTTAGCTGTCTGTCGCTAAGCCGAACTTGGAAAAATCATAACTTCCTCATTGAAGTCGGATTTGGGCGTTCTTTTTACGTACGCTCACGGTTTAATGACATCTAACATAGTAGGTAATTAATTAGAGACTTTTTGGACATTTTATTTTCGAAGTTAAATTCATTATATCAAAAGTGGTTACAATACTTGACTTTTTAGGTCATTACATAGAGTTGAAATATCGGGTTGTCACACTATATGATATTATCGATTAGCGTTCACTTAAGGTAAAACACCACGAAGTGATACTAGCAAACGCGGGTTTATTCCAATGCTCAAATCATATTCATAAGCACTCATGAACTTTGCAGCAAACCTTTGGCATGCCCAAAACCTTTTGGACAATCTACAAACAATTCATGACAGTCTTCATTCATATCTACTTCCAAAATATAAACGACTGTGGACTGCTTGAATAATCCTATCATTCAAGAAGTCAAAACACACAAAATTTAAACAATAGATAAACAACCAACACAAGATAGTAGCTTTACTCATAAATAACACAACTTTATTTATACATCAAATTTTAAGTACAAAATATCTATTACATGTTTCCTATCTAATCCAAACTTATATCATCCTTCAGCCCAATGCTCCTAGCGTGCTGCAAGTGTTTGACCCTACTCAGTCCCTTCGTAAGGGGATTTGCTGGGTTTTCTTCTGATGATAACATCTTCACAACGAGGAGTCCCTATTCTACCCAATGTCTGATAAAATGGTATTTTATGTCGGTATGTCGAGACCTACCATGATCTCTAGGTTCCTTGGTTAAGGCAACCGCTCCTTCATTATCACAGAAAATTTTCATCGGCTCCTTTATGGATGGCATAACTCCAAGGTTTCCAATGAACTTCTTCAACCATATAGCCTTCTTCGACGCTTCACTCGTCGCAATGTATTCTGATTCGCACGTTGAATCAGCTACGGTCTCTTTCTTGGAACTTTTCCAAGTCACTGCTCCTCCGTTTAGGGCAAAGACCCAGCCCGACTGTGATCGGTAATTATCCTGATCCATCTGAAAACTAGAGTCACTGTACCCTTGTACCCTTAAGTCATCACTCCCACCGTGGACTAGAAACCATTCCTTGGTCCTCCGCAGCTACTTAAGAATATTCTTTGCTGCAATCCAATGAGCTCTAATAGGGCTCCCTTGATATCTGTTGATCATGCTCAAAGCGAAAGGCCACATCAGGGTGAGTACAAGTCATAGCGTACATGATAGAGACTACTGCGGAAACGTAAGGTACTCGGCTCATATCAGCTATCTCTGTCTCTGTACTCGGGCTCTGAGTCTTACTCAGCTTGGTATTGCTTTAGATTGGCAACTCCCCTTTCTTGGAATTTTTCATACTAAAACGCTTTAGTACATTATCCAAGTATGCATCCTGACTGAGTCTTATCAGTCTCTTTTATGTGTTTCTTACTATCGTTATTCCCAGAATATAAGCAACCTCTAAGAGGTCCTTCATAGCGAAACACTTCCCAAGCCAGGACTTGACCTCCTGCAAGGTTGGGACGTCGTTTCCTATGAGCACCATGTCAACGACATACAATACGAGGAAGCTCACTATACTCCCACTGGCTTTGACATACACACAAGATTCATCTTCGCTTCGCAGAAAGACGAACTCTTTAACTTTCTAGTCAAAAAAAAGATTCCATCTGCGAGACGCTTGTTTCAATCCATAAATGGATTTATCAAGCTTGCATACTCTATTTGGATGCTTCGCATCGACAAAACCCTCTAGTTGATTCATGTAAACAGCCTCAGCCAACTTTCCATTAAGGAAAGCGACTTTCACGTCCATCTGCCATATTTCTTAATCATGAAACGCAGCTATTACGAGCAATAACCTAATAGACTTTATCTTCGCAATTGGTGAGAAGGTCTCATCATAGTCAACTCCGGGAGTTTGAGTAAAGCCCTTCGCAACCAATCTTGCTTTATAAGTATGCACTTTCCCATCCATGTCCATCTTCTTCTTGAAGATCCACTTGCACCCGACTGTCTTATGACCCGGTACATTATCAACCAAATTCCAAACATGGTTGTCGTACACGGACTGAATCTCGTTGTCCATTGCCTCTCTCCATTTAGCAGACTCCGGGCCTGCCATGGCTTCCTTGTAGCTGCTAGGTTCGTCCAAATTCATTAGTGTTTCATCACTAATAAACGTATCATGTGACAACCCGAAATTCTATCATGTACAAACAATAACACTTCAATAGAATTCAGAACAGTTGTAGTAAATTTTCAGACTTTTTAGTATAAGTTTGAGTATTTTAGGATTTACACTTAAAGAGATATTAGGAGAGAGGATGCACTAGGGTTTTGTGCAACTTTGTTATTCCAAAGCTTCATGATATTAGAGTTCAATGCCTGAATAAAATATTTTCTGCCAAAAACTCCAGAAGTATATATATGATCCTGAGCCATAATTATTCATTTGTTACATTTCCCACTAGAGAAAAGCCAAATTCTCTCTCTTGGATCTTCAGACTTTCATCCCAAAACGTGAGTACCTCTATCTAGTTGTATTATAAAGCTTATTATGTGCTTAATAACCTACAACTCATATCAAAACGATAAGATTAAAGAGTTTACGGCCCAAGAACATCTTCGACCATAAACCCTTCTTTAAGGGCCAAATGAGTGCCTAAGTCCCTTCCTTATGCAATAAAACTATGCTAGGCTTGTACCCTAATGTGTGTAGAACTAGAAAACACTCAAGAACACCAAGATTATGGTGTTCACGGCCCAAGAAGTTCTTGGACCGTGAACTCCAAACTCAAGGGCCAAAAGGTGCTTTAAACCCCCCAAAGGGCTTGGACACTAGCCTAGATTCACTCCTAGTTAATTTAGGGACTTGAAATCACCAAAAACCCATCCCCATGAGAGATTACGGCCATAATCTCTAAGGGTTTTGGTCCTTCGTCCGTGAACATCAAATAAGGGTACCAAAGTGTGCCTAAGGCCTTCATTAGCCTTAGATAATTGTCTGAAACCTATCCTAGATGAGCATGGGACTTGAAAACATAAAAATACCCATTTCCATACGGGTTTACAGTAGTAAACCCAAAAGGAAATGGCCTTGGGGCCGTAAACTCCTGAAAAGAGTGTATTAATGCCCTAAACCCTTCCAAGGATTAAACCATCAAGTAGAAAGGCTTCTAGGGATCATGTAAAGCTTCAAAGCACCAAATAACCTAAGGCTTAGGAGCTTACGGCTGTAAACTCAAGGGTTTACGACCGTAAACTCGTTGTGTGTTGGTTCTTGGAGAGTACACTCAAGAATGGGATTCTTTGGAACCTTAAACCCCCTAGCCTTGACCTACAACAACTTAGATGCCATCCTTAGGGCTAATAACACTTATGTAAGGTGTTTAGCATGTTCTAGGAGGTCTTATCATTATCAATTACTTGTTTAAAGTCTATTTGGAAACATATATGTGATATTATATGTTAATTAGGATCATAGAGTGTGTTCAAGACTTCACTTGACACCTAACAATCCTATATCTTCAGTTCATCCGTACCACTCACTACAGGTGAGTTCATACCCTAATCAATGGTTTAAATGTTTTTAAATCCTTTTATGGGGGGGGGGGGGAATACAAGTTGAATACTTATAGTTATTACATCAATCACATGTGATTAATAACTACAAAACCAGTGATTTTCTTACTGTTCAAACTATTTATCAAACTGTTTTGCTTCAAACTGTTTTTCAAACTCTTTTAGTTATCAAATACTTTTACTTAAACTCTGTTATACTTATTATCAATTGCATGTCCATGTATGTATAGTCATATAAGCAATGTTTAAAAGGCTTACGAAGGCCTGCCCGCCTTATTTCCTTTTCGCCGTTGAGATGTGGTCTGGTGGGGGTATCGGCTGTCCGTCCGAAGATTGTTTAAATATTAGTTATATATCATGTGTACATATATAGTCATAAAAGGTCTTTCCAGTCAATTCAATACCCTTGGGTAGCAAGGGTATACTTCCATGTTCATACGTACAAGTTATATTACTAGTAAACTACAATAGGCGTAGTTTAGGGTTTTACTAATACTAATACAAGAACAATGAATCATACAAAGAGTCAGTTCATACATGAGTCTTAATACATAGTGATGAGAAACAAACATAATACATAGTGATGAGAAACAAACATTATACATAGTGATGAAAAAGAAACATAATACATAGTGATGAGAAACAAACATAATACATAGTGATGAGAAACAAACATACAGGCTAGAGAGAGGAAGAATACACAATACAACTAACACATACATTACATATACATTACGTTCAGTTATGTGGGCTATTAAATGGGTCATGGCACTACCTGTCATGACCGTTTTTGTATGCAGAATCTCCTTAATTGGGGAGCGTATGAGTTTGCATATAGATCTATACTGGATTGACTATCCTACACCTTGTTGCTCGCTACAGTGGGACTTGCAAGTCTATGGGTGCCAAATGTCATTTCTTACTGCGTCTTACATTGCCGTTTTACTATTGAGTCAGTAGCAGGGTATAGACCGATCACATGGTACTTTAAATAACAATTGGTTTAAGGTAGTTAGTGCATCAATAGTTACTTAATACAACACTACATTACTATAATATTTATCCCATTACATTCACTTCTTTAACATTCACACGATGCACAGTAATGTAAAAACTATATTTATGGTTAATGATAGTCGGATTTGGGAAAATACACACTCTTACAAGAGACACACACACAGTTACTAGATGCCTTGGTAGAAGGCTACTCTTAGTAGGAAACATAGGGTTTTCTAGGATAGTTCCAAGAAACACAAAGTTTACAAAAATTATACATTACATCTTACAACCATCTTACAAATGCTTTCATACAAACTAAGACAGTAATATACTTATGATCTCACCGGCTTTAAAGCTGATACTCGCTTTCAAAATAACTTGTATTCTCAGGTCACCACTAGACAGGTATAGGTGCCAGGCTTTTGAGAAGATGGAGTTCGTTCAAGACTCATCTTTTATTTTGATATGTATATTTTTGGTGTCTATAACTTTGACAGAACACACATGTATGAAATTATATTATTAATGCAATGGATGATGTTGTTGCTTGTTTATTACTATTCATTGTTGTGATACTGTACATGACGTCCCCCGCCACAGAATGTTTCCGCCATTCATGGTCTTGGGGTGTGACAGATTGGTATCAGAGCATTGTTTATAGTGAATTGAATATATCAACCCATAAAAGATATACTAACTATAAATACATTGGGATTAAAGTACTCTGACTAAGAGTTTATACTTTAAATATTTAAAATATTTAATTAAGTATACGCGCCTGCATTCATACTAAAAATCAATGTCACTAAGACAGTATAAAAGTATTATGATTGTTGGGCAACACAAGTAGACTTAGAGACATATGGTCAACCTGTTGCGTTTTGAGCATTCTAACACTTCCTAAGTGTACATGCAACCCTAAATACCTTGGATCTATGTTTTCTCTATTATACATGCAAATAAGAACTTCCAAGGTATTATCCTAATCTAGCATACAAATCAATGAATGTAACAAGATAGAATACATACCTTTTGATGTAGCTTGATGTCTTCAAGCTTTAAGAGCTTAGCCCTAATAGTGTGGAAGCCTCAAGTGGAATCACAATCACCAAAACACTTAGAATAGCTTGAGAGAATTCTACAACTCATGAAATCGGCTAGCCCTTTCTTTTCACACACTAGTGTGATACTAGTGTCCGATTTTGTCAAGAATAAGATCTTTATATAGTGTTACAATTAGGGTAAACCCTAATTGTCATGACTTTCCATTTCCTTGGATCCATGGGTTCAAATACACCATGGAGCATCCATGGACCATCCTATGGGTTTTAGCCCAACTTAATTATCCATGGAGCATTAGCCCACTATACAAGTATGGATGATTTACACAATCAACCCATATATTTAATTAGCCTTCTTTTGATCACTTAATTAATCCTAGATTAATTCTTGATCAATACTAATTAAATAATCTTATTATTCTTATTATTAATATACTAGAACTTATAATATATTAATAACCATAAGTGTCTTATTTCTCTCATTATAGTCTATCCAAGTGCATGATGGTATGCAACCCAAATGGACCATGCCGGGTCGGGTCAAGTCTTACCAATTATAGTTATGGACTTAGACATTAATCCTACAGTCTCCCACTTGGATAAGTCTAAAACTATTATTGCGTATGACTTCAGGAACCAACTGGCAATCGTAGCTCTCAAAAGCTTCTGTCGAACTCTGACCTTGTAGATGAACTCTGACCTTTGTCAATGACTTGTCCATTAGATAAGGGATCATATGTTCCTCCATTCTAGATATCATATGGACTGAGACATGGATTATAATCATTCTCTCTGTCCATTTGTTGTTTCCCGATTTGCGATTTATGACGACTGAGTAATTGAACAAATCAGATCAGTCCTGGCCCGGCCGAGCACTTCCATTTGTCATCATCAAATCATCGAGGGGCCCACAGATATCGCTTTTATCCCGAAGGTAAAAGGAATGGATAAACTTCGACTCATATGGCTTGTTCTACTACTTGTTGAATCATACACAAAGGCACGTTTTATAACACCGAGTTACCGTATGCATTTTCATGCAATCAATGTACAACCAACTCATAGTAACAACTCATATCTCTAGGTTTGAAGAATATAAGATATTATCGTCTCATGATCACTCGTGATAAAATCCATGAAGTGGTTCCAATGAGCGCGGGTTGAATCCAATACTCAGAACTTATGAGCACTCATGAGTGTTGTAGCCCTTTGTCCAACACCTTAGACCTCTACAAGCCAACCCATGACAGTCTTAATTCACATCTACTTCCAACATATGACTGACTGTGGATGGTTTGAATAACTTAGTCATTCCGGAAGAATAACCTAGTTTATTCGGGAAGTCAAAACATGCAAAGTGAAACACAATAATAATTGAATCCAATATGGTATCAACTCTTTGAACATAAATAAAACACCTTTTATTTATCACCATATGATTACACATTATTCATTGTATACTGTTTCAGCTATCAACTTTATTCTTGAATTTAAAACAATAGTTGTCCCATGCTCCAAGCATGTACACTATGTTTTCTTAAACACTAGTCATGCCATACACCAAGTATGCATACTATGTTTGTCTATGATCTTTACTTTGTGAACTAGATCAATTGAACATAACTTCAATGATACTCTTTTCACACTCCCAAATCCTTACTGCAAATGCAAGAATTCCAAACTCATGCCATTTACTGAAATCTGTTAGATTCTAAACTTATATGCATTGACACTCTTGTAACGATTATGCACAAACACACAAAGACTTGGCAAGAATCATTACAGAGTATTCCAAAGGAGATCAACTCCTTGTAAATATCCTTCTTGCATTAAGTTTCCTTAATCTCACACAGATTGAAAATTCTAACTTTGAAACATTTCCATATTCCATTTTGACTATCACTTCTGAACAAGATTTGCCTCCTTACAGATTATGTCAATATGGTCCTTCCAGAATTATCACTATACTTCCAACTGTCCTTGAGCAACCAATCTTTGGTAAACCTTAGATTGTCCTTGACAATTGTTTAATCCTTTTAGTCATATCCAGTTCTAAACCTTTTCCCTTCTTAATGCCCCAGGAATTTGGAAAATTTTAGAAAGGATGAATATAGCACATATAATCGATCCTATATCCGAAGCATATGGGAAACGATTCATGATGTCTCACATAAAGACTAAACCAGTCTTTTGCTATACTATTACCATTTCAATTTGCCAAGTTCTCATAATTCAGATTATGAAAAGGGATGCCGTAATCATAATCGAATTTTAGAACGCAAATAATGGACCCATATACAGAATTTCCTTGTGTCGAGCCATTCCAACGTGAAATTCATATATATCCTTGACTAAATAATTAAAACCTCACGATCTAAGCTTATAGATTTGAGATGAAGTATAATTTCCTCTCCCTTAATTATAGCAAAACAACTTTTCCCAATTGAAACCTTTTGTTTTCTATAATTAACATTGCTAATCTTGCAATACTTATCATAATTATCATGCTCCCACTAACATGATGATTATTAGCATAACACTTATGCTCCCACTAGCTTTGACATGTACTCAAAGATCAGCTAACTTTCTTACCAAAGTTCAGATTTCTGATACTAGATTGTTTTTGATAAGACTTTATCAAAAACATACACCTTCCCTTAGATAGCTCATGGGTGTGTCTAAACAATTTCAAGAACTATGAAAAGGGATGCCGTAATCATAGTCTTGATTGTTTTGACCTTTGCTATTTCTCACAAGTCCAGGTTGGTGTGCCGGTAAACCACACACGCTCCACTAACGACTTTGAGAATGCAAATATCATAATTGCTATCTAGATAAAATCTACTTAGTGAAAGTGTTTCCTCACCATCATTTTCATGAATCGGAGAGAAACCTTATGACACTTAGATTTTTATGGTGTATGAGTTCCTACCCATATGAATTTGTCAAAACCCTAATCACCAGACAAGGATAATGACAAATCCAAACTCATATGGATTGGACTCAATCTTAATTTCTTGCCACGTGGCAGCTTAAGGGCCTGCCATTGCTTCCAAGTTGTTGTGCAACAAATTGAGAACTCTAAGAACTCATTTGCAAAGCCAACTTTAACTGGAATGGGCACAGAATATGTCAATACGATAGGTTATAAACCTCAAGTCGTGTGCTAGTGAAGAACTTCAGATTCTATTCTTGATTAGTTCTTGAGACTTTCAAGACCTTTAAGACTCCCACTGTCCTCTTGACCTATAAGACTCCCTTGTAAAACATCCAAGAGATAGTGTGGATTCTAACCAAGACAAACACTTCACACAATTGGCCTAAGTTGGTCTTTGTTTTATCCAAAACATCACAACTTACCAATTTCAAATGTACAAGAGTAGAAAACTTTTACTCTTACATTTGACAAGTGTTTTAAACCTTCTTTGAGACTGTTACTCAAATTACAATCTTGGAGTATGACTCTAAGACTTGTATTGGAACGAAGTATGACTCATCTTCTTGATTTAACCATTTCAACAATTCAAGTTCCTCTTCTTAGTCATAAGAATGCACTAAGATTTCCTTAGAGAACTAATTGTGCTATGGTTTCTTAATCATTAAGATGATCACAAAACTGATACTTAAGTACTCTCCCATCTTTTCAGATTTGAGAAACTTTTATCCTTCTGCCATTTTGATTCTTCTTATTCGCTCTGCCAGACATTGGAACCTTTTCCAATGTCTTAGAGTTACACTTAAGCTTGTAAGTATAATCATATTTACTGAGCTTTAGTAAACTATGACGAATAGTCTTATCAATCTTTTGTGGTGGACTTGACCAGTGCACAAGACTATGTACTCGATCCCTTAGTCCATTACTTGACTCACACATCCATGTGACCGAGTAATTAGTCTTAATTCTCCAATACTTGAAAGTTCTCATTAATCATGCTATACAACTTGCATGATTCCAAGTTCCGGTCCAAATGAAACTTGGGTGATGAGAATCTTTCCTTATTTGGTAAATATAGACATTACCACAAATGAAAGAATCAACTTCATATTTCCACTCTTGCTCTTAATGGAATCACATAAGCAACAATTTTTCCTCAAATGCCATTGTAAGGATATTTTAAAATAAATAAAATAAAAAATTTTCTTTTATTTTAAACTTTGCGGAAAACTTATCCTTACAATCCATATGAAAACTTGTTGTTACCTATTCCTAAGCAATATCTCATAACTCCTAAGAAGTAGCTCAAGAATCCGATCTTCAAACTATGCGATAGAAATCCATCTACGCCATCAGATTCAACATATTCTTTCTTTAAGTTTCTTCACTTTTCTTTGATTCTTAAAACATCACCATGTGACCCAGTCACATCATGTATCAAGAATCTCAGAATAGAAACTTAACAGAGTTAGATAGTGGACTTTACCTGAAGTAGAGTCAAACTTATTGACTTTAACATCCTTAGGTAAATTTTGGCAGCTTCGCAACCAATGCCCCTTTCTTTGGCAATACAAACATATGGACCCTTTGATAATGGTACACGAGACTATCACAGACTTAGCTTTTCTCTTTACCATTTGGTCAACCGAGTTGACTATGGCCGATCCCTTTCCATCGGGAAGAGAGAGCTTTACTAGATATCCAATGTCATCATTGTCAATGTCCATAAAGTTTTAGGAAGTTGATCTTAGCAAATATATAAGATCATTAAGGGTCTTGTCATAGTCTGTTTCATAGGTGTCCCAAAGGAACTCACTATGTGACTTAGAAAGTGATTGAACCACCAACTTTCTCAAGACTTTGACACGCAACTCTCCCCGCTTGTCAATATGTGACTACATCTCCAAGATGTGATCACACCTAGACCTTGCCTTGCCAATAGGGCTTGAGTGACCTTAAACTTTTCAAGAACTTGTGGGTTAGGGAGAATGGTTGGAGGAGGAGAAAAAAGTATGATATCCATGGGACATCATCTTCATTAGGAAACCTTGTTTCAAGAGATTTGGGAAGATCATAGGTGTCTAAACCAGACATCTTTTGGGAGATATTCAAGATAGTTGATCTTAAGTCCTTAATATGACACCCAATATGAAATATTAAGGCTAGGACCCAAAAAATTATTTTATAACTTAGAAGAGGTATGTCGTAATCCAAGCTATAAAATATTTGAAGGTAGGTGAATGACGATTCACCAATTTCCACCAAGATAAACGAAATGTATTATTAGGTTTTAATTGGTTTTGAAACTCCTAGATCTTTGAGATTCACTGAACTTTTCAAAGGCATGTTTCAATCTCGAGTGTGCCCTTCAGGTTTTGTGACTGGGATGCCGAGGATCACAAAACAAGGTGTGAAGTAACCATCCAAATCACTTGGTACCCTTAATAAATTACCCCTCAATCGATGTGCTGGTTAACCACACACGCTCCATCGATACTATGATAAATATTAAGTCACCCTTTACCTACCTTGTTAAGTCCAAGTTAATGTGCCGGTTAACCACACACGCTCCACTAACGACTTAGACAAAGTGTAAAGTGTAATTTCATGGGTTAGCACCTTATTCACATTTTTCCTAAGTAACTAAGATTGGGTATTATTAAGAGTTTAGTTACTTAGTATTTATCATTAATACTTTTAATGAAGGTCGGCTAACGACCCTCCACCGGTCAAGCAAGTGGTGGGTGAGAGTGGACACCTATTAAGCTGCCATTTTATAGGCAACAACCTTATACCCACCTTATAGACCGGCTTCATGAATGAGGCGTACTAGCGGTAAGACTGACTTTACTCTTATACATATATATATATATATATATATATATATATATATATATATATATATATATATATATATATTATTAACTTATAATATTATAAAGTATAAGGGTTGAATTTTAACTTTTAAAATTCTAAGGGCTAACTTGGAATTAAAGTATTCATAAGGAAAACTTTTCAAATTCCAAAACTTGAGGGCAAGTTTTGAAACTATTCAAAACTAATTAATTCCATAACTTATGTGTTTAAAGTAGTTTTAATCCAAAAACTCTTCAAGTTCCATAACTTGAGGACAAGTTATGGAAGACTTTAAACTAATAAAAGAACTAACTTTTTCTTTATTTTATAACTTATGGATTTAATTATGGTTACATATTTTTCTTTAATGAGGTGACTCTTGAACTTCCATAACTTGAGGACAAGTTATGGAGTCATAAAAAAAATTATTCAATGACACAAGACTCTTCATTTTGTAACCATTGCCAACTTTTATGAATTTTATGAGTCTTTATTGTGACTCTTCATGTAACTTGAGGACAAGTTACACAAACACATTTTATACTCAACTCTTAGATTAAAATGGATTGAAAACAACTATTTCAATTAGCTTTTCTATTAATCTAAGCAACTCATAAGAACAAGATAATTCAAATCAAACTTTTTCATGTAATTAGTCTAAACCTTAAACTAATACAAAACATAAATCTATTGACAATTATCTCTTTGAAAATGGATTAGCATGAACATTACCACATCAAAAACAAGTTTATAGGTTCAAAAACAACTTTGGGTACTGTTCCTAGTCCATTTCTAGCCAAAAACGTCGAATATATGCTGTCTGGGGCTCCTACTCGGCGAGTGCATGAACCTACTCGGCGAGTAGGATGATTTTACTCATGGACTCGACGAGTTCATCAGTGGACTCGGCGAGTTCAGTGCCCAGAAAGCAAGAAAATCGGGTTTTTCAGCATTTTTCAGCAATTTGCATCAAGTATAAGAGAAAGCAAGCCTAGGCTCTGATACCACTGTTGGGTTTTGATCATTCTAACACTTCCTAAGTGTACATGCAACCCTAAATACCTTGGATCTATGTTTTCTCTATTATACATGCAAATAAGAACTTCCAAGGTATTATCCTAATCTAGCATACAAATCAATGAATGTACCAAGATAGAATACATACCTTTTGATGTAGCTTATTGTCTTCAAGCTTTAAGAGCTTAGCCCCAATAGTGTGGAAGCCTCAAGTGGAATCACAATCACCAAAACACTTAGAATAACTTGAGAGAATTCTACAACTCATGAAATCGGCTAGCCCTTTCTTTTCACACACTAGTGTGATACTAGTGTCCGATTTTGTCAAGAATAAGATCTTTATATAGTGTTACAATTAGGGTAAACCCTAATTGTCATGACATTCCATTTCCTTGGATCCATGGGTTCAAATACACCATGGAGCATCCATGGACCATCCTATGGGTTTTAGCCCAACTTAATTATCCATGGAGCATTAGCCCACTATACAAGTATGGATGATTTACACAATCAACCCATATATTTAATTAGCCTTCTTTTGATCACTTAATTAATCCTAGATTAATTCTTGATCAATACTAATTAAATAATCTTATTATTCTTATTATTAATATACTAGAACTTATAATATATTAATAACCATAAGTGTCTTATTTCTCTCATTATAGTCTATCCAAGTGCATGATGGTATGCAACCCAAATGGACCATGCCGGGTCGGGTCAAGTCTTACCAATTATAGTTATGGACTTAGACATTAATCCAACACAACCCTGGGAAGATGTAGCCTGATCAACTACATTATCCGAGGAATGACTAGCATGTGCCTAAGGATGGTTGTGAGGTTGCAACAAGCATAAAAACTTACCAACACTACCACAATAAGAATAGTAGAACATTACATTAAACTTAAAATACTATAGGAGTATTCTGTGTTACTATGATTATTTACCTGAGAACTAAAGGTCTTTATTAGTAAGCCCAAGTCAAGTATTGGAGTAACTAATAGAGATCACCGTATAATTATCTAGTTAGCTCGTCTATTAATTATTTCCTTACCCCCTTTTCTCGCATAGATATCATGGCTGGATTTCATCATCATGACGAACCGTACTTTCCAACCTACGACAATGTTGGATGGCTTGAAGCAGAGTTTGATGATGAGCATCAAATCCCTTTGGATGATCATCAAGCTGAAGGCTTCTCGGATGGATCTGACTCCGAGCCTGAAGTCAACAACCTACCTCAAGTAGGTCAAGCTCCGAATAACAACCCCCGACCTGTATTTCAAGGACCCACACCTCTATGGGCAACAAACATGAATACATGGAACCATGAATAGGGTCAAACCATCCCCTACAATGGAGACAGAAGTTTCTACAACCTCACTGATGGCGGTTCTGCTGACAGAGTCCTACCCATCATTGTTCGTAGGATGTCTCAGAACGCGATACTGGGTCAATCATCTATCAATCGAATCTTGGAGATTGATGCCAACACTGGTGTTAACACTGTCCACATTCGCTAACTAGAGTCTGCTCATGAAAGGGCTTTGGTTCACAATGCAGCTCTTCAGAGGGAACTCACTGAAATGTGAGCTGATGTCAGAGAACTTCGAGCTCAGCAAGCATGAGCTGCCATGCGCATGAGGGACATAGAACGTCTTCTATCGGGATTAAGAACTCACTCTGGTAGTTCTCGTTGCCGATAGATTCTCATCAACTTCTCTCTTTTGGATATAAACTAGTTATGTAAAGCTCTGGTCTAATTCCCTATCTTTGTAAATCATAGGCCTGTTAGGTCTTAGTTAGGTTGTAATTCTGTCAAAATTTCCCCATTTTGGTTGATGTAAGGCCTATTTCTGTTGGCCGTTTTCCCGATCTTGTTAGATCTGTAATTCTAATAATATTGACAGGTACCTAATCTTATGGGAATTATTATCCAAATGTGATCACTTATTAGTTATAGATTTCCATTCAATCGTATCGTTGGACTATGGAGTGTTAGTCCATGAGTCATTCTCATCAATTCTTCCATTTGAAATCTTATCAATGTTTCATCTTCATAAACTATAGATCAAAGATGCCACCACGCAGAAATCCAAGGAGAAACCTCAATAACGAAACACCACCTCCTCAACAACCTACTCCTCAGTTCGACACTGCAACCCTAAATGCTGTTGTAGCTGCACCTGTGGCTACATCCATGGCTCAGTATCAATCATCTGGTTCCATTAGAGGAGGAACCCCTGTTCAATCTATTCAGGTTGAAGCTCCTATGCGCTCGAGAGAGTGCTCCTATAAGGACTTCACCAACTGCAAGCCATTGTCCTTTAACGGGACTGGCGGAGTCATTTCCCTCTCACAATGGTTTGAGAAAACCGAATCGGTTTTCGAAATCTGCTCTTGTTACGAAGAGAGCAAGGTGAAGTATGATGCTTGAACCTTTGAAACCAAAGCCCTAACATGGTGGAATAGCCATGTTAAGTCGCTATCTGTCATAGTTGCTAATGCTATGGGCTTGGATACTTTGAAAGACCTCATAATTGAGGACACTGCCCATGGGGCGAGATCCAAAACCTGGAGGAAGAGCTATGGAGCCCAACCATGAAGGGCTCCAACGTAACCGCTTATACAACCAGATTCTGCGAACTGGTGGCTCTCTGTCCCAACATGGTTCATACAGAGGGAAAGAAGATTGAGCGTTACATATGGGGACTGGTGCCACCGTACCAGGGAGGGGCACACTGCCCGTTTCTATAAAGCTCTGGCGAAGCCAATCAACCAAGTCCCAGGTGCAGGAGTGGGCCAAGCTTGCTACGGATGTGGCGAAGTAGGCCACTACAACAGGAACTTCCCGAAGGCAGGGATTGTCGGTGGAGTGGCAAGAGTTCTGGCTGTAGGCCATAAGGAAGCGGTTGCGGACCCCACAGTGGTCACTGGTACGTTCCTCCTAGATAACGCTTATGCATGCATTCTATTTGATAGTGGAGCGGAGAGGAGTTTCCTGAACCAAAAATTTGCTCATTTACTTAAGCAAAAATCACAAGCACTTAATGAAACGTTCATTGTAGAAATGGCTAATAGGAAGACAGAGAGCACTAGCTGTATATTCATAGGATGTATCCTAACTTTAGATAACTGTTGGGTTGAAGATTCGTTCAAGGGTTGTGTCTTTGGGCTCGGCTATTTGTCTATTTATTTTGTACTCCGGTTTGGGCCTGTCCAACCGAGAGCCCGTTAGGTTTATTATATAAGTATATGCTTGCATGCATATTAGGTTAACGATCTAGAAAAGACGATAGCATTACAGTTTTCTCTCTTTATCGTTCTTGTAAACCTACTAATCCTCTACAGTTGATGTTCTTAATCGAGCTCTTCTGAGGGTTTTGTTTTAATCATTCGACACGTTTGATTCATTCTTGACTTGTTCTTATTTCCGTGTTCTTGCTGTTTTATATTTACTTACCTGTTTAAGATCTAATCGATCTTCAAAGATTAAAGTTTTAATCTCGTCAATTGGTATCAGAGCGGGAGGCTGTGTAATCGATACACATCTTTTCTGTGAAAAGGTTTCAATTAGGGTTTTTCCACAATTACTGATATTTATTCAGCCGTCATCTCATTATTGACGTATCTTGATATTTATTGTTTTGCCCTAATCTGCTTTATTACAAGTCTGATCTTTGAACAGGTTTTTCGATCATAATGGACGAGTCGCAATCAAATCCCATCAATATTTCTAACAGCATCGGTTCAACCACGAAGATTCCAATCCTATATACCCATGACTATGAAGTCTGGGCGCATCACTTCGAAGACTACGTGATAGGATCTGAGGATAATGGATACCTCATATGGGAAGCAATCATTAATGGACCTTTTTCTCATTCTGCAACGTCCAGGATTATTAAAACTCAAAAGGAGTACAATGATCTGCTAAAGGATGTTAAAGATATTGCGCAAGATGAAAAGGATAAATTCCAGTGCAATATCAAGGTGTTAAGATTGATAAGATTCGCCCTTCAGTCCGACACCTTCAGGTTGGTCAGCTCATGCACGACGGCAAAGGAAGTTTGGGATAGACTTCGTGAACTGTACTCTACAGACGAGGATCTTGAACATTCTATCCAAACCTTGCTCTTATCTGAGTTTGGAGAATTCAGGCAAGGAGCCGAAGAAACAGTGACCCAGACGTTCGATCGCTTCAATCATCTTCTCAGCAGGATGATCAAACATGACATCGAAAGGAAGCTTATGGAGCAGAAGGTTACGTTCTTAAATGGTCTGAGGTCTGAATGGAGAGCAGTGGTGTCTACAGTCAAAGCCAATGAGCAGTTTAAATCATACTCTTTGGCGAAAGTGGTGGGTATTCTCAAGTCCCAGGAGAAGATTGTGCTGCAGGAGAAGAACGTTGTTTGAAGCCTTGGTTCGCTGGCCCTCCTGTCAAAAAGTAAAGCTGTGATGGAGGATGAAGACCTCAACTTGGAGGAGTATGACCTCACGTCTGAGGATTATGCTATGATGGTGTCTAACCCCAAGAGGTTCATAAAGAAGAGATTCCCCAGCAACAAAAACCGAAACTGGCAGGGGAGTTATAGTTCAGAAAAGGTTAAGAATGAACCGAAGGTTGAAGAACCCAAGAAGGAACCGAAGGCGGATGGTGATTCTGGAGTAAGCTGTTACTACTGTGGTGGGAAAAACCACTATGCTAAAGATTGTGTCCTTAAAAAGATGGCTGAAAAGGATGATGAAAAGGATGAGGAAGCCTTGTTGCAGAAAAGGCTTGATGAGATGAGAAAGAAGAAGTCTACCGCCAACCCTTCCATGAATGCTCTAATTGTGCAGGGTTCGGTTGCTGATGACGAGTTCGGTAGCGTGGAAGTTTGGTCTACCGACTCAGAAGACGATGAAGTGAGGAAGCCTACTCATGGAAAGGCTTATGTGGCAAAGGAGGAGAGCAGTGGAGGAAGCTGCTTCATGGTGTCTGATGTATCTCAGATGAGGGGATACAACACTGATGGTGGAAGCAATGAACCGAAGGAGCAGGAGGACATGTGCTTTACGGCCAAACCGCTCAGCGTGCAGTTCAACGAGCTCGATGAACTGATCAAGAAGGTACAATCGGTTTTTGTTTCATTTAAAGTACCACAATCCTCATATGAGAAAGAACTAAAAAATGTTAATACAAGAATTTCTCATCTAGATAGTAGCTTAACTCAAACTCGAGTCACCAATTCTAACCTAACTGATCAATTAAGCAGGGTGTCTTCGAAGAGTCAGGAGCGGCGGATGTGGATCGAGTTGAAGGAGTCTGAATTAGTTAAAATAAAAGAAGAAAACATTTATTTACAAATAGACAATTTAAAGTTGTTAAAACAGCGGAATGTTTTTTGTTTAATTGCAAAACGCTTTATTCTAATATTACTCAGCTTCACTTGGACTGTGAAATAGGCCAAAAGATCCATCGCATGATTTTGCCCTTCCTTGAGTTTAAGGAGGATGAAATTGATGCTGAAGCCTATAACTGTGAGAGTATGATATCATCTGATGATGTCAATCCGACTTACATGTATGGACTGGACAAAATAGAATCTTTCATTAAATCCAAGGACCACAAGGACATGCTTAAAAACCTCTTGGATGAAAATGATAGACTTAAATTGAGAACCGAAACCATACAAAAATTTGACTCTTTAAACGCCAACTTAAGCTCAGAAAACAAAATTGATGTTGAAAATGCATCTGAGCTTAATGAGGACGATAACATGAGTGAAATTTCTGTAGAGGACACGGTTGACTGCTCAGAATTTGTAAAAAGCGAACCTGAAAACCACAAGAATCTAATTTCTGAAAATTCAGTGGAGTTCGCTCGATTGTCCCAACAAAAGTCCCCGATCTTAGCAGAGAAAGCGGTTGTATATCAAAAGGTCAGGACCACTCCAAATCAAGTGTACAAGGTCACTGGAGTAACCGAACATCAGACGGCTGAACTCACAGCTATTGTAAACGAAGACAATGCTGATGGATGTGATGAGTATTTCTGGTCAGCTCCAATAGATAATGCAAACGAAACGGTAGGCTTATCAGAAAGAACCTCATGGATGAGTAAAGGTAGATACATACCAGAACCCTTGAATAAGCCAGATAATTTCGATGAGCCAAGTACTAGTGGTACGAAAGACATTCCTCAAGAGACTGGAAGTTCGGCAAAAGAAGACATTTCCTCTAGTTCCTCAGTTCAAAGTGAAACTCCTACAGTTCAAAGTGAACCAGCCAAGGAGAAACCAAAAATGAAAGCTAATATTCATCATCAACCGAAGCAGATGAGGAATAAGAAACGTGAAAGGAACCAGAGATACAGGAAGAATCTCTCTGAAGGAAACAATTTTGGCAATCCCAAAACGCATATTTCTCACATCAAGACAAGAATCTGAAGTTTGAGAACAATCCTGTCAAAAAGCATGAGAGTCACAACAACCGAAAGCCAAGGTTCGGTTCAGAAGAGAACAACAACCGAAAGCCAAGGTTCGGTTCAGAAGAGAATACCAACCGAAAGCAAAGGTTTGGTTCTGAGAATGAATCCAACCGAAAGCATAGGTTCGGTTCAGAGAACTGCTCCAACCGAAAGCAAAGGTACGTCTCTGAAGTCAAAAGAGATCAAAACTCTAAGGTCAGTCCCACCAATGATCAAAAGCAAAAGGGTCACCTAGAGTCTCCAGCCAAGAAGTCATCTCAACCTAAGCCCACTCCTTCTCATTCATCTAATTCTTCCAATTCATCTCCATCTTGCTCTAAAGCTCATTCTGTTCATTCTCAAAAATCTCATTCATCGGCTGAACAAAAGGGCAAACCGAAGGTTTCTACATCCACACCAGAGTCTAAACCGAACACACCCAATCCTAATAAAATAAAAGTTTTTACTATTAAAAAGAAAGATGAAACAACACTTATAAAACGAACATATCTTGTTGACATCTCTCTTACTGTTCCTGTTCCTATGAAAAGCTCACGTGGGCCCAAGAAACTTTGGTTTCCTAAATCTGCTTAATTTTTGCAGGTTATAAGTGACGAGTAGTTCGACGAAGAATGGTACATCGATAGTGGCTGCTCGCGTCACATGACAGGAAGGAAAGAAGAGCTCAGGGAATACAGGTCTCTCTCAAATGGTGGCAACGTCAAGTTTGGAAACAATTCTTTCGGCACCATAAAGGGATACGGGATGATAACTAATGGTGACTTTACTATAAGGAAGGTGGCTTATGTGGAAGGACTACAACACAACCTCATCAGTGTATCTCAGCTTGTTGGAGGTACAGGTCTCAAAGTCTCATTCGACGATGAAGGTTCTGAAATTATTGAGAAGAAGACAAAGAAAGTAATTCTCAAGTCGGAGCGTAAGGGTGAAATGTTTCCTCTAAACCTTAAACCCATCAAAGGAAACCCAGCTATATGCTTGTTATCAAAAGCTCAATCTGACGAAAGCTGGTTGTGGCACCGAAGACTCTCTCATCTCAACTTTAAAGATATCAACAGACTTGTCACTGGAGGTTATGTTAGGGGCCTTCCATTGCTCAAGTTCGACAGAGATCATTTGTGTGCTGCATGCGAAATGGGGAAGCAGAGTCGTCAAAGTCATCCATCTTTGAACCACTCGAATTACTTCATATTGATTTGTGTGGTCCTTCATCTATCGAAAGCATCAGTGGTAGCATGTATATTCTTGTTATTGTTGATGACTTTTCACGATTTACATGGGTGTTCTTTCTAAAGCTCAAATCTGAAGCGACTCATAAGCTGAAAGTGTTCATCAAGCAGATTGAAGTACAGCTCAAGAAGGTCGTTCGCAACATCAGGAGCGACAATGGTCTGGAATTCAAGAACAGGGAATTTGAAGAATTTCTAGCAGAAAAGGGAATAAGTCACAACTTCTCAGCTCCCTACACACCTCAACAGAACGGAATTGTCGAAAGATGAAACCGATCTTTGTGTCAAGCTGCCCGAACTATGCTAAGTTTCGCTTCCTTACCTCTTTATTTTTGGGCTGATGCTATTTCTGCTGCTTGTTTTACACAGAACATGTCTTATCTCAACAAACGATTCATGCTCACACCATACGAGATTCTAAACAACAGGAAGCCCAATGTGAAATTTTTCCACGTGTTCGGCTCACGGTGTTTCATCTTTAACTCTAAAGAACACCGCAACAAGTTCGATGTTAAAGCCGACGAGGGAATCTTTTTGGGCTACTCTCTCACCTCTAAAGCATACAGAGTCCTAAACAAGCGTTCGAGAAAAATCGAAGAGACCTATTACGTGAGTTTTGACGATAGCTATGTCAAAAAGCTACAGGCCAAAAAAGACACAGCTGGGCTCAAATTGGCCAAGTCACAGTCTCGATCGCTAATCTATATGAGAAATTTCTGGAGCTCTTTGACGAACCAGAGAAAGCTTCTCTCTCAGAAGCAGGTGCAGCAGACAACAAGGTAGACCACATGAAGCAAATTGTCGAAGAAGCTGCCAGGAGAATGAATGAAGGAGGATCGACTTCTGATGAACCTCCATCCAATGATGCTTCAGTCGAGGGGCAGCCAAGCTCACATGTCGAGGGGGAGCCAAGCTCACATGTTGAGGGGGAGCCAAGCTCTACAACTCCAACCGAAAGTGCTTCTCCAACCGAAAGTGCTTCTTCAACCGAAGGTGCATCAACGCCTGAAAGTACAGCACCACAAGAAACCTCTGAACCTCCAGCTTCTAATAGCTCATCAATCGAGGGGGAGCATGGTGATATGTCACTTGACTACGAAATCCAATCCGAGCCAGAAGAGATGATCAATGTTGAACTAGACCCAACCTTTGATCCAAATTATCCTCCTCTTACCAAATGGACCAGAGATCATCCTATCTCTCAAGTGGTTGGTGATGTCTCTGAAAAGGTTCTGACCCGATCACAACTGAAGGCAAAATAGACATCCTTATTTTCAAAGGTTGAGTTTTGTATGTTTAACTCATTCGTATCAAAAGTTGAACCGAAGACAGTTAACACTGCTCTTGATCACTCTGATTGGGTTCAAGCAATGCAAGACGAACTGAACGAATTCGAAAGGAACAAAGTCTGGCGCCTCATTCCAACTCTTCCAGATGCCTCAGTTGTTGGTCTCAAATGGGTCTTTAGGAATAAAATGGACAAGGAAGGGAATGTTATAAGGAACAAAGCTCGTCTGGTAGTAAAGGGATATTGTCAGGAGGAAGGGATTGATTATGATGAGACTTTCGCTCCTATAGCTAGGCTGGAATCTGTAAGAATATTTCTTGCTTACGTTGCCCACAAAAACTTTGAAGTTTTCCAAATGGACGTCAAGTGTGCATTTCTTAATGGAGAACTCGAAGAAACTGTGTAAGTGGAGCAACCTCCTGGGTTCGTGAACGAAAAGTATCCAAATCATTACTATATTCTGGATAAAGCTGTGTATGGCCTCAAACAAGCTCCGAGAGCCTGGTATGAAACGCTAACTAAATTCTTAAAGATGTCTAAATTCAAACAAGGTTCGGTTGACCCAACCTTCTTTCGCAAAAAGGAGGGTAACCACCTTATGATAGTTCAAATTTATGTCGATGACATCATCTTTGGCTCTACGAATCCCAGCCTAACACCTGAATTCAGAAAGCTGATTGAGACTAAATTTGAAATGAGCTCAATGGGTCCTATTAACTTTTCCCTTAGTTTAAATATTAGACAGGGACCCGAAGGCATCTTTATCAATCAGGAAGCTTACACGAAGACTCTCCTAGCAAAGTTTGGTATGATGGGAGACTCCAAAGTCAAAGTCCCAATGGCATTCGGCACCAAGCTAACTCCATCCCTAGACAAACCGGCTGTTGATATCACGCTCTATCGTCAAATAATAGGCTCACTAATGTATCTTACTGCTAGCAGGCCTGACATCATGTTTTATGTGTGTTATTGTGCTCGATTTCAGGCCAACCCACGCGAACCTCACATGCTTACAGTGAAGAACATTTTACGCTATCTGAAGCGAACCACCTCCTTAGGTCTATGGTATCCTTCCAACTCAGGCTTCTTCGTTCCAGCCTATTCAGATGCTGACCTTGGAGGATGTGGACTCGACAGAAAAAGCACCACTGGCGGCTGTCAATTCCTTGACGGGAAGTTGGTTAGTTGGCAATCCAAGAAACAAACGTGCGTGTCGTTGTCTACTGCGGAAGCGGAATACATAGCCACTGCATCCTGCACCTCTCAAGTGATTTGGATCCAAAGTCAACTTCGAGACTATGGACTCAATATGAAGAAGATCCCACTATATTGTGACTCTGAAAGTGCAATTAGGATCTGTCATAACCCAGTGCAACACTCTAAAACCAAACACATAGCACTGAGGTATCAGTTCATCAAAGATCACGTGGAAGATGGAAACGTCGAAGTACACTTTGTTCGAACCACTGATCAACTGGCTGACGTCTTTACCAAAGCTCTTCCTGAAGCATCATTCAATAGAATACTGCAAGGGCTAGGTATGATGGAATCAGAGTCAGTACCTCACACTACCTCTCAATCTCAAACGTAAGAAGCGAAATTGACCGAAAGTTTAGGTTCGGTTAAATGATCTGACTCGCTCATCACCACAAATGTAGTTTTCTTAGTTGTATATTTCTTGTAAAAAGTTGTTTATCTTATTGTTAAAAGTATTTTCTGATTGCATGTCTAAATTCCTTGGTTTCTTAAAATTTTCCAAAACCGAAACCTACCGAAGGTTCGGGTTCGATTTCTTAAAATTTTCCAAAACCGAAACCTACCGAAGGTTCGGGTTTCGGTTTCTTAAAATTTTCCAAAATCGAAACCTACCGAAGGTTCGGGTTCGGTTTTTCAAAATTTTCTGGAACCAAAACCAACCGAACGCTCGGGTTCGGTTTTCCAAAATTTTCTGGAACCGAAAACAACCGAATGCTCGGGTTCGGTTTTTCATAATTTTCTGGAACCGAAACCAACCGAACGCTCGGGTTCGGTTTTTCAAAATTTTCTGGAACCGAAACCAACCGAACGCTCGGGTTCGGTTTTTCAAAATTTTCTGGAACCGAAACCAACCGAACGCTCTGGTTCGGTTTTTCAAAATTTTTCCCAACCGAACGTTCGGGTTCGGTTTTTCAAATTTTTTCCAAAGTTTTTTTTACTCTTTCTTAGTCTTATTTTTTTTCTTACTTATTTTTTTATTATTTCTTATTTTTTATTTTCTTTTATTTTTTTATTTCTTTAATATATCTCAAAAACTCCAAAAATATTTTTCTCTTTTAATTTTGTTTGTGTGTTTGTTCGTTTATGGGGGATATAATTGTTGGATTACTTAAGTGTCCCTAGAGGCATGCTGCTGTATGTGTCCCAAGCCTCATAAGATTTTGAATAATAGCCTTGATGACCTGGTATAAACAAACCTTGTCTTCCCAATAAGGCTACCTCATTTATTCTAATCGTGAGCTACCTCACTCTCTTCTCACATGAGTTAAGAGTTTTCTGCTTGGTCCTTATTTTCGCAGCAGAGGTACTTTATCTTCTTACACCATCTCCATTACATTCGTTTCATCAACGTAATCCTTGAGACTCTCAGAAATTACCACTGAGGTTTATGGTTACACAACAACTGTGTTTATGATCTCAGTTTCGTGCCACTACGAGCTGAGTGAAACCCAAAATTCAACACCAATTCTGAATTGACGGTGAACAATTAATTTGCTCAAGTTTTCACCAAAGGATTGACGGATGTACCATCATGAAATCTCAAATTTTATTTTGTGTGATTCCTATGAAATTGTTAAACACCATAACATTTCTTCCCTTGGGATCCAGTTTTTATTTTTATGAGATTTTATATTTTCCAAGCCAATTTAATATTAATTCCCACCTACTTGTTCAACAGACTACACCGGTCTCACAAGTACTTTGATCACTTTCTTTCTTATTTCAAGATTAGAATTGTTGCATCAAAGCGAAAGCCACCCTAAAGTAGCCTAATTAAAAGAAGCCTTTCAACATTTATTAATAAGTGTTTGATCGTAATTCAACGGGAATCCACATTAACACTTTGAGGTCTCTCTTGATCTTGAAGGAAGGGATTCGTGCCTGGGATCAGTAGTTTCGTGTCATTATTGACATCACAGTCATTTCTAAAAAAGAGTTGCTTTATTTCTTTTCTTTTCTACACTCTTTGCACGAAAATCTTTGATTTTCTAAAATTCCGTTACTAATTAATCTCAGGCTGATTTATTGCTTTGGTGGTTAATAATTAAGACGTGGTCAACAATCATCCACATGGGCAATTTTATTCAAATGATGCGATTCAAAAAGATAAGACGAAGGGTTGCTGACTCAGGCGGCAAATAAAAGGATTGAATTTCAACCGGTGGTAAAAATGGGCGCGAGTGAATTTGAAACGTCCACACTTTTACTGACAAAGTGGACGCATGTGCGAATTTCAAGCGACTCCTCTCTGGCATTTGAAGGCGCGTGAGGATTTGAAACGGTTTTGTTCTGAAACGCCGCTTGTTGGGCGGCGTGATCCTAGGAATCTGACACTCTCTCTCCTACATGATCATCGCATGCCTTAACTGTCACGCATAGAAGATTTGAACAGATTTTTATCTCTCCTTACAATCACTATAAAAGGCAGTCTCTACTCCCAGTTACCTCTTTACTGCCTCCGAAATTTCAAGAGAACAAAAACTCCCAACAGCTTTCCTGTTCATCATCTTCTTCATCCTTCAACAATGGCAGAATCATCCTCAGTCCATGCTACCTCACACATTCTTCCCATTCGCCCACAACAATGCTTGGTGATCGATCTAAACCCTCTGGCGTATGACTCTTATATGTCGCCGATCATCGAGTGCCTGAAGTACTCCCAAATAGCTCCTGCTCTCTCCAGGATTGAATCTGTGCCTATGGTGATTCTCTCGCAGGTGTATGCGACTGCCTATTACGACAAAGCAGTTGAGCGTGTCTTCTTCGAGGTTGCTGATCACAGGACCTCCATTTCACGACAACGGTTTGGTACTTTGCTTGGTTTGGCTGCTGACCCATCGAGAATTAATCCGGAGACGATTTCGATTGGGCATCTTTACAACATGTTCTATAACATGGGGTACACGGAGGCGCTCGTCTCTGTCGCAAAGTTCAAGAAATCCTGCTTGCCGCCGTAGTGGAACGGCATGTTCACAGTCCTCTTCAAGGGCTTGTCTGAACAGAGCTCAGGATCTGATGGTGCTAGTCGACTGTTCTTGTCGATTATGTACGCAGTTTACAACGGAGTCAACCTAGACTTTGGGTTGGTCCTCTGGCAACAGCTCAACCAGAGCCTTTCTTCTTCATCACGACATTCTGAGGTGTCGTTTGCCCGGTTCTGGATTCTTATCACCAAATGGGCGATGGATAAGTTGGATATACCCACTGCTGCTGGTGCAGTGATGTCTTCGGTCGGTACTTTTCATACCACGAAGATCATCGTCTCTGATGCATCTAGGTTTTCTTTCATTGGCTCTATTCCGGAGACAATGTATGGCGACGTCCCATCCGACAGCAGGATCATCCGGATGATTAAAGAGTTCAAGGCGTCTGGTCCTAGGGAACTTACATCGGAAATGCTAAAGTCCATCCATGAGGCTGACAAACCGGTTCCCAGGGGCAAAAAGGCGGATAAAGGGAAGCAAGTGACCAAAGCTCCTAAAGGTCCTTCTCCCAGGAAGAGGAAACAAACAAAAGCTACGCAGTCCCCACAGCCGAAGAGGAGGAAGACTCAACCGAAGCACAAGCTTGTCATCCCTTCCTCTTCAAGTGACTCAGAAGGCGAGAGTTCGGACTCGGACGGCTCTCAAAGAGGCGACACCCCTCCAAGAGGCAACACCCCTCCCCGATCTCCTACCCCAGATATGGAAATCCATAACTCACCCATTCCTTCACCCACTCAAACAATCCCTACTTCCATTCCCACCATAAACCCCACTACCACTATTCCTCCAACCTCTTTCCCTATACCACCACCCATTTTCACAACTGCAACCGAAACACTACCTGTAACCGAAACCCCACCCGTAACCGAACCACCTCAAACCGAAACCGAGCATACAACCGAACCTACCCACACTCAACCACCACCCGAAACTACTCCAACCCACACTCAACCTGAACCTACAAAACCCACAACACCCCCAGCCTCACCACCCCCACCATCTCCAGATCATGCCTCTGATGGAGATAACCCGTTCCTTGGCGGTGACAACATGACCTTCGATTCGGTCTACTTTAGTCCGTTTCAGGTTCAAAGCGATGCAGAGGATGATGCTCCAGTGACAAAGAAACATTTTAAGGAGCTCAACGAGAAGGTTGATTTACTTCTTTCCTCATCTTCCAACCACCATTCCTCTCTCTCTCTGAAGCCGCTCTTCAGAAGATTGTTGATGCCTTCTCCAGGGCTCAGCATGATTCTGTAGCTTCAGCCGCTGCCGCCATAGACGCCTCTTCCAAAGCCTGTGAGGCAGCGACCGCAAAAGTCGATAAACTATTCTCAGATGCCTCTTCCCTGTTGAAGTCCTTACAGGAGAGTGCGGATTCTACCAAGACAACTTTGGAACCGATTGTTCAGCAATTGGCAAAGTTCGTCTCAACGGAGTTGACATCGTTCGCTACCCTTCGCCAATCCATAAGCGACGACAACTCGGCCCTTCGTGCATCCATTGATGAGCGCCTCGCTAAGCTTCAGGAGGATCTCGCAGCTGAAAACTCATTGATGGACGTTCTGGCAAGCAAAACCACCGCCCTAAAGGTCAAGAGCACTCAGCTTTCAAACTCACAACAACAGCTTGAAGCTCTTCGATCCGAAAGGGAGGTCATAAAGACATGTGTTTCGGATGTACACGCTGCCCTATCCAACATCCTAGAAGCACACGATCCAATTCTAAACCATTCGGTGAGGCGAACCCTTGCTGAAAAACTTTCTCCTGCCATGGACCTTCTCAGCAAAATCGAAGGCTTACCTAGTTTCGTGTCCAATCCGAAACAAGGGGGAGAAGAGAAGAAGACCGGATCGAAACCACCTCCTTCCTCCAAAGCTACTCACAC
The DNA here is from genome assembly GCF_051521515.1 of Lactuca serriola. Lineage (NCBI taxonomy): Eukaryota > Viridiplantae > Streptophyta > Magnoliopsida > Asterales > Asteraceae > Lactuca > Lactuca serriola. Next base: position 27,986,024 of record NC_136412.1, on the reverse strand, counting down.
AACCGAACCACCTCCAACTGGTCAAGCTTCGGGTTCGGGTGTGAAGGATAAAGGGAAGAATATAGCTGAGGAAGAAGATGAAGATGAAGACAAAGAAACCATTGCGGACATGTTGAAACGAAAGAACAGTCGCAATGTTGATGATGATGTCAATCGTGTGGCGCGAGAGGCTGAAGAAGCCGAACTCAAGAAGAAGGAAGCCCACGATCTCCTTGAGAGCAGGAAGACTCTCTTCCCTGCCTGGACTCGGGAGCGAATGATCAAGGAGGCCATAGATACTCCCAGCATCCTATGGCTCGAGCCGGTGATCTCATTCGACTGCTATAATTCTGTCGATTCGCAGTTCGACATGCCGCTGACTCGAAAGGCGTTTATCTTCCACGCCTTCTCAAATATTTTTGAAGTCCCTCATCCGAACCCTGAGGTTGATAGGGAACTCATCGATTTCTATCTGAAGGCTGCTCGTCCTCAGTATCTAACATGGAGCGCCCAAAAGATAGTGAACGTTCGGGTTTTGAAGCCTTACACTGAAGGAAGATTCATCAATGTTCGGTTCAAGGTGATTCGAGGATCTGCAAAAACTGAACATCATATATCCCTGGCAGATCTACCGAACCTAAATCCTCATGATTGGATTGTTTTGCATAACATCCTCTTGACGAATGAAGCTGAATATGGTCCGATTATAGACCATCTCAAGAGGATGATTGTCTGTTACATCATGGAGGTAGCCTTAATGGATCAGGAGGTAGCCACTGTCTTCAAGAAGAAACCGAAGATAGCTCCTGTGGGATCGGCCAGTGATCTCAATCAGATGAAAATGGGCAAGATCGACCCGAGACGCAATTCGGTCATGTTCACTAGAGCAGAAGGACAGAAATGTCTCTTTGCTTTAGCTGACAAACATCTTTACACCACTGCTTGTCTAGAGCACGTGTTGTCGATCATCCAAAGGTGTAAAGAGAATGCAGTGGATGATGTTAAGTACTTCAATGATATGATCCAATGGTACATCAGGTTTAGACAGACGCTACTGGCCCTTATCTCGCGTCTGTTTAATACCGTGAAGAAGAAAGTTCCTGCTACCGCTGCTGGCCCAAGTAACAAGTGAAGATCTCGCTCCAATTGACGCAAAGGGGGAGATTGTTGGGTTGAAGATTCATTCAAGGGTTGCGTCTTTGGGCTCGGCTATTTGTCTATTTATTTTGTACTCCGGTTTGGGCCTGTCCAACCGAGAGCCCATTAGGTTTATTATATAAGTATATTCTTGCATGCATATTAGGTTAACGATCTAGAAAAGACGATAGCATTACGATAGCATTACAGTTTTCTCTCTTTATCATTCTTGTAAACCTACTAATCCTCTACAGTTGATGTTCTTAATCGAGCTCTTCTGAGGGTTTTGTTTTAATCGTTCGACACGTTTGATTCATTCTTGACTTGTTCTTATTTTCGTGTTCTTGCTGTTTTATATTTACTTACTTGTTTAAGATCTAATCGATCTTTAAAGATTAAAGTTTTAATCTCATCAATAACCATTCATTTTCTATCGATCTCATGATGGTCTCAATTAAAAGTTTCGACGTCATTATTTGCATGGATTTGTTGAGTCTTCATCGTGCCGATATCATGTGTACAGAAAGGTTGTTCGCCTCAATCTACCGTCTGGCGAAACCTTAATAGTTTATGGCGACAAAACCGACACGAACCTTCGTATCATCTCGAGCATCCAAGCTCGGAAATTCTTACCAGAGGAATGTACAACATGCCTTGGTCATGTAGTCGATGTGAGCCAAGAAACGAAGGACATTCAGAACATTCCAGTAGTACGCAACTTTCAAGTCGAGTTCCGAATCGACTTAGTTCCAGGGGCTACCCCCGTAGCCAAATCGCCCAATCGTCTAGCACAGGCAGAGATGCAAGAATTGTCCTGTCAACTTAACGAACTGTTCAGCAAGGGCTTTATAAGACCAAGCTTCTCACCTTGGGGAGCTCCAGTCTTGTTCGTCAAGAAGAAAGACGGATCGTTTCGTATGTGCATCGACTACAGGGAGCTCAACAAGCTGACAGTCAAAAATTGTTATCCTTTACCTCGGATCGATGATTTGTTTGACCAACTCTAAGGGGCGAACTACTTTTCGAAAATCGACTTGAGATCCGGATATCACCAACTACGAGTGCTAGGGGAGGATGTTCCAAAGCAATCCTTCTGAAATCGTTATGGGCACTACAAATTCGTAGTGATGCCATTCAGAATGACAAACGCACCTGTAGTATTCATGGACTTAATGAATAAGGTGTGTCGTCCTTACTTAGATTAGTTCGTCATAGTCTTCATCGATGACATACTTATCTACTCTCGTAGTAAGGAGGAGAATAGTCAACATCTGCGACAAGTCCTCGAAACATTACGTTCGGAGAAGCTCTACGCGAAGTACTCGACATGAGAATTTTGATTCGACGAGTCGAATTTTTAGGGCACGTGGTTAGCGAAGAGGGCATACACATGGACCCTACCAAAATCAAGGCCATAGAGAACTGGTCAGCACCGAAGACACCTATAGAAATTCGTCAATTTCTAGGCCTCGCTGGCTACTATCGTAGGTTCATTCAGAACTTCTCCCGCATAGCGAAACCTCTTACAACACTGACTCATAAGGGTGTGGCCTTTAACTGGGAAGAGAAGCAAGAAAGAGCATTCCAAAGGCTCAAACGAGCCTTGTGCACCGCGCCAATACTATCCCTTCCCGAAGGAATAGAAGACTTCGTCGTCTATTGTGATGCGTCGAATCAAGGGCTCGGATGTGTTCTGATACAGCGAGGTAAGGCCATCGCCTATGCCTCAAGACAGCTGAAGACACATGAGGTTGACTACACGACCCACGATCTTGAACTAGGAGCAGTTGTGTTTTGTCTGAAGATCTGGAGACATTACTTGTACGAAACGAAAAGCACTATCTTTACAGACCACAAGAGCTTACAACACACCTTCGACCAAAAGGAGCTCAACATGAGACAACAACGGTGGGTCGAGCTACTCAGTGATTACGAATGCGAAATTCGTTATCATCTGGGTAAAGCCAACGTAGTAGCTGACGCCCTGAGTCGGAAGGAATATTCTGGTCGTAGAGTCAAATCATTGACTATGACTATCCATTCACACTTGTCCACACAAATTAAGGCAGCTCAGCTTGACGCTTTGAGGCCTGAAAATGTGGCGGGTGAATCCCTAAGAGGGATGGATAAATGCTTGGAGGTTAAGGGTGGCGGAGCTTATTATTTCATGGACCAGATCTGGACCCCGAAACTAGGTGGTTTCAGAGACTTGGTCATGAATGAGGCGCACAACACTCGTTATTCCATGCACCCGGGATTAGATAAGATGTTTCTGGACCTCAAAAAGTTATACTGGTGGCCTAACATGAAAGCAAAGATTCATACCTTCGTCAGTAAATGCCTTACTTGTGCAAAGGTCAAGGTCGAATACTAAAAACCCTCCGGTCTTCTACAACAGCCTGAGATACCGGAATGGAAGTGGGAGTGGATAACTATGGATTTCATAACCAAGTTGCCCAAGACGACGGGTGGACTTGATTCCATATGGGTCATCATTGATAGACTGACCAAGTCTGCACACTTCCTGTCGATCAAGGAAACAGACAAAATGGAGAAACTTACAAGAACTTACATTAGAGAGATTGTGAGGCTGTACGGTGTTCCCTTATCCCTTATCTCGGACAGAGATAGTAGATTCACTTCGAGGTTCTGGCAACCGTTACAAAGTTCCCTGGGAACTAGGCTAGACATGAGTACAACCTACCATCCACAGACCGAGGGGCAAAGTGAGAGAACTATCCAAACCTTGGAATATATGTTCCGAGCCTGTGTGATAGACTTCGGGAAAGCATGGGATACTCATTTACCCCTTGTCGAATTTTCCTACAACAACAGTTATCACACGAGCATAAAGGCTGCTCCATTCGAGACCCTCTATGGCCGAAAGTGCAGATCCCTATGTGCTGGGCTGAGGTGGGTGATACCCAGTTAGCTAAAGGGCGAGTTCCTGAAAGCACTCTCACAGGTATGGAGATCATACGGGAAATGATGGAGAAGATCATTCAAATCCGTGAACGATTGAAAGCCTCCAGAGACTGACAGAAAAGCTATGCTGATAAACGTAGGAAACCGTTGGAATTCCAGGTTGGTGACCGTGTTCTATTGAAGGTCTCACCCTGGAAGGGCTTGATACACTTCGGAAAGCATGGAAAGATAAAACCAAGGTACATTGAGCCTTTTAAGATTCTCGCGAGAATCGGCCCTGTAGCTTACAAACTTAACTTACCGTGCAAACTCAATAACATACATTCTACCTTCCACGTATCGAACATGAAAAAGTGTATGTCCGACGAGACTCTTTTTATTCCACTCGACGAGATCGAGATCAACGAGAGCCTCAATTTCGTGGAGGAACTAGTAGAGATCACGGACCGAGAGGTCATGCAAACGAAACAAAGCCGTATCCCGATAGTGAAGGTTCGCTGGAACGCCAAGCGAGGACTGGAATTCACTTGGGAGCGTGAGGATCAGATGAAACTGAAATATCCTCTTCTTTTTAGTTAGTTATTTGTAACTACTTATTTGCTTAAATTCTAATTTTGGGACGAAATTCCTTCTAAGGATGCAACGATGTGACAACCCGAAATTCTATCATGTACAAACAATAACACTTCAATAGAAGTCAGAACAGTTGTAGTAAATTTTCAGACTTTTTAGTATAAGTTTGAGTATTTCAGGATTTACACTTAAAGAGATATCAGGAGAGAGGATGCACTAGGGTTTTGTGAACCTCTGTTATTCCAAAGCTTCATGATATTAGAGTTCAATGCCTGAATAAAATATTTTCTACCAAAAACTCCAGAAGTATATATATGATCCTGAGCCATAATTATTCATTTGTTACATTTCCAACTAGAGAAAAGCCAAATTCTCTCTCTCGGATCTTCAGAATTTCGTCCCAAAATGTGAGTACCTCTATCTAGTTGTATTATAAAGCTTATTATGTGCCTAATAACCTACAAATCATATCAAAACCATAGGATTAACGAGTTTACGGCCCAAGAACATCTTGGACCGTAAACCCATCTTTAAGGGCCAAATGAGTGCCTAAGTACCTTCATTATGCAATAAAACTATGCTAAGCTTGTACCCTAATGTGTGTAGAACTAGAAAACACTCAAGAACACCAAGAGTATGGTGTTCACGACCCAAGAAGTTCTTGGACTGTGAACTCCAAACTCAAGGGCCAAAACGTGCTTTAAACCCCCCAAAGGCCTTGGACACTAGCCTAGATTCACTCCTAGTTAATTTAGGGATTTGAAATCACCAAAAACCCATCCCCATGAGAGATTACGGCCGTAATCTCTAAGGGTTTTGGTCCTTGGTCCGTGAACCTCAAATAAGGGTACCAAAGTGTGCCTAAGGCCTTCATTAGCATTAGATAATTGTGTAAAACCTATCCTAGATGAGCATGGGATTTGAAAATATAAAAATACCCCTTTCCATATGGGTTTACGGCAGTAATCCCAAAAGGAAATGGCCTTGCGGCCGTAAACTCCTCAAAAGAGTGTATTAATGCCCTAAACCCTTCCAAGGACTAAACCATCAAGTAGAAAGGCTTCTAGGGATCATGTAAAGCTTCAAAGCACCAAATAACCTAAGGCTTAGGAGCTTACGACTTTAAACTCAAGGGTTTACGACCGTAAACTCCTTGTGTCTTGGTTCTTGGAGAGTACACTCAAGAATGGGATTCTTTGGAACCTTAAACCCCCTAGCCTTGACCTACAACAACTTAGATGCCATCCTTAGGGCTAATACTTATGTAAGGTGTTTAGCATGTTCTAGGAGGTCTTATCATTATCAATTAGTTGTTTAAAGTCTAATTGGATACATATATGTGATATTATATGTTAACTAGGATCATAGAGTGTGTTCAAGACTTCACTTGACACCTAGCAATCCTACATCTTCAGTTCATTCGTACCACTCACTACAGGTGAGTTCATACCCCTAATCAATGGTTTGAATTTTTTTAATGCTTTTATGGCGGGGGGGGGGGGGGAATACAAGTTGAATACTTATAGTTATTACATCAATCACATGTGATTAATAACTACAAAACCAGTGGTTTTCTTACCGTTCAAACTGTTTATCAAACTGTTTTACAAACTCTTTTACTTATCAAATACTTTTACTTAAACTCTGTTATACTTATTATCAATTGCATGTCCGTGTATGTATAGTTATATAAGCAATGTTTAAAAGGCTTAGGAAGGCCTGCCCGCCTTATTTCCTTTTCGTCGTTGAGATGTGGTCTGGTGGGGTATCGGGTGTCCGTGCGAAGGTCGTCTAAATATTAGTTATATATCATGTGTACATATGTAGTCATAAAAGGTCCTTCCAGTCAATTCAATACCCTTGGGTAGCAAGGGTATACTTCCATGTTCATACGTACAAGTTATATTACTTGTAAACTACAATAGACGTCGTTTAGGGTTTTACTAATACTAATACAAGAATAATGAATCATGCAAAGAGTTAGTTCATACATGAGTCATAATACATAGTGATGAGAAACAAACATAATACATAGTGATGAGAAACAAACATAATACATAGTGATGAGAAACATACATTATACATAGTGATGAGAAACAAACAAAATACATAGTGATGAGAAACAAACATAATATATAGTGATGAGAAACAAACATACAGGCTATACAGAGGAAGAACACACAATACAGCTAGCACATACATTACATATACATTATGTTCAATTATGTGAGCCTTTAAACGGGTCATGGCACTACCTGTCATGATCATTTTTTTATCTAGAATCTCCTTAATTGGGGATCGTATGAGTTTGCGTATAGATATATACTGGATTGACTATCCTACACCTTGCTGCTCACTACAGTGGGACTTGCAAGTCTACGGGTGCCAAATGTCATTTCTTACGGCATCTTACATCGTCGTTTTACTATTGAGTCAGTAGCAGGGTACATGACGATCACATGGTACTTTAAATAACAATTGTTTTAAGGTAGTTAGTACAACAATAGTTACTTAATACAACACTACAATACTATAATATTTATCCCATTACATTCACTTCATGAACATTCACACGATGCACGGTAATGTAAAAACAATATTTATGGTTAATGATAGTCGGATTTGGGAAAATACACACTCTTACAAGAGACCCACACATAGTTACTAGATGCCTTGGTAGAAGGCTACTCTTAGTAGGAAACATAGGGTTTTCTAGGATAGTTCCAAGAAACACAAAGTTTACAAAAATTATACATTACATCTTACAACCATCTTACAAATGCTTTCATACAAACTAAGACACTAATATACTTATGATCTCACCAGCTTTAAAGCTGATACTCACTTTCAAAATAACTTGTATTCGCAGGTCACCACTAGACAGGTACAGGTGTCAGACTTTTGAGAATATGGAGTTCGTTCAAGACTCATCTTTTATTTTGATATGTATATTTTTGGTGTCTATAACTTTGACAGAAACACATGTATGAAATTATATTATGAATGCAATGGATGATGTTATTGCTTGTTTACTACTATTCATTGTTGTGATACTGTACTTGACGTCCTCCGCCACAGAATGTTTCCGCCATTCATGGTTTTGGAGTGTGACATATCCCCTTCACTAGTAATATGAAAACCATAAAACTGGGGTTAAACACCAACTCTACTAATACATCTAAGGGGTAAGGACTCGTCAACGGGCTCAACAGGTGTTTCCTCCTCGGGTTGAGTGCGAGTGTCAGAGGTTCCTTCATCGCTTTGATCTTGAATCTCTTCAAGTTCAATTTGCCTCCCACTGTCTTCTTGGCTTATCAATTCCCTTTATCGGAAAACTGCTCTTCTAGCAATGAAGACAACATCGTCACTCGGTCTATAGAAAAGATAGCCAAAAGACTTTTGCGGATAACCGATGAAATAACACTTCTCACTACGAGGTTCGAGCTTGTCGTGAGTCTCTTGTCTTACGAAAGCCTTGCAACCCCAAACCTTAATATGTGCAACCGAGGGAGCTTTCCCTGTCCACATCTCATGAGGAGTCTTGGTAACCCTCTTGGTGGGAACTAAGTTAAGGATATGGGCGGCAGTCTCTAAGGCATACCCCGAGAAAGCTATTGGTAACGAAGTCCGACTCATCATAGAACAAACCATGTCCAAGAAGGTCTGATTATGTCTCTCTGCCACACCATTCAATTGTGGCATCCTTGGAGGCGTCAATTGCAAAACAATTCCACATTACTTTAGATAGTCGTGAAACTCAAGACTTAGGTACTCTCCTTCTCGGTTTGACTGAAGCATCTTGATTTTCCTGCCTAGCTGATTCTCCACTTCATTCTTGAACTCTTTGAACTTTTCAACGGTTTCTAACTTTTTCTTGATTAAGTAGATATATCCATAACTGCTATAATCATCTATAAAATTCACGAAAAAGCGGCAAGCATCCCTTGTGGTGGATCTAAAGGGCCCAAAAACCTTGGTGTGTATTAGACCCAATAGACACTCACCCCTTTCACAAGTGCTAGTAAAGGATGACCTGGTCATCTTCCCAAGTAAACAAGATTCACACTTGTCATTATCCCTAAGGTCGAATGACTCCAACACTGCATTGTTTTGGAGTTGTGTCACACACAAAACCAAGAACGGCGGAAACGTTTAGGGGCGGAGGACGTCATGTAATGTATCACAACAATGTAAAGTAGTAAACAAGCAACAACAACATCCATTGCATTAATAGTACAAATTTTAATTGCAAGTGTGTTCTTTCATAATATACAACAATAAAATGAATAATCAGAATAAGACGAGTCTGGACTGCTCCGTCTTCACAAACCTAGTCATCGTACCTGTCTATGTGTGACATGAGAATACAAGTTATTTTAAAAGCGAGTATCAGCCAAAAATCTGGTGAATTCATAAGTATTAATGTGTCTTTGATGTGTAAAACTTATAATGAAAGTCTTGACATTCTTTTGAAAGAAAGCTCATATATGTATGTAAATGTTTGTAAGTAATGGAAAGCGTTTTAATAACCCTAGAAATCACTATGATCCCCATAAAAGAAGTCTTCTACCAAGACCCTACTGTTTTGAAAGTACTCATCTCTGTAAATGTGATGGTTTTTCCTTGTTTAACTATTAGTATAAAACTAATATATACCTCATCGTTTATGTGTATGAGTCACAATATAAAGGTAATAAGGAAAATAGTTATCTATATCAAATATATCCTACCTCGTCATTCATGTGAATATGTCTCAAAGTAATGGAAGAAAATAACATAATAACTTAAGTACTATCCTTTTTCACTAGGATAACTAATAGTGGTAACTTAAGATATCCGTAGATGTACATTTACCTCTGTTGCTAACAACTGGGTATAGGAATAGTTAGTCCCTTAAATGTGACAACCCGATATTTCAACTCTATGTAATGACCTAAAAAGTCAATTATTGTAACCAGTTTTGTGATAACGAAATTAACTTCGAAAATAAAATGTCCAAAAAGTTTCTATTTAATTACCTACTATGATAGATGTGATTAAACCGTGATCGTACGTAAAAAGAACGCCCAAATCCGACTTCGTATATTGAAGTTATGATTTTTCCAAGTTCGGCTTAGCAGCAGACAACTAAAAAGTCGAATCGGAGATCGAGCGACTTTTGGCCGGAATGACCTAAACGAGAATCGAAGGTCTCGAAAATAGTAATTCAGCCGTAAAAAGTCTGGCAAAAACCGACGTCAGATAAAGAAGTTATGAATTTCTAAAGAAATTCCTTAAACACGACCTTTTAAAAATAAATAATAAAAATAATTTCTAAATTTGCCGAAGGAATCTAAAAGAATGTTGTAGAGCATAGTCTCACCTACGCGTGGATATAAAGACCACCGAAAACGGAATTCGTATGAAGAAGATATGAATTTTAGAAGTTTATTAATTAAATAAAATATATATTTAATTATTAATCCTTGGTATTATCCGAAGGGGAGTCATCAGCTAGGGCCGAGTTACGCCCCGTGTAAGCTTGTACGCCCCGCGTACTAAAAGCCTAGGCTTCGGATCGTCCACGTCTCGCCCTATGCGAAGCTAGTAGCCCGTCCCATCCGAGTCCGAGGCAGTCGAGGATCCGGTCATGCGTGACGTACGCGTACGCCTAGTGTACCCTCGTACGCCCCGCATACCGAGGCGGTTCCCAGCCCCTATAAAAGGGATGCGAGGGTTCCGAAGAAAGGGCTCCATTTCTCTCATTTCTTTTGCGTTCTTGCCTAGTTTTCCGTGCCCGTGCTAACCCGAAGCCCTGGTCATTTTGCTCAAGTCCTGAAGATCGTTTGTACTCCCGAGATTACCGAGAATCCCGAGAAAATCCGTTTTCCCGAGACGAAATTCTGCCCGGTTTCCATCTCGCTTTCTTCAAAACTTTCAAGTGAGTTCATACCCCTTAATCAACCCTTTTAAATATTCTAAATGCTTTTATATGCTTTCATGGGGGGAATACAAGTAAAACACACGATTATTATCGGGTGTTATATATAAAGTTTTATTATACACTTTTATTAAGTAGAATCATATGTGATTTATAAACTTTATAGGGAACTCTCGTATATAAAATATATTACAATAGGATTCTATCTTTTGAAATATAAATTGTTGTAATGCATGTATAAACTAAACATTTTGTTTAGATTATATGTATACGTGTCTGCCTTAGACACCATAAAAATCTATACTTTCACATCAAGTGATTCATTTTCTAGGGATTTCTAAACAAATGAGACACACTTTTAGAAAGCTATAATAGGTATAGTTTTACGAGAATTTTGCTAACTTTTACATACTAGAAACACAATTTTCAAGAAGTCACTTTCATATACAAGAACAAACGAACATTTTAACACGTAAATCTGTTTTTATACTAAGATTTGTGAGACATTAACTTCACATACGTTCGAGTACACATTTCAAGTCCTGTATTATATACCAGAATCCCTTGGAAGGGGAGCATGGTGTTTGCGTATAGATCTATACGGGCTTGACAACCTCCGCCTTGACTGTTAGCTACAGTCCACCATTTCGGGTGACAAACATCATAACATTCCAACGCCTGAAGAACGTTGTGTATAGGCATTCCGAGTCAATAGTATGGTTATAAAATTCACATGGGGTATTAAAAATACATTGATTTACGAGGTTTTCAAACATATTGGTTATTTTACACGTACATACATTTTCTAGAAACAAACATTTGTCTTATTAGAACGCTACATTTATGTTAGTAGAAAATATGGGATTTTCTAGAAACAAACAAACAAAAACAAAACATTTCATTTTCATACAAACATTGTCATGTAATACTTATGAAACTCACCAGCTTAAATGCTGATCTACTCTTTCAAAACTACTTGTATGTCCCAGGGATTCAGTAATTACAGGTATCAAAACAGCTTTTGAAGAAGGGACGCTGCGTCGTCAGTTTAAATTCATATTTTGGCATCATATTGTAATTGGTTTTGAACATGTACTTTTAACAATGTAAACTTTCAATTATATATATGATGGTTGTATTGCTTTCTTTACTATGTATTCATTTGTTATGCTACCACATGAAGTCATCCGCCCCCGAACGTTTCCGTCGTTCCGGTTTGGAGGTGTGACAGATTGGTATCAGAGCAATGTTTATAGTGAACTAGGTATATCGAACCACATAAGATATACAAACTATAAATGCTTAAGGGACTAATACTCTCTGACAAAACATTTTTCTTTTGTTTTTACGCTTAAGCAGCGTTATGTTTAACTTAAATGGTTAGTTCATTTAAGTACAAATACATGCATACAACAAATTATTTTCATGATTATAACTATACAAGAAGTATTTAGACAAGTTGGACACAACGATTAAGACTCGATATATGTAATCAGATTTGGGACAAATATAGCATGATCAACTATATTTGTCCGAGATCGGACCAACATATATCGAGGATTGCTCGTAGTAAGCAACAAGTCAAAACTTACCAAAACATCACAAGAATCAAACACAAGAATTTAAATACTATAGGAGTATTTGCTACATAAACTAGCTTAACTTACTTGTTTAATTCTTACATGTTCCAACTTTATTTCAATTCTTATAACCCTATTCTCTTACAGTCAAATGGCTGGATTTCACCACCCCGGCGACCCCTACTATCCCGACCAAGGCAACGGAGGATGGATCGAAGATGATCCCGAGGAGGGCGAAGAACCCATAGAATTGGATGATGACTCCGGTACCGACTCAGAGCCGGAAGTGATCAATCCACCTCCCGCACAACCTCCCGTCTTTGTCAGGAACTTTCAAGGACCGACTCCCGTCTGGGGAAGTCACCTCCACCATTTGAGCCAACAACAAAACCTATGCCCTCCCTACGGCATGTGCCGAGACTTCTACGATGTCCGAGGCGGAGGTTCGATCGGGCACTACCAGTAATGGTCGGCAAAGTAGCCAATCAGTCCTACCAATTCGGAGTTCAAGCTAGCCGGATTCGGGATGTCAACGTAGAAGTATAGGTTCATACTTCAGACATCCGTAGGCTGGACAAAATTCAGGACAATGCTCAACTCCAAACCGAGGCATTCCAAGCGCAAATGATTGCGGCCCTAGCCGAATGGAGGGAACAACAAGCCGCTTTTGATAGGCGTCTTATGGAATCGAAGCAATCGGATGCGGAGTCAAGCTCCAAGCGCAACCTACGTCGCAAGTAGTGCTTTCCAAAATCTCAAATTTTGTTATAAGTTAGGACCTCGGCTAAAAGTTTTTAAATTTTCTTAAACTTTGTAACCGGAGACCCTTATAGGGCTCAAATTTCCGTGATCATTGTATCAACTATTATATTAATATAAGTGGCACTATTATTAATACGTGGAGTATTTCATTCAATCCTTAAAAAGTTTTGGAAACAAAATGCTTGTTTGATATTTTCAGTCTTACAAATAACTTTCATTCTTCTATTTTGAGACTCGTACTATCATCTGTTGTTGGGCTATATCATTATAGTTCATGAGACACATACAGTTTCTATGCTATGGAATTCGTATCTTTATCTTTTCAACCTATAGTTGAAGGATGCCTCTGCGTAGGAACCCAAGGTGAAACAACGGTGGGGAAGCACCTATACCACCACCACCTCCACCTCCTCAATTTGATGCTGTCATGTTCCAAGCAGCAGTCAATGCAGCGGTAGCAGCTGCCATGTCACAGATCAATAACTCGAGTACTATTGGCTCGGGAACTGGCACACACCTATCCAACCATGGCGAGAGTCATGGGCAACCCCGAGAATGCACCTATAAGGACTTTACTAATGCCAAACCCCGAATGTTTTATGGAACTGGTGGCATGTTGGCTCTGAGGCAGTGGATCGAAAGGACATAATTAGTCTTTGAAATCTGCTCCTGTCCCGAGCACAGCAAAGTCAAGTTTGCAACCTTCACCCTTATTGATAGAGCTTTAGCTTGGTGGAATGGTCACGTTAAGGTACTTACCCTGATAGTGGCAAACTCCATAAGCTGGGAGAGCTTAAAAGTCATGGTGATGAGAGAATACTGTCCACGAGGAGAGATTCAAAAACTCGAGCACGAACTCTGGACTCTTGGAATGGTTGGTACCGATATCACAACTTATACCAACAGATTCTGCGATCTGGCAATCCTCTGTCCAGATATGATTGCTACTGAGAGCAAGAAAATAGAGAGATACATTTGGGGACTGTCACCCCAAATTCGTTCAAGCGTGTTAGCTTCAAAACCTGACACTTTTGAAAGTGCCAAGGAACTTGCACAATCTCTTGTTGACTACGGAGGCCATCATAACTCAACGGTTGCTACACCAGAACCACAAAAGGGAAACAACAACAACAACAATAACAGGAAGAGAGTATGGAATAAAGGGAAGGGTGGGCCTTCCCAAGAATCCGCGAAGAAACAACTGGTTTCAATGAATGCTGCCACTGTACCTACTACCGTTCCTACGAATCCCTACCCAACAAAGCCTTATGGGGGTAACCTTCCAAAGTGCACGAAATGCACTTATCACCATCATGGACCTTGTCGGGAAATGCAGCGTTCCAATTGCAACAGAAAGGGACACACTGTCCGTTTCTGCAAGGATCCCGCAAAGCTGATTACTCAGGTTCCCAACGCGGTTGTAGGCCAAACTTACTACGGTTGTGGCGAGGTGGGCCACTACAAGAGAAACTGTCCAAAGATAGCAAATATCGGCGGGGTGGGACGAGTTTTGGCTTTAGGCCACGATGAAGCCGTAGCTGATCCGACTATAGTTGCGTGTAAGTTCCTTCTCGATAATTCATATGTATGCATATTATTCGATAGTGGGAGCGGAGAGAAGCTTCGTGAGTCAAAACTTTATTCACTTACTTAAACATAAACCTAGCAAGCTAGAAAAATCATTCACGATAGAGATGGCCAATGGAAAAACAGAAAACACTAACTGCATATGCATGGACTGTACGTTAAGTTTAGACGGTCATTCTTTCCCAATCAACCTCATGCCGGTCCAAATTAAAAGTTTTGACGTCATAGTCAGCACGGATTGGTGATGTCTTTTTCGCGCCAACATCCTGTGCTTTGAAAAATCAGTTCGTCTTAGCCTTCCTAACGACGAAACATTAGTGATTTACGGCGACAAATCAAGTAAAAACCTTCGTATCATTTCGTGCATCCAAGCTCGAAAGTGTTTACGGAAGGATTGTCGAGCATTGCTAGCACACATCGTCGATACGAGTCAGGAACTAAAGGACATCAAGAACATTCCAGAAGTACGCGACTTTCCCGATATCTTTCCAGAAGAACTACCGGGATTACCACCACAACGCCAAGTCGAGTTTAGAATCGACTTAGTTCCAGGGGCTACCCCAGTAGCGAAATCGCCTTATCGCCTAGCACCGGCAGAGATGCAAGAAGTTTCCAGTAAGCTTAACGAACTCCTTCAAAAAGGATTCATTAGACCAAGTTTATCACCTTAGGAGCACCGGTCCTGTTTGTAAAGAAGAAAGACGGATCGTTCCGCATGTGCATCGACTACAGAGAACTGAACAAGCTTACTGTCAAAAATCGCTCTCCTCTACCCCGTATTGACGACCTATTTGATCAACTTAAAGGAGCAAAATACTTCTCGATGATAGATGTACGATCCGGATATCACCAATTACGAGTGCTAGAAGGGGATATTCTCAAGACAGCATTCTGAACTCGTTATGGACACTAAGAATTTGTAGTGATGCCGTTCGGGTTAACCAACGCACCAACAGTATTTATGGACCTAATGAATAGGGTGTGTCGTCCCTACTTAGATCAGTTCGTCATCGTCTTCATCGATGACATACTTATCTACTCCCGAAGTAAGGAAGAGCATGGTCAGCACTTACGAAAAGTCTTAGAAACATTGCGATCGGAGAAGCTCTATGCGAAGTTCTCTAAATGTGAGTTTTGGATTCGAAGAGTCGAATTTTTGGGCCACGTTGTTAGCGAGAAGGGCATACACGTGGACCCCTCCAAAATTAAGGCCATTGAGAACTGGTCGGCACCAAAGACACCTACAGAGATTCGTCAATTTCTAGGTCTCGCCGGCTACTATCGCAGATTCATAAAGAACTTCTCTAGCATTGCAAAACCTCTTACTACATTAACCCAGAAAGACTTGGCCTTTGACTGGGAAGCAAAACAAGAGAAGGCGTTCCAAACACTGAAACAAGCCTTGTGCACCGCACCGATACTATCCCTCCCCGAAGGGATATAAGATTTTGTAGTGTATTGCGATGCATCAAACCAAGGACTTGGTTGCGTTCTTATGTAGAGAGAGAAGGTTATTGCTTATGCCTCCCGACAACTTAAGATACACGAAGTGAACTATACGACCCATGATCTTGAGTTAGGAGCAGTGGTATTTGCTCTGAAGATCTGGAGACACTACTTATACGGAAAAAGAGTACTATTTTCACCGATCACAAGAGCCTTCAACACATTTTTTATCAGAAGGAACTCAACATGCGACAACGACGATGGGTCAAGTTACTCAATGACTACGAGTGTGAAATTCGTTATCATCCTGGCAAGGCCAACGTGGTAGCTGACGCCCTCAGCAAAAAAGAATACACTGGACGGAGAGTCAAATCTCTGACTATGACTATCCATTCTCACTTATCCACGCAAATTAAGGAGGCTCAACTGGAAGCTTTGCAACCTGAAAATGTGGCGAGTGAATCCCTGAGAGGAATGGACAAGAATCTTGAAATCAAGGGTGGCAGGGCATATTATCTCATGGACCAAATCTGGATGCCGAAACATGGTGGTTTCAGAGACGTAGTCATGACCGAAGCACACAACACGATATATTCCGTTCACCCAGGTTCTGATAAAATGTATTTGGATCTTAAGAAACCGTACTGGTGGCCTAACATGAAAGCATAAATTGCTACCTTCGTAAGTAAATGCCTTACTTGCGCTAAATTTAAGGTCGAGTATTAGAAACCGTCAGGATTACTACAACAACTGGAGATACCAGAATGGAAATGAGAGCGGATTACTATGGACTTCATAACCAAGTTGCCCAAGACGCCGGGTGGACTCGATACCATATGGGTCGTCGTCGACAGATTGACCAAATCCGCGCATTTCCTACCAATCAAGGAGACTGACAAGATGGAAAAGCTTACTAGAACTTACATAAGGGAAATAGTGCGACATCATGGTGTTCCGATATCCATTATCTCCGATAGAGATAGTAGATTCACTTCAAGATTCTGGCAGTCACTACAAAGTTCCCTGGGGACTAGGGTAGACATGAGTACAGCCTACCACCCACAAACAGACGGGCAAAGTGAGAGAACGATACAAACTTTGGAAGATATGCTGAGAGCCTGTGTGATTGACTTTGGAAAGACATGGAATATCCATTTACCCCTTGTCGAATTTTCATACAACAATAGTTATCATACAAGCATAAAGGCTGCTCCGTTTGAAGCCCTCTATGGTCGAAAGTGCAGATCCGCTCTGTGCTGGACTGAAGTTGGCGATACCCAGTTAGCTAGAGGACGAGTTCCTAAAAGCACTCTCACCAGTCCAGAAATCATACGGGAAATGACAGAGAAGATCGTTCAAATTCGTGAACGGTTGAAAGCCTCCAGAGACCGACAGAAAAGCTACGTTGACCAAAGGAGGAAACCTTTGGAATTCCAGGTAGGAGACCACGTTTTATTGAAGGTCTCACTGTGGAAGGGTTTAATACGCTTTGGGAAGCATGGGAAACTAAATCCAAGATACATAGGGTCTTTCAAGATTCTTGCTAGAATCAGCCCTGTGGCTTACAAATTTAACCTACCGCGTGAACTTAGTAACATACATCCAACCTTCCATGTCTCGAACTTGAAAAAGTGTACGTCCGATGAGACTCTTGTTATAGCACTCGACGAGATCGAGATCAAAAAGAGCCTCAACTTTGTGGAAGAACTGGTAGAAATCATGGACCGAGAGGTCAAACAAACAAAACAAAGTCGCATACACATCGTGAAGGTTCGTTGGAACGCCATGCGGGGACCTGAATTCACATGGGAACACGAAGATTAGATGAAACAAAAGTACCCTCACCTTTTTCATATTCACTAGTATCCTTACTACTTTAAATTTCGGGACGACATTCCCTCTAACAGGGGGATGATGTGACAACCCGATATTTCAACACTATGTAATGACCAAAAAAGTCAATTATTGTAACCACTTTTGTGATAATGAAATTAACTTCGAAAATAAAATGTCCAAAAAGTTTCTATTTAGTTACCTACTATGATAGATGTCATTAAACCGTGATCGTACGTAAAAAGAACGCCCAAATCCGACTTCGTATATTGAAGTTATGATTTTTCCAAGTTCGACTTAGCAGCAGACAGCTAAAAACTCGAATCGGAGATCGAGCGACTTTTGGCCAGAATGACCTAAACGAGAATCAAAGGTCTCAACAATGGGAATTCAGCGGTAAAAACTCTGGCAAAAACCGACGTCAGATAAAAAAGTTATGAATTTCTAAAGAAATTCCTTAAATACGATCTTTTAAAAATAAATAATAAAAATAATTTCAAAATTTGCCGACGGAATCTAAACGAAAGTTGTAGAGCGTAGTCTCACCTACGCGTGGATATAAAGACCATCGAAAACGGAATTCGTATGAAGAAGATATGAATTTTAGAAGTTTATTAATTAAATAAAATATAAATTTATTTATTAATCCTTGGTATTATCCGAAGGGGAGTCATCAGATAGGGCCGAGTTACGCCCCGCGTAAGCTCGTACGCCCAACGTACTAAAAGCCTAGGCTTCGGATCGTCCACGTCTCGCCCTATGCGAAGCTAGTAGCCCGTCCCATCTGAGTCCGAGGCAGTCGACGATCATGTCATGCGTGACGTATGCGTACGCCCAGCGTACCCTCGTACGCCCCTCGTACCGAGGCGGTTCCCAGCCCCTATAAAAGGTATGCGAGGGTTCCGAAGAAAGGGTTGCATTTCTCTCATTTCTTTTGGGTTCTTGCCTCATTTTTCGTGCCCATGCTAACCCGAAGCCCTGGTCATTTTGCTCAAGTCCCGAAGATCGTTTGTACTCCCGAGATTCCCGAGAATCCTGAGAAAATCCGTTTTCCCGAGACGAAATTCTGCCCGGTTTCCATCTCGCTTTCTTCAAAACTTTCAAGTGAGTTCATACCCCTTAATTAACCCTTTTAAATATTCTAAATACTTTTATATGCTTTCATGGGGGGGAATACAAGTAAAACGCACGATTATTATCAAGTGTTATATATAAAGTTTTATTATACACTTTTATTAAATAGAATCATATGTGATTTATAAACTTTATAGGGAGCTCTCGTATATAAAATATATTACAATAGCATTCTGTCTTTAGAAATATAAATTGTTGTAATGCATGTATAAACTAAACATTTTGCTTTGATTATATGTATACGTGTCTGTCTTAGACACTATAAAAATCTATACTTTCACATCAAGTGATTCATTTTCTAGGGATTTCTAAACAAATGAGACACACTTTTAGAAAGCTATAATAGGTATAGTTTTACGAGAATTTTGCTAACTTTTACATACTAGAAACACAATTTTCAAGAAGTCACTTTTGTATACAAGAACAAACGAACATTTTAACACGTAAATCTGTTTTTATACTAAGATGTGTGAGACATTAACTTCACGTACGTTCGAGTACACATTTCAAGTCCTGTATTATATACCAGAATCCCTTGGAGGGGGAGCATGGTGTTTGTGTATAGATCTATACGGGCTTGACAACCCGCGCCTTGACTGTTAGCTACAGTCCACCATTTGGGGTGACAAACGTCATAATATTCCAACGCCTGAAGAAAGGTTTGTATAGGCATTCCGAGTCAATAGTATTGTTATAAAACTCACATGGGGTATTAAAAATACATTGATTTACGAGGTTTTCAAACATATTGGTTATTTTACACGTGCATACATTTTCTAGAAACAAACATTTGTCTTGTTAGAACGCTACATTTATGTTAGTAGAAAATATGGGATTTTCTAGAAACAAACAAACAAAAACAAAACATTTCATTTTGATGCAAACATTGTCATTTAATACTTATGAAACACACCAGCTTAAATGTTGATCCACTCTTTCAAAACTACTTGTATGTCCCAGGGATTTAGTAATTACAGGTATCAAAATAGCTTTTGAGGAAGGGACGCTGCGTCGTCAGTTTAAATTCCTATTTTGGCATCATATTGTAATTGGTTTTGAACATGTACTTTTAACAATGTAAACTTTCAATTATATATGATGGTTGTATTGCTTTCATTACTATGTATTCATTTGTTATGCTACCACATAAACTCATCCGCCCCCGAACGTTTCCGTCGTTCCGGTTTGGGGGTGTGACATTAAAGTATACCTGTAATGGTATCAACCGTAAGCATCCATAGATGTTCATTATCCTCTGTAGCTTAGAGTGGCTATAGGAATGGTTAGTCCCACAAAGTATCCTTTGGTACTAGGATATAAAGTCCAATCTATCTCGTCGATTATGTGATTGTATCACAAAATAAAGATAAGGAGGATAAGTATACAACAAGAACTATTCATATAATATGTAATAGTAACTTGTCATAAATTATCTATGCAAATGTATCCATGTACAGTATTCACGTAAGCGTATTCATGTAAACGTAATCATGTAAGTGTATATCATGTAAACGCACTCATGTAAGCATATCTATGTAAACGTACTCATGTAAGCGTATCTATGTAAACGTACTCATGTAAGCATGTAATGTATTAGTATAGACTCATGAATGAACTAAATCTTGTGTGATTCCTTGTACTTGGAATAGTATGTGGTATCTCTTAACTATACCTATAATAGTTACTAACCATGCACGTGTATAACCTAAAGTAATGCCTTTGCTTCCCAAAGGTACTGAACTGACTGAGGACAACTTTTATGTCTCTATATGTATACATGATATATAATTGCTAGTTAAAGGACCTTCGGATGGATATCCGATACCCTACCAGACCCCATCCCAACGGGAAAAAGGAAATAAAGTGGTTTAGCCTTCCTAATTCCTTTAAACATTATTTATATAACTATACATATACCGGCATGAAATTGACAATATAAAAGCATATAAGGAGTTTTATAAAACCTTTAAACAAGATTAATACCTAACAAGAGATCGACTTGATGTCAATTTAGAAAATGGTTTGAAAGTATTTGTTTGATAATAACAATTTAAGTATAAAGGAACCTTTGTTTAACCCACAAATGTAACAGGGTTTGAAATGAAACATACTATGTTTAATAAACAGTTTAATAAAGTGTTTTAAACACTTGAAAATGTTCAAGATAAACATTTGAAGAAAACTGATTGGTAAAACAGTTAATGTAAAGTATAGCCATTTGCATGTTAATTACTAATCAAATGCGATAGATATAATAACTAAGCATGATTCAACTTGTATTCCCCCCATAAAGCATTTATAAACATTTGAAAACATTTAAAAGGTTAATTCAAGGGATATGAACTCACCTGCAGTGAGTGGATCGGAAGGAAGTGTCGAACAAGTGCTTGGTGTCAAGTGACGACTTAGACACACACAATGACCCTAATTTCATATGAAGACATATGCATATAAACAATTAGTGATTATAACACTAATTAAACAAGTATGAACATCCTATTGCATGGAAACCACTTTGGTCAAGTGCTAGGAAGCTATCGTGTTGCAACAAAGGAGTGCAAATCCTCATATAGGAGCTTATGGTCCAATGACCATGTGTGTTGGAGTTTACGGACCAGGGGAGTAAACTCCTGGCCGTAAACTCTCAATTGGTCACCAAAAGTGGCTTAAAACTCTTAGGGCTTAATTGGTTAAGTGTTCCAAAGATTTAACCAAGTGTTTGGGTCAGTTTAAGGTCATAAAATGGACTTGCTTGGAGTTCACGGCCCTGGGACCACTCCCCCATGAGTTTATGGCCGTAAAATCATGGTAAGGAGTACCATTTCGTGAATCTTGGTCCTTAGCCCCATGGGGTAATGTTCTATGCTAAAATCCAAGATTACTAAAGTGTTAGGGTGTCATTTGCACCCTTAAAAGGGTTTACGTCCCAAGAACATGTCTTGGTCGTAAAGTCCATGAATCTCTTGATTTCTTATGTTTTCTAAGCTGTAAACATGGTAAACATGGTGTACAATGAGTTGGATCAAGTGTACTTACAATCTACGAGCTCAAATGGTCGATATTGGCCAAGAACACTAGTGTGTGTTCTTGGTGGATCTTGAAAATCAATAAAATTGAATGATTTCACGGATGAAATCATGTAAGATTACTAGATCATCTAAGATATCAATTAGTTAGGACAAGAAACTTACAATTTTTGAAGATCGGGGACAAAGGTCAGGATGATACTTGAGAGAATTTGGGCAAAAGAAATGAAAGAAATGAACAAATCACCCTCATCTTCACCATATAGGGTGAGTTTACGGCCCACATGGGGTATGAACTCACACGCAGTGAGTGGATCAGAAGGAAGTGTCGGACCAGTGCTTGGTGTCAAGTGAAGATTTAGACACACACAATGATCCTAATTTTATATGAAGACATATGTATATAAACAATTAGTGATTATAACACTAATTAAACATGTATGAACACCCTATTGCAAGGAAAACATTTTGGTCAAGTGCTAGGAGGCCATGTGTGCCTCATACAGGAGCTTATGGTCCAAAGACCATGTGTGTTGGAGTTTACGGCCCAGGGGAGTAAACTCCCAGCAGTAAACTCTCAATTGGTCACCAAAAGTGGCGTAAAACTCTTAGGGCTTAATTGGTTAAGTGTTCCAAAGCTTAAACCAAGTGTTTGGGTGGGTTTAAGGTCATAAAATGGACTTGCTTGGAGTTCACGGCCCTGGGACCACTCCCCCATGAGTTTACGGCCGTAAAATCATGGTAAGGAGTACTATTTCGTGAATCTTGGTCCTTAGGCCCATGGGGTAATGTTCTATGCTAAAATCCAAGCTTACTAAAGTTTTAGGGTGTCATTTGCACCCTTGAAAGGGGTTTACGGCCCAAGAACATGTCTTGGCCGTAAACTCCATGAATCTCTTGATTTCTTATGTTTTCTAAGCTCTAAACATGGTAAACATGGTGTACAATGAGTTGGATCAAGTGTACTTACAATCTACGAGCTCAAATGGTCGATATTGGCCAAGAACACGAGTGTGTGTTCTTGGTGGATCTTGAAAATCTTTAAAATGGAATGATTTCATGGATGAAATCATGTAAGATTACTAGATCATCTAAGATATCAACTAGTTAGGGAAAGAAACTTACGAGTTTTGAAGATCGGGGACAAAGCTCGGGATGATACTTGAGAGGATATGGGCCAAAGAAATGAAAGAAATGAACAAATGACCCTCATCTTCACCATATAGGGTGAGTTTATGGCCCACGTGGAGTTTATGGCTGTAAACTCCCATGTGGTGGCCGTGAATTCATGGTTAATGTGTTTAAGGTTCGGTCTTTGTGCTATAAATTCAGCAGATAAACCCCGACACTTCTTCCTTAAGTGTACAAGGCTCAAAACTCTCAAATGAACTCTAAATTGTGTTGAATGATAGAAGGAATGAGTTTGACTTTCTATTGACTTGATATGTTGTACATAATGGAAATTTCGGGTTGTCACATCATCCCCCCGTTAGAGGAAATTTCGTCCCGAAATTAGAATTTAGGTAAGGAAGTAGGAATGAATAATCGATAGGTTCTTGCGCTCATAAGTGAATTCGGGTCCTCAGTTGGTATCCCAACAAACCTTCACTAATGAGCGACGGCATTTGCTTCCACGAAGGCGAGGATCTCGTTGATCTCCATCTCGTCGAGTGGACTTACGATAGTCCTAACAGAAAGGTATGGTTTCATGTTTGAGACGTGAAGGGTAAAATGTACGTTACTGAGTTCATGGTGTAGGTTGGGTTTGTGAGTTACAGGACCGATTCTGGAAAGAATCTCGGAGGTCCTAATTATTCTGGATTTTGGCTTACCACGCTTTCCAAAGCGTATCAAGCCTTCCCAGAGTGAGATTTTCAAAAGGATTTGGCCTCTCACTTGAAATTCCAAGGTTTTTCTTCCTCTTGCTTGTCTTCCCAGTCAAGGGCCACTCCCTTCTGAGTTAAAGTCATAAGAGGTTTCACAATTTGCGAGGAGTTCTAAATGAACTCTCGACAGTAGGTCAGCGAGACCAAAAATTTGGCGAATTTCTGTCGACATCCTTGGTGTTGAAAAATTCTCAGTGGTTCTTGATTTTTGACAGGGTCCTCAAGAATTCCCACATTACTGGTAATGTGTCTTAGGAATTCGACTCTTCAAATCTAAAAATTCTCATTTTAGAGAACTTTGCATAAATCTTCTCTGATCGTAATGTTCCTAGGGTTTGTTGTTGATGCTCTTTATGATCTCCTTCTTACTACGAGGGTAGATAAGTAAGTCATTTCCAAAAACACAATGACGAACTGATCCAAGTAAGAATGGCGTACCATATTCATTAAGTTCATGAATATTACAGGTGTGTTGGTCCTATCCGAGAGGTATCACTACGGACTCTTAGTGTCCGTGTTGAGTTTGGAGGATTCTCATCGAGACATCCTTATCTAACACTCGCAACTGGTGATATTCGGATCTTAGGTCCATTTCTGCAAGGTACGTCGTTCCTTGCGGTTGGTCAACTAATTTATCTATGCGAGGTAGAGAGTAATGATTTCTAATGGAAGTCCTGATGAGGTCTCTGAAGGTGAGATACTTCCGGCATGGGTACTTTGGAGTTCTAGAATGACGGCTTCGCTAGAAAGGCGTTTTCAGAGAAAGCGATGTACGCACGAACTGTTACTGTGTGGATCGATTTGACTCAAGATGTATGATAATGTCAGACTTACTTAGAAGTAAATGAGATTAGATCTGAACATAAAAGCGTTACAGGTAAAACACAACGGTGCAACTTTTAACTGTGTTACAATACTTTTTAGAGTTCCTATAGGAATACTGCTGCGAACAAAGTATACTACAAAAGACAAGTATGCGCAGCTCGAGAGTCCCTTAACTGACAGGATCTCGCAAAAGATAAGACTCGAGTTGCACTAGTTTTTAAACATGTTTTAAAAGGATACAAAATACTCACGATTGGAAGTTAAGCTATAATATAGTAGGTTCCTTTGCTGCCTCTTTCCATTCTGAGGTCAAACTCCTCTTGTTCCATCGTCGTTCTGCCCTGATGGGCAGTCTCTCTTGAAGTGTCCTATTTCGCCACATAGATGGCATATCCGAGAGTTTTCGACATCGGTGGTCGAAGTAATGTGTTGGATCCGAATCCTGCAGCAGCGGGTAGTATGTCCGTCTTTGTTGCAGTTAAAGTAGTGCGGAATACGACATCCTCCTAGATGATGGAAGCTGCACTTATCGCACTTCGGTAAGTTCCCAGCATACTGTCTGGCTGGGTTAGGGGCAATTAGGATACCAGAAGGAAGGGTAGTATGAGGTACAAATGTCGTGGCTGTGAAAGTCGTTACCGGTTGTTGTTTCTTGTTCGCCCCTTGAAGCGATTTTTCCTTAGTTTTAACCCAAAACTTTCGTTTGTTACTCTTGGTATTGGGACTCGGGGTAGCATGGTAGTTTGTTGCTCGCTGAGGTACTTGATTGTTACATGGATTGGAATTGTTCTTAACAATCCCACTAACATTCGCGTTGTTAGCGTTAAGGTGGGTCAGAACAGCTGACACGGCAGCCGAGACTACAGGTTGAAAGGTAGCTACATAAATCTGAAGAGTTGGTGTTTGGTTGATGGGATGACTGTTTTTATTTGGGGACATGATTTTGTTACACGGAAAGAAAATGAATTTGTGAGCGAGAATGGTTGAACCTAGACATCGTTCGATCGCTCATGTAAAGAATATAAGTATGTTCTCTAAGGTTTGACCTACATCCCTATGATGTAGTCCTAGTACGGAATGGAAGTATGTTCACGAAGGTTTGACCTACATCCTTATGATGCAGTCCTAGAAAAGTGGAAGTAAGCTCATACAGTGGTCTCAAGACGTTTGTCGTTCGCGTCGAGGTACTATAGGTTGGTGGATAATATGACCCAACCAATGAAAGAGACCCGAAAATGTCTCCAGAGTTTAAATTACTACAGTCCAATGACTTGACTAAAGCATGATTCAGATACACTCCAATGAAAGTATGATGATAGTATTTGAACAAAAACGTGACACGGAATTTAGCCGACTGTCAACATCAACGATGTTTAAGATGTAATAAGTTCTGGAAAAATTGACCTTGAAGCAGGTCTTACATCATATCTGGAGTATCAAAAGTTTTCGCCGCATAAAGGCCTAACTAAAAGTACTTACAGTACAAAGTAGTTTCATAGAAAATGCCGCATAGGACATAGACAGGAACACGGTTCTTTAAAACAAGAAGGAAAGTAAAGTATTTCCTACTGGCGACGGTCATCCCTCTGGTGAACACTTAGCTCAGCCAGTTGACGTTCCACATCAAGTAGGTGTCTTTCGTACACCCTCTGGCGTACACGGAGTTCTATGACTTTGGCTCGGGTTTCGGCTAGTGCTCGCAGCAGGATTTCGTGGTTTCTCTCAGATCTCTCAGGAGCATGTTCAAGGTGGTTGGTGCGGAGGATATGATTTCATCCGTTGGTGTCAACTTCTACGATACGATGTAGAGCGGTCCTGCCCGAAATTTCATTTCGGGCAACTCTACGGATAAGGATTGGTAGAACTCTGTCTACTGTGCTCCCTTCGTTTACGTTGTAGAAGCTTCGGTCTCCATTAAACGGCATAGGTTGATCTTGATCTTCGCTCGATGCTTCCAAACATTCAACCCAAAGGGGTGTCGGGCCATGAAAAGTCATACGAGGGTTAAGATTTGGAATGGGAGCTACTGGGGGTAGGTTCTCAACGTTGGGTTTGGAGTTAACACCATCCGAAAGGTCTTCATCATGGTGATCATTCACAAATATTGGATGATCACTCTCTGGTTCTTCTCCAAACCATCCAGCAATGACTTCTTTCGGA
Organism: Lactuca serriola; assembly: GCF_051521515.1. Classification (NCBI taxonomy): domain Eukaryota; kingdom Viridiplantae; phylum Streptophyta; class Magnoliopsida; order Asterales; family Asteraceae; genus Lactuca; species Lactuca serriola. Next base: position 27,959,251 of record NC_136412.1, on the reverse strand, counting down.
AGGTACGGGTTGCCGTGGGGATGGAGTCCAACCATGTTATCTATGCGAGAATTGGGGTAAGAAAATAATTATTAGATGAATTATCTAGATAATTATTTGAAAATCTTCATTAGTTACAGCGCTATATATAAAGTGCATACCAGTCATATGTAATTACAACAGGATAGGCCTTCGAATAAGTGACCTTAAATCCAAATTCACAAAGAATAGGGGTAAAGCAAAATTTCACAGATTCTAAGTCTATAATATCCTAGTTACATATAGCCTTTGTGTATCCACTTAGAAACTATCAACTTAGAAATGAAGATCCTTTTTAGTTCTCAAGTAAGTAATTATAGTACCACAAAGCACCACTTTGGTATTTTTGACTTAGGTTCTGTTATAATGTTCTCATTGTAGTGGTGTTGGTAAGTTTTTTAGACTTGTTGTCACATCACAACCATTCTTGGGCATGTGCTAATCACTCCTCGGAACAACATAGTTGATCAGGCTATGCCACTCCCAAGACTGACCATACATCCCTGAGCTTACCTGTGATACTCAACAATCGTAATACTTTTGTTCTTGTCATTGTGACACGGATTTTTGTATGAATGCAGGCACGTATACTTTGTTAAATATTTTATTATTTAAAAGTATAAAATCTTAGACAGAGTGTTTTAATCCCAATGTATTTATAGTTAGTATATCTTTTATGGGTTGATATACTATATTCACTATAAACAGTGTTTTGATACCAATCTGTCACACCCCAAAACCGAGAATGGTGGAAACGTTCAGGGGCGGAGGACGTTATGTAATGTATCATAACAATGTAAAGTAGTAAAAAAGCAACAACATCATCCATTGCATTAATAGTTAAAATTTTAATTACAAGTGTGTTCTTTCATAATATACAACAATAAAATGAATAATCAGAATAAGACGAGTCTGGACTGCTCCGTCTTCACAAACCTGGTTGTCGTACATGTCTATGTGTGACCTTAGAATACAAGTTATTTCGAAAGCGAGTATCAGCCAAAAAGCTGGTGAATTCATAAGTATTAATGTGTCTTTGATGTGTAAAACTTGTAATGAAAGTCTCGACATTTTTTTGAATGAAAGCTCATATAAGTATGTAAATGTTTGTAAGTAATGGAAAGCATTTGAATAACCCTAGAAATCCCTATGATCCCTATAAAAGAAGTCTTCTACCAAGACCCTACTATTTTGAAAGTACTCATCTCTGTAAATGTGATGGTTTTTCCCTGTTTAACAATTAGTATAAAACTAAAGTATATCTCATCGTTTATGTGTATGAGTCACAATATAAAGGTAATAAGGAAAATAGTTATCTATATCAAATATATCCTACCTCGTCGTTCATGTGAATATGTCGTAAAGTAAAGGAAGAAAATTACATAATAACTTAAGTACTATCCTTTTTCACTAGGATAACTAATAGTGCTAACTTAAGACATCCGTAGATGTACATTTACTTGTGTTGCTAACAGCTAGGTATAGCAATAGTTAGTCCCTTAAAGTATAACTGTAATGGTATCAACTGTAGGCATCCATAGATGTTCATTATCCTCCGTAGCTAACAGTGGATATAGGAATGGTTAGTCCCACAAAGTATCCTTTGGTACTAGGATGTAAAGTCCAATCTATCTCATCGATTATGTGATTGTATCACAAAATAAAGATAAGGAGGAGAAGTATATAACAGGATCTATTCATATAATATGTAATAGTAACTTGTCATATATTATCTATGTAAAAGTATCCATGTACAGTATTCACGTAAGTGTATTCATGTAAACGTAATCATGTAAGCGTATCTCTGTAAACGCACTCATGTAAGCGTATCTATGTAAACATACTCATGTAAGCGTATCTATGTAAACGTACTCATGTATCATGTGTAAACGTACTCATGTAAGCATGTAATGTACTAGTATAGACTCACGAATGAACTGACTCTTGTGTGATTCCTTGTACTTGGATTGGTAAGTGGTATCTCTTAACTATACCTATAATAGTTACTAACCATGTACGTGTCTAACCTGAAGTAATGCCTTTGCTACCCAAAGGTACTGAACTGACTGAGGAAAACTTTTATGTCTCTATATGTATACATGATATATAATTGGTAGTTAAACGACCTTCGGACGGATACCTGATACCCTACCTAACCTTGTCACACCCCGATACCCAGGGCGGAAACGTTTCGGGGTGGAGAATGTCATGAATATCGCAACCAATGTACATAGTAAGCATAGTAAACACAAAGCAATACATTACATAGATTCATTACATTTTTTTGAAAGTAAAGTAATACAAGTTTTGGTAGTTACATAAGTATAAACAAAAGAAAGATGTGACTCCATACGCTCCGTCTTCTACAAAAGAACACGGGATATCTGTCTAAGGAAAACTTGAGAATACAAGCACTTTAAAAATCAGCATAAAGCTGGTGAGTTCATAAGCGGTTTGTTTTGTGAAAATCAACAAGATTCCTTTTGTTTTCTGAAAAAGTGGTTATCCAAGAAAATCCCATATTTTCTTAAAAGTAATGTTTGGTTTTCCATTATGTTACACAATTCTGGTTATGAATAGTTGTTACCCCAGGAAAATCCTATATTTTCCTAAAAGTTGGTTACCAATCCGAAATGTAATGTAAAAGATGTATACTGAAAACCTGATTATCCTTGTGAAGTGTATGTTAGTTTGAACACGTATATAAAACTATCACCATAGTAAACTAATTTGAAAGGTCATTAATTTACTATATTCATTATTACTAAAAAGTAAATCTATGTTATCCAAATTGCGAGTTCCATAACCATACGATAGACTAGATATGGCAATAAGTAGTCCAAATCATCTTATGACTTTCATCACCCTTGAACCTTTCGGTTCGGCTGTAGCTAGCAGCCAGGTGCAGGGCAGTTAGCCCTGTATAGATCTATACACTCAAGTCATGCTCCCTCTCAAAGAGATTCTGGTTACAGAGGCGGTCCTCCACTCGCGTATCTCTGTGGAGTGTTCTCCGAGGACGTGTCTCCAATTTATAGGAATAACAAATCTACAAGTAATAATGCGGAAAATCATGTTTAAACTCTATTTACAAAGACGATCCTCCACTCACGTATCTTTGTGGAGTGTTACCGAGGACAAAACAAATGTACTAATCTAATGCTTTTAACAATAATCATATGGAACAATTCATTTGTGAAATATATATAATATAACATTATATAATAATATATGAAATCGGTTTGTAAACTGATTCTACAAATCAAACAGTTGGTTAATACGGTTTCAATTGTTAAAAGCAAGTGGAATATGAAACAATTCAATTGAAATAATAAGTTTAAGCACAAGATATTCTTGTACTATTGCTTGTATTCCCCCCTGAAAACATTGAAAAACATTGAAAAAGGGTAGGGGTATGAACTCACCGGACGAGGAATGTGTCAACTAGGATGCGAAACGTCAAATTGAGGCTTGAAAACGTGCCAGGTTCCAATGTAATATTAAATGATACAAAAATGTGTCTAACTAGATTTTAAATCACTAATTAGTTGAGGATATACACTTCTAGTCGTGAAAACACTTCATTTCAAGTGTTTGGAGTGACCCGGGTGACATCTATGGACATCTATGGTTTGGGTATGGAGTTTACTCTTCAAGAGTAAACTCCCAAGAGAGTTCACGACCCTAATGAACCACTCCCCATGATTTTACGGCCATAAACTCATTGTGGGGTGTTCTAGAGTGCTAAATTGCCTTATATCATTTTAGGGGTGATGCTAGATTTGGTTTCAAGGCATTGGAGTGAAATTTGAACATGATAGGGACCAATTGAGGAGTTTACGGCAGTAAACTAAGTGTTTACGGCTGTAAGCTTCCTCACACACCTTCATTTGATGATTTGGTGGTCTTAAATCAATCATATGTGATTCAACTCATTTTTACAAGCTAAGGGGTGAATTTAGGGCACCATTTAACCCATTTTTCGGAGTTTACGGCCCAGGAACCCATTCTTGTGGGTTTACGGCCATAAACACCTAAAGGAAGGGTTTTCATCAAGTTTAAGTCTTCTAATTTGTTTGTGGTTGCTTCTAGTTATTAGTTCAAGGCTTAGGAGGTGTGTAAATGGCATTTTAACACCTAAAAAGGAGTTTACTACCCATGAAAGGGTGTTTACGGCCCAAGCATGTTCTTGGGCAGTAAACTCATGTTTACTCCCTAAATGATGAGTTTAAGGTGTTCTAAGTCCATTCCAATAAGTCCTTAAGCCATATCTAAGCTCTAAAGGTGGTGTGGAAGGGTTTTAAGGATCAAATACCCCATTTGCATGTGTTCACGGCCTAAGGCTATTCCACGGCCATAAACACATGTTTATGGTCCTATTCCATGATTTGAACACGAAACTGAAGGCTAAAGATGTTATACTAGGAGCTAGGATTGTTACCTTGGTGATTTGAAGCTTGAAATGAGTGATTTTGGATGAAGAAGTTGGATTTGAGGAGAAGGGTTAGAGAGAGAATGAAAAGGCTTCAAATGAGGCTTAAAAAACTTTAAATATGGTTTGGAATTGAGACACGGTGGAATTCTACCCGATATTGACGTTAAACGAGGCTTTTGGTCGCACCCGATTAAGTTATTGTAACCCGATATGGTCGAAACTAAAATTTTTCTAATTACTAGTTTGGGGCGTTTTAATGTGTTTCTAATGTGTTTGGATACTTACGAGGTCAAAATACAAGTCTTAACTTAAATGACCTAATCCAAAAACGAAATAAGAATAGTTCGGTTAAGACGAGTTTTACGGGCGGAACGGGTTACGGTGATGCAAAAACTTCGGGTTGTCACATTATCCCCCCGTTAGAGGGAATTTCGTCCCAAAATTCAAAGATTAAGATACAAGTTATGGAAAAAGCGGTAACACCAAAATATCTTTCGTTGTTAAACCGTTTCATATATTCTAAAAACTTGTGATTTATGTTGGTCAAACATTGTGAAAAAGGATAAACTTTGCATACAAAACTATCACTTTAATACAGACTTAGTTGAGAATCCATGAGACGTGTATATCTTCAAACACTGCCTTTTAGATAAAAGGTATCGCTACAAGTCCTGTCTATAACCAGAGTCTCCCGTTCGGAGAATGTGTCAAATGTGTATAGATCTATACGGGAAGTCATGATCCCGCACCCTGGCTGTTAGCTACAGTCCGTCTTTTGGGTGACAGTTTGTCATAACGCTACGACGCCTGAAGAACGTCGCTACAGGCATATTATGTTCAGTATGGTTATAAAAGTCATCGGATATACAACTACTATAGTACTTTTGAATAATGAATAAGTAGTTACTACGGTTATTCATTATCTAACAAGCTGAAAACTTCTAATAGGTTTATTATATAAATCTATGTTGAAAACTTTTCTAAAGCATGTGGATTGCTTCAAAATGTTAGCCTTGAACATTAAACAAACAACTATTAAGAAAATATGGGATTTTCTTGTTTCAACTATCTAAGTTTTTTTTTTCAATATCAATATTCTCATGCAGTTCACACTTTTATAAGGAAATATGGGATTTTCTTGGAAGATATACACTCGCTTTTGGAATGGCATTCAATGTTTCTAAATTACTTATGAACTCACCAACTTAATTGTTGAAACTTTTTCTTTGAAATAACTTGTATTCTCAGGGAATCGTTAAGCAGGTTTGGAAAGCAACTTTTGGTGAATAACGCGTTGGCATTATTTACTTCTTTTGAAAGATGTTTATGCATTTATCTTTTGAATGTGTAATGAATACAACGATGTAAACATTTTTTTTAAAAAACCTTTATATATGGTGGTGTGTACTTTCCTTTCTATAAACTGTTATGATATTGAATATGACGTCCTCCGCCCCCAAACGTTTCCGCCGTTCTGGTTTGGGGGTGTGATAGCGCTATTGGCAGAAACCCTAAATCTTTGGGCCTGATCCATATTTAAAGGCACTTATGGCCTTCAATTGGGACTACCTTTCCCATAAGTGAGAACCCTAGCGAGCTTGAGTGTGTAGAGTGAGAGGAAGAGCTATCTTGAGCTTTTTGGTGTGATTTTGCAAGAAAGGAGAAGAGTTCCAGCAAAAGGGACCAAGGAAGGTTATTGTTATGAGTTATTCAAGCAAGGAGCTTCATTCTAAGGTACAAAAATGAACCCCTTTCCTTCCATGTTGTGTAGATTCCATTTTGGGGTTAGTGCTTGAATCACTTCGTCTTTGGGGTTTTGAATGCCTCAAACCCCTCTTGCAAGTTTGTGTTATAGATCTGGACCCTTCTAGGTCCAGAGAGCCGAGAATATGAAGCTTTAGTAGAGTAAACCTTGGGGTTTGGAGTTAGGAAGCATTTATGGGATTTTTATGGTATACATAGTTACTTTCATCTTACACATAGATATGCGGTATTTTTTATAAATTACGTGCTATGTGTGCATATTATTTGAATACTTGCTGTCTATGCTGGATGAACGATTTAATACATGTTTTAAAAGATTTAAACGGTATATTTATTTTATATCTACAAATATGTTGCGGATGAAACATGGGTAGATGAAATAGTTGGTGTGTGATGAAATAAAATGAGGAGAGATAGGTGATGATAGAAAGGTGATGATAATTAGATAAATAGATGATGATGAATAGGTGATGTAGGATGAAAGGAGATACCATAACCTTAACCAGCAATGTGGCGATGTAGTCATCTACCAGAGTATAGATGACGACCACGAACTATTCTAGACAACATAGTGGAAACACCAACAGGCCCATAACCTGCAGGTGATGAATTACGAGTTCAGACGATGTTGTAACTACATATTCATGTGATGATACTCTAACCCCTTACTATGAATTACGAGTTCAGACGATGTTGTAACTACGTATTCATGGGATGTCACAAATTTCACATTCCAAACCAATGGTCATAATTCACATCAGTGAGAATGGTTCATTTTTTTGTAAAACCAAAATCAGATTGGAAATTTTGATTTTTTATTTTGGAAAATGTCAAACCATTGGTTTTTTATTTCGGTTTCGGTTTTTTGTTTTTTTAAATATATTTTCAGGGTTTTGTTTTTTTTATTTCATAGATTTCTTCATCAACAAATGTTGCTACAATTTAACAAAAATAAATAATTTCCTAAAACATAATACAAAAGGAAGTTTGTTCACATTTAGCCATTGAACTTTTAAGAGGGAAACGAACTTTCGATTTTGTTCATATTTAGTCACAAAACTTTTTTTCATTTTCTATTTGCCAGTAAACTATTGAAACTGTTCACATTTTACCCTTATGACCGGTAACAGCCGGTCATAAGGGTAAAATGTGAACAGTTTCAATAGTTCAATAGAGGTGTGAAAAAAAAACGAAGCGGAAAAAAAACAAAGCGGAAAAAACAAATTTTGGTGCCCGAAAAAAAACGAAGCGGAAAAAACGACTTTTGGTGCCCGAAAAATCGAAAATAAGAATTATCCGTAGCTAATTAGCTACGGACTAGCTATATCAATGAGTCAGTTCATTTATGAGTCTATACATTACATTACTATGAGAACATATACAACTATACTAGAAAGAGAACATATACAACTATACTAGAAAGAGAACATATACAACTATACTAGGAAGAGAACATATACAACTATACTAGAACGAGTAACATTACATTACATATACAAGAATACGTTAACAATTGTGATCCACCGTATCGGAGCATGCCTTAAATGTCATGGCCCGAGTTGTAGCCAGAATTCTCTTGGAGGGAGAGCGTGAGTTTGCGTATAGATCTATACTGGATTGACTATCCTACACCTTGCTGCTAGGTATAGCCAGACCTGCAGGTCTGCGGGTGCCAAACGTCATTCCGTTATTACGACCATTCATATGTCGTTGTTACCAGTCAATAGTATGGTGCAATTAGTCACATGATACCTTAATATAAATTCGGTTTAAGGTAGTTAATACAATAGTAGTTCCTATAATACAACACTACAGTACTACAATAATTTACCCATTACATACATTTAGTGATTATTTCACTTAAACATTAATGTACAAACTATATTTTGTTAAATGATAGTTACACTTGGGAAATTACACACTTTTACAACAAACGAGCATACAAAACAGTTAAGCCTTGGTAGAAGGCTACTTTAATAGAAAATATAGGTTTTTCTGAGAGATTCAAACTTGTACAAACACTTACTTACATTTTACAAACTTACACTTGAGACATGTTCAAACATTTTTGGATAACAAACACCGACACTAAAATACTTATGAACTCACCAGCTTAATGCTGATAAACTCTTTCAAAATAACTTGTATTCTCAGGTCATCAGTAGACAGGTACCGATGCCAGCTTTTGAGAAGATGGAGCGCATCCAAGACTCATCTTATTATTTTGATTTGCATTATATTCTTGGTGTCTAAAACTGTACACAACACGCTTGTATTAAAATTATATATTTAATGCAATGGATGATGTTGTTTGCTTATTTACATTTACTGTGCTGTGATACTTTACATGACGTCCTCCGCCCCAGAACGTTTCCGCCGTTCTTGGTTTTGGGGTGTGACAGATTGGTATCAGAGCATTGTTTATAGTGAATCAAGTATAGCAACCCATAAAAGATATGTTAAACTATAAACCCATTAGGGATTAAAGCACTCTGACCAAGAGTCTATACTTTAAATATTAAAATATTTAATTAAGTATACTAGTCTGCATTCATACAAAAATCAGTGTCACAATGACAAGAACAAAAGTATTACGATTGTTAAATATCACAAGTGAGCTCGAGGATGTATAGTGAGTCCTAGAAATGGCATAGCCTGATCAACTATGCTAGTCCTACGAGTGATTAGCATATGCCCTAGAACGGTTGTGATGTGTTAACAAGTCTAAAAACTTACCAACAATACCACAAGAAAACCAGTAGAACTTAAACTTAAAATTCTATAGGTGTATTTTGTACTACTAGTTACATGTGTACTATATTCTTATACCTCACTTCTCGCGTAGATTTAAATGGCTGGATTCCATCACGGCAACCCATACTTTCCAAATGAAGGCAATGCCGGGTGGATCGAAGAAGAGCCCGAAGATGAGCATCCAATCCCTTTGGATGATCACCTCGCAGAAGGCTTTTCTGATGGACCTGACTCCGAGCCTGAAGTCAACAACCTACTGCTAGTAGGTCAAGCCCCGAACAACAACCCCCAACCAGCTTTTCCAGGTCCTACTCCCTTGTGGGCACCCAACTTGAATCGCTAGAGTGATGAATAGGGTCAACCCTTACCATACTTTGGGGACCGAAGCTTTTACAATGTCAGTGAAGGTGGGTCTGCTGACCGAGCTCTGCCCGTCATTATCCGCAGAGTAGCTTGTAATGTTGAGCAAGGTCGAGCAGCCATCGACCGTGTCATGGAGATTGATGCCAACTCTGGTGTCAACACAGTCCGCATCCGTCGTCTAGAAGAAGACATGGAATGGACCTGGAGAACCAATGAAACCCTGCAGCAACAGCTGGTTGCCTCCCGAGCTGAAGTCTTGGAACTTCGAGCCCGTCAGAGGGCTCAGGAGCGACACCTTCAAGAGGTGTTTCGTCAAGTGTCAGACCTCAGGGCTCGCCCGAGGAATTACCATCGCCGTTAGATGATGTCTAGTACATCTCTGTCTTTTGGTTAAGGAATAGCCTTTAACATCTGTGCTCTAAGTAGCACTTGTCTGTAAAATATTCCTAACTTTCAGTACTCTATTTAGGAATCTAAGAACTGTCAAACTTTTCTGTATGGTATGATGTAAGACCTACTGTTAGGTTGATTCGCAGAATAGCTTGTAATGTTGACATCTATCTAATCTGTGGGAAAAATCTGTACATTTGTGTTTCCTACTAATATTCCTTGTTGTGATCTCAAACACTCATTAAACTGTTGGACTACAGTTAGTTAGTCCATGTGTCACTCTCACGTTTCTTACAAATTGATTCTTACCGTTTTTTCTTATCTTTATAAACTTATAGCTGAAAGATGCCTCCTCGCAAATCTCCCAGGAATAACCCTGCACCTCCACCGCCTCCTCCGCCTCCGGTCATCAATATTGCAGCCCTGGATGCTGTCGTAGCTGTAGCAGTGGCAACTGCCATGGCTCAGTATCACTCATCTGATGCCAGCAGAGGTGGAACCCCTGTGGAATCAATTCTGGTTGAAACCCCTGTGCGCTCGAGAGAGTGCTCCTACAAGGATTTCACCAACTATAAGTCAATGCCCTTCCATGGCACCAGAGTAGTCATTGCCCTCTTGCAATGGTTCGAGAAGACTGAATCAGTCTTTGCAATCTGTTCATGCCCTACTGCGAGCAAAGTCAAGTATGCCGCATGCACCTTTGAGGGAAAAGGCCCTGATGTGGTGGAACGGCCACGTTAAAGCTGTAACCCTCGTCGTAGCCAACGACATGGGCTGGGAAATGATGAAAGACCTCATGATTGAGAAATACTGCCCGAGGGGCGAAGTCCAGAAATTGGAGCAGGAACTTTGGAACCTGACTATGAAGGGCACCAACGTGGTCGCTTATACTGCCCGATTCAGCAAACTGATGGCCCTCTACCCCAATATGGTTCCCACTGAAGGGAAAAAGATCAAAAGGTACATATGGGGGCTAGTGCCTCCGTATCAAGGGAATGTCCTAGCATCAAACCCCGCTACCTTCGACAGTGCCAAGCGACTGGCACACCGACTCATTGACCATGGGGTCAAAACCCCTGCAACAACAACCACCCTAACCATCCCGGAACCCTCCAAACCCGCTGACACTAAGCGGAAATTTTGGGAAGAGAAGAAGAGACAGCGAGCTGCTAAAAAGCAGCAAATTGTGGCTGTGCATGCCGCGATAACCCCTGCTGCTGCTACTGCTCCGGGGAAGCAGTATGTTGGAAGTTTGCCTAAGTGCAACAAATGCAACTTCCACCACAACGGCCCCTGCCGTGAAATGCAGTGCTCTAACTGCAATAGGAAAGGACACACCGTCTATTTCTGTAAGTTCCCAGCACAACCGATCACCTATGTCCCCGGCTCTGGCACGATCCCGAATTGCTATGGATGTGGCGAAGCAGGCCACTTTAAGAGGGACTGCCCCAAAGCGAAGAATGCTGGAGGAGCAGGGAGGGTACTAACTATAGGCCATGGGGAAGTAGTTGTTGACCCGACAGTGGTGACTGGTACGTTCCTCCTCGATAACTCCTATGCATGCATTATGTTCGATAGTGGAGTGGAGCGAAGCTTCGTAAACCATAAATTTTCTCGCATGCTTAAACAACAACCACACACACTTAAGGAACAATTCACAGTAGAAATGGCTAATAGGAAAACTAAAAGTACGAATAGCATATACTTAGGTTGTACCCTAACTCTAGATAACCATTTATTCCCAATCGACCTCATGCCGGTCTCAATAAAAAGCTTTGACGTTATCATTGGCATGGATTGGTTAAGTCTTCATCGCGCCGACATCAAGTGCTACGAGAAAGCAGTCCATCTAAAACTCCCGTCTAACAAAACTCTTATCGTCTACGGTGACAAACCTGGTGCGAGTCTTCGTATAGTATCAAGTATTTTAGCATAGAAGTATCTGCGTAAAGAATACCATGCATTCCTTGGTCACGTCGTCGACACGAGCCTCGAAACGAAAGAACTAAAGAACATCCCAGTAGTGAGCGACTTCCCCGACATTTTCCCAGAAGAGCTACCTGGATTACCTCCGCAACGACAGGTCGAGTTCAGAATCGACTTAGTCCCAAGAGCTACCCCAGTAGCCAAGTCGCCCTACCGCTTAGCACCAGCTGAGATGCAGGAACTCTCTGGTTAACTTAACGAACTGCTCAGCAAGGGCTTTATAAGACCCAATTTCTCACCTTGGGGAGCACCGGTTTTGTTCGTTAAGAAGAAAGACAGATCATTCTGTATGTGTATTGACTACAGAGAACTCAACAAACTGACGGTCAAAAATTGTGACCCTCTGCCTCGCATAGACGATCTATTTCACCAACTGCAAGGGGAGAACTATTTTTCCAAAATTGATCTGAGATCCGGATATCACCAGTTACGAGTACTAAAGGAGGATGTGCCAAAGACAGCCTTCCGAACTCGTTACGGACACTACGAGTTCGTGGTGATGCCATTCGGATTGACCAATGCGCCCCCAGTTTTCATGGATCTGATGAATAGAGTATGCCGACCTTACTTGGATCAGTTCGTCATCGTTTTCATTGACGACATCCTGATCTACTCCCGAAGTAAGGAAGAGCAGGGCGATCACCTGCGACAAGTTCTAGGAACATTACGTAAGGAAAAACTCTATGTGAAGTTCTCGAAATGTGAATTTTGGATCCGAAGAGTCGAATTCTTAGGACATGTGGTAAGAGAAGAGGGAATCCATGTGGACCCATCCAAAATTAAAGCCATTGAGAACTGGTCAGCACCGAAGACGCCTACTGAAATTCGTCAATTTCTAGGCCTCGCTGGCTACTACCGCAGGTTCATACAGAACTTTTCCCGAATAGCGAAACCTCTGAAAACCCTGACCCAGAAAGGCGTGGCCTTTGACTGGGAAGAGAGACAGGAGAGAGCGTTCCAAACACTCAAGCGAGTCTTATGCACCGCACCAATACTATCCCTTCCCGAAGGAATAGAAGACTTCATAGTCTATTGCGATGCATCTAATCAAGGGCTCGGGTGTGTTCTAATGCAGCGAGGTAAGGTCATCGCCTATGCCTCGAGACAGTTGAAGACACACGAAGTTAACTACATGACCCACGATCTTGAACTGGGAGCAGTGGTGTTTGCTCTGAAGATTTGGAGACATTACTTGTACGGAACGAAAAGCACTATTTTTACCGACCACAAGAGTTTAGAACACATTTTTTATCAGAAGGAGCTCAACATCAGAAAACGACGGTGGGTCGAGCTACTCAGTGACTACGAATGCGATATTCGTTATCATCCGGGTAAAGCCAACGTAGTAGCAGACGCCCTAAGTCGGAAGGAATATTCTGGTCGCAAAGTCAAGTCATTGTCAATAACCATCGATTCACACTTGTCTAAGCAAATTCAGGCGGCCCAACTTGAAGCCATGAAACCTGAAAATGTGACGAGTGAATCCTTTAGAGGAACGGACAAAAATTTAGAAGCCAATGGTGACGGAGCCTTATATTTCATGCACCGGATCTGGACACCGAAACAAGGTGGTTTCCGAGACTTAGTCATGACCGAGGCACACAACACTCGGTATTCCGTCCACCCAGGTTCAGATAAGATGTATCTGGATCTTAAAAAGCTATACTGGTCGCCAAATATGAAAGCAGAGATTGCTACCTTCGTAAGTAAATGCCTTACTTGTGCAAAGGTTAAGGTCAAGTACCAGAAGCACTCTGGTTTACTGCAACAACCAGAGATTCCAGAATGGAAGTGGGAGCGGATCACTATGGATTTCATAACCAAGTTGCCCAAGACAGCGGTGGACTTGATACCATACGGGTCATCGTCGATAGATTGACCAAGTATGCACACTTCCTGCCTATCAAAGAAACTGACAAGATGGAGAAACTTACGAGAACATACCTTAGGGAAATCGTACGACTACATGGTGTACCTATGTCCAATATGTCTGATAGAGATAGTAGGTTCACCTCAAGATTCTGGCAATCACTAGAACATTCCCTAGGAAGAAGGCTGGACATGAGCACAGCCTACCATCCACAGACCGACGGACAGAGTCAGAGGACCATCCAAACACTTGAAGATATGTTGAGAGCCTGTGTGATTGACTTTGGAAAGGCATGGGATACTCATTTACCCCTTGGCGAGTTTTCCTATAATAACAGTTATCACACGAGCATCATGGCTGCTCCATTTGAAGCCCTCTACGGCCGAAAGTGCAGATCTCCTCTGTGCTGGGCTGAGGTGGGTGATACCTAAATAGCCAGGGGGCAAGCTTCTGACAGTACTTTCACCGGTCTGGAGATCATTCGGGAAACGACAGAGAAAATCGTTCAGATCCGTGAACGATTAAAAGCCTCCAGAGACCGACAGAAGAGCAACGCTGACAAGCGAAGAAAACCTTTGGAATTTCAGGTGGGAGACCGACTCCTTCTCAAAGTCTCACCCTGGAAGGGCTTGATACGCTTCGGAAAGCGTGGGAAGCTTAATCCGAGGTACATAGGGCCTTTCAAGATTATTGTAAGAGTCGGCCCCGTAGCTTACAAACTCGACCTACCCGACGCACTTCGTAACGTACATTCTACATTCCATGTATCTAACTTGAAAAAGTGTCTGTCCGACGAGACTCTTGTAATCCTACTCGACGAGATCGAGATCAACAAGAGCCTCAACTTTGTGGAAGAACCAGTAGAGATCATGGACCGTGACGTCAAGCAGACGAAGCAAAGCCGTATCCCTATCGTGAAGGTTCGCTGGAATGCCAAGCGAGGACCGGAATTCACTTGGGAACGCGAGGATCAGATGAAACTGAAATACCCTCATCTTTTTGCTTAATTGTTTGTAACTTCTTGTTTGCTTAAATTCTAATTTCGGGACGAAATTCCTTCTAACGGGGGGATGATATGACAACTTGAAATTTCCATTTTGTACGAACATTAGCTATTCAATAAAAGCTAGTCCAGTTTCAATGAATTTCAGACTTTTCCAAATAAGTTTGTGTACATTAGGGTTTACGTTTAAGGAGATATCAGGAGAGTGGATGCCCATGGGTTTGTGAAACTTGAGCACTTCAAAACTTCATAATGTTAGAGTCCAATTCAGGAATAAAAATATTTTCTACCAAAATATTTCAGGACTATAAATAGATTTCTGAACTAAATTCATTCATTATTCACATTTCCAACTAGAGAAAAGCCATTTTCTCTCTCACGGATCTTTGGGTTTTCATCCCAAATCTTGAGTACACTTCTCTAGTTGTTTTATAATGCTTGTTATATGCATAATCAGATAGATTACTTGTCAAATATATATGATTCGGGAGTTTACCGCCCAAGAACGTTCTTGGGGAGTAAACTCCAAAATGAAGCTTAAAGGCCATCTAGTCCCATTTCCATGTTAGGTAACTAGTTTAGGATAATATGTATGATCATTTGAGACTAGAAAACAATCAAGAACACATAGCTTTAGGTGTTTACGGCCCAAGAGTTTCTTGGACCGTGAACACCAAATTCAAGGCTTTAGACTTTAACCCTCAAGTACTTCTTGCTAATATGGGAACACTAACACATCAAAAACACCCCTTACACCCCTTAAATTGAGTTTACGGCCAAGAGAATATTCATAGGCCGTAAACACCAAATAAGGGCACCAAAGTGTGCCTAGGGTCCTCCATAGCCTTAAACAAATGCCTAGAAAGTATTCTACTTGTGTTTGGGACTTGAAAGAATTAAAACACCCATCCCATTAGAGTTTACGACTGTAAACTCTAAGGGATATGGTCTTTTGGCCGTAAACTCCTTGTGTGGGGTTTATTGGGTAGTAAACTCTTATATAACGCCTTTTGATACATTAAACCCCTTTAGCCTTGTCCCATAACAACCTAAAACCAACCCTTACGACCTATAACACTTATACCAAGTGTTTACATGTTCCTGAGTGTCCCAACTTATTTCATTAAGTTATTATTTGGCTAATTAGTTATATATATGCTCATTATATGATAACTAGGCTCGTGCGTGTGAACAAGTCTCCGTTTGCCACCTATCACGGTATCCGACACTTCAATCCAATCCACTCACCGCAAGTGAGTTCATACCCCTTTAATTAACCTTTGATACTTTTAAATGTTTTAAATACTTTATGGGGGGGATACAAGTTAAATGCTTATAGTTATTGCATCAATCACATGTGATTACATCAATCACATGTGATTAATAACTAGAAAACCAATGATTTTATCACTGTTCAAACTGTTTATCAAATTGTTTTACTTCAAAATGTTTTACAAACTCTTTTACTTATCAAATGCTTTTATTAAACTTTGTTTTACTTCTTATAAATTGCATGCCCATATATGTATAGATATATAAGCAATGTTTAAAGGGCTTAGGAAGGCTATCCGCCCTATTTCCTTTTTCTTGATTTGGATGTGGTCTGGTGGGATTTCGGGTAGCCCTTTGAAGGTCATTTCAATATTAATTATATACCAAATGTACATATATAGACATAAAGGTACTCCTTTATTCATACTTATCAGTAGATCATCAGTAAGTTACCATCGGGGTAACACAGGATCATACTACTACAATTTCTAGATCAATGAGTCAGTTCATTTAAGAGTCTACACATTACATTACTATGAGAACATATACAACTATACTAGAAAGAGAACATATACAACTATACTAGGAAGATAACATATACAAATATACTAGAACGAGTAACATTACATTACATATACAAGAATACGTTAACAATTGTGATCCACTGTATCGGAGCATGCCTTAAATGTCATGGCCCGAGTTGTAGCCAAAATTCTTTTGGAGGGAGAGCGTGAGTTTGCGTATAGATCTATACTGGATTGACTATCCTACACCTTGCTACTAGCTACAGCCGGACCTGCAGGTCTGCGGGTGCCAAACGTCATTCCGTTATTACGACCATTCGTATGTCGTTGTTACCAGTCGATAGTATGGTGCAATTAGTCACATGATACCTTAATATAAATCCGGTTTAAGGTAGTTACTACAACAGTAGTTCCTATAATACAACACTATAGTACTACAATAATTTACCCATTACATACATTTAGAGATTATTTCACTTAAACATTAATGCACAAACTATATTTTGTTAAATGATAGTTACACTTGGGAAATTACACACTTTTACAACAAACGTGCATACAAAATAGTTAAGCCTTGGTAGAAGGCTACTTTAATAGAAAATATAGGTTTTTCTGAGAGATTCAAACTTGTACAAACACTTACAAACATTTACTTACATTTTACAAACTTACACTTGAGACATGTTCAAACGTTTTTGGATAACAAACACCGACACTAAAATACTTATGAACTCACCAGCTTAATGCTGATAAACTCTTTCAAAATAACTTGTATTCTCATGTCATCAGTAGACAGGTACCGATGCCAGCTTTTGAGAAGATGGAGCGCATCCAAGACTCATCTTATTATTTTGATTTGCATTATATTTTTGGTGTCTAAAACTGTACAGAACTCGCTTGTATTAAAATTATATATTTAATGCAATGGATGATGTTGTTTGCTTATTTACATTTACTGTGTTGTGATACTTTACATGACATCCTCCGCCTCAGAACGTTTCCTCCGTTCTTGGTTTTGGGGTGTGACGGTGCGGCCATGTGTGCGGCCAGGTGTGCTGCCAGAAGTGTGTGCTGCCAGAAAACATGATGTTCTTGGTGTTCTTGGTAAAAGATGTTACCTTTCCAGATGATACTTGAGAGGATTTTCGAGTCCTAGCTTTGCGAGAGTGTAATAAATGATCAAAATGAACAAGGATAGTACTTATAGGAGGGTGTGTGCAGTTGGAGGTGTGTGTGGTTGGCCTGTGTGCGGCTGGCTGGCCGCACACCCCAGGTTTGGTGTGTTTGGCCCGTTTTTCTAATGCTACACCCAATCTAATCCATCCTCCGACACGTAACTAAAATATACTAAGCTTTAAGCACTCTTCTAGACCCAAAACTTCATTATAAAATAGCAAAATGAAGATAACTTTAATTACAATGATGAATGTAAGTTAGAAAGTTCGGGTTGTCACATCATCCCCCTGTTAGAGGGAATTTCGTCCCGAAATTATAATTTAGGTAAGAAAGTAGGTACAAATGATCGAGTCATGAGGTGGGGAACTTCCTAATCGATTTGTTCTTGCGCTCCTAAGTGAAATCAGGTCCTCGGTTGGTATCCCGACGAACCTTCAGTAACGGGCGGCGACGTTGCTTAGTCCGCTTGACCTCTCGGTCGAGGGTCACTACGGTTCTAATACGAAGGCACGGATCTCGACGAGTGGACTTACAAGAGTCCTAAAGGAAAGGTACGCTTTCAAGATCGAGACGCGAAGGGTAAAATGTACGTTACCGAGTTCGCGGAGTAGGTCTAGTCTGCGAGGTACAGGACCGATTCTGGTAAGAATCTCAGAGGTCCTGACTAACTTGGATTTAGCTTTCCACGTGAAGCGAAGCGCATTAGGCCATTCCTAACAGTGAGTTTTCCTAAAGAACTTGGTCTCTCACTTGGAATCTCCAAGGTTTCTTTTTCTCGTTTCACTTCCCAGTCAAGGGCCACCCCTGTTGGGTCAAAGTCGTACGGGTTTCTGCGATTTACGAAGAGTTATGGATGAACTATGACAGTAGGCCTATAAGACCTCGAATTTGGCGAATGTCTGTCGGCGTCTCTGGTGTCGACAAATTTTCAAAGGTTTTGACATATTGTAAGAGTACTCAAAATTTCCCACATCATTAATAGTGTGTCCTAGAAATTTGACTCTTCAATTTTAAAACTCGTGCTTAGAGAACTTCGTGAAAGTTCCTCCGAAAGTAATTTTTCCATGGGTTCCTTTTTACTACGAGGGTAGATAAGTAAGTCGTTACATGGAGAATGACGAACTGATCCAAGTAAGAAAGACATACCCTACTCATTTAGCTCATGAAAACTATGGGCGTATTGGTCCTATCTGAAGGGTATCACTACAGACTCGAAGTGTCCACATCGAGTTCGGAAGGTAGTCTTCCGGACATCCTTCCCTCACACTCAAATTGGTGATATTCGGATCTCAGGTCAATTTCTGAAAGTAATTCTTTCCTTACGTTTGCTCCACCAATTCATCTATGCGGGGCAGAGACAACGATTTCTAATGGAAAAATCTGGACAGTGTCCTCGATAGCCGAGGAACATACGATGCAATCCGTCAGTCGCTGGAAGAATAAGACCGGAGTTCTCCAGGGTGAGAAGCCTAGTCTTCTAATTCTATTTCTGTGTAGTTCGCTAAGTTGTCCGGGCTGTTCTTGTATCTCCGTAGGTGTTTAGAATGAAGGGCGATCTGTTCACAGAAGTTGTACTGGATTCTAAGTTTGTTCACATGACGATGCGGTTACTCGTAAGCTTGGGCAATTCTCCATCCTGAAGTTCATATTAGAATTCATACATGGTTTCAAAATCACAATCTTGTGTATACGAGTCGTATATAATTAAGATTGAAAAGGTAGTCGAATAACTGATTCTTCTTTAAGCTCACATCCCATCGAGGAAAAGGAAGTTAAAGTGGAATCATCAATTCTAAACCTGTAGAACCTTCATTATATATCACTCTTATGTATACATTCCTCAGTGATAGCTCGAACGCATGAATCCCTGGATTAAACTTGACATACTGCACGAGTGGTACTTCGGGGATTTCTTCAGAAAGAAAGGAACTATGAGGTACTCCTCGCATGAGTACTTCGGTGTTCTGAAATGACGGTTTTGCTAAAAAGACGTGTACTGATAAAGAGATGTACGTATGAAGTTGTTTTTGTGAGGATCAAATTAAATCGAGTCATATGATAATGTCGGAATCATACGGAAACTTAAAGACATTAGATTTGAACATAAGGCGTTACAGACAAACACAACCGTGCAACCATAACCAGAGTTACAGTACTTTTAGACTTACTACAAGACCATTGCTGCGAATAAGGTATACTACAAAAGACAAGTATACACAGCACGAGCATCCTTATACCAACTGGATCTCGCAAAAGGTAAGACTCTAGTTGCGCTAGTTTTGGATGGTTCATAATTCTGTTACAACGAAACGCCTAAATTACATTATCGCGGTTCCGGAGCAGGTTCTCCTGTAGATGTGATCCTGAGAATCTTTCCATCTGCGCCAGAGTTATTTGCAATAGAGCAATCCTTCTTGAAGTGCCCTATCTCACCGCATTGGTGGCATGACTGGCTAGTACTACTTTGGTGGCGGGGGTGCGTTGTTTAGCCAATGTTATGTGGACACGAGTGCCTTCCTCATTACTCCACCTTGGAAATTGCTTCCTAAAGCGTTCTGCAGGAGTTTCCACTTGTGGCTGTGGCATGGCAAGTCTTTGGGCTCTCTTGCGCTCCTTTAGGGCTTGAGGATATCGTCTCTTCCTTTCGGTATTACGGCTTCACAATTCTATGACTGTTGCCATTTGTTGGTGTCCTGGTTTGGTACTAGCATCAGAACTCTCGACTCCTTTGCCAGTCTCGTTTGCGTTGACAGTGTTGTGGTTTGCAAGGACAGCTGTCACGACAGCCATCACGGCAGTTGTAGCTGCGGTTTGAAAAGTAGTGGTGTGCATAGGAAAAAGCAGAGGTTTCGTTGTTTGGTTGGCTGCTTCCGGATGAAGACATGATTCTGTACTATGAAAGATAAGGATCTTGTGAGCGATTATGGTTGACCCTAGAGGTACTTCGATTATTTCAAGTAAAGAGTAAGACTATGTTCTCGAAAGTTTGAGCTACATCCCTATGATGCAGTCCTAGTACTGAGTGGAGGTGTGTTCATGAAGGGTTGACCTACATCCCTATGATGCAGTCCTAGTAATGGAATGGAAGTAAGTTCGTAGAATGGTCTCAAGACGTTTGTCATTCAAGCCGAGGTATCGTTGGTTGGTGAATGACATGATCCAACCATTAAAAGAGACTTGGGGATGTCTCCGGACCTAAATTACTATAGTCCAATGACTTGACTAAAGCATGAATTCAGATAGACTCTAATGAAAGTATGATAAGAGTTCTTGAATAAAGAATGACACAGAAGTTAGCCGACTATCAAAATCTTTGATATTCATGATGTAGAAGTTAGGGAAAATGACCTTGTAACGGTCTTACATCATATCCAGAGAAGATAGTTCTTGACAGCATAACGACCTAACCAAAAGTACTTACAGTACAAGTTAATTTCATAGGAAATGCTACATCAGGCATAGACAGAAAAACGATTCCTTTTAATATGGAAAATAAAGTAAAGTGTCTACTACTGGCGACGGTCATCCCTCTAGTGAACTCTCAGTTCAGCCAGTTGACGTTCCACATCAAGTAGGTGTCTTTCGTACACCCTCTGGCGTACGCGGAGCTCTATGACTTCAGCTTGTGATTCAGCCAGTGCTCGAAGCAGGGTTTCATGGTTTCTATCAGATCTCTCACGAGCATCTTCTGGACGAATGGTGCGGAGGGTATGCATTCTCGCATCGGCGACAACTTCCGTGATCTGATGTAGCGCTGTCCTGCCTTGAATCTCATTTCGGGCCACTCTACGGACCAAGATTAGCAAGATTATGTCTGTTAAGCCACCATTGCTTAGGTCATAAAAGTTTCGGTCACCATTAAATGGCATGGGCTGATCTTGTCCTTGGCTCCATGTTTCCAAGCATTCCACCCACTTAGGCGTCGGGCCATGAAAAGTCGAACGAGGGTTAGGAATTGGAAAGGGCGCTGCTTGGGGTAGGTTCTCAACCTCTGGTTCGGAATTAGCACCGTCCGAAAAGTCTTCATCATGGTGATCATTCAAAGGGATAGGATGATCATTCTCTGGTTCTTCTCTAAACCAACCAGCTATGACTTCGTTCGGAAGATACTGGTTGCCGTGGGGATGGAGTCCAGCAATGTTATCTATGCGAGAATTGGGGTAAGAAAATAATTATTAGATGAACTATCTAGATAACTATTTAGAAAATATTCATCAGTTACATCGCTATCTGTGAAGTGCATACCAGTTATATGTAATCGAAACAAGATAGGCCTTCGAATAAGTGACCTTAACTCCATATTCACACATAATAGGGGTGAAGTAAAATTTTCACAGATTCTAAGTCTATAACATCCTAATTACATATAGCCTTAGTGTATCCACTTAGCAACTATCAACATAGTAATGAAGATTCCGTTTTAGTTCTCAAGTATAAAGTACGTATGGTAACACCAAATACTCCTATAGTATTTTTAAGTTTAACGTTATGTTCTATTGTTCTCATTATGGTAGAGTTGGTAACATTTTAGACTTGTTGCAACTACACCATTAAACTTAGCCACATGCTAGTCAACCCTCGGATAATATAGGTGATCACGCTATATCTTCCCAGTTTTG
The DNA here is from genome assembly GCF_051521515.1 of Lactuca serriola. Classification (NCBI taxonomy): domain Eukaryota; kingdom Viridiplantae; phylum Streptophyta; class Magnoliopsida; order Asterales; family Asteraceae; genus Lactuca; species Lactuca serriola. Next base: position 27,937,077 of record NC_136412.1, on the reverse strand, counting down.
ACCATATGTCTCTAAGCCCACTTGTGTTGCCCAACAACCGTAATTCTTTTGTATTGTCCTAGTGACACTGATTTTAGAATGAATGCAGACACATATACTTAATTAAATATTTTATTATTTAAAGTATTAACTCTTGGTTAGAGTATTTTTAATCCCTTATGTATTTATAGTTAGTATATTCTTTATGGGTTGATATACTTAATTCACTATAAACAATGCTCTGATACCAATCTGTCACACCCCAAAACCATTGAACGGCGGAAACGTTCTGGGGCGGAGGACGTCATGTACAGTATCACAACAATGAAAAGTAGTAAACAAGCAACAACATCATCCATTGCATTAATAATATAATTTTAATACAAGTGTGTTCTGATATGTCTAATAGACAAAAATGTATAAATCAAAATGAAAGATGAGTCTTGATCGAGCTCCATCTTCTCTATACCTTGCATTTGTACCTGTCTACTGTTGACCTGAGGATACAAGTTATTTTGAAAGATAGTATCAGCTTTAAAGCTGGTGAGATCATAAGCACTTTAGTGTCTTAATTTGTATGTAAGTACTCATATGTATTTGAAATGTAAGTATTTGTACGAATGAACTGTAAGTATTTGTATGTAAATGAACTGTAAGTATTTGTATGTAAATGAACATCCTAGAAAACCCTATGTTTCCTACTAACTGTATCCTTCTACCAAGGCATCTAGTATCCATGTGTGTGTCTCTTGTAAGAGTGTGTATTTTCCCAAATCTGACTATCATTAACCAAAAATATAGTTTCTACATTACCGTGCATCATTTGAATGTTCTCGAAGTGAATGTAATTGGAAAATGAAATAGTACTATGGTGTAGTATCAAATAACTGCAACCGTACTAACTACACTAAGTCTATTGAAATCTTGAAAGTACTGTAGTATTTGTAATAAGTGACTACCGCTGTACTAACTACCTTAAAACAAAAAGGTATTCAATATAGCATGTGATCGACCTGTATCCTGCTACTGACTCTAGTAAAACGACGATGTAAGACGCCGTAAGAAATGACATTTGGCACCCGTAGACTTGCAAGTCCCACTGTAGCGAGCAGCAAGGTGTAGGATAGTCAACCCAGTATAGATCTATATGTAAACTCATACGCTCCCCAATTAAGGAGATTCGGGATACAAGAGCGGTCATGGCAGGAAGTGCCATGACCCGCCCAATGGTTCATATAACTGCATAAATGTATATGTAATGAATGTGCTAACTGAAAGTTTAATCTTTCTCTGTCTAGGCTATATGAACTAAAATGTTCTGCATGTGCTAGCTGTAATGTATGTTCTCTCTATCTAGCATGTATAGTAATGTACTGTGTATACTAGTTGTAATGTATGTTCTCTCTATCTAGAAAGTATTGACTCATGAATGAACTGACTCCTTGTATGATATCGTGTTCTAGTAATAGTTCTAGTATCTTCCTAAAATACCGATATGGTAGCTTACTAGTAATGTAACTGCCACATATGAACATGGAAGTATACCCTTGCTATCCAATGGTAGTGAATGAACTGGGAGAACCTTTATGACTATATCTGTACATATGATATATAACTAATATTTAAACAACCTTCGGACGGGTACCCGATATCCCACCAGACCACATCCAAATCGAGGAAAACGAAACAGGGTGGATAGCCTTCCTAAGTCCTTTCAACATTTCTTATATAAATGTACATATATAGGCATGAAATTTATAATATAAAAGCATAAAATAAGTCTTGTAAAACCTTTGAACATAATTATTATCTAAGAAAAGATCGACTTGATGTCAATCTATAAAATGGTTTGAAGGCAAGAGTTTGATAAAATAGTTTAAGTATAAGGAAACATTTGTTTGAAACACAATTGTAAATGATTTTGAATGGAAACATACAGAGTAAAATGTACAGTTTAATAAGGAGTTTTAAATGAAGGAAACTGTTTGGTAAAATGGCTAATGAGTAGCCAATCATTTGAATGCTGCTTATTAATCACATGTGATTGATATAATAATTAGCATAATTCTACTTGTATCGCCCCATAAAACATTTAAAAACAGTTAAAACATTTTTTAAAGGGGTATGAACTCACCTGTAGTGAGTGGTTCTGATGAAAATGTGGGATCAGTTGCTAAGTATCAAGTGGTGACTTGAGTACACACGCGACTCCTATTTAGCATATATTGGCACATATATGAATATAATTAGTGTTATGAACAACTAATTAATGAATTGGGACCACCTTAGAGACTAGTGAACACTTATATTGAAGTGTTACAACCATAAATGATTGTACGAAGTGTTAAAAGGCTATACAAGGGAGTGTATGACCAAAATACACACTATATGTGTGTGTGCGGCCAGGAGTGCGGCCAGCACAAGTGTGCGGCTATGTGTGCGGCCAGGTGTGCTGCCAGAAGTGTGTGTTGCCAGAAAACATGATGTTCTTGGTTTTCTTGGTGTTCTTGGTGAAAGATGTTACCTTTTCGGATGATACTTGAGAGGATTTTCGAGTCCTAGCTTTGCAAGAGTGTAAGAAATGATCAAAATGACCAAGGATAGTACTTATAGGAGGGTGTGTGTGCTTGGAGGTGTGTGTGGTTGGCCTGTGTGCGGCTGGCTGGCCGCACACTCGCACACACCAGGTTTGGTGTGCTTGGCCCGTTTTTCTAATGCTACACCCAATCTAATCCATCCTCCGACACATAACTCAAATATACTAAGCTTTAAGCACTCTTTTAGACCCAAAACTTCATTATAAAATAGCAAAACGAAGCTAACTTTAATTACAATGATGAATGTAAGTTAGAAATTTTGGGTTGTCACACTTGTTTACTACTTTGCACTGTTATGATACATCACATGACTTCCTGCACCCCTGAACGTTTCTGCCGTTCATGGTTTTGGGGTGTGGCAGATTGGTATCAGAGCATTGTTTATAGTGAATATAGTATATCAACCCATAAAAGATATACTAACTATAAATACATTGGGATTAAAACACTCTGATTAAGAGTCTATACTTTTAAAAGTATTACGATTGTTGAATATCACAAGTGAGCTTGGGGATATATGGTTAGTCTTGGGAATGGCATGCCCTGATCAACTATGCTGGTCCGAGGAGTGATTAGCATATGCCCAAGAATGGTTGTGATGTGGCAACAAGTCTAAAAACTTACCAACACAACCACAAAGAAATACCATAGGGGTATTTGGTCTTACTGTAATTACTTATCTGAGAACTATATAGATTTTTATTATTATGCCGATAGTTGTTTAGTGGATACTGTCACACCCCAAAACCAAGAACGGCGGAAACGTTCTGGGACGGAGGACGTCATATACATTATCACAACAATGAAAAGTAGTAAACAAGCAACAACATCATCCATTGCATTAATAATATAATTTTAATACAAGTGTTCGGTCAAATTATAATAGACACTAAAGTATAAACAAAATGAAAGATAAGTCTTAAACGAGCTCCATCTTCTCTAAACCTTGCATCAGTACCTGTCTATTGTTGACCTGAGGATACAAGTATTTTGTAAGCGAGTATCAGCTTTAAAGCTGGTGAGATCATAAGTATTTTAGTGTCTTAATTTGTATATAAGTATTTGTATGTATACGAATTGTAAGTATTGGAAATGTATATGAACTGTAAGTATAAAAATGTTTTGTAAAACAACTGTATACGTTTGAAAAACCCTAGAAATCCCTATGATTCCTACTATTATATAAGGGTGTTTTCTACCAAGACCTAACTGTTCTAAATGTAGTCTTCTACCAAGACTTAACTGTTCTAAATGTAGCCTTCTACCAAGACCTAACTGCTCTGAATGTAGCCTTCTACCAAGACCCGACTGTTCTGAATGTAGCCTTCTACGAAGACCTGACTGTTCTGAATGTAGCCTTCTACTAAGACCCGACTGTTCTGAATGTAGTCTTCTACCAAGACTTAACTGTTCTAAATGTTCGTTTCTTGTAAAAGTGTGTAATTTTCCGAAGTGTAACTATCATTAACAAAATATAGTTTGTACACTAAATGTTTAAGTGAAAAGATCACTAAATATATGTAAAGGGTAAATTAATGTAGTACTATAGTATAGTGCTATAGGAACTATTGCTGTACTAACTACCTTAAACCGGATTTATATTAAGGCATCATGTGATTAATTGTACCATACTATCGACTAGGTAACAATGACAAATGTAGGTCGTAAAAAGGTATAACGTTTGGCACTCGCAGACCTGCAGGTCCGGCTGTAGCTAGCAACCAGGTGTGGGATAGTCAATCCAGTATAGATCTATACACAAACTCATGCTCTCCCTCCAAGAGACTCTGGCTACAACTCAGGCGATGACATTGAAGGCATGCTCCGATACAGTGGATCACAATTTTTTCAACATATTCATGTATATGTAATGTATTGTTTATCGTTCTACGTGTGCTTGTTGTAATGTGTGTGTTCTCTCTCTATCTAGCAGGTATAGTAATGTACTGTGAGTACTAGTTGTAATGTATGTTCTCTCTATCTAGCAAGTATTGACTCATGAATGAACTAAATCATTGTATGATATCGCGTTCTAGTAATAATTCTAGTATCTTCCTAAACTACCCATATGGTAGCTTACCAGTAATTTAACTGATACGTATGATCATGGATGTATACCATTGCTACCCAAGAGCATTGGATGAACTAGAAGGACCTTTATGACTATATATGTACATATGATATATAACTAATATTTAAACAACCTTCGGACGGATACCCGATGTCCCACCAGACCACATCTCAAGCGCGAAAAGGAAATAGGGTGGATAGCCTTCCTACGTCTTTTCAACATTTCTTATATAACTATACATATATAGGCATGCAATTGATAATATAAAAGCATAAAATAATATTTCTTATCTAAGAAAAGAACGACTTGATGTCAATCTAAAAAACAGTTTGAAAGACTGAGTTTGATAAAACAGTTTAAGTATAAGGAAACATTTGTTTGAAACACAATTGTAAATGAGTTTGAATGGAACATACAGAGTAAAATGTACAGTTTAATAAGGAGTTTTAAAGATAATAAGTGTTTACGATAAACATTTGAAGGAAACTATTTGGTAAAACGGCTAATGAGTAGCCAATCATTTGAATGCTGCTTATTAATCATGTGTGATTGATATAATAACTAGCATGATTGTACTTGTATCCCCCCCCGCCCATAAAACATTAAAAAACAGTTAAAACATTGATTTAGGGTATGAACTCACCTGTTGCGAGTGCATCGGACGGAAATCTCGGATAAGTGCTTGGTGTTAAGTGAAGACTTAGACACACACAAAGATCCTAATTACATAGGAGGACATATGTATAAAAATAATTAGTCTTCAAACAACTAATAAACAAGTCAAGACACTCTAGTGCATGACAAACACTTTGTATAAGTCTTATAAGTGTTCAGGAGTACATCTAAGTGTTGTAGGGAAAGGCTAGTATGATTGGGGTTCAAGGAACACTCTTAAAATGAGTTTACTACCTAAGGACCAACACCCCTTGATTTAACGGTCGTAAACTCTAGAGTTTACGGTCGTAAAATCCTAACCTTTTGACCATTTGTTGTTTTGAAGTCTTCTAAAAAATTCCAAGCATTCCTACTTCATGATTTAGCCTTAGGAAGTGTTGTGTGGCATCAAAACACTCCTAAATGGAGTTTCCGGTCTAAGGACCATTTATACGTGAGTTTACTACCTTAAAGTCATGAGTTTACTACCTTAAACTCATGATTTTACTACCTTAAACTCATGATTTTACTACCTTCAACTCACATGTTTGGTATTTTGGGGTTTTCAAGTCCTTAGCTCAATCATGGCACTAGTCTAGGTTAGATTCTAGGCATAAGGAACAACCATGAGACATTTATGGGACATTTACACAACTTTTAAGGTGTTTACGGTTTTGGGAGATCCCCAAACCATAAACACATATAAATGTAGGATTTTTGTGTTTTTTGTGTGATACACTCATCAAGGATGGATCTAGACAAGTCCCTAAGGCATTGTGAAGCATCTAGACACCCTAAAGCACTCTAAGGCACTATATTTGGTGTTTACGGTTTTGGGAGCCTCCCAAAACCGTGAACACCTTGTTCTTCATGTTCTTGGGACTTTTCCTTGGTATAAACATGTATAGCTAGCTTTAAATGACTCTAGGATAGAAGTACTTACATTGTGGAAGCTTGAAATGAACTTTAAGTCCAAGAACACTAGTGTGTGTTCTTGGTGTTTTGGAAAAACTAGAAAGAACACCTAAATGAATGGATTAAAGGATGTACAAACACTATATTAAGTATTAAACCAACTTGAAATTGTTAGAACACTTACTAGTTTGAAGATCTAGAACAAAATTTGGGATGATACTTGAGAGAGTTTGGAGTTTACTCTTTTAGTAAATGGGGTGTAAACACAAATGACTAGTTTTTGTGGAGTAAACTCCTGCTTAAGGCATGAGTTTACATTTTTGGATGATTTTTCGACCCTAACATAAAAGTTTGGTCACAAACTTCTAAGACACGAGGCGTTTGCGGTTTTTAAATTTCAAAACCCGAGACGACATTTTCTTTCACCCATTCATTTAAAAATAATATTAAAATAATCAAACAAACTTTAAATTTATTAAAAATAAGAAATAATGACATTAACTTATGATACGAAGTGGTTGACTTTTAGGGTTTGACTAAATGGAAATTTCGGGTTGTCACAGATACACTAAGGTTATATGTACTAGGATGTCATAGACTTAGAATTTGTGAATATTTGCCTTATGTCCTGTCCTCGTTGGGTTGGGGGCTAAGGGTTAGGGTCACTTATTCGAAGGTCAATCCTATCCTAACTACATATAACTGGTATGCACTAAACAAGTACTGAAACAAATGATAAATATCATCTTATAATTATCTTAGTTAGTTCGTCTATTTAGTTATTTCTTATATCCCTTTTCTCGCGTAGATTTTAATGGCTGGATTTAACCACGGCGACCCGTACTTCCCAAACCAAGGCAATGCTGGATGGCTAGAGGAAGAACCAGAAGACTATCACCCAATCCATTTGGATGATCACCATGCTGAAGCTTTTTCTAATAGTTCTGACTCGGAGCCTGAAGTCAACAACCTACCTCCAGCTGCTCAAAACCCAAACCTGAACCCCCGTCCCGCATTTCAAGGACCCACACCTATGTGGGCCATAAACTTGAATTCATGGAGTCGGGAATAGGGTCAACCTATCCCCTAGAACGGAGACAGAAGCTTCTACAACCTCACTAAAGGAGGTTCTACTGACAGGGTCCTACCCATCATGGTTCGAAGGATTTCTCGGAACACGATACTGGGTCAATCAACTATCAATCTAGTCATGGAGATTAACGCCAACTCTGGTGTTAACACAGTCCACATTCGCCAACTAGAGTCTGCTCATGAAAGGACTCTTGTCCGCAATGCAGCTCTACAGAGAGAACTTGCTGAAACCCAAGCTGAAGTCAGGGAACTTCGAGCTCAGCAAGTGAGAGCTGACAGGCGTATAAGGGACATAGAACGCCTACTGTCGGGATCAAGAACCCATGCTAGTAGTTCTCGTTGCCAATAGAATCTCATCGAATCATCTTTTGGATATAACCTAGTTTATGTAAAAACTTTTGTCTAATTTTCTACCCTTGTAAATCTTAGACCCGTTAGGTCTTGATCTAGTCATGGTTTTGTCAAAATTTTCCTATCTTGGTTGATATAAGGCCTACTTCTAGGCCACTTTTCCAAACTTATTACATCTGTAATTCCAGTATTATTGACAAATATCTAATAATATGGAAATTATTATCCAAATGCTATCATCTTCATTCAAACATACAATTCATTGTGTTGTTGGACTATGGAGAGTTAGTGTGACATCACCAAAATATCTGCCAGAAAAGACCGGTTTCATTTATGCTTTTTAAACATTTTCAGAGTAAATCCTTTTGATTTTAAAAGAGATGCGGAATTTGTTCCCAAAAACAAAACATGATAAAATAGATTTTTATCAAAACATTTCATTAAGAAGTATAATTTCATTCCATAATCAAAAACCCGGGATGTCATGTTCCGATACAGACTATAAAGCATAAACGATAACATTACAAGTCATTCAACAAATATATACATATACAGACTTGTAAACAAAGCAACTTGATGATTATCCATCTTACGCCCTTGCGCAACTTCCTGTAATACAAAGAAACTGAGTGGGTCAGGATTGGGAGCCTGGTGAGCATATAGGGTGTTGGGTTGAAGATTCACTTAAGTGTTGCGTCATTGGGCTCGGCTCTTAGTCCAATTGTTTTGTGCTCTGGTTTTGGGCCTGTCCAACCGTGAGCTTGTTAGGTTTACTATATAAGTATATGCTTGCATGCATATTAGGTTAACGATAGAGAAGTAACGTTTTATAGATTTACGATTGCATAGTTCTTTCTTCTTCGTTCCTGTAAACCTCTAACCCTCTACAGTTGATGTTCTTGATCGAGCTCTTCTAAGGGTTATTTTATAATCATTCGACACATTTGATTCATTCTTGAGTTGTTCATTATTTTCGTGTTCTTACTGTTTAATCATTATTTACCTGTTTAAGATCTAATCGATCTTCTAGATTAAGTTTTAATCTCATCAATTGGTATCAGAGCAGGAGGCTGTGTAATCGATACACTTCTTTTCTGTGAAAAGGTTTCAATTAGGGTTTTTCCGCAATTACTGATATTTATTGAGCCGTCATCTCATTGTTGACGTATCTTGATATTTATTGTTTTGCCCTAATCTGATTTATTACAAGTCTGATCTTTGAACAGGTTATTCGATCATAATGGACGAGTCGCAATCGAATCCCATCAATATTTCCAACAGCATCGGTTCAACCACGAAGATTCCCATCCTATACACCCATGATTATGAAGTCTGGGCGCATCACTTCGAAGACTATGTTATAGGATATGAGGATAATGGATACCTCATCTGGGAAGCAATTATCAATGGACCGTTTTCTCACTCTGCAACGTCAAGGATTATTAAAACTCAAAAGGAGTATAATGATCTACTGAAGGACGTTAAAGATATTGCGCAAGATGAAAAGGATAAATTCCAGTGCAATATCAAGGCGTTAAGATTGACCAGATTCGCCCTTCAGTCCGACACTTTCAGGTTGGTAAGCTCATCCACGACGGCAAAGGAAGTTTGGGATAGACTTCGTGAATTGTACTCTACAGACGAGGATCTTGAACACTCTATCCAAACCTTGCTCTTATCTGAGTTTGGAGAATTCAGGCAAGGAGCCGAAGAAACGGTGACCCAAACGTTCGATCGCTTCAATCATCTTCTCAGCAAGATGATCAAACATGACATCGAAAGGAAGCTTATCGACCAGAAGGTTACGTTTTTAAATGGTCTAAGGTCAGAGTGGAGAGCAGTGGTGTCTACAGTTAAAGCCCATGAGCAGTTTAAATCATATTCTTTGGCGAAACTGGTGGGTATTCTCAAGTCTCCGAAGAAGATTGTGCTGCAAGAAAAGAATGTTGTCTCAAGCCTAGGTTCGCTGGCCCTCCTGTCAAAAAGTAAAGCTGTGATGGAGGACGAAGACCTCAACTTGGAGGAGTATGACCTCACGTCTGAGGATTATGCTATGATGGTGTGTAACCCCAAGAGGTTCATTAAGAAGAGATTCCCCAGCAACAAAAACCGAAACTAGCCGGGGAGTTATAGTTCAAAAAAGGTTAACAATGAACCGAAGGTTGAAGAGCCCAAGAAGGAACCGAAGGCAGAAGGTGATTCTGGAGTAAGCTGTTACTACTGTGGAGGGAAAAACCATTATGCTAAGGATTGTGTCCTCAAAAAGATGGCTGAAAAGGATGAGGAAGCTTTGCTACATAAAAAGCTTGATGAGATGAGGAAGAAGAAATCTACCGCTAACCCTTCCATGAATGCTCTAATTGTGTAGGGTTCGGTTGCTGATGATGAGTTCGGTGGCGTGGAAGTTTGGTCAACCGACTCTGAAGATGATGAAGTGAGGAAGCCTTCTCATGGAAAGGCTTGTGTGGCTAAAGAGGAGAGCAGTGGAACAAGGTGCTTGATGGTGTATGAAGTATCTCAGATGAGGGGATACAACACTGATGGTGGAAGCAATGAACCGAAGGAGCAGCAGGACAAGTGCTTTACAGCCAAACCGCTCAGCGTGCAGTTCAACGAGCTCGATGAACTGATCAAGAAGGTACAATCGGTTTTTGTTTCATTTAAAGTACCACAAAGCTCATATGAGAAAGAACTAAAAAGTGTTAATTCACGAATCTCTCATCTAGATAGTAGTTTAACTCAAACTCGAGTCACCAATTCTAACCTAACTGATCAATTAAGCAGGGTATCTTCAAAGAGTGAGGAGCGGCGCATGTGGATCGAGTTGAAGGAGTCAGAATTAGTTAAAATAAAAGATGAAAACATTTACTTACAAAGAGACAATTTAAAGTTGTTAAAACAGCGAAATGTTTTTTGTTTAATTGCAAAATGTCTTTACACTAATATTACTCAGCTTCACTTGGATTGTGAGATAGGACAAAAGATTCATCGCATGATTTTGCCCTTCCTTGAGTTTAAGGAGGATGAAATTGATGCTGAAGCTTATAATTGTGAGATTGTGATATCATCTGATGACGTCAATCCGACCTATATGTATGGACTGGACAAAATAGAATCTTTCATTAAATCCAAGGACCATAAGGACATGCTTAAAAACCTTTTGGATGAAAATGATAGACTTAAACTAAGAACTGAAACCATACAAAAATTTGACTCTTTAAACGCCAACTTGAGCTCAGAAAACAAAATTGATGTTGAAAATGCATCTGAGCTTAACGAGGATGAAAATATGAGTGAAATTTTTGTAGAGGACACGGTTGACTGCTCAGAATTTGTGAAAAGTGAACCTGAAAACCACAAGAATCTAATTTCAGAAAATTCAGTGGAGTTCGCTCGATTGTCCCAACAAAAGTCCCCGATCTTAGCAGAAAAAGCCGTTGTATATCAAAAGGTTAGGACCACTCCAAATCAAGTGTACAAGGTCACAGGAGTAACCGAACATCAGACTGCTGAACTCACAACGATTGTAAACGAAGACAATGCTGATGGCTGCGATGAGTTCTTCTGGTCAGCTCCAATCGATAATGCAGATGAAACGGTAGGCTTATCAGAAAGGACCTCATGGATAAGTAAAGGTAGATACATACCAGAACCCTTGAACAAGCCAGATAATTTCGATGTGCCAAGTACCAGTGGTACGAAAGACATTCCTCATGAAAATGGCAGTTCGGCAAAAGAAGAAGTTCCCTGTAGTTCCTCAGTTCAAAGCGAAACTTCCACAGTTCAAAGTGAACCAGCCAAAGAGAAACCGAAAATGAAAGCCAATATCCATCATCAACCGAAGCAGATGAGGAATCAGAAACGTGAAAGGAACCAGAGATACAGGAAGAATCTCTCTGAGAGGAAACAATTCTGGCAATCCCAGAATGCATATTTCTCACATCAAGACAAGAATCTGAAGTTTGAGAATAATCCTGTCAAAAAGCATGAGAGCCACAACAACCGAAAGCAAAGGTTCGGTTCTGAGGATGACTCCAACCGAAAGCAAAGGTTCGGTTCTGAGGATGACTCCAACCGAAAGCAAAGGTTTGGTTCACAGGATGACTCCAACCAAAAGCAAAGGTTCGGTTCACAGAATGACTCCAACTGAAAGCAAAGGTTCGGTTCTGAGGATGACTCCAACCGAAAGCAAAGGTTCGGTTCTGAGGATGACTCCAACCGAAAGCAAGGGTTTGGTTCACAGGATGACTCCAACCGAAAGCAAAGGTTCGGTTCACAGAATGACTCCAACCGAAAGCATAGGTTCGGTTCTGAAATCAAACGAGATCAAAACTCTAAGGTCAGTCCCACCTATGATCAAAAGCAAAAGGGTCACCTAGAGTCTCTAGCCAAGAAGTCATCTCAACCTAAGTCCACTCCTTCTCACTCATCTAATTCTTCTAATTCTTCCAATTCATCTCCATCTCGCTCTAAAGATCAGTCAGTTTATTCTCAAAAATCTCATTCGTCAGCTGAACAAAAGGGCAAACAGAAGGTTTTTGAATCCAAACCAGAGTCTAAACCGAACGCACCTAATCCTAATAAAATCAAAGTTTTTACCATCAAAAAGAAAGATGAAACAACACTAATAAAACGAACATATCTTGTTGACATCTCTCTTACTATTCATGTACCTGTGAAAGGCTCACGAGGACCCAAGAAACTTTGGGTTCCTAAATCTGCTTAATTTTTGCAGGTTATAAGTGACGAGCAGTTTGACGAAGAATGGTACATCGATAATGGCTGCTCGCGTCACATGACAGAGAGGAAAGAAGAGCTCAGGGAATACAGGTCTCTTTCAAATGGTGGCAACGTCAAGTTTGGAAACAACTCTTTCGGCACCATAAAGGGATACAGAATGATTACCAATGGTGATTTCACTATAAGGATGGTGGCGTACGTGGAAGGACTACAACACAACCTCATTAGTGTATCTCAGCTTGTTGGAGGTACAGGTCTCAAAGTCGCATTCGACGATGAAGGTTCTGAAATCATTGAGAAGAAGACGAAGAAAGTAATTCTCAAATCAGAGCGTAAGGGTGAAATGTTTCCTCTAAACCTCAAACCCATCAAAGGAAACCCAGCTATATGCCTGTTATCAAAAGCACAATCTGACGAAAGCTGGTTGTGGCACCGAAGACTCTCTCATCTCAACTCTAAAGATATCAACAAACTTGTCACTGGAGGTCATGTTCTAGGTCTTCCATTGCTCAAGTTCGATAGAGATCATTTGTGTGCTGCATGCGAAATGGGGAAGCAGAGTCGTCAAAGTCATCCATCTATAATTAACACAAAAGTTGTTGAACCACTCGAATTACTTCATATTGATTTGTGTGGTCCATCATCTATAGAAAGCATCGGTGGTAGCAAGTATATTCTTGTTATTGTTGATGACTTTTCGCGATTTACATGGGTGTTCTTTCTAAAGCTCAAATCTGAAGTGACTCATAAGCTGAAAGTGTTCATCAAGCAGATTGAAGTACAGCTCAAGAAGGTCATTCGCAACATCAGGAGTGACAATGGTCTGGAATTCAAAAACAGAGAATTTGAAGAATTTCTTGCAGAAAAGTGAATAAGTCACAACTTATCAGCTCCCTACACACCTCAACAGAACGGGATTGTCGAAAGACGAAACCGATCTTTGTGTGAAGCTACCCGAACAATGCTAAGTTTCGCTTCCTTACCTCTTTATTTTTGGACTGATGCTATTTCTGCTGGTTGCTTTACACAGAACAAGTCATATCTCAGCAAGTGATTCACGCTCACACCATATGAGATTGTCAACAATAGGAAGCCCAATGTGAAATTTTTCCACGTGTTCGACTCACGGTGTTTCATCTTTAACTCTAAAGAACACCGCAACAAGTTCGATGTCAAAGCCGACGAGGGAATCTTTCTGGGCTACTCTCTCACTTCCAAAGCATACAGAGTCCTAAACAAGCGTTCGAGGAAAATCGAAGAGACCTATTACGTGACTTTTGATGATAGGTATGTCAAAAAGCTACAGGCCAAAGAAGACACAGCTGGGGAAATCTTTCCTCAAACTGGCCAAGTCACAGTCTCGATCGCTAATCTATTCGAGAAGTTTATGGAGCTATTTGACGAACCAGAGAAAGCTACTCTCTCAGAAGCAGGCGCAACAGACAACAAGGTAGACCATATGAAGCAAATTGTCGAAGAAGCTGCCAGGAGAATGAACGAAGGAGGATCGAATTCTGATGAACCTCCATCCAACGATACTTTAGTCGAGGGGGAGCCAAGCTCACATGTTGAGGGGGAGCCAAGCTCTCCAACTGCTACCGAAAGTACTTCTCCAACCGGAGGTACTCCTCAAGCCGAAAGTGCTTCACCATCCGAAGGTGCATCAACGCCCGAAAACCCAGCACCACAAGAGACCTCTGAACCTTAAGTTTCTCAAAGCATTCCATAAAGCTCATCTATCGAGGGGGAGCAAGCAGATATGTCATTAGACTACGAAAGCCAATCCGAGCCAGAAGAAATGATCAATGCTGAACTGGACCCAACCTTTGATCCAAACTACCCTCCTCTTACCAAATGGACCAGAGATCATCCTATCTCTCAACTGGTTGGTGATGTCTCCGAAAAGGTTCTGACCCGATCACAACTGAAGGAAAAACAGACATCCTTATTTTCCAAAGTTGAATTTTGCATGTTTAACTCATTCATATCAAAAGTTGAACCGAAGACAGTTAACACCGCTCTCAATCACTCCGATTGGGTTCAAGCGATGCAAGATGAACTGAACGAATTTGAAAGGAACAAAGTCTGGCGCCTCATTCCAACTCCTCCAGATGCCTCGGTTGTTGGTCTTAAATGGGTCTTTAGGAATAAAATGGACAAGGAAGGGAACGTTATAAGGAACAAAGCTCGCCTGGTTGTAAAAGGATATTGTCAGGAGGAAGGGATTGATTATGAAGAGACTTTCGCTCCTGTAGCTAGGCTGGAATCTTCAAGAATATTTCTTGCTTATGCTTCCCACAAAAACTTTGAAGTTTTCCAAATGGACGTCAAGTGTGCCTTTCTTAATGGAGAACTTGAAGAAACAGTGTATGTGGAGCAACCTCCTGGGTTCGTGAACGAAAAATATCCAAATCATTGCTACATTCTAGATAAAGTCATGTATGGACTCAAACAAGCTCCGAGAGCCTGGTATGAAACGCTAACTAAATTCTTAAAGATGTCCAAATTCAAACAAGGTTCGGTTGACACAACCTTCTTTCGCAAAAAGGAAGGTAACCACCTTATGATCGTTCAAATTTACGTCGATGATATCATCTTTGGCTCAACGAATCCCAGCCTAACAGCTGAATTCAGAAAGCTGATGGAGACTAAATTTGAAATGAGCTCAATGGGTCCTATTAACTTTTTCCTTGGTTTAAATATTAGACAGGGACCCGAAGGCATCTTTATCAATCAGGAAGCTTACACGAAGACTCTCCTAGCAAAGTTTGGAATGATGGGAGACTCCAAAGTCAAAGTCCCAATGGCATTCGGCACCAAGCTAACTTCATCCCTAGACAAACCGGCTGTTGATATCATGCTCTATCATCAAATGATAGGGTCACTGATGTATCTTACTGCTAGCAGGCCTGACATCATGTTTTCTGTGTGTTACTGTGCTAGATATCAGGCAAACCCACGCGAACCTCACATGCTTGCAGTAAAGAACATTTTACGATATCTCAAGCGAACTACCTCCTTAGGTCTATGGTATCCTTCCAACTCAGGCTTCTTCGTTCAAGCCTATTCAGATGCTGACCTTGGAGGATGTGGACTCGACAGAAAAAGCACCACTAGCGGCTGTCAAATCCTTGACGGGAAGTTGGTTAGCTGGCAATCCAAGAAACAAACGTGTGTGTCGTTGTCTACTGCCGAAGCTGAATACATAGCCGCTGCATCCTGCACCTCCCAAGTGATTTGGATCTAGAGTCAACTTCGAGACTATGGACTCAATATGAAGAAGATCCCACTATATTGTGACTCTGAAAGTGCAATTAGGATCTGTCATAACCCAGTGCAACACTCTAAAACCAAACATATAGCACTGAGGTATCACTTCATCAAAGATCATGTGGAAGATGGAAACGTTGAAGTACACTTTGTTCGAACCACTGATCCACTGGCTGACGTCTTTACCAAAGCTCTTCCTGAAGCATCATTCAAAAGAATTTTACAAGGGCTAGGTATGATGGAATCAGAGTCAGTACCTCAAACTACCTCTCAACCTCAAACGTAAGAAGCGAAATTGACCGAACGTTCAGGTTCGGTTAAACAATCTGACTCGCACATCACCACAAAGGTAGTTTTCTTGGTTGTATATTTCTTGTACAAAGTTGTTTTTCTTATTGTCAAAAGTATTTTCTGATTGCATGCCTCAATTCCTTGGTTTTCTAAAATTTTCCAAAACCGAAACCTACCGAAGGTTCGGGTTCGGTTTTCCAAAATTTTCTTTAACCGAAACCAACCGAACGCTCGGGTTCGGTTTTCCAAAATTTTCTTGAACTGAAACCAACCAAACGCTCGGGTTCGGTTTTCCAAAATTTTCTTAAACCGAAACCAACCGAACGCTCGGGTTCGGTTTTCCAAAATTTTCTTAAACCGAAACCAACCGAACGCTCGGGTTCGGTTTTCCAAAATTTTCTTAAACCGAAACCAACCGAACGCTCGGGTTCGGTTTTCCAAAATTTTCTTAAACCGAAACCAACCGAACGCTCAGGTTCGGTTTTTCAAAATTTTCTTAAACCGAAACCAACCAAACGCTCGGGTTCGGTTTTTCAAATTTTTCTCAACCGAAACCAACCGAACGTTCGGGTTCGGTTTTTCAAATTTTTCCAAAGTTTTTTTTACTTTTTCCAAGTCTTAATTTTTTTTTCCTTGCTTATTTTTTATTATTATTTTTTTATTTTCTTTTATTTTTTTTATATATATCAAAAACTCCCAAAAATATTTTTCTCTGTTAATTTTGTTTGTGTGTTCATTTGTTTATGGGGATATAATTGTTGGATTACTTAAGTGTCCCTAGAAGCATGCTGCTGTATGTGTCCCAAGCCTCATAAGATTTTGAATAATAGCCTTAGTGACTTGGTATAAACAAACCTTGTCTTCCCAATTAAGCTATCACATTTATTCTAATCGTGAGCTACCTCACTCTCTTCTCACATGAGATAAGAGTTTTCTGCTTGGTCCTTATTTTTGCAGCAGAGGTACTTTGCTTTCTTACACCATCTCCATTACATTTCTCCATTACATTCGTTTCATCAACGTAACCCT
This sequence comes from Lactuca serriola, assembly GCF_051521515.1. NCBI lineage: Eukaryota > Viridiplantae > Streptophyta > Magnoliopsida > Asterales > Asteraceae > Lactuca > Lactuca serriola. The sequence continues at coordinate 27,920,088 of NC_136412.1, read as the reverse complement.
TGAGACTCTCAGAAATTACCCCTGAGGTTTATGGTTACACAACAACTCTGTTTATGATCTCAGGTTCGTGCCACTACGAGCTGAGTGAAACCCAAAATTCAACACCAAATCTGAATTGACGGTGAACAATAAATTTGCTCAAGTTTTCACCAAAGAATTGACGGATGTATCTTACTGAAATCTCAAATTTTTATTTTTGTGTGATTCCTATGAAATTGTTAAACACCATAACATTTCTTCCCTTGGGATCCAGTTTTTAATTTTTCGGAGATTTTATATTTTCCAGGCCAATTTAAAATTAATTCCTACCTACTTGTTCAACAGACTACACCGGTCTCACAAAGTACTTTGTTCACTTTCTTTCTTATTTCAAGATTAGAATTGTTGAATCAAAGCGAAAGCCACCCTTAAGTAGCCTAATTAAAAGAAGCCTTTCAACATTTATTAATAAATGTTTGATCGTCATTTAACGGGAAACCACATTAACACTTTAAGGTCTCTCTTGATCTTGAAGGAAGAGATTCGTGCCCGGGATCATCTGTTTCGTGTCATTATTGACATCACATTTATTCCTAAAAAGAGTTGCTTTATTTCTTTTCTTTTTACACTCTTAGCACAAAAATCTTTGATTTTCCAAAATTTTATTACTAATAATTACAGACTGTATTATTGCTTTGGTGGTAAATTATCGAGTTGTGGTCAAAAATCATCCACGTGGGAAATTAATTCAAAAGATGCCATTTCAAAGATAAGACGAAGGGTTGCTGACTCAGGCGGGAGATCAAAGGATTAAATTTCAAACGGCGGTTAAAAAGGGGACGCGTGCGAATTTGAAACGCCCATTCTTTTACTGACATAATGGACGCGTGTGTGAATTTCAAGCGGTTCCTCTCTGGCACTTAAAGGCGCGTGTGGATTTGAAACGGTTTGTTATGAAACGGCGCTTGTTGGGCGGCGTGTTCCTATGAATCTGACACTCTCTCTCCTACGTGATCATCGCATGCCTTAACTGTCACGCATCTGTCATTCCGGAAAACCTTTTCGTATTTCCATAGAAGATTTGAACCGATTTTTCTCTCTCCTTTCACCCACTATAAATGGCAGTCTACACTCCCATTTACCTCTTTACTGCATCCGAATTTTCAAGAGAGCAAAAACTCCCTAAAGCTTTCCTGTTCATCTTCTTCTTCCAACCTTCAACAATGGCAGAATCATCCTCAGTCCATGCCACATCACACATCCTTCCCATTCGCCCTCAACAGTGTTTGGTGATTGACCTAACCCCCCTGTCCTACGATTCTTATATGACTCCGATCATCGAGTGCCTGAAGTACTCACAGATCGCTCCAGCACTTTCTAGGGTTGAGTCTGTGCCCATGGAGATTCTATCGCAGGTGTATGCGACTGCACATTATGAGAAAGCAGTCGAGAGGGTGTTCTTCGCGGTTGCTGATCACAAGACCTCCATTTCTCGACAACGATTTGGCACACTGCTAGGGTTGGCTGCTGATCCTTCACGAATTAATCCGGAGACGATTTCAATTGGGCATCTTTACAACATGTTTTATAATATGAGGTACACGGAGGCGCTCACCTCCGTCGCGAAGTTTAAGAAATCCTGCTTGCCGCCTCAGTGGAACGGCATGTTTACAGTCCTCTTTAAGGGCTTATCTGAACGGAGCTCAGGATCCGATGGTTCTAGTCGACTGTTCTTGTCGATTATGTATGGCGTCTACAACGGAGTCAATCTTGACTATGGGTTGGTTCTCTGGCAACAACTCATCCAGAGCCTTTCTTCTTCTTCACGACACTCTGAGATGTCGTATGCCCGGTTCTGGACTCTCATTACAAAATGGGCGATGGATAAATTTGATGTTCCCACTGCTGCTGGTGCATCGATGTCTTCGATCGGTACTTTTCATACCACGAAGATCATCGTTTCTGATGAATCCAAGTTTTCTTTCATTGGCTCTATTCCGGAGACAATGTACGGCAATGTTCCATCCGACAGCAGGATCATCCGGACCATTAAAGAGTTCAAGGCGTCTGGTCCTAGGGTACTCACACAGGAAATGCTGAAGTCCATCCATGATGCTGACAAACCTGTAAATAGGGGCAAAAAGGCGGATAAAGGGAAGCAAGTGACCAAATCTCCTAAAGGTCCTTCTCCCAGGAAGAGGAAACAACCAAAAGCTGCACAGTCCCCACAGCCGAAGAGAAGGAAGACTCAACCGAAGCGAAAGCTTATCATCGCTTCCTCTTCGAGTGACTCAGAAGGCGAGAGTTCGGGTTCGGACGACTCTCAAAGAGGCGAAACCCGTCCCAGAGGCAACACCCCACCCCGTTCACCTACCCTAGACATGGAAATTCATGTCTCACCCATTCCCTCAACTCCTCAAACAATCCCTACTTCCATTCCTACCATAAACCCCACTACCACCATCCCTAAAACCTCTTTCCCTATACCACCACCAATTTTCACAGATACAACTACCACAACTGCAAAGGTTACAACCAACGTATCTGATACGGGGGTTCATACCGATGCAACCGAAACACCACCTGCAACCGAACCACCTCAAATCGAAACCCAGCATACAACCGAACCTACCCACACTCAACCACCACACGAAACTACCCCGACCAACACTCAACCTGAACCTACCCACACCACCACACCCCCAGCTTCACCACCCCCAACATCTCCAGATCATGCCTCTGATGGAGATAATCCTTTCCTTGGAGGGGAAAATATGACCTTCGATTCGGTCTACTTTAGTCCGTTTCAGGTTCAAAGTGACGATGAGGACGATGCTCCAGTAACAAAGAAGCATCTTAAGGAGCTAAACGAGAAGGTTGACTTGCTTCTTGCTTCATCCTCCAACACTCAGTCCTCTCTCTCTCTGAAGCCGCTCTTCAGAAGATTGTTGATGCCTTCTCCAGGGCTCAGCATGATTCTGTCGCTTCAGCCACAACCGCAATTGACGCCTCCACAAAAGCCTGTGAGGCTGCGACCGCAAAAGTCAATAAACTATTCACTGACGCCTCTTCCCTGTTGAAGTCCTTACAGGAGAGCGTTGATGCCACAAAGACAACGTTGGAACCAATCGTTCAACAATTGGCCACGTTTGTCTCAACGGAGTTGCAGTCGTTCGCTACCCTTCGCCAATCCATCAGCGACGACAACTCGGCCCTTCGTGCCTCCATTGACGAGCGCCTCGCTAAGCTTCAAGAGGATCTCGCTGCCGAAACTCGTTAATGGACGTTCTGGCAAGTAAAACCACCGCCCTCAAGGTCAAGAGCACTCAGCTTTCAAACTATCAGCAACAGATTGAAGCTCTTCGATCCGAATGGGAGGTTATCAAAACTTGTGTTTCGGATGTACACGCTGCCCTATCCAACATCCTGGAAGCACACGATCTGATTCTCAATCATTCGGTGAGGCGCACCCTTGCTGAAAAACTTACTCCTACCATGGACCTTCTCAGCAAAATCGAAGGCTTACCTAGTTTCGTGTCCAATCCGAAACAAGGGGGAGAAGTAAAGTCCGGATCGAAACCACCTCCTTCCTCCAAAGCTGCTCACACAACCGAACCACCTCCGACTGGTCAAACTTCGGGTTCGGGTGTGAAGGATAAAGGAAAGAACATAGCTGAGGAAGAAGATGAAGATGATAAAGAAACCATTGCTGACTTGCTTAAATGCAAAAACAGTCGCAATGTTGAAAATGACAATGTTCGTGTGGCGCGAGAAGCTGAAGAAGCCGAACGCAAGAAGAAAGAAGCCCACGATCTCCTCGAGAGACCAAGTCTAAGAATATTTCATCGGGGCCAAGTCTAAGAATATTTCATCGGGGCGACAACACATGCTTCGGGGGTTCCTCAGCAATATAAGTCAAATAAGGCAACCATGGGGGGGTGGAGTACAGCGAATGAACACCCAAGTTCATTAACACCAACAGGTGGCGAGCCTGCTAGTGTTCCATTTGACTGTCTAGAAAGGTCCGTGGTCGTCATCTAAACTCCGCTAGATGACTAAATCAAAACAACAACGAGGCCTCTCATCTGTTTATTACACACCAACTATCTACCCATGTTCTACCCAACATATTAGTAGATAAAAATATACATTTTTATACATAGTTCAAAACCTATATAGCATGCTTTAATCAATACATATTTCACATAACAGATGAGGCACACACACATAACACGTATTTCATAGAGGATAAATCAGATCTATGAGATAGAAGAGAGTGAATATACATTCACACATATAACAACAAAATATATACACATAGCACGTATTTTATATAAAATACTTCATAATAATGTGTTGGAAGAAAGTAACCACACACTCACTTGATCAAAAGATGATCGGACAGCACTACGGCTTGCAGATGTAGTGTTTCTCCGTAGATCTGGAAGATCTTTACAAAAACCGGGCTCCTCGCGGGCAGGGCTTCGGCTCGGGAATAACGCTCTTCGGGATCCTCGAGACTTCGGATCTTGCTTCGGGGCTCCAGAATGATATTGGGGCCTCGGGATATGATTGGCACGCAAAACGAGGCAAAACTTAGAGAGAAAGGAAGAAAATGGCAAAAGAAATCGGCTGCCCTCGCATGCCTTTTATAGGGGCTGAACCACGCGCATACGCTGGGCGTACGAGGCTACGCGGGGCGTACGCCTCGGATCGTCAGCTCTTACGTCATCGGAGGTACTCAAGTGCGAGGCTGGTTACGCTTCGATGTACGATGGGCGTACATACTTATTCTGGGCGTAACCTGGATATGTCCGGTGACTCCCCTTCGGATAATATCGGGATTAAAATTAAAATTTATTTATTAATTATTTAATAATCTTCAAAAACTGAAATCTTCTTCATACGAACTCCGTTTTCGACGTTCTATATATCCACGCGTAGGTGAGACTACGCTCTACAACATTCGTTTAGACTTTGTCGGCTAATTTTGAATTTATTTTTATTATTTAATTTTAGTAGGTCTGGACAGGAAAACTTCGTTATAAATTCATAACGTCTTCGTCCGACGTCCGTTCTCGCCTAACTTTTCATCGTTTCGCTACTAACAACGAGATCTTCGATTCTCGTTTAGATTGCTTCTGCTAAAAACCGCTCGATCTCAAATCGAGTATTCGGGCTGCATACCGCTTAAGTCGAAACTTCAGAAAATCATAACTTCCTCATACGAAGTCAGATTTGGGCGTTCTATATATATTCGGAAACCTCGTTTCGACCGCTACATCTTTATGCAAAGATATTGAGTTTAATTTACACTTAAATTTTGATGCTTATTTTATTATTAATTAATCAAATCACATAATACACAAATAATACACTCTTATTATTTCAAAACGGGTTACAAAGGTTAACCTAGACTATTACATTGCTAAAAATGGCAAGCCCAGAAACACGGGCGTTACAGTTCTCCCCACCTTAGGATGATTCCGTCCCCAGAATCACACATCAGCAAACAAATGCAGATAGCAACTCAACATGTCACTCTCTGTTTCCCAGGTGAGATTTGGCCCATTCGAATGTTTCCAACGGACAAGTACTAATTCGACCATCTTGCGTCGAAGCTTCTTAGTCTTTCGGTCAACAATTGCCTCTGGTTCTTTAATTAACCTCTTGTTTTCATCAATCCTTAATTCAGAAATTGGAATTATATCAGGAACTTCTCCCATGAACTTCCTCAAATAACACACATGAAAAGTGTTGTGAATTCCATTTAGTTCTTCGGGTAACTCGAGCTTGTAAGCTTGGTTCCCAATCCTCTGAAGAAATTTAAATGGTCGAATAAACCTTGGACTCAACTTTCCCCTTTTACCAAATCTTATAAGTCCCTTCCTCGGCGAGACTTTAAGTAAACCCGAATCTCCAACTTCAAAAGTCATCGGTCTTCGCTTCTTGTCTGCATAGCTCTTTTGACGATCTTGAGCTGCTAACATTCTTTCTCTGATTATTTTCAACTTTTCAGCGGTTTGATGGACCATCTCGGGACCCATAAACTGCTTTTCCCCAGCCTCAAGCCAACAAGACGGCGTACGACACTTCTGTTCGTACAAAGCTTGATAAGGTGTCATCTTTATGCTCGAGTGGAAGCTATTATTGTAGGAAAATTCTACCAAAGGTAAATGTTCATCCCAGTTACCTAGGAATTCTAGGGTGCATGCTCTCAACATATCTTCAAGTGTTTGTATCTTTCTTTCACTCTGACCATCAGTCTGTGGATGGTAGGCTGTACTTAAACACAACTTGGTACCCATTTCCTCTTGTAGACTTTTCCATAACCTTGAGGTGAAACGGCTATCACTATCCGATACAATCGTTAACGGAACACCGTGAAGCCTCACAATTTCCTTCACGTAAGAATTCGCAAGCTTATCCATAGAACATTTCTCCTTGGCCGCTATGAAATGTGCACTCTTAGTGAATCGATCAACGACCACCCAAATCATGTCATGACCACTTTTCGTTCTGGGTAGTTTAGTGACAAAATCCATAGCAATGTCTTCCCATTTACCCATAGGCATAGGTAAAGGCTCTAAACTCCCGTACGGTTTCTGATGTTGTGTCTTGACTCTCGCACAAGTCGCACACTCGGCCACATACTTTGCAACATCAAGATTCATCGTCGGCCACCAGTAGTAGGGTTTTAGGTCCCTATACATTTTAGTGCTGCCAGGATGAATTCAGTACATGGTTTTGTGAGCTTCTTCCATCAGAAGATCTCTTATTCCTCCCGAGTTAGGTACCCAAATACGATCTCGGAATACCTTCAGTCCATGGCCGTTTGTACTAAACACCAATGTTTTGCCCAAACGTTCCTCCTTTTGGTCATTCTGCTCAGAAGCTTCCTCTTGAGCTTTCTTTATACTTTCCACAATGGTCGAGACAACTTCTATTCTCAACGCTCTTGGCCTCTTCCTTTCAATATTGACTTTCCGACTGAGAGCATCAACAACAACATTAGCTTTACCAGGGTGGTAAAGTATCTCACAGTCATAGTCCTTAAGTAACTCTAGCCAGCGTCGTTGCCTCATATTTAACTCTTTCTAATTAAAGAGATATTGGAGACTCTTATGATCAGCGAAAAGTTTACACCTCGTGCCATAGAGGTAATGCCTCCATATTTTCAGAACAAAAACTACCACTACCAACTCAGAGTCATGAGTAGGGTAGTTCCTTTCATGCTCTTTCAGTTGTCGACATGCATACGTGATCACCTTATCTCTTTGGGTCAAAAGCCAACCCAATCCAACTCCAGACGCATCGCTATAAACAACGAAGTCTTCAACTCCATCATGTAGAGAAAGTATCGGTTCCTCGCATAACTTATTCTTTAGCTTCTCGAATGCTTCTTTGTGCTTATCACTCCAAGCATAAGTAGATCCTTTGTGGGTCAAAGCTGTTAATGGAGTAGCAATCGAAGAAAAGCCTTGGATAAACCTTCGGTAATATCCGGCTAATCCTAAAAAGCTTCGGATCTCCGTGGGACTTTTTGGTTGTTCCCACTTCATTACAGCCTCAATCTTTGCTGGATCAACCATTATCATTTCTTGGTTAACCACGTGACCCAAGAATTGGACTTCACGAATCCAAAAATCACATTTGGAGAACTTTGCATACAACTTCTCCTTCTTCAAGACTTCTAACACTTGTCGCAAGTGTCTGCCATGTTCTTCTTGGCTTTTCGAGTAAATCAGAATGTTGTCTATGAATACTATTATATCTTTATTTAGAAACGGATTACAAACCTTATTCATCAAATCCATGAACGTTGTTGGAGCATTGGTCAGTCCAAACGACATAACCAAGAACTCATAGTGTCCATATCGTGTTCTGAACGTAGTCTTCTCGATATCCTGCTCTCTCACTTTTAGCTGATGATATCCTGACCTTAGATCGATCTTCAAGATATAACTCTAACCTTGCAATTGATCAAACATGTCATCAATCCTCGGCAACAGATATCTATTCTTTATTTTTGCCTTGTTCAAATCTCTATAATCGATGCACATTGTCATACTTCCATCTTTCTTCTTCACGAATAACACCGGAGCTCCCCAGGGTGATGAACTAGGTCTAATGAAACCTTTGTCCAATAACTCCTGAAGTTGCATCATCTGGTCCTTCATCTCCGTCGGTGCTAATCGATAAGGTGATTTTCCTATTGGCATGGTCCCTGGTAACAAGTCTATTCTGAACTTCACTTGTCTATCAAGTGGTAATCCAGGAAGATCTTCGGGAAATACTTCCGGATAGTCACACACCACTGGAATATTCTGCATCACCTTCTTTTCCTTCTTAGCATCAATCACGAATGCTAAATATAATGTACATCCCTTGGTCAAACACTTTCTAGCTTTCATTAGGGAAATGATTCTAGAATTCACTCTGCGTTTGTCCCCATACACCATAAACGAATCTTTCCCAGGCAAGTTTACTTTAATTATCTTCTTCTTGCATAAAATTTCGGCATCATTGGAGTTAAGCCAATCCATTCCCAAAACGATGTCGAAATCATTAAGTTCGATAGGCAATAATTCCTCATGAAACTTATTCCCATTAAGGTCAACTAAGATGTTTTTCATATGATGGCTAACAGGTATAAACTTGCCACTAGCAACTTCAACTAATAAAGCATTATCTAGTCTATCAACAAGCAAAGCTAGTTTTCTACCAAACTCATGCGAAATAAAGGAGTAGTCGGCTCCAGAATCAAACAAAATTTGAGCAGGTAATTCGTTAACAGGAAAGGTACTTGAAGCGACATCAGCTTCATCTTTCGCAGCCTCCAGTGTCATCTGGAAGGCTCTCGCCTTCAGCTTTGGTGGAATGTTGGGCTTTGCTGCCTCCTTCTTCTTTGGATAGTTTTTCAAAATGTGCCCCTCTTCATTAGAACCAAAACACATCCTTTTGTTGTTCGGACACTCATTGGCAAAATGTCCAATTTTTCCACACATGTAGCAGGTTACATCCTCACTACACTTCCCAAAGTGTTTTTTCTTACACTTATCACACCATTTCTCTTCGCCTCCTTTTCCTCCACCAAACTTTTTCGAATCAGATTTCAAAAATTTGCTTTTCTTACCGGAACTAGATGTTCCCTCAAACTTTCTCTTCTCACCAACCTCAACCTTGTTGGTGGTTCTCCCTTAATCATGTTCTCAACAGACTTGGCAGCCCAGATAGCTGCCTCTGGAGTAGGTGCCTGACGTACCGGCACCTCGTACACGCATGGGAGTCCCTTCGCATACCGGGCCACCTTTGTCAGCTCATCTGGAACGATGCGCAAAGAAAACTGCATCTTATTTGTAAGTTATTAGTGTATTCATCAACTGACATGCTGCCTTTCGTCAATGCCAAAAACTTATTCTCCAATTCCAACAGATTTTGAGCTGAGTAGAACTTGCGTTTGAACTGCGCCAAGAACTCTGCCCATGACAACTGCAGTGGCTCATTAGGGCTTAAAGTCTTTCCTAGAGTGTTCCACCATCGAACGGCTCCACCTCGGAACTGACGCACTGCATAGATAGTCTGCAACTTGCCTCTACAGCCACAAGTCATGAAGGCTAACTCCATTTCTGAGATCCAATCCGTAACTCCAATCGGATCGTCCTTTCCATTGAAGGTCGATGGTTTGCAAGTTAGAAAGTACTTGTACTTTCATCCCATTCCATCATTCCTTCCATCATGGTTGTTTTGCCTAACTATCGGTGGGTTGGCTTGACCAACAGACCCACTAAAGTTTCCACCTTCCGAGTTCCCTTCATTCAACTCGGAAACGTTTACATGCTAGTTCTAAATTCATAGACGTACGCTTAGAATCCTACACACGTAAGGTTTCCAGATCCGGTCGGCAACAGACCATGGATCCGAACAAATAATATCATATGTGGCAAACATATAACATTTAGCACATAAAAGCATTTTAGGCAATTTTCCTAAAATAAACTAGTGCTCGTGTCTAAAATATAACTGACACACATCTCAAAATTTCACTCAACATTTTAAGTTTAAGTCAAGAAAACCTACAAATTCCTAGTTTGCTTAAACTAATGCTCTGATACCAACTGTTACATCCCCAAAATCTCGGCCAGAAAAGACCGGTTTCATTTATGCTTTTTAAACATTTTAAGAGTAAATCCTTTTGATTTTAAAAGAGATGCGGAATTTTTTGCCACAAACAAATCATGATAAAATAGATTTTTATCAAAACATTTCATTAAGAAGTATAATTTCATTCCCTAATCAAAAATCCGGGATGTCATGTTCCGATACAGACCATAAAGCATAAACAATAACATTACAAGTCATTCAAAAAATATATACATATACAGACTTGTAAACAAAACAACTTGATAATTATCCATCTTATGCCCTCGCGCCACTTCCTGTAATACAAAGAAACTGAGCGGGTCAGGCTTGGGAGCCTGGTGAGCATATAGGGTTTTCAACCCACAATAAATAATTAAATTAATATTCATCAACAAACAATAACCTGATTACCCATTCCCGTTATTCTCACTTTATGTCCATAAAATAACTAATACAAGGGACCTAGTCTAAGAATATTTCATCGGGGCGACAACACATGCTTCTGGGGTTCCTCAGCAATATAAGTCAAATAAGGCAACCATGGGGGGATGGAGTACAGTGAATGAACAACCAAGTTCATTAACACCTACAGGTGGCGAGCCTGCTAGTGTTCCACAGGACTGTCTAGAAAGGTCCGTGGTCATCATCTAAACTCCGCTAGATGACTAAATCAAAACGACAACGAGGCCTCTCATTTGTTTATTACACACCAACTATCTACCCATGTTCTACCCAACATATTAGTAGATAAAAATATACATTTTTATACATAGTTCAAAACCTGTATAACATGCTTTAATCAATACATGTTGCACATAACAGATGAGGCACACACACATAACACGTATTTCATGGAGGATAAATCAGATCTATGAGATAGAAGAGAGTGAATATACATTCACACATATAACAACAAAACATATACACATAGCACATATTTTATATAAAATACTTCATAATAATTTGTTGGAAGAAAGTAACCACACACTCACTTGATCAAAAGATGATCGGATAGCACTACGGCTTGCAGAAGTAGTGTTTCTCCGTAGATCTGGAAGATCTTTATAAAAACCGGGCTCTTCGCGTGCAGGGCTTTGGCTCGAGAATAATGCTCTTCGGGATCCTCGGGACTTCGGATCTTGCTTCGGGGCTCGGGAATGATACCAGGGCTTCGGGATATGATTGGCATGCAAAACAAGGCAAAACTTAGAGTGAAAGGAAGAAAATGTGAAAAGAAATCAGCTGCCCTCGCAAGCCTTTTATAGCGGCTGAACCTCGCGCGTACGCTGGGCGTACAATGCTACGCGGGGCGTACGCCTCGGATCGTCAGCGCTTACGTCATCGGAGGTACTCGAGTAGGAGGCTGGTCACGCCTCGCTATATGCTGGGCGTACAGACTTACGCTGGGCGTAACCCGGATAAGTCCGGTGACTCCCCTTCGGATAATATCGGGATTAAATTAAAATTTATTTATTAATTATTTAATAATCTTCAAAAATTCATATCTTCTTCATACGAACTCCGTTTTCGACGTTCTTTATATCCACACGTAGGTGATTCTACGCTCTACAACTTTTGTTTAGACTCCGTTGGCTAATTTTGAATTTATTTTTATTATTTAATTTTAGTAGGCCCGGACTGAAAAACTTCGTTATAAATTCATAACTTCTTCGTCCGACGTCCGTTCTCGCCTAACTTTTCATCGTTTCGCTACTAACAAAGTGATCTTCGATTCTCGCTTAGATTGCTTCAGCTAAAAACTGCTCGATCTCAAATCGAGTGTTCGGCCTGCATACCGCTTTTGTCGAAACTTCAGAAAATCATAACTTCCTCATACGAAGTTAGATTTGGGCGTTCTATATATATTCGCAAACCTCGTTTCGACCACTAATTGTCACACCCCCAAACCAGAATGGCGGAAACATTCGGGGGTGGATGACTTCACGTAGTATCACAACCATTGAATATTGTAAAGAAAGTAACACAACCATCACATATATAATGAAAACGTATGTTGTTGCGTTATACATAATAGCAAAAGAATATTACAATTAGATGATAAATGTTCAATAATAAAACATCTTTAGTGTTTCCTTCTCCAAAAGCTGGTGGTTACCTGTATTACTGATTCCCTGAGAAATACAAGTGGTTTCGAAAAAGTGTCAACAATTAAGTTGGTGAGTTCATAAGTGTTTTGCAATGAAAAGTATGTCCTTTTTGATAGTAAATCGATGAACGAGGTTTTCAGAAAATCCAATATTTTCTATAAATGATTTGGAAAGTTTCCCGTGTTGGAGTGCATTAGTGTTTTCCATGCTTGAATAATAGTGATAACATTTGTATTAACAATAAAATGGAAAACTGAAATACATGTATGAATCTCGTAAATCTAACTTGTTTTTATACGTTTATGTGAGTTTTATAACCATGCTAATGACATTGTTGGCCTGTAACAACGTTCTTCAGGCGTTGGAACTGTTATGACATTTGTCACCCCAGGCCTGCCGGCCTAGCTGTAGCTAACAACTTAGGTGTGGGAATGTCAATCCCATATAGATCTATACACAAGTATCACGCTCCCCCTACAAGGGATTATGGTATATAATACAGGACTTAATAATGCATACTCGAACGTACGTGAAGCTGTCTCACATTACTAGGTATAAACAGATTTACGATGATAAAAGACTGTACTTCTTTTGAAAGCATTTCATTTGTCGAGATGTATATGTAAAATGTATGAATCACTTGAATACTATGCTCATTATAGTTTGTCAAAAGTATGTTCCCATTTGGTAATAACAACTTGGTGATATAATATCCCTTTAAAACATAAAGTTATTTTTGTATCAACACTCTATAAGAACGATATTATAAAAATAATACTTTGATTTGTAATGTACTTGTATTTCCCCCCCTAAAACGTGAAAAGAATTGAAAAGTAGGGGTATGAACTCACTCGTTTCAAAGAGAGAGGCTAGGGTTGAGCAGAACTTCGTCTGCGGATGGTTGCGTCGTCGGGCTCTTCGGGAATCTCTGCAGCGTAAATCCTTCGTCGGGGCTCGAGTGCGGAAACCGAGGTCGTCGGGATAGCTTCTTGTGCTTGGAAGTGTGTGAGAGTAAATGGGGATTTGAGAAAGGTGTGCAAAGACTCGAGCTCATGCCATCTATTTATAGTGCTGGAAGAGTGAGTACGCGGGGCGTAATTTTGGAGTACGCTGGGCATACTCACGTACGCGGCGCGTACGTCGTTACGCTGGGCGTAACATGGCATCATGGCTTACGACTCTTGGCTAGCTAAGCGTTGCTTGGGCGGGCCGATGGGACTCGACTCTGGGTCTAGTACGCGGGGCGTACTCGCAGAGTACGCGGGGCGTAATCCCTGCTTCCGACTTCTAAATTCCGTAACTTTCGCGTACGATCTCCGTTTTTCGCGTTCTTTATATCCACGCGTAGGTGAGATTATGCTCTACAACTTTCCTTTAGACTCCGTCGGCTAGTTTTGACTTTATTTTTAATGATATATTTTTAATAGGCCGGGCCTCCTAAAGTTCGTTAAAAATTCATAGGTTCTTTATTCGACGTCGGTTTTCGTTTGCCCTTTTATTGTTCTATTACTACTGAGGAGATCTTCAACTTTCGTTTAGGTTGCGTTAGCTAAATAACACTCGATCTTCAATCCGAGTTTTTAGCCCTCTACTACTGTTACGAAACTTTGAAAATTCGTAACTTTCTCATACGAGGTCCAATTTGGGCGATCTTTTTATGTACGTTCACCTTTCAACGAGATCTACGACTTTTGTTTAGATACTTAAGGCTTAAAATGCATTTTATTGAGATTCTACTTTTTACGTCAAATAATGTTTTAACGTCGCGTCGTAAATATACGAGTGGTTATAATTTCTTCAATATAACCCGGTTTTGAGCGTTCTTTATGTTTTTGGAAACCTTGGCATGATATCTAATATTCGATGCATCCCAACTTAGATACTTGAACACTTTATTTTCGAGGTTAATTTCGTTGTTTTTAGCTTTCGAGTGTTTACAATGCTTTTTGGGAAAAATAGGGTTGTCACATCATCCCCCTGTTAAGGGAATTTCGTCCCGAAATTTAATCTAAGATAGAGTTTACAGTTTTAGGAAAAAGATGCGGGTACTTTTGTTTCATCTGATCTTCGCGTTCCCAGGTGTATTCAGGTCCTCGCTTGGCGTTCCAGCGGACCTTTACAATGGGTATGCGGCTTTGTTTAGTCCTTTTGATTTCCCGATCCATGATCTCTACTGGTTCCTCCACAAATTGAAGGTTTTCATTTATTGCAATTTCGTCTAGAGGGACGACAAGGGTCTCGTCGGATAAGCACTTCTTTAGATTTGATACGTGAAAGGTAGGGTGTACGTTGTGGAGTTCCTGAGGTAGTCTAAGTTTGTAGGCCACTGGACCGATTCTGGCAAGGATCTCGAATGGTCCGATGTATCTAGGGTTCAGTTTCCCACGTTTTCCGAAGCGTATTAAACCTTTCCAAGGTGAGACTTTGAGTAGGACATGGTCTCCAACTTGGAATTCCAAGGGTTTGCGTCTCTTATCTGCGTAACTCTTTTGTCTATCTCTTGATGCTTTTAGACGTTCTCGGATTTGAACAATCTTCTCCGTAGTCTCCCATATGATTTCTGGTCCAGTGAGCGTGTTGTCAGTTGCTTGTCCTTTTGCTAGTTGCGTGTCCCCCACTTCGGCCCAGCACAAAGGTGACCTGCATTTGCGGCCATAAAGGGCTTCGAACGGGGCAGCCTTGATGCTGGTGTGGTAGCTATTGTTGTACGAGAACTCGACCAATGGTAGATGTGTGTCCCATGCTTTGCCAAAATCGATTACGCAAGCTCTCAGCATGTCTTCTAGGGTTTGTATAGTTCTCTCACTCTGGCCGTCGGTTTGTGGGTGATAAGCGGTACTCATGTCTAGTCTTGTCCCCAAAGCTTTTTGTAGCGACTGCCAGAACCTTGAGGTGAATCTACTATCTCGGTCCGAGATAATAGATATGGGCACACCATGCAGTCGTACAATTTCTCTGAGGTAGGTTCTTGTTAACTTCTCCAATTTATCCGTCTCTTTGATCGGTAGGAAATGTGCTGACTTAGTTAACCTGTCGACAATTACCCAAATGGTGTCGAGTCCGCTTGTTGTCTTGGGCAACTTTGTTATGAAATCCATGGTTATCCGCTCCCACTTCCATTCGGGTATTTCTGGTTGTTGTAATAAACCCGAGGGCTTCTGATATTCCACCTTGACTTTGGCACATGTCAGGCATTTGCTTACGTAGGTAGCAATTTCGGCTTTCATGTTTTGCCACCAGTACAATTTCTTGAGATCGAGATACATCTTATCGGAGCCGGGATGTATGGAGTATCGTGTTTTATGGGCTTCGTCCATAACGATTTCTCTGAATCCACCAAACTTCGGTATCCAAATTCGATCCATGAAATAACGAATTCCGTTGTTCTTGGTCTCAAGGTTCTTATCCATTCCTGTTAGGGCTTCTCCTGTCACATTTTCGGATTTCAAGGCTTCTATTTGGGCTCCCTTGATTTGCGTGAACAGGTGTGAATGGATTGTCATAGTTAGGGATTTCACTCGGCGACCTGAGTACTCCTTCCGACTGAGTGCATCAGCCACTACATTAGCCTTTCCGGGGTGATATCGGATTTCGCACTCGTAATCACTTAGTAGTTCTACCCATCGCCTCTGTCTCATGTTGAGTTCCTTCTGGTTGAGGATATGTTGGAGGCTTTTATGATCAGTGAAGATGGTACATTTTGTACCGTAGAGATAGTGTCTCCATATCTTCAGAGCGAAGACGACTGCTCCTAGCTCAAGATCATGCGTTGTGTAGTTCACTTCGTGCGTCTTTAGTTGTCTTGAGGCGTAGGCGATGACCTTCCCTCTTTGCATTAAGACACACCCAAGTCCTTGGTTTGAAGCATCACAATAGACCACGAAGTCCTCCGTTCCTTCTGGTAAGGTTAGGATGGGCGCACTACATAAGGCTCGCTTTAGTGTCTGAAATGCACTGTCTTGTTTTTCTCCCCAGTCGAAGGTCACATTCTTCTGGGTTAGGGTGGTAAGTGGCTTGGCAATCTTTGAAAAGTTCGGTATGAATCTTCGGTAATACCCGGCGAGTCCCAAAAATTGCCGGATTTCTGTAGGGGTTCTTGGAGTAGTCCAATTATCTATTGCCTTTATCTTGGAAGGGTCCACGTGTATTCCTTCTTCGCTTACAACATGTCCTAGGAAATCCACTTCCCGAATCCAAAATTCGCATTTGGAAAATTTTGCGTAAAGTTTCTCTGCCCTTAATGTTTCCAGTACTTGGCGGAGGTGTTTGCTGTGTTCTTCCTGGCTTCATGAATAGATGAGTATATCATCTATGAACACGATCACGAACTTGTCCAGGAAGGGACGACATACTCGGTTCATCAAGTCCATGAACACTGCTGGAGCATTCGTCAATCCGAAGGGCATTACCACAAATTCGTAGTGACCATAACGTGTTCGGAAAGCCGTTTTGGGAATGTCTCCTTCCAGTACTCGCAGTTGGTGATAACCAGACCTTAGATCGATCTTTGAGAAGTAGCTTGCTCCCTGAAGTTGGTCGAATAGATCGTCTATGCGCGGTAAGGGATATCGGTTCTTGATTGTGAGTTTGTTTAGCTCCCGATAATCGATGCACATGCGAAAGGATCCGTCCTTCTTCTTCACAAATAGGACTGGCGCTCCCCATGGTGAGAAACTTGGTCTGATGAATCCCTTGCTTAGCAGCTCGTTTAATTGACTGGATAGTTCCTGCATCTCGGCTGGGGCTAAACGGTACGACGACTTTGCTACAGGGGTAGCCCCGGGGATTAAGTCGATTCTGAACTCGACTTGACGTTCCGGTGGGATTCCTGGAAGATCTTCTGGGAAAATATCCGGGAAGTTGCAGACTTCCGGAATATCTTCAATGTTTTTCGATTCTCGTTTCTTGTCTACTACGTGGGCTAGAAAGGCATGATATTCCTTACGAAGATACTTTTGTGCTTTAATACAGGAAATGATTTGTAAACTTGAACTAGGTTTGTCGCCATAAATGACAAGAGTTTCACCGTTTGGCAGATTCAAGCGAACAGCCCTTTCGTGGCAAAGGATATCGGCATGGTGAAGGCTCAACCAGTCCATACCAATGATGACATCGAAACTTCTTATGGAAATGGGCATAAGATCGACTTGAAACAAGTGCTCGTTTAAATTTAGTGTGCACCCTACGTATAAATCGTTTGCGTGTTCTGTTTTACCGTTTGCCATTTCTACAGTGAATATTTTATTGAGTGGTTGGGGTTCGTGATTAAGTAGGCGTTTGAATTTATGACTCACAAAACTTCTCTCCGCACCGCAGTCAAAAAGTATGCATGCATAAGTGTTGTTGAGTAGAAACGTACCCGTAACCACCGTGGGGTCCGCTATTGCTTCTCTCTGTCCTACTGCCAGCACTCTCCCCACACCGCCAATATTCCTTTCCTTGGGACAATCCCTCCTGAAGTGTCCAGTCTCTCCGCACCCATAACATGCCCGGCTTACCCCAGTGCCAGAAACCTGAGTAATTGGTCGTGCCGGTGCTTTACAGAAACGGGCTGTGTGCCCTTTCCTGTCACAGTTCTTGCAGTGCATCTCGCGACAAATACCATGGTGATGGTAGTTGCACTTGCTGCACTTGGGCAGAATCCCTGCATATGGTTTTGTTGGTGCAGAGGTAGCAGGAGTTGTGGTGGGGGTAGTAGCAGCATAAACCGCAACCATTTGTTTCTTTGAAGGTTCTTGTGAAGTTTGCCCCTTCCTTTTGTTCCAAAATTTCTTCTTGTTGTTGTTGTTGGCATTGATTTCATTGTTGCTGTTCCCTTTGGTTGGTTCAGCCATAATCGCCGCGACTCCTCGACAGACACCATGATCAACAAGAGATTGCGCTAGTTCCTTGGCGCTGGCGAAAGTCAAGGGTCTGGAAGCTAGCACACTTCCTCGAAGTTGGGGTGATAGTCCCCAAATGTATCTCTCAACCTTTTGGCTCTCCAGGTTTAACATTCCTGGGCAAAGTGTTATTAAGTCACTGAACCTGTTGGTGTAACCAGCTATGTCCGATCCTACCATCGCGAGGTTCCACAGTTCCTGTTCAAGCTTCTGAATCTCGCCTCTTGGGCAGTATTCTCGCAGGAGCATTCTTTTCAGGTTTTCCCAACCCATGGAGTTTGCCACCACCAGGGTTAGTGTCTGGACGTGGCCGTTCCACCACGTCAGGGCGCGTTCAGAGAAAGTAAAAGCGGCAAACTTTACTTTGCTTTCTTCAGGACATGCACAGATTTCGAATACAGCTTCTGTTTTCTCTATCCATTGAGATAGAGCCAATACTCCCCCAGTCCCGCAAAAGGGAATAGGTTTTCCGTTGGTGAAGTCTTTGTAAGTGCATACCCCTGAACGGCTTTGACCTTGGCCATTTGTAAAACTGTTTGTTCCTCCCCCCGATCCGTTGTTGCTCATTTGAGCCATTGCTGCAGTTACAGCAGCGGTTACAGCAGTCTGGAACATAACGGTGTCCATAATTGGAGGAGGTGGTGGAGGTGGTGTTGAAGTTGAGTTTCTGCGTGTTGATCTACGAGGAGGCATGTTCTGGTAGAGAAAATAAGAATGAATATTATAAGTTTCTAATGTTTTTGACAATCGTGTGTTAGTTGTTATTTGTTTTGACTTTAGTTTATGGTTTCAAGGTAGGCATAGAAATTTAAAACTCGAAATTTCTGAGAGGTATATAATAAGAAATACTTCATATTTATACATATAGGTCACACCTGAGGTGTGTTACATTGCATATCTTGTTTGGGAAAATTTGATCCTCCTAGAGATCTCCGATTACGGATACAACAAGTAAATAAAGAAAAACTTCTATCCGAAATCCTAATCTATAACAAAATTGTTGGGCATCGAACAAGCTCTACTTACGGCGTTTGGAGCTAGACTCGGCATCCGACCGTTTGACTCCCATTAGTCGCCTCTCAAGATCTGCTTGTTGTTCCTTCATCCCTCTTATTTCTGCCAGAGCCACTATCATTTGGTTCTGAAGTGTTCCCGTGTAGATTTGGGTATTCTCATGTAGTCCTTCCAAACGGCGGATGTCAGCGGCGTTACCTTGGGTAGCAGCATTGATTTCACGAACTCTGGCTGCTTGCCTGTCCGTCTCGTAGTTCTGGGTAGCTATAGCGTTCACGATAACAGGAAGTGCTCGATCAGCTGAGCCTCCCCCACTGACATTGTAAAAATCTCGGCACATGCCGAAAGGAGGGCGTACACCTTGCTGGCGGCTCCAGTAGTAGAGGTGACTTCCCCACATGGGAATGGGTCCCGGTTGATATGGTCTGATTTCGGGAGGATGGGGGATGGGAGGGTCGTACACTTCTGGCTCGGAGTCTGTCCCGCTAGAAATCTCCTCGATCTCTTCGTCGACTTCGAATTCCTCTCCGACTTCGACTTCGAATTCTCCCTCGATAACCCCTTCGGGTTCTTCCTCGACTTCTTCTTCGATTTCCTCTGGGTCTTCCTCCGGGTCTTCTTCTATCCAACCGCCGTTGCCTTGGTTTGGGTAGTAGGGATCTCCTGGTAAATGGAACCCGGCCATTTGTCTGTACTAGGATAGATGTATGAGAACGTTATAAGAAAAGAAATTTCTATTTAGCGACTTATTATTTTTAACTATAATTTTTATTGTACAACTATTTTTAATAATACTTCTATACTATTTCAACTTGGCGAAACTAGAATAATTTTGTATTTGGTAAGTTTTCGGCTTGTTGTCCACTACGACCATTCCTCGACGTACGTTGGTCAAATCCAGGATAAATATAGTTGATCAGGCTATATTTATTCTCGACATGATTACATACCCCGAGGCTCAATCGTACTGTCGTAACTTGCCGTAACACTTTTTAGTAAAACTTGTTATGATACGAGATTTATGCATGCTTGTAAAAATGTATATCTTTAAAAGAAAGTATTTTGTTCATGAAAATGTTTCATCAGAGGGTTTTTGGTCCCCTTTGCATTTATAGTTTGTATATCGTATGTGGTTCGATATACTTAGTTCACTATAAACAATGCTCTGATACCAATCTGTCACACCCCCAAACCAGAATGGCGGAAACATTCGGGGGTGGATGACTTCACGTAGTATCACAACCATTGAATATTGTAAAGAAAGTAACACAACCATCACATATATAATGAAAACGTATGTTGTTGCGTTATACATAATAGCAAAAGAATATTACAATGAGATGATAAATGTTCAATAATAAAACATCTTTAGTGTTTCCTTCTCCAAAAGCTGGTGGTTACCTGTATTACTGATTCCCTGAGAAATACAAGTGGTTTCGAAAAAGTGTCAACAATTAAGTTGGTGAGTTCATAAGTGTTTTGCAATGAAAAGTATGTCCTTTTTGATAGTAAATCGATGAACGAGGTTTTCAGAAAATCCAATATTTTCTATAAATGATTTGGAAAGTTTCCCGTGTTGGAGTGCATTAGTGTTTTCCATGCTTGAATAATAGTGATAACATTTGTATTAACAATAAAATGGAAAACTGAAATACATGTATGAATCTCGTAAATCTAACTTGTTTTTATACGTTTATGTTAGTTTTATAACCATGCTAATGACATTGTTGGCCTGTAACAACGTTCTTCAGGCGTTGGAACTGTTATGACATTTGTCACCCCAGGCCTGCCGGCCTAGCTGTAGCTAACAACTTAGGTGTGGGATTGTCAATCCCGTATAGATCTATACACAAGTATCACGCTCCCCCTACAAGGGATTATGGTACATAATACAGGACTTAATAATGCATACTCGAACGTACGTGAAGCTGTCTCACATTACTAGGTATAAACAGATTTACGATGATAAAAGACTGTACTTCTTTTGAAAGCATTTCATTTGTCGAGATGTATATGTAAAATGTATGAATCACTTGAATACTATGCTCATTATAGTTTGTCAAAAGTATGTTCCCATTTGGTAATAACAACTTGGTGATATAATATCCCTTTAAAACATAAAGTTATTTTTGTATCAACACTCTATAAGAACGATATTATAAAAATAATACTTTGATTTGTAATGTACTTGTATTTCCCCCCCTAAAACGTGAAAAGAATTGAAAAGTAGGGGTATGAACTCACTCGTTTCAAAGAGAGAGGCTAGGGTTGAGCAGAACTTCGTCTGCGGATGGTTGCGTCGTCGGGCTCTTCGGGAATCTCTGCAGCGTAAATCTTTCGTCGGGGCTCGAGTGCGGAAACCGAGGTCGTCGGGATAGCTTCTTGTGCTTGGAAGTGTGTGAGAGTAACTGGGGATTTGAGAAAGGTGTGCAAAGACTCGAGCTCATGCCATCTATTTATAGTGCTGGAAGAGTGAGTACGCGGGGCGTAATTTTGGAGTACGCGGCGCGTACGTCGTTACGCTGGGCGTAACATGGCGTCATGGCTTACGACTCCTGGCTAGCTAAGCGTAGCTTGGGCGGGCCGATGGGACTCGACTCTGGGTCTAGTACGCGGGGCGTACTCCCAGAGTACGCGGGGCGTAATCCCTGCTTCCGACTTCTAAATTCCGTTACTTTCGCGTACGATCTCCGTTTTCCGCGTTCTTTATATCCACGCGTAGGTGAGATTATGCTCTACAACTTTCCTTTAGACTCCGTCGGCTAGTTTTGACTTTATTTTTAATGATATATTTTTAATAGGCCGGGCCTCCTAAAGTTCGTTAAAAATTCATAGGTTCTTTATTCGACGTCGGTTTTCCTTTGCCCTTTTATTGTTCTATTACTACTGAGGAGATCTTCAACTTTCGTTTAGGTTGCGTTAGCTAAATAACACTCGATCTTCAATCCGAGTTTTTAGTCCTCTACTACTGTTACGAAACTTTGAAAATTCGTAACTTTCTCATACGAGGTCCAATTTGGGCGATCTTTTTATGTACGTTCACCTTTCAACGAGATCTACGACTTTTGTTTAGATACTTAAGGCTTAAAATGCATTTTATTGAGATTCTACTTTTTACGTCAAATAATGTTTTAACGTCGCGTCGTAAATATACGAGTGGTTATAATTTCTTCAATATAACCCGGTTTTGAGCGTTCTTTATGTTTTTGGAAACCTTGGCATGATATCTAATATTCGATGCATCCCAACTTAGATACTTGAACACTTTATTTTTGAGGTTAATTTCGTTGTTTTTAGCTTTCGAGTGTTTACAATGCTTTTTGGGAAAAATAGGGTTGTCACACTAATTCTTTATGCAAAGATATTGAGTTTATTTTACACTTAAATTTTGATGCTTATTTTATTCTTAATTAATCAAATCACATAATACACAAATAATACGATCTTATTATTTAAAAACGGGTTACAAAGTTAACCTAGAGTATTACATTGCTAAAATGGAAAGCCCAGAAACACGGGCGTTACAGTTAGTCCATGAGTCACTCTCATCATTCATTTATTCTTATCCATGTTGTCATCTTGTAAACATATAGTCAAAAGATGCCGCCTCGAAGAAACACAAGGCGTAACCCTAATAACGAAACGCCGATACCACCACCTCCTCCACCACCTCAACCTCCTCAACCACCTCCTCTTTTCGATGCCACTATGTTCTAGGCAGCCTTCACAGCAGCCGTAGCAGCTGCTGTGTCAGCCATCAATACTCCTGCCCCTAATGGATCGGGAACAGGTGCACATCCTTCCAACCACGACGAGAGCCATGGGCATCCCAGGGAATGCACCTACAAGGACTTTAAAAATGCTAAACCCCAAAACTCCAATGGAACTGGTGGGGTTATAGTCTTAATGCAATGGATTGAAAAGACGGAAGCGGTCTTTGAAATCTGCGCCTGTCCGGAGGGCAACAAGGTCAAGTTTGTTACTTGTACCTTTTTTGACAGAGCACTAACTTGGTGGAATGGCCATGTTAAGTCTCTGACTATTGTGGTGGCAAATTCTATCAGCTAGGAAAACTTGAAAGCCATGCTGATCAGAGAGTACTGTCCTCGAGGGAAATACAAAAACTCGAACAGGAACTCTGGGGTCTAGAAATGGTTGGTTCCGACATAACAACCTGTACGAATAGATTTTGTGATGTGGCAATTCTATGCCCTGATATGGTTGCTCTTGAGAGTTGGAAAATAGAGAGATCAATCTGAGGACTGTCGCCCCAGATCCAGTCAAGTGTGTTAGCATCCAAGCCTGTCACTTTTGACAGTGCCAAGGAGCTGGCACAATCTCTCATAGATCATGAAATACCAGAACCCAACAATCCCTACACTCCAGCCACAAAAGGGAAACAACAATGACAACAAGAAGAAGGGGTGGAACAAGAGGAAAAGTGGGGCTTCGCAAGAATCCTCAAAGAGACAACAACTTGTGGCAATCAGTGCTGCCACAGTAACCCCTGTTGTCCCTGCAAATCCCATACCAGCAAAAACTTATGTTGGGAATCTTCCGAGGTGCAATAAATGAAATTCCATCACCACAGACCTTGCAAGGAAATGCAATGCTCTAACTGCAACTGGAAGGGGCATACAACTCGTTTCTGCAAAACTCCAGCATGGCCGACCGCCCAAGTTCCTAACGCTGGTGTGGGCCAAGCTTGCTACGGTTGTGGCGAGGTAGGCCACTACAAGAGGAACTGCCCTAAGGAGGGGATGGCTGGTGGAGTAGGAAGAGTTATGGCCATAAGCCACGAGGAAGCCGTAGCTGATCCTACGATAGTTACTGATACGTTTCTCCTCGATAACCCATATGCTTGCATACTTTTCGACAGTGGAGCAGAGAAAAGTTTCGTAAGTCATAAATTTGCACACCTACTTAAACAAAAACCATTTGCATTAAATAAATTATTCATGGTAGAAATGGCAAACGGGAAAACGGAAAGTACTAATTGCATATACGTAGGTTGTACATTAACTTTAGATGGTCATACTTTCAAGATAGACCTCATGTCGGTCCCAGTTAAATGTTTCAACGTTATTATCGGCATGGAATGGTTGAGTCTTCTTCGTGCCGACATCATGTGCTTTGAAAAAGCAGTTCGTCTTAACCTTCCTAACAACGAAACCTTAATTATTTATGGAGAAAAACCTAGTACGAGCCTTAGCATCATTTCGTGCATCCAAGCTCATAAGTGCTTAGGAAAGGAATATCATGCATTCCTCGCACACATCGTCGATACGAGTCAAGAAGTAAAATACATTCAGAACATCCTCGAAGAACGCGACTTTCCCTTCATCTTTCCAGAGGAACTTCCCGGATTACCACCACAACGCCAAGTCGAGTTTAGAATCGACTTAGTGCCAGGGGCTACTCCCGTAGCCAAATCTCCTTACCGTCTGGCACCGACAGAGATGCAGGAACTTTCCAGTCAGCTTAAAGAACATCTCAAGAAGGGATTCATAAGGCCAAGCTTCTCCCCATGGGGAGCACCGGTCTTGTTAGTCAAGAAGAAAGATGGATCGTTTCATATGTGTATCGACTATAGGGAACTCAACAAGCTTAAGATTAAAAATCGTTATCCCTTGCCCTGCATAGACGATTTATTTGATCAACTTCAAGGAGCCAACAACTTCTCGAAGATAGATCTATGATCCGAATATCACCAACTACGCGTGCTAGAGGAGGATGTTCCCAAGACAGCGTTCCGAACTTGTTATGGACACTACAAATTCGTAGTGATGCCATTCAGATTAATAACGCGCTCACAGTATTCATGGATCTGATGAATAGGGTATGTTGTCCTTACTTGGATCACTTTGTCATCGTCTTCATCGATGACATTCTCATCTACTCTAGAAGTAAGGAAGAACATAGTCAACATCTCCGTAGAGTCTTGGAAACATTACGATCGGAGAAGCTCTACGCGAAGTTCTCTAAGTGCGAATTTTGGATTCAAAGAGTCAAATTCTTGGGCCACGTTGTTAGCGAAGAGGGAATACACGTGGACCCTTCCAAAATCAAGGCCATTGAGAACTGGTCAGCAACGAAAAGACCTAGAGAAATTCGTCAATTTCTAGATCTAGCTGGTTACTATCGCAAGTTCATTCAGAACTTCTCCCGCATAGCAAAACCTCTTACAAAATTGACCCAGAAGGGCGTGGCCTTTGACTGGGAAAAGAAACAGGAGAGAGCATTCCAAACACTCAAGCGAGCCATGTGCACCGTACCAATACTATCCCTCTCCGAAGGGTTAGAAGACTTCGTTGTCTATTGTGATGCGTCAAATCAAGGACTCGGATGTGTTCTGATGCAGCGAGGTAAGGTCGTCGCCTATGGCTCAAGACAGCTGAAGATACATGAGGTTAACTACACCACCCACGATCTTGAACAAGGAGCAGTTGTGTTTGCTCTAAAGATCTGGAGACACTACCTGTATGGTACAAAAAGCACGATCTTTACAGACCACAAAAGTCTACAACATATATTCAAGCAGAAAGAGCTCAACACGAGACAATGACGGTGGGTCGAGCTACTCGGTGATTATGAATGCGAAATTCGTTATCATCCGGGTAAAGCCAATGTAGTAGCTGACACCCTAAGTCGGAAAGAATACTCTGGTCGTAGAATCAAATCTTTGACTCTAACTATCCATTCACACTTGTCCACGCAAATTAAGAAGGCTCAGCTTGACACTTTGAAACCTGAAAATGTGGCGGGTGAATCCCTGAGAGGGATGGATAAAAACTTGGAAGTCAAGGGTGGCGAAGCCTTATACCTCATGGATCGGATCTGGACACCGATACACGATGGCTTCATAGACTTGGTCATGACCGAGGCACATAACACTCGTTATTCCCTCCACCTAGGATCATATAAGATGTATCTGGATCTTAAAAAGTTATATTGGTGGCCTAACATGAAAGCAGATATTGCGACCTTCGTATGTAAATGCCTTACTTACGCGAAGGTAAACGTCGAATACCAGAAACCCTCCAGTCTTCTGCAGCAACCGGAGATACCAGAATGGAAGTGGGAGCGGATCACTATGGACTTCATAACCAAGTTGCCCAAGACAGCGGGTGGACTTGATACCATATGGGTCATCGTCGACAGATTGACCAACTCTGCACACCTCCTGCCCATCAAAGAAACCGACAAAATGGAAAAACTTACGAGAACCAACATTAGGGAGATTGTACGACTGCACGGTCTTTCCATATCCATTATCTCGGACAGAGATAGTAGATTCACTTAGAGGTTTTGGCAGTCGCTACAAAGTTCCCTAGGAACTAGGCTGGACATGAGTAGAGCCTACCATCCACAGACCGACGGACAAAGTGAGAGAAATATCCAAACCTTAGAAGATATGTTGCGAGCCTGTATGATTGACTTTGGGAAAGCTTGGGATGCTCATTTATACCTTGTCGAACTTTCCTACAACAACAGTTATCAAACAAGCATAAAGGCAGCTCCTTTCGAAGCCCTCTATGGCCGAAAGTGCGGATCCCCTCTGTGTTGGGCTGAGGTGGGTGATACCCAGTTAGCTAAGGGACGAGTTCCCACAAGCACTCTCATGGGTCCGGAGATCATTCGTTGAAAGCCTCTAGAGACCGACAGAAAAGCTACGCTGACAAGCGAAGGAAACCATTGGAATTCCAGGTGGACGACCGCGTTCTACTGAAGGTCTCACCCTGGAAGGGCTTGATACACTTCGAAAAGCGTGGGAAGCTCAATCCAAGATACATAAGGCCTTTCGAGATTCTTGCCTAAATCGGCCTCGTAGCGTACAAACTCAATCTACCGCACGAACTCAGTAACATACATTCTACCTTCCACGTCTCAAACTTGAAAAAGTGTTTGTCCGACGTGACTCTTGTAATCCCACTCGACGACATCGAGATCAACAAGAGCCTCAACTTCGTGGAAGAACCAGTAGAGATCATGGACCGATAGGTCAAGCAAACGAAACAAAGCCGTATCCCGATACTGAAGGTTCGCTGGAATGCCAAGCGAGGACCTAAATTCACTTGGGAGCGAGAGGATCAGATGAAACTGAAATATCCTCATCTTTTTGCTTAGTTATTTGTAACTACATGTTTGCTTAAACTCTAATTTTGGGACGAAATTCCTTCTAACGGGGGGATGATGTGACAACCCAAAAATTTCATTCGTACGAACTCTACAATCCAACACTTTAATTAAAAGTTAAATACTTCTCTGCTAATTTTTAGTCAGTTTAAAGTCCACTTGAGTATTTTAATTAATTATTCATGAATCGGGCGGGTAAAAAAAGAAGTGACTTCTAGTTAATCGGGAATGTAATGGAACAAGCAGCACCTTGAATTGGTGTTCATGGCCAAACAAAGAGAGTTTGGGCCGTGAACTCTCTTAGGGCCGAAAAATCATGCCTTAGGCATGAGTTTACTCTCCATTCTTTGATTCATCATTTTCAAACTCTAGAACCAAAGCCATTCTCTCTCAAGTAGCATACCGTTCTTCACTCGATTTTCCGAGAATGTAAGTATTACTTGGCTTGATTTGTTGTTATAACCTATCTCCTAGTCATTATACATCATTTCATCCATTCAATTATTGATTTTCATTAGATCTTCAAAACACAAAGAACACACACTAGTGTTCTTGGACCTTAAACACCCAAACGAGCTCCGATCTTGTAAGTGCACTTGCTATAGCTTCTTGTATGCGTAGGATGATCTTAATAACACATGAATATCATCAAGAAACCATAGAACAAAGGAGTTTACGGCCAAGGATGATATTGGGCCGTAAACCGCTTTCAAGGTGGTAATTTGGACCTTAACTCCTTCCTATGCCTTGGATGCCAACCTTGACCCTTCCCAGAAGTGTTCAAGACTTTAAAAAACAATCAAAACAACTCCCCATAGGATTTTACGTCCATAATCACCTAAGGAAAGGGTCCTTAGGCCGTGAACTCTATTATGTAGTGTTATTGTTCCCTTAATGCTATCCTAATGCTTGGACTTGATCATTTGATGCCCAATCATGACTTGTATGACCTCAAAACACATTTTGGCACTTAGTACCATGAGTTTACGGCTCTAAACTCAAGGGGAAATGCTCATGGGCTGTAAAATTCATAAAGGGGTGGTTTATGGGCCATAAACTCCAATGTCATGCCATACAACCCTTCGGTGCAACCCGTTCGTACCTGTAGCACTTGAATCAAAGTGTTTCTATGACCCAGGGTGTCTTAACTTGATTAATTAGTTATTAATTAACTAATTAGATACATATATGTTTGATTAGATGATAACTAGGATCATTGTGTGTACAAGTCCTCACTTGACACTTAGCATCCTACATCGTTCAGGTCATCCAAACCACCATCTACAGGTGAGTTCATACCCCTTAATCAAAGTTTTAAATGATTTTAAATGCTTTAATGGGTGGAATACAAGTAGAAAACAGTATGTTATTGAATCAATCACATGTGATTTATAACTGTGATTTCAACCAACTGATCTCATATACTTCAAAATGTGATACATGAAATGGTTTTCTGTCTTAAAATATTTTGTTATCAAATGAATTACTTTTGAAATGTTTTATTAAAGGACATCAAGTCATTGTTATTTATTGTTCAAAATTCTTAAATGTTTTACAAAACCTCTTTCTTGTCCTTGATCAAATCTATATCTATACACTTACGTTTATATATATATATATATATATATATATATGTGTGTGTGTGTGTGTGTGTGTGTGTGTATATATATATATATATATATATATTGATATGACAACTTTCATTCTTCATTCAGTTCCCACACTCTTGAGTAGCAAGGGTGTATTAACCTTGTTGGACCACAAATACATTCCACTAAACTATTATAGGGATAGTTTAGGGGATACAAAACTTACTTCTATTACAAGGAATCACACCAGAGTCAGTTTATTCATGAGTCTATACTAAATGCTATATGAAGAGATACACTTACCTGGATCCTCTTACATGGATACACTTACATGGATACTCGTACTTAGATACTATATGATGAGATACTATTACATACTATACGTGTGGATTAGTTCTGTCTATCCTTGTACAAAAGGATACTATACGGGACTAACCATTCTGGCACTCACCTGTTAGCAACAGACGTAATGAACATCTACGGATGCCTACGGTTAAAAATTATACTAGGGGTACCTTTACGGGACTAACCATTCCTTCGACCTGCTGTTAGCAACAGAGGAAAATGAACATCTACAGATGTTCAAGGTTAATACTTTTCAGCAGTCGCGATGTCATGTTTATCCTAATACATAAGGGTAATACTTATATGGCTATATTTTCCCTATTACTTTTATTTTGTGATGCGTTCATGTAAACGCTGAGGTAGACTATCTATTGTTAATAGTAGTCATACAGGGTAAAAACCATCTTTGTTACAGCAAAACATTCAAGTCTTGGTAGAAGACTACTTTAAACATTCGGGTCTTGGTAGAAGACTACTTTTATACTAGAAGGAAATTTGGGATTTTCTAGGGTTTTCACACTTATATCAAATGTTTCATTCAAATATTTACATGACATTCAAAACATCTTTCCAAATCAAAGTAAGAACACTTAAATACTTATGAATTCACCAGATTTATGCTGATCTACTCTTTCAAAATAACTTGTATTCTCAGGTCACCAGTAGACAGGTACGATGTCCAGGTTTTGAGACGACAGAGCACAGACAAGACTCGTCTTTTATTTTGATTACATATTTTTGTGTCTTATTACTATCAAAGAACACACATGTATTAAAACTTTACTTTTAATGCAATGGGTGATGTTGTTGCTTGTTTACTACTTTGCACTGTAATGATACTTCACATGACGTCCTCCACCCCTGAACACTTCCGCCGTTCATGGTTTTGGGGTGTGACACAGCAGGGGAAGATGCAACAGATTTGTCTTTGAAGTTGCTCTTAGCAGTCCTCAACAGTCCTTGGAGCTTGCTCAAGGAGACCTCCTCCTTGTTCATGTGGTAGGTCATTCTAAACTGGTGGTAACAGGAGGGCAAGGAATGGAGGATTATGTCGATAGCCAAATCCTCATCAAACTTAACATTAAGTTTGAGAAGACGATCAACATACCTCTGCATTTTCTCCAAATGAGAGGTTAGGGATTCTCCACTCCCAATCTTAGTGGTGATCATGTTAGTAATGATCTCATAGCGCTCTTGCTTCGCGCACTGGCGATACATGTCTAGCAAATCTTGATGCATTTCATATGGATACATGTCCTCATAGGACTTTTGGAGTTCGAGGTTCATGGTGGCCAGCATGATGCAATGCACTTTCATGGCATCACGCTCGTAGGCCTTAAAGGCGGCCAACTCTTCAGGAGTAGCAACATCTGGGATGATCTTTTCAAGCTTTTCATCGAGGAGATATTTTTTGTCCTCGTAGCGTGTGATCATGCGGATATACCACATATACTCACTGAAGTTTGATCCATCAAATGTCACCTTTTGACATAGGTTCATCAACGAGAATGACCCAGAAGCATTGTTGTTGTTGTTTTTGTTTGCAGATATCTGAAAAAGAAAGGAACAATGTTTTATTAGAAATGAGTCCCTAATTAAACACACAAATGAGAAATTAGGGCTAGGACCGAAAAACATTATTTACAACTTAGAAAGGGATGTCGTACTATAAAAGTAAATAATGTGAAGGTAAGTGAATGACGATTCACTAATTCTCACCATGAAAAACAAAAAAGAGATTTAAGTTTTAAATGTATTGAAAACTCCTAGATCTTTGAGATTCATTTAATTTTTCAATGGCATGTTTAAATCTTGATATGCACTTCAAATTTACCACTAGGATACCGAGGATCACAAACAAGTTGTGAATAACCATGCGAATCAACATGGTGCACTCAATGTCTCTATCACCTAATCAATGTGTCGGTAAACCACACACGCTCCATTGATCTATGACAAACATCGAGTCACCCTTCACTACCAATGTCATCCCCAAATTAGTGTGCCGGTTAACCACACGCGCTCCACCAACGATTGACAAGGGTACAAAGTGTAATTCCATTGATTAGCATCATTTTCACATTTTACCCTAAAGTAACTAAGATTGGGAATTTGTAAAACATGTAGTTACTTTGTATCTTACATTATACTTTTAATGAGGAGAGGATTGCCCTATCCTATCCGTTCGGCTAATAAACCTCCACCAGTCAAGAAGGTGGCGGGTGTGAGTGTACACCCATTAAGCGTCATTTTATAGGCAGCAACCTTATACCCACCTTATAGATTGGCTTCGTGAATGAGGCATACTAACGGTAAGACTAGCATTTAAAGTTATACATATATATTAATTAAGCTTGTAATAATATAATAGTATAGGGTTGAATTTTAAACGTGTAAAATTCTAAGGGTCTGAAATTTAAATTATTAAAAATTAAACTTTTAATCACAAAACTCAAATTTCAAAACTTAAGGGAAGTGTTTGAATTTTTCAAAACAAAAGGGATCAAATAACAAATAATTTAAATTAAAGAATTAATTTCATACTTATCTATATTTGATCTAATCCAATTTTACACATAAGATAATTACCAGATTTTTAGGATTTTGTTGTTGTTTTGTCATGGGATCCCCATCATAATTTCGTTCCCCCCTTAGTCCATTAGGTTTCCCAGCCCAAAACTCAACTATCATACATTTGACAGTTTATACCCCTTTATTCAATTAATCTCTTTTAGCCACCAAATTAATTTCTAATTAATTTATGACCAATACTAATTGAATAAATTTGATTTATCCTTTAATATATTATTCATATAATATATTAATAACCATAATATTCTATCTCTCTCCTTAAATTACCTTGTCAAGTTGCTTTGGTGAAGGCAACCCAAAAGGACAATGCACAACTAGGTCAAGTACATAACAAATATAGTTATGGGCTTAGACACTAATCAAACAACCCTAACATTTTCTCTACCCATATCAATCATACCAATCATAACCGGTTGCCTTTAAGCATGTAAATTATACACATAATAGGATCAAATAGACTTGCAAATAATAGAATCTACCCTAGTGCCATAATTAGACGAGGAATAGGAAATAAGGCCAAATCAATCATTCTAAGGCTATAAGCTACTAACCATATACAATTTTAAAAGCATACACATAGCAAGATCTATACCATCATCATAACTCAAGTATCAGTATAACATGTCTATTATATTGGGGAAATACTTACTTGGCTCGGACGATCATACACGTTGCACTCTCCTCTTTTCCATTCTTTAAAAGGTTTAACTTTCATTTTTATTTTTAAAAACAATTTTACCATTTCCTTGGTTTGAGTCCCGACACACATGAGGGTGTGCCTAAATCCCTCAAACCAAGGCTCTGATACCAACTTGTAACGACCCAAATTTTCAAATAAAATTTTCATTTTAAGTTAGCAAAACATTCCCATAAAATGTGAAGTAACGTTAACCACTATTTTCAAAATTCATAACTTTAACATTTTATTCAATACATCGGAGTGTCCCATCAAACAAATGCCAGATGAGGAACATGAAATAAGGCCAAATCAATCATTCTAAGGCTATAAGCTCCTAACCGTATACAATTTTAAAAGCATACACATAGCAAGATCCATACGATTATCATAGCTCAAGCATCATTATAATAGGGCTAACATATTGAGGAACTACTTACTTGGCTCAGCCGATCACGTGCATTGCACTCTCCTCTTTTCCAAAGCTCTGATACCAACTTGTAACGAACCAAATTTTCAAATAAAATTTTCATTTTAAGTTAGAAAAACATTCCCATAAAATGTGAATTAACATTAACCACTTTTATTAAATTCATAACGTTAACATTTTATTCAATAAATCAGAGTGTCCCATCAAACAAATGTCGGAGACTGCACACCGCCCCATCAAGCCTTGCCGTTTCCCTTAGGCTCAGATGTACCTGAAACAAATAAAAAAATTGTAGGCTAATGCTTAGTGAGTTCCCCAAAGCATACCCCACACACAAACCACATGAACACATATCGTATTAGCTATAAAAGATACATATACCACGTATGTCATGCATACAAACATATAAGGATGACGTGGGCTCCTCCTAAGGTCTTACTCTAGGATACCATGGGCTCCCACACCTAAGTACCATGCGCTCCCCCATGGTCTTGTTAGAACAAAGTTCTATCTGGATCAATTAATTCTAAGTACGCAAACAAGAAAGAACGTAAAGTGAACAAGAATACGGATTGAATACGTTGTATGATTAATGCTTCAACACCTCAGAAGAGCTTGATTAAGAACTTCGACTGTAGAGGTGTTTAGGGTTACTAAAGTCAAGCGTATAATAATAAGACGTGTAAAACAAAAATGCACACATGCATGCATATATATAGTTTAACCCTAAGAGATAATCACGGATGGACAGGCCCAATCCGGATATATACAAAAAGCCCTAAGACGCAACACAATAAGTCCTAACAAACTCCCCTTTGTGTCTTTGGGACCGAGACTTCAATTCTATTTAGAAACCGAGGGCTTCTTCACCGTCTTGAACACTCTCGGTATGATAGCTACCAAATGGTACCGAAAGGTGATATACCACCGAAGCATATCAGTAAAATTTTTCTTATCAGCATCCGAGTTCTGCTTGCACCGATGTATCATATTGATGATGTGCTCCAAGCAGTCAGTAGAAAATAGATATTTATCTACCAAAGCGAACAAGAACTTATGAGCATCACCCTTCGTAAACATCACAGTTAAGTGAGTTGGGTCAATTTTCCTAATCTTCATCTTGTTCACATCACCAGGCTTTTGGGTAGGCTTGGCTATCAGTTTCTTGTTCATTACCCTTGCTATCTCCTGATCCAATGTTTCAACTTCATGGATATAGGATCCCAACATTCTTTTTAGATGTTCTATAATTGGTTCATACTCCTTGGAATTATTGAGCAGAATCTTGACAAGCAAAATCCAATCGTGTGGATTAAGATTGGGAAGGTCAGCAAGCGATATCAACGAAACAGAGTTTGGAGTTACACATGTAACTTTGAAATTGACGTTTACAAACTTTCCAGTTGGAGAGGGCTTCAATACCTTGACAGTTGTAATCTTTTGTGCACTCCATGTCAGATATTGAGGTTGACCATATTTCAAATACCATTCGATAAGCTCTCGGTCAACCTTTGGAATTGGAAAGGGAACCTCAACAGTTGAATCAAAACAATGAAAAGTAAATGCCTTCCTTGTAGTCGGCATATCAAACTGTGAGTCCTTGGAATTGTCGCAGTCAAATGAAGCAATCGGTTCTAACCAGTAGAAACTTGGTGCTTCAATTGATTGACTGATCAACACATCCCGAGTCCATTCAGGAAAAAGAGATTTCTTACATTGTAATATATCTTCGGTTTCTTTGTTTCGTCGCTCTGTTTCCTCAACCACTTTTGTGATATCCAAATTTTCATCTAGCTCTTTATCCCTTTTCTTTCTTTGCAGAGCCTCGGAAATAGTCTCATCTGTATCACTATAGCTTTCATGTACAATCTGTTTAAGCTTTTATTTCGGGCCAGAACCTGAAGCTACATTATCCTTCAGTTCTTTTGTGATAACTGCTTTCTGAGATTCCTCTCCCCCTAGCTTTTATTTCGGGCCAGAACCTGAAGCTACATTGTCGCTTCTGATATTCCTCACCATTTTCCTCAGATGTACTTATATTTGCTTAATGAATGTTTTTAGGTTGGGAGTTGCATCTGATTTCTGTTTAATAAAGAAAACCCAGGTGAAGCGTGAAAAGCCATCTATAATTACAAGAATATACCTACTTCCACCAAAGCTTTCAATAGCCTAAGGTCCACAAAATTCGATATGCAAGAGTTCAAGAGCTTCAGCTATCTTCGTGTTGATTCATGTACGGTGGCTCTTTCTGCTTTGTTTCCCCATTTCACATGCTGCACACAGATGGTCCT
Organism: Lactuca serriola; assembly: GCF_051521515.1. Taxonomy (NCBI): domain Eukaryota; kingdom Viridiplantae; phylum Streptophyta; class Magnoliopsida; order Asterales; family Asteraceae; genus Lactuca; species Lactuca serriola. The sequence goes on along the minus strand of NC_136412.1, from coordinate 27,884,903 downwards.
TGTCAAATTTGAGAAGAGGAATTCCACAGACATGATCACCAAGCACCAACTTATTAATGTCTTTAAAGTTTAGCTGCGATAGTCGTCTATGCCACAACTAGATATCATATGAATTTTCCTTTTTTAGCAAGCATATTGCCGGTTTTCCTCGTATGGGATTGATATTTAATGGATACATCTCTCCTTTACGTTCAGATTTCAACAGAACCTTCTTGGTTTGTTTTTCGATTATTTCTGACCCCTCATCATCGAATGAAACTTTCAAATTTGTGCCCACAACTAATTGTGACACAATAATGAGGTTGTCCTTCAAACCTTCTACGTAAGCTACTTTTCGAATCGTGAAGTCACCCTTTGTTATCATGCCATATCCCTTGATTGTTCCAAAAGAGTTATTCCCATATTTCACACAACCACCATTTTTCAGCGAACGAAATTCTCTGAGTTCTTCCATCCTCCTTGTCATAGGAACCATTGTCTATGTACCATTCTCCATCGAACTGCTCGTCACTCATTACCTATAAATTTAAGCAGATTTAGGAACCCAAAGTTTCTTGGGTCCTTGTGAGTTTTTCACAGAAAAAGGAATTGTAGTAGAAATATCAACCAAGTATGTTCTTTTTACTAATGTGGTTTGATATTTTCTTTTAATTGTATACACCTTAATTTTTGTTTTATCCTGTTTAAATTTGAAATCATTGGTTTGTTTGTTTGATGATTTTTGACTCCTAGGATTAGTTGATGATTGCTTATTGTTGCTCCTAGTATCAGCAGTTAGTTTTTCTTTTCCTTTGAAGGTTGCTTTGCTTTGAGGTTTGTTGTAGCCGAAACTAGATTTAGGACCAAAATTGGGTTTACATCCGTTAGGAGGACCGAAATTCGACTTAGGACCGAAACTGGATTGAGGACCGAAAGTTGATTTTCGGCTCTCAGACTTGGAATAGTAAGAACTTTTTCTTTTCCTTTGTCTGATACTTTTTCTTTTCCTTTGTCCTCTGAAATCTTCTTTGGAGGAACATAGTTGGGATTTTGTGAATTCCAGTAACTCTTTCGCTCATTCAAATTCTTAGCATATCTTTGATTTCTTAAGCGTTTTTGCTCAGCTAGTTCCTTTTGCGATTTGTGCATATTGAAGCTTGCCTTTTGCTTCTCTCTTTGGGTTTTGGTTGTTTTGACTTGAGCTTTCGGTTCTTCTCTCTGTTCTATAGGAATGTACTTGGTTCCACTCGTGCTTGGTTTGTCAGAACTTGAGGGTTTATTTAAGGGTTCAACAACGTATCTTCCATTAACTTTGCAGGAGGTCTGCTCAGATAAGCCTATAGTTTCATCTGCATTATCTATGGGAGCCGACCATAACAACTCTTTGCATCCTTCTGCATTATCTTTTTCTACCAAGACTCTTAGTTCTTCTGTTTGTCTATGAGTAACTCCTTCAATTGCATACACTTTATGTGGCACAGTTTGAACCTTTTGATAAACCACAACTTTTTCTTTAAGCTTCTTTTCCATATCCTTTGCTAGACAAGCAAATTCAACCGAATCTTCTGAGATTAATGGTTTATCATTCTCAGTTTCGCTCTTCGTAAACTCAGAGCAATCAACTACATCTTCTACAGATATCTCACTCATCTCATCAAATTCAGATGCGTTGTCTAAGTCTATTTTGCTTTCAGAGGTTAGTTTGGCATTGGATTGATTAAATGATTGAATAGTGTCTGGTTTAATTTTCAATTTGTCATTTTCATCTAAAATGTCTTTTAACATGCATTTGTGTTCTTTTGAATCTATGAAGGTTTCTATTTTGTCCAGACCGATTTTGTATGACATGGACGTCTCTTCTGATGATACTACTGATTTGCATTCTGTTGGGTTGCAGATTCGTTTAGTATTGCGTCATTGGGCTCGACTAATAGTCCAATTATTTTGTACTCCGGTTTGGCCTGTCCAACCGTGAGCTGTTAGGTTTACTATATAAGTATATGCTTGCATGCATATTAGGTTAACGATCTAGAATACAATAGAGAGTATTACGATAGCTTTGATTTTCTTTATCGTTCTTGTAAACCTTCTAACCCTCTACACTTGATGTTCTTTGTCGAGCTCTTCTGAGGGTTGTTTTATAATCATTCGACACGTTTGATTCATTCTTGAGTTATTTATTGCTTTCGTGTATTTGCTGTTTGTTCTTTATATCGCCTGTTTAAGATCTAATCGATCTTCAAGATTAAGTTTTAATCTTATCAATTGGTATCAGAGCAGGAGGCTGTGTAATCGATACACTTCTTTTCTGTGAAAAAGCTTTCAATTAGGGTTTTCCGCAATTATTGATATTTATTGAGCCGTCATCTCATTATTGACGTATCTTGATATTTATTGTTTTGCCCTAATTTGATTTATTACAAGTCTGATCTTTGAACAGGTTATTTGATCATAATGGAAGAGTCGCAATCGAATTCCATCAATATTTCCAACAGCATTGGATCAACCACGAAGATTCCCATCCTATACACCCATGATTATGAAGTCTGGGCACATCACTTCGAAGATTATGTTATAGGATCTGAGGGTAATCGATACCTCATCTGGGAAGCAATTGTTAATGGACCGTTTTCTCACTCTGCAACTTCAAGGATTATTAAAACTCAAAAGGAGTATAATGATCTCCTGAAGGATGTTAAAGATATTGCGCAAGATGAAAAAGATAAATTCCAGTGCAATATCAAGGCGCTAAGATTGATCAGATTTGCCTTGCAGTCCAACACTTTTAGGCTGGTGAGTTAATGCATGACAGCAAAGGAGATTTGGGACAGGCTACGTGAATTGTACTCTACAGACGAGGACCTTGAACACTCAATTCACACGTTACTCTTGTCTGAGTTTGGTGAATTCAGGCAAGGAGCCGATGAATCTGTGACCCAAACGTTTGACCGCTTCAATCATCTTCTCAGTAAGATGATCAAACATGACATTGAAAGGAAGCTTATTGAACAGAAGGTTACATTCTTGAATGGTCTCAGACCAGAGTGGAGAGCAGTTGTGTCCACAGTTAAAGCCCATGAGCAATTTAAATCATATTCGTTGGCGAAACTGGTGCGTATTCTCAAATCTCAGGAGAAGATTGTGTTACAAGAGAAGAATGTGGTCTCAAGCCAAGTTCTCTGGCCCTCTTGTCAAAAAGTAAAGCTGTGATGGAGGACGAAGACCTTAACTTGGAAGAATATGACCTCACGTCTGAGGATTATGCTATGATGGTGTCTAACCCCAAAAGGTTCATCAAGAAGAGATTCCCCAGCAACAAAAACCGAAACTGGCAGGGGAGTTATAGTTCAGAAAAGGTTAAAGATGAACCGAAGGTTGAAGAGTCTAAGAAGGAACCGAAGGCAGACGGTGATTCTGGAGTAAGCTGTTACTACTGTGGAGGGAAAAACCACTATGCAAAGGATTGTGTCCTCAAAAAGATGGCTGAAAAGGATGAGGAAAAGGATGAGGAAGCTTTGCTGCAGAAAAAGCTTGATGATATAAGGAAGAAGAAATCTACCGCTAACCCTTCCATGAATGCTCTAATTGTGCAGGGTTCGGTTGCTGATGATGAGTTCGGTGGCGTGGAAGTTTGGTCAACTGACTCTGAAGACGATGAAGTGAGGAAGCCTTCTCATGGAAAGGCTTGTGTGGCAAAAGAGGAGAGCAGTGGAGGAAGGTGCTTGATGGTGTCTGAAGTATCTCAGATGAGGGGATACAACACTGATGGTGGAAGCAATGAACCGAAGGAGCAGCAGGATATGTGCTTTATAGCCAAACCGCTTAGCGTTCAGTTCAACGAGCTCGATGAACTAATCAAAAAGGTACAATCGGTTTTTGTCTCGTTTAAAGTTCCACAATGCTCATATGAAAAAGAACTAAAAAGTGTTAATTCATGAATCTCTCCTCTAGATAGTAGTTTAACTCAAACTTGAGTCACCAATTCTAACCTAACTGATCAATTAAGCAGGGTGTCTTCGAACAGTGAGGAAAGGCGCATGTGGATCGAATTGAAGGAGTCGGAATTAGTCAAAATAAAAGATGAAAACATTTATTTACAAAGAGACAATCTAAAGCTTTTAAAACAGCGAAATGTTTTTTGTTTGATTGCAAAACGTCTTTACACTAATATTACTCAGCTTCATTTGGATTGTGAAATAGGACAAAAGATTCATCGCATGATTTTGCCCTTCCTTGAGTTTAAGGAGGATGAAATTGATGCCGAAGCATATAATTGTGAGAATGTGATATCATCTGATGACGTCAATCCGACCTATATGTATGGACTGGACAAGATAGAATCTTTCATTAAATCCAAGGACCATAAGGACATGCTTAAAAACCTTTTGGATGAAAATGATAGACTGAAACTGAGAACCGAAACCATACAAAAATTTGACTCTTTAAACTCCAACTTGAGCTCAGAAAACAAAATTGATGTTGAAAATGCAACTGAGCTTAATGAGGATGACAATATGAGTGAAATTTCTGTAGAGGACAAGGTTGACTGCTCAGAATTTGTGAAAAGCGAACCTGAAAACCACAAGAATCTAATTTCAGAAAATTCAGTAGAGTTCGCTCGATTGTCCCAACAAAAGTCCCCGATCCTAGCAGAGAAGGCTGTTGTGTATCAAAAGGTTAGGACCACTCCAAATCAAGTGTACAAGGTCACAGGAGTAACCGAACATCAGACTGCTGAACTCACAACAATTGTAAACGAAGACAATGTTGATGGCTGCGATGAGTTCTTCTAGTCAGCTCCAATCGATATTGCTGATGAAACGGTAGGCTTATCTGAAAGGACCTCATGGAAAAGTAAAGGTAGATACGTACTAGAACCCTTGAACAAGCCAGATAATTTCGATGTGCCAAGTACCAGTGGTACGAAAGACATTCCTCAAGAAAATGGAACTTCGGCAAAAGAAGACATTCCCTCTAGTTCCTCAGTTCAAAGTGAAACTTCCTCAGTTCAAAGTGAACCAGCCAAAGAGAAACCGAAAATGAAAGCCAACATCCATCATCAACCGAAGCAGATGAGAAATCAGAAACTTCAAAGGAACCAGAGATACAGGAAGAATCTCTCTGAGAGGAAACAATTCTGGCAATCCCAGAATGCATATTTCTCACATCAAGACAAGAACCTAAAGTTTGAGAATAATCCTGTTAAAAAGCACGAGAGCCATAACAACCGAAAGCAAAGGTTCGGTTCAGAAAAGAATACCAACCGAATGCAAAGGTTCGGTTCTGAGGATGACTCCAACCGAAAGCAAAGGTTCGGTTCTAAAATCAAAAGAGATCAAAACTCTAAGGTCAGTCCCACCAATGATCAAAAGCAAAAGGGTCACCTAGAGTCTCCAACCAAGAAGCCATCTCAATCTAAGCCCTCTCAATCTCACTCATCTAATTCTTCTAATTCTTCCAATTCATCTCCTTCTCGCTCTAAAGTCCATTCTGTTCTTTCTCAAAAATCTCATTCGTCAGCTGAACAAAAAGGCAAACAGAAGGTTTCAGCATCCAAACCAGAATCTAAACCGAACGCACCTAATCCTAATAAAATCAAAGTTTTTACCATAAAAAAGAAAGATAAAACAACACTAATAAAACGAACATATCTGGTTGACATCTCTCTTACTATTCCTGTTCCTGTGAAAACATCACGTGTACCCAAGAAACTTTGGGTTCCTAAATCTGCTTAACTTTTGCAGGTAATCAGTGACGAGCAGTTTGACGAAGAATGGTACATCGATAGTGGCTGGTCGCGTCACATGACAGGGAGGAAAGAAGAGCTCAGGGAATACAGGTCTCTTACAAATGGTGGCATCGTCAAGTTTGGAAACAACTCCTTCGGCACCATAAAGGGATACAGAATGATTACCAATGGTGATTTCACTATAAGGAAGGTGGCATACGTGGAAGGACTACAACACAACCTCATCAGTGTATCTCAGCTTGTTGGAGGTACCGGTCTCAAAGTCTCATTCGACGATGAAGGTTCTGAAATTATCGAAAAGAAGACAAAGAAAGTTATTCTAAAATCCGAGCGTAAGGGTGAAATGTTTCCTCTAAACCTCAAACCCATCAAAGGAAACCTAGCTATATGCCTGTTATCAAAATCACAATCTGACAAAAGCTGGTTGTGGCACCGAAGGCTCTCTTATCTCAACTTTAAAGATATCAACAAACTTGTCACTGGAGGTCATGTTCGAGGTCTTCCATTGCTCAAATATGATAGAGATCATTTGTGTGCTGCATGCGAAATGGGGAAACAGAGTCGTCAAAGTCATCCATCTATAATAAACACTAAAGTTGTTGAACCACTCGAATTACTTCATATTGATTTGTGTGGTCCATCATCTATCGAAAGCATCGGTGGTAGCAAGTATATTCTTGTTATTGTTGATGACTTTTCGCGGTTTACATGGGTGTTCTTTCTAAAGCTCAAATCTGAAGCGACTCATAAGCTGAAAGTGTTCATCAAGCAGATTGAAGTACAGCTGAAGAAGGTGGTTCGCAACATCAGGAGCGACAATGGTCTGGAATTCAAAAATAGAGAATTCGAAGAATTCCTGGCAGAAAAGGGAATAAGTCACAACTTCTCAGCTCCCTACACACCTCAATAGAACGGAATTGTCGAAAGACGAAACCGATCTTTGTGTGAAGCTGCCCGAACTATGCTAAGTTTCGCTTCCTTACCTCTTTATTTTTGGGCTGATGCTATTTCTGCTGCTTGTTTTACACAGAACAGGTCATATCTCAACAAATGATTCACGCTCACTCCTTATGAGATTCTCAACAATAGGAAGCCTAATGTGAAATTTTTCCATGTGTTCGGCTCACGGTGTTTCATCTTTAACTCTAAAGAACACCGCAACAAGTTCGATGTCAAAGCCGACGAGGGAATCTTTCTGGGCTACTCTCTCACTTCCAAAGCATACAAAGTATTAAACAAGCGTTCGAGGAAAATAGAAGAGACTTACTACGTGACATTCGATGATAGCTATGTAAAAAAGCTAAAGGCCAATGAAGACACTGCTGGGGAAATCTTTCCTCAAACTGGCCAAGTCACAGTCTCGATCGCTAATCTATTCGAGAAGTTTATGGAGCTATTTGACGAACCAGAGAAAGCTACTCTCTCAGAAGCAGGCGCAGCAGACAACAAGGTAGACCACATGAAGCAAATTGTCGAAGAAGCTGCCTGGAGAATGAATGAAGAGGGATCGAATTCTGACGAACCTCCGTCAAACAATGCTTCAGTCGAGGGGGAGGATCAACCGTCATCAACTCAGTCGACCTCACATGTTGAGGGGGAGCCAAGGTCTCCAACTGGTCCCGAAAGCACTTCACCAACCGAAAGTGCTTCACCATCCGAAGGTGCATCAACGCCTGAAAGCCCAGCACCACAAGAAACCTCTGAACCTCAAGTTTCTCAAAGCATTCCAGAAAGCTCACATATCGAGGGGGAGCAAGCTGATATGTCATACGACTACGAAAGCCAGTCCGAGCCAGAAGAAATGATAAATGCTGAATTAGATCCTTCTTTTGATCCTCATTACCCACCACTCACCAAATGGACAAGAGACCATCCTGTCTCTCAAGTGGTTGGTGATGTCTCTGAAAAGATTCTGACCCGATCACAACTAAAGGCAAAACAGACATCTTTATTTTCCAAAGTTGAATTTTGCATGTTTAACTCATTCGTATCAAAAGTTGAACCGAAGACAGTTAACACTGCTCTCGATCACTCCGATTGGGTTCAAGCGATGCAAGACGAACTGAACGAATTTGAAAGGAACAAAGTCTGGCGTCTCATTCCAACTCCTCCAGATGCCTCGGTTGTTGGTCTCAAATGGGTCTTTAGGAATAAAATGGACAAAGAAGGAAACATTATACGGAACAAAGCTCGTCTGGTAGTAAAAGGATATTGTCAGGAGGAAGGGATTGATTATGAAGAGACTTTCGCTCCTGTAGCTAGGCTAGAATCTGTAAGAATATTTCTTGCTTATGCAGCCCACAAAAACTTTGAAGTTTTCCAAATGGACGTCAAGTGTGCATTTCTTAATGGAGAACTCGAAGAAACAGTGTACGTGGAGCAACCTCCTGGTTTCGTGAACGAAAAGTATCCCAATCATTGCTACATTCTGGATAAAGTTGTGTATGGACTCAAACAAGCTCCGAGAGCCTGGTATGAAACGCTAACTAAATTCTTAAAGATGTCCAAATTCAAACAAGGTTCGGTTGACCCAAACTTCTTTCGCAAAAAGGAAGGTAACCACCTTATGATCGTTCAAATTTATGTCGATGATATCATCTTTGGCTCAACGAATCCTAGCCTAACAGCTAAATTCAGAATGCTGATGGAGACTAAATTTGAAATGAGCTTAATGGGTCCTATTAACTTTTTCCTTGGTTTAAATATTAGACAGGGACCCGAAGGCATCTTTATCAATCAGGAAGCTTACACGAAGACTCTCTTAGCAAAATTTGGCATGATGGGAGATTCCAAAGTCAAAGTCCCAATGGCATTCGGCACCAAACTAACTATATCCCTGGACAAACCGGCCGTTGATATCACACTCTATCGTCAAATGAGAGGCTCACTAATGTATCTTACTGCTAGCAGGCCTAACATCATGTTTTCTGTGTGTTATTGTGCTAGATTTCAGGCAAACCCACGCGAACCTCACATGCTTGCAGTGAATAACATTTTACGATATCTCAAGCGAACTGTCTCCTTAGGTCTATGGTATCCTTCCAACTTAGGCTTCTTCGTTCAAGCCTACTCAGATGCAGACCTTGGAGAATGTGGACTCGACAGAAAAAGCACCACTGGCGGCTGTCAATTCCTTGACGGGAAGTTGGTTAGCTGGAAATCAAAGAAACAAATGTGCGTGTCGTTGTCTACTGCCGAAGCTGAATACATAGCCGCTGCATCCTGCACCTCTCAAGTGATTTGGATCCAGAGTCAATTTCGAGACTATGGACTCAATATGAAGAAGATCCCACTATATTGTGACTCTGAAAGTGCAATTAGGATCTGTCATAACCCAATGCAACACTCTAAAACCAAACACATAGCACTGAGGTATCACTTCATCAAAGATCATGTGGAAGATGGAAACGTTGAAGTACACTTTGTTCGAACCACTGATAACCTGGCCGATGTCTTTACCAAAGCTCTTCCTGAAGCATCATTCAATAGAATTTTACAAGGGCTAGGTATGATGGAATCAGAGTCAGTACCTCAAACTACCTCTCAACCTCAAACGTAAGAAGCGAAATTGACCGAACGTTCAGGTTCGGTTAATAATCTGAATCGCTCATCACCACAAAGGTAGTTTTCTTGGTTGTACATTTCATGTTCAAAGTTGTTTATCTTATTGTCAAAAGTATTTTCTGATTGCATGCCTAAATTCCTTGGTTTTCTAAAAAAATTTAAAACCGAAACCTACCGAAGGTTCGGGTTCGGTTTCTCAAAATTTTCCAAAACCAAAACCTACCGAAGGTTCGGGTTCGGTCTCTTCAAAATTTTCTTCAACCGAAACCAACCGAACGCTCGGGTTCGGTTTTTCAAAATTTTCTTCACCTGAAACCAACTGAACGCTCGGGTTCGGTTTTTGAAAATTTTCTTCACCCGAAACCAACCGAACGCTCGGGTTCGGTTTTTCAAAATTTACTCAACCGAAACCAACCGAACGTTCGGGTTCGGTTACAAATTTTTCCAAAGTTTTTTTTTCTTTAAAGTCTTATTTTTTCTTTCTTGCGTTTCTTTTTCATTTTTTTATTTTTTTTTTCTACATATCAAAAACTCCAAAAATATTCTTTTATCTTTATTTTTTTATTTTTATTTGTGGGTTCGTTCGTTTATGGTGATAAAATTGTTGGATTAGTTAACTGTCCCTAGAAGCATGCTGTTGTATGTGTCCCAAGCCTCATAAGATTCTGAATAATAGCCTTAACGACTTGGTATAAACAAACCTTGTCTTCCCAATTAGGCTATCACATTTATTCTAATCGTGAGCTACCTCACTCTCTTCTCACATGAGATAAGAGTTTTTCTGCTTGGTCCTTATTTTTGCAGCAGAGGTACTTTAACTTCTTACACCATCTCCATTACATTTCTCCATTACATTCGTCTCATCAACGTAATCCTTGAGACTCTTAGACATTACCACTGAGGTTTATGGTTACACAACAACTGTGTTTATGATCTCAGTTTCGTGCCACTACGAGCTGAGTGAAACCCAAAATTCAACACCAAATCTGAATTGACGGTGAACAATAAATTTGCTCAAGTTTTCACCAAAGAATTGACGGATGTATCTTGATGAAATTATTTTGTGTGATTCCTATGAAATTGTTAAACACCATAACATTTCTTCCCTTGGGATCCAGTTTTTAATTTTTTTTGTTGAGATTTTATATTTTCCAAGCCAATTTAAACTTAATTCCTACCTACTTGTTCAACAGACTACACCGGTCTCACAAGTACTTTGTTCACTTTCTACCTTATTTCAAGATTAGAATTGTTGAATCAAAGCGAAAACCACCCTTAAGTAGCCTAATTAAAAGAAGCCTTTCAACATTTATTAATAAGTGTTTCATCGTCATTCAACGGGAAACCACATCAACACTTTAAGGTCTCTCTTGATCTTGAAGGAAGAGATTCGTGCCCGGGATCATTTGTTTCCTGTCATTATTGACATCACATTTATTCCTAAAATGAGTTGCTTTATTTCTTTTCTTTTTACACTCTTAGCACGAAAATCTTTGATTTTCCAAAATTCTGGTACTAATAATTACATGCTGTTTTATTGCATTGGTGGTTAATTATTAAGACGTGGTCAAAAATCATCCACGTGGGAAATTAATTCAAAAGATGTCATTTAAAAGATAAGATGAAGGGTTGCTGACTCAGGCGGGAGATAAAAGGATTGAATTTCAAACGGCGGTTAAAAAGGGACGCATGCGAATTTGAAACGCCCATTCTTTAACTGACATAATGGACGCGTGTGCAACTTTCAAGCGGTTCCTCTCTGGCACTACACAGGCGCGTGTGGATTTGAAATGGTTTCTTCTGAAACGGCGCTTGTTGGGCAGCGTGTTCCAAGGAATCTGACACTCTCTCTCATACGTGATCATCGCATGCCTTAACTGTCACGCATCTGTCATTCTGGAAAACCTTTTCGTATTTCCATAGAAGATTTGAACAGATTTTTCTCTCTCCTTTCACCCACTATAAAAGGCAGTCTCCTCTCCTATTTACCTCTTTACTGCATCCGACTTTCCTAGAGAGCAAAAATTCCCTAAAGCTTTTCCTGTTCATTTTCTTCTTCCTAACTTCAACAATGGCAGAATCATCCTCAGTCCATGCCACCTCACACATCCTTCCCATTTGCCCTCAACAGTGTTTTGTGATTGACCTAACCCCTCAGGTGTATGATTCCTACATGTTTCCGGTCATCGAGTGCCTGAAGTACTCACAAATCGCTCCTGCACTTTCTAGGGTTGAATCTGTGCCCATGGAGCTCCTATTGCAGGTGTATGCGACTGCACATTACGATAAAGCAGTCGATAGGGTGTTCTTCGAGGTTTCTGATCACAAGATCTCGATTTCAAGGCAACGATTTGGTACACTGCTAGGGTTTGCTGCTGACCCTTCAAGGATTAATCCGGAGACGATTCCGATTGGGCACCTTTACAACATGTTTTACAATATGGGGTACACGGAGTCGCTCACCTCCGTAGCGAAGTTTAAAAAATCCTGCTTGCCGCCACAGTGGAACGGCATGTTCACAGTCCTCTTAAAGGGCTTATCTGAACGGAGCTCAGGATCTGACGGCTCTAGTTGACTCTTCTTGTCGATAATGTATGGCGTCTACAACGGTGTCAATCTTGACTATGGGTTTGTTCTCTGGCAACAACTCATCCAGAGCCTCTCTTCTTCTTCACGACATTCTGAGGTGTCGTATGCACGATTCTGGACTCTCATCACCAAGTGGGCGATGGATAAGTTCGATGTCCCCACTGCTGCCGGTGCATCGATGTCTTCGATCGGTACTTTTCATACCACGAAGATTATCGTCTCAGATGCATCCAAGTTCTCTTTCATTGACTCAATTCCGGAGTCAATGTACGGCGATGTTCCATCTGACAGCCGGATCATCCGGACTATTAAGGAGTTCAAGGCGTCTGGACCGAGGGAACTCACACAGGAAATGCTCAAGTCCATCCATGACGCTGACAAGCCTGTTAATAGGGGCAAAAAGGCAGATAAAGGGAAGCAAGTGACCAAAGGGGCTAAAGGTCCTTCTCCCAGGAAGAGGAAACCAACCAAAGTTGCACAATCCCCGCAGCCGAAGAGACGGAAGACTCAACCGAAGCGAAAGCTTGTAATCGCCTCCTCTTCGAGTGAATCATAAGGTGAGAGTTCGGATTTGGACGGCTCTCAAAGAGGCGAAACCCCTCCAAGAGGCAACACCCCACCCCGATCACCTACCCCAGACATGGAAATCCATGTCTCACCAGTTCCCTCTCCTACTCAAACAATCCCAACTTCCATTCCCACCATAAACCCCTGTACCACCATTCCTAAAACTTCTTTCCCTATACCACCACCCATTTTCACTTATACAACTACAACAACAACAACTGCAAAGGTTACAACCAACGTATCTGATACGGGGGTTCATACCGATGCAACCGAACCACCACCTCAAACCGAACCCTCTCATACAACCGAAACCCAGCATACAACCGAACCTATCCACACTCAACCACCACCCGAAACTACCCCCACCAACACTCAACCTTAACCTACACATACCACAACACCCCCAGCTTCCCCACCCCCAACATCTCTAGATCATGCCTCTGATGGAGATAACCCTTTCCTTGGCGGGGAAAATATGACCTTCGATTCGGTCTACTTTAGTCCATTTCAGGTCCAAAGCGACGATGAGGACGATGCTCCAGTAACAAAGAAGCATCTTAAGGAGCTAAATGAGAAGGTTGACTTGCTTATTGCTTCATCCTCCAACACTCAATCCTCTCTTTCTAAAGCCGCTCTTCAGAAGATTGTTGATGCCTTCTCCAGGGCTCAGTATGATTCCGTCGCTTCAACCACTGCAGCAATTGACGCCTCCACAAAAGCTTGTGAGGCTGCGACCGCAAAAGTCGATAAACTATTCTCTGAAGCCTCTTCCCTGTTAAAGTCCTTACAGGAGAGCGCAGATGCAACAAAGACAATGTTGGAACCAATCGTTCAACAATTGGCCACGTTCATCTCAACGGAGTTGAAGTCGTTCGCTACCCTTCGCCAATCCATCAGCGACGACAACTCGGCCCTTCGTGCCTCCATTGACGAGCGCCTTGCTAAACTTCAAGAGGATCTCGCTGCCGAAAACTCGTTAATGGACGTTCTTGCAAGTAAAACCACCGCCCTCAAGGTCAAGAGCGCTCAACTTTCCAACTCTCAGCAACAGATTGAAGCTCTTTGATCCGAACGGGAGGTTATCAAAACATGTGTTTCGGATGTACACTCTGCCCTATCCAACATCCTGGAAGCACACGATCCGATTCTCAATCATTCGGTGAGGCGAACCCTTGCTGAAAAACTTGCTCCTGCCCTGAACCTTCTCAGCAAAATTGAAGGCCTTCCTAGTTTTGTGTCCACTCCGAAACAAGCGGGAGAAGTGAAGTCCGGATCGAAACCACCTCCTTCCTAAAAAGCTGCTCACACAACCGAACCACCTCCGACTGGTCAAACTTCGGGTTCGGGTGTGAAGGATAAAGGAAAGAAAATAGCTGAGGAAGAAGATGAAGATGATAAAGAAACCATTTCTGACTTGCTGAAACGCAAAAATAGTCGCAATGTTGAAAATAAAAACATTCGTGCGGCGCGAGAAGCTGAAGAAGCCGAACGCAAGAAGAAAGAAGCTCACGATCTCCTCGAGAGCAGGAAGACTCTTTTCCCTGCTTGGACTCGGGAGAGAATGATAAAGGAGGCCATAGATACTCCAAGCATCCTATGGCTCGAACCGGTGATCTCCTTCGACTGCTACAATTATGTCGATTCGCAGTTCGATATGCCCTTAACCCGAAAGGCGTTTATCTTCCACGCCTTCTCCAACATTTTTGAAGTCCCTCATCCTAATCCTGAGGTTGATCGGGAGTTAATCGAATTCTATCTGAAGGGTGCTCAACCACAGTACCAAACATGGAGCGCTCAGAAGATCATTAATGTTCGGGTTTTAAAGCCATATACCGAAGGGAGATTCATCAATGTTTGGTTCAGGGTGATCAGAGGGTCTGCAAGAACCGAACATCTCATATCCTTAGCAAATCTACCGAACCTCAACCCCCATGATTGGATCGTTCTGCATAACATCCTTTTGACGAATGAAGCTGAATATGGTCCAATTATAGACCATCTTAAAAGGATGATAGTGTGTTACATCATGGAGGTCGCCTTGATGGATCAGGAGATAGCCACAGTCTTCAAGAAGAAACCGAAGATATCTCTTGTTGGATCGGCCAGTGATCTCAATCAGATGAAGATGGGCAAGATTGGCCCCAGGCGTAATTCGGTCATGTTCAATAGAGCAGAAGGACAGAAATGTCTCTTTGCCTTAGAGGATAAACATCTTTATACCACTGCTTGTCTAGAGCATGTGATGTCGATCATCCATCGGTGTAAAGAGAATGCAGCGGATGATATCAAATACTTCAACGATATGATTCAATGGTACATCAGATTCAGACAAACGATACTTGCTCTTATCTCTTGTCTGTTTCAGACTGTAAAGAAGAAGGTACCTGCCGCTGCTGCTGGCCCAAGCAAGAATTGAAGATCTCGCTCCAATTGACGCAAAGGGGGTGATTGTTGGGTTGCAGATTCGTTTAGTATTGCGTCATTGGGCTCGGCTAATAGTCCAATTATTTTGTACTCCGGTTTGGGCCTGTCCAACCGTGAGCTGTTAGGTTTACTATATAAGTATATGCTTGCATGCATATTAGGTTAACAATCTAGAATACAATAGAGAGAATTACGATAGCTTTGATTTTCTTTATCGTTCCTGTAAACCTTTTAACACTCTACAGTTGATGTTCTTTGTCGAGCTCTTCTGAGGGTTGTTTTATAATCATTCGACACGTTTGATTCATTCTTGAGTTATTTATTGTTTTCGTGTATTTGCTGTTTGTTCTTTATATCGCCTGTTTAAGATCTAATCGATCTTCAAGATTAAGTTTTAATCTTATCACATTCTGCTATTACTTCATCTTCCTTGAATTCAAGAAAAGGCAAAATCATCTTATGGATTTTCTTTCCAATCTCATAGCTTAAATGCATTTGAGCTATATTAGTGTATAAACGCTTAGCAATTAAACAAAAAACATTTCTCTGTTTCAAAATTTTCAAATTGTCTTTTTGCAAATAAAAACTTTCGTCCCTAGCTTTAACTAACTCCGCCTCCTTCAACTCGATCCACATCCTTCTCTCCTCACTCTTTGAAGACACCCTGCTGAGTTGGTCAGTTAGGTTAGAATTCGCTAAGCGAGTTTGCATGAGACTACCACTTAAGTTAGAGAATTTAAATTATAGTTCGTTTAATTCTTCTTCATAATTTGTTAATGGAATTTTAAGTGATTCGATGATGGTTTGTACCTTTTTGATCAACCGATCGCAGTCGTTGATCTGCTCACTGACGGGCTTTGACGCGAAGCATTTGTCTTCATTCAGGTTCGGTTCTTTATCTCCACTTTCGGTTGATGATCCAGCAGTGACCATCAAGCACTTCCCGGCCGAACCTGCTTCCTTTGCCACATAAGCCCTTCCATGAGTGGGATTTCTTACTTCTTCATCCTCAGAGTCGGTTGACCACACTTCCACGCCACCGAACACATCTTCATCAACCTTTTCCTGCACAATTAAAGCATTCATCGTACCTTTTGTTCTGTTACTTGTCTTATTGTTCTTGATCTCTTCAAGCTTTTGCATGTAATATGCCTCATCATCTTCCCCGTCTCTCTTCTCAGCCAATATCCTTAACATACAATCCTTTGCAAAGTCGTTCTTGCCATGGCAGTAGTTGCATTCGTATCCCGAGTCTCCTGCAAGTTTGCTCTCATTCTTGTCTTCAGTCTTTTGAGAGGTGATCTTTGCTTCATCCTTCGCTTTCTCGGAACTATAACTTCCTTGCCAGTTTCGGTTCTTGTTGACAGGAAATTTTCTTCTAGAAAACTTCTTTGGATTAATGACCATCATAGCATATTCTTCGTTTGTAAGGTCATATTCAGATATATCCGACTCTCCTTCTTCTTCTACAACACCATTTCCTTTTGATATAAGAGCCAGTGATCCCATACCAAAGACCACTTTCGCTTCTTTGGTAACTTCACTTTCATGGGACTTAAGGATTCCCACAAGTTTTGCAAACGAGTAAGATGTGAACTTCTCAAGCGCTTTTAGGGTAGAGACCACAGCCATCCATTCGTTTCTTATTCTGCTCATGAAAGTCACCTTTTGCTCAATTAACTTTCTTTCTATTCCATGCTTGACCATTCTGCTGAGAAGATAATTGAACTGATCGAACGTCTGTACGAGTTTCTCCTCTGGTTTCTATTTGAAATCTCCAAATTCTGATAGCAACAAGGTTTGAGTTGAATGTTCTAGATCTTCATCAGTTGAATAGAGTTCTTTCAATCTGTCCCAAATTTATTTAGCAGTCGTGCATGAACCAAATAACCAAAAGGTGTTGGATTGCAAGGCGAATCTTATCATTCGCATGGCTTTCACATTAGATAGCAATTTGTCTTTCTCATCCTGTGGCATCTTTTATTCATCTGCCACCAGCTTGTTGTACTCCTGCTGAGTCTTGACAGTAGTGTTCGTTCCCGAATGAACAAATGGTCCAAGAGTGATGGCTTCCCAGATGAGATAGCCATGATCTTCAGAACCTATCACGTAGTCTTCAAAGTTAAGTACCCATACTTCATAGTCTTGAGTGTAGAGTATGGGTATCCTAGTTGTAGATCCAATGCTGTTTGAGATGTTAATGGGATTTGTTTGCGAATCATCGTGAGACATGTTGAATATTTAGAATCAGACTTTTAAACTCGAGATTAGGGTTTTATCTAAAACAAAGTTGCCTTCGAAACGAAGAAGACGACTTGTTATTTATACGATAAAAGCGGAAACCCGAAGGAATTCTAAATACAGAAGGAATGCGTATTGATCACGCAAACTCCTGCTCTGATACCAATTGTTAGAACAAAATTCTATCAGGATCGATTAATTCTAAGTACGCAAAAAAGAAAGAACGTAAAGTGAACAAGAATATGGCTTGAATACGTTTTATGATTAATGCTTCAACACCTCAGAAGAGCTCGATTAAGAACTTCGACTGTAGAGGTGTTTATGGTTACAAACTCAAGCATATAATAATAAGACGTGTAAAACAAAATGCATACATGCATGCATATATATATATATATATATATATATATATATATATATATATATAGTTTAACCCTAAGAGATAATCACGGATGGACAGGCCCAATCCGGATATATACGAAAAGCCCTAAGACGCAACACAATAAGTCCCAACGGGTCTTTAGCTGGAAAGCCATGGGCTCCCCCCACATGGTCTTACATCCAAGTCCCATGGGCTCCCCCCATGGTCTTTACTTGAAAAGCCACGGGCACCCCCACATGGTCTTACATCCAAGTGCCATGGGCTCCCCCCATGGTCTTCCCCTACAAGTATCATATATATATATATATATATATATATATATATATATATATGTATATATATAGCTATCTCAACACTAAGCATAACTAACTATCATACCACGTATCTCTACAACAATGAGTATACCACATATCACAAAATAGGCCAGCCTTGGTGCCTTAGACCCATTGGTATGGTGAGGAGACTCACCTTTGTCTACTGAATCCGAAAGCTGCTCTCCTAACAATATGTGACCACCCGTGCTGAACAATAATACCATTAACCCAAGTTAAGGTCGGACATAATCCAAATTAAAAGACCGAAACCCTAAGTCCTTTTTAAAATGGCCCAAAATCCATGTTCAAAACCATTAATGGGCCTCATGGATCAATAAAGCCCAACCATAGTATCTATGGCCCAAAATAGATAAGCTGGCCCATTAACTGCAAAAACATGACCAGGCTCAATGACAAATTAAGGACCAAAAGCTTAAAAGCCCAAATCAAGTCCAAGTCTATCTGATGTGTGTACACCTTGCGTACCACCCTGGTACACACAACGTACTAAGTCCCTAGTTGTATGTGTGGCCTACTCTAACGTATGCCCGACATACAAACATATTAAGAACTTTCTTCCATTAAGTGCTTAATAATCGATGTTCTAACGTCCAATATAAGATCTGAGCTCATTAAGACGTCCTAGGGCATAAAGTTGGCAACTATATGCCCTTTCATGCTATATGGGACTTAAAAAATTCATTATTCACATTAGGACTTCATATATCGCTTCAAACTCATGCATGGAGTCTAGATACTCCTCAATCTAGCACTTTTATGCCTCTAGCATACTCACAAAGCTGAGATCTAACCATTTCATCCTCTGGAGTTGCTCAACTCTCAAGAGGAGGTCGAAAACCAACTAAAGGGACCAAATAGAAAAACCCAACTATATATAATGAATAAGATGACAAGATCAAAGCTTTATACCTCCAAAAGCTCTTTAAGGTGGACTAGATATAGATTCTTGAAGCCTAATGCTACTCCAAGCTTGCTTAGCAAATCCTTCTTCTTGAATGGATACTAAAGTGGCCACAAATGCACTCCTTAAGCTCAAAACACACTCTCTAATGATTTTAGCATTTTCAGGGACATTAGAAGGTGAAAGAGGTTGATTAGGGTGAAGCTCAAATGAGATAAGGATGCTTATACTCAAGTCCGGAAATTAGGATTTGAACATCCGTCATGTACACCGCACGAACTCTTTGGTACGCCAGCGTATATGTTGTCCCTCTGCGATCATCCATGCATAGTACGCTAAGCGTACCCATGAAGTATGCCCAACGTACTTAAGGGTCTGAATATGCAACATTTAAAATTTCAAGGGCTTCAAAGGTAATTCCTAATTTGGAGTGTTACATTGATAAACTACCTTTTAGTCTTAGTAACCTAAACGAAAGTCATAGTATACAAAACTGAGAACGTACATAAAAGTAACGTCCAAATCTGACTTCGTTTAAGTAAGTTATAATTTTTCTAAGATTTAGCATAGCAGTGCACAATCGGAAATCGAATTTTAGATCGATCGCGGAGGGACTAGATAAGAGGCTTTCATGCTTGAAATGTTTCTCATTCTATTCCTCTTAGAAACCATAACATGCTTAGAGCATGTTACTGTTGGATTAGTGTCTAAGTCCATAGCTATTTTGGTATGTACTTGACCCGATTATGAGCATGGTCCTTTTGGGTTGCCTTCACCATAGCAATATGTAGGATGATTTAAGGAGAGAAAGGTTTAAATATGATTTATTAATATATTATGAGAATAATATATTAAAGGAGAAATCATATTGTTTAATTAATATTAGTCAATAATTAATTGTTAATTAATTTTGTGGCTAAAAGAGATTAATTAAACTTAGGGGACTGGACCGCAATTATTGGATAATTGAGTTATTGGGCTAAGGAATGCTAAAGGAGTAAGGGGTGAACGAAATTATGATGGAAGCCCATCATATTTTCGTCCATGGCCTTATCCAAAAGGTTCCATGGGCTGCTTAGAGTTTAAGTTGTCCATTAGGGTTTTGACTGAAACCCTAGCAGCGCACACAAGTATATAAAGGACCCCTTAGGCTCCAAAAACGTGGACAACTAATTCTCTAGGGTTTCCAGCCGTTTTTGGTGCCTCCCCTTTCTTCTCCTCTTCATCCAAGTTGCATATGGTGTTTGTGACTCCATTAGAGGTGCAACACTTGAGGCACTAAGCTTTTGAAGCCAATCCAAGCAAGGAATTAATTGTTATTGCTATATAACAATCAAAGGTAATTCTATAAACCCTAATTCAGTTTATAATATGTTAGATCTAAGTTTATTAGTCTTGGATTCAAAGCATGTTCAATAGAGAAACCTAGATCCAAGCATTAGGGTTTGTATGAGCACATAGGATTGTTCTAATGCACAAAAACCCATCAGTGGTATCAGAGACTTGATTGGTTTCAGTTGTATGTGATGCTTAACTGTTTTGTTTGCTTAAAAACGAGTTTTTTGCCTCTGCCCGACACAACTCGGCGAGTCAGTATCTGGACTCGGCGAATTGGCCCTACTCGGCGAGTCCAGGTCTGACTCGGCGAGTCAGTGCGTCAGGCAGAGGGTATTTCGGGATTTAGCTGCTGTTTTGACTTGGATTTGATGCTTAAATTGTTTTATGAAGCTAAAATACGAATTTTATCTTAATTATATGTTTATCCTTGCCAAAACAATAGATAATTTCAAATCTTTTAAATATTGGTTGTTTATATGATAAATATGGATTATTTCAAATTATTTGGTAATTATCTAATGACTAAAATAAGATTAGGTCAAATGTAGATAATTATGAAATTAATTGTTTAATTTGAATTATTTGTTATTTGATCCCTAATGTTTTGAAATGTTTCAAAACTTGCCCTCAAGTTTTGGAATTTAAAAGTTGATTATAAGTTTAATTTTGAAATATTAAATTCTAAAACTCTAGTAATTTGAAAAGTTCAAATTACACCCTTATGGTTTTGTTAATTAATTAAAGTGTATAATTAAAAGTGATTTAATAAACCCATCAAGTTTTTGGTTTACATTTAATTAAATTAAAAGTATAATTTACTAAATTAAACCACCTAGTATTTTAAAAGTGTAAAATACACCCTATACTATATATGACATTAAAAGTCTAATATTATATATGTAACAGCCCGGAATTTCAAATATCGATATAATTATGATTTGGGGGTGTTTTAAGAAGGGACTCGGCCAGTTGGAGCCTAGACTCGCCGAGTAGGATCGCAGACCGGGTCGCGGGTTCGCGACTGGACTCGACGAGTCCAAATATGGACTCGGCGAGTCTGCGCTGTTTGGCGAAAACCCTAACCGTTCAGGTTTGGGACGTATAAGAGGCACTTATTGGCCGTCATTGTTCATTTTAGCCTTCTGAGAAGAACCCTAAATCGATTGGGTGCATCTGGAGCAAAGTTTAAGGGCCATTGTTGATCTTGGAAGGGTTGTGGTGCAAGGAAGAGAAGGGCTTTGCTAAAGGAACAACAAGGGAGTCACGTTCTGAGGTTTGGGGACACAGAGAGTGCGTTATTCGGGTAATATTCCGGATCTTATTTTGTTATGTTGATGTGTGCATGGAATTAGGGTTTATGGAACCCCTTTGTGATTAGATTAAGTGTTACCCTAGTTCCCCAAACGACTATAACCCTGTATTAGGACCTTAGAGATCCAGAAGGTCCCATGCTTGCATATTTCGGGACAATACTTATCTCAGGAAGCAGTTTGATCGACTGCATGGCATGGAATCGACGAGTCTGATGAACAGACTCGGCGAGTAGCTTGAAGAATAACTGGGACTCGTCGAGTTGTTCTTCAGACTCGGCGAGTTGAGTCGGGGTGGCCCCGCGATTCTTCCAGGAGGAACTCGTCGAGTAAGAAGGGGATACTCGACGTGTAGAAAGGGAATCTTAAGGAATCGGTGAGTCAAGGGCGAGTGGACTCAGAGTCGTTGAACTCGGCGAGTCTTGGGGTGACTCGGCGAGTTAGGTCGCGGGTTAAGTGAAGTTCTGAGTAAGGGGACTCGGCGAGTCATAGGGTTGACTCGGCGAGTAGTGTCAGTCAGGGGTTGACTTTGACCTTGTCTTTGATCAAGGATGGACCAGTGGTTCTAGGGGTATTTTGGTAATTGTTGTTTATCGTTGAGTTCAGTGCATTGGTGGCTATCCAGAGGTGGAGATCGTGTCAGTGATCGGAGCAGCTTGAGCTATCTGTTCAGTCGGCAGTTTCGAGGTGAGTTATCCTCACTATTTCGATAGGGTTTATGGCACCAATGCCAACCCTTTTATCGGATGGAAATCCGGGTAGTTGTCAGTTGTTATATGTTATGGGCCGGAAGGCAATATATGTTATGGGCCGGAAGGCATTACTATGTGGACCGGAAGGTCATGGCCTGGAAAGGCGTATGTATGCATTTAGTATGTTGACTAATTCATAGGGTAACGTTATGATAGTGACCGGCTAGACCGGTATCTTGTTAGAGTAATGCTATGATATGTGATCTGTTGATCGATTGTTGTCTATGAACTGCTATATGATTGTTTGTTATTTTATATATGCATTATATGCTTATGGGCCGGAAGGCGATATGTTATGGGCCGGAAGGCAATATGTTATGGGCCGGAAGGCGATTATGTTGTGTGATGGACCGGAAGGTCGGCGTGGGTAGGACCGGAAGGTTTACCCAGCAGGGACGGAAGTCCCCTGAGACACATGGACCGGAAGGTCAGGGCCTGGAAAGGCGTATATGTGGTTGGTATTCTGGGGGTATCTCACTAAGCTTTCGGGCTTACAGTTGTGGTTTTATGTTTCAGGTTCTCAAGAGTCTGTGGCAAGGCAAAGGCGTGATCGTACCGTTCCTCGCGTTGGTGTTTTATGATATGAACCTGGGAAATTACTCTGTTTAATAGTGTATTGAAAACCTTTTTGTAACAACGTTAATAAAATGGGTGATTTTGAAAAGTTTTAATTGTTTTGAAATTTTGGATGTTACAAGTTGGTATCAGAGCCTTGGTTTGAGTGAATTGGGGAAACACTCGTGTGACTCCAGTCTCAAATCGAGGAGGATTTTAAAATGAGAAATTAAAATGGTTTTCAAATTTGGTAAAAGGAGGACGCGGAGGTACGATCAGCCGGAGCCTGTAAGTAACCCCAAGATACCATACATGATATTTGTTTATTTGAGCTTGATAGAACAGCATGCTAGAGTTAGGCTAGGGATCTTCAGGAATTCATGATAATGTTGCCTGATATGTGATGCCTGTAGCCTAGGGTCCCTTATGGGATGTTCTCAGTGTTCCTCTAGTGGTGAGGGTTGATAGTTGTTATGCATGTTCCCTAGGGTATTGTGGTAGTACTTCATACAAATATGGGTAGGTGTGGAAGGTAGTATGGGCCCGTACTACTGAAAGCACAGGACCCATACGCGTATCAGGGAAACCATGGTCTCTAGGGTAGGGTTGCGAGAGTTGGATCCCAGGATTTTGGGAAGTGTCTGGGATTGGTAAGGTGTCTTCATTATGGAGATCTCGAGGCATGATGATAGCGGATCCGGATCAGGATCGGGAGATGGAGAGCGAGTTCTGGGTGGATCAGTGCCGTCGAAGGTTATCGATCGGACGAGCGATATGCAGCTCTCGCAGAGACGGTTGCCGCGGCGGCTACAACGACTGTAGCAGCGGCAAGGGGAGGAGCTAGTCGGGGTTTTCAGTATCGGGACTTCTATTATAAGAAGCCTCCCACATTCGATAGGGTTCAGGACCCGATTGTTGCTATGAGATGGTTATCAGACGTGGAGGGGTATTTCTCCACGAGTTTATGCCCTGCTGACCAGAGGGTGAGGTGTGCTCTGAACCGGTTGAGGCTCGGGGCGAAGGATTGGTGGAGATTGACCACGAGGTCATTTTTCCGATGCGCAGAGGGCTGCGGTTTCATGAGATCAATTCAGAGAGATGTTCAGTACTCGCTATGTTCCGCGGGATGAAAAGGAGAAATTGACTCGGAAGTTCCTTGAGCTGAAGCAGGATTTGGAGTCGGTGACTGAGATCACCAGGATGTCTATCGAGAGGGCGATGTTTTACCCTGAAGTTCGCTTCGGAGCAGGCTTAGATGTCCTGATATCTGAGTATGCTCAAGAGAGATATCAGACGGTTCGTGTCTGCGCGGAGGTGTGAAACCTTGTTGGAGTTGCAGGAGGCCGCCATGTGGCGTAAGTTAGAGGTTGAGTTACAGTTGCGTGAGCTGAGGCAGGCCCCGATGCAGTCGCAGTCGGCGCCGAAACGGTCCAGGACCGTAGATGTTAGAATGGGGGGATCGGAGCGGCCACACTTGTGGGAAGTGTGGTAGGGATGGCACCGGAGCTTGTTGGTCCGGTGGAGCATGCCGCAAGTGCGGAAAGGAGGGGCACGGTGCACGGGATTGTTGGCAGTCATTGCCAATTCGGGATTTGAGGATTTGTTATCAGTGTCGGCAGGTTGAACATTTAAGGGTCAACTGTCCACAGCTTTCTGCAGGACCGGTGCAGGCTCTAGCACCGGCCACCTTGAGGAGTTCAGGAGGAGGACAGGATGGAGTGGAGCCCCAAGGGCTCAGGGTCGTGCTTATTAGCTTGCGGCAGAGGGAGACGGAGCAGTGCCGGAGGCAGCTGCAGGTATGAGGCTTTCTTGATGTCTGGATTGCCTTGCGTTGATTGTGGTGTATTGTTCGTGCTGGTATCTTGTGTGGATTTCGATGCGGTATTCGTTATTTCGCGGGTTGGGCATGGTTATGGATTGGTGCTTCAGGTTTTCGCTTTAGCATTCGTTGTTCCCTGATGGGTTGGTATGGTTATAGTTTGGTGTTTTGGTGCCGGTAGCCTCGTGCGGTTTTCGATGTGGTATTCATCCTTTGGCAGGTGGTGGGTTTGGTTACGGGTTATTGTTGGGAATTCCGTTGGTTATCGTTCGTGAGAGTGGTTAGTGGAGATGCGGCACTGGGTTGAATGTCGGGTAGCATCTGCAGTCGTAGAGTGGATAATTGAAAGATCGGATTCTTTGAGTGGACTGATCAGGGAGGAGATGTGTTTTGTTAAGGGTTGCTTATGCTTGTGGGAAACAGTCAGTGTGTAAATGTTCTCTCTGTGCAAGATTGTTCTGAAAGGTCATTAATGACGATCGGTGGCAGTTAGTTAGTGCTATAGTGGGGGAGAATTGGAGAATTCTCCAGGAGATCGATGAGTATGTGAGGGTGCTTAGCTGTTAGGGATTCAGCAGTGTTTGTCAGCTCAGAGTATAGGCCGACGAGAGCGGGTGTAGGGTATGCGGGGCGGGATACAGACCTAGGGCATTTGATTGTGGAGGCCTGAGAGGAGGCCGGGATCAAGCTTGAGTAAGTAATCGGGGTTATGCGATCAGAGTATTGGTATGTTTGAGGTACGTGATGGGTTGTACTGTATTAATCCCACGGGATTAGGTTGTGCATGTTTTTAGAGCTGGAACCGGAAGGTTCCCAGAGTTAGAACCTGAGGGTTCGCAGAGTTTGGGTGTACGGACCCACAGAGATATAGCCTCGAGTGGCTAGTATGTGTTATGAGAGTCGGTCCGGTCATGCTGGAGACTCTGTTGGTATTGCTGGATCAGTTTGAGGTTGCGGATTGTGTATGTTGCAATGTGATTGCATTGGAAGGTCTGGCCCCGGGTTAGTAATCTTGTTTAGCTGAGGCAGTGATTTTGATGAGTGAAGAGAATGCATGTGATTGAGAGCCCCTGCAATGATAACCAGAGTATGTGAATAGCGGTTACGAAAAAGGGTGGTGTCGCTTGGGGCAAGCACCGTGGCACCGGTGGGAGTGGTATTATGGCCAAGAGGGTCCCTTGGAAGGAAAAGAGAAAGGTGTGTAACTCCGAAGGGGAGTGCAAGTTCACAAGAATGAAAGCTACAGAGCAGAGTTATGGTTAAAGTATTTCGAGTATGGCTTCGAGCATCGTGTTCGCGGCAGCGAAGTAGGAACCCATCCGGTTTGGGGATGTCTGTTGAGGCTCAGAAGGGATGCAGGGGGAGAGAGAATCTTAAATTCTCAGTGTGATTCTGATCAGAGTGTAGGGTGGATGTAGTGGTTCATTTTGGGAGATGTTCGAGGATATCATCAGTGTATCGGGTCTTCCACCCTACGGGTGTTGGGGTTAGTTCAGCATGTGTATGTGATGGCAAGAGGAGAACTTATGAGAGTGCTCAGAGAGTGAGAATGGATCCCTCAGTCGATCCGGAATGGACAAAGTGGGCTTTGGATCGGGGATCCGGTGGTTCATGGTTTCCTAACCCTTATGGGTCGAGTGATTGTTGAGGTTTGGAGCAGAGTTGCATCTTGGGTAATTTTCGGTTACAGAGAGCGATGGACAGTACAGAGATCGGGCTTCAGTCGACTGAACAGATTCAGTAGATGAGACAGAGGTTATTGACCGCCCAGAGCCGACAGGAAAAGTATGCAGACAGCCACCGATCCGAGCTTGAGTTTCGGGTCGGCGACTTCGTACTCCCGAAGGCCTCTCTTCGGAGAGGAGTGATTCGATTCAAGAAGAAGGGCAAGTTGGGCCCCCGGTACATTGGGCCATTTCGGGTGATTGCAAGGATAGGCCGGGTAGCCTGTCGATTTGAATTGCCAGCGGAGTGGGGGCAGATCCACGACACTTTTCATGTGTCGCAACTGAGGAAGTGTATAGCCGATGAGTCGGCAGTGGTTCCATTAGAGGATATTCAGGTGGATGCGAGCCTGAATTATGCGGAGAGACCAGTGGTCATCAGAAATCGGAAGATCGAGGCTATGAGGTATAAGGAGATACCTCTAGTATTAGTTCGGTGGCAGCACCGGATGGGCCGGAAATGACCGGTGAGCTGGAACGTGAGATGCGGGAGCAGCATCCGGAGCTATTTTCAGAGTAAGACTTCGAGGGCGAAGTCTAGTTCTAGTGGGGGAGAGTTGTAACAGCCCGGAATTTCAAATATCGATATAATTATGATTTGGGGGTGTTTTAAGAAGGGACTCGGCGAGTTGGAGCCTAGACTCGCCGAGTAGGATCACAGACCGGGTCGCGGGTTCGCGACTGGACTCGACGAGTCCAGATATGGACTCGGCGAGTCTGTGCTGTTTGGCGAAAACCATAACCGTTCAGGTTTGGGACGTATAAGAGGCACTTATTGGCCGTCATTGTTCATTTTAGCCTTCTGAGAAGAACCCTAAATCGATTGGGTGCATCTGGAGCAAAGTTTAAGGGCCATTGTTGATCTTGGAAGGGTTGTGGTGCAAGGAAGAGAAGGGCTTGGCTAAAGGAACAGCAAGGGAGTCACGTTCTGAGGTTTGGGGACACAGAGAGTGCATTATTCAGGTAATATTCCGGATCTTATTCTGTTATGTTGATGTGTGCATGGAATTAGGGTTTATGGAACCCCTTTGTGATTAGATTAAGTGTTACCCTAGTTCCCCAAACGACTATAACCCTGTATTAGGACCTTAGAGGTCCAGAAGGTCCCATGCTTGCGTATTTCGGGACAATACTTATCTCAGGAAGCAGTTTGATCGACTGCATGGCATGGACTCGACGAGTCTGATGAACAGACTCGGCGAGTAGCTTGAAGAATAACTGGGACTCGTCGAGTTGTTCTTCAGACTCGGCGAGTTGAGTCGGGGTGGCCCCGCGATTCTTCCAGGAGGAACTCGTCGAGTAAGAAGGGGATACTCGACGTGTAGAAAGGGAATCTTAAGGAATCGGTGAGTCAAGGGCGAGTGGACTCAGAGTCGTTGAACTCGGCGAGTCTTGGGGTGACTCGGCGAGTTAGGTCGCGGGTTAAGTGAAGTTCTGAGTAAGGGGACTCGGCGAGTCATAGGGTTGACTCGGTGAGTAGTGTCAGTCAGGGGTTGACTTTGACCTTGTCTTTGATCAAGGATGGACCAGTGGTTCCAGGGGTATTTTGGTAATTGTTGTTTATCGTTTAGTTCAGTGCATTGGTGGCTATCCAGAGGTGGAGATCGTGTCAGTGATCGGAGCAGCTTGAGCTATCTGTTCAGTCGGCAGTTTCGAGGTGAGTTATCCTCACTATATCGCTAGGGTTTATGGCACCAATGCCAACCATTTTATCGGATGGAAATCCGGGTAGTTGTCAGTTGTTATATGTTATGGGCCGGAAGGCAATATATGTTATGGGCCGGAAGGCATTACTATGTGGACCGGAAGGTCATGGCCTGGAAAGGCGTATGTATGCATTTAGTATGTTGACTGATTCATAGGGTAATGTTATGATAGTGACCGGCTAGACCGGTATCTTGTTAGAGTAATGCTATGATATGTGATATGTTGATCGATTGTTGTCTATGAACTGCTATATGATTGTTTGTTATTTTATATATGCATTATATGCTTATGGGCCGGAAGGCGATATGTTATGGGCCGGAAGGCAATATGTTATGGGCCGGAAGGCGATTATGTTGTGTGATGGACCGGAAGGTCGGCGTGGGTAGGACCGGAAGGTTTACCCAGCAGGGACGGAAGTCCCCTGAGACACATGGACCGGAAGGTCAGGGCCTGGAAAGGCGTATATGTGGTTGGTATTCTGGGGGTATCTCACTAAGCTTTCGGGCTTACAGTTGTGGTTTTATGTTTCAGGTTCTCAAGAGTCTGTGGCAAGGCAAAGGCGTGATCGTACCGTTCCTCGCGTTGGTGTTTTATGATATGAACCTGGGAAATTACTCTGTTTAATAATGTATTGAAAACCTTTTTGTAACAACGTTAATAAAATGGGTGATTTTGAAAAGTTTTAATTGTTTTGAAATTTTGGATGTTACAATATATGTACGAGTAATCAGTCAGTCTTACCATTAGTAGGCCTCATTCACGAAGCTGGTCTATAAGGGGTGTTTAAGGAAATTGCCTATAAAATGGCGATTGAATGGGTATCCACTCTTACCCACCGAACTCTTGACTAGTGGAGGGTTGTTAGCCGAACGGGTAGGATAGGACATAAACGTTCCATTACAAGTATAATGAAGTACAAAGTAACTAAATGCTTTTTCAAATTCCCAAATCATAGTTACTTTAGGCAAAATGTGAAATTGTATGCTAACCCATAGAATTACACTTCGTACCCTTGTCAAACGTTAGTGGAGCGTGTGTGATTAACCGGCACACTAATTTGGGGATAACATTGGTAGCGAATGGTGAATCGATGTTTGTCATAGATCAATGGAGCGTGTGTGGCTAACCGGCACATTGATTAGGTCATTGTAGCATTGGGTGCACCACGTGATTCGTATGCTTATTCACACCTTGTTTGTGATCCTCGGCATCCCAGTCACAAATAGTAGGGCATAATCAAGATAAACATGCCATTGAAATGTTCAATGAATCTCAAAAGATCTAGGAGTTTCAATTCATTTAAAACTTAAACTTCCTTTTTGTTTTTCATGGTGGAAATTGGTAAATCGTCATTTACCTACCTTCAAATATTCTGCAACTAGATTACGACATCCCTCTTCTAGGTTGTAGAATATTGTGTTGGATCCTAGCCTTAATAACTCATTCAGGTGTTTTATTAAGGACTCAATCAACTTAACTTGAATTTTCTCCTGTTTTGTAGATGTCTACATCTTACAATGGTCTTCCCAAATCCTTTGGAACAAGCTTTCCAAATGAAGATGACGTTCCGAGATACGATCAAGGAAATGAGAGTCATGCTTCACTTCCTCCACCTCCTCCAATTGTTCTCCCTGACCCACAAGTTCAAAGGCTTGAAAAGTTCAAGCTCACTCAAGCCCTTTTGGCAAGTAAACACGAAGATGGGAAATCTGTGTGTGCACACGTCTTAGAGATGAAGTCACACATTGATAGGTTAAGCATGTTGGGTGTCGAGATTTCAAGCGAGTTGGTTGTTGACTGTGTTCTTCAGTCACTTCCTGAATCATATAGTGAGTTCGTTAGAGAGTACTATATGATGGACCATGACGTGACCCTAATTGATCTCACCTATTTGCTTATAGCTGCTGAATCAACAATGATTTGGCGTGCAGGTCAAGCAAATTTGTCTAGTGAATCAAACTCCCAAACTTCAATGGACACTGGCAACATTGGAAGTCCAGAAAGAACTAAGTATGTGATTGTCCGATGTGCTGTACCAAA
Organism: Lactuca serriola; assembly: GCF_051521515.1. NCBI lineage: Eukaryota > Viridiplantae > Streptophyta > Magnoliopsida > Asterales > Asteraceae > Lactuca > Lactuca serriola. The sequence goes on along the minus strand of NC_136412.1, from coordinate 27,854,927 downwards.
GAAGTCCATTTATTTTTATTGCCAAGAGAAAGGGCATTAGAGACGAAGCTGCCCTAACTACCTGAGAGATCTAAGAGATGGGAGAGTCAAGACGTATGGCTCTACTTCAGGTAAAATCCATTATCTAACTCTTTTGAGTTCCTATTCTAGATTCTTAATACATGATGTGATAAGATTACATTTTGATGTTTTGTAGGATCAAAGAAAAGAGAGGAAGCTTGAGAAAAGAAGTGAGCTGAATCTAATCATGAAGAAATGGATTTCGATCGCATTACTTGAAGAATGGATTCTTGAGCTACTACTTGGAGTTAGAATAGATTGTTAAGAAATATGTAATAACATAGTTTTTCAATTTAATTGCATTGTAAGGACAAATTTTTTCCGCAATAAAATGAATTTTGATTTTATCTTACTTGTGTATCCTTGCAATGGCATGTATGTAAAATTGATGTTTGTGTACTTCTATTATTAGCAAAATGGATTTGATTCTTAATTATGTTATTTGTGGAAATGTCAAAAGTTTACCAAATAGGGAGAGTTTCTCATCGCCCAAGTTTCAATTGGACAGAAACTTGGAATCATGCAATGTGTATTGTATGATGAATGAAAAACATTCACATTTGGGAAATTTAGACTAATTCTTTGACAAAGTGTCAATTGAAGGACTAGGAGATCAAGTACACTAGGTTGTGCTTTGATCAAGTCCACCACAAGAGTGACAAAGATATTCGTCATGATTTACTAAATTTTAGTAAATATGATTATACTTATAAGATTAAGTGTAATTCTGAGTTGATTGAAAGAGTTTCAATGAATAGTAGAACGAATGAAGAAGAATCAAGTAGGCAGAAAGATAAAAGTTTCTCTTTTCTAAGAAGAAGGGAGAGTACCTTTTATTGTGTGTTATGATAAGTCTTAAAGATTAAGAACCATGTCTCAATAGATCCTCTAAGTGAGTCTTAGTGCAATTGCATGTCTAAGAAGAGGAATCAGGTATTGTATAAATGGTTAAATTAATAATTCAATCATACTTCGTTCCAATATCAAGTCTTAGATTCAAGATTGTGACATTGAGTGAAAAGTCTTGAGTAGGTTTATAACACTCATCAAATGTGGAACTTGGAAAAGTTTTCCTATTCTCACACATTTGAAATTGGTAAGTTGTGATGTCTTGGATAAGACAAAGAACAACTAAGACCAATTTGTAAAGTGTTTTGTCTTGATAAATGCTTCACTAACTCTTGAATATTTGTTTGTCAAGAAATGTTTCTTGACAAGAGAATCTTACATGTCAAGGAGTCAGTGGGAGTCTTAATGGTCTTGAAAGGTTTCAAGAACAAATCAAGAATAAACCTTTTCAATCATCACTAGCACACGACTCGAGGTTTACAACCTATCGTGCTGACATTATTTTGTTTCTGTGCCATTCCAATTGAGTTAATTGTGTATATGAGTTCTATGAAGTTCTCATTTGAATGCATTCTAAAGCCTTAGTTGATGGAAAGTACATTGATATGTAAGGACAAGTTACTAAACTACTTGGAAGACATGGTGGGCACTTGTGTTGCCATAGGGCAAGAAATCAAGATTAAGAAAGTTCAGTCCATATGAGTTTGGAGTTGTCGCAAACCTTGGTTTTGGCAAATTCACATGGATAGGAACTCATACACCATAAAATCTAAGTGTCATAAGATTCCCTCCTTCATGAAAATGACTGTGAGGAAATCCTTTCACTAAGAGAGATTTTAAGAAGATAGCAATTGTGAAAATTGTATTCTCAAATTCGATTATGGTTACGACATCCCTTTCTATAGTTCGTATTGTGAGATTTGGCAATTATTTTGAACATTTGGAACTTCGTAACATAAGTTCTAAATTGGTTAAACACACATATATGCTATCTAAGGCAAAAGTGTATAAGTCTAAGAAGCTTAGATAAAGGCTTATCGAAGCATCTGGTATTATAAATATGAATTTCAGAAATTCAATAGGCATTGTTTTCTGGAAGTTCATTTGTTTTTTGAATACATGTCAAAGCTAGTGGGAGCATAAACGTTATGTTTATATGATAATCATCATGATAGTGGGAGCATAAGTGTTATGCTTGTATGATTATTATGGCGAGTATTGCAAGTTAGCAATATTAATTATAGAAAAACAAAGATTCCATTTGCAAAATTGCATGGGTTGAAAAGTTGTTTTGCTATAATTAAGGGAGAGAATATTATACTTCGTTTCAAAATCTAAAGCTTAGATTAAGAAATTTTAATATTTTCAGTCAAAGAATACATTGTGTGTTCTTAAAATTCGATTATGATTACGACATCCCTCTTCATAGATCGAATTGTGAGAACATGACACATAAAATATTATGGCAAAAGATTGGTAAAGTATCATATCTTTATGTAAGACATTATGCATCGTGTCCCATACGCTTCAAGTATAAGATCGATTGCAAATGCTATAATATTTACCATTCTAAAAATTTTCAAATGTCTAGCGCATTAAGAGGGAAAAAGGACTAGAATTGGTTTCGACAAAAATAATTAAACAACTATCAAAGGACGATCCAAAGTTCGCTGAGGATTGGTTGCTTGTGAATAGTTGGGAGTATGGCATTGGATGGACCATATCGACATTATTATGAATAGATAAGATTCTATTAAGAATGAGTTGTCATATAGCAAATGTGGAAATGTTTCCATATTGGGAGTTGGATATTGAGAGTCTATGCCTAGATAGAAGCTTTTATGCAAGAAGGATATTCAAAGGAATGTACTTTGAATGTGAGACTTCACGTCTATGGAATTGTCTTGTAACAATTTCTAAGAAAGTGCTTTGTAATTTCATTAGCCAAGTCTTGGTTACTTTTGTGCTATGACTTTACGAAAGTATCGTTGCGTAAAATGTTAGAATCTAGCATATTCTAGTAGTAACAAAGAACCTTGTGTTCTTACACTAATGATAAGGATTGGGAATTGTGAAATGAGCATCATTAAAAAGGTTTTTCAATTGATCTATTTCACAAAGTAAGGACCATAGGAAACATAGTGTGCATGCTTTATGCATGGGATAGCTATTATTGTAATTCGAGTAATAAGTTGATTTTCTGAAATAGTAAACGATAATAATGAGTAATCAATATGGTGGTGTTTTATTTACTCTCACAAGTTTGAGGCCATATAGGATTAAGTATTATTGTTATGTTTCAATTTGCATGTTTTGACTTCCAGAATAACTGGGTTATTCAAACATCCACAGTCAGTCATACGTTGGGAGTAGGTATGAATAAAGACTGTCATGAATCTGTCTGTAGATTGTCTGAAATGTTTAGACATGGCACAAGTTTGGTGCAGAATTCATGAGTGCTTTGATAAGATTAGAGTATTGGATTAAACCCACGCTCACTTGGATCACTTCTTGGATTTATCACGAGTGATTAGTGAGACGATAATATTGTATATTCTTTAAACCAGGACGTGTGAGTTGTTATTTGTTGGTCGGTTACACATTGATAATAAGTAAACGCACCAGTAACTTGGTGTTATAAAACTTATTGTTGTGTGTGAGTGGATAAGTAAATGCAAGCGAGCATATGAGTCGAAGTTTATCCATTCCGTTTACCCAAAGTATGATAAAAGTGATATTTATGGGCCTCTCGATGATTTAATGATGACACCTAAGCGCTTGGCCAAGCCGGGACAAAGTTGATGTGTTCAATTGTAGTCTGTTGTCAGTCATCATAAATCAGAAGTTGGGAAACAGTATAGAGAGAATGATTAAAATTCAAGTCTTATGTCTATACGATATCTTGAGAATGGAGGAATATATGATCCCTTATCCAGAGGACACGCTATCTGATAAGATCAGAGTTGACAGCGGCTTTTGAAAGCTACGATTGCTGATCAGGTTCTGAAGTCATACGGAAAATAGTTATTAGACTTATCCAAGTGGGAGACTGTTGGATTAGTGTCTAAGTCCATAACTATTTTGGTATGTACTTGACCCGATTATGAGCATGGTCCTTTTGGGTTGCCTTCACCATAGCAATATGTAGGATGATTTAAGGAGAGAAAGGTTTAAATATGATTTATTAATATATTATGAGAATAATATATTAAAGGAGAAATCATATTGTTTAATTAATATTAGTCAAGAATTAATTGTTAATTAATTTTGTGGCTAAAAGAGATTAATTAAACTTAGGGGACTGGACTGCAATTATTGGATAATTGAGTTATTGGGCTAAGGAATGCTAAAGGAGTAAGGGGTGAACGAAATTATGATGGAAGCCCATCATATTTTCGTCCATGGCCTTATCCAGAAGGTTCCATGGGCTACTTAGAGTTTAAGCTGTCCATTAGGGTTTTGACTGAAACCCTAGCAGCCCACACAAGTATATAAAGGACCCCTTAGCCTCCAAAAACGTGGACAACTAATTCTCTAGGGTTTCCAGCCGTTTTTGGTGCCTCCTCTTTCTTCTCCCTTTCATCCAAGTTGCATATGGTGTTTGTGACTCCATTAGAGGTGCAACACTTGAGGCACTAAGCTTTTGAAGCCAATCCAAGCAAGGAATTAATTGTTATTGCTATATAACAATCAAAGGTAATTCTATAAACCCTAATTCAGTTTATAATATGTTAGATCTAAGTTTATTAGTATTGGATTCAAAGCATGTTCAATAGAGAAACCTAGATCCAAGCATTAGGGTTTGTATGAGCACATAGGATTGTTCTTATGCACAAAAACCCATCAGTTACTCTCTCCTTTTTGTTCTTCATTTCTTCAAGAACACTTTCATCTTCATGCCTTCTTTAAGTTCATATTGGCTATGAACTTAAATCTTAAGGGTTTAAGAGTTTATGGACTATTATCTACATCAAGTTGATTCATTCTTGATGTCTCAAAGGTTCCACATTCTTCATCAACTTCCAAGCCCCAAAAGGACCCATTGAACTACAAAGGTTGTTATTTCTTAACCTCTTCTTTGGTTGGTGTTTTATTCTTTCTATAACTTACAAGAAGATCCTTGGTGGGTATAAAATGTTTATGTTATTTCAAAAATTAAAGTTTTTCGTTTCAATATTTTTCTAGTTTATGAAACTGTTTTTGAAATAAAACCCAACAATTGGTATCCGAGCCATCTTGCAAGTTTGGTTAGCTTTTTTGATTTCTTGAAATCTTAGTTTTGAAGAATTTGGATAACTTGTTCTTGTATAAAAATAATTGCGTACATATTTTCTATAACAACTTTATATTTCATATTTTATGTGACACAAGTTTCATGCATCTTTTGTCATTTAATTTTTTCTTAGAAAAACAAAGGTTGTTTTTTGTTGGGTAAGGTGTCTAAGTCGATAACTTATTTGGTATATACTTGACCCGATCCGACATGGTCCATTTGGGTTGCACATCACCCGAACTATTTATATTGATAATATTTATGAGAATATTTTGTTTATGATTTATTAATATTTTATAAGTTATAATATATTAATATGAAATCATATTATTTAATTAGTATTGATCTTAAATTAATTATGAATTAATTTAGTGATCAAAAGGTGACTAATTAAACATGTGCTATTATATTTATATATTGTAGGCTAACACTCATTAGGAAATGGGCTAAGCATAAATGGGAGTCCATGGATGGTCCATGGAGCTTTTAACCCATGGATCCTTGGAAGAGGAAAAGACATGGGTTATTAGGGTTTACCCTAATCATCTAAACTATATAAAGAGGTTTGTGATGCATGAAATGACACTAAGTGTGTGTGCATAAGAGTGGCCAATTTCTACAAGCTAGACATACTCTCTCATAAAGGTTTCCAAGTTTGTGGTGTTTTGTGATTTCCATTTGAGGCATTCACATTATTGGTACTTGGCTCTCAAAATCCAAAGGAATCAACTCACAATCAAAGGTATGTAACTCTTCTAATTCTTTTATGTTTAAAAGTACCCTATCCCATGCTAGATAGGTTATGGGCCTTGGAAAAATTATTTTGCATGTATCATAGTCAAACATAGATCCAAGGTTTCTAGGGTTGCATGAGCACCTTAGGAGTGTTAGTTTGCTCAAAACCCAACCGTGGTATTGGAGCCTAGGCTTGCTTGCTTGATATTTGTTGCAAAATAGTGAAAAAAAGTCTATTTTCTTGCTGTCTGCATGATGAACTCGCCGAGTCCATGGGGGGACTCGTCGAGTCGATGACTAAATTCATCCTAGTCGTCGAGTAGGTTCATGTACTAGACGAGTAGAAGCCTCAGAATGCAAATTTTCAACTTTTGCTGCTGGAAATGGACTAGAAACATTACCCTAAACTGTTTTGGTGATTTAAAACTTATCATAGATGGTGTAATGTTTATGCTAATCCATTTACAATGGCTTATATCAAAATTCCATGCTTTGTATGTGCTTATATGATTCTTGAAGTTTTGATATTCATTTTCATGTTCTTATGAGGTTAGAAAGTGATAGAAATTATTTGCAAAATTGTGTTTAATTCTTGATCATTTATGTGTTTTAATGGAGTCCATAGTTTGTCCTCAAGTTATGGATTTCCAAAGGTCATTTTCTTTAAACACGCATTTAAAACACATAAGTTACATAAAAATGAAGAGTCTTCATTTTATGAACCATTAACTCATAAGTTATGAAATGAAGAGTTTTGAAAAGTTTCAAAACTTGTCCTCAAGTTTTGGTATTTGTAAAGTTGCACACACTTTAATAAACTTTAATTCCAACCCTTAGAGTTTTAAAAGTTAAAATTCAACCCTTATACTATTATAACATTAATGGTTAATTATTATCTATATGTATTAGATTAAATTGTTTTAGCGTTAGTAGGCCTCATTCAAGAAGCCAGTTTATAAAGGGGGGGGGTATAAGGTTGCTGCCTATAAAATGGCAGCTTAATGGGTGTCCATTCTCACCCACCGCTTCCTTGATCGGTGGAGGGTCGTTAGCCGAACGGGTAGAAAAATCACTTTAAATTCTCATTAACATTATGATGAATATTATAAAGTAACTAGACCTTTTATAAATTCCCAATCTTAGTTACTTTAGGAAAATGTGAACATGGTGCTAACCCATGAAATTCACACTTTGTACTTTACCAAGTCAGTGGTGGAGCGTGTGTGGGTTACCGGCACACTAATTTGGACTAGTAAGGATAAAAAAAAAGGGTAACTTAATGTTTATCATAGATCGGTGGAGCATGTGTGGGTTACCGACACATCGATTAAGTGATAATATTAAGGGTACCAAGTGAGTTTGCATGGTTATTCACACATTGTTTTGTGATCCTCGGCATCCCAGTCACAAAACTTGAAGGGCACAATCAAGATTGAAACATGCCATTGAAAAGTTCAATGAATCTCTAAAGAATCTAGGAATTTCTTGAACCAATTAAACCTAATACCTAATTTCGTTTTCGTGGTGGAAATTGGTGAATCGTCATTCACCTACCTTCAAATATGTTATAACTTAGATTACGATATCCCTCTTCTAATTTATAATATATTGTGATGGATCCTAGCCTTAATGTTACATTTGGGTGTCTTATTAAGGACTCTATATATCTAATCTAAACATGTCCTTCTTATTTTCAGATGTCTTCCAACAACAATGCTTCGGGCTCTAACCCTACCGACTCCTTCTCTCTCATGAACCTTTGTGGGAGAGTCATCTTTGATGGTTTAAAATTCAATGATTGGATAAGAAACGTCTGGATGGTCACACGCTACGAGGACAAGGAATATGTACTTGGCAAGGAGCTCAAGGAACTCGATGAGTCCACTGCTAATCCTCAGGAGATCGCTGACTTTAGGGCTCATGAGAGAGATGCCACTAAGGTGGCATGCATCATGATGGCCACTATGAAAGCCGAACTCTAGAAGTTCTATGAGGACTTCTACACTATTGAGATGCAACAGGATTTGATGGACCGCTACCATCAAAGTGCCCGTCAAGAGCGGTATGAGATTATCTCCTCGATGGTAACAACTAGAATGAAGGATTGTGAACCCATCACGACCCACATGCAGAAGATGCAATGATTTGTGGACCGTCTGCTGAAACTGAATGTGAACTTCCCCCGAGGAGTTGGAAATTGACATCATTTTGCACTCCTTACCTCCTTGTTGTCACCAATTCAAAATGACCTACCACATGAACAAGGAGGAGGTCACACTCAACAAGCTTCAGGGACTCTTAAAGACCACCGAAAGAGGTCTTAAGTAAGAAGAAGTGAGGATATGGAGCACGGGAAGATAAACCAGACTATGGGAATTAGTAAGGCTTCACTTGTTTCCAAGATTGGAGTTTATACCTTGATGCTAAGTAGTGGGTTAAAGTTAGATTTGAATAAATGTGTGTACTCATCCGAAATGGCGAGAAATATTATTTCTTTTTATGGTTTGTACAAACAAGGTTTTACCTTTTTGTTTGATAATGAATGTGGTGGTATTAATGCTTCTTTAATAATGTTATTTATTTTAAAGCATTGCCTTGTGATGGTGTGTATGAAACTGTGTCGGTTGTAGACAACCTAGGAAATAATGTGTTGTGTATTGATTCGTCTACTAGCTTGGATAAGGCATCATTGTGGCATTGTCTTATTGGACATGTAAACAAGAAACGCATAGGCCAACTCCAAAAGGATGGAGTCTTGGAGTCATTTGACCTGAAGTCAGATGATAGTAGTGAGTCTTATTTGCTTGGAAAAATGACAAAATCACCCTTCACTGGTACTTGTGCAAGGGATGAGGGTTTGTTGGACCTTATACATACTGATGTATGTGGACCATTTAAAACCGCCATAAGGGATGCTAACCGCTATTATGTGACTTTTACTGATGATTACAGTAGATATGGTTATGTCTACTTAATCAAGCATAAGCCATAGACCTTTGAAAAGTTTAAAGAGTTTAAACAGGAAGTGGGGAATCAATTGGGAAGGAACATTAAGATGCTATGATCTGATCGAGGTGGTGAGTATCTTAGTACTGAGTTCCTTGACTATATTAAGGAATGTGGGATTGTCTCACAATTGACACCTCCTAGGACACCATAACTGAATGGTGTAGTTGAAAGGCATAATCAGACCTTGTTGGACATGGTTTGTTCCATGATGAGTCGAGTTTCGTTACCAATATCTTTTTGGGGGTATGCCTTAGAGACTGCCGCCCACATCCTTAATCTAGTCCCTACTAAGAAGGTTACCAAAACACCTCACGAGATGTGGACAGGGAAAGTTGCCAATCTAGATCATGTCAAGATTTGGGGTTGCGAGGTTTTTGTGAGACGCGAGAATCAGGATAAGCTCGACCCTCGAAGTGAGAGGTGTATTTTCATCGGCTACCCACGCAGTTCTTTTGGTTACCTCTACTACAAACCCAGTGAGAATGTTGTCTTTGTGTCAAGAAGAGGAGTCTTGAGAGAGAGAGAGAGAGAGAGAGAGAATTTATAAGCCAAGGAAACAGTGGGAGGCAAATTGATGTTGAAGAAATTTAATAGTCAAGTGGTGAAGGAATCTTAGACACTAGCAATTAACCTGAGGAGGAAACTCTTGTTGAACCAGCTCATGAGTCTGTACCTCCAAGGCGTTCCACAAGGGTTAGGAATACGCCTGATTTCTATTATGGATTCCATATTACTACGGAAGGTGATACGTTTATCCGTGATAGTACACTACTAAATTTCGATGAACCTAACAGTTTTAAGGAAGCCATGGCAGGCCCAGAGTCTGCTAAATGGAAGGAGGCCATGGACAGCGAAATACAGTCCATGTATGACAATCTAGTTTGGAACTTGGTTGACAATGTACCAGGCCGTAAGACAGTCGGGTGCGAATGGATCTTCAAGAAGAAGACCAACATAGATGGAAAGGTGCACACTTACAAAGCATGACTGGTTGCAAAAGGTTTTACTCAAACTCAGGGTATTTATTATGATGAAACCTTCTCACCAGTAGCAAACATTAAGTCCAATAGGATTATGCTGGCCATTGTTGCATTTCATGATTATGAAATATGGCAAATGGATGTCAAAACCGCTTTCCTTAATGGGAAGCTGGCTGAGGATGTTTACATGGTTCAGCCAGAGGGTTTCGTTGGTCCAGAATATCCTAATAGTTTGTGCATGCTTGAGAGATCTATTTATGGATTGAAACAAGCATCTCGCAGCTGGAATCTTTGTTTTGATGAAAAGGTCAAAGCGTTTGGTTTCTCGAGAGGCAAAGATGAATCTAGCGTGTATGTCAGAGCTAGTGGGAGTATAGTGAGCTTTTTGGTACCGTATGTGGATGACATACTACTCATAGGAAATGATGTCCCAACTTTGCAGGAAGTAAAGTCCTGGCTTGGGAAGTGCTTTTCTATGAAGGACCTTGGGGAGGTTGCCTATATCCTAGGGATAAGGAAATTATGAGAAAGGAATAAAAGACTAATTGGACTTAGTCAGAGTACTTACTTGGATAAAGTGTTGAAAAGATTCAACATGCAGAATTCCAAGAAAGGAGATTTACCGATCCAAAGCAATGCCAAACTAAGTAAGACTCAAAGTCCGAGTACAGAGGAAGAGATAACTGAGACAAGTCAAGTACATTATTCTTCCGCTGTTGGCTCAATCGTGTATGCTATGACTTGTACTCGCCCTGATGTGGCTTTTGCTTTGAGCATGGTCAGTAGATATCAGGGGAATCCTGGAAAGGCTCATTGGACTGTGGTAAAGAATATTGTCAGGTACCTACGAAGGACTAAGGATTGGATCCTTACCCTTGGTGGGAGTGATGACTTGAGGGTAATGGGGTATAGTGATGCTAGCTTTCAAACTGACACGGATAACTTCCGTTCTCAGTCGGTCTGGATCTTTACCCTAAATGGAGGGTCAATCACTTGGAAGATTTCTAAACACGAGATGGTAGTTGATTCAACTTGTGAATCAGAGTACATAGAAGCAAGTGAAGCGGAAAAGAAGGCGATATGGCTGAAGAACTTCATCAGAGATCTTGGAGTTGTACCGACTATTAAGGAGCCTATGGAGATTTTCTGTGACAGCAATAGTGTGGTTGCCTTAGCCAAGGAACCAAGAGATCATGGAAGGTCCCGACACATTGACAGAAAATATCACTTCATAAGACACAAGATAAAGAAGGACTCCTCGTGGCAAAGAGGGTATCGTCAAATGAGAACCCTGAGGATCCCCTTACGAAGGGTCAGACGAGGGATAAGCATTTGCAGCATGCGAGGCGCATCGGGCTGAGGGGCGATATTAGTTTTACTGATTAGATAGCTATTTCTCAAACTTGTAAAATGTATTCGAAGATTGATGATAAATAAAAGTTGTGATTTATTTATGAGTAAGGTGTTGCTGTCATTCTCAATTATTTAGTATTGTTTCAGTTTTGCATGTTTTGACTTCTAGAATAATAAATTTATTCAAACTTTCCACAGTCGGTTATACGTCAGAAGTAGGTATGAATCAAGATTGTCATGAATTGGGATTGTAGATGGCTAAAGGTGTTTAGACATGGCAATGGATGATACAACATTCATGAGTGCTCATAAGTTATGAGTATTGGAATAAACCCACGCTCACTTGTATCACTTCATGGAATTTATCTCAAGAGATAGTGAGACGATAATATCATATAAGTCTTCAAACCTAGAGATATGAGTTGTTGCCTATGAGTTAGTTGTGCATTTATTGCACGAAAACGTATCAATAACTTGATGTTATAAAACGTGCCTTTGTGTATAATTCAACAAGTAGTATAAAAAGCATATGGGTTGGATTTTATCTGTTCCTTCTAGAAATAGAAGCGATATCTGGGCCCCTCGATGATTTTGTTTTGACCCATGTACCGGGCCCGGTCAGAACTAAGTTGATGTATTCTATTATGTTATCTGTCAAACAAATTGGAAATCAGGAAATAAACCGCTAGATAATAAGTAAGACATTGTTCCATGTATTTGTTTGACTGATATCATGAGAGCAGAGGATCATATGATCACTTATCTAAAATGGCGCTTCATAGTTCAACAGAGTTTTTGAGAGCTACGATTGTCGGTTGGTTCCTGAAGTAATATAAGCAAATACAGTTATCAGACTTATCCAAGTGGGATTCTGTTGGATAAGGTGTCTAAGTCCATAACTTATTTAGTATATACTTAACCCGACCCGGCATGGTCCATTTGGGTTGCACTTCACCCGAACTATTTATATGGATAATATTTATGAGAATAGTATGTTTATGATTTATTAATATATTATAAGTTATAATATATTAATATGAAATCATATTATTTAATTAGTATTGATCTTAAATTAATTATGAATTAATTTAGTGATCAAAAGGTGTCTAATTAAACATGGGCTATTATATTTATATAGTGTGGGCTAACACTCATTAGGAAATGCGCTAAGCTTAAATGGGAGTCCATGGATGGTCCATGGAGCTTTTAACCTATGGATCCTTGGAAGAGGAAAATACATGCGTTATTAGGGTTTACCCTAATCATCTACACTATATAAAGAGGCTTGTGCTCTTGAAATGACACTAAGTGTGAGTGCATAAGAGTGTCCGATTTCTAGAAGCTAGACATACTCTCTCATAAAGTTTTCCAAGTTTGTGGTGTTTTGTGATTTCCATTTGAGGTATTCAGATTATTGGTGCTTGGCTCTCAAACTCCAAAGGAATCAACTCACAATCAATGGTATGCAACTCTTCTAATTCTTTTATCTTTAAAAGTACCCCATGTCATGCTAGATAGGTTACGAACCTTGGAAAAATTATTTTGCATTTATCATAGCCAAACATAGATCCAAGGTTTCTAGGGTTGCATGAACACCTTAGGAGTGTTAGTTTGATCAAAACCCAAAAGTTTTGTGTGTATGTTGATGTATATGATGTGCATAAACTAGTCAATGATCATTATGCTTGTTATGTTGTTCTGTTGGTTGTTTTATAAAATGGTTGTAATAATTTATTTATTCATATGGTATACAATAAATTAAATAGATTAGTTTTCTTGTTTATTTTTGTAAAGTAATAGATTAGTTTTTAGAAATAATTCATTTGTACAAAATGTAACTAGAAATAAAGTTGGAACCATTTTTGAAGACAAAAGAGCAATTTCCAAGTCTAAAAGGTGTGCAGGATTTTCAGTGACATTTTCTAAAAAGTGTCACTAATGCTGTTTACCAAAGGTTGTTGGCTTTTAGCGATAATTGTTGAATTTTAGCCTTCAAGAAGTTTTTCCAATATTTTGCAAGCAAATGGTATTTACACAAGTGGAAGCTTCTTCAACAACATTACAAGAAGATGTTTTGGTCCCCTTAAATGTTCCTTTAGGAATGGACTTGGTATCTTTTGTGTTGGCTCACAAAAATGTCATTAGTTGGTTATGTTTATGTACATATCTTGTTATGCATGTTTTTGTGTTTTTATTTTATGCATTATTTTGTGTGGTTGATTAAATTAGTTTTTCACGTGCTAAAATAATTTTGGACAAAATAAACATCACATGGAGTTTGGGCTTTAAAAATTGGACATAAGATGTAACAAAAACCTGGTTTTATAAATCGTTATAAAGGCAAATTTTGAAATACTCCATTATAAGTTTTAAAATGGTGATTTTTGTAACTTATACAAACTCCATATGTATAAGTAATAAAATGAAGTTTTATTAAAGATATAAAAGGTTAAAATGCACTCAAAATTAATATCAGTTATAAAAATTGAATTGCGTCAAATTATATAAAAACTAGTTTTTTATATAGAACCTTTAAAAGTAATTTTTTTTTAAAAAAAAATTGATACAATGGTTTATTATATGATTGTAATAACCATGATATCATATGTTTTTAAACTAGAATTTAAAAACATATAAATCCCCTTATTTTACTAACCTCAAATCTATGCAATCCTTTTGAAAAATACCCACACATCTCTTGTATGCACTGGTGAGATAAAGGATACCTAACCGCTTTGTGTCATCTTTTGATGGTCGGGGTGTCTTCGCGATCTCTATAACCAAGTTATAAGCCGTTTACACAAGTATTTCAATTGGACGATTTGATCGGAAATATTTTGTAATAAAGGATACCTAAGCAAGAGAGTTCCGAGACATAGATCTGATCAAACATGTCTAATTAACTTTATTATTAGCGATCCCATAAATCTAGGAATTATATAGTATAATATAATTGATAATCGATATGTATTGGCTTGAATACAAATAGATGGGACAACGGATACCTAACAATTTTTTTTTTTTTGCAACTTAGATCCTAGACTTTGATAATTAACTTTTTTTAGAATAATCCATTGACATTTTCTTTAATGACTTAATGAAACAATAAAATTCAATAGATACGACTTCAATGAATAAGTTCATGTCTTAAGAGACAGTCTTGTGAGAGATATGAAATTGTATACACTTAAAGGTCCTTGTCATAAACTATTTGCTTTGAGCAATACACCTGGACATGATACCTAGTAAATGCATCACTGTGATGCTAAAGATGCTAATAACATCAAGCAAGGAATAATTAGTCATGACTTCTAGGAAGTGTTGGATAATTTAAACATATATCTAATTATATGACAGGTCAAGCAATATTTCCATAAATATAATGATATTTTATTCAAAGCTACTTTAAACATTGGAATAATGCAAGGCTAAAATAATCACCCTGTGTGATCCACGGGGCCTATGTTTTATGGACTGAACACCTTTAAGCCCAACAAATTTTCTAAAGTCCACATAGATGGATCTTATTTCTTTTGTGAAGAAACTAGACACTGGAAGAGGATTTACTCCTCTTATTTGGAAAGAAAGTTTAGAAGAGACTAGTACTTCTATTATTTGCTAGATAGAACTCAGATTTTTCATATAACATTTAGGTACTTCGTACTTAAATGTTAATCTAATATTTGTAAATGGGTTGCAAATATTTATTAAAGAGTAACCAAGCTAAGCACAACCAAGTTGGAACTACACTCTCGGAGTTTATTTTATTAGTTATGCTTAGAACATAAATTACTTGTAATGTAAAATAATATTTATTTCGAAACAATGTATGTTTTAATTTAGCAAGTCTAAATTTATGTCTCGGTTATTTTTTTCAAATGTTTGATCATTTACTTAATCGTTTTCATAACGATGATATTCATATTCTGAAATGATTAACTTCTATTTATGAGACTAGATCTCTTAATAGAATTATAAAGTAAATATCAACATTTTTATAAATAAAATTAAGATCTATATGTAAGCACTTTTTAAATTAAACTTGTTTTAAATCAAACTCATCTTTGACATTGTTATCTTTATTATATAAATGACACACATATTCCAACTTCAAGAAAGGGATCTTTGAAGACAAATAGTGGCGTTTATTTAACATATGTCAACCTTATTTATATGTAAAGGATTCCTAATGATATTTTCACTAAGGTGTAAAGAAAATAGTTAAGGAACTATACACTTTGGTGTATGACTTCCTTTCTAATGAATGTCTGAGACTAAGCACAAGATACCAAATCAACTTTGTTAATGACTATATTAGTTTTAATTATATTTACCTGGTAAAGTATAATTGTGAAATCTTTTTTGAACGTTTCAAAAGTTGAGATACAAACCCATAGGAACCATCTAAGGCCTTAATGATAATAAAGGATGAATTAAATCTTACTTGGTATGATTTACTTTCTAATCGGTAGAAATATCCTCCTTTAATCTTTTTGGGATAATACTTCAATCACTATTAACTGTATCTTGAATCCAAATACCAATTAATAAGTGGATTAGACAGTTCATAAGATATTGAATGGAAGGGCTCCATCCATATCTTATTAAATATTTTATGGATATTAAGCATATGTTGGACTAAAGCTTTTAAACCTAAAATCTACTAAATACATATTTGTATAATACTCTACATGTGGCTTAGATTATTAAATGCAAAACCCACCAAGAATAGGTTCTCTTATTCTTGTGAAAGCTAAGTTTGTAGAAAGCAAGTTTCTAATGACAAACTAAGTGGGAGGTACATGGAACTTGAAGCAGCTCAAGAACCATAACCTTATGTAGTAATAGTTGGCACTAGTTTTAACAAGGATTATTAAAGTTAAATAATAGATATTCACAAACACAAATTGTTCGCATTAATGGTAGAAATCATCTATGACTTGAGAAATATGGAATCTCTCATTGATAAGCTTTTATTAATGGTTTCTGGAAAATCCATCAAATACCAAGATACTATGTCAAATCTCGAATCTGATAAATGACTTAAATTCATGAACATTAGATGTAATCCATGTATGAGAATCAAGTACGAGTTTGATTATAATTTGTCCATATAGAAAGGCTAGAAGGAGAAAATGATTCTTCTAGAAAGAATAAATTGCATGGATAACCATACACACTTAAAGCAAGACTTGTAGTAAAAGGATTCTCTAATAATCATGTCATTGACTATGGTCCTCATGATACTCATGACATTGACTATGATCAAACCTTTTCACAAGTAGCTATCACTAGATCAATAAGGATATTGTTTACTCTAAATTGATATTCTTAATATGAGATATAGTAAATAGATTTCAAGAAAGACTGCTTTTCTTAATAGACATCTACTAGAAGATATCTATATAGATTATCCCGGAGGTTTTCTTCATCCATGTTATCCTAACAAAATGAGTAGAGCTTGAGATCCAATTGTGGATATAAAGCAAACATCTCAGTGTTGCAATCATCACTTTAATGTAAAACCACAAGGTATGTTTTTATATCAAAATGAATAGAACATCTGTGTTTACTAAGAATTATTGGGAGCATAGTGAAACTCCTAATCTTGTATGAATAAGACATACTTAATCATTTGAAATCATTTTCTGTTTTAGCAAGGTTGTTTTCACCTTGACTCGGAATTTTTTTCTCAAATGAAAGACTTGGGAAGGAGAAGACACATTCTTGGAATGTAAAATCTATAAGTGATATATAAAATGACTGTTAAAAGTTTCATGTCCTTATACATATATCGGTGATATCATGAAATGAATCAAGACATAATATTCTTTTGGAGAATTCTTGGCATTGTCATATGATATGTGACAACCCGATATTTCGAGTCAATGTAATGACCTAAGTCAAGTATTGTAATCTATTTTTAAATTAATAAAAAAAAGTTAGCATCATAAATGAAATGTTCAAAAATCTCAATTGGGATACATAAAATGATAGATATCGTGTCAAGGTTTTCAGAAATATAAAGAACACTCAAATCAAAGTTATAATGAGGAAGGTATGACAATTCAAAGATCCGTGTCAAAACCGCTAATGCATTGTTACGTGTGAAAAGCAAAATTTCAATAAAATACTTTTTAGCCTTAGGAATCTAAACAAAAGTCTTGTATTAGGTTAAACCATGAACGTACTTAAAAAGAACATCCAAATCTAACTTCGTATGAGGAACTTAAGATTTTTCTAAGTTTCGGAATAGTAGTAGACAGCTAAAAACTCGAAATTAAGATCAAGCGATATTTAGCCAACATAACCTATATGACAATTGAAAAACTCGACAATAGTAGTACAATAGTAAAAAAAACATACGAAAAGGGACGTCACATGAAGAAGTTATGATTTTTTAACGGACATTTGCTATCCTAGCCTATTAAAAATATAAAATTAAAAATAAAGTTGAAATTTCCTGATGAAGTCTAAACGAAAGCTGTAGAGTATAATCTCAACTACGTTTGGATATAGAGAACATCAAACCGGAGCTCGTATGCGAAAGTTACGGATTTTTAAAGATTGGGGCATGCATTGCGAGGCTGGTCCGAAGAGGAACACCCTACGTTCGAAACACATGGCCTCGGATCGATCACGTCTCCCCTATAGCCTTCTAGCCCGTCCCATCTAAAGTCCGGTATCCGACGATGACGTCATGCCTAACGAACGCGCTGCGTATGAGGGAACACCATGCGTTACGGAACACCCCACGTTCGAGGTCGGTTCCCACCCCTATAAATAAGATGCAAGGCTTCCGAACTTCTTTGCAAATTTCCAACTTCTCCCCATATATTCTCACTCTCGAGCCTCTTGAAACTACCCCGACGCCCCGATTACGTATCCAAGCTCCGACGAAGGTCCGAAGCTCCGAAACTCCTGAGAAATTTTCCACATTCCGGTCGAACTGCTGCCCGAGAAAAGTCTCGTGTTCTTCAAATCATCACACTTACCAGGTGAGTTCATACCCCTTTATTTTTGGGGGAAAATACAAGTGAAACGCAAGAAAAACATATGTTAAAATGCAAATCATTACATACAGTTTCTAACGTTTTATCTACATTCTGTGTATAAATGTTAAATAAGTAAAATAATGTTATCACAAATGTTATACTTTACATGCAAAGTTGGTAATACACCAAGGTTTATCATTCAAATGAAACACACTTTTTGAAAAACTATAATAGGTATAGTTTACGAGATATTCATGATATTTTACATACTATAAACACTATAAAGAGGAAAAACTTACATTTACAAGAAAAATGGACTTTTCATATGTAAATCTATTTGATACTAACTTTTGTGAGACATTTGACTTCATGTACTTTCAAGTACACATTTCAAGTCCTGTGTTATAAACCACAATCACTCGTAGGGGAGCATGATACTTGTGTATAGATTTGTACGGGATTGACAATCCCACACCTAAACTGTTAGTGAAAGGTCAAGCCTTGAAATATGATAATGTTTAAAACAGACTCAGCGTCAGCGTATGTCTCAACGTCAGCACCAGCGAATCAGCAGTTCAGTTTGTAATAGTTTAGTGTATTCAGTACGTTGTAACAAATCTTGTATTTATCCTGTTTCCTTAGTTATCTTGATTTATTAGCTAGCGTATCCCTGAATTGTAGGGATCATCTAGAATAGCAGTATATATTATCTTGTATAGGTTTGTGAATGGTCACGCCTTTCACAAACCCTAATCGTCGCTTTGTGCACACGATAATCTCTTTGTGAGATTATCTCTCTTAGTGAAAGTTTTTCTTCGTGAATCTCTCTTGTTCTTATTTATAGTCATTGTTTTATATTTCGATTGATCCAAAGGCATCTTCAATTGGTATCAGAGCAGGTTTCGTTTATCAAACAAATGGCTTCATCTTCTTCTTCATCAAACTCGTCAAATCATCCTTCTGCTAAAATCCCTCCCTTCGATGAAACTAACTTTGCTATGTGGAAAATAAAGGCTCTATATGCCTTGGAGTCTGTTGATGAAGACATGCTGGACATCGTTGAAAAAGGTCCTTATGTTCCGATGTATCAGCTTCTTAAAAACAATGTTGCTGATGACACTATGAAGAAAACTCCAAAAGAAAACTGGACGGCAGACGACAAGAGAAAACATGGTTTGGATGTTCGTGCTCGTGCTGCTATCAGCTACTCATTGCCATACAACATCTTTGGGCTGGTTCAAAATTGCATCTCAGCAAAAGAGATGATGGATACGCTGACTGTATCTTTTGAAGGAATTGAAGAAGTCAAGGCTACTCAAATAAATGATCTTAACCGAAGTTATGAACATTTTTTTGCTAAGAAAGGTGAAACCTTGACTCAAACTTTTAACAGATTCAATACTCTTGTTAACGATCTTCGGAGACTAGATCAGTTGAAGCATAGAACTGTTCTAGTGCAAAAGTTTTTGGACTCTCTAGGTGCAGGTTGGGAGAATCATGTTGATGTGCTGAAAAACAGTGAGAAGATCAACTCTATGGACTTACAAAGTCTCTATGGGAATCTTCGATACTATGAAGAATCCAAGCTTCAAAGAAAGGAACTGATGAAGGATTCTCAGCGTGAATCTTCTGTAGCCCTGTTCTCCAACAAAAAGCTGGTGGCTGACTCAAACACATAAAGTGATTCAGACACTGATTCATCTAAAACTGACACTGATGATCTTGAAAAGGTTGTTGCTAGTGCAGCCTTGATTGTGAAAACTTTTGAAAAATCAGGTCAAAACTTCTCAAAGTTTCAAAAGAAGATTGGTGGAAAGTTCTCAAAAGGGACAAGAGCTGATAAAAGGCATGGTGCTGATAAGAAAGAGAAGGCTCAGTGCTTTAACTGTGGGAGCACTGATCATTTTGCAAAGGATTGTAAACAAAAGAAACAAGGCTCAGATGAATACTGGAAGCAGAAGTACAACAAGCTGATTGAGAAGCTGAAAGCTGAAAATTTGGAACATAAAGTGCTTGTAGCTGAAGAAGAAAAATGGAAAACTGATGAAGAGTCATCAGATGATGAAGTCAAGTGTCTCATGGTCAAAATAGAGGACCCGGATTTTCCCGATAAAGACAAAAGTACTTTTGACACTGATATGTCTGATGCTGAAAATTCCAGGAAGCACAACATTGACTCTTCTTCAATGTACCAAGTTAAAAACTTTGTTTACTATTCAATGAATGAAAAAATCAAAATGTTTGAGTATTTGGGTGTCATTAATTCTAAGAAGAATCAAACCATAAGAAATTTGCAAAATCAAATTGATCTTCTTGAAACTGATATATCCATAAAAAATAGCATTATTGAGTCCACTCAGGAAAATCTTAGAGTTACTAGATTGTCAAATTCATCCTTGTCTGCTGAAATTGATGATGTTAAAAGTCTTTTGGTCAAAGAACAAACTGTGCTTCACACTTGGGCAAAATCTCATAAGAATGCCAATTATATTATTTCAGCTCAAATTCCACATTCTTGTAAAAAAATTCTTGGGGGTAATTTTGCAGAAGCTGAAAAAGTTTTTAAATCACAAGAAAAGGAATTTGAGGTCTATTCCATGAATGAGATGAAAAATAATTTCAAAAATAAGTTTGTCAGTAACTCTTTTATTAATGAAAGTTTAATTGATGAATATTGTACTATTAATTATGATGGTATCACTGAGTGTAATGTTAAAATTACCGGAATTGATCCTACCTCTTATCCTGCGCATCTTGTTAGACCAACCCCTCTAACTGAGACTATTATTGCTTTTCCTATGTCTAATGGAGTGTTTCATGTTGTTCATGAACAACTCAAGCACTTCCCTAAATGCAACCCATCTATGAATGAGTCAAAATCAGATACTGATAGTTCATCTCCTAACACTGATCGATTTCCTTCTGACATTGAACTCAGTAGTGACTCAGTGATGAACAAAAGGACACAAGGCTCTATTGGTGAATCTTACGTATCAAAATGTGTTAAATCAAAAAATTTGCTCACCAAGAAGAACTTTGGAACTAGAGTATGTTACAGATGTGGTGACTCCTCTCACAAGATAAGTGAATGTTCTTTTGATAAATCATCCTCAAGAGCTGAAAATATTAAAGTTAGGAATGAAAAATAGACTCTTAAGTTAAACTCTTTAAACTGTCTTCCTAAGGAGTGTTATAATTTATTATCAAATAACTTTGTGAATGACCCATCTTTGAATGGGTCAGTGTGTTCTAACTAGTTTCTCAGCACTGCAGGGTCAGGAGCATCATTGGTACTTAGACAGTGGTTGCTCAAGGCATATGACATGATCAAAGTCTCTCCTGGAAGATTATGTTAAGAAAACCGGTCCTGTAGTTACTTATGGAGACAATGGAAAGGGGTTCACTAAGGGATATGGAAACATCAAATGCAATAACGTGGTTTTCCAAAATGTTTCATATGTTAAGGGTCTCAAACACAACCTTATTTCCATCAGTCAATTGTGTGATGCTGACTCTAAAGTTCACTTTACAAAGAAAGAAGGCAGAGTTGTAAACACTAACAAGAACATCGTAGTCTCGGCAAGTAAAAAAAATGATATATATGTTCTTGACATGTTCTCAAGTGACAAGGCACTGATGCAGTGTTTCTTTACAAAGTCTCAGACGAATCTTAGCTGGATTTGGCACAAAAGGTTTTCTCATCTGAACTTCAAGAATCTTTCCAAGATATCCAATCAAGACCTTGTTAGAGGGCTCCCAAAATTCAGCGTTGTGAAAGACAAGATGTGTTCAGCGTGTGAACAAGGAAAACAAACCAAGTCCTCCTTCAAACCCAAGTCATGTTCCAGTATATCAGTCCCTCTTCATCTACTCCACATGGACTTGTTTGGACCTATTCCTGTTCGTTCTCTAGGTGGAAATAAGTATACTCTAGTAGTCGTTGATGAGTTCACACGATTTACATGGGTAGTTTTCTTGAAGAAGAAAAGTCATGCTGCACAGGAAATCATCTCACTAATTCGTAAAAATGAGACACTGACAGGTCTTAAAGTTAAGCAACTAAGAAGTGATCATGGCACTGAGTTCCGAAACTCAACTCTTGAATAATTTTGTGATCATAAAGGAATTGGACAAAACTTCTCAGCTCCACGTACTCCTCAGCAAAATGGTGTTGCTGAACGAAGAAATAGAACACTGATTGAGGCAGGAAGGACCTTGATGATCCATGCTGGTCTTCCTATGACGTTTTGGGCTGAAGCTATCAATACAGCATGTTTACTCAGAATCAATCTCTAATTCACAGGATTCAGAAGAAGAATCCCTATGAAATGCTGAAAGATCGAAAACCAGACGTATCTTTTTTTCATGTGTTCGGATGTGTTTGCTATATTCTAAATCAGCGTGACCCAAGATCCAAGTTTGAACCTAAGGCTGATAAAGGTATTTTTGTTGGGTACTCATCTATTTCAAAGGCTTTTCGTGTTTTTCATGTAAACAGGCAATGTGTTGAAGAATCCATTCATGTGAAGTTTGATGAGGAATCATACACTGATGGAAAAGTCACTCATTCTCCTTCTATCTTTCAAGAGCTTCTCTCTTGTCCATTCGATGAATCACCTTGTGCTGAGGAGAAGTCCGATTCTTCTGACCCTATCATTCCAGTTCCTTGTCCCTTGAATCAAGATACTGCAGCCACATCAGCAGATAACTCATTAGATGCTGATGAAACCCTTGAAGCTGAAAACTCTCCTGAAACTGATAATGTGTCAGTGTCTATCTCTCCGGAATCAGCATCAGTCATTGAACATCGAGATCATCCTGTTGATCGAATTATAGGGAATATTCATGATGGTGTCCGAACCAGATCTAGTGTACTTAATAACTTTTGCATGTATGTTAACTTTGTTTCAATGATCTTACCTGATAAGGTACACACAGCTCTTCAAGATGCTGATTGGATCAAAGCCATGCAAGAAGAACTGAATGAGTTTGAAAGGCACAAAGTTTGGACTCTTGTCCCAAGACCATCCGGAAAGACTATCACTGGAACTCGCTGGGTCTATCGTAACAAGGTTGATAAAGATGGAATCATCACTCGCAACAAGGCAAGGCTTGTAGCCCAAGGGTTTTGTAACAGCCCGGAATCTCAGGTATTATTAAAATTATGTTTTTGGGGTGATTTAAGAGGGGACTCGGCGAGTTGGAGCCTAGACTCGCCGAGTAGGATCGCAGACTTGGTCGCGGGATCGCGACGGGACTCGACGAGTCCAGGTATGGACTCGGCGAGTCGACGCTGTTCAGCAGAAACCCTAACCGCTCAGTTTGAATCGTATATAACGCCTCTTAGGCCGTCTTTTTCAGTCTTTTGGTCGATTGAGAAGAACCCTAATCGCTGTGGACGTCTAGAGCAGGAGAGAAAGCTTTTGGAACTTGGAAGAATTGGTTGGACAAGAAGAAGAAGAAATTGATCAAAGGAATATCAAGGAGGATCGAGTCCTGTGGTTTGGGGGACACAGAGAGAACGTTCTCAGGTAATACTCGGATCAATTATGTTAGTTAATGTGCCTATGAACCTAGGGTTTATGAAAAACCCATTTAGTGATTAGATGGGTTATTATGTTATTACCCAGATGTTATACCCACAGTAAAGAGATGTTTAGACGTCCAGAGGGTCCCATGGTTGTATATCTTGGGACCATACGTAATTCAGGAAGCAGTTACTCGTCTGCATGGCATGGACTCGCCGAGTTGTTCTTCAGACTCGGCGAGTAGCTTGAAGATTTACTGGGACTCGCCGAGTTGTTCTTCAGACTCGGCGAGTGGAGTCGGGGTGGCCCCGCGATTCTTCCAGGAGTAACTCGTCGGGTCGATGAGGGTACTCGACGAGTAGATAAGGAATCTCAGAAAGTTGGAAGACGTCTAGACTCGCCGAGTCGCCATGGTACTCGCCGAGTCCGGTTGAGCTGACCATTGACCGTTGACCAGAGTTGACCTAAGTCTGACTTCTTAGGGATAGTCACACTTAGAAGAGATAAGTATTAATGAGTTACGTAATGTTATAGGGAGGTTGTAGCTCGTCGGTGGTGCACGAGTCATTTCAGGAGTTGCTAGCTTTCAGCATATACGAGGTGAGTCTTCTCACTATACTGTACCCGGAAGGGTTTGACTGTGTGACCGGAAGGTCGAATATGTTATGTGATATGTATGCTATGTGTGGTAAGTTAATTGTTATATGTGCTATGTATGATATGTGGGCCGGAAGGCAATATGTTATGGGCCGGAAGGCAATATGTTATGGGCCGGAAGGCGATTATGTTATGGGCCGGAAGGCGTTGTAATGAGGACCGGAAGGTCAGGGCCTGGGAAGGCGTATGTGCGTAAGTGTATATTGGGGAACTCACTAAGCATTTATGCTTACAGTTGTTGTGCATGTATTTCAGGTACTAGCGAGGACCGTGGGAAGGCGCCGGCATGATCGATACACACTGAAGATTGTTCTATGATCTTGGGAGTTTGAATAATTGTATTGACCGAATAATTAAACTATTTATGCCTTGTTTTTAATGGAAACAATTATGTTTTAAAAATGAAAAATTTGTTTGAAAAATTTGAGTTGTTACAATTGGTATCAGAGCCTTGGTTTGAGGGATTCGGGTGCACCTTCGGGGGTAACTGAACTCAAACCGAGGATTTGAGGAAACTTTTCAAATAAAGGCATAAACGTTTGTAACTGGTTTTGTGGTAAGCAAGAAAGAAGCAGTGTGTACGATCAGTCAGCGCCCGAACGGTAAAGATCCCCAAAATACCTTACAATATTATATGATGTGAATTGTTATGCATGCTAGAAGACTAGGTATTCATGATAGGACTAGAGTGGCCTGATTTGTGATGCCTTAGTCTAGGGAAGTTTGCTTATATGAGATGCTTTGCTAGTATGCGGGTAGATAGTGCATATCAGAAGTAGAGTACTCACTATCCGAAGTTTGGGGAGGAGGACTTGGGATGAACACTGATGCGGTGTGGTCGGTAGTATTGGGCCCGTACTACCGAGGACACCGGGTCAGTGGGGGACCCAAGTAAGAATCCCTGGATATCGGGGACGGGGTAGGGTTGCGTTATCAAGTGCAATTACACTTGATGGAGTCTCTGATAGTTTTATGTTGTATTTCAGAGACATCATGGTTAGACCACGCCACGGAGCAAGTACGAGCGGTGTGAGTGACGAGGATATTCGTCAGATGATCCACGAGGAGGTGGCGGCGGCGATCCGGGCTGAGATCCCGGAGATGTTTGGGTCTATCAAGACCACCCTGATGGAGACGTTCGACGAGCGGTACGCCGCATTGACTGAGGCTGCAACCGCTGCAGCTACCGCAGCTGTGGCCGCTGCTAGGCCACAGGGGGTGATTCATTGCTGTTCCGAGAGTTCAGCAACACGAAGCCACCAGAGTTCGATGGGACGCAGGATCCGATTGCTGCGATGAGGTGGATCGCAGATATAGAGGGGTGCTTCTACACTTGTTCATGCCCGGAGCACCTGAGGGTACGGTTCGCTTTGAACCAGCTCCGTCTGGGAGCCAAGGACTGGTGGAAGTTCGTGACGGCGAACTTCACTTTAGCAGAGACTGCGGCGGTGACATGGGAGGGGTTCACTACCATGTTCAGGGATGAGTACGTTCCCCCGGTGGAGCGGGAACGATTGGTTCAGGAGTTCTTAACCCTCAAGCAGGGTACTGATTCGGTGGCGGCGATCACGCGGAAGTTCCATGAGAGGGCGATGTTTTGCCCCGAGCTGGTGGCCACAGAGCAGGCTCGGATGAGCCGGTACTTGGGTGTTCTGAGGAGGGAGATCCAGGAGTTTGTGTCAAACTCCACTTACCACACTTTTACTGAGCTTCAGGCGAATGCCAGGAAGCGTGAGATCGAGTTAGAGACTCAGGCCAGGGAGGAGGCCGAGTCTCAGCAGGCAGACCGGCGGCCGGCTCAGTCTCAGCCGGCAGCCAAGCGGATCAAGTCCGCCGATTCGAGGACGGGAGGTTTGAAGAACCACACTTGCGTAAAGTGCGGCAAGGGTCACGATGGGGCGTGTCGAGCCGGTGCCTGCTACAAGTGCGGCAAGGAGGGGCACATTGCTAGGGAGTGCCCCAAGGGGTTTATGGTTTGCTTCCATTGCAACCAGACCGGCCATCGGAAGGCCGAGTGTCCGCAGCTTCGTCAGGGATCTGCACCTGTTGCCAGGACTACTGAGACTCGACCGGTGAAGGTCGAGGCCCCGAGGGCTCGTGGGAGAGCCTTTCAGCTGACTGCGGAGGAGGTCCGCGCTGCGCCCGATGTTGTGGCAGGTATGTTGTAATTCACATATTTATTTTAATGTCAAGATGTTATGCTTATGTTATTATATGCGTAGGTACTTTCCTTGTGAACTCTGTGCCTGCCTTAGTGTTATTTGACTCGGGTGCGAGTAGGTCCTTTGTGTCCTTAGCCTTTAGTCAGCATATCGGCGTTAGTCGTGAGTCGTTGAGTCGACCTTTAAGAGTTTCTATAGCTGACGAGAAGGTGATTTGTGCTACGGAGGTTCTTCGGGGATGTGTACTAGAGATTTTCGGGATTGGATTCCCAATTGATCTGATTCCTATCGTGATGGGGGATGTCTGTGTCATCGTGGGCATGGACTGGCTGAGCCGGTTCGGCGCTGTCATCGACTGTGAGCGTCAGTTGGTGACTATACGAGACCCTAGAGGGGGAGTTCTTTCGGTGTACGGCAAGGGTACCCGTTCGGGATCAGCTTTTTGTTCGGCCGCTAGGGCGAGGCAGTGTCTACAGCAGGGCTGTAAGGGTTTTGTGGCGTATGTGATGGATACGCGGGAGGTTTCCGAGAGACCGAAGTCAGTTAAGGAGGTCCCTGTGGTGCGTGAGTTTTCAGATGTTTTTCCCGAGGAACTGCCGGGAGTACCTCCTGTGAGGCAAGTAGAGTTTGGTATCGATCTGGTTCCGGGGGCCGCGCCTATTGCTAAAGTGCCCTACCGTCTTGCACCTCCAGAGATGCAAGAGTTGTCCTCGCAACTCCAGGAGTTGCTGGGAAAGGGATTCATTCGGCCGAGCAGCTCGCCTTGGGGAGCACCTATTCTGTTCGTCAAGAAGAAGGATGGTTCACACCAGATGTGCATTGATTACCGGGAGTTGAACAAGCTAACGGTCAAGAACCGTTACCCGTTGCCGAGGATCGATGATTTATTCGATCAGTTGCAGGGGGCATCTTGGTTTTCCAAGATCGATCTGAGGTCAGGTTACCATCAGGTGAGAGTACGGGATGAAGACGTCCAGAAGACAGCGTTTAGGACGCGATATGGGCATTATGAGTTTGTGGTGATGCCTTTTGGACTCACCAACGCCCCGGCTGTGTTCATGGATCTCATGAACAGGGTATGCAGGCCGATGTTGGATCGGTCGGTGATCGTATTTATCGATGACATTCTGGTGTATTCGAGATCGAGAGAGCAGCATGAGGAGCATTTGAGGGAGGTCCTTGAGGTATTGAGGTCAGAGAAACTTTATGCAAAGTTCTCCAAATGTGAATTCTTGTTGCGGGAGGTCCAGTTTCTAGGACATGTAGTTAATCAGAAAGGGATATTGGTCGACCCGGCCAAGGTTGAGGCGGTGATGAGTTGGGAGGTGCCGAAGTCACCCTCTAAGATCAGAAGTTTCCTTGGGTTGGCAGGGTATTATCGGAGATTTATCAAGGATTTCTCCAAGATCGCTGTGCCACTCACCAGATTGACCCGGAAGGGTGTTACGTTCTCATGGGGGCCCGAGCAGCAGACCTCTTTTGAGACACTTCGCCAAAGATTGTGCGAAGCCCCGATATTAGCTCTTCCATAAGGGATGGAAGATTTCGTGGTATATTGCGACGCATCGATTTCGGGATTGGGTGCAGTGTTGATGCAGAGGGGTCATGTGATAGCTTACGCGTCGAGGCAGCTGAAGCCTCATGAGGCGAGATATCCCACGCATGATTTAGAGTTGGGGGCAGTAGTGTTCGCTCTCAAGATTTGGCGTCACTACTTGTATGGGGTTCGATGTACGATATACACGGACCATAAGAGTTTGAAGTATTTGATGGATCAACCCAACCTAAATATGCGTCAGAGGAGGTGGTTGGATGTGGTCAAGGATTATGATTGTGAGATCCTGTACCACCCAGGCAAGGCTAATGTGGTAGCCGATGCATTGAGCCGCAGGGCGGAGAGCACTACATTGCGAGATGTGTGCTTGAGACTGACCGTGATGACTCCTGTATTGGATGATATTCGTAGGGCACAGACTGAGGCTGTGCGACCAGAAATGCAGAAGAAAGAGCGGGTTGTGGGGTTAATATCAGAGTTTGTCAAGGATAGTCGAGACCTTATGACATTTCAGGGTCGGATTTGGGTGCCGTTCGTGGGCGGTACGCGTATTACGTTGATGGAAGAGGCTCATAAATCGAAATTCTCGATCCATCCCGGTGCTACAAAGATGTATTTGGATTTAAGGAAGGAATATTGGTGGCCCTGTATGAAGAGGGACGTGGCATGGTTCGTTGAGAGGTGCTTGACCTGCCGTAAGGTTAAAGCTGAGCACCAGAGACCGCATGGCAAGTTACAGCCATTGGAGATCCCCGAGTGGAAGTGGGAACAGATCACTATGGATTTTATCACCAAATTGCCAAGGACTGCTAGGGGAGTAGACGCAATTTGGGTGATTGTGGATAGGTTGACGAAGAGTGCACACTTCCTTGCCATCAGTGAGAGTTCTTCAGCGGAAAAGTTAGCGGAGATATACGTGAAAGAGGTGGTATCTCGGCACGGAGTGCCGATCTCGATTGTGTCAGACCGCGATGTGCGCTTCACTTCCAGGTTCTGGAAGAAATTCCATGAGGAGCTGGGTACTAAGTTGCATTTTAGTACCGCATACCATCCCCAGACAGACGGTCAGAGCGAGCGGACAATTCAGACACTGGAGGACATGCTCCGAGCGTGTGTGTTAGACTTCGGGGGTAGTTGGGATGCGTATTTACCATTGGCGGAGTTTTCCTACAACAACAGCCATCATTCGAGCATTGGTATGCCGCCTTTCGAGCTGTTGTATGGTAGGAGATGTCGGACTCCCATTTGCTGGGGAGAGGTGGGACAGAGAGTGATGGGCAGCACGGAGATCATACTCCAGACGACAGAGCAGATTCAACAAGTGAGACAAAGATTATTGACTGCCCAGAGCCGACAGAAGAGTTATGCAGACAGGCGCCGATCCGAGCTTGAATTTCAAGTCGGCGACTTCGTTCTCCTGAAGGTCTCTCCTTGGAAAGGAGTGATTCGATTCAGGAAGAGGGGCAAATTGGGGCCCCGGTATATTGGGCCATTTCGTGTGGTTGGAAGGGTAGGCCGGGTAGTCTATCGGTTG
This sequence comes from Lactuca serriola, assembly GCF_051521515.1. Classification (NCBI taxonomy): domain Eukaryota; kingdom Viridiplantae; phylum Streptophyta; class Magnoliopsida; order Asterales; family Asteraceae; genus Lactuca; species Lactuca serriola. Next base: position 27,825,237 of record NC_136412.1, on the reverse strand, counting down.
GAGTTGCCAGCGGAGTTGGGTCAGATCCATGACACTTTTCATGTGTCGCAGTTGAGGAAGTGCATAGCCGATGAGTCGGCAGTGGTTCCATTGGAGGATATTCAGGTGGATGCGAGCCTGAATTACGCGGAGAGACCAGTGGCGATCAGGGATCGGAAGATCAAGGTTCTGAGGAACAAGGAAGTACCTCTGGTGTTGGTTCAATGGCAACACCGTAAGGGATCAGAAATGACTTGGGAACCGGAGCGCGAAATGCGGGAGCAGCATCCGGAACTATTTGCGGAGTGAGACTTCGAGGGCGAAGTCTAATCCAAGTGGGGGAGAGTTGTAACAGCCCGGAATCTCAGGTATTATTAAAATTATGTTTTTGGGGTGATTTAAGAGGGGACTCGGCGAGTTGGAGCCTAGACTCGCCGAGTAGGATCGCAGACTTGGTCGCGGGATCGCGACGGGACTCGACGAGTCCAGGTATGGACTCTGCGAGTCGACGCTGTTCAGCAGAAACCCTAACCGCTCAGTTTGAATCGTATATAACGCCTCTTAGGCCGTCTTTTTCAGTCTTTTGGTCGATTGAGAAGAACCCTAATCGCTGTGGACGTCTAGAGCAGGAGAGAAAGCTTTTGGAACTTGGAAGAATTGGTTGGACAAGAAGAAGAAGAAATTGATCAAAGGAATATCAAGGAGGATCGAGTCCTGAGGTTTGGGGGACACAGAGAGAACGTTCTCAGGTAATACTCGGATCAATTATGTTAGTTAATGTGCCTATGAACCTAGGGTTTATGAAAAACCCATTTAGTGATTAGATGGGTTATTATGTTATTACCCAGATGTTATACCCACAGTAAAGAGATGTTTAGACGTCCAGAGGGTCCCATGGTTGTATATCTTGGGACCATACGTAATTCAGGAAGCAGTTACTCGTCTGCATGGCATGGACTCGCCGAGTTGTTCTTCAGACTCGGCGAGTAGCTTGAAGATTTACTGGGACTCGCCGAGTTGTTCTTCAGACTCGGCGAGTGGAGTCGGGGTGGCCCCGCGATTCTTCCAGGAGTAACTCGTCGGGTCGATGAGGGTACTCGACGAGTAGATAAGGAATCTCAGAAAGTTGGAAGACGTCTAGACTCGCCGAGTCGCCATGGTACTCGGCGAGTCCGGTTGAGCTGACCATTGACCGTTGACCAGAGTTGACCTAAGTCTGACTTCTTAGGGATAGTCACACTTAGAAGAGATAAGTATTAATGAGTTACGTAATGTTATAGGGAGGTTGTAGCTCGTCGGTGGTGCACGAGTCATTTCAGGAGTTGCTAGCTTTCAGCATATACGAGGTGAGTCTTCTCACTATACTGTACCCGGAAGGGTTTGACTGTGTGACCGGAAGGTCGAATATGTTATGTGATATGTATGCTATGTGTGGTAAGTTAATTGTTATATGTGCTATGTATGATATGTGGGCCGGAAGGCAATATGTTATGGGCCGGAAGGCAATATGTTATGGGCCGGAAGGCGATTATGTTATGGGCCGGAAGGCGTTGTAATGAGGACCGGAAGGTCAGGGCCTGGGAAGGCGTATGTGCGTAAGTGTATATTGGGGAACTCACTAAGCATTTATGCTTACAGTTGTTGTGCATGTATTTCAGGTACTAGCGAGGACCGTGGGAAGGCGCCGGCATGATCGATACACACTGAAGATTGTTCTATGATCTTGGGAGTTTGAATAATTGTATTGACCGAATAATTAAACTATTTATGCCTTGTTTTTAATGGAAACAATTATGTTTTAAAAATGAAAAATTTGTTTGAAAAATTTGAGTTCTTACAGGTTTACTCAAATTGAATCCATCAACTACGGGGAAACTTTTGCCCTAGTTGCTCGCATTGAAGCTATCAGGTTGTTTCTCGCATACGCATCCTACATGAACTTCATTGTCTATCAAATGGATGTGAAAACAACATTCCTTCATGGTGTGTTAGAGGAAGAAGTGTTCCTAAATCAGCCCCCAGGCTTTGTGGACAAAGATCATCCTGATTACGTGTACCGGTTAGATAAAGCTATTTATGGACTGAAGCAAGCTCCCAGGGCTTGGTATGAGACGCTGACATTGTATCTGCTTGAAAATGGATACAAACGAGGAGCAATCAAAAACACTCTCTTCATCAAAAACAAAGGCTCAGATATGGTTCTTGTTCAAATTTATGTCGATGACATTATTTTTGGCTCTCCAAATGAGACACTGAGTAAGGAATTTGCAGAGATCATGTCTCAAAGGTTCGAAATGAGCATGATGGGAAAGATGACCTTTTCTTAGGTCTTGAGGTTCAGCAACAAAAGACAGGTATTTCCATTTGTCAAAGTAAATATATTTCTGACCTGCTTGTTAAGTATTCTCTTAGTGACTGCAAACCAGCCTCTACCCCAGTATCTAAGACTGATAAGCTACACGCCGATCCAACTGCAACTGATGTCAATCACTCTCTGTATCGAGGAATGATTGGATCTCTCTTATATCTCACAGCAAGTCGTCCTGATATCATGTTTGGAACCATTCTCTGTGCTCGATTCCAAGCTAATCCCAAGGAATCTCACCTCATTGCTGTCAAATGTATTTTTCGATACTTAAAGGGAACTCAAAACCTTGCACTATGGTATCCTCGCGACTCAGCATTTGAACTTTATGGATACACTGAATCAGATTATGCAGGATGCAATTTAGACAAAAAGAGTACATCTGTTGGATGTCACTTCCTTGGCAACCGTCTCATAAGCTGGTCTAGCAAGAAGCAAACATCAGTTGCTATCTCAACTACAGAAGTTGAGTATGTTGTCGCTGGGAGATGTTGTGCTCAGCTCTTATGGATTCAAAATTAGCTTCTTGACTATGGGTTCAAGTTCTCAAAGACTCCCATTTATTGTGACAACACCGGTGCCATTCAGATCACACAAAATCCTGTTCAGCACTCAAAGACAAAGCATATCGAGATCAGACATCACTTCATCAGAGATAACGTTGAAAAAGGAAAAGTTGTTCTTGAACATGTCAAGACTTCGGAGCAACTTGCTGATATCTTCACAAAGGCACTGGATTCTCAATCAACTGCTTACATTATTGGAGAGCCGGGAATGATTTCCTTGTAATTAATTTTGATGTTTAATTGTACTAATGTTTGATTTTGTCTTATAAGCTGATGTACATTGTGCTCATGATGACATACTGATGATATTTGCTACTACGCACCTTGATGATATTTCCTCAAATCTTCTAAATAAAAGTTGCATGATTCACTGTATTAAACCATACACTGATAACAACTTGAATCTCTTTGCCGATGGTTAGATCAAAACACCAAGATCTATCACACACAACTACCCCTTCTTACCAATCTTACACTGACTCTGTGATTCAGTATGCCAAAACACACACTGATGAGAATCTAAAAATCTTTGCCGATGGTTAGATCAAAACACCAAGATCTATCACACGCAACTATCCCTTCTTACCAATCTTACACTGATTCTGTAATTCAGTGTGGAACAAACACACGCTGATGAGAGTCTAAAAATCTTTGCTGATGGTTAGACCAAAACACCAAGGTTTATCACACGCAACAATCCATTCTTTACCCTCCTCTTATTCAGTGTCTAATGATTCAGTAAGTTAAACCACTCACTGATGAAGTCACAAAACTCTGTGCTGATGGTTAGATAATGTAGCTAGTATCTATCACACACACCACTCTCCTTGCTAGCCCTGAATAAGCAAGCTGTACCTTGAATTGACGGAGAAATATCTTCAGCATGTAACTTTTGTGACACTGAGCTCAGCGCTTCCGCAAACACTGATTGACGTTTCACCTTCAGTCAATGACTCTTTTATCGAACGACTATATTCTACTCTGACAGGTTGTTACAATGCGCCGTTATCCTTAATGACAATAATCAAGCAGGTCAGAAGATAATCATCACCTTTTAATGAAGATAATCATTACCTTTTAAAAACCCCCTTTTTCATTCCATATTTAAATCTCTTTCTCCTTTGGTTTAATTTTTCCTTCCAAAACCTTGAACTTCTCTTAAAAACCCTAGAATTCTCAAATACTCTCCAATGGGGGCATCTCTGTTCACATACTCCTCAACCTCTCGAAGAGTCATTCCTGCCCCAAACTTTCCCCCACTTCCAATTCACATCAAGGCAACCAATGTCGTCTTCAACCCTGACATTCCAGAGGTTCATCGAGGTCTTGGACTCGATGATTTCGTCAATTTCTTGGCCTCTTGCCGCCTTCGATACGCAATCAGTGATGTACCATCCGAGTTCTTCCCAGAACAAGTGTGTGAGTTCTACTATACTGAAACAGTTAATGAAGAAAACAATGCCATCAACGGAACCATTGGCCATGGCAGACACTCTGTCTTCATCACCCCAGAATTACTCAGTGCCGCGTTAAGGTTACCGATTTTCGAACCCTTTTCTGAACCTCCTACAATTGAAAGATGTAAACGCATGTTTGATCAACTGGGCTATGATCATTCAAAGGCTGGAACTCGCTCAGCTCTTATTTTGCGTCAGTGCATGACCCCAGGCTGGAAGTTTTTCACTGGTGCCTTATGCAAGTGTGTGGGTCACAAGTCTCGCAGTGGTGATCAACTGAGCAATTATGAGCAACAAGTTGTCTGCTCTCTTCTTCTCAACAAAAGGCTTGATTATGGGGCACTATTCTTTGATCAGCTTGTTCAGCTTCTACGTGCAAATGTACGTGCTGATCATGTTCCCTTTCCACGCTGGATTGCCCTGGTATTCGACAAGTTTTTCGCTGCTGACTACTTTTCTCACTCTAGGAATCCAATCCAATGTCCTCGAATGTCAATTCGTATGTATCAGGATGATCCTTTAGATACCGACATTGGAATCTCCGATCGGATGAGAGAATGGATTGCCAATCCATACACTGTGCCTTCTCTCACCGCTGACACTAATGAAGGAGGTGCTGATGGTACTCATACGGATCATGCTGATCAAGAGGTGGAGCATCATGATGGGGATCATTTCTCCCCTCAACTGTCTCATCACATCATCTCGGACTCTGGAAAAGCCTCCTCAGCACCACAGGACTCGATGCCTCAGGGGAGCATCCATCTCAGGGGGAGCATCCCTCACAGGGGGAGCATCAGTCTCAGGGGGAGCATCAATCACAGGCCACTCACCATTTCTCTCCAAGGATGCCTCCTAGCTCTCCAGTTGCACCAAGTACCTCAATGGTTCAAATTCCGGCTTCAGCATTTTCTGAACTGATGTCACTGACTCGGGACATGAGTCAGCGTCTGCTTTGAATTGAGGCTGATGTTCAAAAAATCAAGGAGGTTCTCTTACTTACTCCTCCCGCTAGTCCCAACTCTGATGATGTTCAAAAAGGGGGAGATACTGATGATGATGCTGACGCTGATGATCATGCTGATGGTGAACCAAACGCTCATGCTGATGGTGAACCAAATGAGAAAGACACTGAACCTGCTGCTGACAACACTATCATTCAGCATGAATCTCCCAACCCCGTTCCCGTTCGTGAATCTGATTCTGCGGGGCATAATAGTCCAGCAGCTACTGAAAAGTTGTTTGAAGATAGTGAGCATGATGAAGAGCATGATGAACCTGATGACGAATGTCAAATTCTTGACATGAACTTCATTGATCGTCTCATTCCAGTTCAGCAAGAAAGCTTAGATGACCTTGAAGAATCTCATCCGATACTAGCTGTGTAACAACTCAAATTTTTCAAACAAATTTTTTCATTTTTAAAACATAATATTCTCCATTAAAAACAAGGCATAAATGGTTTAATTATTCGGTCAATACAATTATTCAAACTCCCAAGATCCTAAAACAATCTTCAGTGTGTATCGATCATGCCGGCGCCTTCCCACGGTCCTCGCTAGTACCTGAAATACATACATACACAACAACTGTAAGCATAAATGCTTAGTGAGTTCCCCAATATACACTTACACACATACGCCTTTCCAGGCCCTGACCTTCTGGTCCTCATTACAACGCCTTCCGGCCCATAACATAATCGCCTTCCGGCCCATAACATATTGCCTTCCGGCCCACATATCATACATAGCACATATAACACTTAACTTACCACATATAGCATACATATCCATATACACTTAACTTACCACTTATAGCATACATATCCATATAACACTTAACTTACCACTTATAGCATACATATCACATAACATATTCGACCTTCCGGTCACACAGTCAAACCCTTCCGGGTACAGTATAGTGAGAAAACTCACCTCGTAAGTGCTGAAAGCTAGCAACTCCTGAAATCACTCGCGCACAAACCAACGAGCTACAACCCTCCTATAACATTACATAACTCATTAACACTCATATCATCTAAGTGTGACTATCCCTAAGAAATCAGACTTAGGTCAACTCTGGTCAACGGTCAACGGTCAACTCGACTGGACTCGGCGAGTACCATGGCGACTCGGCGAGTCTAGTCGTCCTCACAGATTCCTGAATATTCCCTTTCTACTCGTCGAGTATACCTCTTGACTCGACGAGGTCCTCGTGGAAGAATCGCGGGGCCACCCCGACTCCACTCGCCGAGTCTGAAGAACAACTCGGCGAGTCCCAGCAAATCTTCAAGCTACTCGCCGAGTCTGAAGAACAACTCGGCGAGTCCATGCCATGCAGACGAGTAACTGCTTCCTGGGATAGGTCTCGTCCCGAAGTACACATGCATGGGACCTTCTGGACCTCTAAAGGTCCTAATACAAGACTATAATCGTGGGGTAACAAGGCATTTCTTCATCAAATCACTAAATGGGTTCTATAAACCCTAATTTCATAAATACATCAAAATAACATATTTGGTCCGAGTATTACCTGAAAACGCACTCTCTGTGTCCCCCAAATCTCAGGACTCAATCCTCCTTGATATTCCTTTAGCCAAATCCCTCTTCTTCTTGCCTAACCAATTCTTCCAAGTTCCAAAGCTTTCTCCCTTGCTCTAGGCGTCCACAGCGATTAAGGTTTCTCTCAATTGACCAAAAGACTGAAAATGACGGCCTAAGAGGCGTTAAATACGATCCAAACTGAACGGTTAGGGTTTCTGCTGAACAGCGTCGACTCGCCGAGTCCATATCTAGACTCGTCGAGTCCAGTCGCGGACCCGCGACCAAGTCCGCGATCCTACTCGGCGAGTCTAGGCTCCAACTCGCCGAGTCCCCTCTTAAATCACCCCAAAAACATAATTTTAATAATACCTGAGATTCCGGGCTGTTACAATTCTCCCCCACTTGGATTAGACTTCGCCCTCGAAGTCTCATTCTGCAAATAGTTCCGGATGCTGCTCCCGCATTTCGCGCTCCGGTTCCCAAGTCATTTCTGATCCCTTACGGTGTTGCCATTGAACCAACACCAGAGGTACTTCCTTGTTCCTCAGAACCTTGATCTTCCGATCCCTGATAGCCACTGGTCTCTCCGCGTAATTCAGGCTCGCATCCACCTGAATATCCTCCAATGGAACCACTGCCGACTCATCGGCTATGCACTTCCTCAACTGTGACACATGAAAAGTGTCATGTATCTGACCCAACTCCGCTGGCAACTCCAACCGGTAGGCTACCCGACCTATCCTTGCAATCACACGAAATGGCCCGATATACCGGGGCCCCAACTTGCCTCTCTTCCTGAACCGAATCACTCCTTTCCAAGGAGAGACCTTCAGGAGAACGAAGTCGCCGACCTGAAATTCAAGCTCGGATCGGCGCCTGTCTGCATAACTCTTCTGTCGGCTCTGGGCAGTCAATAATCTTTGTCTCACTCGCTGAATCTGCTCTGTCGTCTGGAGCACGGTCTCCGTGCTGCCCATCACTCTCTGTCCCACCTCTCCCCAGCAAATGGGTGTCCGACACCTCCTACCGTACAACAGCTCGAAAGGTGGCATACCAATGCTCGAATGATGGCTGTTGTTATAGGAGAACTCTGCCAATGGTAAGTACGCATCCCAACTACCCCCGAAGTCTAACACACACGCTCGGAGCATGTCTTCCAGCGTCTGAATTGTCCGTTCGCTCTGACCGTCTGTCTGGGGATGGTATGCGGTACTAAAATGCAATTTAGTACCCAGCTCCTCATGGAATTTCTTCCAGAATCTGGAAGTAAAGCGCACATCACGGTCTGACACAATCGAGATCGGCACCCCGTGCCGAGACACCACCTCTCTCACGTATATCTCCGCCAATTTCTCCGCCGAAGAACTCTCACTGATGGCAAGGAAGTGTGCACTCTTTGTCAACCTATCCACGATCACCCAAATTGCGTCTACTCCCCTAGCAGTCCTTGGCAATTTGGTGATAAAATCCATAGTGATCTGTTCCCACTTCCACTCGGGGATCTCCAAGGGCTGTAACTTGCCATGCGGTCTCTGGTGCTCAGCCTTAACCCTACGGCAGGTCAAGCACCTCTCAACGAACCATGCCACGTCCCTCTTCATACAGGGCCACCAATATTCCTTCCTTAGATCCAAATACATCTTTGTAGCACCGGGATGGATCGAGAATTTCGATTTATGAGCCTCTTCCATCAACGTAATACGCGTACCGCCCACGAACGGCACCCAAATCCGACCCCGAAACGTCATAAGGCCTCGACCATCCTTGACAAACTCTGAGATTAACCCCACAACCCGCTCTTTCTTCTGCATTTCTGGTCGCACAGCCTCAGCCTGTGCCCTACGAATATCGTCCAATACAGGAGTCATCACGGTCAGTCTCAAGCACACATCTCGCAATGGAGTGCTCTCCGCCCTGCGGCTTAATGCATCGGCTACCACATTAGCCTTGCCTGGGTGGTACAGGATCTCACAATCATAATCCTTGACCACATCCAACCACCTCCTCTGACGCATATTTAGGTTGGGTTGATCCATCAAATACTTCAAACTCTTATGGTCCGTGTATATCATACATCGAACCCCATACAAGTAGTGGCGCCAAATCTTGAGAGCGAACACTACTGCCCCCAGCTCTAAATCATGCGTGGGATATCTCGCCTCATGAGGCTTCAGCTGCCTCGATGCATAAGCTATCACATGACCCCTCTGCATCAACACTGCACCCAATCCCGAAATCGATGCGTCGCAATATACCACGAAATATTCCATCCCTTCTGGGAGAGCTAATACCGGGGCTTCGCACAATCTCTGGCGAAGTGTCTCAAAGGAGGTCTGCTGCTCGGGCCCCCATGAGAACGTAACACCCTTCCGGGTCAATCTGGTGAGTGGCACTGCGATCTTGGAGAAATCCTTGATAAATCTCCGATAATACCCTGCCAACCCAAGGAAACTTCTGATCTCAGAGGGTGACTTCGGCACCTCCCAACTCATCACCGCCTCAACCTTGGCCGGGTCGACCAATATCCCTTTCTGATTAACCACATGTCCTAGAAACTGGACCTCCCGCAACCAGAATTCACATTTGGAGAACTTTGCATAAAGTTTCTCCGACCTCAATACCTCAAGGACCTCCCTCAAATGCTCCTCATGCTGCTCTCTCGATCTCGAATACACCAGAATGTCGTCGATAAATACGATCACCGACCGATCCAACATCGGCCTGCATACCCTATTCATGAGATCCATGAACACAGCCGGTGCATTGGTGAGTCCAAAAGGCATCACCACAAACTCATAATGCCCATATCGCGTCCTAAACGCTGTCTTCTGGACGTCTTCCTCCCGTACTCTCACCTGGTGGTAACCTGACCTCAGATCGATCTTGGAAAACCAAGATGCTCCCTGCAACTGATCGAATAAATCATCAATCCTCGGCAACGGGTAACGGTTCTTGACCGTTAGCTTGTTCAATTCCCGGTAATCAATGCACATCCGGTGGGAACCATCCTTCTTTTTGACGAACAGAATAGGTGCTCCCCATGGCGAGCTGCTCGGCCGAATGAATCCCCTCCCCAGCAACTCCTGGAGTTGCGAGGACAACTCTTGCATCTCTGGAGGTGCAAGACGATAGGGCACTTTAGCAATAGGTGCTGCCCCCGGAACCAGATCAATACTGAACTCTACTTGCCTCACAGGCGGTACTCCCGGCAACTCCTCGGGAAAGACATCTGAAAATTCGCGCACCACCGGAACTTCCTCAACTGACTTCGGTTTCTCGGAAACCTCCCGCGTATCCATCACATACGCCACAAAACCTTTACAGCCCTGCTGTAGACACTGCCTCGCCCTAGCGGCCGAACAAAAAGCTGATCCCGAACGGGTACCCTCGCCGTACACCGAAAGAACTCCACTTCTAGGGTCTCGTATAGTCACCAACTGACGCTCACAGTCGATGACAGCGCCGAACCGGCTCAGCCAGTCCATGCCCACGATGACACAGACATCCCCCATCGCGATAGGAATCAGATCAATTGGGAATCCAATCCCGAAAATCTCTAGTACACATCCCCGAAGAACCTCCGTAGCACAAATCACCTTCTCGTCAGCTATAGAAACTCTCAAAGGTCGACTCAACGACCCACGACTAACGCCGATATGCTGACTAAAGGCTAAGGACACAAAGGACCTACTCGCACCCGAGTCAAATAACACAAGGCAGGCACAGAGTTCACAAGGAAAGTACCTACGCATGTAATAACATAAGCATAACATCTTGGCATTAAACTAAATACATGAATTACAACATACCTGCCACAACATCGGGCGCAGCGCGGACCTCCTCCGCAGTCAGCTGAAAGGCTCTCCCACGAGCCCTCGGGGCCTCGACCTTCACCGGTCGAGTCTCAGTAGTCCTGGCAACAGGTGCAGATCCCTGACGAAGCTGAGGGCACTCGGCCTTCCGATGGCCGGTCTGGTTGCAATGAAAGCAAACCATAGATCCCTTGGGACACTCCCTAGCAATGTGTCCCTCCTTGCCACACTTGTAGCAAGCACCGGCTCGACACGCCCCATCGTGACCCTTGCCGCACTTTACGCAAGTGCGGTTCTTCGAACCTCCCGTCCTCGAATCGACGGACTTGATCCGCTTGGCTGCCGGCTGAGACTGAGCCGGTCGCCGGTCTGCCTGCTGAGACTCGGCCTCCTCCCTGGCCTGAGTCTCTAACTCGATCTCACGCTTCCTGGCATTCGCCTGAAGCTCAGTAAAAGTATGGTAAGTGGAGTTTGACACAAACTCCCGGATCTCCCTCCTCAGAACACCCAAGTACCGGCTCATCCGAGCCTGCTCTGTGGCCACTAGCTCGGGGCAAAACATCGCCCTCTCGTGGAACTTCCGCGTGATCGCCGCCACCGAATCAGTACCCTGCTTGAGGGCTAAGAACTCCTGAACCAATCGTTCCCGCTCCACCGGGGGAACGTACTCATCCCTGAACATGGTAGTGAATCCCTCCCATGTCACTGCCGCAGTCTCTGCTAAAGTGAATTTCGCCGTCACGAACTTCCACCAGTCCTTGGCTCCCAGACGGAGCTGGTTCAAAGCGAACCGTACCCTCAGGTGCTCCGGGCATGAACAAGTGTAGAAGCACCCCTCTATATCTGCGATCCACCTCATCGCAGCAATCGGATCCTGCGTCCCGTCGAACTCTGGTGGCTTCGTGTTGCTGAACTCTCGGAACAGCAATGAATCACCCCCCTGTGGCCTAGCAGCGGCCACAGCTGCGGTAGCTGCAGCGGTTGCAGCCTCAGTCAATGCGGCGTACCGCTCGTCGAACGTCTCCATAAGGGTGGTCTTGATAGACCCAAACATCTCCGGGATCTCGGCCCGGATCGCCGCCGCCACCTCCTCGTGGATCATCTGACGAATATCCTCGTCACTCACACCGCTCGTACTCGCCCCGTGCCGCGGTCTAACCATGATATCTCTGAAATACAACATAAAACTATCAGAGATTCTATCAAGTGAATTGCACTCGATAACGCGACCCTACCCCGTCCCCGACATCCAGGGATTCTTACTTGGGTCTCCCACTGACCCGGTGTCCTCAGTAGTACGGGCCCAATACTACCGACCACACCGCATCAGTGTTCATCCCAAGTCCTCCTCCCCAAACTTCGGATAGTGAGTACTCTACTTCTGATATGCACTATCTACCCGCATACTAGCAAAGCATCTCATATAAGCAAACTTCCCTAGACTAAGGCATCACAAATCAGGCCACTCTAGTCCTATCATGAGTACCTAGTCTTCTAGCATGCATAACAATTCATATCATATAATATTGTAAGGTATTTTTGGGGATCTTTACCGTTCGGGCGCTGACTGATCGTATACACTGCTTCTTTCTTGCTTACCACAAAACCATTTACAAAAGTTTATGCCTTTATTTGAAAAGTTTCCTCAAATCCTCGGTTTGAGTTCAGTTACCCCCGAAGGTGCACCCGAATCCCTCAAACCAAGGCTCTGATACCAATTGTGACAACTCAATTTTTTCAAACAAATTTTTTCATTTTTAAAACATAATATTCTCCATTAAAAACAAGGCATAAATGGTTTAATTATTCGGTCAATACAATTATTCAAACTCCCAAGATCCTAAAACAATCTTCAGTGTGTATCGATCATGCCGGCGCCTTCCCACGGTCCTCGCTAGTACCTGAAATACATACATACACAACAACTGTAAGCATAAATGCTTAGTGAGTTCCCCAATATACACTTACACACATACGCCTTTCCAGGCCCTGACCTTCTGGTCCTCATTACAACGCCTTCCGGCCCATAACATAATCGCCTTCCGGCCCATAACATATTGCCTTCCGGCCCACATATCATACATAGCACATATAACACTTAACTTACCACATATAGCATACATATCCATATACACTTAACTTACCACTTATAGCATACATATCCATATAACACTTAACTTACCACTTATAGCATACATATCACATAACATATTCGACCTTCCGGTCACACAGTCAAACCCTTCCGGGTACAGTATAGTGAGAAAACTCACCTCGTAAGTGCTGAAAGCTAGCAACTCCTGAAATCACTCGCGCACAAACCAACGAGCTACAACCCTCCTATAACATTACATAACTCATTAACACTCATATCATCTAAGTGTGACTATCCCTAAGAAGTCAGACTTAGGTCAACTCTGGTCAACGGTCAACGGTCAACTCGACTGGACTCGGCGAGTACCATGGCGACTCGGCGAGTCTAGTCGTCCTCACAGATTCCTCAATATTCCCTTTCTACTCGTCGAGTATACCTCTTGACTCGACGAGGTCCTCGTGGAAGAATCGCGGGGCCACCCCGACTCCACTCGCCGAGTCTGAAGAACAACTCGGCGAGTCCCAGCAAATCTTCAAGCTACTCGCCGAGTCTGAAGAACAACTCGGCGAGTCCATGCCATGCAGACGAGTAACTGCTTCCTGGGATAGGTCTCGTCCCGAAGTACACATGCATGGGACCTTCTGGACCTCTAAAGGTCCTAATACAAGACTATAATCGTGGGGTAACAAGGCATTTCTTCATCAAATCACTAAGTGGGTTCTATAAACCCTAATTTCATAAATACATCAAAATAACATATTTGGTCCGAGTATTACCTGAAAACGCACTCTCTGTGTCCCCCAAATCTCAGGACTCAATCCTCCTTGATATTCCTTTAGCCAAATCCCTCTTCTTCTTGCCTAACCAATTCTTCCAAGTTCCAAAGCTTTCTCCCTTGCTCTAGGCGTCCACAGCGATTAAGGTTTCTCTCAATTGACCAAAAGACTGAAAATGACGGCCTAAGAGGCGTTAAATACGATCCAAACTGAACGGTTAGGGTTTCTGCTGAACAGCGTCGACTCGCCGAGTCCATATCTGGACTCGTCGAGTCCAGTCGCGGACCCGCGACCAAGTCCGCGATCCTACTCGGCGAGTCTAGGCTCCAACTCGCCGAGTCCCCTCTTAAATCACCCCAAAAACATAATTTTAATAATACCTGAGATTCCGGGCTGTTACAAGCTGATGATATTGCTGATCCCATCATTCCGGTCCAAGGAGAGGATTCGGACGTTGCCAGTGAAGAATCTCATCCGTTGTCTCGAAAGTGGAAGGTAGCAGATACTGACTTGGACCATTCTCAAATTGATACTTCTTCAACTGTGAAGAAACCCAAGTCCATTGTTAGTATTTCAAACCTTGCCACTGAATGGAACATGTCCCCTGACCAAGTCAAACAAATTCTTGATGAAGCCAATCGAGCTCAGCTTCTAAAGAACATTGCTCAAGCTGATGAATCCCTTATTCAGCACAAACTTCAAGCCAAGGGATCGTTTGAAGCTCAGATGCAGAAGTTCCTGGAATTTCAGTCCAAGGCTCAGTCTTCTCAACCTCCTACTGGCCCTAGTAAGCCTAAGGCTGACAGTGTTCTTGACCGGATTGATCGAAAGAGATTTGATGATGTTTTCGATCGGCGAATGTGTGGTGACAAGATCATCAAGGTCAAAGCTTCCAAACCTCGAAACGAGAAAATCCTTACGTTGCTGATTACTCGTCAAGGTCCTCAGCATTCATATTCTGAAGTTGTCAAAAGAGATGAACCGATCAGATATGGGTATTCGGAATGGATGGAACTGCTCGATCTAGCATCCAAGCAAACCTCAGCTCACTCTTCCGAACTGATTTGTGCTCTTCATCTACTGATCAAGAAGGTTCAGCGTTTAGATCTTGTTCCTAAAGAACGACCTCAGCATCAAGGCCAAAGGTCGTCAGTTCCTAGATCTCGAAGGACCAAGTTTCATGTTGATGGTGAAGAAGTACTGGTTTTAGACTTCGGTGCTGATGTGATTAGTAATTCTCTTCCTCTCGGTGTTGATCCGGTTCAGCATCAATTCATCTCAGCTCCTGAACACGGAATGTTCTACCTCGATAAAAACAGGAGGATGTGCTTTCAGCGCACTTTTGAGATCCCAAAAGCTCCCACCACTCACCTTGTTGGCTTAAGGCAAATGTGCATGAGTCATCAAGATCTATCAGGAGAATTTCATATTCTTATCGCAATGGAGCTGCTGAACAGAAGACAGGAGTTGCTGGACAGTCCTTACTGGCCAGTTAAAATTGAAGCTGAAGTTGAGTATGAAGAATTCCTTTCCAGAGGTGTCTTAATTTAGTTTGTTTTGAACATCATCATATTGGGGGAGATTGAAAGGTCAAGCCTTGAAATATGATAATGGTTAAAACAGACTCAGCGTCAGCGTATGTCTCAGCGTCAGCACCAGCGAATCAGCAGTTCAGTTTGTAATAGTTTAGTGTATTCAGTACGTTGTAACAAATCTTGTATTTATCCTGTTTCCTTAGTTATCTTGATTTATTAGCTAGCGTATCCCTGAATTGTACGGATCGTCTAGAATAGCAGTATATATTATCTTGTATAGGTTTGTGAATGGTCACGCCTTTCACAAACCCTAATCGTCGCTTTGTGCACACGATAATCTCTTTGTGAGATTATCTCTCTTAGTGAAAGTTTTTCTTCGTGAATCTCTCTTGTTCTTATTTGTAGTCATTGTTGGATATTTCGATTGATCCAAAGGCATCTTCAGTTAGCTACAGTTAGACCGACAGGTCTGGGGTCACAAACGTCATAACACTCCAATGCCTGAAGAACGTTGTTACAGGCAGTCTGGGTCAATAGTACGGTTATAAAACTCACATTAAGTATTAAAACAATTTCGTTTACGGGGCTATCAAACGCCTTAGTGGTTATATATACATATATAAATCTACTTACACTATATTAGGTATGGAAAATAGTTATGCATTCCGTTTTTTTGGAAATTTTAAAACTACCATTCATTTATGGAAAATATTGGATTTTCTAGAAAGGCATACAATTCTTATATAAAAACGCTTATGAACTCACCAACTTAATTGTTGACACTTTTTCAAAACTTCTTGTATTTCTTAGGGATTCAATAATACATGTAAACAATAGCTTTTGGGGAAGGGACACTAAGGCGTCAATTTCAAACTTATTATATCATCATAATGTACTTTATTTTGAAACATGTATTACCAGCAAGAATGTAACTTTTTATATTATATTTATGGTGGTTGTGTTTGCTTTCTTTACTATTTACTCAATTGTTATGATACTACATGAAGTCATCCGCCCTCGAACGATTCTGTCATTCTGGTTTGGGGGTGTGACAGATTGGTATCAAAGCATTGTTTATAGTGAACTAAGTATATCGAACCACATAAGATATAAAAAGTATAAATGAAAAGGGTACAAATTCATGCATGCAACAGTTTAATGTCATGGTTAGAACTATACAAAAGTATTAAGAGAAGTTGGACACTATGACTAGGCCCCAGAATATGTAATCAGATCTTGGATGAATATAGCTTGATCAACTATATTTATCCGAGGTATGACCAACGTATGTCGGGGAGTAATCATAGTGAGCAACAAGTCAAAAACTTACCAAAGTAAAACTGGAATCAAACTTACAAAATTAAATACTATAGGAATATTTATGACTCTATAAAAATTGTAATAAGCGAGTAAACCTCGACATTTCGTTAGAACTGGGAATCATCAATTAAACAGAATTATGCTTATAAAAAAACTAAAAACCTTCACTGACAGGTCTATATTTGCAAAGTGAATACTTTAAGGTTACACATGATTGAGGTTGCATAGGCTCAGGATTTATGATTTCGCTTTAGGTCCTTTCCTTGTTTGGATGTGGTCTTAGAGTGAAGCTACTTATCTAACAGTCCATTCGATCTCCATTGAATGTAATTTGTATACACTAGGTAACTATAAAAGGACTCGGTGTAGGTCTTGTCAAAATATTATCTTTTTACCCTCAAGTTTTATATATAATCCTCTTATCTCTATTCTCGATCAGACGAACTGGAAGGATTTCATATCCCTAGAGATCCCTACTAGCCTAACCATGGCAATGGAGGCTAGGTCGAGGAAGATCCAGAAGAGGATCCCGAAGAGATTCCCAAAGAAGATCCAAAAGAGGAGGAAGAGGAAGAAGATGATGAGGGCACTAACTCGGAACCCGAGGTCTACAATCCTCCCCAGGTAGTACCAAATCTCTGATGGAACTTTTAGGGCTCGGCGCCTCGCTGGGTTGTAGATCTGAAACGATGGAGTAGGGAACAAGGACAACGTCCGCCCTACGGCATGGGACAAGGTTTTCATAACCTCAGTAACGGAGGTTCGGCTGAAAGTGCACTCCCTATCATGATTCGCCTCATCGCCAACGAAGGCAATCAAACAAGGGTGAATGCCAACCAGATCATGGACGTTGGTGACACCGCCCAAATCACGGCAGTACGTCTTTGTCGCCTGGATGAAGAACATGAACGAACAATAGAGCACACTTTTTCCCTTCAGAACGACATTACCGCTGGTAGAGACGAGGTGAGGAAGTTTCGGAAAAACAAAGCTGCAATGGAGAGGCACGTCATCGAGGCTGAACGTTATGTAGCTCGAGCTCAGACTTCCACAAGCACATACCATGGTCCACAGCGTACCACCCGCTTGGAGTAGAGCACATACTTCTTGTGCTTTGTATAGACTTATCGAGTGAGCATTGGTGCTACTCTTTCCTTTATGTATGTAAACCCGACGGATTGTGAGTACACAATTCGGGGGTCTGAATGCTGTCAAAATTTCCCATTTTCATTGATATGGTCTAGACTTGTGTTAAGGTCAATTTTTCCTGATCGATGTATCGAATATTAATATCAATGAGACGGACACACATTTATTATTTCATTGGGTGTTTCATTAAGTTCTTAAAATACTAAGGAAATCATATACTTATTGTTGTAAGTTTCTATTTCGCAATTAACTTACAAATTCGATAATGTTCAGAATGTAAAGCATATAATTACTAAGAAGACTTATCAAGAATTCGTCTTTTAACTTATGGCAGAATCATGCCACCAAGAAGGAATCCCCGATGCATATACTACAGGAACACCACCTCCACACACCACCACCACCCCCATCAATAGACAATGTTGTTTTTCAGGCTGCCGTAACAGCTGTTGTGATAGTAGCAGTGACACAAATGAATAACAACGGTTCGGGAGGAGGAGTAAATAGCTCTACAAATGGCCAACACCACGTCGTTCAGGGGAATGCACTTACAAGGACTTCACAAAAAACAAACTTGCATCCTTTAATGGGACTGGAGGAGTAATGGCTTTATCCCAATGGATACAGAAAACGGAAGCAGTATTCAAGATCTGCTCATGCCAAGAATGAAGAAAAGTAAAAATTTCTTCATGTACTTTCTCCGAACTAGCCTAAAATGGTGGAATGGCCTTGTTAAGTCACTAACACTGGTAGTGGCTAACTCCATGAATTGGGAGAACCTGAAACAAATGCTAATGCAAGAGTATTGTCCAAGAGACCAGGTACAGAAGCTCGAGCAAGAGCTTTGGGGCCTTACTATGGTAGGCTCGGACATCACAAACTATACCAATAGATTCAATGACTTAGCAATACTTTGCCCGGGAATGGTTGCTCTAGAGAGCAAGAAGATCGAGTGGTATATCTGGGTACTGTCACTCCAGATTCAAGGAAGTGTACTAGCTTCTAAGCCAGTTACTTTCGATAGCGCCAAACAGTTGGCATATGCCCTCGTTGACCATGGTTTTGCCAAGGATTCATGGCGGTTGTTCCGGAGCAACCCAGAGGAAACAACAACAACAACAACAATACCAACAACAAAAAGAAGAAGAAGTTTTGGAACAAGAGGAAGGGTCAATTTTCGTAGGAACCTTCTAACAAACAACGGATAGTAGCAGTCCATGCCGATACTGCTCCCACCGGTGTTCCTGTTACCCCTATACCAGCAAAGCAATATGCTGGAAACCTACCAAAGTGCAGAAAATGCAATTTCCATCACAACGGAAATTGTCAGGAGATGCACTGTAATAACTGCAACAGGAAAGGGCACACTGCCCGTTTCTGTAAGGCACCGACACGACCAATCACCAAAGTTCCTGGAGTCGGTGTGGGCGAGACATGTTATGGGTATGGTGAAGCTGGGCAGTACAAGAGAGATTTCCCTAAGGTAAGGAATGCTGGCGGCGTGGAAAGAGTGTTGGAAATAGGGCAGAACAAAGCAATAGTTGATCCCACAGTGGTTATGGGTACGTTTCTCCTCAATAGCGCTTATGCATACATACTCTTTGATTGAGGTGTGGAGAGGAGTTTCGTTAGCCATGAATTCAAAATCTTACTTAAACAAAACCCCCAATCACTTAATAAGATCTTTATAGTAGAAATGGCAAACGGTAAAACCAAAAGTATAAACGATGTGTACGTAGGCTGCATGCTAGATTTAAATGAACACTCATTCCAAATCGATCTAATGTCGGTCACTATAAGAAGATTTGATGTCATCATCGGTATGGATTGGTTAAGCCTTCACCATGCCGATATATTTTGTCACGAAAGGTTCGTTCGCCTTAATCTGCCAAATGGTGAAACTCTTATAAAAAATGGTGAGAAACCCGATACCAATTTACAAATCATCTCTTGCGTCAAAGCCCAAAAATACCTGCGCAAGGAATACCATGCTTTCCTAGCTCATGTGGTAGATAAGGAAAAAGAAACGAAAGATATCAAAGACATTCCAGAAGTCTGCGATTTCCCCGACGTCTTCCCTGAAGATCTTCCAGGAGTTCCACCAGAATGTCAAGTTGAGTTTAGAATCAACTTGATTCCCGGAGCTACCCCAGTAGCAAACTCACCGTACCGTCTAGCACCGGCAGAGATGCAGGAATTATCAAGCCAACTAAATGAGCTACTCAACAAAGGATTCATCAGGCCGAGCTTCTCACCTTGGGGAGCACCAGTCCTATTCGTAAAGAAGAATGATGGATCTTTTCGCATGTGCATCGATTATCGGGAACTAAACAAGCTCACAATCAAGAACTGATATCCTCTACCGTGCATAGACGATTTGTTCGACCAACTCCACAGAACAAGCTACTTCACAAAGGTTAATTTGAGATTTGGGTATCACCAGCTGTGAGTCTTCGAAGGAGATGTTCCCAAGATGATATTTCGAACTTGTTATTGTCACTACAAGTTTATAGTGCTGCCCTTTGGATTAACAAATGCACCAACGATGTTCATGGACTTAATGAACCGAGTATGTCATTATTTCCTAGACAAATTTGCGATCGTGTTCATAGATGATATACTCATCTTTTCGAAGAGTAAAGAAGAACATAGTCAACACCTCCAGCAGGTCTTGGAAACATTAAGGGCAAAGAGGTTATACGCAAAATTCTCAAAGTGTGAATTTTGGATTCGGAAAGTTGATTTCCTAGGTCATGTACTCAGCAAAGAAGGGATACAAGTGGACCCTTCCAAAATCAAGGTAATCGAAAACTGGTCAGCTCCAAGAACCCCATCGGAAATCCGACAATTCTTGGGCCATGTTGGCTATTACCGAAGATTCATACAAAATTTCCCGAAGATTGCTAAGCCACTTACCACCATGACTCAGAAGGGTGTAACCTTCAGTTGGGAAGAAAGACAAGACGCTATGTTCCAAACACTAAAACATGCCCTATGCAGCGCACCTATATTATCTTTACCAGAAGGAACAGAAGACTTTGTGGTCTACTGCGACGCATTGTAAGTTGAATCCTTTGAGTTGTGTGTAAGTATTATCATTGAAAACCTTCAGTTGTAAAAGTACGATAATAAATCTCATGTGACTAACATAGATGAAGAAAAGTTTTGCCTGTTGACAGTAGTAGTGGTGCAAACTTCCATTAGTAATAGATACTTACTTCAGGATGTTAGGTTAGACTTAAGTCTTAGTGTATTAATTTGGATAAAGGTGTAACCCCTCATGTAACCACACTGAATGATAATAGAGAACCCGATGACCTTCCCGGTCATGCATAATGTAGTGATGTAGTTCCACCCCTGGGCCTAGTCGGCTCCGACTGTAGTTAACAGTCGGGATGTAATAGTGTCCGCCCCGTATAGATCTGTACATGTAGTGTTGCCTTCCTTCCGGAAAGCCCTGATCACATGGTGTAAGCACAGTAGAGTGTCTTATAGAGGGATAGTGTGTTATACTCTGGATTAGTGTATTCTCTTGTATTATACTATAGTAGTCTTTTTGTACATTTCATAGAGTGTTCTTTTATACGTGTATTAACTTGTAGTAATACAGTTATAGTGAGTATAGTAGTAGTAGAGGTAACGAGCAGTAGTCTTAACTATACCTATTATACTTAACTAGAGTGTATGATTTCCTGCCTTTGAATAACAAAGGTATCGTATGAGATGAAGACTTTCATATCTAACACAAATATATATGATATATAACTAAGAAACCAATGACAGCCGGACGGATAACAGATACCCTAAGACCACATCAAACTAGAATAGGAAATAAGGGGAGCTATCGGTCCAAAGTCCTTCAAGTCTTACTTATATAAATATATTAGTGTAGATATATTTTTAAAAAGAAAAATGATTTAAACACAGTTTTGAAAATAGTTTAACAACAATATAATCTTAAAAATGCATTTGATAAACAACTAAAAAGTTTTATTGGTAAACAGCTAAAAGTGTAGAAAATCCCTTTTTGATGATAATTTGTGAATCACATAAGATTTGATAATAAATCTTGTAGAATTATACTTGTATCCCCCCCCCCAAACATGTAAAACATTTAAAAAGGTTCATTAAGGCGTATGAACTCACTGTTTATTGTAGGGTTCGAGTATGCAATTCGTATGAGTGTCAAGTGTCAACGGATGCTCTGAACGCACGTAGCCCCTAATAATTATATGGTGACACATATATAAGTTAGAGCTAAGGTGTTTTCATGACTAAACATGACGGGAAATCCCTCTTAACGGCTTGGAATCACTAAGACTAAGTGTCCCATGTTCTATACCCAATGATCTATGCATGTTTAAGGCCAAATATGAGTATTAGGGTGTGTGTATGGCCATAAAGGTGAGTGTGTGGCTGGGGTATGTGGCCAGACTTGTGAGTGAGGCTGCATACTAGAGTGTGAGGCCGTACAGGGTGTGTGTGCAGCCGTACACTCCTTTCTTGAGTCCCATGTGTCGATTGCGTGGCCTTACTCTCACTTTGGAGGGAATTATGAGTGTGTGCGGCGACATGATGAAGGTGTGCGGCCGCACTCTCTCATTGGATGAAGAACATGAAGAACATTATGAGTTTGAGGCTTGGATTCAAGTGTTTTACCTCTATGACAAGCTAAATGATGGTGTTCTTCACGTTTTGGGAGCCTTCTAAGTGTTCTTGGGTGGTTTTCTAGAGAGAGAAAGTATAGAGAGAGAAAGGATGCAGCAAAAAGTGAATGGAAGGGGGTCCTCCACTTTATATAGGTTTGAGTGTGAGGCTGGAGGGGTTTGTTGCTGGGTGTGCGGCTGGCTTGGCCGCACATACTAGTATGCGGCCGCATACACCTCTCTTGGTGTGTTTGGCTAGATTTTGTGATGCAACACCCTTCCTAATCCTTCCTAAGGTCCATATTTACGATATATTAACCCTAAAACACTGGAGCTTACTCAATATACTATTATAAGACGCTAAATTCAAGTGAATTATAGATATATGGATCGATAGCTCAGTGTAAAAGTGTCTGGTTGTCACAATAGATCTATACGGGATTGACAATACCGCACCTAAACTGTCAGGTACAGTTAGACTGGCAGGTCTGGGGTGACCAACTTCATATCACTCCAACGCCTGAAGAACATTGTTACAAAATGTCTGGGTCAATAGTACGGTTATAAAACTCACATGAAGTATTAAAACATTTTGGTTTATGGGGCTATCAAACGCCTTAGTGGTTATATATACATATATAAATATAGTTACACTATATTAGCTATGAAAATACTTATGCATTCTGTTTTTTTGGAACTTTTAAAACTACCATTCATTTATGGAAAATATTGGATTTTGTAGAAACAAACTTAGTTAATTTATACAGAAAGGCATACATTCATTGATGGAAAATATTGGATTTTGTAGAAACAAACTTAGTTAATTTATACAGAAAGGCATACAATTCTTATACAAAAACGCTTATGAACATACCAACTTAATTGTTGACACTATTTCAAAACTACTTCTATTTCTTAGGGATTCAGTAACACATGTAAACAAAAACTTTTGGGGGAAGGGGCGTTAAGGCGTGATTTTCAAACGTATTATATCATCTTAATGTAATTTATTTTGAAACATGTATTACAAGCAACAATGTAACTTTTTAAATTATATTTATGGTGGTTTTGTTAGCTTTCTTTACTATTTACTCAACTGTTATATTCCATTTTATTGACAAATGAATTCATCATTTTTGCCATATTATGCATAGGATTTGGTATATATTCAATTTTATTGACAAATGAATTCATCATTTTTGCCATATTATCCTTAGGATTTGGTATTTTATCATGCTGTTAGCATGTCACAGGATACTAATTGAATACATGGTTATGTCACTTGTGACAACCCGAAAAAGTTTTGCTTTAAAGACCCCGTCAATCAACTCAACTGAGTATCATACTTATTTCTGCTATCTTTTAGCCATATTTGGAGTCCGTTTGAAGGTTCAAAGCTCCGTACATTCAAGCATTGAGCATAGGAATGGATCACATACACTTCTAGCACCAAAATCGAGCTTTACACTCCAACATAAGGAGTGTACGGCCGCACACATGGGTGTACGGCCGCACATTTCTCTTCTAGTAGCACACTCACGTGTATAAATGTAGATCTCATCTTCCTTTAATCCCTTTTCACACTCCGAAGCCTAGAACTCGATTTCTCTCTCAACTATCATCCGATTTTCAACTTAGATCTACAAGAATGTAAGTGTTCTTCCCTTGATTTGTTGTCAATCATCTTAAACTAGTTACATCCTTTGATTTCATCCATTTGAAATCATGTTTTGGCTAGATCTTCAAATTTTCAACCATTTCACCAAGAACACCAAGAACATACACCTGTTCATGGTCTCGAGCTTCTGAATCGTAAGTACTCTTTCGTTAAGCTTAAAACTTGTTAAAAATGCTTGTTTAGAGCCTTGAAACTGTCCACAACTCAAGAACATATGGCGTGTGCGGCCGCACCCACAGTTGTGGCTGTACACCCCTCAAATACCCCTCAAAACACCCTTCAAACACCCCTAAAGGCTTCCCTAATGTAGGGACCACTCCCTAAGCTTTTAACTTACAAGATATGAGCCTTAGGAAATGTCCAAACCATCTTCATCAAGGAGTGTGTGGGCGCACACACTCCATATGGCCGTACACCCCTTTGTTTAGTGCTTAAGGGCCTCCAAAGTGCCTTTCTAGCTTCAACACTTGATGAGCATTAGTCCTACAAACCTCCCTACCATTTGGAAAACGTTTTGCGCACTCTTTACCATGAGTGTGCGGCCGCACACTCCCTAGCCGCACACTCCTCAAAGTGGCCATACACTCCCTTTTAGTGAATCACATATGATTCCGACAATTGGTCAAAGTGCTTCCTAGTCCCGTAAGGTGTTTCATTGAATTTGGTTGCTTCCAAACACTATATTTATGTCAGTATATGCCATTATATTTCATTTAGGACTTGTTAAGTCTCGGGACTTCATTCGTGGAACTTCTCATCCTTACACGCATACCCGTTTGAATCACCCACATGAGGTGAGTACATACCCCGTAATGAATATTTTAACTGTTTTAAATGCTTTTAAGGGAGGGGGGATGCAAGTTAAAGACAATGATAATTGTGTAACTATATGTTATAAACACCTTTCAAAATGTTGCTTATATCTTCTATAAGTGGTCAAAACATTTCAAAAACTATTTTACAGTTATGTTGCTTTATAGTTTAACAAAACTCGGTTTTTTTTAGTACAAGCATAACTCGGTAGTAACATGAGTCTTTTCAATAACAGTTCAAGTAGAATACTAGTAAACTATAATGGGTATAGTTTAGGGATTCAGAATATACCAGATACAATACACGATAACAAAGAGAACATACCATACGCTAGTACATACTATACATACATACTACATACTATACGACAGAACATACTAAGACACTATAACAAGAGAAGATACTAAAGTACTATAACAGAACGAACATACGAAGTTGCTATTGCATGGAACACTTAAAGGATCTTACTATACCAATGAATCATTAACGCATTGTTCTAAACAAAAGGTGATAGTTATATTGGGTATACATGATCATAAAATTTTAATGTGGATGTTTACGGCTTGCAATTATTTGCAGAGGTCACGTTTGGATCCCAGAATCTTTTGACAGGGGGAGCGTTTAGTATGGGATCTAGCCATCACATTTTACCTTAATAATCAATTTAAGGTGATTACCACAACAGTAGTTACTATGTACCATACTACAACACTTACATTATCTCGTTTCTTTCCTAAAGTGACAGTACGACTTGAAAATCAACGTAAACTATTTTGGAGTCAAGATAGTTATAAACTAGGGAAAACTTACATTTTACAAATGATAAACAGAACAGTTGGGTCTAGTACAATCAGTAGAAAGGGACCATAATGCTAACCTTATGATTCCTTAATGTATACATCAGAGGATATATATATATATATATATATATATATATATATATATATATATATATATATATATATATATATATAGGATCCGATAGCTAATAGGATGTGTGCTTTGCGCTTCATTTTATGTTCCTTGTTTGGTTGTGGGCTTAGAGCAGACTCACCCAGCCTATTATCTATTCGATCTTAGTTATATATTGGTTCCATACACATTAAGTCATCATAAGGGGTACCAGGTATGAGTCAAGTTATAGGACACTAATTCAATGCACAGTTTTCTAGTACAAAACATACCTTTCAAACAGAACTTTTGGTAAACAAAACTAGAAACTTACCATCAAAGGGTTTAATCCATTTTATTAAACCAGTGTAGACTTAAAGGACTTTAGGTGATAGAATCTATAATACCTTAGTTTAAACATCATGTTTATATATTATTAATACCCAAAAGGTAGTTGGATGTGTGTTTTCTGCCTTATTTCATGTTCCTTGTTTGGTTGTGGGCTTAGGGCAGATTCATCCGATCAACTATCTATTCGATATTAGATTATATATAGCAGTATAAACTAAGTGATTATAGAGGTAATCATTGAGGTCTCTATTTTATTATAAGAAAAAAAGGGTTTTCTGAAAGGATCTTTTCATTAACTGTAAAGGAACTATTACAATTATCTCCACGAGTAACAAATGAATAAGCATAGGTTATATACAGCGAGGATCTAACAAACAATGGGATGCGTGCTATCTACCTTACTTCCCGTTCCTTGTTTGGTTGTGGGCTTAGGGCAGATGTGCACAATTGATTGTTTGTTTACTCTGAGTTTTATATAATTTGTATCCATTTAGTACTCATAGAACGAATTGTAGAATCGTTTTTATGTATCTCACATAAAATTAGGAAATATAGGAGTAGAGGAACAGGCAAACCTTTCTAAAAACAGAACGTATAACTTACTACTTTTCAACTACATTTTTCAACAACTTTCTACAACTTACTTATGTCACTAAAATCTTATGAACTCACCAACTTAATTGTTGATAAACTCTTTCAAATAACTTGTATTCTTTGGAAACTAGTAGACAAGTACCCACTCTGGGAGTTTAGAAGATGGAGCAGTTTAGTTTCAAGTCTTGTTTTGTTGTTTGCTTATGTAATCTATCTTTTGTGAACACATACTTTGTCAACACTTTCTTTCTAATGAAATGGTTGTTCATTACTTGCTTACTATGATACATGTCTTGTGATACTAAACATGACGTCCTCCACCCCCGAACGTTTCCGCCGTTCCGGTTTTGGGGTGTGACAGATTGGTATCAGAGCATTGTTTATAGTGAACTAAGTATATCAACCGATAAAAGATATACAACTATAAATACAATGGGGCTTAAGCTCTCTGGATAATGATATATTTTAAGTGTATAACGATAAGTTATAAAAAATATACCTACTTCTTATACTTGTACATACTAGAACGAGTATCACGAGAAGAACATAACTAAAGTATTTAAAGGTTGAATATTTTCGTCAAACCTGAACGGTTATGTAATCATAGCTAGAATCACTATAGCCCGATCAACTATATTTATTCGAGATGTGACCGACATGTGTTTGGGAGTAATGTGGTGTGGCAACAGTCTTAAAACTTACCAAATTCTATACAAGAGATTCTAGATCAGAACATGAAAGTTAGAATACTATAAGAGTATTTTATGATACTATAGAACGATATCAAGTTTGAAACATACTAAGTACTTTAGACTCTATATAAATAAATTATGTCATAACTTAAAAGACCCTTACAGATAGGTCTATAATTTTCAATGTATACTCCCAAGGTTATATACAACTAGGGTTCTATAAACTTAGAATTTGTGATCTACGCTTCATTACCAATTCCTTATTTGGTTGTGGTTTTGGAGTAGAAACATTTATCCGAAGGTCTATTTAATCTTGAATTGTATACACCTTATGTATATTGTATAATTATAGCAGGACTCTATAAGGATCTCCCCGTGAAGTTACCTTAAATCTCATAAGATTCTTTAGTCATTTCCATTCTCGCACGACAAGCCCAGATGGGTGTAACCACTTCCTCATAGTAGACAATAGAAGAGTTGAGGAGGAATAAAAGCAAGTTCATGAGGAGATTTCAAAGAGGTATCAACAGAAGTAACCAAAACATCTGACACGTCACACTAATAAATAATAATATTGTTAACTTATTGAGCGAGTGGAGACACTGCTCACATTATGTATTAGGATTATTTTCTTGCATGCAACTGATAACAGTTATTCAGGCAACATGTATTCATTCGAGGATAGGCATTTCTAATTCATAAAGTTCATTTGGTATAGACTTTTAATGAATTGTATCAAGAACCATGTGGAAGTCAGGACCCGATACACCCAGAACTAGGATACTCTTGTCTTTTTCAGCTTTCGACTTGTGTCTATTGCTATAGACTTATTCCCATCTCATCTTTGTACTTTTTTAGCAAAGATGCCTCTTCACAAATCTATCAGACGCACTATTCCGATAACTCCAACACCTCCTCCACAAATCGATGTGGCAACTGTGAATGCGGCAGTAGCTGCAATTGTGGCAACAACCATGGCTCAATATCATCCTACCAGTTTCGGTGGAGGTGGAACACCTGTTCATGCTATTCAAAGTGAGGTCCCTATGCGCTCGAGACAGTGCTCCTACAATGTGACAACCCATAATTTATTTTGTCACTATAAACCGTTCCCATTAATAAAACCGTTTGTATTTCAATTTTCCGTTAAATTTTGATTTATATTAATTAAATTGAGACTTTTATTATGACCTCGTGAGTGTCCAAACCCATAGGAAACGCATAAAAATACCCTCGTTATTTATTTGGAAAAAAATTTAGTTACGACTAAGTCGGGTTACGACAATTTAATTGGGTAAAATATTAAACCCCGTTTAACGTCGGCATTGGGTGGATCTCCACTTGGACACAAAATCAAACCCTATATAAGGGTGAGTGGACCTTCATTTAAAGCCTTTTGTCCACCCTCATAGCTTTCTCTCTTTACTCTCTCTCTCTAAAACTCGAGTTTGATCTAAAAACACCCCTTTCAAGCTTCAAATTGGTAAGTAATCTATCCTAGCTTGTTACTAAGCTTGTTTATCATGCAAATTCGTGTGTAAATCATCCAAATGCATCAAGAACATGTGTTTACGGTTTGGGAACCCTCCCAAAACCGTAAACTCCTTTAAAGAGGGTTTTCAAGCCCCAAAACCCTTCTAAATCACTTCTAGTGCTTAGATATGACTTAGGGGCTTGCATGAATGGACTTACAAAGCCAAAATCTTACCATTTGAGGAGTAAACTTGATTTTATGGCCCAAGAACATGCTTGGACTGTAAACCCTCATTCATGGACGATAAACACCATTTAAGGGTGTAAAAGTGCCCCTAACACATTGTATGACTTAGATTTGGGTCTAGAACTTAGCATGCTTAACCTACAACCACCAAATCACATGAATCATGGGAAAACATGAGTTTACGTCCGTAAACTCATGTGTTTACGGCAGAAAACTCACCAAGAACACTTTCATAAATCGTAAACTCCTTTCCAAGGTCAATTAAGATCCCGATCACTTCCAAAGCCTTTGATTCAACCCTAGAACCTTCCCTTATGCATTGTAAGACCATTTAGCATCAAAGAACATATCACCCATGAGTTTACGGCCGTAAACTCATGGGGATATGGTCTTTGGACTGTAAAATCCCCTAAGGGCTTACTCTTGAAGAGTAAACCCCTTATATTGGCCCTACACACCGTTAGATGCAACCCGGATCACTCCTAACACTTGAAATAAAGTGTTTTCGCATCTCAGAGTGTATTGTCTTACTTATTTGGTAGTTGAAAGTCTAATTAGATACAATTATGTATATCTTCATATTACATAGGAACCTCGCGTGTTTTCAAGCCCCGAACTGACACTTAGCATCCTAATCGGCGCATTTCTCGACTGGTGAGTTCATACCCCTACTCTTTTTCCGAGTTTTTCATGTTTTCAGGGGGGAATACAAGCAAACGATCAAAGTTTTCGTAACTTAAAAACTGATGTAATTATACGATTTTCTAACAAACTTTTAGATATCTTTATCCATTTTTTAATATGCGGAGCATAAGGGATGTTTTCTGAATATAATTACATAGTTTTCAATACATTGTGGGGAAATTTATCAAACCAATCAAATTACTATGGGAATAATTTTGGATATTCATTACTTGTTTCACGGATTCAGATTCCATGAAAAGACGATATATAAACTATGTCTGATTTAATTTATCCATGTTTAATCTAGAGTATCATGCTAAATAATTACTTTGTATTTAATTATTTATACTCTACTACGGTTCAAACGATTTCGAAACTCGATAACGACCAAGTGTACCGTGAATTATTTAATACTAGCTTGTGAGATATATCTTTGTTATACCCTTCGGGGTACCAGTAAATCCTCATCGGAAGTATAACCGGAGTCTCCTAGACGGAGAGCCTGAAATTTGTGGATAGATCTATTCGGGACTGACAATCCCACACCTTAACTGCTACCTACAGTTAGGCGGGCATGCCTGGGGTGAAAAATTTTGGATATCGTTCGACGCCTGAAGAACGTCAAGGAGGTCACAGGTCAAATCAGTATGGTTATACGACTCACAATACGTATTAAACTAAATAGTTTTATTCACGGATTTATTTCTTTCATTCTTCTATAGCCTTATTTATGTAATAGACTACCTACCTTCGTACTGGAGGGTATTCCAGGGTTCTTAATCTATAGTTTTATCTATTCAAACAACCTACTTTCATACTGGAGGGTATTCCAGGGATCTTAACTTATGGTTTTCTTATCATGCTGGTGATAACCGGGGTTTTTCTTATCTTATGGAAATCGACTTACATGTTAGAAAATATGGGATTTTCTGGGAAAACATGCATATGTATTTCATAACTATGTATCAATGCTTTTCGATATTACAGAAATCTTTATCAAAGGAAATGAATTATTTATCACAAGATTAAATAACCGGTTTTCCT
Organism: Lactuca serriola; assembly: GCF_051521515.1. Lineage (NCBI taxonomy): Eukaryota > Viridiplantae > Streptophyta > Magnoliopsida > Asterales > Asteraceae > Lactuca > Lactuca serriola. Next base: position 27,794,530 of record NC_136412.1, on the reverse strand, counting down.
TTCAAACATGCTTACGAACTCACCAGCTTTATGTTGATATTTTTAAAACTGCTTGTATTCTCAGGTCCTCATTAGACAGTTATCCCGCGATCTTTGTGAGAAGACAGAGCATTTTAGTAGTCTTGTCTTTACTTTTGTTCATTTTGGATGTATATATCTATAATCATGTATAACTTTACTTTCGAACAAATGTAAATACTTCTATGTAATGTAATGGTTGTGTTTACTACGCTTACTATGTACATTTGTTGTGATACTACGCATGACGTCACCTCCGCCCCGGAACGTTTCCGCCTTCGGTTTCGGGGTGTGACAGATTGGTATTAGAGCCCTTGTTTATAGTGAACTAAGTATATCGAACCTTAGATGGTATAAGACTATAAACACTAAGGGGCCAAAGTGCTCTGAACTAAAAGTATACATTAAAATATAAGTATTTTTCAAAAGTATACAAGAATACCTAAACGTCAGATACCGTAACTACGAGTAGAATAAAACATAAGTAATTGGGTGTTGGACGCTACGGTGATACCTGGGCAGTTATGTAGTCATGTCTGGGGTCAATATAGCCTAATCAACTATATTCATTCGAGACACGACCAACGTGTGCTTGAGAGTGACTGTGGTGTGCAACATGCCTAAAACTTACCTAATATCCAAACAATGATTCATTGTTGCAGCGTAACATAAAATACTATGGGAGTATTTTCTAGAGCCAACTTCATCATAGAAGTTCTCATTCAAGTGTTGCTACTCATTCATTCCTTTAGCGAAAAATTTCTTGGCTTGTTAGCTTTCCTATATTATCGCATAGTAGAACACTTTATCTGTCATAATGAGATATCTCTTGTTCCATATCTCTTGATTCAATTCAGAGGACTTACCATCCTCTCTTCCTGATCATTTTAGATCAAGATGCCTCCAAGAAAGAGAGCCAGTCCAAAGAACAACAACCCTCCACCACCAACTCCTCCTCAATTTGATCCTGTGATGTTCCATGCAGCTGTTACTGTCGCAGTGGCAGCCGCCATGTCTCAAATGAACCCCGGTGGCTCCAGTGGTCCAGGAGGTGGTACCCAATCTCAAAACCAGGAAGGTAGTTAGAGACACCGGAAGGAGTGTTCCTACAAAGAATTTATGAACGCGAAACCCACACACTTCAATGGCACTAGGGTGTTATTACTCTGACACGAGGGTTTGAAAAGATTGAGTCAATTTTCAAAATCTGTGCCTGTTCAGAATCTGATAAGGTGAAATTCTCCGCCTGCACGTTCACCGTTAAAGCCTTGACTTGGTGGAATGGCCGAGTCAAATCCTTAACCCTACATGTAGCAAATGTTATGGGTTGGAAGGTCATGAAAGAGCTTCTACTTGCGGAGTACTGCCCTCGGGGCAAAATACAGAAGCTAGAGCATGAACTCTGGAACCTAAACATGAAGGGTTCCGATATCGCCGCTTACACTTCCAGATTCGATGACTTGGCGCTAATCTGTCCGGGAATGGTTACCCCGGAGAGTAAAAAGATTGAGAGGTTCATCTGGGGGTTGACCCAGCCAACCAAGGGTAATGTCTTAGCTGCGAAGCCGGATACATATGACAACGCTAAATGTCTGGCGCAAACTCTGATTGATCACAGAGACAATCCTGATGAGGTGGTCACCGCTCCTGAACTGGATAAAGGTAGTGGTGAAAATAAAAAGAAATTCTGGAACAAACGGAAGGGTCAGGGTTCGCAAGGATCCTCCAAGAAGTAGCACATTGTGGCAGTCCACGTTGCTACTACTCATGTTGCTGATTCTGTTGTCGCTTCCACAGCTCAAACCTCTACCAGTGGATACACTGGTACCCTTCCCTAGTGCAGCAAGTGCAGCTACCATCATCGTACTCCCCAGCCATGTCGTGAAAGACTCTGCAACAACTGTGGCAAGAAGGGCCACCTTGCTCGCAACTGCAGAACACCAGCACAATCAACAAATCAAGCTTCCGGAGCAGGTGTCGGTCAGCCCAGCTACGGTTGCGGTGAAGTCGGGCATTTCAAGCGAAACTGCCCCAAGGCAACAACAACTGGTAACACTGGGAGAGTCCTAGCTATGGGACGAGAGGAGGCAATCGCCGATCCCACTGTTGTCTCGGGTACGTTCCTTCTCGACAACTCTTATGCTAGTATCCTTTTCGATTCTGGTGCTGAAAGAAGTTTTGTTAGCCATTCATTCAAACATCTCCTTAAGCATAATCCCCAACCATTAACCAAAACATTACAGTTAAGATGGCTAACGGTGAGAAAGAAAGCCCTAGCGATATATTCATAGGCTGTACCCTTACCCTGAACAATCATTCTTTTCCCATTGACCTGATGCCAGTTTCCATAAAGAGCTTTGATGTTATCATTGGCATGGATTGGTTGAGTCCCAATCATGCTGATATCCTTTGTTATGAAAAATCCATCCGTCTCAATCTCCCCTCTGGCCAAACTCTTATGATCTACGACGATAAACTTAGTTCCAATCTCCACATCATTTCCTGCATCAAAGCTCAAAAACTCTTACGAAAGGAGTGTTACGCATTCCTGGCTCATGTAATCAACGAGAAACAGGAAGTTAATGACCTTGAGAGCATCCCCGAAGTCTGCAACTTTCCTGATGTCTTTCCAAAAGAGCTTCCGGGAATTCCTTCCGAACGTCAAGTTGAGTTCCGCATCGATCTAATCCCTGGTGCTACTCCTGTAGCCAAATCTCCCTATCGCTTAGCTCCAGCAGAAATGAGGAGTTATCCAGTCAGCTTAATGAGTTTCTCAACAAAGGGTTCATCAAACCGAGTTCCTCACCCTGGGGAGCTCCGGTATTGTTTGTAAAGAAGAAAGATGGATCCTTCCGGATGTGTATAGATTACCGTGAGCTGAATAAGTTGACCGTCAAAAACCGTTATTATCACACCCCCAAACCTGAACGGCGGAAACGTTCGGGGGCGGATGACTTCATGTGTGATGGGATTAAAAAACAACTTTTAATCTATGAAGATCGATTAGATCTTGAACAAGTATATGAATATGAAACGGTAAAAACACAACAATAAGAACAAACAGCTTGAATCAAACGTGTCGAATGATTAAATAAAATCCTTAGAAGAGCTCGATTAAGAACATCAACTATAAAGGATTAGAAGATTACAAGAACGATTACAGAAAAATATGGTACTCTTGATCAATCGCTATTTCGATAATCTCAGCAATCTTAACCTAATATGCATGCAAGCATTTAACTTATATACAATACATAAAAGGCTCTCGGTTGGACAGGCCCAAACCGGAGAATCCAAGGCTAATCAACGAGCCCAAAAGACGCAACATCAAAATTATCTACAGCCCAACAATCTCCCCCTTTGCGTCAATTTGGAGCGAGACCTTCACTTCTTACTTGGGCCGGCAGCTGAAGCTGGTACCTTCTTCTTCACGGTGTTAAACAGACACTTGGTTATGGAGAGGATGGTCTGTCTAAACCGGATGTACCAGTTGATCATATCATTGAAGTACTTGATGTCATCAGCCGAATTGTCTTTACACTTCTTGATGATTGATAAGACGTGCTCCAAGCAAGTTGTAGTGTAAAGATGTTTGTCAGCTAAAGCGAAGAGACATTTCTGTCCTTCGGCTCTAGTGAACATCACAGAGTTTCGCCTCGGATCTATCTTACCCATTTGCATTTGACTTAGATCACTGGCCGATCCCACAGGTGCGACTTTCGGTTTCTTCTTAAAAACTGTGGCGACCTCCTGATCCATTAGGGCAACCTCCATGATATAACATGCCGACATCCTTTTGACATGGTCTATGATGGGACCATATTCAGATTCATTTGACAGCAGGATATTGTACAATACTATCCAATCATGAGGATTCAGATTGGGCAGATTCGCCAGGGAGATGATGTGGGCAGTTCTTGCAGATCCTCGGATGAGCTTGAACTTAACGTTTGTGAATCTCCCCACGGCATAAGGCTTCAGCACCCGAACGTTAACAATTTTCTGGGCGCTCCATGTAAGGTACTGAGGGCGAGCGGCTTCCAGGTAGAAGTCAATGAGCTCCCTGTCAAGCTCATCGTTCGGATGCGGGACTTCAAAAATGTTAGAGAAGGCGTGGAAGATGAACGCCTTTCGAGTCAGCGGCATATCAAACTGCGAATCGATAGAGTTGTTGCAGTCGAATGATATCACCGGCTCGAGCCATAGTATGCTTGGAGTCTCTATGGCCTCTTTTATCATGCGATCCCTGGTCCAGGCAGGGAAGAGCAACTTTCGGCTCTCAAGGAGATCGTGGGCTTCTTTTTGCTTTCGTTCAGCTTCTTCAGCGTCATGCGCCACACGACTGGCATCGTCTTCAGCATTGCGACTGTTCTTTCTTTTTAACATGTCTGCAATGGTCTCCTTGTCTTCATCTTCATCTTCATCTTCATCTCCTCCCTCTGCTATGTTTTTGCCCTTGTTCTTCACACCCGAACCTGAGGCATGACCGGTTGGAGGTGGTTCGGTTGTGTGAGTCGCTTGGGAGGAAGGAGGTGGTTTCGATCCTTGCTTCATATCTCCCCCTTGTTTCGGAATGGACACGAAACTCGGTAAGCCTTCAATTTTACTTAAAAGGTCCATGGCCGGAGATAGTTTTTCAGCGAGGGTACGCCTCACTGAGTGGTTAAGGATGGGGTCGTGTGCTTCCAGGATGTTTGAGAGAGCTGTGTGGACATCCGAAACACACGTCTTTATGACCTCCCTCTCGGATCGAAGAGCTTCCAATTGTTGCTGGGAGTTGGAAAGCTGCGTGCTCTTAACCTTCAGGGCGGTAGTCTTATTTGCCAAGACATCCATCAGAGAATTTTCTGCTGCAAGATCCTCTTGTAGTTTTGCCAAGCGGGCATCGATGGAGGCACGAAGTGCCGAGTTGTCGTCGCTAAGATTTTGTCTGAGGGTAGCAAACGAAGATAACTCCGTCGAGACAAACTGGGCCAATTGTTGAACAACTGGTTCCAGAGTTGTCTTAGTGGCTTCGACATTCTCCTGCAAAGACCACAGCAGGATAGAAGCGTCATTGAATAGTTTATCGACTTTTGCGGTCGCTGCCTCACAGGCTCGGGTGGAGGCGTCTATAGCAGCAGTTGCTGAGGCGATGGAATCATGTTGAGCCCTGGAGAAGGCGTCAACGATCTTCTGAAGGGCAGCTTCAGACAAAGATGACTGCTGGTTGGAAGAGGAGGCGAGAAGCTGATCAACCTTCTCGTTAAGCTCGCGAAGATGCTTCTGTGTCACTGGAGCATCATCCTCCTCATCACTCTGAACTTGAAACGGACTATAGTAGACCGAATCGAAGTTCATGTGATCACCACCAAGGTATTGATCACCGCCATCGGAGGCGTCTTCTGGAGATTGAGGTGGTGGTGAAGCTGGGGGTGTAGTGGGTTTGGTTGGTTCAGGTTGAGTGTGTGGGGGGTTTGTTTCGGGTGGTGGTTGTGTATGGGTGGTTTCGGTTTGAGGAGGTTCGGTTACTGGAGGTGTTTCGGTGACTGGTGGTGTTTCAGTTGATGTGGTGAATATGGGCGGAGGTATAGGGATAGAGGTTGGGGGATTTGTGGGGTTTATGGTGGGAATGGAAATAGGAATTGTGGGTGGAGGTGAAGGAAATGGGGATTGATGAAGTTCCATGTCGGGGGTTGGGGAACGAGGAGGTGTGTTGCCTCGTTGAGGAGATTCGTCTCCTTGTGATCCCTCAGAGTCCGAACTCCCACCTTCGGATTCGCTTGAAGAGGAGGCAATGACCAGCTTTCGCTTCTGTTGGGTCTTCCTCCTTTTCGGTTGTGGGGGTGAAGCAGCCTTCGTTTGTTTTCGCTTCTTAGGAGAAGGTCCCTTTGGAGCCTTGGACACTTGCTTCCCCTTCTCTGCCTTTTTACCCCTGGCTACCGGTTTGTCGGCATCATGAATAGATCGCAGCATGTCCGGTGTCAGTTCCCTCGGACCAGTTGACCCTAACTCCATGATCGTTCTGATCAGTTTGCTATCGGAGGGCACATCCCCATACATCGACTCCGGGATAGAGCCAATAAAAGAAAATTTTGATGCATCGGATACGATGATCTTCTTGGTATGAAACGTACCAATAGAAGACATCGATGCACCATCGGCTGTTGGAACGTCGAACTTGTCCATGGCCCATCTTGATATCAAGATCCAGAACCGGGCCAGCGACACCTCGGAGTGTCGGGAAGAGGAAGAGAGGCTCTGAATCAGCTGTTGCCAAAGGACAAACCCATAGTCTAGGTTTATCCCATTATACACTCCGTACATTATCGAAAGGAAAAGACGACTTGCACCGTCAGATCCTGAGCTCCTCTCTGACAGTCCCTTGAAGAGAACTGTAAATAACCCATTCCACTGGGGCGGTAGGCAGGACTTCTTAAACCTGGCGACGGAGGTGAGAACCTCTGTGTAGCCCATGTTGTACAACATCCCAACCGGAATCGTGTCCGGGTGAACTCGCGATGAATCAGCTGCAAACCCTAACAAAGTGCAGAAACGGGGGTGCGAAATTGAAGTCTTGTGTTCTGCTACTTCAAAGAATACCCGGTCGACGGCCTTGTCGTAGTAAGCCGTCGCATAGACCTGAGATAAGGCCACCATTGGCACCGTTTCATTTCTTGACAGTGCAGGAGCAAGCTGGGAGTACTTGAGGCATTCTATGACCGGCGACATGTAGGGATCATACGCCAGTGGGTTCAGATCGATGACCAGGCATTGTTGGGGTCGAATGGGAAGAATCTGAGAAGTTGCATGAACAGATGAAGATTCAGCCATTGTTGCAGGTTTGGGGAAGAAGAAGGACGGGAGAGTGTTTGGGAGTATTTTTGCTTTGGGAAATATGGGGGCAGTAAAGAGGTAAAAGGTGGTGTAGATGGCTTTTTATAGTTGGTGAGGAGAGAGAAAAATCGTTTCAAATCTCTTATGGAAATATGAAACAGGTTTTTGAGTGACTGATTGGTGACAGTTGGGGCGTGCGATGATCACGTAGGAGAGAGAGTGTCAGTTTCCTAGGATTACGCCGCCCAATGAGCGCCGGTTCAGAGAAAGGAACCGTTTCCATTTCCACACGCGCCTCTTATGCCAGATTGATGACGCTTCATTATCGCACACGCGTCCTTTAAGTGTCAGAAAAAGCACGACTGTTTCAAATTCACGCGCCCTCCTTTTTTTTACCGTCGTTTGAATTTCTACCCATTTAACTCCCGCCGAGTCAGCAACTTTTTGTCTTATCCCCTTTTGAAACAGCTGTTTTCAATTAAGGACCCACGTGGCTAATTTTTGACCACAACTTCTTTTGTAACCATCCAGTAATAATCCAGCCTGTAAAATAATTAGTAACGGAATTTTTGAAAATCTAAGATTTTCGTGCAAAGAGTGTAAAAGAAAAAGAAATAAAGCAACTCTTTTTAGGATAATCTGTGATGTCCATAAAGACACGAAACTGATGATCCCGGGCACGAATCTCTTCCTTCAAGGTCAGGAAAGACCTCAAAGTGTTAGTGTGGAATCCCGTTGAATTACGATCAAACATTTATAAATAAATGTTGAAAGGCTTCTTTTAATTAGGTCAATTAAGGGTGGTTTCGCTTTGATGCATCAATTCAGTTCTTGATGTAAGAACGAAAGTGAACAAAGTACTTGTGAGACCGGTGTAGTCTGTTGAACAAGTAAGTAGGAGTTGATTTCAGAGTGGCTTGGAATTATATGAAATCTCAAAAAAAAATTAAAACTGGATCCCTTGGGAAGAAATGTTATGGTGTGTAACAATTTCATTGGAATCACGCAAAAGAAAATTTGAGATTCCATGAAGGTACATTCGTCTATTCATTGGTGAAAACTTGATCAAATTAATTGGTCACCGTCAATTCATTGGTGTTGAATTTTGGGTTTCACTCAGCTCGTAGTTGCACAAAACTAAGATCATAAACACAGATGTTGTGTAACCATAAACCTCAGTGGTAGTTGATGAGAGTCTCAAGGGTTACAATGATGAAACGAATGTAATGGAGAAGTGTAATTTAGAAGGTGTAAGAAAACATAGTACCTCTGCTGCGAAAATAAGGACCAAGCAGGAGACTCTTAACTCATGTGAGAAGAGTGTGAGGTAGTTCACGATTAGAATAAATGAGTTAGCCTTATTGGGAAGACAAGGTTTGTGTATACCAGGTCATGAAGGCTATTATTCAAAATCTTATGAGGCTTGGGACACATACAGCAGCATGCTTCTAGGGACACTTAAGTAAGTCATCAAATATATTCCCATAAACGAATAAGCACACAAAGAAAAATAAATAAAATATTTTTGGAGTTTTTGAAATTTATAATAAAAATAAAAAAAATTAATAAATAAATAAAAATAATAAAAAAAATAAGAGTTAAAATAAAAATAAGACCTAAAAAAAAACTCTTGAAAAAAAAAATGAAATACCGAGCCCGAACGTTCGGTTGGTTTCGGTTCTAGAAAATTTTGAAAAACCGAACCCAAACCTTCGGTTGGTTTCGGTTCCACAAAATTTTGAATAACCGAACCCGAACCTTCGGTTGATTTCGGTTCCACAAAATTTTAAAAAACCGAACCCGAACCTTCGGTAGGTTTCGGTTTTGGAATATTTTGAGAAACTAAGGAATTTAGATATACAAGAAATAAATACTTTTAGCATAAAGAAAAACAAAACAGTACAAGAAATATACAACAGAAAAACTACCTTTGAAGTAATGAGCGAGTTAGATGGTTGAACCGAACCCGAACGTTCGGTTGGTTTCGCTTCTTACGTTTGAGGTAGAGAGGTAGTGTGAGGGACTGACTCTGATTCCATCATTCCTAGCCCTTGCAATATTTTATTGAATGATGCTTCTGGAAGAGCTTTGGTAAAAACGTCAGCCAGTTGATCAGTGGTTCTTACGAAGTGAACTTCGACATTTCCATCTTCCACATGATCTTTGATGAAGTGATACCTCAGTGCTATGTGTTTGGTTTTAGAGTGCTGCACTGGGTTATGACAGATCCTAATTGCACTTTCAGAGTCACAATATAGTGGGATCTTCTTCATATTGAGTCCATAGTCTCGAAGTTGACTCTGGATCCAAATCACTTGTACCAAATATGCCATATCAGTTTCAATATCTCAAATACTCAACAATGTGGTAACGTAACAAATGAATACATAGTAAAGAAAGCAATACAACCATCATATATATATAATTGAAAGTTTACATTTGTCAAAAGTTACATGTTCAAAACCAATTACAATATGATGTCAAAATACGAGATTAAACTGGCGCCGCAGCATCCCTTCATCAAAAGCAAAATGAATACCTGAAATTTACTGATTTCCTGGGACATACAAGTAATTTTGAAAGAGTAGATCAGCATTTAAGCTGGTGAGTTTCATAAGTATTTAAATGACAACGTTTGAATGAAATGAAATGTTTTGTCCTTGTTTGTTTGTGTTTAGAAAATCCTATATTTTCTACTAGTATAATAGTAGCCTTCACTCAAGACCAATGTTTGTTTCTAAAATGTATGTAAGTGTAAAATAACCAATGAGTTTGAAAACCTTGTAAATCAATGCATTTTTAATACCCCTTGTGAGTTTTATAACCATACTATCGACTCGGAATGCCTATACACAACGTTCTTCAGGCGTTGGAATGTTATGACGTTTGTCACCCCAAACGGTGGACTGCAGCTAACAGTCAGGGCGCGGGTTGTCAAGCCTGTATAGATCTATACACAAACACCATGCTCCCCCTCCAAGGGATTCTGGTATATAATATAGGACTTGAAATGTGTACTCGAACGTACATGAAGTTAGTGTCTCACAAAACCGTGGTATAAAAACAGATATACTTGTTAAAATGTTACGTTTGTTCTTGTATACGAAAGTAAACTTCTTGAAATTCATGTTCCTATTACATAAGAGTTAGAAATTTGTTCGTAAAACCATACCTAGAAAAGGAATCACTTGTTTATGAAAGCATAGATTTTTGGTGTAGAGTCCAAGATAGACAAGAATAATCTAAGAAAAGTTAGGTTTATACATGCATTACAACAAATTTATATTTCAAAAGATAGAATGCCATTTTAACATATGTTATATATATATGAAAGTTCCTTAAAGGTTTATAAATCGCATGTGATTTGGATATATAACAGCATATAAAAGAGTTTCTTTATGTAACACACGATAATACTCGTGTGTTTTACTTGAAATCCCCCCCTTGAAAGCATATAAAAGAATTTATAAAATATTTAAAAGGTAAATTAAGGGGTATGAACTCACTTGAAAGTTTGAAGATAGCGAGATGGAAAACCGGGCAGAGTTTCGTCTCGGGAAATAGATTTTCCTCGGGATTCTCGAGAATCTCGGGAGTAAAATCGACCCTCGGGACTTGAGCAAAAAGACCAGAGCTTCGGGTTTGAACGGGCACGGAAAACGAGGCAAGATTGTGAGAGAGAGGAGAGAAATGAGCCCTTTTCTCGGAAGCCCTCGCATCCTATTTATAGGAAGGCTGAACTGCCTCGGTACGCGGGGCGTACGCTCGTACGCAGCGCGTACGCGTACGTCATGCATGACCGAAGCCTCGACTGCCTCGGCTTCGGATGGGACGGGTTGCTGGGGAGGTGGGTCGATTGGGACGGCGGGTCGGACGCTTCGGACGGGTCGGACGGGTCGGACGCCTCGGATAGGGCGACGTGGACGATCAGAGGCCAAGTCTCTCGGGTACGCAGCGCGTACCTCGGATGAGGACGCTGACTCCTCTTCGGATAAGGTCCGATTTTTGAATTAAATAAATATATAATTTATTTAATAAACTTCAAAAATTCATATCTTCTTCATACGAACTTCGTTTTCGATGGTCTTTATATCCACGCGTAGGTGAGACTACGCTCTACAACTTTCGTTTAGACTCCATCGGCAAATTCCGAAATTATTTTTTTATTATTTATTTTAAACTCATCGTGTTTAAGGAATTTCTTTGAAAATTCATAACTTCTTTATCTGATGTCGGTTTTTGCCAGACTTTTTACCGCTGGAATACCATTGTCGAGACCTTCGATTCTCGTTTAGGTCATTCCGGCCAAAAGTCGCTCGATCTCCGATTCGAGTTTTTAGATGTCTGTTGCTAAGCCGAACTTGGAAAAATCATAACTTCGCTATATCAAGTCGGATTTGGGCGTTCTTTTCACGTACGATCATGGTTCAAAGACATTTTAACATAGAAGGAAATTAAATAGAACTATTTGTACATTTTATTATGAAAGTAAATTTTATTACTCAAAAGTGGTTACAATACTTGACCCTTTTTGGTCATTACAAAGAGTTGAAATATCGGGTTGTCACATCATCCCCCCGTTAGAGAGAATTTCGTCCCGAAATTTAAAGTAGTAAAGATACTAGTGAACATGAAAGAGATGAGGGTACTTTTGTTTCATCTGATGTTCGCGTTCCCATGTGAATTCAGGTCCCCGCTTGGCGTTTCCAGCGAACCTTCACGATGGATATGCGACTTTGTTTTGTTTGTTTGACCTCTCGGTCCATGATTTCTACTGGTTCTTCCATAAAATTGAGGCTCTCGTTGATCTCGATCTCGTCGAGTGGAATAACAAGAGTCTCTTCGGACAGACACTTTTTCAAGTTTGACACGTGGAAGGTTGGATGGATGTTACTAAGTTCGCGCGGTAGGTTAAGTTTGTAAGCCACATGGCCGATTCTGGCAAGGATCTCGAAAGGCCCTATGTATCTTGGATTTAGTTTCCCACGCTTTCCAAATCGTATTAAACCCTTCTACGGTGAGACCTTTAATAAGACGTGGTCTCCTACCTGGAATTCCAAAGGTTTCCTCCTTTGGTCAGCGTAGCTTTTCTGTCGGTCTCTAGAGGCTTTCAATCGTTCACGAATCTGAACGATCTTCTCTGTCGTTTCTCGTATGATTTCCGGACCGGTGAGAGTGCTTTCAGGAACTCTTCCTCTAGCTAACTGGGTATCGCCAACTTCAGTCCAGCACAGAGGGGATCTGCACTTTCGACCATAGAGGGCTTCAAACAGAGCAGCCTTTATGCTTGTATGATAACTATTGTTGTATGAAAATTCGACAAAGGGTAAATGAATATCCCATGCCTTTCCAAAGTCAATCACACAGGCTCTCACCATATCTTCTAAAGTTTGTATTGTTCTCTCACTTTGTCCGTCTGTTTGTGGGTGGTAGGCTGTACTCATGTCTAGCCTAGTTCCCAGGGAACTTTGTAGTGACTGCCAGAATCTTGAAGTGAATCTACTATCTCGATCGGAGATAATGGATATCGGAACACCATGCAGTCGCACTACTTCCCTGAAGTAAGTTCTTGTAAGCTTCTCCATTTTGTCAGTCTTCTTGATGGGTAGGAAATGCGCGGATTTGGTCAATCTGTCGACAATGACCCATATGGTATCGAGTCCACTTGTCGTCTTGGGTAACTTGGTCATGAAGTCCATAGTAATCCGCTCCCATTTCCATTCTGGTATCTCTGGTTGTTCTAGTAATCCTGACGGTTTCTGATACTCGACCTTAACCTTAGCGCAAGTAAGACATTTACTCACGAAGGTAGCAATTTCTGCTTTCATGTTAGGCCACCAGTACAGCTTCTTAAGATCCAGATACATTTTATCTGAACCCGGGTGAACGAAATATCTTGAGTTGTGAGCCTCGGTCATGACTACGTTTTTGAAACCACCATGTTTCGGGGTCCAGATTCGGTCCATGAGATAGTAGGCTCCGCCACCCTTGACTTCTAGATTCTTCTCCATTCCTCGCAGGGATTCACCTGCCACATTTTCAGGTTGCAAAGCTTCCATTTGTGCCTCCTTAATTTGTGTGGATAAGTGGGAATGGATAGTCATGGTCAGAGATTTGACCCTCCGACCAGTGTATTCCTTTCGACTGAGGGCGTCAGCTACTACGTTGGCCTTGCCAGGATGATAATGAATTTCGCATTCGTAGTCATTCAGTAACTCAACCCATCGTCGTTGTCGCATGTTGAGTTCCTTTTGATCGAAAATGTGTTGAAGGCTCTTGTGATCGGTGAAAATAGTACTCTTCGTCCCGTATAAGTAGTGCCTCCAGATCTTCAAAGCAAATACCACTGCTCCTAACTCGAGATCGTGTGTCGTATAGTTCACTTCGTGTGTCTTAAGCTGTCGGGAGGCATAAGCGATAACCTTCCCTCTCTGCATAAGAACACAACCAAGTCTTGATTTGACGCATCGCAATACACTACGAAGTCTTCTATCCCTTCGGGGAGGGATAGTGTCGGTGCGGTGCATAAGGCCTGCTTTAGTGTCTGGAATGCCTTCTCTTGTTTCGCTTCCCAGTCAAAGGCCACACCTTTCTGGGTTAATGTAGTAAGATGTTTCGCAATGCTCGAAAAGTTCTTTATGAATCTGCGATAGTAGCCAGCTAGACCTAGAAATTGACGAATTTCTATAGGTGTCTTTGGTGCCGACCAGTTCTCAATAGCCTTAATTTTGGAGGGGCCCACGTGTATACCTTTCTCGCTAACAACGTGGCCTAAAAATTCGACTCTTCGAATCCAAAATTCGCATTTAGAGAACTTCGCATAGAGTTTCTCCGTTCGCAGTGTTTCTAGGACTTTTCGTAGGTGCTGACTATGCTCTTCCTCACTTCGAGAGTAGATAAGTATATCATCTATAAAGACGATGATGAACTGATCCAAGTAAGGGCGGCATACCCTATTCATTAGGTCCATAAATACCGCTGGTGCATTGGTTAATCCGAACGGCATCACTACAAATTCGTAGTGTCGATAACGAGTTCGGAAAGCTGTCTTTGGAATGTCCCCCTCTAGAACTCGTAATTGGTGATATCCGGATCGTAGGTCTATCTTTGAGAAGTAGTTCGCTCCTTGAAGTTGATCAAATAGGTCGTCAATGCGGGGTAGAGGATAGCGGTTCTTGACAGTAAGTTTGTTCAGCTCTCTGTAGTCGATGCAGATACGGAACGATCCGTCTTTCTTCTTTACAAACAAGACCGGTGCTCCCCAAGGTGAGAAACTTGGTCTTATGAATCCTTTTTGAAGGAGTTCATTAAGTTGACTGGAAAGTTCCTGCATCTCTGCTGGTGCGAGACGGTAAGGCGACTTCGCTACTGGGGTAGCTCCTGGAACTAAGTCGATTCTGAATTCGACTTGGCGTTGCGGTGGTAATCCTGGTAGTTCTTCTGGAAAGATATCGGGAAAGTCGTGTACTACCGAGATGCTCTTGATGTCCTTCAGTTCTTGACTTGTATCCACGATGTGTGCTAGGAATGCTCGACAATCCTTCCGCAAGCACTTTCGAGCTTGGATGCACGAAATGATGCGAAGGTTTGTACTAGATTTGTCGCCGTAGATAACTAAGGTTTCGTTGTTAGGGAGATTAAGACGGACTGCTTTCTCAAAGCACATGATGTCGGCGCGAAGAAGACTCAACCAATCCATGCCGACTATGACGTCGAAACTTTTAATTTGGACCGGCATGAGATTTATTGGGAAAGAATGGCCATCTAAAGTTAACGTACAACCCATGTATATACAATTAGTGTTTTCGGTTTTTCCATTGGCCATCTCTACAGTGAATGATTTTTCTAACTTGCTAGGTTTAGGTTTAAGTAAATGAATAAAGTTTTGACTCACGAAGCTTCTCTCTGCTCCACTATCGAATAATATGCATGCGTATGAATTATCGAGAAGGAACATACCAGCAACTATAGTTGGGTGAGCTACAGCTTCGTCGTGGCCTATTGCCAAAACTCGTCCCACACCTCCGGTGCCTGCTGCCTTAGGACAGTTCCTCTTGTAGTGGCCCACCTCGCCACAACCGTAGCAAGTCTGCCCTACACCCGCACCGGGAACTTGAGTGATAGGTTTTGCAGGGTCTTTGCAGAAACGAGCTGTGTGTCCCTTCCTGTTGTAGTTGGCGCACTGCATTTCCCGACAAGGTCCATGGTGGTGGTAATTGCATTTGGTACACTTTGGGAGGTTACCTACATAAGGCTTTGTTAGGTAGGTATTTGTAGGAGCTGCAGTAGGTACAGTGGCAGCATTCACTGAAACCAGTTGTTTCTTTGCGGATTCTTGGGAAGACCCACCCTTCCCTTTATTCCACACTCTCTTTCTACCATAGTTGTTATTGTTGTTGTTGTTGTTGTTGTTGTTGTTTCCTTTCTGTGGTGCTGGTGCAGAAGTGGTTGAGTTCTGATGACCTTCGTAGTCAATCAGAGATTGTGCCAGTTCTTTAGCACTTTCAACGGTGTCAGGTTTAGAAGCTAACACACTTGATCGCATTTGGGGCGTCAGTCCCCAGATGTACCTTTCTATTTTCTTGCTCTAGGGAGCAATCATATCTGGACAAAGGATTGCCAGCTCGCAGAATCTGTTGGTATAAGTAGTGATGTCGGTACCAACCATTCCGAGAGTCCATAGCTCGTGTTCAAGCTTTTGAATCTCTCCCCGTGGGCAGTATTCTGTCATCATCATGGCCTTCAGGCTCTCCCAGCTTATGGAGTTTGCCACGATTAGGGTAAGTACTTTAACGTGGCCATTCCACCAAGTTAAAGCTTTATCAAGAAGGGTGAAACTTGCAAATTTGACTTTGCTGTGCTCGGGACAGGAGCAGATTTCAAAGACTGCCTCCGTCCTTTCAATCCACTGCCTCAGGGCCATTACACCACCAGTTCCATAAAACATCCGGGGCTTGGCATTAGTGAAGTCCTTATAGGTGCATTCTCCAGGTGGTCCATGACTCTCGCCATGGTTGGATAGGTGTGTGCCAGATCCCGAGCCATTAGTACTTGAGTTATTGATCTGTGACATGGCAGCTGCCACCGCTGCGGTGACTGCTGCTTGAAACATAACAACATCAAATTGAGGTGGTGGAGGTGGTGGTGGTACATGTGCTTCCTCACCGTTGTTTCGCCTTGGATTCCTACGTGGAGGCATCCTTCAACTATAGGTTGAAAAGACAAGGATAAGAATTTCATAGAATAGAAAATGTATGTGTCTCATGAACTAAATCGCTATAGATCAACAACAGATGATAGTATGAGTCTTAAAATAGAAGAATGAAAGTTATTTGTAAGACTGAAGGTATGAAACAAGTATTTGGCTTCCCAAAGACCATTCAAGGTTTGAACGAAATACTTAACATAGTAGTAATAGTGTCACTTATATTAATATAAAAGTTGTTACAACGATCATGAAAATTTGACCCCTATAAGGATCTCCGGTTACAAAGTTCGAGAAATTTAAAGACTTTTAGCCGAGGTCCTAAACTATAACAAAATTTGAGTCCTTGACAAGCACTACTTGCGTCGTAGGTTGCGCTTGGAGCTTGACTCCGCATCTGATTGCTTCGACTCCATTAGACGCCTATCAAAAGCGGCTTGTTGTTCCCTCAGTTCAGCGAGGGCTGCAATCATTTGCGCTTGAAATGCTTCGGTTTGGAGTTGAGCATTGTCTTGTATCTTGTCCAGCCTACGGATGTCAGAAGTGTGAACCTGCACTTCCACGTTGACATCCCGGAGTCGACTAGCTTGAACTCGAGACTGATAGGACTGATTGGCTAACTTACCCACCATTACCGGGAGTGCTCGATCAGCTGAACCTCCGCCTCGGACATCGTAGAAGTCCCGGCACATGTCGTAGGGAGGGCGTAGGTTTTGCTGTTGGCTCCAATGGTGGAGGTGACTTCCCCAGACGGGAGTCGGTCCTTGAAAGTTCCTTACGAAGACGGGAGGTTGAATGGGTGGTGGATTGATAACTTCCGGCTCTGAGTCGGTACCGGAGTCATCACCCACTTCTATGGGTTCCTCGTCCTCTTCGGGATCATCTTCGATCCATCCTCCGTTGCCTTGGTTGGGAAAGTAGGGGTCGCCAGGGTGGTGAAATCCAGCCATTTGACTGTACGAGAAATAGGGTTATAAGAATGGAATAAAGTTGAAATGTGCAAAACATGTAAGTTAAACTAGTTTAGATAGCAAATACTCCTATAGTATTTAAATTCTTGTGTTTGATTCTAGTAATGGTTTGGTAAGGTTTGACTTGTTGCTTACTACGATCATTCCTCAATATACGTTGGTCCAATCTCGGGCAAATATAGTTGATCACGCTATATTTGTCCAAAATCTGATTACATATATCGAGTCTCAATCGTAGTGTCAACTTGTCTATATACTTGTATAGTTGTATAACATGAAAATAATTTGTGGTATGCATGTAATTGTACTTAAATGAACTATCAATTTAAGTTGAACGCAAAGCTGCTTACGCGTAAAAAGAAAATTTGTTTTGTCAGAGAGTATTAGTCCCTTAAGCATTTACAGTCTGTATACCTTATGTGGTTCGATATACTTAGTTCACTATAAACATTGCTCTGATACCAATCTGTCACACCCCCAAACCTGAACGGCGGAAACGTTCGGGGGCGGATGACTTCATGTGGTAACGTAACAAATGAATACATAGTAAAGAAAGCAATACAACCATCATATATATAATTGAAAGTTTACATTTGTCAAAAGTTACATGTTCAAAACCAATTACAATATGATGTCAAAATACGAGATTAAACTGGCGCCGCAGCATCCCTTCATCAAAAGCAAAATGAATACCTGAAATTTACTGATTTCCTGGGACATACAAGTAATTTTGAAAGAGTAGATCAGCATTTAAGCTGGTGAGTTTCATAAGTATTTAAATGACAATGTTTGAATGAAATGAAATGTTTTGTCCTTGTTTGTTTGTGTTTAGAAAATCCTATATTTTCTACTAGTATAATAGTAGCCTTGACTCAAGACCAATGTTTGTTTCTAAAATGTATGTAAGTGTAAAATAACCAATGAGTTTGAAAACCTTGTAAATCAATGCATTTTTAATACCACTTGTGAGTTTTATAACCATACTATCGAGTCGGAATGCCTATACACAACGTTCTTCAGGCGTTGGAATGTTATGACGTTTGTCACCCCAAACGGTGGACTGCAGCTAACAGTCAGGGCGCGGGTTGTCAAGCCCGTATAGATCTATACACAAACACCATGCTCCCCCTCCAAGGGATTCTGGTATATAATATAGGACTTGAAATGTGTACTCGAACGTACATGAAGTTAGTGTCTCACAAAACCGTGGTATAAAAACAGATCTACTTGTTAAAATGTTACGTTTGTTCTTGTATACGAAAGTAAACTTCTTGAAATTCATGTTCCTAGTACATAAGAGTTAGAAATTTGTTCGTAAAACCATACCTATTATAGTTTTCTAAAAGCGTGTCTTGTTTGTTTAGAAATACCTAGAAAAGGAATCACTTGTTTATGAAAGCATAGATTTTTGGTGTAGAGTCCAAGATAGACAAGAATAATCTAAGAAAACTTTAGTTTATGCATGCATTACAACAAATTTATATTTCAAAAGATAGAATGCCATTTTAACATATGTTATATATATGAAAGTTCCTTAAAGGTTTATAAATCGCATGTGATTTGGATATATAACAGCATATAAAAGAGTTTCTTTATGTAACACACGATAATACTCGTGTGTTTTACTTGAAATCCCCCCCTTGAAAGCATATAAAAGAATTTATAAAATATTTAAAAGGTAAATTAAGGGGTATGAACTCACTTGAAAGTTTGAAGATAGCGAGATCGAAAACCGGGCAGAGTTTCGTCTCGGGAAACAGATTTTCCTCGGGATTCTCGTGAATCTTGGGTGTAAAATCGACCCTCGGGACTTGAGCAAAAAGACCAGAGCTTCGGGTTTGAACGGGCACGGAAAACGAGGCAAGATTGTGAGAGAGAGGAGAGAAATGAGCCCTTTTCTCGGAAGCCCTCGCATCCTATTTATAGGAAGGCTGAACTGCCTCGGTACGCGGGGCGTACGCTCGTACGCAGCGCGTACGCGTACGTCATGCATGACCGAAGCCTCGACTGCCTCGGCTTCGGATGGGACGGGTTGCTGGGGAGGCGGGTCGGACGCTTCGGACGGGTCGGACGGGTAGGACGCCTCGGATAGGGCGACGTGGACGATCAGAGGCCAAGTCTCTCGGGTACGTAGGGCGTACAGGGGTACGCAGCGCGTACCTCGGATGAGGACGCCGACTCCTCTTCGGATAAGGTCCGATTTTTGAATTAAATAAATATATAATTTATTTAATAAACTTCAAAATTTCATATCTTCTTCATACGAACTCCGTTTTCGATGGTATTTATATCAACGCGTAGGTGAGACTACGCTCTAAAACTTTCGTTTAGACTCCATCGGCAAATTCCGAAATTATTTTTTTTATTATTTATTTTAAACTCATCGTGTTTAAGGAATTTCTTTGAAAATTCATACTTCTTTATCTGATGTCGGTTTTTGCCAGACTTTTTACCGCTGGAATACCATTGTCGAGACCTTCGATCCTCGTTTAGGTCATTCCGGCCAAAAGTCGCTCGATCTCCGATTCGAGTTTTTAGATGTCTGTTGCTAAGCCAAACTTGGAAAAATCATAACTTCGCTATATCAAGTCGGATTTGGGCGTTCTTTTCACGTACAATCATGGTTCAAAGACATTTAAACATAGAAGGAAATTAAATAGAACTATTTGTACATTTTATTATGAATGTAAATTTTATTACTCAAAAGTGGTTACAATACTTGACCCTTTTTGGTCATTACAAAGAGTTGAAATATCGGGTTGTCACAGTTATCCTCTTCCTCGGATAGACGACCTTTTTGATCAACTTCAGGGAGCCAGCTACTTCTCAAAGATAGACCTTAGTTCAGGATACCATCAGCTACGAGTTCATGAGAGTGATGTTTCCAAAACAGCTTTCCGGACTCAGTATGGACACTACGAGTTCGTAGTGGCACCTTCGGTCTAACCAACACATCGGTAGTGTTCATGGACCTGATGAACCGGGTGTGTCGCCCCTTTCTGGACAAGTTAGTTATCGTATTCATTGACGATATACTTGTCTACTCCAGAAGCGAGGAAGATCACAAACAACACTTGAGGTTAGTGTTGGAAACTCTTAGAATGGAGAAGCTATACGCGAAATTCTCCAAGTGCAAGTTCTGGATTCCAAAGATAGCTTTCCTTGTTCACGTGGTAAGCGGGGAGGGTATACATGTGGACCTTTCTAAAATCAAGGCGATAGAGAATTGGTTGGCACCGAAGACACCCATAGAAATCCGTCAATTCTTGGGCCTCGCCAGCTATTATCGTAGATTCATCCAGAATTTTTCCAGAATCGCCAAACCGCTGACCACTCTGACACAGAATGGTGTACCCTTTTGTTAGAGTGAGAAGCAAGACATTGCATTCCATACGTTGAAGCAAGCCTTGTGCAGCGCACCTATCCTGTCCCAACCCGAAGTGACGGTGGACTTCGTTGTTTACTACGATGCGTCCAATCAGGGTTTAGGATGTGTGCTAATGCAGAGCGGAAAATTTATTGCTTATGCTTCGAGACAACTGAAGGCACACGAAGTTAACTACACGAATCATGACTTGGAGTTAGGAGTAGTGGTCTTCGCACTGAAGATGTGGAGACATTATCTTTACGGAACTAAGTGCACGGTCTTCACTAACCATAAAAGCTTGCAGCACATCTTCAATCAGAAAGGCTTAAACATGAGGCAACGACGATGGGTAGAGCTGCTCAGTGATTATGATTGTGAAATCCGCTACCATCCCGGTAAGGCCAATGTGGTAGCAGATGCCCTCAGCCGAAAGGAAAGATCAAGCAACAAAGTCAAGACGTTTACAATGACCATCCATTCCCACTTATCCGTACAGATCCGAGAAGCCCAGTTGGAAGCCCTCAAACCAGAGACCGTGTCGAGCGAAGCCTTGAGGGGAATGGATAAGAAACTTGAGATCAGAGGTGATGAAAGCCAAAATCACTACCTTCGTGGGCAATTATATGACTTGCGCCAAGGTAAAAGTCAAGTATCAGAAGCCCTCGGGTCTGCTCCAGCAGCCTGAGATACTTGAGTGGAAATGGGAGATGATCACCATGGATTTCATCACCAAGTTACCCAAATATCCGAGTGGGTACGATACCATTTGGGTATTTGTCGACCGTTTGACAAAATCCACTCACTTCATTCCGATCAAAGAATCATTCAAGATGGAAAGAATCACGCGAGCCTACATCCAAGAGATAGTCCGACTGCACGGTGTACCTGTGTCCATTATCTCCGATCGAGATAGCAGGTTTATCTCGAGGTTTTGGCAGTCACTTCAGAAAGCTCTTGGAACTAAGCTGGATATGAGTACAGCTTACCATCCTCAGACAGATGGACAGAGTGAGAGAACTATCCAGAACCTAGAAGACATGTTGCGAGCATGTGTCATCGATTTCGGAAAGTTGTGGGACACCCATTTACCTTTGATAGTGTTATCATATAACAACAGCTGCCACACCAGTATCAAGGCTGCCCCGTTTGAAGCCCTCTACGGTCGCAAGTGCATATCCCCTCTGTGCTGGGCTGAGGTAGGGGATACGCAGCTAGCTAAGAGTCGAGTCCCCGACAATGCTCTCACTGGTCCTAAAATCATCCGCGAAACCACCGAGAAAATTATCCAGATCTGAGAATGACTGAAAGCATCACGAGACCGATAGATGAGTTACGCCGATAAACGACGAAAACCTCAGGAGTTCCAGGTTGGAGATAATGTCCTGTTAAAGGTCTCTCCCTGGAAGGGAATGATACGCATTGGAAAGCTCAGAAAACTTAACCCGATGTACATATGACCTTTCGAGATCCTCGGTAGGATCGGTCCCGTAGCCTATAAACTCCGGCTACCTCAAGAACTTAGCAACATCCATCTGTCGTCCATGTTTCTAATCTTAAAAAGTGTCTATACGATGAAACCGTCGTGATCCCTCTTAATGAGATCGAGATCAATGAAAGTCTGAACTTTGTAGAAGAACATATCGAAATCATGGATAAAGAGATTAAACGTACGAAACAAAGCCGCATCTCAATAGTGAAGGTTCGCTGGAATGCCAAGCGGGGACCCGAATTCACATGGGAGTGCGAAGACTCGATGAAACAGAAATATCCGCATCTCTTTCCAATTCCATGATTTGTATGTTAATTTTTAAATTTCGGGACGAAATTTTCTCTAACGGGGGGATAATGTGACAACCCGTAATTTATTTTGTCACTATAAACCGTTCCCGTTAACAAAACCTTTCGTATTTCAATTTTCCGTTAACTTTTGATTTATATTAATTAAATTGTGAATTTTATTATGACCTCGTGAGTGTCCAAACCCATTAGAAACACGTAAAAATACCCTCGTTATTTATTTGGAAAAAAAATTATTTACGACTAAGTCGGGTTATGACAATTTAATCGGGTAAAATTTTAAACCCCATTTAACGTCGGTATTGGCTGGATCCCCACTTGGCCACAAACTCAAACCCTATATAAGGGTGAGTTTACCTTCATTTAAATCCTTTTTCCACCCTCATAGTTGTTGGATTAATGTCTAAGTCCATAACTATAATTGGTAAGACTTGACCCAACCCGGCATGGTCCATTTGGCTTGCATGGTATCATGCACTTGGATAGACTATAATGAGAGAAATAAGACACTTATGTTTATTAATATATTATAAGTTCTAGTATATTAATAATAAGAATAATAAGATTATTTAATTAGTATTGATCAAGAATTAATCTAGGATTAATTAAGTGATCAAAATAAGACTAATTAAATATATGGGTTGATTGTGTAAATCATCCATACTTGTATAGTGGGCTAATGCTCCATGGATAATCAAGTTGGGCTAAAACCCATAGGATGGTCCATGGATGCTCCATGGTGTATTTGAACCCATGTGTCACACCCCAAAACCACGAACGGCAGAAACGTTCCGGGGCGGAGGACGTCATGTACAGTATCACAAACAATGAATAATAGTAAACAAGCAACAACATCATCCATTGCATTAATAAAATAATTTCATACATGTGTGTTCTTGTCAAAGTTATAGACACCAAAATATACATATCAAAATAATAAGATGAGTCTTGAACGAACTCCATCTTCTCAAAAGCCTGGCAGCTGTACCTGTCTAGTAGTGACCTGAGAATACAAGTTATTTTGAAAGCGAGTATCAG
Source organism: Lactuca serriola (assembly GCF_051521515.1). Classification (NCBI taxonomy): domain Eukaryota; kingdom Viridiplantae; phylum Streptophyta; class Magnoliopsida; order Asterales; family Asteraceae; genus Lactuca; species Lactuca serriola. Next base: position 27,771,318 of record NC_136412.1, on the reverse strand, counting down.
CTTAATGCTGGTGAGATCATAAGTATATTAATGTCTGAGTTTGTATGAAAATGTTAGTAAGATGTTTCTGCAATATGTTTTTGTGTAATGTTTGAACTCTCCTAGAAAACCCTATGTTTTCTACTAACTGTAGCCTTCTACCAAGGTATCTAGTGTCTGTGCGCATGTCTCTTGAGAGAGTGTGTGTTTTCCCCACTTCGTACTTTCAATTACCAAAAATATAGATTCTACATTACCGTGCATCGTGTGAAAATTCACGAAGTGAATGTAAGTGGGAAAAATGAAATAGTACTATGGTGTAGTGTCGTACTACAACCGTACTAATTACCTTAAGTCTAGGGTAACTTTTATAAGTACCGTAGTATTTGTAATAAGTGACTACCCCAGTACTCCTATTTCCTTATTTGAGGGATAAGGCCTAATGTGATGGCTAGATCCCAGGCTAAACGCTCCGCTGTCAAAGGGATTTTGGGACGTTTACACGACGCTTGCCTGTATGCAAACCGTGAACATCCACATTACTATGATCATGTATACCCGATGTAACTACCACAATGCATTATGATTCATTGCTATAGTTAGATCCTGAACTTTTTCCTATGCTATAGCACCTAATGATGTCTGTCCTATCAAAGTATATGTAATTGCACTCATGTAAACGAATATGTGTAAACGAACTCATGTAAGTGTAATTATGTAAAACATATCTATGTAATAGTATAGTAATGTACTGTAATGCTCTGCGTGTGCTAGCTGTAACGAATGTTCTCTCTCTATCTAGCTAGTATTGACTCATGAATGAACTGACTCATTGTATGTTTCATCGTTCTAGTAATAATAGACTCTTCTTGTGCTACCCCTATGGTAACTTACTGGTGATGTACTGGTACGTATGAACATGGGAGTATACCCTTGCTACCCAAGGGTATCGAATAAACTGGAAGGACTTTTTATGACTATATATGTACACATGATATATAACTAATATTTAAACAACCTTCGGATGGGTACCCGATATCCCACCAGACCACATCTCAACCGTGAAAAGGAAATAGGGCGGGCAGGCCTTCCTAAGCTTTTTAAACATTGCTTATATAACTATACATACGTAGACATGCAATTAATAATAAGGAAAATAGAGTTTAAACAAATGTATTTGATAAGTATAAGAACTTTGTAAAATAGTTTGAAGCAAAATAGTTTGATAAACAATTTGAACAATAAGAAAATCACTAGTTTTGTAGTTATTAATCACATGTGATTGATGTAATAACTATAAGTACTTGACTTGTAGCCCCCCCCCCCTAAAGCATTTAAAAACATTTAAATCATTGGTCAAGGGGTATGAACTCACCTATGGTGAGTGGATTGGATTGTAGTGTCGGATACCGTGCTAGGTGGCAAACAAAGACTTGTTCACACGCACGAGCCTAGTTATCATATAATAAGCATATATATAACTAATTAATCAAATAGTAACTTAATGAGATAAGTTGGGACACTTAGGAACATGTAAACACTTTGTATAAGTGTTATAGGTCCTAACGGTTGCATCTAAGTTGTTATGGGACAAGGCAAAAGGGGTTTAATGCACTAAAGGACCTTGTATAGGATTTTACTACCCATAAAACCCCACACAAGGAGTTTATGGTCGTAAACCCTTGAGTTTACGGCCGTGAACTCCAATCTTGGTGGATTTGGGTCTTTTAAGGTGCTATATGAATTCTAGAATAAGCCTAGCTTGGTGGTTTAATCCTTTGGGTAGTTTAGGGCATAGATAACACTCCTTTGAGGAGTTTACGGCCTAAAGACCATACCCCTTAGACTTTACGGACGTAAACTCTCATGGGGTGGATGTTTTAATTCTTTTAAGTTCCTTGCACAAGTAGGATAATTTCTAGGCTTTTGATTTAGGCTAAGGGGAACCCTAGTCACACTTTGGTGCCTTTACTTGGAGTTTACGGCCCAAGAGCATTTCTTGGCCGTAAACTCCCTTTTAGGGATGATTTTGATGTGTTTTAGTCCCCATTTTAGCTACAAGTATTTGAGGGTTAAAGTCTAAAGTCTTAGGGGGTGATTAGGGCTCATTTTGCCCTTGAAAATGGTGTTTACGGTCCAAGAAATTCTTGGGCCGTAAAATCCTAAAACTTGGTGTTCTTGAATTATTTCTAGCCTCAAATGATCCTACATATTATGCTAAACTAGTTGTCTAACAAAGAATTGGGACTAGATAGCCTTAAAGCTCCATTTTGGAGTTTACTCCCCAAGAACGTTCTTGGGCGGTAAACTCCCGGATCTCATATATTAGACATGTAATATATGTTAATAAGAATAAAACAAACATTATAACACAACTAGAGAAGTGTACTCACGATTTGGGATGAAAACCTGAAGATCTGTGAGAGAGAATATGGCTTTTCTCTAGTTGGGAATGTGAATAATGAATGAATTTACTTCAGAAATCTATTTATAGTCCTGAAATATTTTGGCAGAAAATATTTTTATTCTGGAATTGGACGCTAACACTATGAGGTTTTGAAATGCTCAAGTTTCACAAACCCAAGAGCATCCACTCTCCTGATATCTCCTTAAATGTAAACCCTAGTGTACACAAACTTATTCGGAAAAGCTTGAAATTCATTGAAATTGGACTAGCTTCTATTGAATAGTTAATGTTCGTACAAAATGGAAATTTTGGGTTGTCACACCATGGATCCAAGGAAATGGAAAGTCATGACAATTAAGGTTTACCTTAATTGTAACAATATATAAAGATCTTATTCTTGACCCAAATTGGCACTAGAGTGTGTAATAGAAGGGCTAGCCGATTTCATGAGTGTAGGTTTCTCTCAAGTTATTCCAAGTGCATTTGGTGTTGTGTGAACCATTTGAGGTGTCACACTTGGGGCACTAGGCACTCAAGCTTCATGAAGACATTCTACATCAAATAGGTATGTATTCTATCTTCTTATATTAATAGTTTTGTATGCTAGATTAGGATAATACCTTGGATGTTCATATTTGCATGTATAATAGAGAAAACATAGATCCAAGGTATTTAGGGTTGCATGTACACTTAGGAGTGTTAGAATGCTCAAAACCCAACAATGGTATCAGAGACTAGGCTTGTTTTCTTGTTATACTTGCAAAAGAAGCTGGAAAATCGAGTTTTGATGCTGTCTACCCAGCAGACTTGCCGAGTCCATGAATGGACTCGCCGAGTCTAAGGCAAAAAGCATCCAACTCACCGAGTTGGTTCGTGCACTCGACAAGTTGGTTCCCCAGACAGCAGAAATTCAACTTTTTTGGCTGGAATTGGACTAGGAACATTACCCTAAGATGTTTTTGAACTTATAAACTTGTTTTTGATGTGGTAATGTTCATGCTAATCCAATTAAATTGTCAATAGATTCATGTTTTGTATTAGTTTAAGGTTTAGACTAATTACATGAAAAAGTTTGATTTGAATTATCTTGTTCTTATGAGTTGCTTAGATTAATAAAAAAGTTGAGTGAAATAGTTGTTTTCAATCAAAATTAATTTAAGAGTTGATTCTAAAATGTGTTTGTAACAACGCAAATTTTCAAACAATTTTTTCATTTTTAAAATATAATTATTTCCATTCAAAACAAGGCATAAATAGTTTAAGTATTCTGTCCAATACAAATTATTCAAAATCCCAAGATCATAAAAGCATTCTTCAGTGTGTATCGATCACGCCGGCGCCTTCCCACGGTCCTCGCTAGTACCTGAAATACATACACAACAACTGTAAGCATAAATGCTTAGTGAGTTCCCCAATATACAACTTACGCACATACGCCTTCCCAGGCCCTGACCTTCCGGTCATCAACATCACGCCTTCCGGCCCATAACATATTCGCCTTCCGGCCCATAACATATTGCCTTCCGGCCCACATAACATACATAGCACATATAACAAATATCTTACCACATATAGCATACATATCCCATATCATATCTGACCTTCCGGTCACACAGTCAAACCCTTCCGGGTACAGTATAGTGAGAAAACTCACCTCGTGAATGCTGAGAGCTAGCAAATCCTAAACTCACTCGTGCACAATCCGACGAGCTACAACCTTCCTATAACATCACATATCTCATTAACACATATATCTTCTAAGTGTGACTATCCCTAAGAAGTCAGACTTGGGTCAACTCTGGTCCACGGTCAACGGTCAGCTCGTCCGGACTCGGCGAGTACCATGGCGACTCGGCGAGTCTGGACGTCCTCCAACTCTCTGAGATTCCCTATCTACTCGTCGAGTATCCCCCTTTGACTCGACGAGATCCACGTGGAAGAATCGCGGGGCCACCCCGACTCCACTCGCCGAGTCTGAAGAACAACTCGGCGAGTCCTAATAAATCTTCAAGCTACTCGCCGAGTCTAAAGAACAACTCGGCGAGTCCCAGTAAATCTTCAAGCTACTCGGCGAGTCTGATCATTGGACTCGGCGAGTCCATGCCATGCAGACGAGCAACTGCTTCCTGAAATACGTATGGTCCCGAGATATACAATCATGGGACTTTCTGGACTTCTAGACATCTTATTACTGGGGTATAAACGTCTGGGTAATAACATAATAACCCACCTAATCACTAAATGGGTTTCATAAACCCTAGATTCGAGTACACATCAAAATAACAGAAATGGTCCGAGTATTACCTGAAAACGCACTCTCTGTGTCCCCCAAACCTCAGGACTCGATCCTCCTTGATATTCCTTTGGCCAAACTCTTCTTCTTCTTGCCTAACAAGTTCCTCCAAGCTCCAATGGCTTTCTCTCCTGCTCTAAATGTCCACAACGATTAGGGTTCTTCTCAATCGACCAAAAGACGGACAATGACGGCCTAAGAGGCGTTATATACGATCAAAAACCCAAACGGCTAGGGTTTCTGCTGAACAGCGTCGACTCGCCGAGTCCATATCTGGACTCGTCGAGTCCAGTCGCGAACCCGCGACCAAGTCTGCGGTCCTACTCGGCGAGTCTGGCTCCAACTCGCCGAGTCCCTTCCTAAAATGCCGCCAAAAAAATAGTTTTAAAGCGATACCTGAAATTCCGAGCTGTTACAACTCTCCCCCACTAGAACTAGACTTCGCCCTCGAAGTCTCACTCTGCGAATAACTCCGGATGTTGCTCCCGCATCTCACGTTCCGGCTCCCAAGTCATCTCCGATCCCTTCCGGTGTTGCCACTGAACCAACACCAGAGGTACCTCCTTGTTTCGCAGAACCTTGATCTTCCGATCCCTGATAGCTACTGGCCTCTCGGCGTAATTCAGACTCGCATCCACCTGAATATCCTCTAACGGAACCACTGCCGATTCATCGGCTATGCACTTCCTCAACTGCGATACGTGAAAGGTATTGTGAATCTGTCCCAACTCTGCTGGCAACTCTAGTCGATAAGCTACCCGACCTACTCTTGCAATTACCCGAAATGGGCCTATGAACCGGGGTCCCAACTTGCCCCTCTTTCTGAACCGGATCACTCCTTTCTAAGGAGAAACTTTCAGGAGAACGAAGTCGCTAACCTGGAATTCAAGCTCGGACCGGCGTCTGTCCGCATAACTCTTCTGTCGGCTCTGAGCGGTCAATAACCTCTGCCTAACCTGCTGAATCTGCTCTGTCGTCTGGAGTACGATCTCTGTACTGCCCATCACTCTCTGTCCCACCTCTCCCCAGCAAATGGGAGTCCGACACCTCCTACCATACAACAACTCAAAAGGTGGCATACCAATGCTCGAATGATGGCTGTTGTTGTAGGAAAACTCAGCCAAGGGTAAATGCGCATCCCAGCTACCCCCGAAGTCTAACACACACGCTCTAAGCATGTCTTCCAATGTCTGAATCGTCCGCTCGCTCTGACCGTCTGTCTGGGGATGATATGCGGTACTAAAATGCAATTTAGTACCCAGCTCCTCATGAAATGTCTTCCAGAACCTGGAAGTGAAACGCACATCACGGTCTGAAACAATCGAAATCGGTACCCCATGCCAAGATACCACCTCTCTCACATATATCTCCGCCAACTTCTCCGCTGAAGAACTCTCACTGATGGCAAGGAAGTGTGCACTCTTCGTCAACCTATCCACAATTACCCAAATTGCATCAACTCCCCTGACAGTCCTCGGCAATTTGGTGATGAAATCCATAGTGATCTGTTCCCACTTCCACTCGGGAATTTCCAATGGCTGTAACTTGCCATGCGGTCTCTGGTGCTCAGCCTTAACCCTACGGCAGGTCAAGCACCTCTCAACGAACCATGCCACGTCTCTCTTCATACAGGGCCACCAATACTCCTTCCTCAAATCCAAATACATCTTTGTAGCACCGGGATGGATCGAGAATTTCGATCTATGAGCCTCTTCCATCAAGGTAATACGCGTACCACCCACGAACGGTACCCAGATCCGACCCTGAAACGTCATAAACCCTCGCCCATCCTTAACGAACTCTGAAATTAACCCCGCAACCCGCTCTTTCTTCTGCATTTCTGGTCGCACAGCCTCTGTCTGTGCCCCACGAATAGCATCCAATACTGGAGTCATCACAGTCAGTCTCAAGCATACCTCTCGCAATGGTGTGCTCTCCGCCTTGCGGCTCAATGCGTCGGCTACCACATTAGCCTTTCCTGGGTGGTACAGGATCTCACAATCATAATCCTTGACCACATCCAACCACCTCCTCTGACGCATATTTAGGTTGGGCTGATCCATCAAATATTTCAAGCTCTTGTGGTCCGTGTATATCGTACATCGAACCCCATACAGGTAGTGACGCCAAATCTTGAGAGCGAACACTAGTGCCCCCAACTCTAAATCATGCGTGGGATATCTCGCCTCATGAGGCTTCAGCTGCCTCGATGCATAGGCTATCACATGACCCCTCTGCATCAACACTGCACCCAGTCCCGAAATCGATGCGTCGCAATATACCACAAAATCTTCCATCCCTTCTGGGAGAGCTAACACCGGGGCTTCGCACAACCTCTGGCGAAGCGTCTCAAAGGAGGTCTGCTGCTCGGGCCCCCATGAGAATGCAACACCCTTCCGGGTCAATCTGGTGAGTGGCACTGCGATCTTGGAGAAATCCTTGATGAATCTCCGATAATACCCTGCCAACCCAAGGAAGCTCCTGATCTCAGAAGGTGACTTCGGCACCTCCCAACTCATCACCGCCTCAACCTTGGTCGGATCGACCAATATCCCTTTCTGATTGACAACATGTCCTAGAAATTGGACCTCCCGCAGCCAGAAGTCACATTTGGAGAACTTTGCATAAAGCTTCTCCGACCTCAATACCTCGAGGACCTCCCTCAAATGCTCCTCATGCTGCTCTCTAGATCTAGAATACACCAGAATGTCGTCGATAAATACAATCACTGACCGATCCAACATCGGTCTGCATACCCTATTCATGAGATCCATGAACACAGCCGGGGCATTGGTGAGCCCGAAAGGCATCACCACAAACTCATAATGCCCATATCGCGTCCTAAATGCTGTCTTCTGGACATCCCCATCCCGCACTCTCACCTGATGGTACCCTGACCTCAGATCGAACTTGGAAAACCAAGATGCTCCCTGCAACTGATCGAATAAATCATCGATCCTCGGCAACGGGTAACGGTTCTTGACCGTTAACTTGTTCAACTCCCGGTAATCAATACACATCCGGTGTGAACCATCCTTCTTCTTGACGAACAGAATAGGCGCTCCCCATGGCGAGCTGCTCGGCCGAATGAATCCCTTCCCCAGCAACTCCTGGAGCTGCGCGGACAACTCTTGCATCTCTGGAGGTGCAAGACGATAAGGCACTTTAGCAATAGGCGCGGCCCCCGGAACTAGATCGATGCCAAACTCTACTTGCCTCACAGGAGGTACTCCCGGCAACTCCTCGGGGAAAACATCTGAAAACTCGCGCACCACAGGAACCTCCTCAACTGATTTCGGTCTCTCGGAAACCTCCCGTGTATCCATCACATACGCCACAAAACCCTTACAGCCCTGCTGTAGACACTGCCTCGCCCTAGCGGCCGAACAAAAAGCTGATCCCGAACGGGTACCCTCGCCGTACACCGAAAGAACTCCCCCACTATGGTCTCGTATAGTCACCAACTGACGCTCACAGTCGATGACAGCGCCGAATCGGCTCAACCAGTCCATGCCCACGATGACACAGACATCACCCATCGCAATAGGAATCAGGTCAATCGGGAACCCCACCCCGAAAATCTCTAGCACACATCCCCGAAGAACCTCCGTGGCACAAATCACTTTCTCGTCAGCTATAGAAACTCTCAAAGGTCGACTCAACGACTCACGGCTAACGCTGATATGCTGACTAAAGGATAAGGACACAAAGGACCTACTCGCACCCGAGTCAAATAACACTAAGGCAGGCACAGAGTTCACAAGGAAAGTACCTACGCATATAATAACATAAGCATAACATCTCGACATTAAAATAAATACATGAATTACAACATACCTGCCACAACATCGGGCGCAGCGCGGACCTCCTCCGCAGTCAGCTGAAAGGCTCTCCCACGAGCCCTCGGGGCCTCGACCTTCACCGGTCGAGTCTCAGTAGTCCTGGCAGTAGGTGCAGATCCCTGACGAAGCTGAGGGCATTCGGCCTTCCGATGGCCGGTCTGGTTGCAATGAAAGCAAACCATAAACCCCTTGGGGCACTCCCTAGCAATGTGCCCCTCCTTGCCGCACTTGTAGCAGGCACCGGCTCGACACGCCCCATCGTGACCCTTGCCGCACTTTCCGCAAGTGCGGCTCTTCGAACTTCCCGTCCTCGAATCGGCGGACTTGATCCGCTTGGCTGCCGGCTGAGACCGAGCCGGCCGCCGGTCTGTCTGCTGAGACTCGGCCTCCTCCCTGGCCTGAGTCTCTAACTCGATCTCACGCTTCCTGGCATTCGCCTGAAGCTCAGTAAAAGTATGGTAACTGGAGTTTGACACAAACTCCCGGATCTCCCTCCTCAGAACACCCAAGTACCGGCTCATCTGAGCCTGCTCTGTGGCCACCAGCTCGGGGCAAAACATCGCCCTCTCATGAAACTTCCGCGTGATCGCCGCCACCGAGTCAGTACCCTGCTTGAAGGTTAAGAACTCCTGAACCAATCGTTCCCGCTCCACCGGGGGAACGTACTCATCCCTGAACATGGCAGTGAACCCCTCCCATGTCACTGCTGTAGTCTCTGCCAAAGTGAAGTTTGCCGTCACGAACTTCCACCAGTCCTTCGCTCCCAGACGGAGCTGGTTCAAAGCGAACCGTACCCTCAGGTGCTCCGGGCATGAACAAGTGTAGAAGGACCCCTCTATATCTGCGATCCACCTCATCGCAGCAATCGGATCCTGCGTCCCATCGAACTCTAGTGGCTTCGTGTTGCTGAACTCTCGGAACAGCAACGAGTCACCCCCCTGTGGCCTAGCAGCGGCCACAGCTGCGGTAGCTGCAGCGGTTGCAGCCTCAGTCAATGCGGCATACCGCTCATCGAACGTCTCCATCAGGGTGGTCTTAATAGACCCAAACATCTCCGGGATCTCAGCCCGGATCGCCGCCGCCACCTCCTCGTGAATCATCTGACGAATCTCCTCGTCACTCACCCCGCTCGAACTCGCTCCGTGGCGTGGTCTAACCATGATGTCTCTGAAATACAACATAAAACTATCAGAGACTCCAGCAAGTGTAATTGCACTCGATAACGCAACCCTACTCAGTCTCCGATCTCCAGGGATTCTTACTTGGGCCTCCCCCTGACCCGGTGTCCTCGGTAGTACGGGCCCAATACCACCGACCACACCGCATCAGCGTTCATCCCAAGTCTTCCTCCCCAAACTCCGGATAGTGAATACTCTACTTCTGATATGCACTATCTACCCACATACTAGCAACGTATCTCATATAGGCAAACTTCCCTAGACTAAGGCATCACAAATCAGGCCACTCTAGTCCTATCATGAATACCTAGTCTTCTAGCATGCATAACAATTCATATCATATAATATTGTAAGATATTTTGGGGATCTTTACCGTTCGGGCGCTGACTGATCGTACACACTGCTTCTTTCTTGCTTCCCACAAAACCATTTACAAAAGTTTATGCCTTTATTTAAAAAGTTTCCTCAAATCCTCGGTTTGAGTTCAGTTACCCTCGAAGGTGCACCCGAATCCCTCAAACCAAGGCTCTGATACCAATTGTAACAATGCAAATTTTCAAACAAATTTTTCATTTTTAAAATATAATTATTTCCATTCAAAACAAGGCATAAATAGTTTAAGTATTCTGTCCAATACAATTATTCAAAATCCCAAGATCATAAAAGCATTCTTCAATGTGTATCGATCACGCCGGCGCCTTCCCACGGTCCTCGCTATTACCTGAAATACATACACAACAACTGTAAGCATAAATGCTTAGTGAGTTCTCCAATATACAACTTACGCACATACGCCTTCCCAGGCCCTGACCTTCCGGTCATCAACATCACGCCTTCCGGCCCATAACATATTCGCCTTCCGGCCCATAACATATTGCCTTCCGGCCCACATAACATACATAGAACATATAACAAATATCTTACCACATATAGCATACATATCCCATATCATATCTAACCTTCCGGTCACACAGTCAAACCCTTCCGGGTACAGTATAGTGAGAAAACTCACCTCGTGAATGCTGAGAGCTAGCAAATCCTGAACTCACTCGTGCACAATCCGACGAGCTACAACCTTCCTATAACATCACATATCTCATTAACACATACATCTTCTAAGTGTGACTATCCCTAAGAAGTCAGACTTGGGTCAACTCTGGTCCACGGTCAACGGTCAGCTCGTCCGGACTCGGCGAGTACCATGGCGACTCGGCGAGTCTGGACGTCCTCCAACTCTCTGAGATTCCCTATCTACTCGTCGAGTATCCCCCTTTGACTCGACGAGATCCACGTGGAAGAATCGCGGGGCCACCCCGACTCCACTCGCCGAGTCTGAAGAACAACTCGGCAAGTCCTAATAAATCTTCAAGCTACTCGCCGAGTCTAAAGAACAACTCGGCGAGTCCCAGTAAATCTTCAAGCTACTCGCCGAGTCTGATCATTGGACTCGGCGAGTCCATGCCATGCAGACGAGCAACTGCTTCCTGAAATACGTATGGTCCCGAGATATACAATCATGGGACTTTCTGGACTTCTAGACATCTTATTACTGGGGTATAAACGTCTGGGTAATAACATAATAACCCACCTAATCACTAAATGGGTTTCATAAACCCTAGATTTGAGTACACATCAAAATAACAGAAATGGTCCGAGTATTACCTGAAAACGCACTCTCTGTGTCCCCCAAACCTCAGGACTCGATCCTCCTTGATATTCCTTTGGCCAAACTCTTCTTCTTCTTGCCTAACAAGTTCCTCCAAGCTCCAATGGCTTTCTCTCCTGCTCTAGACGTCCACAACGATTAGGGTTCTTCTCAATCGACCAAAAGACGGACAATGACGGCCTAAGAGGCGTTATATACGATCAAAAACCCAAACGGCTAGGGTTTCTGCTGAACAGCGTCGACTCGCCGAGTCCATATCTGGACTCGTCGAGTCCAGTCGCGAACCCGCGACCAAGTTTGCGGTCCTACTCGGCGAGTCTGGCTCCAACTCGCCGAGTCCCTTCCTAAATTGCCTCCAAAAAATAGTTTTAAAGCGATACCTGAAATTCCGGGCTGTTATAGTGTTTTTGTAACTTGTCCTCAAGTTATATGAAAAGTCACATTTAAGTTTCATAAAACTAATAAAAGTTGGCAAAGGTTAGAAAATGAAGAGTCTAGTTCTAATTAAATGGTGTTATGACTTCATAATTTGTGCTCAAATTATGGAGGACCAAGACTCTCTTCATTAAATAATAAATTAAAAAAAGGTGTAACCTTAATTAATTCCATAAGTTATAAAATAAAGAAAAATTAATTCTTTTATTAGTTTAAAGTCTTCCATAACTTGTCCTCAAGTTATGGAACTTGAAGAGTTTTTGGATTAAAACTACTTTAAACACATAAGTTATGGAATTAATTAGTTTTTAATAGTTTCAAAACTTGCCCTCAAGTTTTGGAATTTCTAAAGTTTTCTCTTATGAATAATTTAATTCCAAGTTAGCCCTTAGAATTTTAAAGAGTAGAAATTCAACCATTACACTTTATAATATTATAAGTTAATAATATATATATGTATAAGTGTAAAGTCAGTCTTACCGCTAGTATGCGTCATTCACGAAGCCGGTGTATAAGGTGGGTATAAGGTTGCTGCCTATAAAATGGCAACTTAATGGGTGTCCACTCTCACCCACCACTTGCTTGACTGGTGGAGGGTCGTTAGCCGAACGGGTTTGACAGGACTATAATTCTCCCTTCATTAAAAGTATTAATGATAAATACTAAGTAACTAAACTCTTAATAATACCCAATCTTAGTTACTTAGGAAAATGTGAATAAGGTGCTAATCCATGAAATTACACTTTGCACTTTGTTTAAGTTGGTTAGTGAAGCGTGTGTGGTTAACTGGCACACTAACTCGTATTTAACAAGGTAGGAAAAGGGTAACTTAATGTTTATCATAGTATCGATGGAGCGTATGTGGTTAACCGACACATCGATTGAGGGGTGAACTCTTAAGGGTACTAACTAATTTGCATGGTTACTTCACACCTTGTTTTGTGATCCTCGGCATCCCAGTCACAAAACCTGAACGGCACACTCGAGATTGAAACATGCCATTGAACAGCTCAATGAATCTCAAAAGATCTAGGAGTTTCAAATCCAATTAAAACCTAATAATATATTTCGTTTATATTGGTGGAAATTGGTGAATCGTCATTCACCTACCTTCAAATATTTTATAGCTTGGATTACGGCATCCCTCTTCTAAGTTATAAAATAGTTTGTAGGGTCCTAGCCTTAATATTTCATATTGGATGTTATATTAAGGACTTTAGATCAACTATCTTGAACATCTCCCAAAAGATGTCTGGTTTAGCCATCTATGATCTTCCGAAATCTCTTGAAACAAGCTTTCCTAAATGAAGATGATGTCCCATGAAAATCATTCTTCTTCCACCTCCTCTAATTATTCTCCCTAACCCACAAGTTCTTGAAAAGTTTAAGGTCACTCAAGACCTATTGGCAAGGTAAGGTCTAGGTGTGATCACATCTTGGAGATGTAGTCACATATTGACAAGCCGGGAGAGTTGGGTGTCAAAGTCTTGAGAAAGCTGGTGGTTCAGTCACTTTCTAAGTCACATAGTGAGCTCATTTGGGACTTTATGAACCAGACTATGACAAGACCCTTAATGATCTTATCTATTTGCTAAGATCAACTTCCTAAAACTTTATGGACATTGACAATAATGACATTGGATATCCGGTAAAGCTCTCTCTTCCCAATGGAAAGGGATCGGCCATAGTCAACTCGGTTGATCAAATGGTACTGTGAAAGGCTAAGTCTGTGATAGTCCCGTGTTCCATTACCAAAGTGTCCATATGTTAAATTGCCAAAGGAAGGGGCATTGGTTGCGAAGCTGCCAAATTTACAGAAGGATGATAAAGTCAATAAGTTTGACTCTACTTTAGGTAATGTCCACCATCTAACTCTGCTAAGTTTCTATTTTGAGGTTCTTGATTCATGATGTGACTGGGTCACATGCTGATGTTTTAAGAATCAAAGAAAAGTAATGAAACTTAAAAAAAAGAAAAAAAAAAGAATATGCTGAATCTGATCGCGTAGATAGATTTCTATCGCGTAGTTTGAAGATCGGATTCTTGAGCTACTTCTTAGGAGTTATGAGATATTGCTTAGGAATATATAACAACAAGTTTTCATATGGATTGTAAGGATAAGTTTTTCCGCAAAGTTTTAAAATAAATGAAAATTTTAGATTTTATTTATTTTAAAATATCCTTACAATGGCATTTGAGGAAAAATTGTTGCTTTTATGATTTCATTAATATCAAGAGTGGAAATATGAAATTGATTTTTTCATGTGTGGCAATGTCTAAATTTACCAAATATGGAAAGATTCTCATCACCCAAGTTTCAATTGGACCGGAACTTGGAATCATGAAAGTTGTATAACATGATGAACGAGAACTTTCAAGTATTGGAAAAATTAAGACTAATTACACGGTCACATGGATGTGTGATTCAAGTAAAGGACTAAGGGATCGAGTACACATTCTTGTGCACTGATTAACTCCACCACAAAAGAACGATAAGACTATTCATCATAGTTTACTAAAGCTCAGTAAATAGGATTATACTTACAAGCTTAAGTGTAACTCTAAGACATTGGAAAAGGTTCCAATGTATGACAAAGCGAATAAGAAGAATCAAATTAGGCAGAAGGATAAAAGTTTCTCAAATCTGAAAAGATGGAATAGTACTTTAGTATCAGTTTTTGTGATCATCTTTATGATTAAGAAACCATATCAAAGTTAGTTCTCTAAGGAAATCTTAGTGTATTCTTATGACTAAGAAGAGGAACTTGAATTGTTGAAATGGTTAAATCAAGAAGATGAGTCATACTTCGTTCCAATACAAGTCTTAGAGTCATACTCCAAGATTGTAACTTGAGTGACATGTCTTAAAGAAGGTATAAAACACTTGTCAAATGTAAGGGTAAAAGTTTTCTACTCTTGTACATTTGAAATTGGTAAGTTGTGATGTTTTGGATAAAACAAAGACCAACTTAGGCCAATTTTGTGAAGTGTTTGTCTTGATTAGAATCCACACTATCTCTTGAATAACTGACATGAAAGTCTTATATGTCAAGAGGACAGTGGGAGTCTTAAATGTCTTGAAAGTCTCAAGAACTAATCAAGAATGAAACCTGAAGTTCTTCACTAGCACACGACTTGAGGTTTATAACCTATCATGTTGACATATTCTGTGCCCATTCCAGTTAAAGTTCGCTTTGCATATGAGTTCTTAGAGTTCTCAATGTGTTGCACAACAACTTGGAAGCAATGGCAGGCCCTTGAGCTTCCAGGTGGCAAGAAATTAAGATTGAGTTCAATCCATATGAGTGTGGATTTGTCATTATCCTTGTCTTGTGTCTATGGTTTTGACAATTCACATGGATAAGAACACATACACCATTAAATCTAAGTGTCATAAGGTTTCTCTCCGATTCATGAAAATGATGGTGAGGAAACACTTTCACTAAGTAGATTTTAGCTAGATAGCAATTGTGATATTTGCATTCTCAAAGTCGTTAGTGGAGCGTGTGTGGTTTACCGGCACACTAACATGGACTTGTGAGAAGTAGCAAAAAGGTGTAACCATTATGATTACGGAATCCCTCTTCATAATTGTTTAGACACACAAGTGTGCTATCTAAGGGAAGGTGTATGATTTTGAAAAAGTTTTATCAAAACAATCTAGTATCAGAAATCTGAACACTGGTAAGAAAGTCAGTTGATTTCTGAGTACATGTCAAAGCTAGTGGGAGCATAAGTGTTATGCTAATAATCATCATGTTAGTGGGAGCATGATGATTATGATAAGTATTGCAAGTTAGCAATATTAATTATAGAAAACAAAAGTTTCAATTGGGAAAAAGTTGTTTTGCTATAATTAAGGGAGAGGAAATTATACTCCATCTCAAATCTATAAGCTTAGATTGTGAGGTTTTAATCATTTAGTCAAGGATATATATGAATTTCATGTTGGAATGGCTCAACATAAGGAAATTTTGTATATAAGTCCATTATTTGCGTTCTAAAATTCGATTATGATTACGGCATCCCTTTTCATAATCTGAATTACGAGAAGTTGGCAAATTGAAATGGAAATGTTATAGCAAAAGACTGGTTTAGTCTTTATGTGAGACATCATGAAGCGATTCTCATATGCTTCGGATATAGGATCGATTACATGTGCAATATTCATCCTTTCTAAAATTTTCCAAATGCCTGGGCCATTAAGAAGGGAAAAGGTTTAGAACTGGATATGACTAAAAGGATTAAACAATTGTCGAGGACAATCTAAGGTTTACCAAAGATTGGGTGCTCAAGGACAGTTGGAAGTATAGTGATAATTTTGGAAGGACCATATTGACATAATCTGTAAGGAGGCAACTCCTGTTCAGAAGTGATAGTCAAAATGAAATATGGAAATGTTTCAAAGTTAGAAATTATTCAATCTGTGTAAGATTAGGAAACTTAATGCAAGAAGGATGTTTCCAAGGAGCTGATCTCCTTTGGAATACTCTGTAATGATTGTTGTCAAGTCTTTCTGACTTTGTGCATAATCATTACAAGAGGATCAATGCATATAAGTTTAGAATCTAACAGATTTTAGTAAATAACATGAATTTGGAATTCTTGTACTTGCAGTAAGGATTTGGGAGTGTGAAAAGAGAATCATTGAAGTTATGTTCAATGGATCTAGTTTACAAAGTAAAGATCATAGACAAACATAGTATGCATACTTGGTGTATGGCATGACTAGTGTTTAGAAAACATAGTGTACATGCGTGGAGCATGGGACAACTATTGTTTTAAATTCAAGAAGAAAGTTGATAGCTGAAATAGTATACAATGAATAATGTGTAATCATATGGTGATAAATAAAAGGTGTTTTATTTATGTTTATAGGTTTTGATACCATATTGGATTCAATTATTATTGTGTTTCATTTTGCATGTTTTGACTTCCAAAATAATCTAGGTTATTCTTCCGGAATGACTAAGTTATTCAAACCATCCACAGTCGGTCATATGTTGGAAATAGATATGAATTAAGACTGTCATGGGTTGGCTTGTAGAGGTCTAAGGTGTTGGACAAAGGGCTACAACACTCATGAGTGCTCATAAGTTATGAGTATTGGATTCAACCCGCACTCATTGGAATCACTTCATGGATTTTATCACGAGTGATCATGAGACGATAATATTTTATATTTCTCAAACCTAGAGATATGAGTTGTTACTATGAGTTGGTTGTACATTGATTGCACGAAAACGCATTTGGTAACTCGGTGCTATAAAACGTGCCTTTGTGTATGATTCAACAAGTAGTAGAACAAGCCATATGAGTCGAAGTTTATCCATTCCTTTTACCTTTGGGATAAAAGGGATATCTGTGGGCCCCTCGATGATTTGATGATGACAAATGGAAGTGCTCGGCCGGGCCAGGACTGATTTGATTTGTTCAATTTGTCAGTCATCATAATTCGGAAATCGGGAAACAACAAATGGACAGAGAGAATGATTATAATCCATGTCTCAGTTCATATGATATCTAGAATGGAGGAATATATGATCCCTTATCTAATGGACTAGTCATTGACAAAGGTCAGAGTTCATCGACAAGGTCAGAGTTCGACAGAAGCTTGTGAGAGCTACGATAACCAGTTGGTTCATGAAGTCATACGCAATAATAGTTTTAGACTTATCCAAGTGGGAGACTGTTGGATTAATGTCTAAGTCCATAACTATAATTGGTAAGACTTGACCCGACCCAGCATGGTCCATTTGGGTTGCATCGCATCATGCACTTGGATAGACTATAATGAGAGAAATAAGACACTTATGGTTATTAATATATTATATGTTCTAGTATATTAATAATAAGAATAATAAGATTATTTAATTAGTATTGATCAAGAATTAATCTAGGATTAATTAAGTGATCAAAAGAAGACTAATTAAATATATGGGTTGATTGTGTAAATCATCCATACTTGTATAGTGATCAAAAGAAGACTAATTAAATATATGGGTTGATTGTGTAAATCATCCATACTTGTAAATCATGAGTGTAGGTTTCTCTCAAGTTATTCCAAGTGCATTTGGTGTTGTGTGAACCATTTGAGGTGTCACACTTGGGGCACTAGACACTCAAGCTTCATGAAGACATTCTACATCAAAGGGGTATGTATTCTATCTTGTTATATTGATAGTTTTGTATACTAGATTAGGATAATACCTTGGATGTTCATATTTGCATGTATAATAGAGAAAACATAGATCCAAGGTATTTAGGGTTGCATGTACACTTAGGAGTGTTAGAATGCTCAAAACCCAACAATAGCTTCCTCTCTCTCTCTTCTCCCTCTCTCTCTAAAACTGGAGTTTGATCCAAAAACACCCCTTTTAAGCTTCAAATTGGTAAGTAATCTATCCTAGCTTGTTACTAAGCTTGTTTATCATGAAAATTCGTGTGTAAATCATCCAAATGCATCAAGAACATGTGTTTAGGGTTTGGGAACCCTCCCAAAACCGTAAACTCCTTTAAAGAGGGTTTTGAAGCCCCAAAACTCTTCTAAATCACTTCTAGTGCTTAGATATGACTTAGGGGCTTGCATGAATGGACTTAGAATGCCAAAATCTTACCATTTGAGGAGTAAACATTATTTTACGGCCCAAGAACATGCTTGGACCATAAACCATGATTCATGGACCATAAACACATTTTAAGGGTGTAAAAGTGCCCCTAACACCTTGTATGGCTTTGATTTGGGTCTAAAACTTAGCATGCTTAACCTACAACCACCAAATCACATGAATCATGGGAAAACATGAGTTTATGGCCGTAAACTCATGTGTTTACGGAAGCAAACTCACCAAGAACACTTTCATAAACCGTAAATTCCTTTCCAAAATCAATTCAAATCCCGATAACTTCGTAAGCCTTTGATTCAACCCTAGAACCTTCCATTGTGCATTGTAAGACCATTTAGCATCAAAGAACACACCACCCATGAGTTTACGGCCGTAAACTCATGGGGATATGGTCTTTGGACTGTAAAATCCCCTAAGGGCTTACTCTTGAAGAGTAAACCCCTTATATTGGCCCTACACACCGTTAGATGCAACCCGGATCACTCCTAACACTTGAAATAAAGTGTTTTCGCATCTCGGAGTGTATTGTCTTACTTATTTGGTAGTTGAACTCCTAATTAGATACAATTATGTATATCTTCATATTACATAGGAACCTCGCGTGTTTTCAAGCCCCGAACTGACACTTAGCATCCTAATCGGCGCATTTCTCGACTGGTGAGTTCATACCCCTACTCTTTTTCCGAGTTTTTCATGTTTTCAGGGGGGGTATACAAGCAAAGCATAAAAGTTTTCGTAACTTTAAAACTGATGTAATTATACGATTTTCTGACAAACTTTTAGATATCTTTATCCATTTGGTAATATGCAGAGCATAAGAGATGTTTTCTGAATATAATTACATAGTTTTCAATACAATGTTGGGAAATTTATCAAACCAATCAAATTATTATGGGAATAATTTGGGATATTCATTACTTGTTTCACGGATTCAGATTTCATGAAAAGACGATATATAAACTATGTCTGATTTAGTTTATCCATGTTTAATATAGAGTATCATGCTAAATAATTACTTTGTATTTAATTATTTATACTCTCCTATGGTTCAAACGATTTTGAAACTCGATAACGACCAAGTGTACCATTAATTATTTAATTCTAGCTTGTGAGATTCGTCTTCGTTATACCCTTCGGGGTACCAGTAAATCCTCACCGGAAGTATAACCAGAGTCTCCTGGAAAGAGAGCGTGAAATTTGTGGATAGATCTATTCGGGACTGGCAATCCCACACCTTAACTGCTAGCTATAGTTAGGCAGGCACGCTGGGGTGACAAATTTCGGATATCGTTCGACGCCTGAAGAATGTCAAGGAGGTCACGGGTCAAATCAGTATTGTTATGCGACTCACAATACGTATTAAACTAAATAGTTTTATTCATGGTTTTATTTCTTTCATTCTTCTATAGCCTTATTTAAGTAATAAGACTACCTACTTTCGTACTAGAGGGTATTCAAAGGTTCTTAATGTATAGTTTTAAGTATTAAAACTACCTACTTTCGTATTGGAGGGTATTCTAGGGATCTTAACTTATGGGTTTCTTATCGTGCTGGTGATAACCGAGGTTTTTCTTATCTTTTGGAAATCGACTTACATGTTAGAAAATATGGGATTTTCTGGGAAAACATGCATATGTATTTCATAACTCACTATCAATGGAAATGAATTATTTATCACCAGATTAAATAACCGGTTTTCCTTTGAAACACGCTTATGAACTCACCAGCTTTATGCTGATATTTTTAAAACTGCTTGTATTCTCAGGTCCTCATTAGACAGGTATCTCGCCATCTTTTGTGAAGACAGAGCATTTTAGTACTCTTGTGTTTACTTTTGTTCATTTTGGATGTATATATCTATAATCATGTATAACATTACTTTCGAACAAATGTAAATACTTCTATGTAATGTAATGGTTGTGTTTACTATGCTTACTATGTGCATTGGTTGTGATACTATGCATGACATCACCTCCGCTTCGGATCGTTTCCGCCTTCGGTTTCGGGGTGTGACATACAAGGACTTCATCAACTGCAAACCCCTTTCCTTTGACGGAAATGGTGGAGTTATCGCTCTGATGTGATGGTTCGAGAAAACAGATTCGGTCTTCGAAATCTGTTCGTGCCTAGAAGGGAGAAAAGTGAAGTTTGCTGCCTGCACCTTCTCTGTCAGAGCCCTGACATGGTGGAACAGCCATGTTAAGTCACTGACCCTATCTGTGGCAAACTCAATAGGGTGGGAAAACCTAAAGGAGTTAATGCTTGAAGAGTATTGCCCAAAAGGCGAAGTACAGAAACTGGAACAAGAACTATGGGAACTTAAGATGGTTGGCTCAGACATAGTGACCTACACTGACAGGTTTTGTGACCTGGCAGCACTATGCCCTGAAATGCTTACCCCAGAGAGCAAGAAGATAGAAAGATACATTTGGGGTCTAGCTGCCCCGATCCAAGGAGATGTATTGTCTTCTAACCCAGCCACATTTGGTAGTGCCAAACGCCTGGCCTAGCGGCCAATTGAACATGGAGTCCACCATAATGTAGAAGTCCACGTTCCCGAGCCATGAAAGGGAAAGGACTATAATTGGAAGTCGGGGAAGAAGAAGAAGAAGAAGAAGAAGCAAACAACCTAGGAAACCCCGCAAGAGCAGCAAGCGAGTACTATGTACGCCGCTACAACGCCTGCTACTCCAGCACCTGCCAGTCAATATGCTGGAACCCTTCCGAAGTGTGGAAAGTGCAACTTTCACCACCCCGGAGTATGCTGGGAAATGCAGTGTCTGAACTGCCACAGAAAGGGACACACAGCCCGTTTCTACAGGGCACCGGCTCAACCGATCTCCCAAGTCCCTAGAGCTGAAGAAAACCAAGACTGTTATGGTTGTGGTGAGACTGGACACTATCATGGGGACTGCTTGATAATAAGGAACTTAGGTGCGGATGGACGCATTCTGATGATCACCGCAGGAGAATCAACCCCACAGTCGTCAACGAGCAGCGGTACGTCTTTGGTTTAGTAATTACTTTCAAAATTAATTTATATTTATATAGGATTAAAAACTAAGAGGAATACACTTAAAAGTAATCTTAATCACTCACATATTGAAATAGGTCACGATATTAAAGAGAACTAAAAGATCCGTTTAGAGAAGCTACGATGGCTTAGCATATACATCAGGGTTGTGCATAACAAAGATGTTGAAGACTTAGAGTGAGTGATTCCGCCTTAATTCCTGTTCCTTTTCTGGTTGTGGATTTGTGGTAGAGTTACTTAGTCGACTATCTTATTAATCTTAAGAATTCATAACTTGTATATGACAGACGATCGTAGTGGTACCGAGGAGGATCATGATACTCAGTATCATCACCAACTATCAAAGCACTTTTATTTGTATGTATGCACACATAGCAGTACAATACATAGGAGTGTTAGCATCAAATGGAAAACAGAAAGCACTAGAACATTCACTAAGAGTACATTGTCGAACACCCTAAGAATACATTATCGAACACACTAGAAATACATCATCGTATAACAGACATTTCTTTCAAATTGGCCAAAACTTTGTTCAGTAGAGAGTCCGTTACTATCGTTCTTCATGAGTTGGCGTAGTCCTCACCATACAAAGTTCATATGTTTTCTATCGTCTCAATGGTCGAATTTTCGAAACCGTCGCCCTTTGTAGCGACAGTCCGACCTAAATCCCAGTTTTATCTCCTGTATTCCAAACCCGAAGTACTCGTGCGAAGAGTACTTTGTCCTCTGAAGCCTTATCATTAGATGTCCGTAGACTATTACGAAATATCGCTCGTCCAGCAGACCAAGTTCGAGCACAGAGGCTAAGGATGAATACAACCCACCTATCACTATTCAGTGTATATGCAAGGGTGGTATATGATTATGATTAGGCATACTTAGTATGTGTGCTTCCGCCCTATCTCTTGTTCCTTGTTTGGTTGTGGACCTAGGGCAGAGTTGCACATCTGACTGTCTTACTAACCCTAATTATACAACTTATATACATGAGGTAATGATAGATGGACCAAGTACGAATCGTATGATGAACAGAAGGACAAAGTTGCCAGGTCTACGAGTAGGTATTTTGCCAATCAATGGAGCACAACCCCAGTAGTACTGTAAGAAACCTAATTTCGAGACAAAGTTCCCTCTAACGGGGGGATGTTGTGACAACCCGGAATTTTTTTGCTTTGAAGACCCAGTCAATCAACTCAACTGAGTGTCATACTTATTTCTACTATCTTTTAGCCATATTTAGAGTCCGTTTGAAGGTTCAAAGCTCCGTACATTCAAGCATTGAACATAGGAATGGATCGTGTACACTTCTAGCACCAAAATCGAGCCTTACACTCCAACATAAGGAATGTACAGCCGCACACCCCTCTTCTGGCAGCACACTCACATGTATAAATGTAGATCTCAGCCTCCTTTAATCGCATTTCACACTCCCAAGCTTAGAACTCGATTTCTTTCTCAACTATCATCCAATTTTAAACATAGATCTTCAAGAATGTAAGGGTTCATCCCTTGATTTGTTGTTAATCTTCTTAAGCTACTTACATCCTTTGATTTAATCCATTTCAAATCATGTTTTGGCTAGATCTTCAAATCTTCAACCATTTCACCAAGAACACCAAGAACACACACTTGTTCTTGGTGATTTTGGGCCTTCTCGAGCTTCCGAATCGTAAGTACTCTTTCGTTAAGCTTAGAAAATGTTAAGAACACCTGTATAGAGCCTTGAAACTGCCCAGAACTGAAGAACATATGGTGTGTGCGGCCGCACACACAGTTGTGGCCGTACACCCCTCAAACACCCTTCAATCACACTTAAAGGCTTCCGTATTGTAGGTACCATTCCCTAAGCTTGTTACTTACTAGATATGAGCCTTAGAAAATGTCGAAACCATGTTCATCAAGGAGTGTGAGGCCGCACACACTCCATATGGCCGTATACCCCTTTGTTTAATGCTTAAGGGCCTTCAAAGTGCCTTTCTAGCTTCAACACTTGATGAGCATCAGTCCTACAAGCCTCCCTGCCATTTGGAAAACGTTTTGTTCACTATTTACCATGAGTGTGTGGCTGCACACTCCTCAAAGTGGCCATACACTCCCTTTTAGTGAATCACATGTGATTATGACACTTGGTCAAAGTGTTTCCTAGTCCTGTAAGGTGTTTCATTGCATTTGGTTGCTTCCAAACACTATATTTACGTCAGTATATGCCATTATATTTCATTTAGGACATGTTAAGTCTCGGGACTTCTTTCGTGGAACTTCTCATCCTAACACGCATACCCGTTTGAATCACCCACATCAGTTGAGTACATACACCGTAATGAATCTTTTAACTGTTTTAAATGCTTTTAAGGGGGGGGGGATGCAAGATAAACACAATGATAATTGTGTAACTATTTGTTATAAACATCTTTCAAAATGTTGCTTATGTCTTCTATAAGTGGTCAAAACATTTCAGAAACTATTTTACAGTTATGTTGCTTTAGAGTTTAACAAAACTCCATTTTTTTAGTACAACCATAACTTGGTAGTAAAATGAGTTTTTTCAATAACAGTTCAAGTAGAATACTAGAAAACTATAATTAGTATAGTTTAGAGATTCAGAATATACTAGATACAATACACGGTAACAAAGAGAACATACCATACGCTAGTACATACCATACGACTGAACATACTAAGACACTATAACAAGAGAAGATACTAAAGTACTATAACAGAACGAACATACTAAGTTGCTATAGCATGGAACACTTACAGGATCTAATTATACCAATGAATCACTAACGCATTGTTCTAAACAAAAGGTGATAGTTATATTGGGTATACATGATCATAAAATTTTAATGTGGATGTTCACGGCTTGCAATTATTTGCAGAGGTCGCGTTTGGATCCCAGAATCTTTTGACAGGGAGAGCTTTTAGTATGGGATCTAGCCATCACATTATATCTTAATAATCAATTTAAGGCAATTAGCACAACAGTAGTTACTATGTACAATACTACAACACTTACATTATCTCGTTTCTTTCATAAAGTTATAGTACCACTTGAAAGTCAACGTAAATTATTTTGGAGTCAAGATAGTTATAGACTAGGTAAAACTTACATTTTACAAATGATAAACAGAATATTCGGGTCTAGTACAATCAATAGAAAGGGACCATAATTGTCACAACTGGAAATTTTGTGTCATGTAGTCTATACATTCAAGCTAATGTGAATCAAAAACTTCAATCAAATACATCATGCAAGTACTACAAATAGTCATCAAACAATTGGAAACACTAGAAGTTCTTATTTAGGTCCATTTTGGACTAGAACTTCCTTATTGGACCTAATGGACCAATAAACTTCCAATTTGACTATCTTGGGTTTAGAACTCTTAAATGGGCTCTAATTGGACCCACATCTATTTGTTTCAACATTTTGGGCTATGTTGGACCTAGAATGAAATGAATTGAAAGCTTTGATCCATGAATACCCTAAACTAGTTCAACAAAAAAACGGAAAAAAAATCATACTATATTCTTTTATGAGAAAATTCACCCAAATTAACACTAATGTTGGGCTTAGGGGCAAAGGCCCAAATTTCTTTTTTTTTCCTCCATGTTTTCGACCCAAATCAAGCCCAAGGGAGAGTTGACCTTGGGTTGCCACCTCACTTTTATATGTTGGATTTCCATGCACATAACTCATGTTTCCAAGCAAACATCATATCAAGATCACTTCTTTCTTCTCTCCTCTCTCACTCTCGGCCAAACACAACACACACACACACTCACAAAAATCTATTCTACTCTCTCTAAATCTTGAAGAACATCTCCTTCCCCCTTCTTCAAAAATTTCGTGAATCAAGGGCTCACAAGGAAAATCCATCACCAAAAATCATCATCTAAGGTAAGTTGATGACTAATCCATGATCTAGCTACTTCATTTTATTAAAATCTCTTCTAAATTCATTCACTCTTGTGATCTTGCATCCTAGAGGTCGAAATCTTCATCAAAGGGTGCTAAGACCAAAAATCACTTCATTTTTCTTCCATCTTCTCTCCAAAACCGAAACCACACCCAAGGTGAGCTTCATACCCCCTATTTTCTGTTTTTGTGAGTTTTATGGGGGGGAATACAAGTAAAAGTGTAGATCTATATGTGTTTGTATGCCTTGTATGATTTCCATGCTTATATGTATGCATTTGTGTGTTATATTGTTGGATCTAGCCATAAAACCCCTCAAAACCGAGATATATCTTGTGTTAAATGATTTTAGCTTCAAATATGTTTCTAAATACAAAGTGTTTCAAGAAAAATTGTTAAGTGGTTTAGTAACAATTTTCTTTGGGTTAAAAATACAAATTTTGGACCTAAAATGTGAAAATACAAAATTAAGGGCCCAAATTGACATATCACGAATTCTGATGGATGAGGTGTGTCAAAACAGTTTCAATAAAACAATTTCTGGAAATATACTCATTTAGAGGACTAAAAACATAAATTTCAAGCTTAATGGGCTAAAAATGACATTTTCGGCCCAATGAGGCCCATTATGCGAATTTTTCTGTTTTGAAGGGCCAAAACTGTGATTTTCTGTAAAACAGTGGACCATAAGTGTTCCAAGTCCTTTTCAAAGGTTTAAAATGCTTTTTAAATTTAAAAAGGACCAAAGTTGCAAAAATTTTACAATTTGGGCCAAAATTGTCAAAGTTGCGAAAAGAAGGGATTAAAACCGAGAAAACTGCATTTTCAGGGACTTAAACTGTTTTCTATGAAAAATATGCTGAAAAATATTAATTTCAATAATTTTTGGTGTTAAAATGTCAAGAAAATTAATTTAAGGACCAAACCGGGAAATATTCAATAAAAGGGTTGAAAATGTAAATTTTACAAATAATGAGGGGCTGAAACAGAAATATTTCAAGGCTAATTCAATATACACAATTTGATCAAATAATGGCACTGCGACTATCGACGAAATACAATACATTACAATACCAAAAGTCGTTGTTAAACGAATTGGCTCGGTCTCAAGCCAAAAGAAATCTACAACTACTAACACTACGACAGTACGATTCATACAAGTAACGTTTGGTAATACATTATACATGCGAGTGTGCACAGACGTCTACGCACCATCTTTGGGCCCCAAAAGTGTAAAATCTTGTTCGTTGAGCCTAGCTAGCCCAATGACCTGATCTTAAGGCCCGAAGACATTTTTTTTACGGAGTGTTGGGTTTTACCGATCCGACACAACGTAAATGGACTTTCAATGGCTTGTATACTACTGGTCCCCAAGGGTCCTTTGGTATAGCTAGTAAAGTCTACATTTTATGCGAGGCGGGTTGGGGACCCCTCGTACATTTTTATCCCCAACCGGTTAATGGAGTTACCGGGGTCTTCGTGACCCCTTTCTCTTCGGATGTGGGACTACACCTAGTCAGGGCGATTGGATAACGTGATTAGTACGGACGACGCCTTCGGGATCGTTAGTATAACTATAAACTGGGCGTTTGTGTAATGTGGGTTTGTAGTAATTAATCATGCTCGAGAACTTTCCAACGTCGCCTGGGACTGACACTATACGCTATGCAATGGTTTCAACGTAACATCATGTAATTCAAGGAACTAGGAGAACATCGGGTTTTCCTAGGGTTTTCAATACATACAGATTTGAAATGCATACAACTTCAATGAACATTTTTTTACAAGTATAGAAACAAACAAGCATACCCATGGATCTTCACAAACGTTTTCAAAAGCTTTTCTTTTCAGAAAATATCGGATTTTCTGGTGGTTTTTCAAACCATACAAACATTGGATTTCAAACACTACTTATGAACTCACCAACATTTCATATGTTGACGTTTTTCAAAATACTTGTATTCTCAGGGAACCAGTGAATCAAAGGAAATCATATTCAGTGACGGCTTGCAGTTTATTTATGTACGAACCGAACAAGTTAATTTTTGGGAATGTAATGTTTAAACAATGTATGACATGTAAATGCTACTGGTTGTACTATATTAATGAATGGTGACGAATGTTGTTATGTTTCATATATATTCAATGTCATGGTATTCAATTGAGTCACGACAGCCCCCGGACGTTTCCGCCGTCTGGTTCGGGGGTGTGACAATAATGCTAAACTTATGATTCCTTAATGTATATATCAAAGGATATATATATATATATATATATATATATATATATATATATATATATATTAATAGGATCTGATAGGTAATATGATGTGTGCTTTCTGCTTCATTTCCTGTTCCTTGTTTGGTTGTGGGCTTAGAGCAGACTCACCGAGCCTATTATCTATTCAATGTTAGTTATATATTGGTTCTGTACACATTAAGTCATCATAAGGGGTACCCGGTATGGGTCAAGTCATAGGACACTAATTCAATGGACAGTTTTCTAGTACAAAACATACCTTTCAAACATAATATTTGGTAAACAAAACTAGAAACTTACCAGTAAAGGGTTTAATCCATTTTATTAAACCAGTGTAGACTTAAAGGACTTTAGGTGATCGACTTTATAATACCTTAGTTTATACATCATGTTTATATATCATTAATACCTAACAGGTAGATGGATGTGTTCTTTCCGCCTTATTTCCTGTTCCTTGTTTGGTTGTGCGCTTAGGGCAGATTCATCCAATCAACTGTCAATACGATATTAGATTAGATATAGCATTATAAACTAAGTGATTATAGAGGTAATCACTGTAAAAGAAAAAAAGGGTTTTCTTAAAGGATCTTTTCAGTAATTGTAAAGGAACTATTACAATTATCTCCACGAGTAACAAGTGAATACACCTAGGTTATATACAACGAGGATCTAACAAACATTGGGATGTGTGCTATCCACCTTACTTCCCGTTCCTTGTTTTTTTTGTGGGCTTAGGGCAGATGCGCACAATTGATTGTTTGTTTACTTTGAGTTTTATATAACTTGTATCCATTTGGTACTCATAGAAAGGATTGTAGAATCGTTTTTATGTATCTCACATCAAATTAGGAAATATAGGATATTCTAGAGGAATAGGCAAAACCTTTCTAAAAATAGAACGTATAACTTACTACTTTTCAACTAAATTTTTCAACAACTTTCTACAAATTACTTACATCACTAAAATCTTATGAACTCACCAACTTAATTGCTGATAAAATCTTTCGAATAACTTGTATTCTCAGGAAACTAGTAGACAGGTACCCGCTCTGGGAGTTCAGAAGATGGAGCATTTTAGCTTCAAGTGTTGCTTTGTTATTTGCTTATGTGCTCTATGTTTTGTGAACACATACTTTTTAAACAATTTCTTTCTAATGAAATGGTTGTTCATTACTTGATTACCATGATACATGTCTTGTGATACTAAACATGACGTCTTCCACTCCCGAACGTTTCCGTCGTTCCGGTTTTGGGATGTGACATCACTGGATGACTAAGAGAGCATTCTAAGGGTACTTTAGAAGAGCTAATAGAAGCTATATGAGACTATTAGTTTAGAAAGGATCTTTACGGAAAGAGCTACACAAGATGATAATTTCTAAACATATATAAATAATTATGAATTATAATTGGATTTTGACTTCATTATGGAATGAAGAATAAGTTTTGTTGGAATGAGGTCCATGCAAAACATAATGACATAATCTACTACAAAATAAGAATACACTTCTTTAGAAGTTGAATTCAAATACGATTGGATGAATGGGATCACTGAAAAACTATATTGATTCTTTCCATTCAAGGATCACATAGAAATCTTTGTGACTTTGAGATTATACTTAATTTAGCTAAAACAATCTATGTCACGAAAGAACACCAATCATATTCTCCAAGATAATTAACTATACTTAGAGTAAAGTTGGGTATGGAGATGATAGTATTCACATAATTCACACAAATTAAATTTTGTTAGATCCATTGATAAATTATTCTTTGGAGTTATGTATGAATGGTCACACTTCAGCTATTAGAATTTATTATTCTAGAAATGGGTTTTTGATTTAGATTTGGTATTTGGATATTGGAACATTTTAACAACAATTATTAGATAATGTTATGCTATATTGTGATATAATCATCACATTAATACTTGTTGTGTTCTATATTAACATTTTTAATCCATGAATAATGTTATTATTCTATAAGTTCATAATTGGTTATAATTGTGGGAGCATTGATAATGTAAGACTAATATGAATTGGATTGGCTGACACTTACTAGATGAAAGTAGGCAAGTGGTTGTAACCAAGTTTCATAGGTACTTGTCAGAGAACTAATATTGAACTTACCTACATCAAGATCATCTCATGGATCGCTAATATGAATGATACATGATTAAAAAGGTACTATCTTCGTATTCTTAACACCTGAGATACATAGTGGGACTTAGCTGTAGGGAGTACTATGATTTGATAATGGTCAAATGTTTTTCCATAACCGGGCAGTTATAAAATCCATTTTCAGGTATGGTGTGAACTATACAAGATGCTTATGTAGTCAAGATGTGATAACCGTCAAGTTCAAGTCAGAGTCAAAGTCAAAGTTAAGTCAACAAGACAAATCGGTCAATCTTGTATAATACTTGTATGATTAAAAGTGATTCTATGAAAACGTACAATTGTGTGTCAAGAATTCGAGTGTCTCGGTAAATATATGTGTTTATCAATGTGAAACCTAAGGAAGGGAGTTAAACGCATCAAAACACATCTAGGAATCCTTTTGGGGACTTAAAAGAATCATAAACGAAGTATAACGGGGTCCACGGACCTTGCATTGCAAGACTATTCAATGAAAATGGCTAAAAGTGAATCTCTCCCAAATCTCTCCCAAATCTCTCTCAAAATCTCTCTCAACCTTTTATAGTCATCTGGGTCATCCCGACCCTTAACTTGGCCAAAAATCACTCAAAACGAGAAGTTATATCAAAAAATAGCCATTTACGGCTGAAACCCTCTTAGGAACCGAACCCTCTTAGAGGGAACCACTCATCAGAAGCGAACTCGTCAGAAGCGAAGCCCCTCAGACCGAACCTTGCGAACCGAACCTGACCTTCCGGCCCGAGCCTCCACCTTCGGTCCCTTCACCTGCCTTCGGTCCCTCCTCCTCCCTTCTCTCGGTTCTCACCTCCCAAGGGCCGAACCTCGCACGTTCGCTTCCTTCTCCCAGTTTTCGACTACTTTCGCCTCCTAAGCCTGTTTTTGACGAGATTTTTTCACCAAATTCATATTTTTACTATTTTAAACTCCCAGAACTCATATTTTATTTATTTCTCAAGGATTTATTAATTTAAAATTATTATTTTATATTAAGAGGATAATTACCCCACAAGTGGGTCAAGTGTGCCCACTTGCCTTCCATGTGCCACCCTCTCACTTGCCACCTTATCCACATCACACAAACCAATGCACACATCACTTCAAACTCACAACTTGCTCCAGCAACTCACCTATATAAAGAAATCCCTTGAGGATTTCTGGGTTTACTTGATCATTCCCACACTTTTACACCTTTCTTACCACACAAAGAAGCTTATTTTGTCTCAACTTGCAGCCACTTTTGGAAGTGTTCTTAGGCTATTAATTCACTTTTTTGTAATTATTTCCTCTAAACTCAAGTGTTATTCCATGTTTTCATAACATCCTTGAATCATCTACACACATTCTAACGCTAAAGAATTGTTCTTAGGATCATCCGAGCTTTTACGTGTTCATCAAGTGTTCTTGACTTGATACTCCTAGTCTTGACCTTACATTCTTCCATGAATCACTAAAGGTGAGTTCATACCCTTACATTTTCTAGTTTTCTTTAGTTTTCATGGGGAGGATACAAGTTAAAACACTAAAACATATTTGAAACTTAACTTGACAGCTTACAACTGAAAAGTTGTGACCTGTTCAAGATCTGTTTTACCCAACTTAAACTTAATATTTTTCAAAACTGTTTAATATGAAAATATTTCAGGTATATACCTTTAAAATGAATACTTTCACATCTCCATAAGATTTTCCTTCAATTCTTGGTGATTTTTACAAAACTACCTATCAATGCAGCAACGAAATCGGACCAGGATGTGAAAATGAACATTTTCACACTGGTTTGAGACAACCAAAACTTATAAGAAAATTTGTGATCATAGTAGACTCTTTTTCCAAACTGTCCGAGTTTATGGATTTAGTTTACGACTTACGATGATTTTTCTATAAATAATCTAACACAGTGACAGTTAAGAGTAAATATTAAAACAAGTTTAAGAGTTATTCACACCTTGTAACATGTTGAGCAATGTGTGTAGGAGTTTATACTTAGCATTTTCAATGTTATTTTATTGAAATACAAAGTCATGCATAGTAAGGTTCCATTTACAACATAAAACATTTTGATAAACTATAATAGGTATAGTTTGGACACCTCAAATGGTAATACTATCGAGTTATAAAGCGAGTATTTTATTACAAACTACGTGAACATGTTAATGAACAAATTTGTGAGACATTCATCTTCGGTGTACTCTTTAGTACTACTTAAAAGTCTTGTAGTTATAGCCAGAATCTCTTGTAGGGAGAGCGTGATTGTTGTATATAGATCTATATTAGGTTTGGCAACCCACACCTGAGTTGTTTACAACAGCTTGACCGGTAGTTTTGGGGTGACAAGTGTCATAACATTCCGATGCGTGAAGAACGTCGAGTACGAGGTCCTCTAGTCATAGTATGGTTATAGCAACTCACATGGGAAAATTAACAAACACACCGTTCAAGGGAATTTAATGATTTCACGAAAAGGGGTTTTATTTAATTATAAAACCACATATAAGTATGACGATTTACTCACATATACTAAGTCTTGGGTCAGTTAAGACTACACTAAACCTTTTAGAAAATATTGGATTTTCTGGAAACAAACTTATAACAAACTTTAAGGAACAACATGCATTTTTCATTCATAAATAGCTTATGAACTCTCCAGCTTTAATGCTGATACTCTTTCAAAAACAACTTGGATTCTCAGGTAATCAGTAATACAGGTAACCATATGACTTTTAAAGAAAAGACGCTAAGGCGTAGATTTCTTTTTAACTATTTTGACATCATATGTAATTTCTTTGGAAACATATATTTTGCAACGATGTAACCTTTTAAATTATATTTATGATGGTTGTGTTTACTTTCTTCACTATGGTTATGATACTGAACATGTCGTCCTCCGTCCCCGAACGTTTCCGCCGTTCCGGTTTGGGGGTGTGACAGATTGGTATCAGAGCTTTGTTTATAGTGAACTAAGTATATCGAACCACATAATATATACAAGCTATAAATACAACGGGATAAAATTCTCTAAAGTAGCCTTTCAAAAATACTTGTAAAAGTAAAAATATGTATTTTTATAAAAGTATTCGTACCATCGCACTCACTAGTTCAGTATCACAATTGCAATAACATAAAAGTATTGAGACAAGTTAGACACCATGATCCAGCTTCGGAGTATGTAGTCAAATCTTTGATGAATATAGCCCAATCAACTATATTTATCCAAGGTATGACCAACGTATGCCGAAGGAGGATCTTGATGAGCAACAAATCTTCAACTTACCAAAAATCTTTAGAATCAAATGTAAAAATTCTATAGGAGTATTTTAACACAAATAATCATATCATAAAATTACAATAACTAATTTCATATACTAAAATTTCTCGCCATATCCTTCTTATCCATATTCTCATATAGGCACGATGACAGGATTTCACTTACCGGGTTACCCCTACTTCCCCAATCAAGGGATTGCTAGTTGGATTGTGGAAGACTCGGAGGAAGATTCTGATGAGGAACCCATGGAGGATGAAGAACCCATGGAAGAGGAAGACTCAGAAGAAAGTGAAGAAGAAGAAGAAGACTTAGATGGAACCGATTCGGAACACGAAGTTTACAATCCACACCCTGCCCCTAATCCTCCACATCACTACCAGGTCCCGACACCCCAATGGGCCGAAACTATACATCAATGGAGCCGAGAGCAAGGTCAACGACCTCCCTATGGCATGCAATGGGGTTTCTACGATCTCAAAAGAGGAGGGTCAACCGACCGAGCCCTCCCCGTCATAGTTCACCGTGTCACACGCCACGAAGAGCAAACAAGAGTTAACACACAACATCTTATGGAAGTTGGTGCCACCAGTCAAGTCAACTCCGTTCGTATTCGGCGGTTGGAGGATGACCACGATCGAAATTGAGACCGCACCGAGCTTCTTTGACGGGAGATGGCCATGACCCGAGCTGAAGTACAAGAACTCCATGAACACCGAACTGCTTTGGAAGGACGTCTGACAGACGCAGAATGCCAGGCAGCTAAATCCAGAGCCGAAATGAGGAACTTTGTGTCTTCATTTCTTGATCAGCAGAGCTTCAACCACCACAAGTAGTACTTGCACTGCTCGCCTCAGCTTAATGTAGTTTTGCAGAAAAATATTACTATTATTTTCTAGTATGTTATGTCCGATCCCACGATTTAAGTGTATACACTTCAGGGATCTGTTAGGTGGTCAAATTTTTTCTGTACATTGATGTAATATAGACCCTTATACGGTCAAATTTTCCAATATTGTATACTAAGTTATATCAATGAAATTGACACGCTATTTGCTTTATCACATCAAGTTCATGATAAGGATTGTTTTCAGACTAAATTTACTGGTGTCTGTTTTATGGTTGTTTGATTTATAAGTCAAATTATATATAATTAAGACCATGTTGACCTAGAAAAGATAGTTCCGCCTTGGATCCTGTTCCTTGTTTGGTTGTGGACCCAGGACAGACCCAGTAGATTCGAAAGTTTATTTTATCTTAACTATATGTAAATATTATACATCAAACGATTTATGGGTGGGCCCAGTATGGATTCTATCTCAAACATTTCATGTAAATCAAATCTATCAGCATTCATAAGTCTATATTTTATTATCTATCGACCTCTAGTATGAATGGATTCT
Organism: Lactuca serriola; assembly: GCF_051521515.1. Lineage (NCBI taxonomy): Eukaryota > Viridiplantae > Streptophyta > Magnoliopsida > Asterales > Asteraceae > Lactuca > Lactuca serriola. Next base: position 27,736,853 of record NC_136412.1, on the reverse strand, counting down.
TACAATAACTTTACAAGTCAAAATCATTATGTACTTAAAGAACTAATAATGTTAGTTTAACTCTCGACTTTTGGAGATCTATCAAAGACTTATTGTCTTTTCATTCTTGTTATGGCAGAAAATGCCACCTCATAGAAATCCTAGATGTGGCGGCGCCGAAAGAGCTCCACCACCACCACCACCTCCTCAATTCGACCCGGTAATGTTCCAGGCTGTCGTCACAGCTGCAGTAGCAGCAACAATGTCCCAAATCAGCAGCAGTAATGCAGGTGGTGCGAGTAATGGTCCCATAAATTCTAACAACATGGACAGTCAGGGACGCTCAAGAGAGTGTACCTACAAAGACTTTACTAATGCCAAACCTAAAACTTTCAATGGGAGTGGAGGTGTCATAGCAATGCTCCAATGGTTTGAGAAGACCGAATCAGTCTTTGAAATATGTGCATGCCCTGAAGCAAACAAGGTCAAGTTTGTAGCATGCACATTCTCTGAAGGGGCACTCACCTGGTGGAATGGCCACGTCAAGACATTTACACTTCCGGTGGCTAACTCGATAACATGGGAAGACATGAAACCCATGTTGATGAAGGATTACTACCCAAGGGATGAGATACAAAAGTTGGAAGAGGAACTTTGGGGTCTCAAAATGACAGGCTCCGACATCCTATCTTATACCTCAAGATTTAATGATCTAGCAATACTGTGTCCAGGAATGGTTCCATCGGAAAGCAAGAAGGTCGAAAGATACATTTGGGGACTATCTTCCAAACTTCAAGGAAGCGTATTGGCCTCAAGGCCAACTACCTTTGATAGTGCCAAAGAACTGCCACAACAACTCATCGATCATAAACCCAGTCATGGCACTATGACAACCACCTCCGAGCAAGCTAAAGGAGGAAACAACAAAAGGAAGTTCTGGAACAAGAAGAAGGGTCAACATGCTCAAGACCCTGCCAAGAAACAACAAGTGGTTGTTGTAAATGCGGCCACAACTACCGCCAACCTAACTCCGATAAGGCAATACGTCGGGAACCTGTCAAAGTGCAACAAATGCAACTTTCACCATAATGGCGCTTGCCGTGAAATGCATTGCACCAACTGTAACAAAAAGGAGCACACCGCTCGATTTTGTAATGCTCCAGTCCAACAAAACGCACAAGCTGCCAACGTAGGAGAAAGTCAAACCTGCTATGGTTGTGGAGAGGCAGGACACTTCAAGCGGAACTGTCCAAATGCAAGAAACCCCAACACTGTTGGAGTGGGAAGAGTTCTGGCGGTAGTTCATGAGGAAGCAGATGCAGACCCAACTGTGGTCACCGGTACGTTTTCCTCAACAATACATACGCATGCATTCTTTTCGATAGTGGCACGGAGAAAAGCTTAGTGAGCCATCAATTTAAACGCTTTCTTAACCAAAAACCACAAATACTAAAAGACACATTCACCGTAGAAATGGCTAATGGAAAAACAGAGAATACTAACGACATTTAGATTGGGTGTACTCTCACCATAAACAATCACTCATTCCAAATTGACCTTATGCCAGTCACCATAAAAAGTTTTGATGTCATTATTGGCATGGATTGGTTATGCCCTCACCATGCCGAAATTCTATGTCACGACAAGGCCGTTCGCCTTAATCTGCCGAATGGTGAAACTCTCGTCGTCTATGGTGACAAACCCAGTTCAAACTTTCAGATCAATTCGTGTGTCAAGGCCTAAAAGTACCTCCGCAAGGAGTACCATGCCTTCCTAGCCAACGTCGTGGATATGATTCAAGAAGCTAAAAACATAAAGGAAATTCCAGAGGTCTATCATTTCCCTGACGTATTCCCGGAAGACCTTCCAGGAGTACCCCCTGCTAGACAAGTCGAATTCCGAATCGACCTAATTCCAGGATCTACTCCTATAGCCAAATCACCGTACCGTCTAGCCCCAGCCGAGATGCAGGAACTGTCCAGTCAACTAAACAAACTACTTAGCAAAGGCTTCATTAGACCAAGCTTCTCTCCTTGGGGATCACCGGTATTGTTCGTTAAGAAGAAGACCGGATCGTTCCATATCTGCATTGACTACCGCAAATTAAAAAAATCACCATCAAAAATCGGTAACCTTTGCCTCGAATCAATGACCTCTTCGACCAGCAACAAGGAGCGATTTTCTTCTCGAAGATTGACCTTAGATCTGGATACCATTAACTACGAGTTCAAGAGGAGGATATTCCCAAGACAGCCTTCAGGACGCGTTATGGTCACTACGAGTTTGTAGTGATGCCCTTCGGCTTAACAAATGCACCCGCGGTGTTTATGGACCTAATGAATAGGGTTTGTCGACCTTACCTAGACAAGTTCGTGATTGTTTTCATCGACGATATACTAGTCAACTCCCGAAGTGAGGAAGAACACATCCAACATTTACGTCAAGTCCTGGAAACACTAAGGGCGGAAAAATTATGCGCAAAATTCTCAAAGTGCGAGTTCTGGATTCAAGAAGTGGATTTCCTCGAGCATGTAGTCAGCAAGGAAGGAATACATATGGACCCTTCAAATATCAAGGCAATCGAAAGCTAGGCCGTGCCAAGAACGCCTACAGAAATGCGTCAATTTTTAGGACTCACCGGTTACTATCGAAGATTCATCCAAAACTTTTCCAAAATCGCAAAACCACTCACCACCTTGACTTAAAAAGGAGTGACATTTGCCTGGGCGGATAAGCAAGAGGTTGCGATATAAACGCTAAAACGAGCCCAGTGTAGTGCTCCGATCTTGTCCCTACCAGAGGGATCAGAGGACTTTGTGGTTTATTATGATGCATCGAACCATGGTCTTGGATGTGTGTTGATGCAACGAGGAAAGTTCATTGCCTACGCCTCAAGATAGCTAAAGACACACGGGGTAAACTATACGACGCATGATCTCCAACTAGGAGCGGTAGTTTTCGCCCTAAAAATCAGGAGGCATTACCTCTACGGCACCAAATGCACTATCTTCACTGATCATAAATTCAGTATATCCTCAACCAAAAAGAACTCAACATGAGACAAATACGATGGGTAGAATTGCTAAACGATTACGAATGCGAGATTCGTTACCACCCAGGAAAAGCCAACGTGGTGGCATTCGCTTTAAGCAGTAAGGAATATTCTGGCCGCCGAGTAAAGGCATTAACCATGACCATCCATTCACACCTGTCCACACAAATCAAGGAGACACAAGAAGAAGCCTTGAAACCAGAGAACGTAGCAAGCGAGGCATTGAAAGGAATGGACAAAAATCTTGAAGTCAGGGATGACTGAGTTCGTTGTCTCATAAACCGGATCTAGACACTAAAATTTGGTGGATTCAGGAACGTTGTCATGAACGAAGCTCACAAAACTTGTTACTCAGTGCATCCCGGCTCATACAAGATGTATTTAGACCTCCAGAAGCTGTATTGGTGGCCGAACATGAAAGTCGAAATAGCTACTTTCGTAGGTAAGTGTCTGACTTGCGCAAAAGTTAAGGTAAAGTATCAGAAGCCCTTGGGACTACTTCAACAGCCGGTGATGCCCGAATGGAAATGGTAGCGAATTCCAATGTACTTCATTACCAAGTTACGTAAGACAACTGGTGGACTTGACACCATTTAGGTAATCGTCGACAGATTAACCAAATCCGCTCACTTCCTGCCGATAAAGGAAACCGACAAAATGGAGAAACTGACGAGGATGTACATTAAAGAAGTTGTGCGACTTCACGGAGTACCAATATCCATTTTCCCCAATAGAGATAGTCAGTTCACGTCACGATTTTGGCAGTCACTGTAGAAAGCTATGGGAACTAGGCTGGACATGAGTATAGCCTACCACCCACAGACCGACGGGCAGAGTGAAAGGACCATTCAAACTTTAGAGTACATGCTAAGAGCTTGTGTAATGGACTTTGGTAAAGTATGGGATGCTCACCTACCCCTTATCGAATTCTCATACAATAATAGTTATCACACTAGCATCAAAGTTACTCCGTTTGAAGCCTTCTATGGTCGTAAGTGCAGATCACCTTTGTATTGGGCTGAGGTGGGCGATACGCAACTAGCAAAAGGGCAAGTTCCAAACAGGACACTCACTGGTCCGAAGATCATAAGGGAAACAATAGAAAAGATCGTCCAAATTCGAGAACGGATGAAGGCTTCACAAGACTGACAAAAGAGCTACGCCGATAAAAGACGGAAGCCTTTGGAGTTCCAAGTTGGAGATCAAGTACTACTAAAAGTATCACCTTGGAAGTGATTAATATGTTTTTGAAAATGTGGGAAGTTAAATCCAAGGTATATCGGGCCATTTGAAATCCTCACCAAGATTGGCCCGGTGGCATACAAGCTTCGATTACCACAGGAGCTCAGCAACGTGCCCCCTATCTTTCATGTTTCGAACTTAAAGAAATGTTTGTATGATGAGACCCTCGTCATTTCTTTGGAAGAAATTCAGATCAATGAATACCTCCACTTCATAGAGGAACCTGTTGAAATCATGGATCGAGAGGTCAAATTGCCGAAACAAAGCCGCATCCCCATCATAAAGGTCTGCTAGAACGCCAAGCAAGGACCCGAATTTACATCAGAATGTGAGGATCAAATGAAGCAAAAGTATCCAAATCTATTCCCCAATCCTTAAGGTCCCTCTCAAAAATGCAAATTTTGGGACGAAATTCCTGCTAACAGGGGATAATGTGACAACCGTCAAGTTCAAGTCAAATTCAAAGTCAAAAAGTCAAAGTCAAAGTTAACAAGCCAAAGTCAAGTCAACAAATCAAACCTGTGAATCTTGTATAATACTTGTGTGATTAAAAGTTATTATATGAAAACGTACAATTGTGTGTCAAGAATTCGAGTTAAACCCTAAGAAGGGAGTTAAACGCATTAAAACACGTCTAGGAACCCTTTTGGGGACAAAAAATAATCATAAACAAAGTATAACGGGGTCCACGGACCTTGCATTGCAAGATTATTCAATAAAAATGGCTAAAAGTGAATTTCTCCCAAATCTCTCTCAACTTTTTATAATCATCCGGGTCATCCCGACCCTTAACTTGGCCAAAAATCACTCAAAATGAGAAGTTATATCGAAAAATAGCCATTTAGGGCCGAAACCCTCTTAGGAACCGAACCCTCTTAGAGGGAACCACTCATCAGAAGCGAACTCGTCAGAAGCGAAGCCCCTCGGACCGAACCCTGTGAACCGAACCTGACCTTCGGGCCCGAGCCTCCACCTTCGGTCCCTTCACCTGCCTTCGATCCCTCCTCCTCCCTTCTCTTGGTTCTCACCTCCTAAGGGCCGAACCTCGCAGGTTCGCTTCCTTCTCCCGATTTTCGACTACTTTCTCCTCCTAAGCCCGTTGTTGACGAGATTTTTTCACCAAATTCATATTTTTACTATTTTAAACTCCCAGAACTCATATTTTACTTATTTCTCAAGGATTTATTAATTTAAAATCATTATTTTATATTAAGAGGATAACTACCCCATAAGTGGGTCAAGTGTGCCCACTTGCCTTCCATGTGTCACCCTCTCACTTGCCACCTTATCCACATCAGACAAACCAACGCACACATCACTTCAAACTCACAACTTGCTCTAGCAACTCCCTTATATAATGAAATCCCTGGAGGAGTTCTTGGTTCACTTGATCATTCCCACACTTTTACACCTTTCTTACCTCACAAAGAAGCTTATTTTCTCTCAACTTGCAGCCACTTTTGGAAGTGTTCATAGGCTATTAACTCACTTTTTGATAAGTATTTCCTCTAACCTCCAGTGTTATTCCATGTTTTCATAACATCCTTGAATCTGTTTGGTTTTGAGAAATCTAACACTTCCTTAGTGTGCATGCAACCCTAATAAACCTTGGATCTATGTTTGCATAAATACATGCAAAATAATAATTTTCCAAGGTTCATAACCTATCTAACATGGAATGGGGTACTTTTAAACTTAAAAGAATTAGATGAGATTACATACCTTTTGATGATGAGTTTGAATCCTAAGGAGTTTGAGGGCCAAGCACCAATAGTGTGAATGCCTCAAATTGAATCACAAATCACCACAAACTCTTGGAAAACCTTGAGAGAGTGTATACACACGATAAAATCGGCCACACACAAAGTCTCACACAACTAGTGCCACTAGTGGCTATTTCATGCAACATACGCATGCTTATATAGTGTACATGATTAGGGTGAAACCCTAATAACCCATGACCTTTCCTTTTCCAAGGATCCATGGGTTAAAAGCTCCATGGATCATCCATGGACTTCCATACAAGCCTAGCCCATTAACAAATGAGTGTTAGCCCACACTATACAATAGCCCACAATTTAATTAGTCTTCCTTTTAATCTCTAAATTAATTCATAATTAATTTAAGACTAAGACTAGTTAAATAAAATGACTTCATATTAATATATTATAACTTATAATATATTAATAAACATATGTGTATAACTCTCATAAGATTATCCATAATTAGTTTGGATGAAATGCAACCCAAATGGACCATGCCGGGTCGGGTCAAGTATGTACCAAATAAGTTATGGACTTAGACACCTTATCCAACAGACTCCCACTTGGATAAGTCTAATAACTATATTTACGTATGTTACTTCAGGGACCAACCAGCAATCATAGCTCTCGAAAACTCTGTTGAACTATGAAGCGCCATTTTAGATAAGTGATCCAATAATCCTCTATTCTCATGATATCAGCCGGACAAATACATGGAACAACGTCGTACTTATTGTCCAGCAGTTTGTTTCCCGATTTCCGATTTTTTTGACAAAGAACTTAATCGAACACATCAATTTAGTTCTGACCGGCCGGTACATAGGTCACAACAAAATCATCGAGGGGCCCAAATATCGCTTCTATTTTTAGAAGGAACAGATAAACTTCGACTCATATGCTTGTTCTACTACTTGTTGAATTGTACACAAAGGCACATTTTATAACATCTAGTTACTGATGCGTTTACGTGCAATCAATGCACAACGAACTCATAGGTAACAACTCATATCTCTAGGTTTGAAGATTTATATGATATTACCGTCTCACGATCACTCGAGATAAATTCCATGAAGTGATACAAGTGAGCGTGGGTTTATTCCAATACTCATAACTTATGAGCAATCATGAATGTTGTAGCAACCATTGCTATGACTAAACCCATTTAGCCATCTACAAACTCGATTCATGACAGTCTTGATTCATACCTACTTCCAACATATGAACGACTGTGGAGTGTTTAAATAACTTAGTCATTCGGAAAGAATAACCTAGCTATTTTGGAAGTCAAAACATGCAAAGTGAAACAGAATAATAATCGAATCCAATATGGTCTCAGAACCCTTTTGAATATAAATAGAACCACCTTTTATTTATCACCATATTGATTACACATTATTCATTGTATAATGTTTCAAATAATAAACTTAAGACTTGAATAAAAACAACAGTCATCCCATGCTCCTAGCATGTACACTTTGTTTTCTAAACAATAGTTATGCCATACTCCTAGTATGCACACTATGTTTGTCTAGGATCTTTACTTGGTGAAATAGATCAATTGAGCATGATTCCAATGATACTCATTTCACAATCCCAAATCCTTATTGTAAATGTTAGAATCCCCGATTCCTATCATTTACCAAAAAATCTGTTAGATTTTAAACTTTTATGCAATGTTCCTCTTGTAATGATTATGCACAAAGTCACCAAAACCTTGTCACTAGACATTACAGAGTATTCCAAAGAAGGTCAACCTCTATGGAACGAAAGTCTCATATTCAAAGTACATTGCCTTGAACATCCTTCTTGCATTAAGGTTCTCTAATCTTACATAGAATTAATAACTTCCACCTATGGAGACATTTCCATAGTCCCATTTTGACTATCACTTCCGAACAAGAGTTACTTCTTTTCAGAATATGTCGATATGGTCCTTTCCGACAACTTACACCATACTTCCAACTTTCCCTGAGCAACCAATCTTTGGCGAACTTCAAATTGTCCTCGACAATTGCTTAATCACTTTAGTCATATCCAGTTCTAGACTTTTCCCTTCTCAATGCCTTAAGCATTTGGAAAAATTTAGAAAAGATGAATATTATAGCACATGCAATCGATCCTATATTCGAAGCATATGGGACACGATTCATGATGTTTGACATAAAGACATGATACTAGACAAGTCTTTTGCTACAATATTTTTTATTTGCCATGTTTTCAAAATTTAACGATGAAGAGGGATGTCGTAGTCATAATTGAATTTTGAGAACGCAATATATATATATATATATATATATATATATATATATATATATATATATAGAGAGAGAGAGAGAGAGAGAGAGAGAGAGAGAGAATTTCCTTAAGTCGAACCATTCAGACATAAAATTCATATATATGTCCTTGACTAAAGATGATTAAAATCTCAATCTAAGCTTCTAGAATTAAAATGAAGTATAATTTTCTCTCCCTTAAATATAGCAAAACAACTTTTCAACCCCTGCAACTTCACGAATTGAAACTTTGTTTTCTATAATTAACATTGCTAACTTGCAACACTAAACGTAATAATCGTGCTCGCACTAACATGATGATTATCAGCATAACACTTATGCTCCCACTAGCTCTGACATATTTCCAGAAATCTGCTGGAAATATGTTAGTGTGCCGGTTAACCACACGCGCTCCACTAACGACTTTTGAAAATGCAAATGACACAATTGATATCCCATAAAATCTACTTAGTGAAAGCGTTTCCTCACCATCATTTTCATGAATCGGAGAGAAACCTTATGACACTTAGATTTTATAGTGTATGAGTTCCTATCCATGTGAATTTGTCAAAACCATAATCACAAGATAAGGTTAGTGACAAATTCAGCCTTACATGGATTAAACTTGTTCAGTCTTAGTTTCTTGTCACCTTGGTAGCATAAGGCCCACCAATGCTTCCAAGTTGAACTCTGATAACTCACATGCAAATTCAACTTATTTGAAGTAGGTACAGAAATAAGAATTATGTCAACATGATAGGTTGCAAACCTTAAGTCGTGTGCTAGTGATAAATTACAGGTTTTACTCTTGATTAAATCTTGAAACTCTTTCAGAATCTTTAAGGCTCCCACTGTCCCCTTGACAAATAAGTTTCCCTAGTCAAGAACCATTCCTTGACAAAACAACTATTCAAGGGATAGTGTGGATTCTTATCAAGACTAACACTTCACACCAAGGTTCTAAATGGCGTGAGGCGTGGCGTGGCGGCAAGGCCAAGCCTCAAGCTTAACGAGCCATGGCGAGCCATGGCGTTTTTTCAAGACGTGATGTAAGGCGGGAATTTTGTATTAATTTAAAATTATATTACCACATAAATATAAATTTATATTAAATATAACTACTTTTAGCAATATTAGTTCAATAACTAATAACAAAAAGTTAACAAAAACCAAAATACTTGTATCTCCGATTAGAAAAGACATAACAAATAGCAAAAAACTGTGTCTCAAACGAAAAAACACGCGTCATAACACGCCATAACACGCCATGGCGCGCCATATCGCTCCTTGCCACACGCCACACCTAAGACCAACGTTATAAGGTTTTTCGTAACGGTGAAGCCACGCGTCACGCCATGGCGCGCCTTTTAGAACACTACTTCACACAATTGGTCTTAGTTGGTCTTTGTCTCATCCAAGACATCACAACTTACCAATCTCAAATGTATAAGAGTAGAAAACATTTTACTCTTACATTTGACTAGTGTTAATAAATCTTCCTTTATGTCACTCAAAGTTACAATCTTGGAGTATGACTCTAAGAATTGTTTTGGAACGAAGTATGACTCATCTTCTTGATTTTAACCAATCCAACTATTCATGACCTCTCTTCTTAGCCATGACAATGCACTAAGATGTCCTTAGAGTATGAATTTGTGATATGGTTTCATAATCATTAAGATGATCATAAAATACGATACTAAAGTACTCTCCCATCCTTTCAGATTTGAGAAACTTTTATCTTTCTGCCTAATTTGATTCTTCTCATTTGTTTTGTCATACATTGTAACATTTCCAATGTTACAGAATTATACTTAACCTCATAAGTAATCACATTCACTAATCTTTAGTAAATCATGACAAATCAATCTTTGTGGTGGACCTTGACCAGCGCACACCCAGTGTACCTAATTCCTTAGTCCTTCAATTGACTCACATATACATGTGATCAAAGAATTAGTCTTAATTTTCAAAGATGAAAATTCTCATTCATCATACAATACAACTTGTATGATTCCAAGATTCTGTCCAATTTAAACTTGGGTGATGAAAAACTTTCTTCATTCGCTAAATTCAGACACTACCACAAATGAAGGAATCAAATCCACTTTCACATATTGCTATTACTGGAAACATATAAGCAACAATTTTCCATAGATGCCATTGTAAGGATATTTTTTTAAAATAAATAAAATTAAAACCCTTTTTTTTCTTTTATTTTAAAACTTTGCGGAAAAACTTATCCTTACAATCTACATGAAAACCTTGTTGTTATCTATTCATAAGCAATATTTTATAACTCTTAAGCAACAGCTCAAAATTCTGATTACCGAACCGTGCGATCGAAACCCACCTTCGCAATCAGAATCAACATATACTTACTTTAAGCTTCCTATTTTTTCTTTGATTGTTAAAAACATCAACATGTGACCCATTCACATTATGTAATAAGAATCTCCAAATAGAAACTTAATAGAGTTAGTCAGTGGACTTTAACTGAAGTAGAGTCAAACCTCTTGACTTGATCAACCTTATGACCTTTCAGGTGAATAGGGCAGCTTCGCAACCAATGCCCCTTCCTTTGGCAACAAAACACATGGACCCTTTGGCACATGAGACTATCTCAGACTTAGCCTTTCTCTTTACCATTTGGTCAACCGAGTTGACTATGGCATATCCCTTTCCATTGGGAAGAGAAATCTTTTTCTAGATATCCAATGCTACCATTGTCAATGTCCATTTAAGACTTGGGAAGTTGTTCTTTTAATCAAATTTGCTTTACTGGTGTTCCAAATCATTGCAGATTCCACAACACCAAGCAAATAGATAAGATCATTAAGGGTCATGTCATAGTCTGTCTCATAGTAGTCCCAAAGAGACTCACTATGTTACTAAGAAAGTGATTAAACATCCAACTTTCACGAGACTTTGACACCCAACTCTCCCGGCTTGTCAATATGTGACTTTATCTCCAAGATGTGAGCACACAAAGACTATGCTTGCCAATAGGGATTGAGTGAGTTTAAACTTTTCAAGAACTTGTGGGTGAGGGAGAATAATTGGAGGAGGTGGAGGAAGTGAAGCATGATGTTGAGGGACACCATCTTCAAGAGATTTGGGAAGATCATAGTTGTCTGAACCAGACATCTTTAATGGGAGAAAATCAAGTTAGTTGATTCAAAGTCCTTAATATAACACCCAATATGAAATATTAAGGCTAGGACCCAACACAATATTTTATAATTTGGAAGAGGGATGCAGTAATCCAAGCTATAGAATATTTGAAGGTAGGCGAATGACAATTCACCAATTTCCACCATGAAAAATGAAATAATTTATTAGGTTTTAATTGGATTTGAAATTCCTAGATCTTTTGAGATTCATTGAACTTTTCAATGGCATGTTTCTATCTCGAGTGTTCCCTCTCAAATTTTGTGACTGGGATGCCGAGGATTACAAAACAAGGTGTGAATAACCATACCAATTCACTTGGTACCCTTAATATTATCACCCAATCAATGTGCCGGTTAACCACACACGCTCCATTTATCTATGACAAACATTAAGTCACCCTTCGTGATCCTTACTAGTCCAAGTTAGTGTGCCGGTTAACCACACACGGTCCACCAACGACTTGGTAAGGTACAAAGTGTGAATTCCATGGGCTAGCACCAAATTCACATTTTTCCTAAAGTAACTAAGATTGGGTATTAAATAAAAAATATTTAGTTACTTTATAATAATCATTATACTTTTAATGAGAATTTAAAGTCATTGTCCTACCCGTTCGGCTAACGACCCTCCACCGATCAAGCAAGCGGTGGGTGAGAGTGGACACCCATTAAGTTGCCATTTTATAGGCAACAACCTTATACCCACCTTATAGACCGGCTTCGTGAATGAGACCTACTAACGGTAAAACGACTTGTTCTTATACATATATATAATAATTAACCATTAATCTTATAATAGTATAAGGGTAGAATTTTAACTTTTAAAACTTCTAGGGTATGGAATTAAAGTTTGTGTGAGACTTTACAAATTCCAAAACTTGAGGGCAAGGTTTGAACAATTCATAAACTTTTGGATATTCATAACTTATGAGTTTTAATTAAGTGTTTTAAAGATTTTAATGAAGAGTGTCTTGGGAATCCATAACTTGAGGACAAGTTATGGAGTCCATAAAACATTTATGGGAAAAACTTTTCAAGAAAATGTAACCTACAACTTCTTAAAAAAAACATTTAAAAGAAAACCTCTTGGAATTCCATAACTTGAGGACAAATTAAGAATTCCATTAAAACACATTAAGATCAAGAATTAACTAACAAACAATTTGCAAATAATTCCTATGATCTAACAAAACTCATATGAACATGAACATCCACATCAACAATTTCAAGAATCATATGAACACATATAAACTTGAAATTTTGATTATAACTTTGAAATTGGTCCACCATCATCATTACCACATCAAAAAACAGGTTTTATGAGTCCAAAACAGTTTAATGTAATGATTCTAGACCAATTCCAGCACCAAAACTCGAAGATATGCTGTCTGGGGGTCCAACTCGTCGAGTGCATGAACCAACTCGCCGAGTTGGATGAATTTTGTCTTGGACTCGTCGAGTCCCTTCATGGACTCGGCGAGTCAGCTGTGCAGACAGCATAAAATCTTCGATTTTCAGCAATTTGCATCAAGTATTCAAACAAGCAAGCCTAGGCTTTGATACCACTGTTAGGTTTTGAGCAATCTAACACTTCCTAAGTGTGCATGCAACCCTAATAAACCTTGGATCTATGTTTGTCTAAATACATGCAAAATAATAATTTTCCAAGGTTCATAACCTATCTAACATGGCATGGGGTACTTTTAAACATAAAAGAATTAGATGAGATTACATACCTTTTGATGATGAGTTTGAATCCTAAGGAGTTTGAGGGCCAAGCACCAATAGTGTGAATGCCTCAAATGGAATCACAAATCACCACAAACTCTTGGAAAACCTTGAGAGAATGTATACACACTATAAAATCGGCCACACACAAAGTCTCACACAACTAGTGCCACTAGTGGCTATTTCATGCAACATAAGCATGATTATATAGTGTACATGATTACGGTGAAACCCTAATAACCCATGACATTTCCTTTTCCAAGGATCCATGGGTTAAAATCTCCATGGATCATCCATGGACTTCCATACAAGCCTAGCCCATTAACAAATGAGTGTTAGCCCACACTATATAAAACAATAGCCAAGAATTTAATTAGTCTTCCTTTTAATCTCTAAATTAATTCATAATTAATTTAAGACTAAGACTAATTAAATAACATGACTTCATATTAATATATTATAACTTATAATATATTAATAAACATATGTGTATAACTCTCATAAGATTATCCATAATTAGTTTGGATGAAATCCAACCCAAATGGACCATGCCGGGTCAGGTGAAGTATATACCAAATAAGTTATGGACTTAGACACCTTATCCAACAGAATCATCTACACACATTCTAATGCCAAAGAATCATTCATAGGATCATCCAAGCTTTTACGTGCTCATAAAGTGTTCTTGACTTGATACTCCTCGTCTTAACCTTCCATTCTTCCAAGAATCACTAAAGGTGAGTTCATACCCCTACATTTTCTAGTTTTCTTTAGTTTTCAGGGGGAGGATACAAGTTAAAACACTAAAACATATTTGAAACTTAACTTGACAGCTTACAACAGAAAAGATGTGACCTGTTCACGAGCTGTTTTACCCAACTTAAACTTAATGATTTTCAAAACTGTTTAACATGAAAATATTTCAGGTTTATACCTTTAAAATGATTACTTGCACATCTCCATACGATTTTCCTTCAATTTATAGTGATTTTTACAAAACTGCCTACCACTGCAGCAACGAAATCGAACCAGGTTGTGAAAATGAACATTTTACACTTGTTTGAGACTACCAAAAATTATAAGAAACTTTGTGAACATAGTAGATTCTTTTCCAAACTCTCTGAGTTTACAGATTTAGTTTACGACTTACGATGATTTTTCTATAAATAATCTAAAACAGTGACAGTTAAGAGTAAATGTTAAAACAAGTTTAAGAGTTATTCACACTTTGTAACATGTTGAGCAAGGTGTGTAGGAGTTTATACCTAGCATTTTCAATGTCATTTTATTGAAATACAAAGTCATGCATAGTAAGGTTCCATTTACAACATAAAACATTTTGATAAAACTATAATAGGTATAGTTTGGACACCTCAAACGGTAATACTATCGAGTTATAAAGCGAGTATTTTATTAAAAACTACGTGAACATGTTAATGAATAAATTTGTGAGACAGTCGTCTTTGGTGTACTCTTTAGTATTACTTAAAAGTCTTGTAATTATAGCCAAAATCTCTTGTAGGGAGAGCGTGATAGCTGTATATAGATCTATATTGGGTTTGATCACCCACACCTGAGTTGTTTGCAACAGCTAATCCGGCAGGTCTGGGGTGACAAGTGTCATAACATTCTGATGCATGAAGAATGTCGAGTACGAGGTCCTTGAGTCATAGTATAGTTATAACAACTCACATGGGAAAATTAACAAACACACTGTTCACGGGAATTTAATGATTTCACGAAAAGGGGTTTTATTTAATTATAAAACCACATATAAGTATGATGATTTACTTACATATACTAAGTCTTGGGTCTGTTAAGACTACACTATACCTTTTAGAAAATATTGGATTTTCTGGAAACAAACTTATAACAAACTTTAAGGAACAACATGCATTTTTCATTCATAAATGGCTTATGAACTCACCAACTTTAATGCTGATACTCTTTCAAAAACAACTTGTATTCTCAGGTAATCAGTAATACAGACAACCACAAGACTTTTGAAGGCAAGACGCTAAGGTGTAGATTTCTTTTGAACTATTTTGACATCCTATGTAATTTATTTGGAGACATGTATTTTGCAACGATGTAACCTTTTAAATTATATTTATGATGGTTGTGTTTACTTTCTTCACTATGGTTATGATACTGAACATGACGTCCTCCACCCCCGAACGTTTCCGCCGTTCCGGTTTGGGGGTGTGACATAAGATGCGATTTGTTCCTCTAATGTGTTGAGAGTTAGACATCTAAGGCGCCTTACCAAAAGTTGAACAACTAATGAGATTGATCGCGATCTGTATCTCATGTATAACATGATGTCTATAGCAAAGGGATAACTGATAAACTTACCTTATACACCAATTGTAGCTTTGAGATTATTGGGAATTGGGCGTTGATAGAATGACACAATGTCGTATGTTGTTGGGGGAAGTGAAATGTTGCTAGACTTTCACCACTGTCTATATAAGTCTAATACGAGTCTTGCGCAAGTGGGAGATTGAAAGTTCTAGTGTGCTCAAGAGTCATATTAAAGTGATATTGTTAATTAACATATGATAATAATGGGTCACACTAACAACAACCTGATACAACTGATTAGTTATTAGAAATTGATTTTAATAAATATTCAATAAAACCCTTATAATTAAATTGGAAAGTATTTATTTCATGGAAATAATAATTTTCATTAGCAATTAATATTACATAATTCATATGGTGTGAATTAATAATTCATTCACAACTTTTTGGACTACCTGAAACCCTTTTTTATTTTACTCAAAAGACAAAGTTTGTATTTTATAAACCATGGGTTTATAAAATTTAAACTAACTTTCCTCTTTTTTTTATAATTTTCGGAATTGGTGAAAAGAAAGAAAGGTGTGGCTTTTCCATTAGTTTATTCAAAAGAAATAAAGCATGGGAGACATGTTTATGAAATGGGGACATATGTGCTTAAAGTGTTAAGACCTAATTGTTAATACTTTCACTTTATGCATATAAATAAGAGGCTTGCATTCTTGAAATGTTGATCATTCATTTCCTCCAAAAAACCATAACGTGCTTAGAGCATGTTACTTTCTCCCTTTTCTTCTTCATTTCTACAAGAACACTTGCATCTTCATGCCTTCTTTAAGTTTATATTGGTTATGAACATACAAGAAGATTTCATCATGCATGGGTTCGAATCCCATTTTTTATAGTCTTTTCCTACTGAACACTTTCCTGCTCAAGATAGGTTACTAGAAAGGGATCATACGAAGGCTATGTTCTTTTTTTAGATCTAGCCTGAATGACTCCTAAACTAAAGGTTTTCATTATGTCTAAAGTGTGCAATGATGGATCTTTATATTACAGGTAGCCAGTCGTTACTTCACTCGACCCAAGCAATGCCCAAAGACTCCCATGCCTTTCTTGGTCGGACCAAGCCAACTGGCAATTTCCGACAAGTCTTTCCTAATTTTTAGAGCAAGAAGCGAAACTACAGGAAAGCATTTGAAACCCTCTATAGCATCTTTCAAAGTTTTCATGTCAGTCTATTAATTGGAAGCAATATTTTTCTTCTTGAAAGCGAGTTAAGTGGCTATAAGGGGCACGAAGGGTATAACAATAAGTACAGATTCAACTAGCTCGAACGTGGGGAACAAATGCTTGAATGTGAACAAATAGCTGACTCTTGCAAGTTTGTGGCCAGCGATCACCCTCTAAGTTGCTTGATAACGAACTAAAGGGCTCGAAGCTATAGAAGCTCTACAAAAAGCAGTTCTTATGAATTTATGGCACAGTTCTTTAAGCTGGGTAAAGGTAAAGTAAACAGTAAACAGAAAAGACTCCCTATATCGAACCCTATTTTTTGATATGCCTTAGTCTAATGAGTTGGCTTAGTACATATCCATAAATATTTAGGGTTTAAGAGTTTATGGACTAGCATCTACATCAAGTTGAGTCTTTGTTGGTGTCTTAAAGGTTCCACATTTTTCATCAACATTAAAGCATCCGAAAAGGACCAATGAACTACAAAGGTTGTTGTTTCTTCACATCGTCTTTGGTTAGCGTTCTAATCTTTCAATAAATCGCATGAAAATCCTTGGTGCATATAAAATGTTTATGTTATTTCAAAAATTAAAGTCTCCCGTTGCCATATTTTTCTAGTTTATGAAACGATTTTTGAAAATAAACCCAAAAAAATTAGCCAACGAAGTCTAAAAGAAAGTTGTCGATCCCGTCGCTACCTACAATTGGATATAAAGAACGTAAAAAACGGAGCTCGTATGTGAAACTTATAGAATTTAAAATTAATTAAATTATAGGTTGATGCAACACTGACACGTGGTGCGATCCCCACCCTCCTTTATCTCCACGGCTTCACACTGGATTTCGACACCTTCCATGCATGTGAACAGTGTAGGGCCTCGTTGTTGGATTAATGTCTAAGTCCATAACTATAATTGGTAAAACTTGACCCGACCCGGCATGGTCCATTTGGGTTGCATACCATCATGCACTTGGATAGACTATAATGAGAGAAATAAGACACTTATGGTTATTATTATATTATAAGTTCTAGTATATTAATAATAAGAATAATAAGATTATTTAATTAGTATTGATCAAGAATTAATCTAGGATTAATTAAGTGATCAAAAGAAGACTAATTAAATATATGGGTTGATTGTGTAAATCATCCATACTATTGGGGTTAGGCACTCAAGCTTCTAAGTGTTTTGGTGATTGTGATTCCATTTGAGGCTTCCACACTATTGGGGTTAGGCACTCAAGCTTCATGAAGACTTTCTACATCAAGAGGTATGTATTCTATCTTGTTACATTCATTGTTTTTGTATGCTAGATTAGGATAATACCTTGGAAGTTCTTATTTGCATGTATAATAGAGAAAACATTGATCCAAGGTATTTAGGGTTGCATGTACACTTAGGAGTGTTAGAATGCTCAAAACCCAACAGTGGTATCAGAGCCTAGGCTTGTTTTCATGTTATACCTGCAATAGAAGCTGAAAAAACGAATTTGTTGCTGTCTGATCATCAGACTCGGCGAGTCCATCAGAGGACTCGGCGATTCCATGCCTAAAATGTGATCAATTCAATCCAACTTGCCGAGTTGGTTCATCCACTCGACGAGTTGGATCCCCAGACATCATATTTTTGAGTTTTTTTTGGCTAGAAATGGACTAGGAACATTACCCTAAGTTGTTTTTGAACTTATAAACTTGTTTTTGATGTGGTAATGTTCATGCTAATCCATTTTCAAAGATAATTGTCAATAGATTCATGTTTTGTATTAGTTTATGGTTTAGACTAATTACATGAAAAAGTTTGATTTGAATTATCTTGTTCTTATGAGTTGCTTAGATTAATAGAAAAGTTATGTGAAATTAGTGTTTTCAATCCAAATTAATCTAAGAGTTGATTCTAAAATGTGTTTTTGTAACTTGTCCTCAAGTTATATGAAAAGTCACATTTAAGTTTCATAAAACTCATAAAATTTGGCAATGGTTACAAAAGATGAAGAGTCTTGTCCTTAAGTAATGGAGGTTCAAGAGTCACTTCATTAATAAATAAATAAATAAAGTGTAACCTTAATTAATTCCATAAGTTATAAAATAAATAAAAAGTTAGTTCTTTTATTAGTTTAAAGTCTTCCATAACTTGTCCTCAAGTTATGGAACTTGAAGAGTTTTTGGATTAAAACTACTTTAAACACATAAGTTATGGAATTAATTAGTTTTGAATAGTTTCAAAACTTGCCCTCAAGTTAGCCCTTAGAATTTTAAAAGTTAAAATTCAACCCTTATACTTTATAATATTATAAGTTAATAATATATATATATATATATATATATATATATATATATATATATATATATATATATATATATATATGTATGTATAAGAGTAAAGTCAGTCTTACCGCTAGTACGCCTCATTCACGAAGCCGGTCTATAAGGTAAGTATAAGGTTGTTGCCTATAAAATGGCAACTTAATGGGTGTCCACTCTCACCCACCGCTTGCTTGACCGGTGGAGGGTCGTTAGCCGAACGGGTTTGACAGGACTATAATTCTCCCTTGATTAAAAGTATTAATGATAAATACTAAGTATCTAAACTCTTAATAATACCCAATCTTAGTTGCTTAGGAAAAATGTGAATAAGGTGCTAATCCATGAAATTACACTTTGCGCTTTGTTTGAGTCAGTTAGTGGAGCGTGTGTGGTTAACCGGCACACTAACTCGTATTTAACAAGGTAGGCAAATGGTAACTTAATGTTTATCATAGTATAGATGGAGCGTGTGTGGTTAATCGGCACATCAATTAAGGGGTAAACACTTAAGGGTACCAAGTAATTTGCATGGTTACTTCACAACTTATTTTGTGATCCTCGGCATCCCAGTCACAAAACCTGAAGGGCACACTCGAGATTGAAACATGCCTTTGAACAGTTCAATGAATCTCAAAGATCTAGGAGTTTCAAAACCAATTAAAACCTAATAATACATTTCGTTTATCTTGGTGGAAATTGGCGAATCGTCATTCACCTACCTTCAAATATTTTATAGCTTGGATTACGGCATACCTCTTCTAAGTTATAAAATAGTTTGTTGGGTCCTAGCCTTAATATTTCATATTGGGTGTCATACTAAGGACTTTAAATCAACTATCTTGAATATCTCCCAAAAGATGTCTGGTTTAGACACCTATGATCTTCCCAAATCTCTTGAAACAAGGTTTCCTAAATGAAGATGATGTTCCTTGGAAATCATACTTCTTCCACCTCCTCCAACTATTCTCCCTAACCCACATGTTCTTAAAAAAAAGTTTAAGGTCACTCAAGCCCTATTGGCAAGGCAAGGTCTAGGTGTGGACACATCTTGGAGATGTACTCACATATTGACAAGCCGGGAGAGTTGGGTGTCAAAGTCTTGAGAAAGTTGGTGGTTCAAGCACTTTCTAAGTCACATAGTGAGTTCCTTTGGGACACCTATGAAACAGACTATGACAAGACCCTTAATGATCTTATCTATTTGCTAAGATCAACTTCCTAAATCTTTATGGACATTGACAATGATGACATTGGATATCTAGTAAAGCTCTCTCTTCCCAGTGGAAAGGGATCGGCCATAGTCAACTCGGTTGACAAAATGGTAAAGAGAAAAGCTAAGTCTATGATAGTCTCGTGTACCATTATCAAAGGGTCCATATGTTTATATTGCCAAAGGAAGGGGCATTGGTTGCGAAGCTGCCAAATTTACCTAAGGATGTTAAAGTCAATAAGTTTGACTCTACTTCAGGTAAAGTCCACTATCTAACTCTGTTAAGTTTCTATTCTGAGATTCTTGATACATGATGTGACTGGGTCACATGGTGATGTTTTAAGAATCAAAGAAAAGTGAAGAAACTTAAAGAAAGAATATGCTGAATCTGATCGCGTAGATGGATTTCTATCGCATAGTTTGAAAAATCGGATTCTTGAGCTACTTCTTAGGAGTTATGAGATATTTCTTAAGGAATAGATAACAACAAGTTTTCATAGGGATTGTAAGGATAAGTTTTTCCGCAAAGTTTTAAAATAAAAGAAAAATTTTTGATTTTATTTATTTTAAAGGATCCTTACAATGGCTTTTGAGGAAAAATTGTTGCTTATATGATTCCATTAAGAGCAGGAGTGGAAAAATGAAATTGATTCTTTCATTTGTGGTAATGTCTAGATTTACCAAATAAGGAAAGATTCTGATCACCCAAGTTTCAATTGGACCGAAACTTGGAATCATGCAAGTTGTATAGCATGATGAATGAGAACTTTCAAGTTTTGGAAAAATTAAGACTAATTACTTGTTCACATGGATGTGTGAGTCAAGTAAAGGACTAAAGGATCGAGTACACATTCTTGTGCACTGATTAAGTCCACCACAAAAGTTTGATAAGACTATTCGTCATAGTTTACTAAAGCTCAGTAAATTTGATTATACTTACATGCTTAAGTGTAATTCTGAGACATTGGAAAAAGGTTCCAATGTATGGCAGAGCGAATAAGAAGAATCAAATTAGGCAGAAGGATAAAAGTGTCTCAAATCTGAAAAGATGGGAGAGTACTTTAGTATCAGTTTTGTGATCATCTTAATGATTAAGAAACCATATCAAAATTAGTTCTTTAAGAAAAATCTTAGTGCATTTTTTTTATGACTAAGAAGAGGAACTTGAATTGTTGAAATGGTTAAATCAAGAAGATGAGTCATACTTCGTTCCAATACAAGTCTTAGAGTCATACTCCAAGATTGTCATTTGAGTGACATGTCTTAAAGAAGGTTTAAAACACTTGTCAAATGTAAGAGTAAAAGTTTTCTACTCTTGTACATTTGAAATTGGTAAGTTGTGATGTTTTGGATAAAACAAAGACCAACTTAGGCCAAATGTGTGAAGTGTTTGTCTTGATTAGAATGCACACTGTCTCTTGGATGTTTGACAAGGGAGTCTTATAGGTCAAGAGGACAGTGGGAGTCTTAAAGGTCTTGAAAGTCTCAAGAACTAATCAAGTATAAAACCTACAGTTCTTCTCTAGCACACAATTTGGGGTTTATAATCTATTGTGTTGACATATTTTGTGCCCATTCTAGTTAAAGTTGGCTTTGCATATGAGTTCTTAGAGTTCTCAATTGGTTGCACAACAACTTGGAAGCAATGGTAGGCCCTTGAGCTGCCAGGTGGCAAGAAATTAAGATTGAGTTCAATCCATATGAGTTTGGATTTGTCATTATCCTTGTCTTGTGACTATGGTTATGACAATTCACATGGATAAGAACACATACACCATTAAATCTAAGTGTCATAAGGTTTCTCTCCGATTCATGAAAATGATGGTGAGGAAACACTTTCACTAACTAGATTTTAGCTAGATAGCAATTGTGATATTTGCATTCTCAAAGTCGTTAGTGGAGCGTGTGTGGTTTACCGGCACACTAACCTGGACTTGTGAGAAGTGGCAACAAGGTCTAACCATTATGATTACGGCATCCCTCTTCATAATTGTTTAGACACACAAGTGTGCTATCTAAGGAAAGGTGTATGATTTTGATAAAGTTTTATCAAAACAATCTAGCATCAGAAATCTAAACTTTGGTAAGAAAGTCAATGAAGTAGTGATTTCTAGAAGTTCAACTGATTTCTGAGTACATGTCAAAGCTAGTGGGAGCATAAGTGTTATGCTAATAATCATCATGTTAGTGGTAGCATGATAATTATGATAAGTATTGCAAGTTAGCAATGTTAATTATAGAAAACAAAAGTTTCAATTAGGAAAGAGTTGTTTTGCTATAATTAAGGGAGAGGAAATTATACTTCATCTCAAATCTATAAGCTTAGATCGTGAGGTTTTAATCATTTAGTCAAGGATATATATATGAATTTCATGTTGGAATGGCTCAACATAAGGAAATTTTGTATATGAGTCCATTATTTGCGTTCTAAAATTCGATTATGATTACGGCATCCCTTTTCATAATTTGAATTATGAGAACTTGGCAAATTGAAATGGAAATATTATAGCAAAAGACTGGTTTAGTCTTTATGTGAGACATCATGAATCATGTCCCATATGCTTCGGATATCGGATCGATTACATGTGCTATATTCATCCTTTCTAAAATTTTCCAAATGCCTGGGGCATTAAGAAGGGAAAAGGTTTAGAACTGGATATGACTAAAAGGATTAAACAATTGTCGAGGACAATCTAAGGTTTACCAAAGATTGGTTGCTCAAGGACAGTTGGAAGTATAGTGATAATTCTGGAAGGACCATATTGACATAATCTGTAAGGAGGCAACTCTTGTTCAGATGTGATAGTCAAAATGGAATCTGGAAATGTTTCAAAGTTAGAATTTTGAATCTGTGTAAGATTAAGGAAACTTAATGCAAGAAGGATGTTTCCAAGGAGTTGATCTCCTTTGGAATGCTCTGTAATGTTTGTTGTCAAGTCTTTCTGACTTTGTGCATAATCATTACAAGAGGATCAATGCATATAAGTTTAGAATCTAACAGATTTGAATAAATGGCATGAATTTGGAATTCTTGCATTTGCAGTAAGGATTCGGGAGTGTGAAAAGAGAATCATTGAAGTTATGTTCAATTGATCTAGTTCACAAAGTAAAGATCATAGACAAACATAGTATGCATACTTGGTGTGTGGCATGACTATTGTTTAGAAAACATAGTGTACATGCTTGGAGCATGGGACAACTATTGTTTTAAATTCAAGAATAAAGTTGATAGCTGAAACAGTATACAATGAATAATGTGTAATCATATGGTGATAAATAAAAGGTGTTTTATTTATGTTCAAAGAGTTGATACCATATTGGATTCAATTATTATTGTGTTTCACTTTGCATGTTTTGAGTTCCCGAATAAACTGGGTTATTCTTCCGGAATGACTAAGTTATTCAAACCATCCACAGTCGGTCATATGTTGGAAGTAGATATGAATTAAGATTGTCGTGAGTTGGCTTGTAGAGGTCTAAGGTGTTGGACAAAGGGCTACAACACTCATGAGTGCTCATAGGTTCTGAGTATTGGATTCAACCCGCGCTCATTGGAATCACTTCATGGATTTTATCACGAGTGATCTTGAGACGATAATATCTTATATTCTTCAAACCTAGAGATATGAGTTGTTACTATGAGTTGATAGTACATTGATTGCACGAAAACGCATTTGGTAACTCGGTGCTATAAAACGTGCCTTTGTGTATGATTCAACAAGTAGTAGAACAAGCCATATGAGTCGAATTTTATCCGTTCCTTTTACCTTCGGGATAAAAGCGATATTTGTGGGCCCCTCGATGATTTGATGATGACAAATGGAAGTGCTCGGCCGGGCCAGGACTGATTTGATTTGTTCAATTAGTCAGTCGTCATAAATCGGAAATTGGGAAACAACTAATGGACAGAGAGAATGATTATAATCCATGTCTCAATCCATATGATATCTAGAATGGAGGAATATATGATCCCTTATCTAATGGACAAGTCATTGACAAAGGTCAGAGTTCATCTACAAGGTCAGAGTTCGACGCAAGCTTTTGAGAGCTACGATTGCCAGTTGGTTCCTGAAGTCATACACAATAATAGTTTTAGACTTATCCAAGTGGGAGACTGTTGGATTAATGTCTAAGTCCATAACTATAATTGGTAAGACTTGACCCGACCCGGCATGGTCCATTTGGGTTGCATACCATCATGCACTTGGATAGACTATAATGAGAGAAATAAGACACTTATGGTTATTAATATATTATAAGTTCTATTATATTAATAATAAGAATAATAAGATTATTTAATTAGTATTGATCAAGAATTAATCTAGGATTAATTAAGTGATCAAAAGAAGACTAATTAAATATATGGGTTGATTGTGTAAATCATCCATACTTGTATAGTGGGCTAATGCTCCATGGATAATCAAGTTGCACTAAAACCCATAGGATGGTCCATGGATGCTCCATGGTGTATTTGTGCCCATGGATCATGGAAATGAAAGGCCATGTCAATTAGGGTTTACATGGTGTAACCCTAACTATATAAGCATCTTATTCTTGACCAAAATCGGCCACTTGTGTGTGAAGTGAAAGGGCTAGCCGATTTCATGAGTTGTAGAATTCTCTCAAGTTATTCTAAGTGTTTTGGTGGTTGTGATTCCATTTGAGGCTTCCACACTATTGGGGCTACGCACTCAAGCTTCATGAAGACTTTCTACATCAAGAGGTATGTATTCTATCTTGTTACATTCATTGTTTTTGTATGCTAGATTAGGATAATACCTTGGAAGTTCTTATTTGCATGTATAATAGAGAAAACATAGATACAAGGTATTTAGGGTTGCGTGTACACTTAGGAGTGTTAGAATGCTCAAACCCAACACTCGTATGCCCATCATACCAAGTACGCCCTACAAATTCCGAAGTTACGCCCCGCGTATGCGCAACCCTCAACCTATAAATAGCTGCTAGGATCACCCCAAAAACTTACACCTTTCCCATTCTTTCTCTCTCAATTACCTTTATTATCCCCTCCCATTCCCTAGTACTTACCAAGTACTAAAGGCGAGTCCTGTAGTGCCATAAGGCTCTGAACATAAGAGCTTTTGGATTAGAAGTTCTGCCCCCGCAGGGCCCGACTCCTAGCTAAACTCCATTGTAATTGATTTATGCTTACCCTAATTTAAGGATAACTTACATTTAAGTTCATTATTGTTATTATGAACCTATAACCAATATATTTGCGAATTATTATAAACTTTACAAAGTGTTATAATAATACCTTTTAACTGCTTGCGGTAGGGGAATCTGGTTTGAAGGGCTGCATAGGGTTGTTGGATTTCAGAACAACTTAAATGCAAAAATGGTCTTGCCCTCCGGTGTTTCATGTCTAGCCCTTGTCTGTACATAGTAATTGAAAAGTATTGTATAACACTTATATAATACAAGAAAAACAATATTGCTCGTAGACCTCGAGTTAATGATAAATCAAGACTAATAATTAGTCGCAATAAATATTATACTATAGTCTACTGATAATGACACTAACTTTCGTCGAAGGAAAATAAAATTGTTAGAAGCGAAGCGCTACCAGATTTTGGAGTCATCACCTTAACAAGTGAATGCGTAGTTACTTTCAACTTACGTAGAGATAGGACATGTTAAACTTAAATTGAGTGCTATGTGTGCATACTATTTGTTCTCTTGATATCTATGCTAGATGAACAAATTATACATGTTTTATTTGATTTAAACTGTGTATGTATTTTATACCTATACTTATGATGGGTAAATATGGGTAGATGATATAGAGAGATGAAATGAAATGATGAGAGGCCTCGAAGTTTAAGTTGACTTACTCATCTAGCAGAGTATAGATGACGACCACGGACAATTCTAGAAAGTCTGGTGGAATGCTGGCAGGCTCGCAACATGTAGGTGTTTGTGAACGATGCGTTAACCTAGTGGACTCCTACCCTTCATTGTTGGCTTACTGACATATATGGCTGAGGAATCCTCTAAGTAGTATTTCCTTCCTGATGAAAATCCTTAGGCTAGGTCCTTTGAATTTTATGCTTTAGGGATAGAAAGTGAGGACAATGGGAACACGTAATCGGGTTGAATGATTTGATGAAATTAGTAAACTTAATTATTGTGGGTTGAAAACCCTATGTGCTCACTAGGATCCAAGCCTGACCCATTTAGTTTCTTGTATTACAGGTAGTGGAAAAAGAGCACATGAGGCTTGAACTGATGAGAGATCTACATATTATAGGCCATTAGAATAATATATGTTGTAAGGCATGTACTATTTCCGTTTATGCTTATGTACTCTATTGACAATGACATCCCAACGTTTTTAATGAAAACCTATTCCTTCGGGAATGATTTGATAATATACTTATCATATTTTTTGGAAAAAAATTCGCAACATATTTCTTCAAAAAGATACTATGATTTTCAAATAAAGCGTAAACAAATCGGTCTTTTTTGGCCGACAAAATGGGATGTCACAAGGTGGTTGGTCTTTGGTCGGATTATATGTACACCTATATTACCTGGTAACCTTGTTTGACAAGAATGATATTATTTATTATCATTTTAATTGTTATGGGTTTGAAAACCCTATGCATCTCACCAAGTTTTCATGAATGTGACCCACTCATTTTTATGCATCAAGCATAGTGGAACCAAGGTTGCAGTAGTCTAGTTATGATGTTGAGTGGAATATGGAGAGATGCTTGTATAATGTTGAGTGGAATATGGAGAGATGCTTGTAATATGTAGTTTCAAGACTTCTTATGTTTACGCTTTAATGTATGTTCGGATATGAACGAATGACATCCTCAAAGATTTTAATAAAAAAACTTTTGTTATCTTAAAATAATGTTTTATTAAACTCGGAATTTCCGCATGTCAATTAATAAAGCATAAAGAAAATATTTTTATTGGTTCTAAAAAACTGGGGATATCAGATAAATGGATAAAGTCTGACACGTTATCATTTAGAATGTTCATTTGGTTAATATATGAAAGTTTGAGGAGCTAACTTTCAATGTTAAGAGCATAGTAGGATTTTGATAATCAGACTGCTACACTGAGCGTAAATTCCTCTATGCTGAGCATAGGTCGACTGAGGGTTTACCGCTGACTTTTGATAATGGTTAACTTTTGGTCAAAATAGGTTTTAGAGTATAGACTGAAATGGTACCTCTTTGTTTCTATTAGGTGTCTTGTTGTACCTATCTACTCTATATGTAAGATATTGTGTCTAGTTGATATATGTAAGGTGAGTCTTCTTACTATATTACATGGTTCATAGTGAGTGCATGCTAGACTAGTTGAGTCTTATTTGCTATTGTTGTTACATATGCTACAGAGTTGTTGATAACATCAGGACATTCTGTTAGCCAACTGGTACTGCTGATAGTCGTTAAGGTTGCTAATAACTCATAGGGCATGCTGTTACCAATTGGACGTGCTGCTAGTCCACCGAGCGTGATGTTAGCCCATTGAGATTGCTAATAATCTCTAGTGTTTCTGATAACCCATAGTTATTTATTTATGTTGTGTTGTATGTGATATTTTGGGAAACTGCTAGCTTCATGCTTAGAGTTGTGGATTAAACGTGTTTCGGGTACTTCAGATACTTACAGTTTTGTAATTCTGCATGTTTTGATAATATAATATTTTTGGATGAATGTATTTGATACTTATGATTTTCATGAAGGGAGGTTTAAGTAAAAAATGTTTCATCTAAATTAAAAATGAAAATTTTAAGTGTTATGAAAAGTGGGATGTTACATACAACTTAACCAGTTGTACTAACATCCATTCGCCAAAAAGATCTCATGTTTCAGAAAAAAGAATATATGAGAGTTTGAAAGGTCTTTTCAATGAGTTAAGGAGGTTATTTTTTGTGATATTTTTAAAAATATAGGAGGAAAATTCAATTACTGAAGAAGTAAATGACTATGAGAAGTCTCAAGTCAATATCAATATAGAGGGCCATTTTGATGTGGGACCGATGTTGGAGTTCATCTCTTTTCTATAAAAATATAAGTTGGTTATTAGAAGATATGTAAAACAAAAATGTCGCCATTTTAATGAATAACTCAAATAATTGTGTTATTTAACTCTTAAAAATGATTATTAAGATGTATCTAGATGTGTAAATTTCATATTAGTTTATCGCACTATTTAAGAATTATATTAGAGTTAAAATAGATAATTGTTGTAATACATGGATTAGATTTCAAAAAATTTTACAAATGATATGTTGAGTTTGATTATCCCATTTAGGCTTTTACTTCGTTTTCCTATGAAGAAAAGTATATTCAAGAAATTTATATAGCAATATCAAGGCTTTGGATGAAGCTGTCAATGCAAGCTTTGAATGTAGAGTGAATCTTTAGGGATGTCGATATGGTCTTATTTAACTATGTATTTTAGCATACTATACGAATATATTTGAGTAAAACTATTATATTTTAAGATATATATGATACTTAATATGATTTGAAATGTTAAATTTCAGTTAAAAGTGGATCTGGGAGGCAAAAGAAGGAGAACAGAGTTAAAAAAGAAGCAAAAAGGATGTTGCTGGCAACTTGATCCCTCGTCAGAGTTTTGGTTATATCTCATGACTTGTAACTCTGATTGATGAGATTCAAAATGTTCTGCAAACTAGAAAACATTTCGGACAACTTTCGTGTTTTGATAAGTTCCCACACCGTGGAAAAGCTTTTCCATGGCGTGAAAAGCCGGAAAATTCTGTGGACGCGAAGAAACCATCTCCCACAGCCTGGCAAGCCTTTCTCCACGCCATGTTGGCGTTGTAACATATAATTTAAGCTAAAAAAATAAACCAATGACATATATTGAACCCTAATTAGTTTCGTATGATTATAAACCCTAAAGAAGTCGTTTTGAGGGTCTAGATGGCGGTCGGAGTGTTGTTAAACTGATCTGGAGCGAAGATCGGAAGGATTCAACAGTGGATTCATGTAAGGAATCATTCCCTTTGCTATTCTGACAATGATTAGCATTCTAATTGTTTCTATCCTTGTTTTACTTTCTAAATTAGGGTATTAAAACCCTTTGCTTTGCGTTTATGATTAGATGAATCATTGAGATTATGGATTAAATTGCCATTTGGATTGTTTATTCTTTTTTAAATTATTTTGTTATGTTTGATTGAAAGATCCATATGGGTTAAAGATATCTAATTTATTCGCTATTTCTGAATAAATAGAGTTTAGATGACCATTATCACAGTATTAGTTTGAATCATAGTTGTCCATGATCATTGGTAGTTAAGACTAGAGTTTGATCATAACCTCGGGTTAGGATAATAGTGTTATGAAATTTAATTTGTGTGCATGAGTAGATGATATTTATATGCATAATTTAATTTCTATGATCATTAGGATTAATAAAGATCAAATCTTTCTTAATACGAACTCAGTAATAAGTTTATGGATAATTAATGGCATGTAGATGAAACTAAGAGTCTTTATATTCATTAAGATTAGTAGTCTGATCATGATGTTAGTCATATTAGGAATAGGTGAATAATGAATGAATATCCATTGAACTTGAGTAATCAACCGTGATTTTGAGATGTAATCCAATCTAAACCAAAATACCTGAAGTGATTCATTTCCAATCATTTTATCTTGTTCGTTAGTTATTGATTGTTTGCAATTTAATAATAAAACCCCCTTTTTATTGTTTTCATTTATTTAATGTAACCTATAATCTAGTATTCTAATATTAATTCAGTACCATTCTCTTTGCATTCAACACCCTTGCTTATCAAAATTGTATTATACTCGATGAGGTTCATTGTCTGTAAGGTGTGGTTTAGATGCAATAAACTATGATATATAAATAAAAAACTAGTGCATTGGAAATACACATCAAGTTTTTGGTACCATTGATTGGGAACAATTTTCAATTAATTTAGTTTGTTTGATTATTCGTTATTTATTTTTGCACTTTTTTTTAGTTTTATTTTCTTTGATATCGATATCATGTCACTTTTCGGAAAGGTTTTTGTTGTTTTGTGCGTGAATTCATGATCATACACATTGCTTGGTTTATCCTTTTTTCATGGGTTTGAAGATTGCCAACAATTAGGGAATTATTAACTTGTTTATTCTACTATTTTGGTGATTTGTACAACTCAATCTACAAGGCATAGTATAGCAAGACGTATAGTGATGGTTAAACGGAAGATTGAACTCTTGCTACTCTTGACTAGTTGGGTCAATTTTTTTTACTTATTATTTAATGGTGCGAAGAAACCAAAGGAAATAACCAGACGTGTCCTGAAAGTTTTTTTTTTTCTCACAAACCAGTTCTTGCAAGCAAAGAGATTTAATCAACATTTGTTGCATGATTCTGACGAAGACGAGTAATCGTGATATCCTTTTTAGTTATTTTGGTTTGCTAGATTTATATTTTTGTTATTTTAGTCTGATTTTATTTTTTTTATTTTTAGTTTGTTTAATTTTGTTTTCCATGTTGATGCTCTTGATGTTTTAGATCTTTGCAAAATTATATTGCCCTTTGGTTGCTTTTAATATGTTTAGTGATTAGGATGAGATTTTGAAGTTGATAATCTTGAGCCATGGCTTTTAATAAGTGTAGGTTGCGCGACGATTTCATGAGGGATTATTATTAGAATTATAATAGTGGCATTTCTGACTTCAGCAATTCCCACGGTGTGGTTGACACTTTTCCATGTCATGGTGAACCTTTTATCCATGATTCAGAAGTCGCATCCCAGCTGCCATGACATGGTTGACACTTTCCCACATCGTGGGGGAGGTTTTCATCATGAGTTCAGATTGTTACACTAGATATCACGACGAGGTCGACACTTTCCCACGTCGTGGTCATGTTATTGTTCGCGATGCGAATTTTTCCTCACTCGATGTCACGATGTGGTCAACACATTCCCACATCATGGTCACTGTTCATTGCATTATTTTGAAATCTTTTGCACCACATTTCAAAATTCGGTGTTCTTGATTTTATTTTTTGGTACATTCAAATTCAATGGGTCCAGTTTTTAGTTTCTGGAAAAATCAGAAGCATCATCATTCCAACTCATATTTTGAAGCAACCCACTACATCCAACTTCATTCTTGCGACTATATACACAAGGGGAGTTCATTCGTTTTCTATCTCTTTTATTTTCTATGTTTTAGTTGTTATTATATATAACGAGGGCATTGTATAATTTAAGTGTGGGGTATGTGGATTGGAAAAAGGACAACAAGCATGTTAGATAAAAAAAATTATGTTAGATTGGAAAATTTGAAAAAAGAGGCTTTAATAAATGGACTTACATAAAAACTCTAGCAATTTTGATTTTTTTTTTTTGATATTATTGCGTCAGAACTAAGTTTGCTAATGTTATGTGGGATAATTTGATGAAAATTCTAAGATTTAGTTGACCCCATATGTTATAATATATTTGTGGCTTCCCGGTACTAGTAAAAAAAATGAGACAAAAACACAAACTTATCTAGTTTGAGGGACATAATATGTTTTGCATCATGTACTAAAATGTATCCAGGAAAAGTTATGTATTCATTTCACTATAGACTAATGCCTTTAACCAATAAGGGTTGAGGTTAAATTCCATTGCTTAATATTATGTTTTTCTTTTTGGTTTTTAGTTGAGAGGGAAAAAAATGAGTTATAAAAATAAAAGTGAAAAACATTGAGAAAAAAAGGAAAAAAAAAGTTGTCAAGAAGTAGTTGAGTGAATTAAAGCTATCAAAGTATGAAGATCTTGAAGAAGTGAATAAATAAGACAAATTGCCAAAAGCCAAGGGATTGTTTATTGTAATTTTTCTTTCTAGGTTATTTTATCATATGTATGCTTGAGAACTTAACAAAAATTATCTTGGGGTTAAGAAAGTTTCAGAATATGTATTCAGAGGGATGCATAAATGAATGTAGTTCAAAATAAGTGGGGAAAATTTATGAGGATTGTGAGTATTTAGGATTTGGGAAGTAGTTAGGCTTTTAACATACATGTACGCATTAAGGGGAGACATAATTGGCAAATTCAATTTGGTTTATTTTATGTGATGTTGGTGAGAAAGGTTTTGATGTGTGGTATTGAAATAAAATCATAATGAATCTAGTTTTTTTTTGGGAAAAAGGGCAACACCTCCGGTAAATGCATTAAAAGAAAAAAAATATATAGTACATGTTAGAATGGGATAACCAACTAACAGAAAGTTAGGCCATTTGTTAGACCCCACACATAAACGTAAGTGAGAAAATTACACAAAAAAAAAATACTAATACTCATAATGCCAACAATCCATAAGACCAGATAGCCGAAGATATACCACGACCCGTAAACAATATTAAGCAACGTGACCATTATTATTGATTGGAGGCCAATGCTAGGCCTTTAGATTTTCCATACTTGTACACTTCTTACACGAGGACTAACCATTTGAGGGGAACTCCACATAATTGAGCTTTCAAAGTGTTGAAAACTTCAATCACAAGTTTACCGTGGGGGATGGTGGTACCATTGTGATGGCATGAGTTCCTCTCTTTCCAGAAAAAATAGATTGTGGCTGCCAGTTCAAGTCTCTCAATGTCTCTTTGGATATGATTAATTTTGAAGGTGCAGAATGTGATACTCGATTATTTGTTTCAACTTAAAATCAGGGATTTGGATGTTACACATATCAAACACTTTGGTCCAAACCTCGTGCGAATACTGGCACTAAAAAATAAATGGGTCATCGAATCAGGCACCATCTTGCATAAAAAACACTAGAGGTTCACTGAGTTTTGCCATATAAGCATTAGTTCCTGAGTCATTAATCTTTCATGTATGGCAAGCCAAAAAATAAAAAAATGGCTTGGTATGTTGAGCATAAACCAAACCACCTTATATCAGGAAACAATCGAGCTAGCTATCCTAATATCCTTCCAAAATTAAGTAGGAGAAAACTCAATATTCTTTCCGACCAAGTCCCGCCTATGAACCCAATCATCTTTGTTAACTTGAAGACTACGATAACCCTGAAGGTGGATATTTGGAAAACGAAAGCCCCATCCCTAAGGCCACCACAAGCTATGATTACTGCAAAACTGGTTCAAGGTGAGGTCACTGGATAGCCCATCTATATTCCTCTCATCTTCCGGTATAATATTGATTAAAGGGCCATCTGAATGCCAGTTGCCATACCATAAATTGATACTAGCTCCATCCCTGTGTATTCTCCGTATGTGTTTCCAGATCTTATCTCCCAAAGAAAGCATATTAGACCAAGAGAAACCTTCTAGATCCTTGCTTTTAAGCACCCATAAAGTTTGTTTTCTAAGATGGTAGATTTTACCCAATCAACCCATAAACAGACTTTTGCAGTAAAAAGTTTCCAAATTTTTCGAGATAGAAGAGCTTCATTCCATGTCTTCAAATTTAAAATTTCCAATCCTCCTTCATCTTTAAGTATACACACTATTTTCCAAGAAATCTTAGCACTGCCTTTCTTCAAGTCACGGGCACTCCATAATTAACCCTTAAAGACTTTTTCAATATCTTTAATGGTTGTTTTGGGGAGGAGAAAAACTGAGCACCAATAAACCTGGAGGGATTGGAGCACATAATTAAAGAGTTGTAGTCTTCCAGAAAAATGACAGAGCTCTATGCTTCCAATTCTGAACTCGCACTTTCACTTGCTCCACCATTTTGTCGCAATCCTTGACAAGCATTATAGTACAAATCAAAGGAATAGCGAGATAGCGAACAGGGAGATTTTCTTCCAAGAAACCCATAATATTCAAAATTTGGGATTTTAAAGAATCATTGATATTGCCATAAAAAATGAACTTTTTGAGGATTAGGAGTCAAAACTGACACTGCCTGGAACTCCTGCAAAGAGTCTTTGACCACCTGGACTGCCTGAATACTCCCATGGCTGAAAATTAACAGATCACCTACAAAACAAACATGAGTTAGTTCTTACTT
This sequence comes from Lactuca serriola, assembly GCF_051521515.1. Classification (NCBI taxonomy): domain Eukaryota; kingdom Viridiplantae; phylum Streptophyta; class Magnoliopsida; order Asterales; family Asteraceae; genus Lactuca; species Lactuca serriola. The sequence goes on along the minus strand of NC_136412.1, from coordinate 27,702,580 downwards.
CCCGCACCACTAGTGATACTTGTGTTTTGGATTTTGTTGTATACGCCTTTTGATCATAAGGTTAAAAACCTCCATGATTAACGTAAAGAGATAAGGCGACACTGGATCTCTGTGTCTAAGCCCCCTTTTCCCCATGAAATACCCTTTATTTTCACAATTAATACTAATAGAGAAAGAAATGGTCGAAACACACTTCATTTTCCATTGAATCATTCTATGGTGGAAGCCAAAACCCCATAGAATTTGTTCCAAAAAACTCCATTTCACTTTATCATACGCTTTTTGATGTCAACTTTTAGAGCGCATATGGGGTTGCCATGTTTTTTAGTGTAACCTCTCATCAATTCCTGTGAAAGCAGGATACTATCAGTGATATTTCTACCCAAAATGAAGGTTGATTGGTTCACATCAACCAAATTGAGTAGAGAAGGGGCCATCATGGTCACGATTATATTTGTAATGCATTTATAGATGACATTGCTGTTGGGTTTTGAGCATTCTAACACTCCTAAGTGTACATGCAACCCTAAATACCTTGGATCTATGTTTTCTCTATTATACATGCAAATAAGAACTTCCAAGGTATTATCCTAATCTAGCATACAAAAACAATGAATGTAACAAGATAGAATACATACCTCTTCATGTAGAAAGTCTTCATGAAGCTTGAGTGCCTAGCCCCAATAGTGTGGAAGCCTCAAATGGAATCACAATCACCAAAACACTTAGAATAACTTGAGAGAATTCTACAACTCATGAAATCGGCTAGCCCTTTCACTTCACACACTAGTGGTCGATTTTGGTCAAGAATAAGATGCTTATATAGTTAGGGTTACTCCATGTAAACCCTAATTGACATGGCCTTTCATTTCCATGATCCATGGGTACAAATACACCATGGAGCATCCATGGACCATCCTATGGGTTTTAGCCCAACTTGATTATCCATGGAGCATTAGCCTACTATACAGGTATGGATGATTTACACAATCAACCCATATATTTAATTAGTCTTCTTTTGATCACTTAATTAATCCTAGATTAATTCTTGATCAATAATAATTAAATAATCTTATTATTCTTATTATTAATATACTAGAACTTATAATATATTAATAACCATAAGTGCCTTATTTCTCTCATTATAGTCTATCCAAGTGCATGATGGTATGCAACCCAAATGGACCATGTCGGGTCGGGTCAAGTCTTACCAATTATAGTTATGGACTTAGACATTAATCCAACAGTCTCCCACTTGGATAAGTCTACAAATATTATTGCGTATGACTTCAGGAACCAACCGGCAATCGTAGCTCTCAAAAGCTTCTGTCGAACTCTGACCTTGTAGATGAACTCTGACCTTTGTCATAGACTTGTCCATTAGATAAGGGATCATATATTCCTCCATTCTAGATATCATATGGACTGAGACATGGATTATAATCATTCTCTCTGTCCATTTGTTGTTTCCCGATTTTCGATTTATGACGACTGACTAATTGAACAAATCAAATCAGTCCTGGCCCGGCCGAGCACTTCCATTTGTCATCATCAAATCATCGAGGGGCCCACAGATATCGCTTTTATCCTGAAGGTAAAAGGAATGGATAAACTTCGACTCATATGGATTGTTCTACTACTTGTTGAATCATACACAAAGGCACGTTTTATAGCACCGAGTTACCAAATGCGTTTTCGTGCAATCAATGTACTATCAACTCATAGTAACAACTCATATCTCTAGGTTTGAAGAATATAAGATATTATCGTCTCATGATCACTCGTGATAAAATCCATGAAGTGATTCCAATGAGCGCGGGTTGAATCCAATACTCAGAACTTATGAGCACTCATGAGTGTTGTAGCCCTTTTTCCAACACCTTAGACCTCTACAAGCCAACCCATGACAATCTTAATTCATATCTACTTCTAACATATAACCAACTGTGGATGGTTTGAATAACTTAGTCATTCCGGAAGAATAACCTAGTTTATTCGGGAAGTGAAAACATGCAAAGTGAAACACAATAATAATTGAATCCAATATGGTATCAACTCTTTGAACATAAATAAAACACCTTTTATTTATCACCATATGATTACACATTATTCATTGTATATTGTTTCAGCTATCAACTTTATTCTTGAATTTAAAACAATAGTTGTCCCATGCTCCAAGCATGTACACTATGTTTTCTAAACACTAGTCATGCCATACACCAAGTATGCATACTATGTTTGTCTATGATCTTTACTTTGTGAACTAGATCAATTGAACATAACTTCAATGATTCTCTTTTCACACTCCCAAATCCTTACTGCAAATGCAAGAATTCCAAATTCATGCCATTTACTGAAATATGTTAGATTCGAAACTTATATGCATTGAACCTCTTGTAACGATTATGCACAAACTCACAAAGACTTGGCAACAATCATTACAAAGTATTCCAAAGGAGATCAACTCCTTGGAAACATCCTTTTTGCATTAAGTTTCCTTAATCTTACATAGATTGAAAATTCTAACTTTGAAACATTTCCAGATTCCATTTTGACTATCACTTCTGAACAAGAGTTGCCTCGTTACAGATTATGTCAATATGGTCCTTCCAGAATTATCACTATACTTCCAACTGTCCTTGAGCAACCAATCTTTGGTAAACCTTAGATTGTTCTCGACAATTGTTTAATCCTTTTAGTCATATCTAGTTCTAAACCTTTTCCCTTCTTAATGCCCTGGGCATTTGGAAAATTTTAGAAATGATGAATATAGCACATGTAATCGATCCTATATCCGAAGCATATGGGAATCGATTCATGATGTCTCACATAAAGACTAAACCAGTCTTTTGCTATAACATTTCCATTTCAATTTTCCAAGTTCTCATAATTCAGATTATGAAAAGGGATGACGTAATCATAATCGAATTTTAGAACGCAAATAATGGACTCATATACAAAATTTCCTTATGTTGAGCCATTCCAACATGAAATTCATATATATCCTTGACTAAATGATTAAAACCTCACGATCTAAGCTTATAGATTTGAGATGAAGTATAATTTCCTCTCCCTTAATTATAGCAAAACAACTCTTTCCCAATTGAAACTTTTTGTTTTCTATAATTAACATTGCTAACTTGCAATACTTATCATAATTATCATGCTCCCACTAACATGATGATTATTAGCATAACACTTATGCTCCCACTAGCTTTGACATGTACTCAAAAATCAGCTGACTTTCTTACCAAAGTTCAGATTTCTGATACTAGATTGTTTTGATAAAACTTTATCAAAATCATACACCTTCCCTTAGATAGCACACTTGTGTGTCTAAACAATTATGAAGAGGGATGCCGTAATCATAATGGTTAGACCTTTTTGCCACTTCTCACACATCCAGGTTAGTGTGCCAGTAAACCACACACGCTCCACTAACGACTTTGAGAATGCAATTATCACAATTGCTATCTAGCTAAAATCTACTTAGTGGAAGTGTGTCCTCACCATCATTTTCATGAATCGGAGAGAAACCTTATGACACTTAGATTTAATGGTGTATGTGTTCTTCTCCATGTGAATTTTCAAAACCATAGTCACAAGACAAGGATAATGACAAATCCAAACTCATATGGATTGAACTCAATCTTAATTTCTTGCCACCTGGAAGCTCAAGGGCCTGCCATTGCTTCCAAGTTGTTGTGCAACTAATTGAGAACTCTAAGAACTCATATGCAAAGCCAACTTTAACTGGAATGGGCACAGAATATGTCAACACGATAGGTTATAAACCTCATGTCGTGTGCTAGTGAACAACTTCAGGTTTTATTCTTGATTAGTTCTTGAGACTTTCAAGACCTTTAGGACTCCCACTGTCCTCTTGACCTATAAGACTCCCTTGTCAGATATTCATGAGATAGTGTGGATTCTAATCAAGACAAACACTTCACACAATTGGCCTAAGTTGGTCTTTGTTTTATCCAAAACATCACAACTTACCAATTTCAAATGTACAAGAGTAGAAAACTTTTACTCTTACATTTGACAAGTGTTTTAAACCTTCTTTAAGACATGTCACTCAAATGAAAATCTTGGAGTATGACTCTAAGACTTGTATTGGAATGAAGTATGACTCACCTTGATTTAACCATTTCAACAATTCAAGATCCCTCTTCTTAGTCATCAGAATGCACTTAGAGGATGAATTGTGATTAGGTCTCTAAATCATTAAGATGATCACAAAACTGATACTAAAGTACTCTCCTATCTTTTCAGATTTGAGAAACTTTTATCCTTCTGCCATTTTGATTCTTCTTATTCGCTCTACCATACATTGGAACCTTTTTCAATGTCTCAGGGTTACACTTAAGCTTGTAAGTATAATCATATTTACTGAGCTTTAGTAAACTATGACGAATAGTCTTATCAATCTTTTGTGGTAGACTTAATCAGTGCACAAGAATGTGTACTCGATCCCTTAGTCCTTTACTTGTCTCACACATCCATGTAAACAAGTAATTAGTATTAATTTTCCAAAACTTGAAAGTTCTCATTCATCATGCTATACAACTTGCATGATTCCGAGTTCCGGTCCAATTGAAACTTGGGTGATGAGAATCTTTCCTTATTTGGTAAATTTAGACATTACCACAAATGAAAGAATCAATTTCATACTTCCACTTTTGCTATTAATGGAATCACATAAGCAACAATTTTTCCTCAAATGCCATTGTAAGGATATTTTTAAAATAAATAAAATCAAAAAATTTTCTTTTATTTTAAAAACTTTGCGGAAAAACTATCCTTACAATCCATATGAAAACTTGTTATTATCTATTCCTAAGCAATATCTCATAACTCCTAAGAAGTAGCTCACGAATCTGATCTTCAAACTATGTGATAGAAATCCATCCACGCGATCAGATTCAACATATTCTTTCTTTAAGTTTCTTCACTTTTCTTTGATTCTTAAAACATCACCATGTGACCCAGTCACATCATGTATCAAGAATCTCAGAATAGAAACTTAACAGAGTTAGATAGTGGACTTTACCTGAAGTAGAGTCAATCTCATTGGCTTTAACATCCTTAGGTAAATATGGCAGCTTCGCAACCAATGCCCCTTCCTTTGGCAATATAAACATATGGACCCTTTGATAATGGTACACGAGACTATCACAGACTTAGCTTTTCTCTTTACCATTTTGTCAACCGAGTTGACTATGGCCGATCCCTTTCCACTGGGAAGAGAGAGCTTTACTGGATATCCAATGTCATCATTGTCAATGTCCATAAAGTTTTAAGGAAGTTGAACTTAACAAATAGATAAGATCATTAAGGGTCTTGTCATAGTCTGTTTCATAGGTGTCCCAAAGGAACTCACTATGTGACTTAGAAAGTGATTGAACCACCAACTTTCTCAAGACTTTGACACCCAACTCTCCCGGCTTGTCAATATGTGACTACATCTCCAAGATATGTTCACACCTAGATCTTGCCTTGCCAATAGGGCTTGAGTGACCTTAAACTTTTTTTTCAAGAACTTGTGGGTTAGGGAGAATAATTGGAGGAGGAGCAAGAAGTGTGATATCCATGGGATATCATCTTCATTAGGAAACCTTGTTTCAAGAGATTTGAGAAGATCATAGGTGTCTAAACCAGACATCTTTTGGGAGATATTCAAGATAGTTGATTTAAAGTCCTTAATATGACACCCAATATGAAATATTAAGGCTAGGACCCAACAAACTATTTTATAACTTAGAAGAGGTATGTCGTAATCCAAACTATCAAATATTTGAAGGTAGGTGAATGACGATTCACCAATTTCCACCAAGATAAACGAAATGTATTATTAGGTTTTAATTGGTTTTGAAACTCCTAGATCTTTGAGATTCATTGAACTGTTCAAAGGCATGTTTCAATCTCAAGTATGCCCTTCAGGTTTCGTGACTGGGATGCCGAGGATCACAAAACAAGGTGTGAAGTAACCATGCAAATTACTTGGTACCCTTAAGTTTTTACCCCTTAATCGATGTGCCGGTTAACCACACACGCTCCATCGATACTATGATAAACATTAAGTTACCCTTTGCCTACCTTGTTAAATACGTGTTAGTGTGTCGGTTAACCACACACGCTCCACTAACCGACTTAAACAAAGTGCAAAGTGTAATTTCATGGATTAGCACCTTATTCACATTTTTCCTAAGTAATTAAGATTGGGTATTATTAAGAGTTTAGTTACTTAGTATTTATCATTAATACTTTTAATGAAGGAGAATTCTAGTCCTGTCAAACCCGTTCGGCTAACGACCCTCCACCAGTCAAGCAAGCGGTGGGTGAGAGTGGACACCCATTAAGTTGCCATTTTATAGGCAACAACCTTATACCCACCTTATAGACCGGCTTCGTGAATGAGGCGTACTAGCGGTAAGACTGACTTTATTCTTATACTTAAATATAAATATTATTAACTTATAATATTATAAAGTATAAGGGTTGAATTTTAACTTTTAAAATTCTAAGGGCTAACTTGGAATTAAAGTATTCATAAGGAAAACTTTTCAAATTCCAAAACTTGAGGGCAAGTTTTGAAACTATTCAAAACTAATTAATTCCATAACTTATGTGTTTAAAGTAGTTTTAATCCAAAAACTCTTCAAGTTCCATAACTTGAGGACAAGTTATGGAAGACTTTAAACTAATAAAAGAACTAACTTTTTCTTTATTTTATAACTTATGGATTTAATTATGGTTACAAATTTTTCTTTAATGAAGTGACTCTTGAACTTCCATAACTTGAGGACAAGTTATGGAGTCATACAAAATTATTCAATGACACAAGACTCTTCAATTTGTAACCATTGCCAACTTTTATGAATTTTATGAGTCTTTAATGTGACTCTTCATGTAACTTGAGGACAAGTTACACAAACACATTTTATACTCAACTCTTAGATTAAAATGGATTGAAAACAACTATTTCAATTAACTTTTCTATTAATCTAAGCAACTCATAAGTACAAGATAATTCAAATCAAACTTTTTCATGTAATTAGTTTAAACCTTAAACTAATACAAAACATGAATCTATTGACAATTATCTTTGAAAATGGATTAGCATGAACATTACCACATCAAAAACAAGTTTATAAGTTCAAAAACAACTTAGGGTAATGTTCCTAGTCCATTTCTAGCCAAAAAACTCGAAAATATGCTGTCTGGGGATCCAACTCGTCGAGTGCATGAACCAACTCGGCGAGTTGGATCGAATTGATCACATTTTAGGCATGGACTCGCCGAGTCCTCTGATGGACTCGCCGAGTCAGATGATCAGACATCACCAAATTCGTTTTTTCAGCTTCTATTGCAGGTATAACATGAAAACAAGCCTAGGCTCTGATACCACTGTTGGGTTTTGACCATTCTAACACTCCTAAGTGTACATGCAACCCTAAATACCTTGGATCTATGTTTTCTCTATTATACATGCAAATAAGAACTTCCAAGGTATTATCCTAATCTAGCATACAAAAACAATGAATGTAACAAGATAGAATACATACCTCTTGATGTAGAAAGTCTTCATGAAGCTTGAGTGCCTAGCCCCAATAGTGTGGAAGCCTCAAATGGAATCACAATCACCAAAACACTTAGAATAATTTGAGAGAATTCTACAACTCATGAAATCGGCTAGCCCTTTCACTTCACACACTAGTGGCCGATTTTGGTCAAGAATAAGATGCTTATATAGTTAGGGTTACACCATGTAAACCCTAATTGACATGGCCTTTCATTTCCATGATCCATGGGTACAAATACACCATGTTGCATCCATGGACCATCCTATGGGTTTTAGCCCAACTTGATTATCCATGGAGCATTAGCCCACTATACAAGTATGGATGATTTACACAATCAACCCATATATTTAATTAGTCTTCTTTTGATCACTTAATTAATCCTAGATTAATTCTTGATCAATACTAATTAAATAATCTTATTATTCTTATTATTAATATACTAGAACTTATAATATATTAATAACCATAAGTGCCTTATTTCTCTCATTATAGTCTATCCAAGTGCATGATGGTATGCAACCCAAATGGACCATGTCGGGTCGAGTCAAGTCTTACAAATTATAGTTATGGACTTAGACATTAATCCAAAAATTGCAACAAGATATAGGGAGAAAGTCCTTCATAGTATTAGGGACTTCCACCTTTGGGAGCAGAGCCAAGATCATATGATTGACAGCTTGTAAAAGTTGTCCATTAAGAAAGAATTCTTTAGCTGCTTTGCACACTTCTTTCCCCAATATGTGGGATGCCCTTTTAAAGAAAGTAGAAGTGAACCCATCAGGTCCTGGTGCTTTATAATTCTCAATATCAAACGTGGCCTGTTTGATTTCCTTATCTTCAAGTGGTCTAACCATCCAGTATGCCTCCTCATTTGTTAACGTATTGTTGAAAAGGTCGTTTGGAGAGACAAGAGGATCAACATCTCTAGCTTTTTCAAGGAAGTCATAGAAATGAGCAATGACAATATCAGCAACCTTATCATCCCCATGCACCACACCGTCCTCATCAGTGATAGGGTTAATTTTATTTATGTTTTGTCTTTCTTTAATGAATTTATGGTAAAATTTAGTATTCCTGTCTCCTTATTTAAGCCAACTAAGTTTCACTGATTTGTTTTTGGAGGCATTCTTCTTCACATAAGGCTTTGGTGAATTCTTCCAGGTACACCACATGCTTAACACTAATCTCTTCAGTATCTGGTTCACGATCTAATTGTTCTTGGGCTATTTCAAGTTCGATTCTCAAATCTTGCACCTTATATGGCCGGTTTTCCAATTGTTGTCCAAGCTTACATTTGGGGGGTTTGAGTTTCTTTAGTTTTTGAAAGACCGAGTACATGGAGTGACCTTCAACCCTATTGTCCCAAATCGATTGTATAGTATCATGAAAATGGGGATAATTGGTAATATTATTAACAAATTTGAAGTCATAGTACTATTTTGGATTTCCAATAAGAAAAATTATAAGAGAAGGAGAATGGTCAGAAATGCCATAAGGTTTGTACGTAACATGTAGTCTTGGAAACATAGATAGGATACTGGTGTTACCCATAGTTCTATCAAGTTTCCTTACGAGCCCACCAATCCCACGAGGTTTCTAGTTCCAAGTGTAGTAAAGACATATGGCATTTATATCAACCAATGTAATATCATCAATATATCTCTGGAAATCAGTCATAAAACTGTCGAAGGAGCTTAATCTAGTGGATTCACTCGGCTTAAGAACTTGATTAATGTAACACCCATAAAATTCAAGCCAATTTTAAACTTTTAAAAATATTTAAAACCAACAGTTATTACAATTTTTTTCCAAATAGTATATCAGAGTTTTCCCACTCATAACAAAATATGAGGAGTTGTACCATCACGCCTTCGCCTTGCTGTGATCCCCTGATACACCTGAAACAATAATTGAAATTGTAAGCCCGAAAGCTTAGTGAGCTTCCCCAAAATACCCATACAAATAGTAATGCACAAAGAATCATAAACATCATACTATAGGTCCAGTTAACCATCGGGTTGAAATACCCCAGGACCTCAACCAACAAGTTGGAATGCGAACGTACTACGGGTCCAATCATCCGCGGGATGGAATACCCCAGGCCCACAACTAACAGGTTGGACTGCCCACATACTATGAGTCCAATCATCCTTGGGATGGAATACTCACGTCCCACAACCAACAGGTTGGAATGCCCAAGTCTATTCGCCTCCACACAAAGCAAATAAGCCTCAACCGCCAAACGAACATGTGCACATATGTATAACTGATAATCACATATCTGTTTATAGACAACAACTAATCTAACGGATCATACCACATAGCACATAATACCATCCTATCTACCAAGATACCGATCTAATAGATCATACCACATACTATATAATATTATCCTTCCCTCTAGGATACCGATCTAACACATCATACCACATACCACATAATATTATCCTACCCTCTAGGATACCAATCTAATAGATCATACCACATACCACATAATATTATCCTGCCCTCTAGGATACCAATCTAACAAATCATACTAGTATAACAAAACCATATAACAATCCATAGGGCCAGCCTTGGTGCCTTAGAGCCTTAAGTATAGTGAGGATAACTCACCTTGCAACTGACGACTGGAAATAGAAAGCTCAACTCTCGGATCACTAGCACCAATGCCACAACCTATTTCCAACACATCCAAATTTCATAAATTCCCGAGATACCCCCAGAGGTCAACTGGTCAACCCATGGTCAAAGCCATAGTCAACTGTGAAGGTCAATAGTCCATGTTGACCTCAACTTGTTGAGCACCACCAGTCGCCGAGTTCTTACCTAATTTTACCAACTGACAAAGTCACTCACTGACTCATCGAGTATAGGGAAATCTTCATCGGACTCGCTGAGTGGTTCATCCAACTCGTCGAGTTCATGACCATCTTCATATGCCTCGCCGAGTCAAACTTACGACTCGATGAGTCCCTTCAATCCTTCATCCATACAGATGCTTTTAATCCATGCAAAGGCTCCATACGACAGATCTAAGCTCCAAGGGCATGCTTATCACGAAAATTTGCAAACTTTACGTGCATGCAAGATGATAATGGCCCAAAACTAGCTAAAGGAGTGGCTTAAGGAAAGGGAAAGGTCACAGCTCAACGAACACTGAAGCTTTATGACAAAGAGGGGCTAAAGGAGTCCAGATCTGAGGTTACAACCTCAGATCTTGACCCAAATCGGAGAACCACCAAATAAAACCCTAAAATCCCAACCCATAATGAAGAGATCTAACTAAGAGAGAGCCAAGGTAACAACTTGTTACCTCCAAAATGATGCCAAGATAGAGAAGAATCCGGATCTACAATAGCCCCTTGCTCCAAACTTGTTTAAGTCCAAGCTTTTTACTCCAAAGATCCCTCTTCCAAGCTAAAGAGAACACAATTATAGAGAGCAACCACAAATTAGGGTTTTTTTTTAACTCAAGGGAGGTAGCAAGAGGGGATAAGGGGGCAAAGGATCCTTTAAATATGGTGAAGAACCCCGTGGATTAGGGTTTCTCCCTATAGCTCCAACTCGTCGAGTCACTCTTCCGACTCAGCGAGTTGGTCACTTAAATACGTGGCCTAATCCTGCTCCTACTCGACCAGTCAGGACATCCATTCGTCGAGTAGACCTTGAAACATGAAATTTAAAGTCATACTATTAATACCTGAGAATTGGAACGTTACAATTCTCTCCCACTTGAACTAGACTTCGCCCTCGAAGTCTGCTGCGACGAACAACTCCGGATAGTGCTCTCGCATCTCAGCCTCTGACTCCAAAGTCCACTCAAACCCTCTTTGGTGCTCCCACCGTACCTTTACCAAAGGTAGGTCCTTGTTCCGCAGAACCTTCACCCTTCCCCCAGTATGGCCATAGGCCTTTCAACAGAATCAAAGCGCTGACTGACCTGAATGTCATCAAACAATACTATCGCCTCCTGATCCATGATGAACTTTCGCAACTGCAAAATGTGAAAGGTGATGTGAATCCCAATAAAACCTTTTCATAAGGTCTATCATTCATGCAATTTTTCCATCTTGACAATATCCTAACAATCCAAAGTATCGGAAACCCAACTTTCCCTCCTCCTGAGGCGAACCCTTTATGCTAACAGGACATTTGTCCCACAATATCATACAAAATCAATCGACTAAGACACGAACACTCATGCCTGGCGCAATCATCCTCGGGATGGAATACCAGACATGCCTACAATAGGTCCGGTCATCCTTAGGATGGAATACCCTCACACCCCACACATGTTTGGCCCAGGCAACCGTCAAGTTGGAATACCAAACATATCAGGTCCAAACAATCTTAGGGTCCGTTCATCCTCAGGATGGAATACCCTAGATTGGAATACCTTTCTGAACATAACTTGGGTCTACTCAAAACTTGAGATCCAAGGATCTACCCTTGCGTCTCATCCACCATACTCAGATTCGTCACATCCGCGTGCAACTCCCCCGAATCTCACAATACATTCATGAAATCAAAACTTTTCCTTTTATTTTAAAGCTTTGCGGAAACACTTATCCTTACAGTGCAAAAACATATGAAAAACTTGTTGTTAACTATCCCTAAGCAATATATCATAACTCCTAAGCAACAACTCAAAATTCTAATCACCGAAGCATGCGATCGAAATCCATCTTCGCGATCAGAATCAGCATATACTTCCTTTAAGTTTCTTCACTTTTCTTTGATTCTTCAAACATCAACATGTGACCCAATCACATAATGTAATAAGAATCTCATAATAGAAACTTAACATAGTTATATAGTGGACTTTACCATAAGTACAGTCAAACTTCTTGACTTGATCAACATTATGATCTTTCAGGTAAATAGGCAGCTTTGCAGTCAATGCCCCTTCCTTTGGAAAGAGAAACATATGGACTCTTTGGGAATGGTACATGGGACTATCACAGACTTGCCTTTCTCTTTACCATTTGGTCAACCGAGTTGACTATGGTCAATCCTTTTCCTTGGGAAGAGAAGGTTTTTCTAGATATCCAATGTTACTATTGTTAATGTCCATTAAGGTCTGGGAAGTTGATATTCTTAATCAAATTTGCTCTACCAGTGCTCCAAATCATTGCTGATTCAGCAACACCAAGCAAATAAAAAAGATCATTAAGGTTCATGTCATAGTCTTTTACATAGTAGTCCCAAAGGACACTCACTATGAGACTTAGAAAGTGATTGAACAACCAACTTTCTCAAGACTTTGACACCCAACTCTCCCGACTTGTCAATATGTGACTTTATCTCAAGGATGTGAGCACACATAGACCTTGCATGCCAATAGGGCAAGAATGACCTTGAACTTGTGGGTTAGGAAGAGTAATTGGAGGAGGTGGAGGAAGTGAAGTTCCAAGAGATTTGGGAAGATCATAGATATCTGAACTAGACATCTTTTGGGAGATATTCAAGATAGTTGATCTGGAGTCTTTAATGTAACACCCAATATGAAATATTAAGGCTACGACCCAACACAATACTTTTATAACTTGGAAGAGGGATGCCATAATCCATGCTATAAAATATATAAAGGTAGGCGAATGACGATTCACCAATTTCCACCATGAAAATGAAATAATTTAATTAAGTTTTACTTGGATTTGAAACTCCTAGATCTTTTGAGATTCTTTGAACTGTTCAATGGCATGTTTCAATCTCGATTGTGCCCTCTCAAATTTTGTGACTGGGATGCCGAGGATCACAGAAAAAGGTGTGAATAACCATGCAAATATACTTGGTACCCTTAATAATTTACCCCTTAATCGATGTTCCGGTTAACTACGCACGCTCCACCGATACTATGGTAAACATTAAGTTACCCTTTTCCTACCTTGTTAAATCTAGCTAGTGTGCCGGTTACCCACACGCACTCCACTAACCAACTTTAGCAAAGTGCAAAGTGTAATTTCATGGGTTAGCACCAAATTCACATTTTCCTAAAGTAACTAAGATTGGGAATTTATAAAAGGTTTAGTTACTTTATATTTATCGTTAATACTTTTAATTAATGGAGAATTCTAGTCATTATCCTACCCGTTCGACTAACGACCCTCCACCAGTCAAGGAAGCGGTGGGTGAGAGTAGACACCCATTAAACTGCCATTTTATAGGCAGTAACCTTATACCCCCTTTACAGACCGGCTTCGTGAATGAGGCCTACTAACGGTAAGACTAACTTGCTCTTATACATACATACATATATATATATATATATATATATATATATATATATATATATATATATATATATTATTAACTTATAATACTATAAATTACAAGGGTTGAATTTTAACTTTTAAAATTCTAAGGGCTTAACATGGAATTAAAGTATTCATAAATGAAAACTTTACAAATTCCAAAGCTTGAGGGCATGTTTTGAAACTATTCAAAACTATTCAATTACATAACTTATGTGTTTGAAGTAGTTTTAATACAAAAAACTCTTCAAGTTCTATAACTTAAGGACAAGTTATGGAAAACTTTAAACTATTAAAAGAATATGACTTTTCTTTATTCATAATGTATGGAAATATTTATGAGTTCTATGAATCTTAAATGTGACCTTTCATATAACTTGAGGACAAGTTAAAAAAATACATTTTAGAACCAATTCTTAGATTAATTTGGATTGGAAACAACAATTTCACATAACTTTTTCTATTAATCTAAGCAGCTCATAAGAACAAGATAATTCAATCAAACTTTTTCATGTAATTATCCTAACCATTAAACTAATACAAACATGAATCTATTGATAATTATCTTTGAAATTGGATTAGCATGAGCATTACCACACCAAAAATAGGTTTATAAGTTGAAAAACAGATTAGGGTAATGTTCCTAGTCCAATTCCAGCAAAAACAGTCGAAGGTATGCTGTCTGGGAGTCCAACTCGTCGAGTGCATGAACCAACTCGGCAAGTTGGATGAATTTAGCCTTGGACTAGTCGAGTCCCTTCACGGACTCGGCGAGTCTGCTGATTAGACAACAACAAACTTTGATTTTTCAGCCAATTTTGCAACTATAACAAGAAAACATGCCTAGGCTCTGATACCACTGTTGGGTTATGAGCATTCTAACACTCCTAAGTGTACATGCAACCCTAAATACCTTGGATCTGTGTTTTCTCTGTCATACACGCAAAGATGAATATTCCAAGGTATTACCCTAACTAGCATAGAATCATAAGTAATAGTATAACAAAAAACTAGATAGAATACATACCTTTTGGATGTAGCTTGATTCCATGGAGCTCAAGAGCCTAGTGTCCCAAGTGTGACACCTCAAATGGTTTACACAACATCAAATGCACATGGAATAACTTATAGAGAAATGAGCCACTTCATGAAATCGGCTAGCCCTCACCATTCCATCATAGTGCCCAATAGTGGTATACAAGTATGGATGATTTACACAATCAACCCATATATTTAATTAGTCTTCTTTTGATCACTTAATTAATTCCAAATTAATTCTTGATCAATACTAATTAAATAATCTTATTAATATATTTGAACTTATAATATATTAATAAACCTTAAGTGTTATTTCTCTCATTTTAGTCTATCCAAATGCATGATGCCATGCAACCCAAATGGACCATGTCAATTGGGTCAAGTACAAACCAAATATAGTTATGGACTTAGACACTAATCCAAAAAAAAACCCACTTCAACTCCTCCTTCAATCCAAAGAAGATGCAACTTCAAGACAAAGGGATGCAACTTCAAGGATTCCCCCCCCCCTTGATTATGCTATTCCTACATCTGTGTCATCCACAAGTGATCCGACACCGACAGAAACCTCCCAGCCTTCTGTAAAAAGAAGACGACTTGATCCGAGGCACGGAGTGTTTATTCAAGATCAAGCACCGCCAGCTCCATCCACAATCACCACCACAATAGTTACTGCACCACCTGTACCTACCCAACAAGGCCCAAGTACGATATATGAAACTGGAACATCTTCTGTTGTTCAAGGATAATCCCCTACAAGGTCTTCGCTATATGAAGCCTCCATCAGTCTACCAAGGCACTCGACACAACATAGTTCAGAACCTTCCTCATGTGGAAAAGGGATATCTATTGAGGAAGGTCATTCAGGGAATGTTGATCCTGTTGTGTCCAAGCTCAAAGAAGAAATTGGCATTCTCAATCAACAAAATATTGAGAAGGACATTTTCATTGGGAAACATGATGTCAGGATCGCTGAGCTTGAAGCAAACAATGCATTGAAGTCAAAACAAATTTCTGATTTGCAAACTAATCTTGGATCCTTGAGTGCTTTCTACTTCAGCTTGAAGAACAAATTGTTTGCAGGTTTTTGGTGATAAGTTCCAGTCCTTGTTTCAACAACCTCAGATCACAATTAAACATTGAAAGAGAACAGTCACAACTAAGATGAAAGTAGGTTTGTTCTTCATGATGAAATCAAATGAGAATCATAAAGCAAATGAACCTCAACTCAGTGTGACAGATCTTGAAAAGAGAATATTTGGTGATCGATTTGGTGATCGTAGAGGGATCAAAATGTGGGCCTATTATCATGAACTTAAACTGTGGGTGGTTAAGAGAAATTTTGGAAATACAGAGTACTACAAAAGCATTCATAACTTCAACTCTTAGACATAGGTTGATCTCTTCGAAATCTCAAGGGATCCATTCCACAATCCTTCAAAAAATACTAGTGCTTTCAACTTCAAACAGTTTTTAGATAGACAGGTCAGGGATAATTTCCCCATGATAAACACAGCGAAAGCTTTGGTTAGAAAAGACAAAGATATTCTTCATCCTAAAACTGACAAACCAATGAAGACAATTTTGTATCCAGCTACAAACTAATTGAAGGAGATTCTAATCGCAGAACATTTTCATGATGGATATCTTGATGATACGGATTTTTGGGCCTTTGATGATGAAGTAGCAACTGCAACCAGAAAATTCAAAAACAGAGAAGGAGTTCTCAGGCTCGCTAGTGCTGAGGCTCTTCTTAGATTCAGAGATAGAGAGAGAGACATTCACACTTAGGCCCGTCATCAAATCGTGTGTAGGTGGGAGATCATGGAGGCTTCTGCAAAAGATTTACAGGATGGTTGCCACAATTATCAAGGATAGGCTCGGGCTGGGATCTATGGGAAAATCTGACCTAAGGCTGTTCGAGAAACCAAAAGATTGAAGACCAAGTCTATGCTAGCCCCAAACCAAGGGGGAGATTGATAGGACATAATATAGTGGTTTGGGCTAGGAACCCATCTTGTATAGGTCTTGGTAGGATTTTGGGCTTTGTAATGGTGTTTGTAGCTTGTTGTGTGGCAATGTACGCCCGGAATCATGTGTACGACTGTACACCCTATGTACGGCTGTACATGCATGTACCGCTGGTGGTCCTATAAATAGAGTGTGTTTGTGTCAGTTTTAGTGTGACGTATGTGTTGGGTTTTGAGCATTCTAACACTCCTAAGTGTACATGCAACCCTAAATACCTTGGATATATGTTTTCTCTATTATACATGCAAATATGAATATTCCAAGGTAATACCCTAACTGTGACAACCCGAAGTTTATCCCGTCTTTGTAACCCGTTCCATTATTAAAATTCGTCTTTTTCGGATTGATTCCGTTTATATTTTAATTTAATTCATTTATTTATAGACTTCTATTATGACTTAATGAGTGTCCAAACACGTTAGAAACCCATGAAAACACACCAATTTAGTAATTGGAAAATTTTTAGTTTATACCACGTCGGGTTACGACAACTTAATCGGGTGCGACCAAAAGCCTCGCTTAACATCAGTATCGGGTAGAATTCCACCGTGTCTCAAACTCAACCCATATATAAAATTCAAAGAACTTCATTTTGAAACTTTTTACCTTCTCTCTACTCTCTCTCTCTACTCTCTCACTAGAAAACCAAGTTTGATCCAAAAATCATCCAAATTAAGCTCCAATTCGGTAAGATAACTATCCTAGCTCATAGTATGACATCTTTAGCCTTCAAATTCGTGCTTAGAGTATGAAATAGGACCATAAACATGTGTTTACGGCCCTGGAATAGCCTTAGGCCGTGAACACATGCCAATGGGGTTTTTGAGCCATAAAACCCTTCCAAACCACCTTTAGAGCTTAGATTGAC
Organism: Lactuca serriola; assembly: GCF_051521515.1. Taxonomy (NCBI): domain Eukaryota; kingdom Viridiplantae; phylum Streptophyta; class Magnoliopsida; order Asterales; family Asteraceae; genus Lactuca; species Lactuca serriola. The sequence goes on along the minus strand of NC_136412.1, from coordinate 27,684,797 downwards.
TTAGGGGCTTACCATACTGGACTTAGAACATGTAAACCTTAACATTTGAGTAGTAACCATGAGTTTACTGCCTAAGAACATGCTTGGGCCATAAACACCAATTCTTAGGCCGTAAACACCTTCTAAGGTGTTAAGATGCCCCTTAAACACCTCCAAAGCCTTGGAATAAAGTCTAGAAGCAACCACAATCAAGTTAGGGTCCTTAAACTTGCTAAAAAACCCTACCTTAGGAGTTCATGGCTGTAACCCCCCCAAGAATGCGTTCCTGGGCCGTAAACTCCTATAAATGGGTCAAATGGTGCTTTAACTTCATCCTATGACTTGTATATTGAGCTACAAACTCTTGTGATTGACCTAGGACCACCAAAGCACACTTTGATTGGGAATTTAAGATTTTATGGCCGTAAACTCCTAGTTTACTGCCGTAAACTCCTCAAATGGTCCTTAGGATGTCCAAATTACTTTCCAATGCCATAAAACCAAGCATAGCATTAACCCACATGAGTTGTAAGACCATTTAGCACCCTAGAACACGCCTCCATGAGTTTACGGCCGTAAACTCATGGGGAGTTGGTCATTTGGGTCGAAAACTCCTTTAGTATTTTACTCTTGAAGAGCAAACTCCAATTCCAAGCTTTACACATCCATAGTGTTGGGTTTTGAGCATTCTAACACTCCTAAGTGTACATGCAACCCTAAATACCTTGGATCTATGTTTTCTCTATTATACATGCAAATAAGAACTACCAAGGTATTATCCTAATCTAGCATACAAAAACAATGAGTGTAACAAGATAGAATACATACCTCTTTGATGTAGAAAGTCTTCATGAAGCTTGAGTGCCTAGCCCCAATAGTGTGGAAGCCTCAAATGGAATCACAATCACCAAAACACTTAGAATAACTTGACAGAATTCTACAACTCATGAAATCGGCTAGCCCTTTCACTTCACACACTAGTGGCCGATTTTGGTCAAGAATAGGATACTTATATAGTTAGGGTTACACCATGTAAACCCTAACTGACATGGCCTTTCATTTCCATGATCCATGGGTACAAATACACCATGGAGCATCCATGGACCATCCTATGGGTTTTATCCCAACTTGATTATCCATGGAGCATTAGCCCACTATACAATTATGGATGATTTACACAATCAACAAATATATTTAATTAGTCTTCTTTTGATCACTTAGTTAATCCTAGATTAATTCTTGATCAATACTAATTAAATAATCTTATTATTCTTATTATTAATATACTAGAACTTATAATATATTAATAACCACAAGTGTCTTATTTCTCTCATTATAGTCTATCCAAGTGCATGATGGTATGCAACCCAAATGGACCATGTCGGGTCGGATCAAGTCTTACCAATTATAGTTATGGACTTAGACATTAATCCAACAGTCTCCCACTTGGATAACTCTAAAACTATTATTGCGTATGACTTCAGGAACCAACTGGCAATCGTAGCTCTCAAAAGCTTCTGTCGAACTCTGACCTTGTAGATGAACTCTGACCTTTGTCAATGACTTGTCCATTAGATAAGGGATCATATATTCCTCCATTCTAGATATCATATGGACTGAGACATGGATTATAATCATTCTCTCTGTCCATTTGTTGTTTCCCGATTTTTGATTTAAGACGATTGACTAATTGAACAAATCAAAACAGTCCTGGCCCGGCCGAGCACTTCCATTTGTCATCATCAAATCATCGAGGGGACCACATATATCGCTTTTATCCCGAAGGTAAAAGGAACGGATAAACTTCGACTCATATGGCTTGTTCTACTACTTGTTGAATCATACACAAAGGCACGTTTTATAGCACCGAGTTACCAAATGTGTTTTCGTGCAATGAGCGCGGGTTGAATCCAATACTTAGAACTTATAGTAACAACTCATATCTCTAGGTTTGAAGAATATAAGATATTATCGTCTCATGATCACTCGTGATAAAATCCATGAAGTGATTCCAATGAGCGCGGGTTGAATCCAATACTCAGAACTTATGAGCACTCGTGAGTGTTGTAGCCCTTTGTCCAACACCTTAGACCTCTACAAGCCAACTCATGACAGTCTTAATTCATATCTACTTCCAACATATGACCGACTGTGGATGGTTTGAATAACTTAGTCATTCCGGAAGAATAACCCAGTTTATTCGGGAAGTCAAAACATGCAAAGTGAAACACAATAATAATTGAATCCAATATGGTATCAACTCTTTGAACATAAATAAAACACCTTTTATTTATCACCATATGATTACACATTATTCATTGTATACTGTTTCAGCTATCAACTTTATTCTTGACTTTAAAACAATAGTTGTCCCATGCTCCAAGCATGTACACTATGTTTTCTAAACACTAGTCATGCCATACACCAAGTATGCATACTATGTTTGTCTATGACCTTCACTTTGTGAACTAGATCAATTGAACATAACTTCAATGATTCTCTTTTCACACTCCCAAATCCTTACTGCAAATGCAAGAATTCCAAATTCATGCCATTTACTGAAATCTGTTAGATTCTAAACTTATATGCATTGATCCTCTTGTAACGATTATGCACAAAATCACAAAGACTTGGAAACAATCATTACAGAGTATTCCAAAGGAGATCAACTCCTTGGAAACATCCTTCTTGCATTAAGTTTCCTTAATCTTATACAGATTGAAATCTCTAACTTTGAAACATTTCTAGATTCCATTTTGACTATCACTTCTGAACAAGAGTTGCCTCCTTACAAATTATGTCAATATGGTCCTTCCAGAATTATCACTATACTTCCAACTGTCCTTGAGCAACCAATCTTTGGTAAACCTTAGATTGTTCTCGACAATTGTTTAATCCTTTTAGTCATATCCAGTTCTAAACCTTTTCCCTTCTTAATGCCTCCGGCATTTGGAAAATTTTAGAAAGGATGAATATAGCACATGTAATCGATCCTATATCCGAAGCATATGGAACACGATTCATGATGTCTCACATAAAGACTAAACCAGTCTTTTGCTATAACATTTCCATTTCTATTTGCCAAGTTCTCATAATTCAGATTATGAAAAGGGATGCCGTAATCGTAATCGAATTTTAGAACGCAAATAATGGACCTGTATACAGAATTTCCTTATGTTGAGCCATTCCAACATGAAATTCATATATATCCTTGACTAAATGATTAAAACCTCACGATCTAAGCTTATAGATTTGAGATGAAGTATAATTTCCGCTCCCTTAATTATAGCAAAACAACTTTTTCAACCCCTACAACCTCACGAATTGAAACTTTTTGTTTTCTATAATTAACATTGCTAACTTGCAATACTTATCATAATTATCATGCTCCCACTAACATGATGATTATTAGCATAACACTTATGCTCCCACTAGCTTTGACATGTACTCTGAAAGCTCGACTTCTAGAAATCAATACTTTATTGACTTTCTTACCAAAGTTCAGATTTCTGATACAAGATTGTTTTGATAAAACTTTATCAAAATCATACACCTTCCCTTAGATAGCACACTTGTGTATCTAAACAATTATGAAGAGGTATGCCGTAATCATAATGGTTAGACCTTTTTGCCATTTCTCATAAGTCCAGGTTAGTGTGCCGGTAAACCACACACGCTCCACTAACGACTTTGAGAATGCAAATGTCACAGTTGCTATCTAGCTAAAATCTACTTAGTGAAAGTGTTTCCTCACCATCATTTTCATGAATCGGAGAGAAACCTTATGACACTTAGATTTACTGGTGTATGTGTTCTTATCCATGTGAATTGTCAAAATCATAGTCACAAGACAAGGATAATGACAAATCCAAACTCATATGGACTGAACTCAATCTTAATTTGTTGCCACCTGGCAGCTCAAGGGCCTACCATTGCTTCCAATTTGTTGTGCAACAAATTGAGAACTCTAAGAACTCACATGCATGGCCAACTTTACTGGAATGGGCACAAAGTATGTCAACAGGATAGGTTATAAACCTCAAGTCGTGTGCTAGTGAAGACCTTCAGGTTTTGTTCTTGATTAGTTCTTGAGACTTTCAAGACCTTTAAGACTCCCACTGTCTTCTTGACCTATATGACTCCCTTGTCAAACATCCAAGAGATAGTGCAGATTCTAATCAAGACAAACACTTCGCACAATTGGCCTAAGTTGGTCTTTGTTTTATCCAAAACATCACAAGTTACCAATTTCAAATGTACAAGAGTACAAAACTTTTTCTCTTACATTTGACAAGTGTTTTAAACCTTCTTTAAGACATGTCACTCAAATTACAATCTTGGAGTATGACTCTAAGACTTGTATTGGAACGAAGTATGACTCATCTTCTTGATTTAACCATTTCAACAATTCAAGATCCCTCTTCTTAGTCATAAGAATGCACTAAGATTTCCTTAGAGAACTAATTGTGCTATGATTACTTAATCATTAAGATGATCACAAAACTGATACTAAAGTACTCTCCCATCTTTTCAGATTTGAGAAACTTTTATCCTTCTGCCTAATTTGATTCTTCTTATTCGCTCTGCCTTACATTGGAACCTTTTTTTCCAATGTCTCAGAGTTACACTTAAGCATGTAAGTATAATCATATTTACTGAGCTTTAGTAAACTATGACGAATAGTTTTATCAATCTTTTGTGGTGGACTAAATCAGTGCACAAGAATGTGTACTCGATCCCTTAGTCCTTTACTTGACTCACACATCCATGTGACCGAGTAATTAGTCTTAATTTTTCCAATACTTGAAAGTTCTCATTCATCATGCTATACAACTTGCATGATTCCAAGTTCCGGTCCAATTGAAACTTGGGTGATGAGAATCTTTCCTAATTTGGTAAATTTTGACATTACCACAAATGAAAGAATCAATTTCATATTTCCACTCTTGCTATTAATGGAATCATATAAGCAACAATTTTTCTTCAAATGCCATTGTAAGGATATTTTAAAATAAATAAAATCAAAAATTTTCTATTACTTTACGGAAAAACTTATCCTTACAATCCGTATGAAAACTTGTTGTTATCTATTCCTTAAGCAATATCTCATAACTCCTAAGAAGTAGCTCAAGAATCCGATTTTTCAAACTATGCGATAGAAATCCATCTATGCGATCAGATTCAGCATATTCTTTCTGTAAGTTTCTTCACTTTTTCTTTGATTCTTAAAACATCACTATGTGACCTAGTCACATCATGTATCAAGAATCTCAGAATAGAAACTTAACAGAGTTAGATAGTGGAATTTACCTGAAGTAGAGTCAAACTTATTGACTTTAACATCCTTAGGTAAATCTGGCAGCTTCGCAACCAATGCCCCTTCCTTTGGCAATATAAACATATGGACCCTTTCATAATGGTACACGAGACTATCACAGACTTAGCTTTTCTCTTTACCATTTGGTCAACCGAGTTGACTATGGCCAATCCCTTTCCATTGGGAAGAGAATGTTTTTCTGGATTTCCTGTGTCACTATTGTCAATGTCCATAAAGTTTTAGGAAGTTGATCTTAGCAAACAGATAAGATCATTAAGGGTCTTGTCATAGTCTGTTTCATAGGTGTTCCAAAAGAACTCACTATGTGACTTAGACAGTAGTTGAACCACCAACTTTCTCAAGACTTTGACACCCAACTCTCCCGGCTTGTCAATATGTGACTACATCTCCAAGATGTGATCACACCTAGACCTAGCCTTGCCAATAGGGCTTGAGTGACCTTAAACTTTTCAAGAACATGTGGGTTGGGGAGAATAATTTAATTGGAGGAGGTGAATGAAGTATGATTTCCATGGGACATCATCTTCATTAGCAAACCTTGTTTCAAGAGATTTGGGAAGATCATAGGTGTCTAAACCAGACATCTTTTGGGAGATATTCAAGATAGTTGATTTTAAGTCCTTAATATGACACCCAATATGAAATATTAAGGCTAGGACCCAACAAACTATTTTATAACTTAGAAGAGGTATGCCGTAATCCAAGCTATAAAATATTTGAAGGTAGGTGAATGACGATTCACCAATTTCCACCAAGATAAACGAAATGTATTATTAGGTTTTAATTGGTTTTGAAACTCCTAGATCTTTGAGATTCATTGAAATTTTCAAAGGCATGTTTCAATCTCGAGTGTTCCCTTCAGGTTTTGTGACTGGGATGCCGAGGATCACAAAACAAGGTGTGAAGTAACCATGCAAATTACTTGGTACCCTTAAGTGTTTACCCCTTAATCGATGTGTCGGTTAACCACACACGCTCCATCGATACTATGATAAACATTAAGTTACCCTTTGCCTACCTTGTTAAATATGCGTTAGTGTGTCGGTTAACCACACACGCTCCACTAACCGACTTAAACAAAGTGCAAAGAGTAATTTCATGGATTAGCACCTTATTCACATTTTTCCTAAGTAACTAAGATTGGGTATTATTAAGAGTTTAGTTACTTAGTATTATCATTAATACTTTTAATGAAGGGAGAATTCTAGTCCTGTCAAACCCGTTCGGCTAACGACCCTCCACCAGTCAAGCAAGCGATGGGTGAGAGTGGACACCCATTAAGTTGCCATTTTATAGGCAACAACCTTATACCCACCTTATAGATCGGCTTCGTGAATGAGGCGTACTAGCGGTAAGACTGACTTTACTCTTATACATATATATATTATTAACTTATAATATTATAAAGTATAAGGGTTGAATTTTAACTTTTAAAATTCTAAGGGCTAACTTGGAATTAAAGTATTCATAAGGAAAACTTTTCAAATTCCAAAACTTGAGGGCAAGTTTTGAAACTATTCAAAACTAATTAATTCCATAACTTATGTGTTTAAAGTAGTTTTAATCCAAAAACTCTTCAAGTTCCATAACTTGAGAACAAGTTATGGAAGACTTTAAACTAATAAAAGAATTAACTTTTCTTTATTTTATAACTTATGAAATTAATTAAGGTTACACTTTATTTATTTATTTATTACTGAAGTGACTCTTGAACCTCCATAACTTAAGGACAAGACTCTTCATCTTTTGTAACCATTGCCAACTTTTATGAGTTTTATGAAACTTAAATGTGACTTTTCATATAACTTGAGGACAAGTTACAAAAACACATTTTAGAATCAACTCTTAGATTAATTTGTATTGAAAACACTAATTTCACATAACTTTCCTATTAATCTAAGCAACTCATAAGAACAAGATAATTCAAATCAAACTTTTTCATGTAATTAGTCTAAACCTTAAACTAATACAAAACATGAATCTACTGACAATTATCTTTGAAAATGGATTAGCATGAACATTACCACATCAAAAAACAAGTTTATAAGTTCAAAAACAACTTAGGGTAATGTTCCTAGTCCATCTCTAGCCAAAAAACTCGAAAATATGCTGTCTGGGGGTCCAACTCATCGAGTGCATGAACCAACTCAGCGAGTTGGATCGAATTGATCACATTTTAGGCATGGACTCGCCGAGTCCTCTGATGGACTCGCCGAGTCTGATGATCAGACAGCAACAAATTCGTTTTTTCAGCTTCTATTGCAGGTATAACATGAAAACAAGCCTAGGCTCTGATACCACTGTTGGGTTTTGAGCATTCTAACACTCCTAAGTGTACATGCAACCCTAAATACCTTGGATCTATGTTTTCTCTATTATACATGCAAATAAGAACTTCCAAGGTATTATCCTAATCTAGCATACAAAAACAATGAGTGTAACAAGATAGAATACATACCTCTTTGATGTAGAAAGTCTTCATGAAGCTTGAGTGCCTAGCCCCAATAGTGTGGAAGCCTCAAATAGAATTACAATCACCAAAACACTTAGAATAACTTGAGAGAATTCTACAACTCATGAAATCGGCTAGCCCTTTCACTTCACACACTAGTGGCCGATTTTGGTCAAGAATAAGATACTTATATAGTTAGGGTTACACCATGTAAACCTTAATTGACATGGCCTTGATTTTCCATGATCCATGGGTACAAATACACCATGGAGCATCCATGGACCATCCTATGGGTTTTAGCCCAACTTGATTATCCATGGAGCATTAGCCCACTATACAAGTATGGATGATTTACACAATCAACCCATATATTTAATTAGTCTTCTTTTGATCACTTAATTAATCCTAGATTAATTCTTGATCAATACTAATTAAATAATCTTATTATTCTTATTATTAATATACTAGAACTTATAATATATTAATAACCATAAGTGTCTTATTTCTCTCATTCTAGTCTATCCAAGTGCATGATGGTATGCAACCCAAATGGACCATGCCGGGTCGGGTCAAGTCTTACCAATTATAGTTATGGACTTAGACATTAATCCAACACATAGATGCCACCCGGGTCACTCCAAACACTTGAAATGAAGTGTTTTCGCGACTAGAAGTGTATATCCTCAACTAATTAGTAGTACAAAACCTAATTATATACATATGTGTATCTTTTCATATTACATAGGAACCTCGCACGCGTTCAAGCCCCGAACTGACGTTTAGCATCCAAACCGACACATTCTGCGACTGGTGAGTTCATACCCCTACTCCTTTTTCCGTGTTTTTCAAATGTTTTCAGGGGCAATACAAGCAAAAGTACAAGGAAATCTTGTACTCAAACTTTTTATTTCAGTTCGAATGTTCATATTCTGTATGTTTTTAATATCTAAAATCGTATTAACCAATAGTTCGAATTGTAGAGTTAGCCTTCAGACTAATAGTAGATTTCTTTATAAAATGTTATAATCTATGTTTCATTTTATAATCTTACGAAAGATTTATACTAATCATAAATTAGGATTAATACTAATAAGATACATCCTCGAAAGTAACAGAAAGAATACGAAAGCAACAGAACGAATTCGAAAGTACACCTTTAGATATCGACAGAGTTTCAAAAACATACGCCTTTGGATGTCGACTGAGCTTTAGAAATACAACTAAAGTACGCCTTTGGAAGTCACCAGAACATCGAATATATAGTTAATGTACGTCTCCGAGTGTCTCCAAACATTCGAAAATACAAATAAGTAAAGTAGATATTCGACATTCGAGTGTAGGATAATCAGGATATCAGAATACCTAACTAATACGACAAGTATGATAGATACTAGGGCATAACATTCCGAACCAAGAACTAACCACAACTTTTAGGAAATAAGGGTTTTTTCTGGGATAACGAATTGTTCCTAATCAAACTATAGAATAAACGAATAACTAACTCACATATAGGAAAATAAGGGTTTTTCTTGGGATAGCGAACTGTTCCTAACCAAACTGTAGAATAAACGAATAACTAAACTTACATATAAGAAAATATGGGATTTTCTTGGATAACAACTTTTCAGAAAAACCAAAGGAAACCTGTTCTTTTACAAAAAAAGACTAAACCGCTTATGAACTCACCAGTTTTATGCTGATTTTCAAACTGCTTATATTCTCAGGTCCACATTAGACAGGTACACGACGATCTTTCGAAGAAGACGGAGCGTATAGAAGACTCGTCTTAACTTTTTTTCATATTGTATATATATATATATATATATATATATATATATATATATATATATATATATGTATATATATATATATATATATATATATATATATACATAACACTTGTAACACCCTGTTTTCAGATATTGTAAATATTTCTATGTAATGTAATGGTTGTGTTTACTATGCTTACTATATACATTGTGTTGGATTAGTGTCTAAGTCCATAACTATTTTGGTATGTACTTGACCCGATGGTGCATGGTCATTTTGGGTTGCCTTCACCATAGCAACTTGATAGGATGAATTATGGAGAGAAAGGATTAAATATGATTTATTAATATATTATGAGAATAATATATTAAAGGAAAAATCATATTGGTTAGTTAATAGTAGTCAATAATTAATTGCTAATTAGTTTTGTGACTAAAAGAGATTAATTAAACTTAAGGGACTGGAATTGTAGTTATAAGATAATTGCAATTCGGGCCATGGATTGCCTTATATTAAGGAGTGGACGAATTCTATGGGGAAGCCCATAATAAATCGTCCAAGGCCTTAAGGAAAGGGGTCCATGGGTTGCTTAGGGCTTAAGCATCCAAATTAGGGTTTCCTTGTTAGATAACCCTGATTGCCTCCTATATATATATATATATATATATATATATATATATATATATATATATATATATATATATATATATATATATATATATATATATATATATATATATATAGATCCCTTATGACCAAAAACGTGGCTAAGACTTGTTCTAGGGTTTCACACGTTTTTTGGGCAGCCTCTAACCTCTCTCCTCTTCATCCTCTTGCTTATGGTATTTACGAACCATTAGAGGAGTGACATTTGTGACTCTAAGCTTTCTAAAGTCAATACAAGGAGATTTGGGAGTGTTATTGCTACATAAGAATCAAGGTAATATCTTAATCCCATTCTTATGTTGATATGATTACTTGTATGCTAGAATTACGGTTTATAGTCTTGGATAACTTGCGTGTACAATAGAGAAACCTAGATCCAATCATTAGGGTTTGTATGAGCACATAAGATGTTCTTAGGACCAAAACCCATCAGTGGTATCAGAGCCTAGACTGGTTTCTATTGTATTGATGCATTGTATGATTGAAAAATTCGATTTTTGTGGTTCTGCAGGCTGGACTCGTCGAGTCCATAGATGAACTCACCGAGTCCATGCTTGACTCGGCGAGTCGGCTCGTCAGAAGGAGGGAAAACCGGGATTTCTTGTTGTTTTTGCTTAAGGATAGTTGCCTTATCATATTAGATCAATATTAATCCGATTTTATGATATATTTGACTGTATTCTTGATCTAATTGAAGATATTTATCAATTAATAAGATAATTGTTTCCTTATGTGATAATTGATTAATTATTTTGATTAAATTGGTAAATTGTTTTCCAAGAAATCATTAAATAAATCAAATATGGATAATTATGTGAGTAAATGTTAATTCACATTATTTGTTATTTGATCCTTATGTAATGAAATGTTTCATATTTTCCCCTTTAGGTTTTATAGTTTAAATTTGAACCCAAAAGTTTTGTTGTTTTGAAATTTAAATAGTTAAAACCCTAATGTTTTGAAAAAGGTTTCAAAACTTGCCCTCAAGTTTTGGAATTTAAATTTTGATTAATAGTTTAATTTTGATGTATATTTTAATTCTAAACCCTAATGTTTTGAAATGTTTCAAAACTTGCCCTCAAGTTTTGGAATTTAAAAGTTGATTAAAAAGTTTAATTAGGAATGTTAAATTCTAAAACCCTAGTATTGTTTTGGAAAAGTCCAAATTACACCCTTATGGTTTTATTAATTAATTAAGGTGTATAATTAAAAGAGGTTTAATAAACCCATAAAGTTTTTGGTTTAAAATTTAATTGAATTAAAAGTATAATTGTTAAATTTGACCTCCTAATATTTTAAAAGTGTAAAATACACCCTATACTATATATAACATTAAAAGTCTAACATTATATATATATATATATATATATATATATATATATATATATATATATATATATATATATATATATATATGTATGAGTAAAAGTCAGTCTTACCGTTAGTAGGCCTCATTCACGAAGTTGGTCTATAAGGGGTGTTTAAGGAAATTGCCTATAAAATCGCGATTGAATGGGTATCCACTCTTACCCACCGCACTCTTGACTAGTGGAGGGTCGTTAACCGAACGGGTAGGATAGGACAATAACCTTCCATTATAAGTATAATGAATTACAAAAGTAACTAAATGTTTTCATAAAATTCCCAATCTTAGTTACTTAGGCAAAAGTGAATTGATGCAATTCCATGAAATTACACTTTGTGCCCTTGCGAAGATGTTAGTGGAGCGTGTGTGGTTTACCGGCACACTAAACGGTTCTAAGCAAAGGTAGCAAAGGGTGACTCAATGTTTGTCATAGTTCGGTGGAGCGTGTGTGGTTTACCGGCACATTGAATAGGTGACTGTAACATGTGGGGGCACCATGTAAGTTTGCATGGTTATTCACACCCGCTTTGTGATCCTCGGCATCCCAGCCACAAACAAGAGGGGCATATCGAGATTTAAACATGTCATTGAAATGTTCAATGAATCTCAAAGGATCTAGGAATTTTCATAGATTTAAAACTTAAATTTCTTTTTTTTTTTGTTTTTCATGGTGGAAATTAGTGAATCGTCATTCACTTACCTTCAAATGTTCTGCAATTTGGGTTACGGCATCCCTCTCCCGAGTTGTAGAATATTGTGTTGGGTCCTGGCCTTAGTATCTCATTTGGGTGATTTACTAAGGACTCAATCAATCAACTAACTTGAATTCGTTTTCTCCCGTTTTGTAGATGTCAAAGTTCGACAACTATGGTCTTCCCGAATCCCGTGGAACAAGCTTTCCACATGAAGATGATATTCCACGATTCGATCGAGGAACAAGAAATCATGCTTCACTTCCTCTACCTCCTCCAATTATTCTCCCTAACCCACAAGTTCAAAGGCTTGAAAATTTCAAGATCACTCAAGCCCTTTTGGCAAGTATAAAGAAGGAAAGTCGGTGTGTGCACACGTCCTAGGGATGAAGTCACACATTGATAGGTTAAGAATGTTGGGATCCGTTGTCTGTGAGGAAATGGCTGTTGATTAGATTCTTCAGTCACTTCCTAACTCATATAGCGAGTTCGTAAGAGAGTACTATATGATGAACCGCCACGTGACCCTTATAGATCTCACCTATATGCTTATTGCTGCTGAATCAGCAATGGTTTGGCGCAATAGAAAAGCAAAGTTGATTGATGAATCTGCCTTCAAGACCTCTATGGATATAGACAATGGCAACGAAAGACATGCTATGATCGAAAAGTTTGATCATAAAAGAAAGGCAATGTCTGAAGTAGTTCCATCTCATGTTCCAAAAGAGTCAATTTGCTTTTATTGCCAAGAGAAGGGGCATTGGAGACGAAGCTGCCCCGTTTACCTAAGAGATCTAAGAGATGGGAGATTCGAAACGTATGGCTCCAATATAGGTAAAATCCATTAACTAACTCTTATAAGCTTATATTCTAGATTCTTAATACATAATGTGATAAGATTACAATTGATGTTTTGTAGGATCGAAGAAAAGAAAGGAAGCTTAAGGGAAAAAGTGAGTAGAATCTAACCGTGAAGGAATGGATTTCGATCGCATTCCTCGAAGATTAGATTCTTGAGCTACTACTTAGAGTTAGAATTAGATTGCTAAGAAAGATGTATTAGCATAGTTTTTCAATGAATTGCATTGTAAGGACAAATTTTTCCATAATAAAATAAATTTTGATTTTATATTATTTATTTATCCTTGCAATGGCGTATATGAAAAATTGATGTTTGAATGTTTCTATTATTAGCAATAATGGATTTGGTTCTTATTATGTTATTTGTGGAAATGTCGAAGAATTTACCGAATAAGGAAAGTTTCTCATCACCCAAGTTTCAATTGGACAGAAACTTGGAATCATGCAACTTGGTTGCACAATGAATGAGAAATTTCATATTTGGAAATTAGACTAATTCATTGACAATGTGTCAAGTGAAGGACTAGGAGATCGAATACACAAAGTTGCATGTTGATCAAGTCCACCATAAGAGTAACAAAGATATTCGTCATGATTTACTAAAGGTTTAGTAAATATGACTATACTTATAAGATTAAGTGTAATTCTGAATTGATTAAAAAAGGTTTAAATCAATAGCAGAACGAATAAAAAGAACCAAGTAGGCAGAAAGATAAAAGTTTCTCCATTCTAAGAAGAAGGGAGAGTACCGTTTATGCTTTATGATACGTCATAATGATTAAGAACCAGATCTCAATTGATCCTCTAAATGATTCTTAGTACAATTGTATGTCTAAGAAGAGGAATCAAGAATTGAAGATATGGTTAAATCAAGAGGTCATTCATACTTCATTCCAAAACAAGTCTTAGAGTTAAGATTGTGACATTGAGTGAAAAATATTAAGAAGGTTTATAACATTCATCAAATGTGGAATGTTGTGATGTCTTGGATAAGACAAAGACCAACTAGGACCAATTTATGAAGTGTTTTGATAAAAACTACACTAACTCTTGAATATTTGTTTGTCAAGAAAGTTTATTGACAAGAGAATCTTATATGTCAAGGAGTCAGTGGGAGTCTTAATGGTCTTGAAAGGTTTCAAGAACAAATCAAAATAAACCTTATCGATCATAACTAGCACACGAGTTGAGGTTTACAACCTATCGTGTTGACATTATTTTGTTTTTGTGCCAATCCAATCGAGTTAATTATGCATGTGAGTCCTATGAGTTCTCATTTGAAATGCATAAAAGGCAAGGACCTTGATCAATGGAAAGTACATTGATAAGAAAAAGTTGAGCTGCTTAACTACTTGGAAGACATGGTGGGCAGCTGTGCTACCATAAGGCAAGAAATCAAGATTAAGAAAGTTCGATCCATATGAGTTTGAATTTGTCGTAAACTTTGGTTTTAACAAATTCACATGGATAGGAACACATACACTGTTTCATATCTAAGTGTCATAAGATTTCCTCCTTCATGAAAATGATTGTGAGGAAATGCTTTCACTAAGAAAGATTTTAAGAAGATAGTGATTGTAACATTGCATTCTCAAATTCGATTATGGTTACGGTATCCCTTTCCATAATTTGAATTGTGAGGTTTGGAAATTAGTCTTGATTGTTTAGACACACATATGAACTATCTAAGGCAAAGGTGTATAAGTTCAAAAAGCCTTGATAAAAGATTACCAAAGCACTAAGTATTAGAAACATGAACTTAAGAAATTCAATATGCATTGTTTTTCTGAAAGCTAAGCTGTTTCTGAATACATGTCAAAGCTAGTGGGAGCATAAGTGTTATGTTTGTAATAATCATCATGATAGTGGGAGCATAAATGTTATGATTGTATGATTATTAAGGAAAGTATTGCAAGTTGGCAATATTAATTATAGAAAACAAGAGTCATTCTTTGCAAAGTTGTAAGGATGGAATAGTTGTTTTGCTATAATTAAGGGAGAGAATATTATGCTTCATTTAAAATCTAAAGGCTTAGGTTGTGGAATGTTAATAAATTTAGTCAAAGGTATATAGTGTGTTCTTAAAATTTCGATTATGATTACGACATTCCTCTTCACAATTCGAAGTTTGAGAACATAGCAAATAAAATATTATGGCAGAAGATTGATGAAGTATCAAATCTTTATGCATCGTGTCCCATACGCTTCGGGTATAGGATCAATTTCAAATGCTATAATATTTGACCATTCTAAATTTTCCAAATGTCTAGCGCATTTAGAGGGAAAAAGGACAAGAATTGGTTTTGACTAAAATAATTAAACAACTATCAAAGGACAATCCAAAGTTCGCCGAGGATTGGTCGCTTGTGAGTAGTTGGAAGTATAGTATTGGAAAATATGGAAATGTTTCCATATTGGATGGACCATATCGACATTATTATGAATAGATAAGATTCTATTAAGAATGAGTTGTCATATGGAAAATATGGAAACGTTTCCATATTGGGAATTGAATATTGAAAAATCTATGTCTAAGATTAGAAACTCTTATGCAAAAGGATGTTCAAAGGAATGTACCTTGAGTGAGAGACATCATATCTAAGGAATTGTCTTGTAACAATCTCCGATAGAGGACTTTGTAATATCATTGGCAATAGTCTTTGTGACTTTGGTGCAGTGATATCACGAAAGGATCATTGCATAAAATGTTAGAATCTAGCATAATCTATAAGTAGCAAGAATTTGATATTCTTTCACTTATGGAAAAAGGATTTGGAGTTGTGAAATGAGAATGATTGGGAATGTGCTCAATTTGGTCTATTTCACAAAGTAAGAACCATAGGTAAAAATTGTGTGCATGCTAGGAGCATGGGACAAGTGTAATAATTCAAGTAAGAAGTTGATTACCCGAAACGACAAATAAGGAGTAATCGATATGGTGATAAATAAAAGGTGTTTTATTTATACTCAAGGGTTTGAGGCCATATGGGATTAGTATTATTCTTGTGTTTCACATTTGCATGTTTTGACTTCCTGAATAATTTAATTGGTTAAGAAGATTTAAATTATTCGAACGGGCCACAGTCGTTCATATGTTGGAACTAGGTATGAATGAAGACTGTCGTGAATTGGTGTGTGGATTGTCTAAATAGCATTAGACATAAGCAAATGTTTGCTGCAACGTTCATGAGTGCTTATGAATATGAATTTCAGCATTGGATTAAACCCACGCTCACTTGGATCACTCCATGAATTGTATCACGAGTGATTGGTAAGACGATAACATCTTATATTCTTGAAACCGAGATGTGTGAGTTGTATCTTGCAAATCGGTTACACATTGATAATATTTAAACGCACTAGTAACTTGGTGTTATAAAACATATTGTTGTGTGTGATTCGGTGAGTGAGTGCAAGAAAGCACTGTACCAAAGTTTATCCGTTCCTTTTATCCAAAGAAGGATAAAAGCGATATCTTTAGGCCCCTCGATGATTTAGTGATGACAAACATAAATGCTCGGCCGGGCTAGGGCTAATTTGATTTGTTCAATTGGTTAGTCATCATAAATCAGAAGTCGAGAAATAGTACAAAGAGAATGATTTGAAATCATATCTCATATGATATCTAGAATGGAGGAATATATGATCCCTTATCTTAAGGACACCCGTATCTGATAGGATTAGAGTTGACAGCGACTTTAGAAAGCTACGATTGCAGATCAGGATCTGAAGTCATACGCATAATAGTTATCAGACTTATCCAAGTGGGAGACTATTGGATTAGTGTCTAAGTCCATAACTATTTTGGTATGTACTTGACCCGATGGTGCATGGTCCTTTTGGGTTGCCTTCACCAAAGCAACTTGATAGGATGAATTATGGAGAGAAAGGATTAAATATGATTTATTAATATATTATGAGAATAATATATTAAAGGAAAAATCATATTGGTTAATTAATATTTGTCAAAAATTAATTGGTAATTAGTTTTGTAACTAAAAGAGATTAATTAAACTTAAGGGACTGGAATTGTAATTATAAGATAATTGCAATTTGGGCCATGGATTGCCTTATATTAAGGAGTGGACGAATTCTATGGGGAAGCCCATAAGAAATCGTCCAAGGCCTTAAGGAAAGGGGTCCATGGGTTGCTTAGGGCTTAAGCATCCAAATTAGGGTTTCCTTCTTAGATAACCCTAATTGCCTCCTATATATATAGATCCCTTATGACCAAAAACGTGGCTAAGACTTGTTGTAAGGTTTCACACGTTCTTTGGGCAGCCTCTAACATCTCTCCTCTTCATCCTCTTGCTTATGGTGTTTGTGAACCATTAGAGGAGTGACATTTGTGACTCTAAGCTTTCTAAAGTAAATACAAGGAGATTTGGGATTGTTATTGCTACATAACAATCAAGGTAATATCTTAAACCCATTCTTATGTTAATATGATTACTTGTATGCTAGAATTAGGGTTTATAGTCTTGGATAACTTGCATGTACAATAGAGAAACCTAGATCCAATCATTAGGGTTTGTATGAGCACATAGGATGTTCTTAGGACCAAAACCCATCACATTGGTTGCGATACTACATGACGTCCTCTGCCCCGGAACGTTTCCGCCATCGGTTTCGGGGTGTGACAGATTGGTATCAGAGCCCTTGTTTATAGTGAACTAGTATACCAAACCTTACATGGTATAAGACTATAAACACTAAGGGGCCTAAGTGATTAGAATTAAAAGTATACTTTAAAATATAAGTATTTTCAGAAGTATACAAGTATACCAGCCGCCGGAAACCGTAACCTCGAGTAGAACAAAACATAAGTAATTGGGTGTTGTATATTGCTGTTAAACCTGGGCAGTTATGTAGTCGTGTATAGGGTCAATATAGCTTGATCAACTATATTCATTCGAGACATGGCCAACATGTGCTTGGGAGTGACTGTGGTGTGCAGCATGCCAAAAACTTACCCAATACCCAAACAACGAGTCGTCGTCGCAGCGAAACATGAAATACTATGGGAGTATTTCTAGAGCCAACTTCATAATAGAAATACTCATTCCAGCGTTGCTCCTCAATCATTCCTTTAGTGATAGTTTATTTTCTTTGATAACTCTTTCCTGTTTATCGCTTATAGAATCCTATATCTGTCATATTGAGAAATCCCATGTTCCATATTTGTTGATTCAATTAAGAGGACTTATGATCCTCTCTTTCCTGGCTATTTTAGATCAAGATGCCTCCGAGGAAAAAACCCAGCTCAAAGAGCAACAATCCTTCTCCGCCACCACCTCCTCCCCAATTCGATTCCGTAATGTTCCAGGTAGCTGTTGCTGCCGCAGTGGCAGCTGCCATGTCTCAAATGAACCTCGGTGGCCCCGGTGGTCCAGGAGGTGGTACCCAATCCCAAAACAAGGAAGGTAGTCAGGGACACTGGAAGGAGTGTTCCTATAGATACTTTATGAACACGAAACCCACATTCTTCGATGGCACAGCAGGTGTCATTGCCCTAACTTGGTGGTTAGAGAAAATAGAATCTATCTTCGAGATCTATGCCTGTTCAGAATCTGACAAGGTGAAATTCGCCGCCTGCACGTTCACCAATAAAGCTCTGACTTGGTGGAACGGCCAAGTCAAATACTTAACCCGACCTGTAGCAAATTCTATGGGTTGGGAAGTCATGAAGGAACTTCTGCTCGCAGAGTACTGCCCTCGGGGCGAAATGCAGAAGCTGGAGCATGAACTCTGGAACCTGAAGATGAAAGGTTCCGATATCGCCGCTTACACTTCAAGGTTTGACGACCTAGCGCTTCTTTGTCCGGGAATGATTACCCCGGAAAGCAAAAAGATTGAGAGGTTCAAATGGGTTTGACCCAGCCAACCAAGGGAAATGTTTTGGCTACAAAGCCAGATACATACGACAACGCCAAATGCCTAGCGCAAATCCTGATCGACCATACCGATGACATAGAGGAAGCAGCCACCACTCCTGAGCCGACATAGAGAAGTGGTGAGAAAAGAAAGTTTTGGAAGACGAAGAAGAAAAGTCAGCCTTCACAGGAGTCCTCGAAGAAACAACAGATAGTGGCAGTCCACGCTGCCACTACCCCTACTGTTGTTTCTGTCGTCGGTTCTTCAGCCCAAGCACCTATCACCGGATATGTCGGTATTCTCTCGTGGTGTAACCGGTGCAGTTACCACCACCACATCCCCGGTCCCTTTCGTGAGAAATTTTGCAAAAACTGTGGCCAAGAGGGTCACCTTGCATGAAGCTGCAAAACACCAACCAATCAAGCTTCTGGAGCGGGCATCAGTCAGGCCTACTATGGTTGCGACAAAGTCGGGAATTACAAGAGAAACTTCCCCAAGGCAGCAGCAACTGGAAACACCAGCAGAGTCCTAGCCATGGGACAAGATGAGGCAGCCACCGATCCCACCGTTGCCACATGTATCTTCCTTCTCGACAACCCTTATGCTTGCGATCCTTTTCGATTCTAGTACTAAAAGATAATCTGTAGCTATTCATTAGAACATCTTCATAAACATAGTCCTCAACTAGTAACCGAAATGTTTACCGTCGAGATAGCTAATGGTGAGAACTAGAGCATTAGCGTTAAACTTAGTTTTAGCCCTCGCATCGTTTTGTGCATCAAAGCCCAAAAGCTTCTGCGTAAGGAGTGCCATAAATTCCCAGCCTATGTGATCAACGAGAAACAGGAAGTTAAAGACCTCGAGAGGATCCCCGAAGTCCGTAATTTTCATGATGTCCTTTCCGAAGAGCTCCGGGAAATTTCTCCCGAACATCAAGTCAAGTTTCGCATCGACCAAATTCCTGGAGCTACCGTCGTAGTCAAACCCTGGTCACGTGGTAAGCTAGGAAGGCATACACGTGGACCCGTCCAAGACCCAGGTGATAGAGAATTAGTCGGCACCGAAGACACCCACAAAAACCTGTCAATTCTTGGATCTCGTCGACTACTATCGTAGATTCACTCAAAACTTTTCCAATATCGTCTAAACCCTAAACCACTTCAACACAAGAAAGGTGTACCCCTTTTGTTGGAGTTTGTGTCCTGTTGAAGGCCTTACCCCGAAAAGGCATGATACGCTTTGGAAGCACAGAAAACATAACCCGAGGTACATAGGACCTTTCGAAATCCTCGTTAGGATCGATCTCGTAACCTACAAACTCCGACTACCTTCAGAACTTAGTAGCATTCACTCTATCTCTCACGCCTCTATTATTAAGTAGTTCCTATCTGATGGAACCCTAGTAATCCCTTTGATGAGACCGAAATCAACGAAAGTCTGAACCCCATGGAAGAACCAATCAAAATAATAGATCGAGAGATTAAACGTATGAAACAAAGCCGTATCCCGATAAGTGAAGGATCCGAATTCACTTGGGAGCGTGAAGATCCGATGAAACAGAAGTATCTGTATCTCTTTCCAAATCCTTGATTCGTATCTAAAGTTTGAATTTCGGGACGAAATTCCCTCTAACGGGGGGATAATGTGACAACCCGAAGTTTATCCCATCTTTGTAACCCGTTCCGTTATTAAAATTCGTCTTTTTCGGATTGTTTCCATTTACATTTTAATTTAAGTCATTTATTTAGAGACTTCTATTATGACTTAATGGGTGTCCAAACACGTTAGAAACCCATGAAAACACACCAATTTAGTAATTGGAAAATTTTTAGTTTAGACCACGTCGGGTTACGACAACTTAATCGGGTGCGACCAAAAGCCTCGCTTAACATCAGTATCGGGTAGAATTCCACCGTGTCTCAAACTCAACCCATATATAAAGTTCAAAGAACTTCATTTTGAAACTTTTTACCTTCTCTCGACTCTCTCTCTCTACTCTCTCTCTAGAAAACCAAGTTTGATCCAAAAATCATCCAAATTAAGCTACAATTCGGTAAGATAACTATCCTAGCTCATAGTATGACATCTTTATCCTTCAAATTTGTGCTTAAATTATGAAATAGGACCATAAACATGTGTTTACGGCCCTGGAACAGCCTTAGGCCGTGAACACATGCAAATGGGGTTTTTGAGCCTTAAAACCCTTCAAATCCACCTTTAGAGCTTAGATTGACTTAGGGGCTTACCATACTGGACTTAGAACACGTAAACCTTAATATTTGAGGAGAAACCATGAGTGTACTGCCCAAGAACATGCTTGGTCCGTCAACACCAATTCTTAGGCCGTAAACACCTTCTAAGGTGTTAAGATGCCCCTTAAACACCTCCTAAACCTTGGAAGAAAGTCTAGAAGCAACCACAATCAAGTTAGGGGCATTAAACTTGCTAAAAACCCCTCCCTTAGGAGTTAACGGCCGTAAACCCCGCAAGAATGGGTTCCTGGGCTGTAAAATCCTATAAATGGGTCAAATGGTGCCTGAACTTCATCCTATGACTTGTATATTGAGCTAGAAACTCTTGTGATTGACCTAGGACCACCAAAGCACAATTTGATTGGTAATTTAAGATTTTACCGCCGTAAACTCCTAGTTTACTGCCGTAAACTCCTCAAATGGTCCTTAGGATGTCCAAATTACTTTCCAATGCCATAAAACCAAGCATAGCATTAACCCACATGAGTTGTAAGACCATTTAGCACCCTAGAACACGCCTCCATGAGTTTACGGCCGTAAACTCATGGGGAGTTGGTCATTTGGGTCGAAAACTCCTTTAGTATTTTACTCTTGAAGAGCAAACTCCAATTCCAAGCTTTATACATCCATAGATGCCACCCGGGTCACTCCAAACACTTGAAATGAAGTGTTTTCGCGACTAGAAGTGTATATCCTCAACTAATTAGTAGTACAAAGCCTAATTAGATACAAATGTGTATCTTTTCATATTACATAGGAACCTCACACGCATTCAAGCCCCGAACTGATGTTTAGCATCCAAACCAACACATTTCGCGACTGGTGAGTTCATACCCCTACTCCTTTTTCCATGTTCTTCAAATGTTTTCAGGGGGGGGGGGGATACAAGCAAAAGTACAAGGAAATATTTTACTCAAACTTTTTATTTCAGTTAAAATGTTCATATTCTGTATGTTTCTAATATTGAAAACCATATTAACCAATAGTTCGAATTGCAGAGTTAGCCTTCAGACTAATAGTAGATTTCTTTATAAAATGTTATAATCTATGTTTCATTTTATAATCTTACGAAATATTCATACTAATCATAAATTAGGATTAATACTAATAAGATACACCCTCGAAAGTAACAGACCGAATACGAAAGTAATAGAACGAATACGAAAGTAACAAAACAATTTCGAAAGTATGCCTTTGGATATCGACAAAGTTTCGAAAACATACGCCTTTGGATGTCGATTTAGCTTCGGAAATACGACTAAAGTACGCCTTTGGAAGTCACCAGAAAATCGAATATACAATTAATGTACGTCTCTTAGTGTCTCCAAACATTCAAAAATACAGATAAGTAAAGTAGATATTCGACATTCGAGTGTAGGATAATCAGGATATCAGAATACCTAACTGATACGACAAGTATGATAGATACTAGGGCATAGCATTCCGAACCAAGAACTAACCACGACTTTTAGGAAAATAAGGGTTTTTCCTGGGATAACGAATTGTTCCTAATCAAACTGTAGAATAAACGAATAACTAACTCACATATAGGAAAATAAGGGTTTTTCCTGGGATAGCAAACTGTTCCTAACCAAACTGTAGAATAAACGAATAACTAAACTTACATATAAGAAAATATGGGATTTTCTTGGCTAATGACTTTTCAGAAAAACCAAAGGAAACCTGTTCTTTTACAAAAAAAACTAAACTGCCTATGAAATCACCAGCTTTATGCTGATTTTCAAACAGCTTGTATTCTCAGGTCCACATCAGACAGGTACACGGCGATCTTTTGGAGAAGACGGAGCATATAAAAGACCCGTCTTAACTTTTGTTCATATGATCTATATGTATAACACTTGTAACACCTTGTTTTTAGATGTTAATATTTCTATGTAATGTAATGGTTTTGTTTACTACGCTTACTATGTACATTGGTTGCGATACTACATGACGTCCTCCGCCCAGGAACGTTTCCGCCATCGGTTTTGGGGTGTGACACTAATTAGCGTACAATATTTTGATACTTGAATAATAAACTAGATAGAAATACATACCTTGTTGATGTAGCTTAACTCCATGAAGCTCGAGAGCCTAGTGCCCCAAGTGTGACACCTCAAATGGTTCACACAACATCATCAACACTTGGAATAACCATGAATAGAAGACACTTCATGCTCAAATTGGCTAGCCCTCATATAAGTATCACTAGTGACAATTTCTTGAGCTAAAGGAGTCTTTATATAGTATGGCTATTAGGGTTACACCATGTAACTCATGACTTTACCCATTCCTTATGCTCCATGGGTTTTAACCTCCATGGAGTATCCATGGGTCACCACATAGGTTAAACCCAACATAAGGAATCTTGGATCATAAGCCCGCATATATAAGAATTAACGATTTTCCCAATCAATCCCCATATATTTAATTAGTCTCTTTTGATCACTAAATTAAGTCCAAATTAATTCTTGATCAATACTAATTAAATAACATGATTTCATATTAATATATTAGAACTTATAATATATTAATATGTCACAAATGTCCTCTTCTCACAAACGGTCTATCCAAATGTTCTGATGCCACGCAACCCAAATGGACCATGCCGAGTTAGGTCAAGTACATACCAATTATAGTTATGGACTTAGACACTAATCCAACAGTCTCCCACTTGGATAAGTCTAAAACTATTATTGAGTATGACTTCAAAACCTAACTGGCAATCGTAGCTCTCAAAAGCCGTTGTCGAATTCTAAACTTTTCGATGAAGTCTGACCTTTGTCAATGACTTGTCCATTAGATAAGGGATCATATATTCCTCCATTCTAGATATCATATGGACTGAGACATGGATTAAAATCATTCTCTCTGTCCATTTGTTGTTTCCCGATTTCTGATTTATGACGACTGACTAATTGAACAAATCAAATCAGTCCTGGCTTGGCCAAGCACTCACATGTATCATCATTAAATCATCGAGGGGCCCACATATATCACTTTAATCCTGAAGGTAAAAGGAATGGATAAACTTATGCAATCAATGTATAACCAACTTATAGTAACAACTCATATCTCTAGGTTTGAAGAATATTAGATATTATCGTCTCATGATCACTCTTGATAAAATCCATGAAGTGATTCCAATGAGCACGGGTTGAATCCAATACTCAGAACTTATGATCACTCATGAGTGTTGTAGCACAACTTTCTCCACCAACTTGGACATCTACAAGTCAACCCATGACAGTCTTGATTCATATATACTTCCAACATATGACCGACTGTGGATGGTTTGAATAACTTAGTCATTCCGGAAGAATAACCCAGTTTATTTTGAAAGTCAAAACATGCAATATGAAACACAAGAATAATTGAATCTAATATGGTATCAAAACCTATGAACATAAATAAACACCTTTTCTTTATCACCATATGATTACACATTATTCATTGTATATTGTTTCAGCTATCAACTTTATTCTTGAATAAAAACAATAGTTGTCCCATGCTCCGAGCATACACACTATGTTTTTCTAAACAATAGCTTTGCCATACACCAAGTATGCACTCTATGTTTGTCTATGATCCTTACTTTATGAAATAAACCAATTAACCAAACTTTCAATGATTCTAATTTTACACTCCCAAATTGTTATGGAAAATGCAGGAATTCCAAATTCATGCCATTTTACCGACATCTGTTAGATTCTAAACTTATATGCAAGGGTGCTCTTGTAATGATGATGCACAAAGTCACAAAGACTTGACAACAAACATTGAAGAGCATTCCAAAGGAGATCAACTCCTTGGAAACATCCTTCTTGCATTAATTTTCCTAATCTTACACAGATTTATTGAACAACTTCCACAAATGGGATCATGTCTACATTCCTCTTTTGACTATCACTTCTGAACAAGAGTTGCCTCTTTTCAGAATATGTCAATATGATCCTTCCAAATGTCATTGAGCAACCAATCTTTGGTAAACCTTAGATTGTCCTCGACAATTGCTTAATCGTTTTAGTTATATCCAGTTCTAGACCTTTTCCCTTCTTAATGCCCCAGGCATTTGGAAAATTTTAGATAGGATGAATATAGCACATGTAATCGATCCTATATCCGAAGCATATGGGACATGATTCATGATGTCTCACATAAAGACTAAACCAGTTTTTTGCTATAATATTTCCATTTCTATTTGCCATTTTCTCATAATTCATATTATGAAAAGGGATGCCGTAATCATAATCGAATTTTAGAACGCAAATAATGAACCCATATATAGAATTTCCTTATGTTGAGCCATTCTAACATGAAATTTATCTATATATATATATATATATATATATATATATATATATATATATATATATATATATATATATATATATTCTTGACTAAATTTGATTAAAATATCAATCTAAGCTTTTAGAATTGAAATGAAGTATAATTTCCTCTCCCTTAATTATAGCAAAACAACTTTTTCAACCCCTGCAGCCTCACATATTGAAACTTTTGTTTTCTATAATTAGCATTGCTAACTTGCAATACTTATCATAATTATCATGCTCCCACTAACATGATGATTATTAACATAAACTTATGCTCCCACTAGCTTCGACATGTACTCAGAAATTAGCTAGACTTCTAGAAATCAATACTTTATTGACTTTCATACCAAGGTTCAGTTTTCTGATACTAGATTGCTTTGATAAGACTTTATCAAAATCATACACCTTTCATTAGATAGCTCACAGGTGTGTCTAAACAATTTAAGAACTATGAAAAGGGATGTCGTAATCATAGTCTCAATTGTTTAGACCTTTTTCACTTCTCCCAAGTCCAGGTTAGTGTGCCGGTTAACCATACACACTCCACTAACGACTTTGAGAATGCAAATATGACAATTTCTATCTAGTTAAAATCTACTTAGTGAAAGTGTTTCCTCACCATCATTTTCATGAATCGGAGAGAAACCTTTTGACACTTAGATTTAATGGTGTATGTGTTCTTATCCATGTGAATTGTCAAAACCATAGTCACAAGACAAGGAAAATGACAAATCCAAACTCATATGGACTAAACTCCATCTTAATTTCTTGCCATCTGGCAGCTCAAGGGCCTGCAATTGCTTCCAAGCTGTTATGCAACCAATTCAGAACTCTAAGAACTCATATGCAAAGACAACTTTAACTGAAATGAGCACAGAATATGTCAACATGATAGGTTATAAACCTCAAGTCGTTCGCTAGTGATAATCTATAGGTTTTTATTCTTGATTAGATCTTGAACTTCTTTTCAGGATCTTTAAGACTCCCACTGTCCTCTTGACATATAAGACTATCTTGCCAAATATTCAAGAGATAGTGTGGATTCTAATCAAGACAGACACTTAACATAATTAGCCTTAGTTGGTCTTTGTTTTATCCAAAACATCACAAGTTACCAATTTCAAATGTACAAGAGTAGAAAACTTTTACTCTTACATTTGACAAGTGTTTTTTTAAACCTTCTTTAAGACATGTCACTCAGGTTACAATCTTAGAGTATGACTCTAAGAATTGTTATGGAATGAAATATGACTCATCTTCTTGATTTAACCACTTCAACAGTTCATAGCTCCTCTTTTTAGCTATCAGAATGCACTTAGAGAATGAATTGCGATAAGGTCTCAAAATCATTAAGATGGTCTTTAAACATAATACTTAAGTACTCTCGGAATTACACTTAAGCTTGTAAGTGTAACCATATTTACTGAGCTTTAGTAAATTATGACGAATAATCTTATCGATCTTTTGTGGTGGACTTGACCAGTGCACAAGAATGTGTACTCAATCCCTTAGTCCTTCACTTGACTTCACATATACATGTGAACAAGGAACTAGTCTTGATTTTCCAAAGATGAAAAATTCTCATTCATCATACTGTACAACTTGCATGATTCCAAGTTTCGGTCCAATTGAAACTTGGGTGATGAGGATCTTCCTTTATTTGGTAAATTTAGACATCACCACAAATGAAAGAATCAATTTCATATTTCCACTCTTGCTATTAATGGAATCATATAAGCAACAATTTTTTTTCCTCAAATGCCATTGTGAGGATATTTTAACATAAATAAAATCATCATTTTTCCTTTTTATTTTAAAAAAATTGCGGAAAAACTACCCTTACAATGCAAAAGAGCAAGAAAACTATGTTGTTATCTGTTCCTAAGAAATATATCATAACTCCTAAGAAGTAGCTCAAGAATCCGATCTTCAAACTATGTGATAGAAATCCATCTACGCAATCAGATTCAGCATATTCTTTCTTTAAGTTTCTTCACTTTTCTTTGATTCTTAAAACATCAACATGTGACCCAGTCACATCATGTATCAAGAATCTTAGAATAGAAACTTAACAGAGTTAGATAGTGGACTTTACTTGAAGTAGAGTCAAACTTATTGACTTTACCAGCCTTATGATATTTCAGGTAAATTTAACAGCTTCGCAACCAATGCCCTTCCTTTGGTAATGGACCCTTGATAATGGGACTATCTCAGACTTAGCCTATCTCTTTACCATTTGGTCAACCGAGTTGATATGGCTGATGCCTTTCCATTGGGAAGAGAGAGCTTTACTGGATATCCAATGTCATCATTGTCAATCTCCATAAAGTTTTAGGAAGTTGATCTTAGCAAATAGATAAGATCATTAAGGGTCTTGTCGTAGTCTATTTCATAGGTGTCCCAAAGGAACTCACTATGTGACTTAGAAAGTGATTGAGCCACCAAATTTCTCAAGACTTTGACACCCAACTCTCCCGGCTTGTCAATATGTGACTACATCTCCAAGATATGACCACACATAGACCTTTACTTGCCAATAGGGCTTGAGTGACCTTAAACTTTTCAAGAACTTGTGGGTTAGGGAGAATAATTGGAGGAGGTGAAAGAAGTATGATTTCCATGGGACATCATCTTCATTTAGGAAAGCATGTTTCAAGAGATTTGGGGAGATCATAAATGTCTAAACCAGACATCTTTTGGGAGATATTCAAGATAATTGATCTAAAGTCTTTGATATAACACCCAATATGAAATATTAAGGCTAGGACCCTACAAACTATTTTATTACTTAGAAGAGGGATGCCGTAATCCAAGCTATGAAATATTTGAAGGTAGGTGAATGACGATTCACCAATTTCCACCAAGATAAACGAAATGTATTATTAGGTTTTAATTGGTTTTGAAACTCCTAGGTTCTTTTGAGATTCATTGAACTTTTCAGTGACATGTTTCAATCTCGAGTGTGCCCTTTAGATTTTGTGACTGGGATGCCGAGGATCACCAAACAAGGTGTGAATAACCATGCAAATATACTTGGTACCCTCAATATTTACCCCTCAATCGATGTGCCGGTTAACCACACACACTCCATCGATACTATGATAAACATTAAGTTACCCTTTTCCTACCTTGTTAAATACGAGTTAGTGTGCCGGTTAACCACACACGCTCCATTAATCGACTTAAACAAAGTGCAAAGTGTAATTTCATGGATTAGCACCTTATTCATATTTTCCTAAGTAACTAAGATTGGGTATTTATAAATTGTTTAGTTACTTAGTATTTATCATTAATACTTTTAATGAAGGAAGAATTCTAGTCCTTCTCCTACCCGTTCGGCTAACGACCGTCCACCGGTCAAGGAAGTGCTGGGTGAGAGTGGACACCCATTAAACTGTCATTTTATAGGCAGTAACCTTATACCTCCCTTAGAGACCGGCTTTGTGAATGAGGCCTACTAACGGTAAGACTGATTTGCTCTTATACATATATAAATATTCTTAACTTATAATATTATAAAGTATAAGGGTTGAATTTTAACTCTATAAATTCTAAGGGCTTAAGCTGGAATTAAAGTATTCATAAAAGAAAACTTTTCAAATTCCAAAACTTGAGGGGAAGTTTTGAAACTATTGAAAACTCTTGGATTTTCATAACTTATGAGTTTTAATTAAAGCTTTAAAACTTTTAGTGAAGAGACTCTTGGGCATCCATAACTTGAGGATAAGTTATGGAGCCATAAAAACTATTTATAAGGAAAGACTCTTCATTTTTTTTGTAACCTAAGACAATTTTATGAGTTTTTAAGATTCATAAATGTGACTTTTCATATAACTTGAAGACAAGTTACAAAAACACATTTTATGAACAACTTTTATATTAATTTGGATTGAAAACTACTAACACATATTTTTCATTAATCTAAAAAATAACTCAATAAACAAGGTAACACAAAAAAAAACTTTTGGATTCCATAACTTATGGAGTTTAATGTTTCTTTTATGATGTAACTTTTCATGTTCCATAACTTAAGAACAAGTTATGAAATTCTTTAAAACATTAAGACCAAGTTTTGTAACTCCATAAAAAACTTTGAATCAATTTTTTTTAAAACCTTTTCATATCCATAACTTATGGAGGTTTCAAAAAACTCTTTAGATCAAACATTTAAAACTAATAAAATAATCCTATAATTTTATCTTTTACTAAATTTGACCTAATTCAACTCATATAGCAAATGATTCAAATTTTACAAATAATTAGTTTTTCACAAAAACAACTAATTATCTTAAAATTTGACAAACGTCGTGTTTTTTTCCTTTTTTGTAAACATTGAAAATAAAACATTTGCATTAATATAACAGAAAACAACTCATGGCTCTGATACCATTGTTGGGTTTTGAGCATTCTAACACTCCTAAGTGTACATGCAACCCTAAATACCTTGGATCTATGTTTTCTCTATTATACATGCAAATATGAATATTCCAAGATATTACCCTAACTAGAATACAATCTTTTGATACTTGAATAATAAACAAGAGAGAAATACATACCTTGTTGATGTAGCTTAACTCCATGAAGCTCGAGAGCCTAGTGCCCCAAGTGTGACACCTCAAATGGTTCACACAACATCATCAACACTTGGAATAACCATTAAAAGAAGACACTTCATGCTCAAATTGGCTAGCCCTCGTATAAGTATCACTAGTGCCAATTTCTTGAGCTAAAGGAGTCTTTATATAGTGTGGCTATTAGGGTTACACCATGTAACTCATGACTTTACCCATTCCTTATGCTCCATGGGTTTTAACCTCTATGGGTCAGCACATGGGTTTTACCCAACATAAGGAATCTTGGATCATAAGCCCACATATATAAGAATTAACAATTTTCACAATCAATCCCCATATATTTAATTAGTCTCTTTTGATCACTAAATTAAGTCCAAATTAATTCTTGATCAATACTAATTAAATAACATGAATTCATATTATTATATTAGAACTTATAATATAATAATATGTCACAAAAGTCCTCTTCTCACAAACGGTCTATCCAAATGTTTCGATGCCATGCAACCCAAATGGACCATGTTGAGTCGGGTCAAGTACATACCAATTATAGTTATGGACTTTGACACTAATCTAAGAGTATGTGTGTGTATCCAAGGTGTACCTGACATTTTTGTGATATTAACGTGTGCATGCTTGGTTTAATCTTTCCTCTACTCCATTCTTATTCAGATTGATTGCTATCTGTTTGACCACTGGTTTGGATCATTGTAATCGGGACTTACAATTGATAGGTCATAATATAGTGGTTTGGGCTAGGCATCCATCTTGTATAGGTCTTGGTAGGTTTTTGGGCTTTGTTATGGTGTTTTTAGCTTGTTTTATGGCTATGTACGGCTGGAGTCGTGTGTACAGTCGTACACCCTGTGTATGGCCATACATAGGTGTACGGTTGTACACGCATGTACAACTGGTGGTCATATAAGTAGAGTGTGTCTGTGTCAGTTTTAGGGTGACGTATGTGTGTGTCTCCAAGGTGTACCTGACATTTTTGTAATATTAACGTCTGTATGCTTGGTTTAATCTTTCCTTTACTCAATTCTAATTCTGATTGATTGCTATCTGTTTGATCACTGGTTTAGATCATTAAAATCGAGACTTACAATTGGTATCAGAGCAAAATCAGTGTCAAATTAGATCTTCGAGTGTGTACGGCTAGAAAACTTCATCATTTTTAGACTAATTCGAGATTACCTATTGAGTTTCTACTTATGATCAACATTCAAAGGCTTAGAATCAAAACTTACTTGGAAATTCAAGTTTTTTTTGTTGTGTACGGTTAAACCCAGTGTGTACGGTTAAGCTTAGTTGAAGCGTGTACCGTCGGACTCGCGTGTACGGCCGTAGTCCATTCAAGATCCTTGACTATAATCGAGTGAACGATTGGAGTGTACGGTTGAAGTGTACGGTTCAAGTGTATGGTTGGAGTGTACGACTAGAGTGTACGGTTGGCGAGTACGGTTGTGATCCTTTGTACGACCGTAAACTCCTTAGTTGCTTGGACTTCTTAATTTTAAGCATTTTTCTTGTTAAGTTTTTGATCTGTTCATTTCTAAAAAGCCAAAAACAACAAACAAAAAAAATAAAAAATAATTAAAAAATAAAAAATAAATAAAAAAAGGAAGCTTGAAAAACCAAAACAAAAAAATGCATTTACAAATATCATCATCAACTCATCATGAACTTGACTCCATTAAGGGCACAACTACACGCATCCCACATCTGCTATCTGCTGAAGGTTTCCCATAATGGAAATACTGCATGGAAAAATATATCAAGATGAAAGATTTCAAAATCTGGAGAAGTATTTTGTGACACCTCAAAACAGAGAACGGAGGAAACATTCTGGGGTAGAGGACATCATGTACAGTATCATAACAATGCATAATAGTAAAGACAAGCAACAACATCCATTGCATTAATATAATAATTTGTAATACAAGCGTGTTTTGTACACTTGTTAGACACCAAAAGTATAATGAAAATAAAAGATGAGTCTTGTATGTGCTCCATCTTCTCAAAAGCTGCATCTGTACCTGTCTACTGATGATCTGAGAATACAAGTTATTTTGAAAGTGAGTATTAGCATAAAGCTGGTGAGTTAATAAGTATATAGTGCCATTGCTTGTATAAAAGTGTTTACAATCATGTAATATAGTAGCTATCATCAATGTTTGAAAATAGTATGATCCCTAGAAAATCCTATATTTTCCAGTGAAAGTAGTTTTCTACCAAGACCCGGTTATCTGTATGTTTGATCCTTTGAAAATGTAAAAGTTTTCCCAGTGAAACTATCGGTATGAACATAGAGTTTTAGACTTCATTCATGTAAAGTAATTTGGAAAATAAAGGTTTACCCCAATAGGGTCACTACCGGCTGAATGTAATAAAAATGCAGACTCCAGGTAGTATTAAATGTATAATACACCTTGGGGAGTCTGTTTCGCCTTTTGTTCTTAAGGTGTTAATTAAAGGTCCAAATGTGAACTCGTATGTAACCATGCTGATTGACGATTGAATAACTGATGACCCTCTAGGTCACACGTAGTATGGTGACATTTTGTCACCCCTGGGCCTAGTCGGCTCGGACTGTAGCTAGCAGTCGGGATGTGGGAGTGTCAGTCCCGTATAGATCTATACACATAATGCCCTCTCTCCCTCCAGGAGACTCTGGTTACACAGTGATAGCACAGTGAAGTGTCGTATCGAGAAGTAGTATGTCACATTCTGTCTTAGTATATTCTCTTGTATTAGTGTATAATGTACTTTCTAGTATAATGTATAGAATGTTCTCTTGTATAGTATGTAGTATTCTCTTTGCATAGTATTTAGCATGTATTGACTCGTAACTGTACTAACTATAGTAAGTGTCATGGTAATAGTGGTAATGAGCGATAATCCTTAACTATACCTATTATAGTTAAATAGAAATGCTAACTGCATGCCTTTGATACACAAAGGTATATAACTGAAGTGAAGACCTTTATATCCAACACAAATATATATAATATATAACTACGAATTCAACGACATTCGGACAGATATCAATATGCCCTAAGACCACATCAAACAAGAACAGGAAGTAAGGTGAGCTATCAGTCCAAAGTCCTTCAAGTCTTACTTATATAAATATACTAGTGTAGATACGGTTTGGGAACAAAAGCAGTTTAAAAAAAAAATTCGGAAATAGTTTTATAACAATTTTACATGAAAAAGGAGTTTGATAAACATTTAAAGCAGTTTTGTTGGCAAAGTAGTTAAAAGTATAGAAAATCCTCTTGGTTGCAAGTTATAAATCACATGTGATTGATACTATAAGTTGTTTGATTCAACTTGTACTCCCCCCATAAAAACATTTAAAAACATTTACAAGTTTAATTAAGGGGTATGAACTCACCTGCAATGAGTAGATTTGATGGAAGTGTCGGGTAGGATGCTAGGTGTCAAGTGAGGACTTGAACACACACACGGATCCTATGTAACATGTAGTCATACATAAATGTATCTAATTAGTTATTTAATCACTTATTTAGTAAGTAATGACACTCTAATGCATGAAAACACTTTGCTTCAAGTGCTAAGAGTGTTAAGGGTGGTATCTAAGGAGTGTATGGCCTCACTATGGAGTTTACACCCCAAATGGTAGCCCTTAGGGGAGTTTACGGTTTATGGACCATTTCCCCCATGAGTTTATGGCCGTAAACTCATGGGGATGGTGTGTTTGTGTTTTTAAGGTCTCATGCTTCACAAAGAAGTGTCCTAGGGTTGATTCAAAGGCTTAGGAAGTGGTTAGGGCTCGAAATGGCACACTTTATGGAGTTTACGGTCCTTGGACCACCTTTGAGAGTTTAAGGTCGTAAACCCATGAGTTTACGGCCGTAAACTCATGGTTACTCCAAGAATTTCGTTTTTTGGTGTTTCTAGTTCATGCATGCAAGGATCTAGCCTCTTATCCAAGTTATAGAAGGTTTTAGGGGCATCAAAACACCCTTTGGGGGTGTTTACGGTTTTGGGAGATCCCCAAACCGTAAACTGGTGTTCTTGAGGGTTTTTGGTGTTTAGTCCATGGATTATCAAGTATACTAAGTAAACAAATAGCTAGGATGAGTATACTTACTTATGTGAAGCTTGTAAGAGAGTTTAGGACCCAAAACACTATTGTGTTCTTGGTGTTCTTGGGGTTTTGAAGATCACTTGAAGATCTATGTAAAAATCGAAAAATCCATGGATGAAATGATGTATAAACACTAGATTAAGTGTTGTAAGAAAGAATCTAGGAAGGAAACACTTACATTTTGGCGGATTTGAAGATGTGAATTTATGATACTTGAGAGAAAAAGTGGTGGGTGTTCTTGAACTTGAAGGTGGGAAGTGTAAAGTGAGGAATGGTGGGTAAACTCATGCTATATGCATGAGTCTTTGGAAAAATGGTGTTCACGGCCCAAACACCTCTTGTTTGTCCGCGAACACCTAGCTAAGGTGTTGGATTGTTTTGCTCGTTACACCTCACTAATAACGACACTTCCTTTTATTTAATCGTTTGACGAAAAATAAAAATAAAACACCGACCAGACATAAATCCTCCCAAAAATGTACCGAAATGTTTTTTACTAATATTTGAAGCGTTTGACTCTGGAAATTATACAAATGAAAATTTCGGGTTTTCACATATTTTGTGAGGACCAATCCAAATCACCACAACACTCGAAGATGAAACAGTTGTTGAGAAACTGATTGAGCATTACACCGATGAAGACTTTGAGAAGATCGAAGAGCAAGAAAGAGAATTGGCTACCCTCACAATGGCATTATCCCCAGAGATTGCACAATGTTTTAGAAGATACACTTTAGCAAAGGCTCTATTGGAAGCTTTGATTGAAGTATATGAAGGGAATGAGGATATGAAACAAAGTCGTCAAGACATGTTGAGATAGAACTTTAACATGTTTAATCTCATTTTTGGAGAACCTTTGGAAGTTCAATTGCAATGCTTTATCACACTCACCACTAAAATGAGTTCCACTGGAGTTTCATTGCCAAGATCAGAGGTCAACAAGAAGTTGCTTAATTCTCTCCCAAAGACATGAGTTGTGAATGTTGTTGTCATCAAGAAAACCATGAATCTTAATCTTCTTAGTTTAGCTTAGACAATGGCAATCATTAAAGCTTGTGATTTAGATGACAAATAAAGAGGGAACAACCATGTTAACTCATATTCTTCTGCTAATCTCGGAATCCAATCAAACAATTCTTTCTCATCCTTTACCAATCCTCAAGTTCAACTACTTGCTGCTGCTCAATCATCATCATATGCCACACCATTCATGCAAAATGTTCAGTCCCCTATCTTTCATCCACAAGTTGCTTCTTCTTCAAAGACACCTGTTCCAGTTTCTGCTCCAACTCCTACCTCAACCCCAGTTCCTAGAGAGAATGAAGAAAATTTGGCTCTTGCAGCTGGTCTTGTTAACTGGTATAATGCCTTTGTGGTAGGTGATCTGCCTCTACAGTTGTCATTTGCTAATTTGGATCAAATTCATCCTGAAGATGTGTAGGAAATGGATATAACCTGGCAAATTGCTATGGTTGTATTCCGTGCAAAACAATTTTCCAAGAGGACAGGAAAAAATAACTGGGGGATGAATGCAGAAAAGAAGGTTGAGTTCAACAAAGGCAAACTCCGTTGCTTTAATTGCCATGAACCAAATCATTTTTCTAGAGAATGTCCTAAGCGTGATAGGAAAAAGAACAATGAAAGAACAACGGTGTCGGTAAATAACAACAAGGGAGCCGCCATCAACAATCAGAATGCAAATATTCCGATGGTGGGTTAATCATTTGACTGGGAGGATCATATTCAAG
Source organism: Lactuca serriola (assembly GCF_051521515.1). NCBI lineage: Eukaryota > Viridiplantae > Streptophyta > Magnoliopsida > Asterales > Asteraceae > Lactuca > Lactuca serriola. Next base: position 27,648,777 of record NC_136412.1, on the reverse strand, counting down.
CTCTGAATATTTCAGGACCTAAAAATGCTCATCTCGCCCAAATCAAAGATGTTGCTAAAGGAGAAGAGCAAACATACCCAGAAGCATAAATGATGGAACTCCAATTCAGATTTATGGTTCGAACCACGTCGGAGCCTACAAAACCGGAGGCTAGTGAAACTGCTTATTCTCAATCTTGAATTAAGACTATCAATTTTTTTCGTGATCAAATCGGGTTGATTAAAAGAGAAAATGAGGATCTAAAATATGAGAGATATACTATTAGGAAAGAACAAAAACCACTAAATGAAAAATTAGAGGCCAAAACTAAGGACTTTAGGAAATTGCAAAAAGATTACAACAACAAGTGAGTAAACTATGATCACATTAAAGGCAAACTTGTTGCTATACCTGTAGAACTTGACACATTGAAAACTCGTTTTCAAAATGTTAATTTTAACTTCAAAAAATTCGATGTGTCAAGTGAGACGGTTGCAACTAGTATTGAAAAACAAATGGAATGGACGGACAAGAAACAAGTAGGTACAGGATATGAGAGTGTCCCTCCTCCATTTAATCATAACTATATTTCTACTCCTTTGACGCAAGAAGAGATTGATAGAGAACCATACATGATTTATGGTAAATCAGCTGCTGAACAGGCAACAGGACCTAGTGCTAGGGTTTTAGATACTAACATTTCGACATCAAATGCAGATGTGTCAATAAACCAGGAAAAGCAAGGTGTCTAAGTTTGATGTTTATATTTGTCATGATTATGTGTCTAATGTTAAGATTGATGTTTTTACTTGTGATGATTTGATGTCAAACTTAAATGTTTCTGATGTTGTTTTTGACAAACCTGCCAAATCTGACACTAGCACATACATACCTTCTACATTTGTCACACAATCTAACTCATGCACGTGCACATGTAGGAAAGTTAGAAAATTAGATAAGAGCATGAAATCTAATAAGGGCGATATCAGGTCTAGTGATAATAAGTAAATTTGTTTCAACTGTGGTACTGCTAGTCACATCGCTCGAAATTGTCCCAATAGGGCATTTGTGCATTTTTCCTCACCAAGGAGAGAGAACGAGTCTCCAGGAACGTCTTTACCTAGAAAGTTCTTGAGATCTCGTCCTCAAGATGATGATTGGAAGGTTAATAAAACAAGGTCCGTTTTAAAATCAAATAAACAGGTTTTCACTAAATCAGCTGTAGATGCTTTGCCAAAATCGAATGCGAGTAAGTCAAAATCGATTTCGTGAAAGAGTGCGTTTGGATCTTCGACTAATATTAGCCGGAAATCCAAACGTTCAAAGCTAAAGAAAACAATTTCCAAATCACCTATGAAATCTTCAAAACCTATATACCAGTGGGTGCCTAAATCTACTTCCGGCCAAACATCAGCACCCTCTGAAAGTGTTTCCAATAATGGTACAAAATCAAAAAGTAAAAAGGATAAATTTGTGAATGTTAAGGGTCAACCAAGGGTTGTAATGACCTGGGTCCCCAAATCTAAATATTCCCGCTCATTGTGCAGGGATAGTTACGGAGGAAAGTCACCAGACCCTGGTATGTCGACACACGACTGTTCTCGACACATGACAGGAGACATCTCCCAACTAAACGACATTCAAACTTTTAATGGGGGATATGTTTCCTTTGCGGGAGGTGAAGGCGGAAAGATCACTCAAAGAGGAACAATGTCTGATGGAGTGCTGAGTTTCAAGAATGTCAAATACGATCCCGAGTTAAAGCATAGCATGTTGAGCGTTTCTCAAATTTGTGACAAGGGTTATTCAACTCATTTCACTGCTAAGGAGTGTCTGATTTTGAAGCCAGTCATTGTTCTCTCGGAAGACTGGAGTCTTGTAAAAATGAAAGCGGGATGGCAATGGATACATCATTGACATTAACAACAATATTCCAGAACAAGTCACTTGCCTCTTCTCAAAAGTCTCCGAACAAAATGCTATGTTGCGGCATCGAAGACTCAGGCATGCTAATGCAAAGACCTTGAATCGTCTAGCGAAAAATGATATGGTGCATGGATTTCCTGTCAGAGATTTCATAACGTTTGAAAAGTGTGTGTCATGTGCTCAAGGAAAGCGTCACAGAAAACCACACCTTCCAAAACACGTTAATTCAATCAACCGGGTGCACCAATTATTGCATATGGACTTTTTTTGTCCGGTCAATGTCCTTAGCATCAACATAAACTCATATTGTCTAGTTGTGATCGATGATTTTTCTCGTTTTACGTGGGTCTTCTTCTTATCTAACAAAGCTTGGATTGTTGATCTGATAAAGAAGTTCATTGCGATGATAGAGAACCAAACCAATCACCAGGTGAAGGCACTCTGAACTGAAAATGGAACAGAATTCAAGAATGCTAGTCTTTATCATTTTTGCGTAGAAAAAGGGATCGTGCGTCAATATAGTTCCGTTCACATGTCTCAACGAAATGGTGTTGTTGAGCGGAGAAATCGAACATTGCAAGACGCTGCGAGGATGATGCTTTGTGAATCCAAGCTACCTGTTTTCTTTTGGGCTGAGGCAATCAACACAACTTGTTATGTTCATAATCGTGTTTTAATCAACAAAGACTAGATGAAGACTCCATACGAAATTCTCTACAGTCACAAGCCATCTGTCAGTCACTTCCGTATTTTTGGCTGCCCTTGCACCCTTCTTCACCTAGAATCCAACCCTAAATTCAATGCCAAAGTCGATGACTGTTACTTTGTGGGGTATGCTGCTCGCACAGCGTATAGGGTCTACAAAAAAAACTAAGAAAATTGTAGAATCCTTTGACGTCCGCTGGTTGGAGGAGAATGAGATGGATGTTAGAGCGGGTCCAGATTGGCTATTTGATTATGCATCTCTATTCAAATCCTTTAACGTGTCTTTCGATAACTTATCTGGTTCCACTTCTTGTTCGAATAATGTGATTGCAGACGAAGACGAATAAGTTGTTTACAGACCACCGATGGTGTTATCTACAAATCCTATGTTGGATACATATGTTCCAATTGCTTGTACAGAATCTCCAAGTTAACAAAACAATCTAGATGCTAATGCCACTGCTCTTACTCCCGATGAAAGAGAGTTTATGTCCAGAGATGCTTCCGCTGCTACTTAAACATTCATGGAACTACTCTTTTTTGAACCGATTGCTAATGAGTTTATGGCAAGCCCTTTTCACGAGTCAGGACCGTCTGAAGCAGATCATTCAACAGATGATGGATTTGTTAATATTCACAATCTTCTCGTTTTGATGGATAACATCAGCCAGGAGATACCTTCTAGAATTTAGTGCGATCATCCGATCGAAAATGTCATTGGCCAGCTGGGCGATGATGTTAAAACACGAAGTCAGAGTGGAGATGTAAATATATGTCTCTACTCTTGCTTCATATCTCAAATTGATCCTAAGAACGTTCATATGGCTTTGAGTGAGCCCAATTGGGTGGATGCTATACATGAGGAATTGAATCAATTTGAAAAGTTAGGGGTTTGGAAATTGGTTGAGTTACCTAAGGGAAAGAAGTCTCTTGACACACGATGGGTCTATTGTAACAAGCAAGATGATTACGGGGTCATTATACGGAATAAGGCTCGGTTGGTTGTACGTAGATTTAGATAAATAGAAGGTCTTGACTACACCGATGTTTTTGCTCTAGTGGCTCGCTTGGAGGCTACTCGTATTTTCCTTGCTATACCTCCTACATGAAGTTCTCAGTATACCAGATGGACGTCAAGATTGCCTTCCTGTATGGCATTGTGAAGGAAGAAATCTATATTGATCAACCCCTTGGGTTCGTTAACTCAAAGTTTCCCAATCACATCTACAAGTTGGACAAGGATTTGTACGGGCTACATCAGGATCCTCGAGCGTGGTATGCGACTCTTACGAAGCACTTGCTCGAGCATGGGTATTTGCGAGGTACAATAGATCAAACCTTGTTCATTAAGCATGTTGGGGCAGATCAAATCTTGGTTCAGATCTACATAGATGACATCATTTATGGGTCCACAAGTCCACATCTATGCAAGGAGTTTGAAGGCGTGATGAATAAAAGGTTTGAGATGAGTTCACTAGGAGAAATGACCATTTTTTAGGCTTCAGGTCAAACAAGATTCAACCAAAATCCTGATACATCAAGCAAAGTATGTTGAAGATATGTTGGAGAAGTTCGGGTTTTGAGACACAAAACCTGCATTGACACCAATGGCCGAGAGACCCCTGTTGACTCCTGATACTGATGGCGAATCCGTAGATCAGACTGATTATAGATCGATGATCGGATCTTTGATGTATCTAACTGCAAGCAGGCCAGACATCATGTTTGTCGTTTATCAATGCACACGATATTAGGCTAATCCTAAACTTTCACATCTTATTGCTGTCAAAAGAATTTTTTGGTATCTCAAAGGTAGCCCAAAACTGGGTCTTTGGTATCCGAAAAATTCTGAATTTGATCTATATTCTTTTTTTGACAGTAATAATGGAGGTTGTGAGCTTGACAAGAAATCACCTTCTGGTGGGTGTCAATTTCTCGGAGACCAGCTGGTGTCATGGCAGTGCAAGAAATAACACACCGTCTCAACTTCAACAACAGAAGCAAAATATGTCGTTGCTTCTGCCTATTGTTCTCATGTTGTCTGGATCCAACATCAGCTGTTGGATTATTGGTTCAATTATCTAGAAACCCCTATCTTTCGTGACAATGAGGCTGCATTTCAGATTGCCAAAAATCCAGTCCAACACTCAAAAACCACGCACATCAATATCAAAGTGCATTTCATCAGAGATTGTTATGAGCATTCGCTCATTCGGTTGGAAAAGGTTCCCACTACTAATAATATGGCGGATCTATTCACAAAACCGTTTAACAAAGTTCCATTCGATGTGCTTGTGGGATTCTTGAAAATGATATGTTTTGAGGACTAATTTTTTGTTTTTTTGTTTTAGGTTACTTTAAATTTGTGCATTTTAATTTCATTTTCACCTTTGCACAAATTTAGGGGGAGAAATAAACAAAAACCAAACAAAAAAATAGAAAATCAAAAACCAAACAAAAAAATATAAAATAAAAAAGCCAAAATTATAGTGTATTTCTATATGTGTTGTGACTGGGGAAGTGATATCAACAAGTGAAGAAGGACAATCTGAATCTGTGTAAGGTACCAAAGCTGAATTGTCTAGACTCTGATTTCGGTGCGCTGGTATGTCACACCCTCGAACCGAACGGCGGAAATGTCCGAGGGCTCTTGTGACTTAAATTGAATACCATCACAATGATAATACATGAATCATAACATCATTCATCACCATGCATTGAAATAGTACAACTGATATTGTTTACATCTATTACATTGTTTTAGTCATTACAGTTTCATAACATAAAACGTTCGATAGGAAATCTAAGCAAAACACCATGACATAACTTGGTACTTATTCTTCGGCTTACATGTTACCTGAGAATACAAGTTATTTTGAAAAATGTCAACATATGAAATGTTGGTGAGTTCATAAGTAATGTTATGGAAAACTGATTTTTGTGAAGTTTGAAAACCCAGAAAATTCGATATTTTCTGAAAAAGAGTATTTATTTATAAAAAGTGTGAAGATCCGTAAATATGCTTGTGGATTTTGAAAACATGTATAATTTTTGAACTTTGTATACATCACATAGGTTAAAATGTTGAACTCCCCGGGAAAACCTGATGTTTTCCCAATACGTAAATTACATGACTTGTTTATTGTTATACTGATACGATGATTGTTTTTGATTACCCATGTTACATTGGATTAATTAAGGTTTGTGAGTTGTTACAATCAAGCATTATTGAAAATGACTAGTTTATAACTACAAATTACGAACGGTCCTTAAGGCGTCGTCCGTACTACTTACTTAATCCAACCACCCTGACTTCTCTTGATTTACGCCGCAAATTTGTTTACTCGATTTGTCATAAGCCCAACAACCGAGGAGAAAGGAGGGTACGAAGCCCCCTTTATTTCCATAAGTTATTCAAGGCTACAGGGAATGCGAAAGGCGCTTGGCCCAACTCGCATTTGACTTCTCGACCTCACTAGCAGTACTAATGGACCATTAGGGCCCAATAGCACAATAGAGCTATTGAAAGTCCTTTTACATGAAATTGGGTCATAGAAGGCCCATTAACATGTAAGCGCGTTCCCTTCGGGCCCAAAGATCATGTTATTGGGCTAGCAAGGCCCAACAAGCATGATTTGAAGCTTTCAAGCCCAAAGTTTGAATGTTGACTCCTCATATTTATCGTGTGTTTATTGAAATACTATGGCTTATTGATTTATGTTTTGTTATTGATTCGAGACCGAATCAATTCGTTTTGTAACGATATTGGTTTTTGAGAGTGTATTTGTTTTTACATTTCGTCGGTAGTTCGTAGATCTTGTATTTTGTCTTAAGGGATTAATTTGTTTAAAAGTAAGATTTTTACCTTTTCACAACCTTTCTTTTATAAAAATAGCACGTTTAGTCCTTTATATAAAAGAATTTCATTTTAGTCCTTAAAACATTATTTTGACACTTTTGTATCATAAACTTGTCGAAAAGACATTTTTAGCCTAAATTTATTGTGTAAACAGCTTTAGTCTTTCCAGAATGATGTTTTCTCGGTTAAAACCCCCAACTTCGCAACATTTACAGTTTTGGCCCAAAATAGAAATTTTTTACATTTTTTATCCTTTTTTAAATTGGAAAAGCATTTTTGACCATTGGAATAGTTTTATTACACTTAAAATCCCCTGTTTTACAGAAAGTTGCATTTTTAGCCCTTCAAACTTAGAAATCTCGCATTTTGAGGCTTATTGGGCCGAAAAGCCCAAATCTAGCCCATTAAGTTCAAAATTTACATTTTAAGTCCCTCAAAACTGTTGTTGTTTAGAAAAATTATTATGGAAACTGTTTGGACCCTTTTGACCCAACAGAAATTATAATTTGTCAGTTTGGACACTAAGTTTTGTATTTTTGACATTTTAAGCCCAAAAATGGGTTTTATGTTCAAGTATGTTCATCCTAACCATATAAACTATTTTTCATGACTTGATTAGTGTAAAATATTTAAGTTATGTTTATTTCCTTCCTCGTGTTTTAGATCTCGGTTTTTACACACTTTTTGGATAACATATTCATCACAAACACATGATATCACACACATACATGCATCAAATCACACATAGCATACATTTACACATAGATCTACACATTTACTTGTATTCTCCCCCATAAAACTCATAAAAACCGAAAAGAATGGGGTATGAAACTCACCTTGAGTTGTGGATCAATTTTGAAGAAGATTTGGAGAAGTTTGGTGCTATTTTCGGCCCTCGCAAGCCTTCCTTTGTTGATTTCGAACTTAGAGTGTTTCTAAGAGAGTGATCATGATTTTTCATGGATTAGGAAGAGATTTTTGATAAAACAAAGAATCTAGATCATAGATCCAAGCATGATCTTACCTTAGATGAAGAATTTGTGGGATAATTTCCTTGAAAAGCTTACTAATCTCGAAAACTTGGTGAAGAAATGAGAGAGTTTCTTGAGAGGATTTTTGAGTGAAGTGAGGGTGTGTGTGTTTGGGTTCGGCCGAGAGGAAGAAGGATAGGAGAGAAGAGAGAGTGTGCGAGGTGATGGTTGTATAGAAGCATGAGACATTGCATGGAAGACCTCCATGTAAAAATGAGGTGGCAAATCTTAAATTCAACTCTCACTTTTATTTGGGCTTGGGCCGAGATTTGGAGAGGAAAGAGAAAAGGATTGGGCCTTGTATGCTTAAGCCTATTTCATGGTTATGTTAAGTGATGTTCGGCCCACATAAATATAAATATGATTTTTATAACCTATTAGGGCTAAATTAAGTTAATTATGGCCCAATATGGTCCATTTAAATAATTTATTTCATTCTAGACCCAATATGGCCCAAAATATTGAAATAAATGGAAGTGGGTCCAATTGGGCCCAATAAGGAAATCCTAATCCAAAATGGACTTAAACAAGGATTTCTAAGGTTTCCAATTGTTTGTTGACTATTTGCAGTGCTTGTATCAAGTGTTTGATTGAAATTTTGTTGTCATAGAGTAAGCATCATGCATGCTTTCATGTTTTTGATTCATAATTGACATAAGTGTTGTAGTTACAAGGCAGCAAAAATTTCTAGTTATGACATGGTATGCATGAAAGATTTATATGGACTTGACTAGGAATATATGAACTTAAGGAATCTAGAGACTTGATAAATCTTAACCTAGAATTGTGGATTAACTTTTCCTCAATGTGTGGACTTTGTTCTTAATTCTGGTATTGATGGGACGACCGGGGAATTCTGATAAAATTAGGTCTATAGAAAGTTGTTTTCTTTCTTTCTATCTGTCAGTCATATGTTGCCTCCTTTGTATGATCGAAAGATCCGACCTGGACTGCAACATATGCAATTCTTCCTGTCTGTTAGTCATATGATGTCTCCTTTGTGTGATTGAAATACATCCGACCTGGTACACAACCTATGCACCATTCTATTTCTCAATCCCTCTAAAACTCTAGTCAGTCATATGTTTCACTCTATGCGTGATCGAAAGAGATCTGACCTGGGTGTATGACATATGCATTCTTAGGTTGTCCAATAAATTTGATCCCAAACTCACAAAAATATTATCTGCATTAGAAATTAGTGACATTTAATTTCAATTTTATTTTATTTTATCTTATTTTATTTTATTTTGTCTTAATTTTAAGTCCTTGAAATGTATTATTTAATTCTATTGTGTTGTTGGGCTTGAGTTCAATGCTAGTTGGGTTGCAGCCCATAACCAGGTTTGGGGGAGTATATAACCCGTGTAGGGCTGGACACTCTTCTTCATTTCACTTTCCGAGTACGGCCAAATACCCGACGAACTCACTCTCTCTCTCTCTCTCTCTCTCTCTCTCTCTCTTTCTCTCTCTCATAAAGCCTTAAAAAATCTCAATTTTCTTGAAATTAACCAATCAGTTGTGTAGGTATCTCATTAATGACCCTTGTACGACCAATCAGCTGTGTAGGTATCTCAATTCAGGGTTTATTGAACGAAAAACGGGTTTTCGGCACCAATGAGGCGTGTACGACCGGACACCCGTGTACGGCCGGACACTCGTGTACGGCTAGACACCCGTGTAAGGCTGGACACCCGTGTACGGCCGTACACCCTAATTTTGCCCTAAAAAATGAAAAGTTCTCCATTGAAAGCTTAATTTAACTGTCAAACGGGAAAACACCTGATGTTTATTGATAACTTTTTTTGTGTTTTTCTCACTTAGTTTATTTTGTGCAGATCAATAGGACAGGTCTTGAATTTGCTACGGTTCACAACTTGGCCATTTACCTAGTTGATCCTCCAAAGGCTCACTCCGATATCCAATTCATAGTCAATGGCTTAAGAAGATGCTGCTTGTTCACTTCTTTCACCACCAGTCCGGTCATCTATCAACGATTTGTTAAGGAGTTTTGGAGCAATGCAGCTGTGATAAAGGATGATAAGGGCACAAAATATCTTGAAGCTTCTGTGCGAGGAAAGAAAGTCTTGGTTACTGAACAAATCCTTCGAGAAACTTTACAGATCAGTGACGAACCTGAATTCCTGAAGGAGATTGATCTAGATCAGACTCAAGAGATTTTGGATCAAATGGGATACGAAGCGATTTTCCCTCCCACTCTCAAGAAATTATTCCCTCTGTATTGGAGATACTTAGCTCATGTATTTGTGAGCTGTATCTCCGGTCGGAAATCAGGAGCTGATGAAATCTCTCCGATCAACACCGGTGCAATTGCTCCTTTTTCTTCAGGAATAGAGTTCAAGTTCTCAAAGTTCATTTTTCACAAGATGATTATGAGCATTAAAGGAAACAAAAGAGATAAGTTCCTCATGTATCCAATATTTCTTCAGTTAATCTTCAATGCCATGCACCCAGAGTAAGAAAGAGGAGGAAAGACCTTGGAACTTAAGTCTGTTGGTTCATGTGCCTTTGGATTGATGAAGCAAAATCGAAAAGGAAAGTTTAATTTTGAAGGAAAGTATCCTCTGATCAAGTTTGGCATCTTTGTTGAAGAGAGTGATCACTCTGAGTCTGATGATCTCTCAAGCCCCATGGAAACCGAGGATGTTGTTATCTCGGCTTCATAGCATGAAAACAAAGAAGATCGTGTTCCTACTATCGCAATGACCAACTGCAAAACGTGGAGGTTCGGAGGGATTATTATGGAGATGGTGATGATAAGGATGAGTTTAAAGAAAATTTAATGGAGAGTATGATGGTAAATAACGAGGATGAAGTTGATGATTTTATGAAGGACATGGACTTTATAGGCTTTAACAATGAGGAAATCCCCCCTTAAGCTTGGTCTTGAAGATGATAACTTTGGTCCAAGTTCGGATTTCGTTGACAGGTTCTTTACAAGGATCAATGAAGTTGTTCAATCAACAACTGAGACTAGGGTTGCTGATGAGACTCTCGAAACTATTCCTCCTACGTCAAGATCGATGGAATATACTTCAAGCCAAAGGGATGCAACTTCATGGATTCCTCCCCTTGATTCTGCTATTCCTACATCTGCGTCATCCACAAGTGATCCGACACCGACACAAACCTCCCTGTTTTCTGTAAAAAGAAGACGACTCGATCCGAGGTAGGGAGTGTTTATTCACGATCAACCACCGCCAGCTCCATCCACAATCACCACCACAACAGCTACTACACCACCTATACCTACCTAACAAGGCCCAAGTACGATATATGAAACTGGAACATCTTCTTTTGTTCAAGGATACTCCCCTACAAGGCCTTCGCTATATGAAGCCTCCATCAGTCTAGCAAGGCACTCGGCACAACATAGTTCAGAACCTTCCTCATGTGGAAAAGGGACATCTATTAAGGAAGGTCATTTAGGGAATGTTGATCCTGTTGTGTCCAAGCTCAAAGAAGAAATTGGCATTCTCAATCAGCAAAATATTGAGAAGGACATTTTGATTGGGAAACATGATGTCAGGATCGCTAAGCTTGAAGCAGACAATGCATTGAAGTCAAAACAGATTTCTGATTTGCAAACTAATCTTGGATCCTTGACTGCTTTCTACTTCAGCTTGAAGAACAAATTGTTTGCAGCTTTTTGGTGATAAGTTCCAGTCCTTGTTTCAACAACCTCATGGTATTGAAGATCCTCCCACTGCTCCCGTCCAGCCTTCTAAAAGCGAAAATCCTGTTGATCAAGCAACCCCAAGAACAAGAAGAATTTTCAATTTGTTTGAGAAAGAGCCTGTGAATGTCAATCCCTAGATCACAATTATACATGGAAAGAGAATAGTCACAGCTAAGAAGAAAGTAGGTTTGTTTTTCATGAAGAACTAAAATAAGAATCGTAAAGCAAATGAACCTCAACTCACTATGATAGATATTGAAAAGAGAAAATTTGGTGATCGAACATGGATCAAAATGTGGGCCTATGATCATGAACTTCAACTGTGGGTTGTTAAGAGAAAAACTGGAAATACATCGTACTACAAAAGCATTCACGACTTCAACTCCTGGACAAAGGTTGATCTCTTTGAATTCTCAAGGGCTCCATTCCACAATCCTTGAAAAAAATCCTAGTGCTTTCAACTTCAAACAGTTTTTAGATAGACAGGTCTGGGATAATTTCCCCATGATGAAAACAGAGAAAGCTTTGGTTACAATAGACAAAGATATTCTTGATCCTGAAACTGACAAACTGGTGAAGATAATGTTGTGGCCAACTACAAACCAATTGAAGGAGAATCCAATCCCTCAACAATTTCATGATGGATATCTTGATGATATGGATTTTTTGGCCATTGCTGATGAAACAACAACTACAACCATAAAATTCAAAAAGAGAGAAGGATTTCTCAGGCTCGTTAGTGCTAAGGATCTTCTGAGATTTAGAGAGAGAGACATTCACACTTTGGCCCGTCATCAAATCGTGTGTAGGAGGGAGATCATGGAGGCTTCTACAAAAGAATTTACAGGAATGGTTGCCATAATTATCAAGGATAGGCTCTGGCTGGTATCTATGGGAAAATTTGACCTAAGGGTGTTCGAGAAACCAAAAGATTGAAGACCAAGTATATGCTAGCCTTAAACCAAGGGGGAGACTGATAGGTCATAATCTAGTGGTTCGGGCTAGGCATCCATCTTGTATAGGTCTTGGTAGGATTTTGCGGTTTGTAATGGTGTTTGCAACTTGTTGTGTGGCTATGTATGGCCGGACTCGTGTGTACGGCCGTACACCCTGTGTACGCCCATACATGGGTGTATGGTTGTACACACGTGTACAGCTGGTGGTCCTATAAATAGATTGTGTCTGTGTCATTTTTAGGGTGACGTATATGTGTGTATCCAAGGTGTAACTGATATTTTTATTATATAAACGTGCGCATGCTTGGTTTAATCTTTCCTCTACTCCATTGTTATTCTGATTGATTGCTATCTGTTTGATCACTGGTTTGGATCATTGAAACCAGGACTTACATGCTACCATATGATGTTTCTCAGACGGAGTTGAAACCTCCTTGGTCCCAACTTGTCTGCCCACTACCTAAAACACCGGACGCCTCAACGATTGCTGCATCTAAAGACACACACAAATAACAGTTCCAGGCGTCTCCCGAAACGAAAACTGAATGGCCAGACTTGCTTCCTTGCCCTGCCATCAAACTTATGCTAATGCTACGTGACCCACTGCAGCCTCACCTCCTACCTGGTCTTCGACAATCTATCTTCTCCTCCCTTCAAACACACTATGGCTCTTTCAGATGAAACCAACCCAAGACATATCACAATAACTTAAACCACCATCTACTAAACTCAACTGTTTCCTTTGAACCTGGCGATTGTTCCCTTAGCGTGAAAATCACTCAATCCATATTGTGGCTGGAACAAAATCATGCACTAAACAAGCACGATACCCAACATGAGATCTTACCCAAAACCATTTTGATACCCACTCATGACCAGCCATCAATGAATCTCCACCTGAATTTCCATAATCACTCAGGCTCGCCCATAGACACCGAAGATCCTCACTCTCAAAACAGAGAATGATTCCCTGACGACCTTGGCCGACATGCCCAAAGCATGATATTATTCCTCATTCATGCTTGTGACCATCTAATAAATAGTCTACTATGAATCGAAAAATATTACGATTCTATCATAGCCTAAAACTATTTCCCTCCAATCACACTTACCACCCAAGGCCTTTACACACTCCATTATCACATCGCCGAACCTCCCGAGCTGAATTCTATATCCTACCAGGAGTTCTGGTCGAACGTATGGATTCCACTGGTCACTTTGCATAATGAAAGGCATGCCAACTGGCGATTGGGAGTTCCCTGAGCTCCCACTAACCCAACCTAGGCCTGAACAGCCACTTGTTTCTCCCCCACTTGGACTCGTCGATTCTCTTTCACGTTTTACACCTTATGGATCTCTGATCCATTTCTATCAATATACATGGTCCGTTGAATTCCTGCGCTGAACAACAGATGCACCCTATAGTTATCGAAACATAATGATCACTCGGCTATGGAAATCTTCAAAAATGATCTTGTGTTCTAAATCAATTGGATGTTCCATTCACTTCCAAGGAGCTCCTATCTCCAAAGAAATCTAAAGACGAATGCAATTTAACACCATCTTACCACCGACCCAACGGATCAAACATACCCAAAGTTAAGCACTCACTCGCAATGTCATCTGCTGATACAATTAATCATGCTACGCTAGTAGCAACCAGTACTCCTGGAGCGATAACTCCATCGTACATTTTCCTGCTCATGCTGCACTATACCAAGCCCTGCTGGCCTCTCGAAATCTGATCCGAAATCCTGGGTCTCTTCCTGGGACCTTCCCATGAGTGCACCTGATCCGAACCTCTCTTCTCAGGGTACTCCAAATCGACCTTTCGCTCTCAAGCTCTAAAAATCATAACATTCAGGGTATTGCACTCTGACCCACTTGCCAACTCTAACGTCCAGAGCTAAACCGTAGTATTTGAAACTTCCCCTGCCTAGAACCGGGTTACAACTACTCCCAAAACCCAGTCTCCAATCCCGAAAGCGCAATAGATCGTACCCTAAATCCTAGTCGACTGATACAAGAGATGCAAAGAGAATCGGATCTCACAAGATATTTATACCACATCGACCCACCCACACTCACTAGTGTTGACATGCTGTCGCGAAACATTGTATCCAACCATGCCACCTTCCCTGACCAGCCCTTAAAATCCCCTGACCATAAATTCTCCTGACACTTCTAGTGACCTAACAACTCATGAAAGTCCGCGACACATAGACCAGACTAAATAGGCAATTTACCCGAAGTTACTACTTATCCATACTCAATAATATTCTAAGACATTATAAATACTGATCGCAGATGATTTAACCATAATATTATTAGAGAATGGGTTTTTACAATTACATACCAGAGACTTCTTGCGGCTCGAATTTGACCACCTGAGGAATGATGACCGCTGGAATATGAATTCCTTCCATCCTCAACGCAGGACAGCTAGACCTGAAGTGACTTGGCTGGTGACAGTGAAAACATATTTGATCCTTCTTACAATCCCGTTGCACATGCCTTCTCTTCCCGCACTTGTAGCACCTGAATTTATGAGAAGCAAATCCGTGTTCCCCCACACTTGCTACACATCTCCTGACCCTCATGACTTCCAGTACCCAGGTCAGCAGCCTCTAACCCTTCGTCCTCTGCTGAAATATCCCTCGTCCTCCTTCCTAATAGTGACCTCACCACCGGCACTGCCCCAGTAGTCATCCGGATAACAACATCTCTCACCGATTACAACGTTGCAACTTGCTCCTCGAAATTGGCGATCATCCTGGCAGTGATCCGGTCCACAAAACCGAAGAATTCTTCTCAAAAAATCTGGGAAACCTCCATGGAAATCAACTCCCGTATTTGATCGACAAACAATATCGACCTATCCTGACCACTCGCTCCCGATCCTAAACCGGATCCCGCCTCAAATCGATTCGCCATCACCATACTGAACGCATACCAGGAACATATCAGATAATCCACAGAAATGACAGGGAACTTACTCCTGACCAAACTCTAGGGGTTGTGACTTCCTTGATACGCGTATGGGTCATGTGCTTTCAGTAGTACGGGCCCATACTAGCTTCCACACCTACCCATATTTGTTTCAAGTATCACCACAACACCCTAACAATATACTTATACATAGTGAGCGCTCAATCCTCACTCCTAGAGGAAAGCTAAATATCTCACAACTAGCCTCCCGACCTCTCACTACCAACCCATCCACCAACTGCCACACGACCCTCCATTGGTGCCAGTTAAATATTGCATAGATATAATCACATACCGGACGGCTTAAACAATCTTAGACTAAAAGATTCAATTCCACAATGGTTAGACTCAGACAAGAGTTGCATAGCAGGACCAAATCCCTTACCCTAAGATCACTTAGCCCATGTAGCATGTGACTTGGAGTTTTCACCCAATAGTTATTTCACACACGAAAGAGTCATAAAACAATCAATGAGGTACTCTACATAAGATAAGGCATCAAAGATCAGGCAATCCTATCGTACGGTTCCTAAGGATCCTTATCTTATTACTAGCATGTTGTTCTAGCGTATCACATAATCATATAAAGGTATGGTATTTTGGGGTCTACTTACTGGCTCCGGCTGATCGTACACCCTGCATCCTCCTTTATTTATTTTGAAAACCATTTTGAAATTATTTTGAAAATCTTTCCTTGATTTGAGATTGGATTCACACGAATGTTCCTCCAATTCACTCAAACCAAGGCTCTGATACCAACTTGTAACACCCATAAAATTCAAGCTAATTTTAAACTTTTCATAAACATTCAAAACCAATAGTTATTACAATTTTTTCCAAATAGTCTATATCAAAGTTTTCCCATAAATCATAACAAAATATGAGGAGTTGTACGATCACGCCTTCACCTTGCCACGATCCCCTGATGCACCCGAGACAATAATTGAAACTGTAAGCCCGAAAGCTTAGTGAACTACCCCAAAATACCCATACACACAGTAATGGACATAGAATCATAAACATCATACTATGGGTCCAGTCAACCATCCGGTTGGAATACCCTAGGCTCTCAGACAACAGGTTGGAATGCCAACATACTATGGGTCCAATCATCCTCGGGATGGAATACCCTCAGGCCATAACCAACAAGTTGGAATACCCACATATTATGAGTCCAATCATCCTCGTGATCGAATACTCACAGCCCACAACCAGCAGGATGGAAGGTCTATTGGCCTCCGCACAAAGAAGATAAGACTCAACTGCCAAACAAACATGTGCACATATATATAACATATAATCACATATCATTCTATAAACAACAACCAATCTAATGGATCATACCACATAGCGCATAATACCATCCTATCTACCAGGATACTAATCTAACAGATCATACCACATACTACATAATATTATCCTACCCTCTAAGATACCGATCTAACAGGTCATACCACATAAGACATAATATTATCCAACCCTCTAGGATACCGATCTAAAAAATCATACCACATACCACATAATGTTATCCTACCTTTTATGATACCAATCTAACAGATCATACTAGCATAACATAATCAGATAACAATCCAAAGGGCCGGCCTTGGTGCCTTAGACCCTTAAGTTTAGTGAGGACAACTCACCTTGCAACTACCGACTGGAAATAGAAAGCTCAACTCTCGGATCACTATCACCAATGCCACCACCTATATCCAACGCATCCAAATTCATAAATTCCCAAGATACCCCCAAAGGTTAACTGGTCAACCATTGGTCAAAGTCAAAGTCAACTATCAAGGTCAACATTCCATGTTGACCTCAACTCGTCAAGCACCCTCAACCACTCGCCGAGTTCTTGCCTAATCTTACCAACTCGCTGAGTCACTCAGTGACCCTTCGAGTATAGGGAAATCTTTATCGGACTCGCCCAGTTGTTCATCCAACTCATCGAGTTCATGACCATCTTTATATGACTCGCCGAGTCGACCTTGCGACTCACCGATTCCCTTCGAAGAGATCTAACTAAGAGAGAGCCAAGGTAACAACTTGTTACCTCCAAAATGATGCCAAGATAGAGAAGAATTTGGATCTACAACAACCCTTTGCTCCAAACTTCTTGAACTCCAAGCTTTGTACTCCAAAGATCCCTCTTCCAAGGTAAGGAGCACACAATTATAGAGAGCAACCATGAATTAGGGTTTCTGAACTCATGGGAGGTAGCAAGAGAGGCTAAGGGGGCAAAGGATCCTTTAAATAGGGTGCAAAACCCTTGGTATTTGCGTTTCTCCCTCCAGCTCCAACTCGTCGAGTCACTCTTCTGACTCGGCGAGTTGGTCACTTAAATATGTGGCCCAATCCCAGTCGTACTCGACGAGTCAGGACATCCACTCATCGAGTAGAACTTGAAACTTGAAATTGGAAGTTATACTATCAATACCTGAGAATCAGGGCATTACAATTAAAGTCACCCACGATTAAGCATGGTTTATCTTTGACTAGGGAGTGATGAATATGCAAATAGTCCCAAAGTTTTCGTCTATCGTTGTAGTCATTATCCACATAAACAAAATACATGAAGAAGGTATTTTAGAAAAAAACTTTACAATGCACAACTTGATCATAGCTATGTATGACAAAAACATCCCAAGCCCATTGATCCCACCCAATAGCAATTCTAGTATCTCTACTACACAAGCAAGAATTCGAGTACCATTGCCAACTTCCTTTTATACCCTTCCGAACTTTTTATATACAAGAAATATGCATTCTTGTTTCCAAGAGAGCACAAATCGTGAACCCATTTTTATACAACATCGACACAACTTATTTTTGAGTAGAGGAGTTACACAATCCTCTAACATTCCACTCCATTGATTTCATCATTGGGAAACTGGATTGGTTTTGGCAACATTCTCCATGGTTGCCTCATGATTTACCCTTTGTGTGTATTCCACTATTTGTTCTCTAAGATGGTATCCAGTCACTATTGACCCTTGATTCTCGTTATCATCATCAGATACAAGAGAAGCAAAACGGTTTTGAGTATGGAGCATCTCCACCATGTTACTACTTCTTCGTCTGGTTCAATTCGTGTTTCTTTTTCTTTTAGTTACCATTGTGAAACCATCCGTGTCAACATTAGCACCAAAGATGGGAGTGTGAATGTTTTCATTGGAGGGTGTAGCAACAAGATTCTCCATGATTTGTAGTAGGCATGTGCTTTTAGAATGGTCATAAACTTTACATTTGTCGACGATTATTCTAATTGTAATGAATGAATAATGCTAGTTTTGGTGTTGAAGTCCCATGTTTGAACTTCAATGTATTCCTCCCATGGTTTGTTGGCTGAGTTTTCAATTAGAACCCTCGCATAGGCACATCTCCCCTTAATGTAACACCGTAAATTGTCAAACAAATTTTTCATTTTTAAATCACATAATTCTCATAACACATTTTATAAAAAAAACTCATTTATTTAATTTACAAAACGCAACTCCATGTTTGTTTGATTAATAATCAAGGATCCTCGAAATATAACTCTTTCTCTGGTGTGTACAACCAAGCCAGTGCCTTCCCGCGATCCTGAGAAAAACCTGAAACACATAACACGATAAGCACGAAGCTTCGTGAGTTCCCCAAAATACCACATGCAAAAATAGTAAGCCTCTGATGGCTATAACTCAACATCGACCCTCCAGTGTCATGCGTCTCGGTGTTGACCCTCCGGTCTCACTGCTCAGTGTAGACCCTCTGATCATGTGTCTCAGTGAGGACCCTCCGGTCTCATAGTTCGGGTTGGACCCTCTGGTCCTGTCTCAGTGGAACCCTCCAGTCCCACAACTCGGTTTGGACCCTCTGGTCCTATCTCGGTAAAACACAAAATATGGCATATATATCGCACGGACAAAATGCATAACATGATCTAACTCAAATAAGCACAAAAGGCCCTCCGGTCACTCATAGATACCACTTATGGTAAGTATAGTGAGAAGACGCACCTCGGATCATGAACAACCCCTATAAACGTTGTTGCTGCGCACCGATCTCTATCTCTAAGCCAAACCCATAATTAACTCAATTAAGAACTAATTCCAAACTCTCACTCATTAGGTCTAAAGGTAGTCCACTAACCAACCCATCCATATCCAAACCCACTGGGCCCACCAAGGCCCAATAACAAATGGGCTCTCCGGAGGCCCAACTCTCAAGTCTAAAATGGCAAGCCCAACTGAAGAGCCCAAAGCACATAAATATATTCCTCTGCTCTAAAACTCTATTGCAACAAGCCCAAACTCTAGGCCCAACACTCAAGGCCCAAAATTGGACTTAGCCCAAAAAGTCCACAGTGAGGTTATGCAAGGCGTACCTCCCTTGGTACGCTCAACGTACGCACGAATCCAAATTGGCCCATCGGGTTCAGCATGCGGGGCGTACTGGATTTACGCTCGGCGTACGTCTAGACTTTTTTTCCACTCTCTTGGTCTTAACCCGTTAAGACCATAGCTATATTCTAAAATGTGGACTCCCTAAAGGCTCATACTCCACAAAGTTCATGACTTTAAGCCTTTTCATGGCTGATAAAGACCCAAACCCAAATACACTCACTCTTTACTCCCAAAAATGCTCATATCTCATGCATGGAGAGATCTTGACAACCAAGATCTCATTTTTATGACTCCAAACAACTAAAAGCATCTAAAAGGGTAGGTATTATACTCTGGAGTTCAAGAAACTCGTAAATTTATAAGGTTGGAACATAAGATCCTAAAAATAAACTCAAAACAAGAACTAGCAGAAAAATGAGCAAGTTTCGAACTTGATACCTCTAGAAGATGCACCAACAAGTGTATAACTCTGATCCAAAAGCAAGATGCTCAAGCTATTCTCTTTCAAGGCTCCCTCTTCTTTAATGGACAAACATAACAAGTCATCACCCCGTTAGATCCACATGAGAAAGCCACCAAGATTCAAAATTTATGCTTTCTGGAGCTAGACCAATATGATTAGGGCTTGGATCCATAAGCTCCAAGCCAAGCAATGCTTCCTCAAGGAATTCCTTCTTCTATAATAAGCACCAAAACTTCACTAAATCACCAAAAATCTCAAGAATCACTCAAATGGAGTCTTAGGGTCGATTTCTAGGGTTTAGAGAGATGGAGGATGAAGATATTAGGGTTAGTTTATGAGATAAGGATCTTAAATAGGGTCCAAGACCCTAAAATAGGGTTCAGGTTTGATTGGCGTACGCCCAACATACATATGGTACGCCCAGCGTACTCCAAAGAACATTCACGACTATCCTAGTTAGTACGCCCAACATACTCCAAATTACGCCCAACATACTGCCTTCTTCACTAGTACGCCCTGCGTACGCTTTGTGTACACCCCACATACTCGGCTAAGCCTGAAACCACGAAACTTCCGAAGGCCATAACTTCTTCGTTATAATTCCGTTTCTGACGATTCTTATATCCACGAAAATGTAACGAGAAGCCCTACACTTTTATCAACTTTATTCCTCCTAAAGCCCAATTAAAATCGGATCTAAAATTCATGAAAAGCATGAACCATCGCCTTTAATAATACCTTTGGGCTCTAAAGCACAAACCGAACTATTTTATGTTGGGTTTTGGTATACCATAACATCCTATGGTGCACATACAACCCTAAATACCTTGGATCTATTTTTTCACTAATTATACATGCAAATGGTTTCCAAGGTATTAATCTTACAACTAGCATGCATTTAACATAAAAATATAATATACTATTTAGCATGACATGCCTTTTGATGGAGATTGAATTCTTGGTGTATTTGGCCTTAAAGATCTTAGACCCAATAGTGTGGTAGCCTGAAATGGAATCACAACTCACCATGGACAAAAGATAAACTTGAGATAGAATTCCATGCACACAAAAAGACACCATGGACTCTAAAAAGATACAAGTGGCGATTTTGGGAAATGAAGTATCTATTTATATGTGGGCTTTCTAGGGTCATGGATATAACCCAAATCCATACCCATGGGTTTTATGATCCATGGTGCATGTGGCCCAACTCTTTATGTATCCATACATAAATTTGGTCCAACATGGATCATAAGCCCAACACATATAAATATAACTAATTATCATAATTAGTCCCCATAGATTTAATTAGGGTCTTTCGACCACTAAATTAATTGCAAATTAATTCTTGATCAATACTAATTAAAACATATGATTTCATATTAATATATTATTAATTATAGTATATTAATAAACCATAAATAACCTTATCTCAAAAGTCCATCCTAACAAATTGTCCTGATGATATGCAACCCAAATGGACCATGCTACTCTCGGGTCGAATACATACCAATAATAGTTATGGGCTTAGACACCTAATCCAACAGTCTCCCACTTGGATAAGTCTAAAACTATTATTCAAGTATGACTCCAAGATCCCGACTAGCAATCATAGCTCTTAAAGCCGATGTCAACGTCTAAACAAATCAAATGACATGTCCATTAGATAAGGGATCATATATTCCTCCATTCTAGATATCATATGGACTAAGACGTGGATTATAATCATTCTCTTTGTCCATTTGTTGTTTCCCGATGTCCAATTTATGACAACTGACTAACTGAACAAATCAAATCAGTCCAGGCCCGGCCGAGCACTTACGTTTTTCATCATCAAATCATCGAGGGGCCCATAGATATAGCTTTTATCCCGAAGGTAAAAGGAATGGATAAACTTCGACTCATATGGCTTGTTTTATTACTTGTTGAATCATACACAAAGGCACGTTTTATAACATCGAGTTACCAATGCGTTTTCGTGCAATCAATGTATAACCAACTCATAGTAACAACTCATATCTCTAGGTTTGAAGAATATAAGATATTATCGTCTCATGATCACTCGTGATAAAATCCATGAAGTGATTCCAGTGAGCGCGGGTTGAATCCAATACTCAGAACTTATGAGCACTCATGAGTGTTGTATCCCTTTGTCCAACATCTTAGACCTCTACAAGCCTACCCATGATAGTCTTAATTCATATCTACTTCCAACATATGACCAACTGTGGATGGTTTGAATAACTTAGCCATCTAGAACAATGACCTAGTTTATTCTGGAAGTCAAAACATGCAAAATGAAACACAAGAATAATTGAATCGAACATGGTATCAAACCTATGAACATAAATAAAACACCTTTTATTTATCACCATATGATTACACATTATTCATTGTATACTATTTTAGCTATCAACTTTATTCTTGAATTTAAAACAATAGTTGTCCCATGCTCCAAGCATAAACACTATGTTTTCTAAACACTAGTCATGCCATACACCAAGTATGCATACTATGTTTGTCTATGATCTTTACTTTGTGAAATAGATCAATTGAACATAACTCCAATGATCCTTTTTTCATAGTCCCAAATCTTTAATGGAAATGCAAGAATTCCAAATTCATTCCGTTTACTGAAATATGTTATATTCTAAACTTATATGCATTGATCCTCTTGTAATGATTATGCACAAAGTCAGAAAGACTTGACAACAAACGTTACAGAGCATTCCAAAGGAGATCAACTCCTGGGAAACATCCTTCTTGCATTAAGTTTCCTAATCTTACACAGATTGAATAATTTCTAACTTTGAAACATTTCCATATTCCATTTTGACTATCACTTCTGAATAAGAGTTTCCTCCTTACAGATTATGTCAATATGGTCCTTCCAGAATTATCACTATACTTCACACTGTCCTTGAGCAACCAATCTTTGGTAAACCTTAGATTGTCCTCGACAATTGTTTAATCCTTTTAATCATATCCAATTCTAGACCTTTTCCCTTCTTAATGCCCCAGGCATTTGGAAAATTTTAGAAAGGATGAATATAGCACATGCAATCAATCCTATATCCGAAGCATATGGGACACGATTCATGATGTCTCACAAAAAGACTAACCCAGTCTTTTTCTATAATATTTCCATTTCAATTTGCCAAGTTCTCAAAATTCAGATTATGAAAAGGGATGTCGTAATCATAATCGAATTTTAGAACGCAAATAATGGACCCATATATTAGAATTTTCTTATGTTGAACCGTTCCAACATAACATTCATATATATACTTGACTAAATACGATTAGAACCTCAATCTAAGCTTTTAGATTTGAGATGAAGTATAATTTCCTCTCCCTTAATTATAGCAAAACAACTTTTTCCCAATTGAAACCTTATGTTTCTATAATGAACATTGCTAAATTGCAACCTTTATCATAATTATCATACTCCTACTAACATGATGATTATTAGCATACCACTTATGCTCCCACTAGCTTTGACATGTACTCAGAAATCTTCTGATACTAGATTGCTTTGATAAAACTTTATAAATATCATACACCTTATCTTAGATAGCTCACAGGTGTGTCTAAAAAATTTCAGAACTATGAAAGGGGATGCTGTAATCATAGTCTCAATTATTTAGACCTTTGCCACTTGTCACCAGTCCATGTAAGTGTGCCGGTTAACCACACAGCTCCACTAATGACTTTGAGAATGCAAATATCACAATTGCTATCTACTTCAAATCTACTTGGTGGAAGTGTTTCCTCACCATCATTTTCATGAATCGGAGAGAAACCTTATGACCCTTAGATTTAAGGGTGTATGTGTTCTTATCCATGTGAATTGTCAAAACCATAGTCACAAGACACGGATAATGACAAATCCAAACTCATATGGACTGAACTAAATCTTAATTTCTTGCCACCTGGCAGCTCAAGGGCCTGCCATTGCTTCCAAGTTGTTGTGCAACCAATTGAGAACTGTAAGAACTCATATGCAAAGCCAACTTTAACTGGAATGGGCACAGAATATGTCAACACTATAGGTTATAAACCTCAAGTCGTGTGCTAGTGAAGAACTTCAGGTTTTATTCTTGATTATTCTTGAGACTTTCAAGACCTTTAAGACCCCCACTGTCTTCTTGACATATAACACTTTCTTGTCAGATATTCAAGAGATAGTGTGGATTCTAATCAAGACAAACACTTCACACAATTGGCCTTAGTTGGTCTTTGTTTTATCCAAAACATCACAGCATACCAATTTCAAATGTACAAGAGTAGAAAACTTTTACTCTTACATTTGATAAGTGTTTTAAACCTTCTTTAAGACATGTCACTCAATTTACAATCTTAGAGTATTACTCTAAGAATTGTTTTTGGAACGAAGTATGAATCATCTTCTTGATTTCACCACTTCAACAATTCATAACTCCTCTTCTTAACTATCAGAATGCACTTAGAGGATGAATTGTGATAAGCTCTCAAAATCATTAAGATGGTCTTAAAACATGATACTAAAGTACTCTCCCATCTTTTCTAGATTTGAGAAACTTTTATCTTTCTGCTTAAATCGATTCTTCATGTTCGCTCTGTCATACATTGGAACCTTTTCCAATGTCTCAAAATTACACTTAACCTTGTAAGTATAACCATACTTACTAAGCTATAGTAAATTATGACGAATAGTCTTATCGATCTTTTGTGGTGGACTATGACCAGTGCACAAGAGTGTGTACCCGATCCCTTAGTCCTTCACTTGACTCACACATCCATGTGAACAAGCAGTTAGTCTTAATTTTTCCAATGCTCGAAAGTTCTCATTCATCATACTATACAACTTGCATGATTCCAAGTTTCTATCCAATTGAAACTTAGGTGATGAGAATCTTTCCTTATTTGGTAAATTTAAAAACTACCACAAATGAAAGAATCAAATTTGTATTTCCACTCTTGCTCTTAATGGAATCTTATAAGCAACACAGATTTTCACAAATGCCATTGTAAGGATATTTTTAAATAAATAAAATCAAAAGATTTACCTTTTATTTTAAAACTTTGGGGAAAAACTTATCCTTACAATCCATATGAAAACTTGTTATCCATTCCTAAGCAAAATATCAGAACTCCTAAGAAGTAGCTCAAGAATCCGATCTTCAAACTATGCGATAGAAATCCATCTACGCGATCAAATTTAGCATATTCTTTCTTTAAGTTTCTTCACTTTTCTTTTATTCTTAAAACATCAACATGTGACCCAGTCACATCATGTATCAAGAATCTCAAAATAGAAACTTAGCAGAGTTAGATAGTGGATTTTACCTAAAGTAGAGTCAAACTTATTGACTTTAACACCCTTAGGTAAATTGGAAGCTTTGGTAATGGAACATGGGACTATCACAGACTTAGCCTTTCTCTTTACCATTTGGTCAACCGGGTTGACTATGGCCGATCCATTTCCATTGGGAAGAGAGATCTTTATTGGATATCCAATGTCATTATTGTCAATGTCCACAAGTTTTAAGGAGTCGATCTTAGCAAATATATAAGATCATTAAGGGTCATTTCATAGTCTGTTTCATAGGAGTCCCAAAGGAGCTCACTATGTGAGTTAGAAAGTGATTGAACCACCAACTTTCTCAAGACTTTGACACCCAACTCTCCCGGCTTGTCAATATGTGACTACATCTACAAGATGTAACCACACATAGATCTTTACTTGCCAATAGGGCTTGAGTGACCTTAAACTTTTCAAGAACTTGTGGGTTAGGGAGAATAATTGGAGGAGGTGAAAGAAGTATGATTTCCATGGGACATCATCTTCATTTAGGAAAGCTTGTTTCAAGAGATTTCGAAAGATCATAAATGTCTAAACCAGACATCTTTTTCGGAGATATTCAAGATAGTTGATTTAAAGTCCTTAATATAACACCCAATATGAAATATTAAGGCTAGGACCCAACACAATACTTTTATAACTTGGATGAGGGATGTCGTAATCCAAGCTATAAAGTATTTGAAGGTAGGTGAATGACAATTCACCAATTTCCACCAAGATAAACAATATGTATAATTAGGTTTTAATTGGTTTTTGAAACTCCTAAATTCTTTTGAGATTCATTGAACTGTTCAATGACATGTTTCAATCTTGAGTGTGCCCTTCAGGTTTTGTGACTGGGATGTTGAGGATCACAAAACAAGGTGTGAAGTAACCATGCAAATATACTTGGTACCCTTAATATTTACCTCTTAATCGATGTGCCGGTTAAGCACACACGCTCCACCGATAGTATGATAAATATTAAGTTACCCTTTGCCTACCTTGTTAATTCCAGGTTACTGTGCCGGTTAACCACACACGCTCCACTAACGGCTTAAACAAAGTGCAAAGTGTAATTTCATGGATTAGCACCTTATTCACTTTTTCCTAAGTAACTAAGATTGGGTATTAATAAGAGTTTAGTTACTTAGTATTTAACATTAATAATTTTAATGATGGGAGAATTATACTCCTTGTCCTACCCGTTCGGCTAACGACCCTCCACCGGTCAAGGAAGCGGTGGGTTAGAGTGGACACCCATTAAACTGCCATTTTATAGGTAGTAACCTTATACCCCCTTATAGACCGGCTTCGTGAATGAGACCTACTAACGGTAAGACTGACTTTGTTCTTATACATATATATAAGTATTAACTATTCATATTATAATAGTATAAGGGTGTATTTTAAGCATTTAAAATACTTGGTGGTTTAATCTATTAATTAAACTATACTCTTAATTTAATTAAACTTAAACCATGTCTTTATGGAATTATTAACTCTTTTAATTAGACACTTTAATTAATTTAATGAAGTCTATAAAGTTTGAAATTTAACTTTTAAAATTTTTGGGTTTGGAATTAAAGTGTATATGGGGTTTGACTTTACAAATTCCAAAATCTGAGGACAAGTTTTGAACAATTCAAAAAACTTATGGTTTCCATAACTTAAGAATTTTAAAGTGGTTTAATGAAAAAACCCTTCAAGTTCCATAACTTGTAGACAAGTTATGGAAGACTTTAAAAGCATTAAAAAATGTGACTCTTCATTTTTTCATAACTTATGGAAATTTTATGAGTTTTAAAATTCATAATTGTGACTTTCATGTAACTTGAGGACAAGTTATGAAAACACATATTATGAACAACTTCAAGATTAATTTGGATTGAAAACAACTATCTCATAATTTTTCCTATTAATCTAAACAAACTCATAAACATGAACATTGATAATCAACATTTTTCAAGCATCATATAAACATGTATAAAACTTGAAAATTTGATTATTATCCTTTATTTGGATGAGAATAAACATTACCATAGTATCAAAAAACAAATTTTATGAACAAAAACACTTTGCGGTAATGATTCTAATCCAAAACAGGCCAAAAAACTTGAAGATAAGCTGTCTAGGGGTCCAACTCGTCGAGTGCATGAACCAACTCGACGAGTTGGATGAATTTGTTCATGGACTTGTCGAGTCTATCACTGGACTCGTCGAGTCTGCTGTCCCGACAGCAAAAAATTCAAATTTTTTTTTCAGTTTTTTCGAGTAACTTGCATCAAGTATAATTGAAAACAACCCATGGCTCTGATACCGCTGTTGGGTTTTGGTATACTACAACATCCTATGGTGCACATACAACCCTAAATACATTGGATCTATGTTTTCACTAATTATACATGCAAATGGTTTCCAAGGTATTAATCTTACAACTAGCATGCATTTAACATAAAAATATAATATACTAGTTAGCATGACATACCTTTTGATGGAGCTTGAATTCTTGGTGTATTTGGCCTTAAAGAGCTTAGCCCCAATAGTGTGGTAGCCTCAAATGGAATCACAACACACCATGGACAAAGGATGAACTTGAGAGAGAATTCCATGTACACAAAAAGACACCATGAACTCTAAAAAGATACAAGTGGCGATTTTGGGCAATGAAGTATCTATTTATATGTGGGATTTCTAGGGTCATGGATATAACCCAAATCCATACCCGTGGGTTTTATGATCCATGGTTCATGTGGCCCAACTCTTTATGTATCCATACATAAACTTGGTCCAACATGGATCATATGCCTAACACATATAAATATAACTAATTATCATAATTAGTCCGCATAGATTTAATTAGTCTCTTTCGGCCACTAAATTAATTCTAAATTAATTCTTGATCAATACTAATTAAAACATATGATTTCAGATTAATATATTATTACTTATAATATATTAATAAACCATAAATAACCTTCTCTCAAAAGTTCATCCTAACAAATTGTCCTGATGATATGCAACCCAAATGGACCGTGCTACTCTCGGGTCGAATACATACAAATAATAGTTATGGGCTTAGACACCTAATCCAACATTTTATCACTACCTCACCCACATCCCAAAAGGGCCTAAACCTTTCTCCTTCAAAGCCTCAAAACCTTCTCATACTCGGATTAAGGCCCACGGGCCTTAAATCACAAAACAATACGGAACAGGATGTCACACTTACCCTCAACACACTTATCTTCGGTGTAGGTATCCATGTCGAAGGGAATCCCAATCCTACTAGCAATCCTCCCTATACCCTCCACACTCCATGCTTCAAGAGGGATGTCATGGATTTTAACGCATATAGGAACTTTGTCATGTTTAACTTTGGTTAGACAGGCACCCGGTTTCCATATTTGGATGATAATTGGGACTTCCTTAATAATCTAGTGATCAATTTGTAACACATTCATCATTCCTTGCTTAGTGCTGGATTTGAATAGGTAGAAGCCCTTTCTACTTCTATCTATATCAATAATACCACACGATGCCCATTTATCATTCACATGGTCACAAACCATATTAAATGAAGGATTTGCACCTATAAAGTAACCAAATAACATATTGGCATGTTTTTCTTTTGCTTGTTCGCACAGTTGGATCAGAATTACCACATGGTTATTATCGTTTTCACTAGAGGTTGGTGGGCAGTATTGTAGCTTGGATTTCAATCTTCGTGAGACAAAGGAAGTAACATTAGCATAGGATCGATAGGCCTTGGCTAGGGTAGGGTCATTGTGGTTCTGTGTGGAAGTCGGGCTGAATTGTGTATTTGGGCGTGAGGTATTATCAAGAGTGGTGGTGGGGTTAACTGAAGGGTTTTGAGAATTCTAACACTCCTAAGGTGTACATGCAACCTTAAATACCTTGGATCTATGTTTCTCTATTATATATGCAAATATCAATTTTCGAAAGTATTGTTCTAACTAGCATAATATGAAGTACATATTATCTAAATTCTAGTAGAATTACATACATATTTGTTGTAGCTTGATTCCATTGAGCTTAAGAGCCTAGTACCTCAAGTGTGACACCTCAAATGGTTCACAAAACATCACCAACATCTTGGAATAACTTGAGAGAAAAGGTTCATATGCTCAAATCGGCTAGCCCTCTTGTGTACACACACTAGTGCCAATTTCTTGAGCCATGGGGTCCTTATATATGGTGGCTTTATGGTTACACCATGTAACTCATGCCTTTCCATATTATTCATGCTCCATAGGTTAAAACCTCTATGGAGTATCCATGGATTACTCCATGGGTTTAGCCCAACATGAAGATCTATGGATCATAAGCCCACATATATAAGAATGAATGATTACACATTCAATCTCCATATATTTAATTAGTCTCCTTTTGATCACAATATTAATTCAAATTAATTCTTGATAAATACTAATTAAATAATATGATTTCATATTAATATATTAGAACTTATAATATATTAATAAATCATAATTATCCTTTTTCTCATAAAAGTCAATCAAAATTGTTCCAATGCCATGCAACCCAAATGGACCATGCCAATCGGGTCAAGTACATACCAATTATAGTTATGGACTTAGACACTAATCCAACAGTCTCCCACTTGGATAAGTCTAAAACTATTATTGTGTATGACTTCAAAACCTCACTAGCAATCGTAGCTCTTGAAAGCTGTTGTCGAACTATAAACAAATCAATGATGTGTCCATTAGATAAGGGATCATCTATTCCTCCATTCTAGATATCGTATGGACTGAGACATGGATTATAATCCTTCTCTCTATCCATTTGTTGTTTCCCGATTTCCGATTTATGACGACTGACTAATTGAACAAATCAAATCAGTCCAGGCTTGGCCAAGCACTTCGGGGTGTCATCACTAAATCACCGAGTAGCCCGCAGATATCGCTTTTATCCCTTTAAGGGTAAAAGGAATGGATAAAATTCGACTCATCTGCTTGTTCTACTACTTGTTGAATGATACACAACGGCACGTTTTATAACATCAAGTTACCAATGCGTTTTTGTAAAATCAATGTATAACCAACTCATAGGCAACAACTCATATCTCTAGGTTTGAAGAATATAAGATAGTATCATCTCATGATCACTCATGATAAGATACATGAAGCGAGTCAAATGAGCGTGGGTTTAATCCAATACTCAGAACTTATGAACACTCATGAATGTTGCAGCAACTCTTGCTATGTGCACTACCTTGGACATCTGCAAACCAGCTTCATGACAGTCTTCATTCATATCTACCTCCAACATATGACCAATTGTGGATGATTTGAATAACTTAGTCATTTAGGAAGAAGGACCTAGTTATTCCGGAAGTAAAAACATGCAAAGTGAAACATAAGAATAATTGAATCCAATATGGTCTCAGAACTTATGAATAGAAATAGAGCAAATTTTATTTATCACCATATTGATTACACATTATTCATTGCATACTGTTGCGAACTTATCAACTTAATACATGAATTAAAACACTAGTTCTCCTATGCTCCAAGCACGTACACTATGTTTTCTAAACACTAGTTATCCCATACACCAAGTATGCACACTATGTTTCTCCAAACATGTCACACCCCGAAAACCAAAGGCGGAAACATTTCCAGGGTTGACTCCACGTTGAGTATCAAATCCAATGCACATAGTAATCACAGTAAACAACCATTACATTACATATATTTGAAAGTTTACATTTGTTTCAAAAGTAAATTGTACAATTGTGATACATAATATAGATATGAACAAAATGAGACGAGTCTTCTGCACACTCCATCTTCACCAAAAGAGATCACCGGGTACCTGTCTAATGCGGACCTGAGAATACAAGCAGTTTTAAAATCAGCATAAAGCTGGTGAGTTCATAAGATGTTTGTTTTTTGAAAATTGTACCAGTTTCCTTTAGTTTTCCGAAAAGGGTTTGTTATCCAAGAAAATCCCATATTTTCTTATGTAAAACAGTTTAGTTGTCCTTCATTACAGTTCAATTACGCGTTATATGATACCCCAGGAAAATCCCATATTTTCCTAAATACAAGACTGATTTAATATCACAGAGTATAGTTTAATGCACAAAACTATATATTGAAAATCTTGATTACTATCCCGAACTAGATATAAAATACTTTAATATACGTGAACTGTAGATGGAAAGTAGTTTGAAAACCTTTG
Organism: Lactuca serriola; assembly: GCF_051521515.1. Classification (NCBI taxonomy): domain Eukaryota; kingdom Viridiplantae; phylum Streptophyta; class Magnoliopsida; order Asterales; family Asteraceae; genus Lactuca; species Lactuca serriola. Next base: position 27,617,234 of record NC_136412.1, on the reverse strand, counting down.
GACTAACATCCCGTACTACATATAGATTTAATACCATGGGACTATCATCCCGGACTAGATACAAGATAGTTTGATATACATGAAAATATAGACTGAAAACCATGGGACCACCATCCCGGACTAGATACAAGATAGCTTGATAAAACCATGGGATTACTATCCCGAACTAGATATAAGATATTTTGATAAAACCATGGGATTACTATCCCGAACTAGATATAAGATAGTTTGATAAAACCATGGGATCATTATCCCGAACTAGATATAGATTCTAACCATAGGAATAACATCCTGCAATAGATATGAACCCTATAGACCAAAAACCATGGGATTACCATCCCGTACTAGATATAAGATCTAAAGATAGAAGATTGATATAAAATCAAATCCAAAAGCAAAGTCGTGAATAATCTTATATTAATACGTATTGTGAGTCGGGTAACCATGCTGATACGACAACGATACCTCCTTGACGTGTGTCAGACGTCGGACGATATCCAGAATTTGTCACCCCAGGCATGCCCGCCTAACTGTAGCTAGCAGTTAAGGTGTGGGATTGTTAGTCCCGAATAGATCTATTCACAAATTCCTCGCTCTCCCTCCAGGAGACTCTGTTTACACTTCCGGGGAGGATTTACTAATCATCCATAAATGGTAGTGACGAACTCACAAGCTAGTACTAAACTATTCACAGGGTTCTCATACGATATCAAACATATAAAAGATTATGAAACATAATACAGTGAATATAGATACATACAATGAAGCTATCTGGCAATATATTCAAATGAAACGGAGATAAACTGAATCAGACATAGTTTATCTAATAACTTTATATACATATTAGTACATGATAAAACAAGAACTAAAGAACCCTAAATTATTCCCATAATAATTTGATTAGTTTGGTTATTTCCTTAACTAAAATTCATTTAGTTGTAGTTGATAAATCATCCCTTATGCTCAGCATAATACATAAGGGGTAAAAGTATTTATAAGTTTTCCAGATATTATTTGATATACATTAAAGTTATGTTTTGAAAACATTTATAGTTTGGTTGTGTTCCCCCCTGAAAACATTGAAAAATCATTTAAAAAGGGTAGGGGTATGAACTCACCGGACGAGAAACATGACGATTTCGGATGCTAAACGTTGGTTCGGGGCTTGCATACGCACGAGGTTCCTAAGTATAATGCAAAGATATACATTTGTATCTAATTAAGACTTATATTATTTAATTGTTAGGGACAAACACTTTTAGTCGCGGAAATACCCTATTACAAGTGTTTGGAGGGACCCGGGTGGCGTTTAAGGACTTGAATGACCGGGAAATGGAGTTTACTCTTCAAGAGTAAACTCATACAAGAGTTTTCGGCCTATAACACCCATTCCCCATGAGTTTACGGCCGTAAACTCATGGTGGGGTAGTTTATGGTGCAAAATGGCTTGAAACTATTAAGAGGGAATTTCTAAGGTTTGATTTAAGGCTTGGAATTGATTAAATTCATCAAATAACACCACTTAAGGGAGTTTACGGCCCTAGCATGGAGCTTACGGCCGTAAACTCCTATACCCCCCTTGAATGAGTGATTTAATGACTCAAAACTAATCACATGTGATTCCAATAATTTTTCCAAGGCCTTACATGAATTTTTAAGGGACTTTTGATGTGTTTTTGGAGTTTACGGCGCATGAGACCTCCCTCATGGCCGTGAACTCTCTTGAGGTGAGATTTATTATGTTTAAAGGTCTAAAACTTGTTTGCATACACTTCTAGAATTTATTCTAAGGCTTTAGGGGTGTTAAAGTGACATTCTAACACTTTTAGAGGAGTTTACTCCCCAAATATGAAGGGTTTACGGCCCAAGCATAAGCCTTCGCCGTAAACTCTCATTTGTCCCTCAAATTTTATGTTTAAAGTGTTCCAAGGCTAAAACCAAAATTCTAGAAGTCATATATATGTCTTGTTGGGGTCTAGGAAGGGTTTTAGGGCTTAAAAACCCCCTAACTATGTGTTTACGGCCTAAGCTCCTTCCTGGGCCGTAAACACATATACAAGGCCTTAATTCATGTTTTAATCCTGAATTTGAAGGTCAAATATGCTATACAATGAGTTTAGGAAGGTACCTTAGAGATTTGAAGCCTTAAAAATGAGTTTTGGACCCTTGAACTTAGATTTAGGAGAGAGGTTAGAGAGAGAGTAGAGAGAGGAAGAAAAAGCTTCAAATGAAAGGTTTAACACATTTATATAGGTCGCAAAACTTGGACACGGTGGAATTCTACCCGATACTGGCATTAAACGGGGCTTTTGGTCGCACCCGATTAAGTTTCCGTTACTAGGCAGAAACGTTTCTAAAAGTTTTGAAATAACTCTTTTGAGCTAATTTCATGAGTTCCTAAGGGGTTTGGACACTCATTAGATTATAATAAACATATAAGTTTAAACCATTTAGCCTCAAACGAAATCAGGACAAATTGGTAAACGGTGAATCTTTACGGGTAGAACGGGGTTTTTGGCGATGAACAACTTCGGGTTGTTACAAAACATTAGTTATGCCATACACAAAGTATGCACACTAAGCTTGTCTATGACCTTTACTTTGAGAAATAGATCGATTGAACATAATTCCAATGATTCTCAATTCACAATCCCAAATCCTTACCGCAAATGAAAGAATTCCAAATTCCTGACATTTACCTAAATCTATTAGATTCTAAACTTATATGCATTGATCCTCTTGTAATGATTATGCACAAAGTCACAAAGACTTGTCAACAGACACTACAGAGTATTCCAATTGAGATCAATTCCTTGGAAACAAAGTCTCATATTCAAAATACATTGCTTTAAACATCCTTCTTGCATTAAGTTTCCTAACCTTACATAGATTTAATGAATAACTTCCACCTATGGGAACATTTCCATATTCCCATTTTGACTATAACTTCTGAACAATAGTTGCCTCTTTTTAGAATATGTCAATATGGTCCTCTCCAAAAATTTACACCATACTTCCAACTGTCCCTAAGCAACCAATCTTTTGGTAAACATTAGATTGTCCTCGACAATTGCTTAATCATTTTAGTCATATCCAATTCTAGACTTTTCCCTTCTTAATGCCCTGAGCATTTGGAAAATTTAGAAAGGATGAATATTGTAGCACATGAAATCGATCCTATATCTGAAACATATGGGACACGATTCATGATGTCTCATATATAGACATGATACTATACCATTCTTTTTGTTACAATATCTCTATTTCTACTAGCCATGTTCTCATAATTCAGATTATGAAAAGGGATGTCTTAATCATAATTGAATTTTAGAATGCAAATAATTGACCCATATATAGAATTTCCTTATGTTAAGATATTCTAACATAAAATTCATATATATATATATATATATATATATATATATATATATATATATATATATATATATATATATATATATCCTTGACTAAAGATGATTAAAACCTCAATCTAAGCTTTTAGAATTGAAATGAAGTATAATTTCCTCTCCCTTAATTATAGAAAAACAACTTCAGAACTATGAAAAGGGATGCCGTAATCATAGTCTCAATTGTTTAGACCTTTTCCATTTCTCACAAGTCCATGTTAGTGTGTCGGTTAACCATACACGCTCCATTAACGACTTTGAGAATGCAAATATCACAATTGCTATCTACTTAAAATCAACTTAGTTAAAGTGTTTCCTCACCATCATTTTCATGAATTGGAGATAAACCTCATGACACTTTAGATTTTATGTGTGACAATCCGATATTTTGAGACAATAGAATGTAACACCTCTCAAATATAGGCCAAAATTTAACTGTCCTAAAATCATATTTGGGTTAAATAAAGTGGTAGGACTTGTATCAAGGTTTTCGTACATATAAAGAACGCTAAAATCCGAGTTATAACGAAGAAGTTATGACCAATCTGAGATTCGCGGCAAAAACCGGCAACGTTGATAGACGTAAAACGCAAAATTTTGATACAATAAATTTTAGCCTTAGGTATCTAAACAAAAGTCATAGATTTCGTTAAACCGTGATCATGCATAAAAAGAACGCCCAAATCTGACTTCGTATGAGGAAGTTATGATTTTTCGAAGTTTTTGACCTAGAAGTAGACAGCTAAAATCTCGAAATAGAGATCGAGCAATCTATAGCCGACACAACCTAAACAAAAGTTGTAGAACCCGACAATAGGAGTATAACGATAAAAATTCTGACGAAATCGGACGTCGGATGAAGAAATTACGGATTTTTAACGAGAATATCGTGTCCCGACCTATCAATTAAAATATAATTAAAAATAAATTCAAAATTTGGCGATGGAGTCTAAATGAAAGTTGTAGAGTATTTTCTCACCTTCACGTGGATATAAAGAACGTCAAAAACGGAGTTCGTATGCGAAAGTTACTGGTTTTTGAAGTTCTTGGCACACACTTCAAAGTCTTATCCGAAGGAGTACGCCCTGCGTACCCTCGTACGCCCCACGTACTCGGATACAAGGCTCCGGATCAACCATGTCGACAAACCCTTCGCCCGAGGGTGCGGTAAGCAGTGACGCAAACGAACGCCCCGCGTACCTTCGGAGTACGCCCCGCGTACGAAGAACGCCCAGCGTAAGTCCGAAGTACGCCCTGCGTACCGAGGACCTCCAGCCTCTATAAATAGATTGCGAGGGTGCCAGCTGTTTACAAACAAATGCTTCAATTCTCTCTCATTTTCGCCTCGTTTTTCGTGCCAACAACATCCCAACTTCCCGGTTTCATATCCAAGCCCCGACGAAAGTCCGAAGCCCCGAGATTCACGAAAATCTCGTCACTTTCCGGTCAAGGTGCCGCGCGGGAAAATCTCATTTTCTTCAAATCACGCGCCTTCATCGGTGAGTTCATACCCCTATAATCTACATTTTAAATGTGTTATCAATATTGTTTTAATATACAATTTTAAGGGTGGGAATACAAGTAAACACACGATTATTATCGTGTGTAACTCAAAGTTTCACTAAATACTCATTTTTATCAAGTAAATCATATGTGATTCATAACCATTATATATGGAATCTTTCGTACAGAAAACATAACACGATATCATCTGATATATATTGAAATTAAATATGTTATTATATGTATACGAATCAAACAATTTATTTATACTTTGAGTACAGGTGTTCATTTATGTCACCACAAAAAGTTACACATTTCATAACAAGTGAGCATTACACTAGGGTTACTATCCAAACGAAACGAACTTTCGGAAAAACTATAATAGTTTACAACAAACATTTTTACATGTTAAAAACTTTTTATCAAACTATCTTACATACTTTATGTTTCCTTTCAAACACCGTTAGAATCATATTTCAAACAAAGGTCTTCCGATACTTAAAATTTGTTCTTGTCAAAACAAACTATTTTCAATCCGTTTTATAAACTGACATCAAGTCATCACTTTTTATTAATTAAACTTCTCAAAGGTTATATAAAACTTCTTTTATATTTTAATTGTCAAATGCATGCCTATAACAGTTTTCTATCCAGTTGGTTCAGTACCTTTGGGTAGCAAAGGCATACTTCGATTATACACACACATTATCAGTAACTATAATGGGTATAGTTAAGACATACTATTTACCATTCCAAGTACCAGGAATCATACAAGATTCAGTCTATTCATGAGTCAATACAAATACATTACATACTATGCGAAGAGGTACAATTACATACAATTACAAAAGCATACAACTTCAAGACATACCATTTCAAGGAATACAATTACATGAGATAGTATACTAGATATTCATAACGTTTTATATACTACAAGTACCATATCAAGAAGGTATTTTCAAGTAAAAACAAATGGACATTTTCATACGTAAATCTGTTTTATACTAGGTTGTGAGACAGCTTCATGTACGTTCAAGTATGCATTATTAAGTCCTGTATTATATACCATAATCCCTTGTAGGGGGAGCGTGATACTTGTGTATAGATCTATACGGAATTGACAATCCCGCACCTAAACTGTTAGCTACAGTTAGACCGGCAGGTCTGGGGTGACAAATGTCATAACATTCCAACGCCTGAAGAACGTTGTTACTGGCCGTCAGTGTCAATAGCATGGTTATCAAACTCACATGGAGTATTAAAAACACGTTGATTTACGGAGTTTTCATATACCTTAGCAATTATAACTATACACAAATCTATTATTTTATGACATGAAAACATCATGGTAGTTCATTTTGGGTATTTAAAAACTACCACCCACTTATAAACAAATATTGGATTTCTGAAACAAACATTCAAAGCAGTCGAGCCTTGGTGGAAGGCTACACTTTATACTAGTAGAAAATATGGGATTTTCTAGGAGTTTCAAATGTTTACTATTACTTACAAACATATTCGTTGGTACAAACTTTCTTTCAAACAATTACATGTCTTTCTTTACAGCTTTACAAATCAAAGTCACATAAATACTTATGAACTCACCAGCATTATTGCTGATACTCGCTTTCAAAATAACTTGTATTCCCAAGATACGGATAGACAGGTACGACTACCAGGATTCTGTGAAGACGGAGCGATCAACACTCGTCTTTTATTTTTGAATATTCATTTTTGTAGAATTATACTATGAAAGAACTCAAATGTAATTATAACTATACTATTAATGCAATGGATAATGATGTTGCTTGTTTACTACTTTGCATTGTTGTGATACATTACATGACGTCCTCCGCCCCAGAACGTTTCCGCCGTTCTCGGTTTTGGGGTGTGACAGATTGGTATCAGAGCATTGTTTATAGTGAATCGAGTATATCAACCCACAAAAGATATACAAACTATAACTACAATAGGGATTAAAATACTCTAATAAAGAGTCTATACTTTTAAATAAATAAATAAATATATATATATATATATATATATATATATATATTTAAGTAAGTATACGTGCCTGCATTCATACTAAAATCAGTATCACTAGGACGGAACAAAAGTATTACGCTTGTTGGGCAGCACAAGTAGACTTAGAGACATATAGTCAAAACTGGGATGATATTGCCTGATCAACTATATTATCTGAGGGTTGACTAGCATGTGCCTAAGTGTGGTTGTGAGTTGCAACAAGTCTAAAAACCTACCCATAATACCACAATGGGAACAATAGAACGTAAACCTAAAATACTATAGGAGTATTTTGTGTATTCTATAAACTACTTATGTGTTAGATTCTTATACCCCAAATTATCGCTTAGATAACATAGCTAGACCCTATCCCCACAATGACCCATACTACCCGAACAAAGGCAATGCTGGATGGTTCAGAGAAGAACCAGAGATTGATCATCCAATCCCTTTTTGATCCCCATACTGAAGACCTTTCGGATGGTGATAACTCTAAACTCGAGAATGAGAACCTACCCCCGGTGGCTCCCAATTCAAACCCTAACCCTCGTCTAGCTCTTCATGGCCCGACGCCTCCTTAGGAAGGATACTTGGAAACATGGAGCGAAGAACAAGATCGACATATGTTGTCAAAAGGAGACCGAAGTTACTACAACTTAAGCGAAGGGAGCTCAGCAGACAAAGTTCTAACAATCCCGATCCGCAGAGTTGGTCGAAACGAAATTCAAGGCAGGACGACTCTCCATTATATCAAAGAGGTTAAATACCAACGCGAGAATGCACACCATCTACACCAATCATCTTGAAAACACTCGTGAGAGATCTGAGAGTTCACCAGAAGGATGACCTCCGCCAGAAAGAAAGGCTTTATTTCCCTACCTTGTTTAAAGAAATTTTTCTATCTATGCCCGATGCAGCATTTTCTAAGAAACTATCTTGTACTGTAGGTACTGTTAGTTGGGCCTTTATGCGGCCAAAACCTTTCTACTCTGGATATGATGTAAGACCTTCTTCAAGGACAAATTTTCCTAAAACTTATTACGTCGTAAAGCATCGATGATATTGACAGTCAGCTAACTCCCGTGTCACCTTTTGTTCAAAAACCCTCATCATACCTTCGTTAATATGCTTTAGTCAAGTCATTGGACTATAGTAATTTAACTCCGGAGGCATTTCCATGCCTCTTCTAGTGGTTGGATCATGTTATCCACCAACCAACGATACCTCGGCATGAACGACAAACATCTTGAAAGACCATTCTACAAACATACTTCTACTCTATACTATGATTGCATCATAGGGATGTAGATCAAACCATCATCAACATACTTCCAATCCGTACTAGGACTGCATCATAGGGATGTAGGTCAAACTTGCGAGAACATACTTTTACTCTTTACTTAAAGAAATCAAAGTACATCTAGAGTCAACCAGAATCGCTCATAAAAATCTTTATCTTACGTGTTACAGAATCATGTCGTCATCCGGAAACGACCAACCGAACAATGAAAACCCTATCCTCCATATCGACGCCGATTCATTACAAGCTGCAGTAGCAGCTGCGGTGACAACTTTCCTTACACACATCAACGCAGGCAACACAAGCAAGACCGACAAAGAAGTCGAGAGTTCCGATGGTAATACCAAACCGGGAAAGCAACAAATGGCAACTCCTGCAGAACGCTTTAGAAAGCAGTTTCCAAGGTGGTGTAATGAGGAAGGCACTCGTGTCCACATAACTCTGGCTCAACACCTCACTCCCGCAACCAAGGCTAGTACTAGCCAGTCATGCCACCAATGCAGGGAGATAGGGCATCTCAAGAAGGATTGTCCTATAACAAAGAACTCTGGCGCAGACGGTAGGATTCTCAGGATCACAGCTGTAGGAGAACCTACTACGAACCCACGTTAATGTAATTTAGGCGTTTCATTGTAACAGACTTATAAACCATCCAAAACTAGCACAATCAGAGTCTTATCCTTTGCGGGATCCCGTCAGTATAGGGATGCTCGTACTGTGTATACTTGCCTTTTATAGTATACCTTATTCATGGAAATAGACTTATAGTAGTCTAAAGTACTATAACTTTGTTGATGGTTGCACGTTTGTGATTTGTCTGTAAACGTTTCATATTCAAATCTAATGTCTTTAAGTTTCCTTATGACTCCAACATTATCTTACGACTTGATTCAATTTGATCCTCACAAAAACAGCTTCATACGTACATCTCCTTCTCCGAAAACGCCTTTCTAGCGAAACCATCATTCCAGAACACCGAAGTACTCATGCATGGAGTACCTCATGTTTCTTATCCTTTCCAAAGAAACCTTAGCAAACTTCCCCGAAGTATCACTCGTACAGTACGTCGAGTTCAAATCTAAAGACCCATACGGTCGATCTATCGCTGAAGAATGTATACATAGGGGTGGTATATAATCAAGGTTCTATAGGTTTAGAATTGATGGTTCCACTTTAACTTCTTTCCCTCGTTGGGATGTGGACTTAAAGAAGAATCATTTATTCGACTACCTTTTCAATCTTAATTATAAACGACTCATATACCTGAGACTGTGATAGATGAACCAGGTATGAGTTCTACTATGAACTTCAAGATGGAGACTGCCTAAGACTACGAATGATCGTGCTTCCGTGAGAATAAACTTAGAAATACCTATCCTTTTCCCTAATTCATGAGTAGTCATACTATCTTTTAGACCTTCACGACAGCTAATCCACCCCCAGATTTTGACATCATAATCAGTAGCAATTGATTTAATCTACATCGAGCCAACACCGGGTGCTTTGATAAAGCAGTTCGCTCTAACCTCCCTAAACAACGAAGCCCTAGTTATTTACAGCCACGAACCAAGTACAAACCCTCTCATCATTTCCTGTATGCAAGCTCAAAAATGTTTACGAAAGGAATACCATGTATTCCTTGCACACATCGCCGAGATGTGCCAAAAAGTGAAGGACATTCAGAACATCCAAGAATTACGCGGCTCTTCCCGACACCTTTCCGGAAGGACAACCGAGACTACCAACATGGCGTCAAGTCAAATTCAGAATCGAATTAGTTCTAGTAGCCAAATCACCTTATTGTCTAGCTCCAACCGAGGTGCGAGAACTTCCTAGCGAGCTTAACAAACTCCTCAGAAGGAGATTCTTAGGACAAGTTTCTCACATGGAAGAGCATCGTAATTATCTGTAAACAAGAAAGAGTGTTCCAAACACTAAAGTAAGTCTGATGCATCGCACCAATATTATCCCTGCCAAAAAGAGGATAGAATATTGCATGGTGTAATGCGATACATCTAACCAAGGGCTTGGTTGTGCTCTTATGCAAGAGGAAAGATCACAAGAATTTGACTGTTCAACACATGACCCTAATTCAGGAGCAGCAGGGATTGCTCTGAAGATCTAGAGACACTATTTGTAGAGTACAAGGTATACTATGTTCACAGACCACAAAAACATTCAACATACAACCAAGAAGAGTTATCACCCCAGAAAAGTCAAACGACAGAAGCAAAGTCGTGTCCCGATAGTAAAAGGTTCGCTGGAATGCCAAGCAAGGACCAGAGTTCACCTGAGAACACGAGAAGCAAATAAAACTCTTGTCCGTAGTATGATTGTTAATACTACTTGAAACTCGAATTTCGGGACGAAATTCCCTCTAACAGGGGGATGATGTGACAACCCGATATTTTGAGACAATAGAATGTAACACCTCTCAAATATAGGCCAAAATTTAACTTTCCTAAAATCATATTTGGGTTAAATAAAGTGGTAGGACTTGTATCAAGGTTTCCGTACATATAAAGAACGCTAATATCCGAGTTATAACGAAGAAGTTATGACCAATCTGAGATTCGCGGCAAAAACCGGCAACGTTGATAGACGTAAAATGCAAAATTTCGATACAATAAATTTTAGCCTTAGGTATCTAAACGAAAGTCGTAGATTTCGTTAAACCGTGATCATGCATAAAAAGAACGCCCAAATCTGACTTCGTATGAGGAAGTTATGATTTTTCGAAGTTTTTGACCTAGCAGTAGACAGCTAAAAACTCGAAATAGAGATCGAGCGATCTATAGCCGACACAACCTAAACAAAAGTTGTAGAACCCGACAATAGGAGTATAACGATAAAAAGTCTGACGAAATCGGACGTCGGATGAAGAAATTACGGATTTTTAACGAGAATATCGTGTCCCGACCTATCAATTAAAATATAATTAAAAATAAAGTCAAAGTTTGCCGATGGAGTCTAAATGAAAGTTGTAGAGTATTTTCTCACCTTCGCGTGGATATATAGAACGTCAAAAACGGAGTTCGTATGCGAAAGTTACGGGTTTTTGAAGTTCTTGGCAAGCACTACAAAGTCTTATCTGAAGGAGTACGCCCTGCGTACCCTCGTACGCCCCGCGTACTCGGATACAAGGCTCCGGATCAACCATGTCGACAGACCCTTCGCCCGAGGATGCGGTAAGCAGTGACGCAAACGAACTCCCCGCGTACCTTCGGAGTACGCCCCGCGTACGAAGAACACCCAGCGTAAGTCCGAAGTACGCCCTGCGTACCGAGGACCTCCGGCCCATATAAATAGATTGCGAGGGTGCCGGCTATTTTCACACAAATGCTTCAATTCTCTCTCTTTTTCGCCTCGTTTTTCGTGCCGACAACATCCCAACTTCCCGGTTTCATATCCAAGCCCCGACAAAAGTCCGAAGCCCCGAGATTCCCGAAAATCTCGTCACTTTCCGGTCGAGGTGCCGCCCGGGAAAATCTCGTTTTCTTCAAATCACGCGCCTTCATCGGTGAGTTCATACCCCTATAATCTACATTTTAAATGTGTTATCAATATTGTTTTAATATACACTTTTAAGGGTGGGAATACAAGTAAGCACACGATTATTATCGTGTGTAACTCAAAGTTTCACTAAATACTCATTTTTATCAAGTAAATCATATGTGATTCATAACCATTATATGGAATCTTTCGTACAGAAAACATAACACGATATCATCTGATATATATTGAAATTAAATATGTTGTTATACATATACAAATCAAACAGTTTATTTATACTTTGAGTACAGGTGTTCATTTATGTCACCACAAAAAGTTACACATTTCATAACAAGTGAGCATTACACTAGGGTTACTATCCAAACGAAACGAACTTTTGGAAAAACTATAATAGTTTATGACAAACATTTTTACATGTAAAAACTTTTTATCAAACTGTCTTACATACTTTATGTTTCCTTTCAAACACCGTTAGAATCGTATTTCAAACAAAGGTCTTCCGATACTTAAAATTTGTTCTTGTCAAAACAAACTATAGTCAATCCGTTTTATAAACTGACATCAAGTCATCACTTTTTATTAATTAAACTTCTCAAAGGTTATATAAAACTTCTTTTATATTTTAATTGTCAAATGCACGCCTATAACAGTTTTCTATCCAATTGGTTTAGTACCTTTGGGTAGCAAAGGCATACTTCGATTATACACACACATTATCAGTAACTATAATGGGTATAGTTAAGACATACTATTTACCATTCCAAGTAACAGGAATCATACAAGATTCAGTCTATTCATGAGTCAATACAAATACATTACATACTATGCGAAGAGGTACAATTACATATAATTACAAAAGCATACAACTTCAAGACATACCATTTCAAGGAATACAATTACATGAGATAGTATACTAGATATTCATAACGTTTTATATACTACAAGTACCATATCAAGAAGGTATTTTCATGTAAAAACAAATGGACATTTTCATACGTAAATCTGTTTTATACTAGGTTGTGAGACAGCTTCACGTACGTTCGAGTATGCATTATTAAGTCTTGTATTATATACCATAATCCCTTGTAGGGGGAGCGTGATACTTGTGTATAGATCTATACGGGATTGACAATCCCGCACCTAAACTGTTAGCTACAGTTAGACCGGCAGGTCATGGGTGACAAATGTCATAACATTCCAACACCTGAAGAACGTTGTTACAGGCCGTCAGTGTCAATAGCATGGTTATAAAACTCACATGGAGTATTAAAAACACGTTGATTTACGGAGTTTTCATATACCTTAGCAATTATAACTATACACAAATCTACTATTTTATGACATGAAAACATCATGGTAGTTCATTTTGGGTCTTTAAAAACTACCACCCACTTATAAACAAATATTGGATTTCTAAAACAAACATTCAAAACAGTCGAGCCTTGGTGGAAGGCTACACTTTATACTAGTAGAAAATATGGGATTTTCTAGGAGTTCCAAACGTTTCCTATTACTTACAAACATATTCGTTGGTACAAACTTTCTTTCAAACAATTACATGTCTTTCTTTATAGCTTTACAAATCAAAGTCACATAAATACTTATGAACTCACCAGCATTATTGCTGATACTCGCTTTCAAAATAACTTGTATTCCCAGGATACGGATAGACAGGTACGACTACCAGGATTCTGTGAAGACGGAGCGATCAAGTCTCGTCTTTTATTTTTGAATATTCATTTTTGTAGAATTATACTATGAAAGAACTCAAATGTAATTACAATTATACTATTAATGCAATGGATGATGATGTTGCTTGTTTACTACTTTGCATTGTTGTGATACATTACATGACGTCCTTCGCCCCAGAACGTTTCCGCCGTTCTCGGTTTTGGGGTGTGACATTATGGTGTATGTGTTCCTATCCATGTGAATTTTTCAAAACCATAATCACAAGACAAGGGTAGTGACAAATCCAAACTCTTATGGATTGAACTTGTGCAGTCTTAACTTCTTGCCACCTGGCAGCACACGGACTTGCCATTGCTTCCAAGTTGTTATGCAACCAATTGAGAACTCTCAGAACTCATATGCAAAGCCAACTTTAACTGGAATGGGCACAAAAATAGGAATATGTCAACACGATAGGTTATAAACCTCAAGTCGTGTGCTAGTGATAAACTATAGGTTTTTCTACTTGATTAGATCTGGAAGCTTTTCCAAGATCTTTAAGACTCCCACTGGCCTCTTGACATATAAGACTCACTTGCCAAATATTCAAGAGATAATGCGGATTCTTTATCAAGACAAACACTTCACACAATTGGCCTTAGTTGGTCTTTGTTTTATCCAAAACATCACAACTTACCAATTTCAAATGTACAAGAGTAGGACACATTTTACTCTTACATTTGACAAGTGTTATAAACCTTTCTTTAAGATATGTCACTCAAGTTACAATCTTGGAGTATGACTCTAAGATTTATTTTTGAAACGAAGTATGATTCATCTTCATGACTTAACCATTTCAGCAATTCACGATTCCTCTTCTTAGTCATAAGAATGCACTAAGATGTCCTTAGAGGACTAGTTGTGATATGGTTTCAAAATCATTAAGATGATCACAAAACATGATACTAAAATACTCTCACATCTTTTTAGATTTGAGTAACTTTTATCTTTCTGTCGAATTTGATTCTTCTCATTCGTTCTGTCATACATCGAAACTTTTCCAATGTTTCAGAATTATACTTCAACTTTTAAGTATAACTATATTTACTAAACTTTATTAAATCATGACGAATAGTCTTTATCAAACTTTTGTGGTGGACTTGACTAGTGCACAAGAATGTGTACACGATCCCTTAGTCCTTCACTCGACTCACATATACATGTGAACAAGGTATTAGTCTTAATTTTCCAGAGATGAAAATTCTCATTCGTCATACGACTTGCATAATTCCAAGTTTCTATCCAACTGAAACTTGGGTAATGAGAATCTTTCGTTATTTGGTAAATTATGACACTACCACAAATGAAAAAATCAAATCCATTTTCCAATGTTGCTATTACTGGAATCATATAAACAACAATTTTTTTACAAATGCCACTGTAAGAATATTTAAAATAAATAAAAACGAAACTTTTCTTTTATTTAAAACTTGTGAAAAAAACTTATCCTTACAATTCAAATGCAAATGAAAACTATGTTCTTATTTATTCCTAAGCAATCTATCACAACTCTTAAGCAGTAGCTCAAAAATTCTGATCACTGAACCATGAGATCGAAATCCATCTTCGCAATCAGAATCGGCTTACACTTTTTTAATTTTCCTATCTTTTCTTTGACTCTTAAAACTTCAACATGTGACCCAGTTACATCATGTAATAAGAATCTCCAAATAGGAGCTTAATACAGTTAGATAGTGGACATACCTGAAGTGGAGTCAAAAAAAATTTTAGTTCACCAACCTTATGATCTTTCAGGTAAATAGGGCAGTTTTGCAACCAATACCCCTTCCTTTGGCAATAGAATGACTCTTTGGTAATGGTACATGGGACTATATCAGACTTAGCCTTCCTATTTACCATTTGCTTAACAGAGTTGACGATGGCCGATACCTTTCCATTGGGAAAAGAAAGATTCTCTGGATATCAAATGTTACCAATTGTCAATGTCCATTGTAGTTTGGGAAGTTGATGTACTAATCAAATTTGCTCTATTAGTGCTCCAATTCATTGATGATTCAGCAGCACCAAGCAAATAGATAAGATCATTAAGGGTCATGTCATAGTCTTTTACATAGTAGTCCCAAAGGACACTTACTATAAGACTAAGAAAGTGATTGAACAACCAACTTTCTCAAGACTTTGACACCCAAGTCTCTCGACTTGTCAATATGTGACTTCATCTCCAAGATGTGAGCGCACATAGACCTTGCTTTCCAATAGGGCTTGAGTGACCTTGAACATGTGGGTTAGGGAGAATAATTATAGGAGGTGGAGGAAGTGAAGAATGATTCCTGTGATCCAACCACGGGACATCATATTCATTAGGAAACCTTGTTCCAAGAGATTTGGGAGGATCATAGATGTCTAAACTAGACATTTAATGGGAGATATTCAAGATAGTTGATTTAAAGATATAACACCCAATATGAAATATTAATGCTAGGACCCAACACAATATTTTATAACTTGGAAGAGGGATGTCGTAATCCAAGCTATAAAATATTTGAAGGTAGGTGAATGTCGATTCACCAATTTCCACCATGAAAAACAAAATAATTATTAGATTTTAATTGGTTTTGAAACTCCTATATTCTTTTGAGATTCAATGAACTTTTCAATGGCATGTTTCAATCTCGAGTGTGTCCTTCAGTTTTTGTGACTGGGATATCGAGGATCACAAAACAAGGTGTGAAGTAACCATGCAAATTACTTGGTAACCTTAATGTTTACCCCTTAATCGATGTGCCGGTTAACCACACGCGCTCCATTGATACTATGATAAACATTAAGTTACCCTTTGCTTACCTTTTTAATTCCAGGTTACTGTGCTTGTTAACCACGCACGCTCCACTAACGACTTAATCAAAGTGCAAAGTGTGATTTCATGGGTTAGCACCTTATTCATATTTTCCTAAAGTAAATAAGATTGGGAATTTATAAAAACATTTGGTTACTTTATATTCATCATACTTTTAATAAAGATTTAAAGTCCTTGTCTTACTTGCTCGGCTAACGACCCTCCACCGATCAAGGAAGCGGTGGCTGGGAGTAGACTCCCATTAAGCAGCCATTTTATAGGCAGCAACCTTATACCCCCCTTATAGACCGATTTCGTGAATGAGGCCTACTAACGGTAAAACAAATTATTCTTATACATATATAATTATTATTAAACTTATAACATTATAAAGTATAAGGGTTGAATTTTAACTTTTAAAATTCTAGGGGTTGGAACTAAAGCTTTTAAAGTGACTTTACATGTTCCAAAACTTGAGGGCAAGTTTTGTAACTTTCAGAACTTTTCATTTTTCATAACTTATTAGTTAAATGGTTTATTAAAATGAGAGACTTTTCATTTTATGTAACCTATGTGTTTCTTTAATGGACTTTAAAAGGATAACTTTTGGTAATCCATAACTTGAGGACAAATTATAGATTCCATTAAAACACATAATGATCAAGAATAAAACTAACAAGCAAGTTACAAATAATTCTTATGATATTCTAAACTCATAAGTGTATGAACTTTCATATCAACAATTTTAAGAATCATAAATAAACCATACAAAGCTTGAAATTTTGATAATAACACTTGAAATTGGAATATCATAATCATTACCACATCAAAAATAGGTTTTAAGGTTCAAAAAATAGTTTAGGGTAATGATACTCATCCAATACCAAGGAAAACCCTGAAATTATGCATACAGGGGCATCACCACGTTGTGGTAAAGACTGCCACGTCGCGGTGATCAGCCAGATGCAAAAAATGCAGAATTTCAACTTTTGAAAAAACATGTAGCATCTAGTATGAAGAAAACAAACCTAGTCTTTGATACCACTGAAGGGTTTTGAGCATTCTAACACTCCTAAGGTGTACATGCAACCCTAGAAACCTTGGATCTATGTTTTACTATGATACATGCAAAATTGATTTTCCAAGGTTTTTAACCTATCTAGCATACCATGGGGAATTTTAAATAAAAATGCTAGAAGAAGAACATATGTTTTTGTAGTTTGGATTCCTTGAGAACCTTATAAGCCTAGCATCTCAAGTGTGATGCCTCAAATGTCTCACACAACACTACAACTCTTCGAATAGACTTGAGAGAAGTTCACTTACACCTCAAAATCGGCTAGCCCTCTCTCTTGTACAAGTAGTGACGATTTTGTTAGACTATGGGTCTTTATATAGTTGTGGCACAAGTAGGGTTACACCATGTAAACCCTAATTGTCATGGCTTTTCATATTCCATGATCCATGGGTTTGTAACCTCCATGGACTATCTATGGAGCACCTTATGGGTTTTAGCCCAATCCATACAAACCATGGATCATTAGCCCACTATATAAGAATAGATTATTTACACAATCAACCCTATATATTTAATTAGTCTCTTTTTGATCACTTAATTAATTCCAAATTAGTTCTTTGATCAATACTAATCAAATAATATTATTAATATATTAGAACTTATCATATGTTAATAATCCTCAAGTGTCATTTCTCTCATTTAGTCTATCCAAGTGTTGCAATGTCATGCAATCCAAATGGACCATGCCAACCAGGTCAACTACATCCCAGAAATAGTTATGAACTTAGATACCTAATCCAATAGTAATGAATCTAGTTTTGCTTGGGGATAAGCAAAAGATTATAATGGGGTATTTTGATATGGCCTTATTTAACTATGTATTTTAGGCCATTATCCTAATATATTTGAGTAAAAATGATATATTTTAAGATATATGATACTTAATATGCTTTGAAATGTTAAATTTTAGTTAAAATTTGGAGCTTTGATGCAAAAGAAGGAGAATGGAGCTGTAAAAGACGCAAAAAAAATGTTGTTGGTAGTTTGACCCCTCGTCAGTGTTTTGGCAATATCTAATGACTCGTAACTCCGATTAACAAGATTCAAATTCAAATTATTTTGGAAACTTGACAAAATTTCGGACAACTTTCGTGTTTCGAGAAAAATTGAATTTCCAGTTCTCACGCCCTGGCAAAGCGTTTCCACGACATGGAAATTCAGAAAATTTCGTGGATGCAAAGAAACCATTTCCCACAGTGTGACAAGCATTTCTCCACGTTCTAGCGACGTTGTAGCCTATAACTTAAGCCGAAAATTAACCCTAATGACATATCTTGAACCCTAATTTATTCCCTATGATTATAAACCCGATAGAAGCCGTTTTTAGGGTCTAGAGGGCGGACGTTGGGCCGTTAAACTAATATAGAGCGAAGATCTGAAGGATTTAAGAGCGGATTTGTGTTAGGAATCATTCGATTTGCTTTTCTGACCATGATTAGCATTCAAATTGTTTCTGTCTGTGTTTTACTTTCTAAATTGGGATGTTAAAACCCTTTGCTTTGTGTTTATGATTAGATGAATCATTGAGATTGTTGATTAAATTGTTGTTTGGATTATTTATTCAAACAAATTACTGAAATCGTCCCTATGGTTTGGTAAAAATTACTAGTGTGGTCCCTAAGTTTTCTTTTGCACTCAGACCGTCCCTAAGTTTTGGTTTTATTATGTCTTTCATCCCTGTTACACATGAAAAGACTATAATACCCTTTTCTATTTTCTTTTTCATTTATTATTTTGTTAGAGTTATTTATATTATTAATTAATTAAATGGGTCCCACCTAATATATCCTTACACTTAACATCCCCATCACCAACACTTCTAACCCTAACACCTCTATGGAAATCAATTCCAGATTCTCAATTCTCCGGTGAACAACCATACGCCACCACCATCTCAGTTAGAATTCTCTTGCCTCCAACAAGACCAAAACTCCGAGGAGACTAGAACACCAGAAAACAATAGATCCCGCTCCTATTTTTTTCTTCTTCTCCATTATCAAGCCTGATGATAGAACACAACACACCACCACCATCTCTGGCGGAACCATAACTCCGACAAACACCATACGCCATCACTCGCCATCCCACACGCACCTCCATCATCTCTTCCCCCTAAACCGGTAAACCCTCATCAGTACCCTAACACTCACCCTCACTGTGATTTTTTCCCTCTCGTGCCTCCATTGAACTGCCGAAGGAGATCTTAAATCGAAAATGGAGATCTGCAATATAAGATTTGGAACTCAAATCGAAGATCTTCACTGAACCTGTATCTCAAATCTCCTATCACCATCCCCGTCTTACTGAAGTTAGAGCCACCACCACCATTGTGTTACTGACTGGGTCATTTTATGAAATAGGAATCATCACCGCCATAGGTGGAGTAAGGTATCAGAGAATGATAAAATCGAATTGTTTCCTTCCACCACTGCAGGCGGCTGTTTCCTTCCACAGATGCAGGAGGTTGTTTCATATAATTTATCTTTCATCAACGATTTTGAGGGTAGGTTTTGGGTTCTGATTTTCTGATTTGGTTCGTCTTTCAATTTTGGGATTGCATATGATTTTTCTTTCATCAACGATTTTAGGGTAGGCTTTGGGTTTTGATTTTCTTATTTGGTTTTGATTTTGGGATTTGATCTTCATCTAGTTTTGATTCCTGGCATTTAATCTTTGGATATGACCTGATGAAACTGTTTACGTTGGCGGTGGTGGTGCCGGAATAAATGGATAGTGATGGTGTTGGTGACTGGTGGTGATTGCCGGTGAACAATGATCGGTGGTGGTTGTGCTGCAAGTGGGAGTTGGGTCCTAATAAATCATTTAATTGATTTTATTAAATCAATAAATAATAAAAAAGATAATAAAAAATGAAAAAAGAAAATACAAAGGGTAATACAGTCTATTCATTTCTAAAAGGGATGATAAACGCAATAAAATCATATCTTAGGGACGGTCCGAGTGCAAAAAAAACATAGGGACCAAAACAGTAGTTTTTGCCAAACCACAGAGACGATTTCAGTAATTTGTTATATTTATTCTTGTTTAAATTATTTGTCAATTTTGATTGCAATATCCATGTATGTTAAAGATTGCTACTTTATTCCCTATTGCTGAATTAATAGAGTTTAATCATAGTTGTCCACAATCATTGATAATTATGACTAGAGTTTGATCATAACCTAGGGTTAATGTATGATAATAACATTATGACTAGGGTTTGGTCTTGATATTATGGTATTCATATTTTTTCGATGCTTTGGAATTATCAAGAAAATGATTCAAGAGGGTAAATAAAAGAAATAAACTATTTTTCATAGAACAGTTACGAAATTGTTTTTTCTTTTCAAAAGAATTAATAAAATTAGATTGGTTAGCTTAATTACTTATTTTTTATGTGTAATTTTTGTATCCAACACCTTTCTAACTTTATAATATTACTCTCTTTCATAAAAATGATTGTTTGGCTTCACAATCCTTTTCATATGTTGTGGGTTCCGAAAAATAAAATAAATAAAATAAAGAAAAATTGATATAGAGCCGATGTGGCAATAGATTGAATGGATTGGGAGAATTCTACTCCTACCTCACTTAGTGCTATTTCTCTTTGTAATATAATTTTTTAGTCCAGCATCATCTTTCTGTAACATTAAACCTTACTCTAGGACGAACCCATGATTTTTACAAGTATAAAATATACTTTTTGATGAGGTTGATTACCATCCAGAAAGACAAGAGTTGTGCTAAAAAGTCTGGCTACACGTAAACTTGAAATTCCAATGAAGTTTCGAAGTTGAAGTACTATAAGTTGATGTAATTATTTTATAAACATTTTTAACCGATAAAGGATATATATTATGTAACGAAGCATGGTTGAAGCATATTCCATCTTCCAACTTGGATTTGGTGTCGATATGAGCCACCATGCCTCTTCTTTTTGTAAATTGTTAATTGACATTTTCTTGTCAGTTAGTATATATAAAATGTCTTTTTCATTTTAACAGGACAATTTCATACTTTTGATCTTTTAGTCCATTGTGGTGTGCATTTTAAAACATCAAATGGCTATATTACTACTTTTATAATTTTTATAATTATTTATTTAATGGAGAAGCATGAACTAGTGGAAATATTCACATACATCTTGTTTTCTTCCAAATCATTGTTTTTTTTATTCATGGAATTCATTTTCACTCATTTTTTTTAAGAAGCCACTTCAAATGGACGCCTCTTTCTTCCTAGTGATTTTTCGCTCAGACTGTTTTTACTAGACTTGACAAACGTGACGTGTCGGGTCGGGTCGGGTTCATGCAGTGTCAAGACATTAAACGGGTCGAGAGTGTTTGACCCTAACCCGACCCGTTTAATTATCGTGTCGTGTCGTGCAAACTCATTTATTTTCATGTCGGGTTTCAGGTTAAGGTTTAAACCTTATAAATATGTTGTGTAATGTCGAGCTGAAACATTTTAAAGGTTGAAAAGTAAGAGTCATGGAGAAAAAAACGAAATAGTGAAATGTTGGAATTGGAAGGTGGAACGGGAAAAAAAAAATTATACTAGTAAGTTTAGAAAGCAAAATAGAAAGAGTTAGAAGTCAGTTTGAAATTTTGTATTTTATTTTTAGTTTTTGGATTTGGACCACTACAAATGTATAATATTGAAAATATTTATAAAAATATGAAATATATATATATATATATATATATATATATATATATATATATATATATATATATATATATATATATATATATAGAGAGAGAGAGAGAGAGAGAGAGAGAGAGTCATCTTCGAGTTGAAAGTCTTGACCCTAACCCTACCCGTTTAATTACTGTGTTGTGTCATGTCAACCCGTGTACATAAACGGGTCAAAATATTTGGCCCTAACCAGCTAACTTCATGTCGGGTCCGTATCGGATTGTCATGTCGTGCTAGATTTTCTCAGGTCTAGTTTTATCGTCCTAGTTTATTTTTTACAATATTGTATCCGGTGATAACATTAAAATTACTTTTAAAGCTAGGTTTATAAATTTATATTTATCATTTAAAATCTATATTATTAGCTTTTTAACAACTAAAAATTATTTTATCACACTCACTTAATAAGAAAAAGGGTTTTGTGCACCAAAACCCTACAAACTTGCACATTTGTATTTAAATGGTCACTAAAATAAAATTTGGACCTCATAGACCATCAAATTCAAAAAATACATTTTTAAATAAGCGAATGTCTACATTATTTAGCCGGTTTCCTAGTTCTATCCATGATGTGGCATTGACTGTCTATTGTCAACTATTGACTATCCTAGTCGGCTATTCCATGTGTGTTTTGGGTAATAAAAAGGATAATAACGGTTGATATCCTCTTAAATGAGTCCGAACGATGCAGTGAAGTTCTAAATGACGAAGATCGGCAATATTGTTTCCGTTTTCAGTAAGCTTTATCCGGTTGTTGCTTATTTTCCTTCTTCTTGTACAACATCTGAACTACATGACAAAGCCTAATGATAATGCTATTTACTTGAAAGTCGATCTTAACTTTAATGACGTTTTGGTTCGTCACCCATGCTCTTATGTTGGAGGTGAGCATTAATTGTTTATTGATGTCAATTATGTTAGAATGGACTTCGCTGGATTTGTGACTTTCCTAGAAAGATTTACTGGAGTAGACTTTGAGAAATTATATTACTCCTTACGTAATCGTCCTTTATCTAGTGGCATTAGGTTCATATAAAATGAAATGAACTATGCCACTTTATAGATACGGCTTATGAAGACGCGAAAATCCCAATAGCCATATATTTGGATCACACAGGGGATGGTTTGGAGGATTGGTTCGAATTAGGTAGTGATGGAACTGGTTCTGTAATCCAGAGTGAAGATAAAGAACCTTCAAAAATAGACCATATGTTTGGAGACATTGAATTTGAGGACAAAATCATTCCAGGTGATTTTATTCCTCTAAACAAGATTGTTGATGATGAATTACCGAAAAAGTTGTGTCCAAATAGGGAGAACAATGACAATAGTGAAAAGGGAGTGAATGCAGATGATGTAGACCATTCTGTTTTTAATCATGCAGTACGTTGGAAGCAACAAAAACCAATTTTAGGTATGAGGTGTGAGAATCTGGGACAACTTATGAGCATGTTATATAATTATGTTATTTCTAATGGATCAATTATGTTTTAGGCAAAATGATAGTAAGAGGCTTTTGGTAATGTGTTGTAAATGGGCTTGCATCTTCAAACTTTGGGCATCTTAGATGAGTGAAGAACAGTTATTTCAAATAAAATCACTAAAAGAAGACCATCAATATTCTAGAAACTTCAAGTTAGGTTCTATTATGAATTACAAATCGCTTAGTTCACACTACAACAAGGATATGCTGCATAGAAAAAAAACTAACAATTAGACAGCTTAGTCGGAGATCATTTAGAAGTTTGGTTTTAAGGTTAGTTTATGTCAATATAAAAGGGTCAGGAAGCATGCCACGACTATTATTAAAGGCACTCTCATTGAACATTGTTCAAAACTATGGTCATATATAGAGGATATTAGAAGATCAAATCCAGTTTCTACTGTGAAGATGGTTGTAGTTTCAATGCTAGATAGAAGTACATACTTTAGTAAATTTTATGTTTGTTTAGGTGGTGTGAAGAAAGTAAACCATATAGGTTGTAGAAGGAAGTTGGGATTAATGCATGTTTCTTGAAATGAATTTTTCATGGGGAGTTGTTATGTGTTGTTAGAAGAGATGCTAACAATCAAATTTACCCAATTGCTTGAGCAATTATTTGTGTTGACAACAAGGAAAACTTGAAATGGTTTCTAGAATTCTTAATTGATTATCTTAATCTAGAATTAGGTCAAGGTTTCACTATGATGTCATACCAAAACAAGCTATGGTTTTTGTACCCATATTTTTTGCATTGCATTTACTAATGATTATTAATTTACTATATGTTAAGGGATTATTGGAGGTTGTGTAGGAGTTTCACCCTAAGCTGAGTATAGACAATGTGCAAGGCACATACTCTAAAACCTCAAGAAAAGTTGTCGAGGGTCTCATTTTGAAAACATGACCAAGAGTTAGCAGGAATCCAACCAAGTTACTAGTGAAACGATTCAAGAAAAATCACACTTCCCAAGTATTGATTAATAGCATTTTGTTTATATTGTTTGTGATACCCCCGGCTGTCGGCGGAACGTCGGGCGGTGCGAATGTGGGGAAATTGGATCGAGGCATATATATGTATATAGAACATAACACAAAACTATATCACAAACATTAGTTTTATTTATTATAAATTATTTTGGTATTACATTGTTTAAAAAGTCAAGCACACATCCTAAACATTCTTATAAATGATAAACAGACGAAACTAAACTCCAGCAAGCTTCCTTGAAAACCTCATCCTCGACACAACTATCGTCCACACTCATCTCCATGAGAATACATATATATTTGAAAATGTCAGCATAATGTTGGTGAGTGCATACGTTTTATAATTTATTTGGGCGTCTTAATTTAAGATTCTTTTTCTTTTAGAAAAACTTTTCTTAAAGTATTTTATCAACCCTAGCTTACTATCTTTCCAGGATATCTAACGATCCTATCTTATTATCTTTTAGGATGTTTTATTAATCCTAATTTACTATTTTTGTAGGATATCTAAATAATCCTAACATATTTTATCTACCATTTTAAGGCATCCATAATGGTAGTTTGTTCTCTAAGGTGTTTGTAATGTATTACCATGAGCCCCCATAACCGACACTTTTTGACTAGTGATTTCCCGGCCACGACGCTTCATTGGATGTCGAATAGTGATTAATAAGAAATTTAGCCGGCAGGAATTGTAGCTAGCAATCGAGGTGGGGGTGTAAATCCCCGTATAGATCTATACATATATTTGTAGCTTTTGCAAGATTAACGATTATAGGTATCGGGGTTGCCGAAATTAATCAGGCTAAGGATGAATATTAACATCTCACTAACGCATTAACCTTAGGTATTTTATCTTTTATCTTTGATCTCTTATCTTAGTGATATCTTATAATTATCATAATATAAACCCCTTTAATTTAATATTTGATAATTATAGCTTTTAAATCTCATAATTATTTTGTATGTATGTATGTATGTATGTATGTATATATATATATATATATATATATATATATAATCTTGTGATACATATCTATATACCCTAATTACGGTTATTTTGAAAATAGGATATTTGGGTAGGGTAATGATTAGGTACGGCACATATCCCTATATTTGAGCAACATTAGTTCTAAGTATTATGTTATCCTAGAAATTTGGCCATTATAAGCTTTAGGTATTATCTATTCCTTGACTATCGGGTATCATAACTCTTAGGTATAGTATCATAACTTACAACTAGGTATGGTATTTCTAACGTCCCATTTTAAAGAGATTAATTAGATAATAAATTAGGAACCCCGAGATGTAATTATTATTATTATTACTTTATATTATTTGAGCCTAAAATCGAATAATAATTAATAAAGTGTTGGTTTCGGGAAGTCAAATGTCGCACCCCAAAACCGAAGGCGGAAACATTTACGGGGTTGACTCCACGTTGAGTATCAAATCCAATGTACATAGTAAGTAAAGTAAAACAACCATTACATTACATATAGAAAACTTTACATTTGTTTCAAAAGTAAGTTGTACAGTTGTGATACATAGTATATATAAACAAAACGAGACAAGTCTTCTGCGCACACCATCTTTTGATAAAAGGATCTTCGGGTACCTGTTCTAACGTTGACCTGAGAACACAAGCGGTTTGAAAATCAGCATAACGCTGCTAAGTTCATAAGCAGTTTTGTTTTGTGGAAATGTTCAAGTTTCCTCTCTGTTTCTGAAAATTTTACACACACCAAGAAAATCTCATATTTTCTTAAAAAGGTTGATTATTGTTTCACAACATGAAAAGTAAAGTTGTACACTGAAAACATGTATATTCTTGTGGAAATGTATAGTTAGGTTATCTGTTTTGGTTAAGTACAAATGTATTCCCAGGAAAGTCTCATACTTTCCTGAATTGTTGGTTATCAAATGTAAAAGATATATTCTTAAAAACATGTTTACCCTTATGAGATGTAAAGTTACCCGGTTTATTACCCATTTTTTAGTTATGTATAATGTTTCCCCAGGAAAGTCCCATACTTTCCTGAATGTTGGTTATCAATGTGGAAGATGTTTACAGAAAACTGGTTATCTTGTGAACTGTATTACGTTATTCGTTATTACTATTAAGTAAATATCTGTTATCCTAATTGCAAGTTCCATAACCATACGATAGACTAGATGTGGCAATAAGTAGTCCACATCACCTTATGATTTTCGTCACCCTTGAACCATTTCGGTTCAGCTGTAGCTAGCAGCCAGGTGTGGGGTAGTCAGCCCCGTATAGATATATACACTCAAGTCACGCTCCCTATCCTAGAGTTTCTGGTTATGGGTGCAGTCCTCCACTCGCGTATCTCTATGGAGTGTTTGCTGAGGACGTGTCTCCAATCATACAGGACTAACAATTTACTAGTAATAATATGATAATCCTCCACTCGCGTATCTCTGTGGAGTGTTCCCGAGGACAAAACTGTGTACAAGTTTTATGTTCAAAGGTTCTAATGTCATGATTTTAACTGATAAAATGTGGAAAACCATTTGTGAAATATATAAAATATAACAGTTTACATTTCCATTTCACAAATATATGTTTACGTGATCTGCATGTTCAAACGGTTATTAGTTTTAACAATCAGTGTTAAAAGCATATAAAATATGAAACACACACATGAAAACAAGTTTTGAGTACAAGTAATTCCTTGTACTTGCTTCTGTTCCCCCCCCCCCTGAAAACAGTGAAAAACAGTGAAAAAGGGTAGGGGTATGAACTCACCAAACGAGGAAATGCAATTGTTTCGAGTACTACACGTTGGTTCGGGGCTTGATTACTCGAGAAGTTCCTATGTAAAATGGAATAATGTCCAAATATATCTAATTAGATTTACAAATACTAATTAGATGGAATATTACACTCCAATGAGCTAAAACACTTCAAAACAAGTGTTTGGAGTGACCCGGGTGACATTTACGGACTTGAAATGAAGCGAGGGACTTAGGATTTGAGTTTACTCCTCAAGAGTAAACTCCCTAATGGAGTTGTGGCCATATATCCCCTACATACATGAGTTCACGGCCGTGAACTCATGTTTGAGTGATTTTGAGTGTTAAATGGCTTATATGGACATGGGAAATGCTAGAATGGATTTTTCTAATGCCTTGGATGAAATTGTATGAACACATACATCACATATGGGAGTTCACAGCTGTAAACTTGGAGTTTACGGCCGTAAACTCCCCCAAGCTCAAACCATATTTATTTTGTGATGCTTAGGACAATCATATGTGGTTCTAACTAATTTTCCAAGCCTTGGTATGAATTTAGGGCATCATTTGACATGTATAAAGGAGTTTACGGCCCATGAACATGTTCTTGGGGTGCCTTGGCTGTAAGCACCTAATTGGAGGGTGTTTGATATGTTTAAGGTCCCCAAACTATTTTTAGATGATTCTAGGATTTATTCTAAGGCTATTGGTGGTGTTGGATGGCTTTCTAACATGTTTAAATGCGTTTACTCCCCAAGAATGAGGAGTTTACGGCCCAAGCAAGTTCCTTGGCCGTAAACTCATATTTGTCCCTCAAAATCCATGTTTAGGGTGTTCTAAGTCCGGTTTTGAAAGCATTAAGGTCATATCTAAGTCCCAATGTTGGTTTGGAAGGGTTAAATTGCTCAAAAACCCATGTTTTTATGTGTTTACGGCCCAAGCATGCTCCTTGGCCGTAAACACATGTTCCAGGTCCAAAATGATAATTTAAACACGAATTTGAAGGCCTAAGAGGTTAAACAACAAGTTGGGGATGTTACCTCAAAGATTTGGAGCCTTGATTCAATGTTTTGGACCTTGAATCTTTGATGAGGAGAGAGGTTAGAGAGAGAGTAGTGAGATGAAGCAAAAGCTTCAAATGAAGGCTTAGAACACTTTAAATAGTGTTCGAGAATTGGACATGGTGGAATTCTACCCGATACCGGCATTAGACGGGGCTTTTGGTCGCACCCGGCCAAGTTGCCATAACCCGATATGGTTGATTCTAGAAATGTTCTGATCACTAGAATGAGGTGTTAGAATGATTTCTAAATGTATTAGGACACCCATTAAGTCATTTTAGATATTTACAATTTAATGACTTAATTAAATGGCTAAATCGGAAACGAATTTGAAAACGACGCTTGGTTGATCGAATTTGATTACGAAAAGGGTTACAAGTAATGATACGAAATTTCGGGTTGTTACATTATCCCCCCGTTAGAGGGAATTTCGTCCCGAAATTCAAAATTAAGATACAAATACAAGATACAAATCATGGATCTGGAAAGACATGTGGATACTGTTGTTTCATCGAGTCTTCACGCTCCCAAGTGAACTCTGGTCCCCGCCTAGCATTCCAGCGAACCTTCACTAACGGGATGCGGCTTTGCTTTGTACGTTTGATATCTCGATCCATGATTTCGATTGGTTCCTCCACGAAGTTGAGGTTTTCATTGATCTCAATCTCATCTAAGGGAATCACTAGGGTTTCATCAGATAAGCATTTCTTGAGATTCGAAACATGGAAGACGGGATGAATGTTACAGAGCTCATGGGGTAAACGAAGTTTATAGGCTACCGAACCGATCCTGGCGAGGATCTCGAAGGGTCCAATGTACCTAGGGTTAAGTTTTCCACGCTTTCCAAAGCATACCGTGCCTTTCCAGGGCGAGACTTTCAACAGGACACGGTCTCCAACCTGGAATTCCAGAGGTTTCCGACGGATATCAGCATAACTCTTTTGGCGATCTCGTGAAGCTTTCAATCATTCTTGGATTTAGATGATCTTCTCAGTGGTTTCGCGGATGATTTCAGGACCAGTGAGAGCACTGTCGGGGACTCGACTCTTGGCCAGCTGTGTGTCCCCCAACTCGGCCCAGCACAGAGGGGATCTACATTTACGACCGTATAGGGCTTCAAACGGAGCAGCCCTGATGCTGGTGTGATAACTATTGTTGTACGAGAACTCAATCAAAGGTAGACGTGTGTCCCACGACTTTCCAAAATCAATGACACATGCCCTAAGCATGTCCTCCAGGGTTTGGATTGTTCTCTCACTCTGTCCATCGGTCTGAGGATGATACGCCGTGCTCATGTCTAGTTTGGTTCCAAGAGCCTTTTGGAGGGACTGCCAGAATCTGGAGGTAAACCTGCTATCTCGATCAGAGATAGTGGACGCAGGTACACCGTGCAGTCGAACTACCTCTTGGATGAAAATTCGCGCGAGTCTTTCCATCTTAAATGATTCTTTGATTGGGATGAAGTGAGCGGACTTTGTCAAACAATCGACAATTACCCAAATGGTGTCGTACCCACTCGGACACTTGGGTAGTTTGGTGATGAAATCCATGGTAATCATCTCCCATTTCCATTCGGGTACCTCGGGCTGCTGGAGCAAACCCGAGGGTTTCTGGTGCCCAACTTTAACCTTGGCGCAAGTCAGACACTTGCCCATAAACGTAGCTATCTCAGCTTTCATGTTTGGCCACCAATATTGTTTCTTGAGATCCAGGTAAATCTTGTCCGAACCCGGGTGAACAGAGTATCTGGTCTTGTGTGCTTCCTCCATGACAATCTCCCTGAATCCTCCGGACTTTGGAATCCAGATTCGATCCATGATGCAGTAGACTTCGTCACCTCTGATCTCAAGTTTCTTTTCCATTCCTCTCGAGGCTTCGATCGACACGTTCTCGAGTTTGAGGGCTTCTAATTGGGCTTCTTCGATTTGCATGGATAAGTTGGAATGGATGGTCATCGACAGGGTCTTCACCTTTCGGCTCAAACTCTTCTTTCGGCTAAGGGCATCTGCTACCACATTGGCCTTGTCGGGATGGTAACGGATTTCACACTCATAATCACTGAGTAGTTCTACCCATCGCCGTTGCCTCATGTTCAAGTCTTTCTGATCAAAGATGTGCTGCAGGCTCTTATGGTCAGTGAAGATCATACACTTGGTTCTGTAGAGGTAATGTCTCCAAATCTTCAGTGCAAAGACTACGGCTCTTAATTCCAAATCATGTGTGGTATAGTTGACCTCGTGTGCTTTCAGTTGTCTAGAAGCATAAGCAATTACCTTTCCTCTTCGCATAAGCACACAACCTAATCCTTGATTAGACACATCGCAGTAGACAACGAAATCCTCTATCCCTTCGGGTAGGGACAGAATAGGCGCGCTGCACAAGGCTTTCTTCAATGTCTGGAATGCAGTTTCTTGCTTAACACTCCAATAAAAGGGTACACCTTTCTGTGTTAGAGCGGTTAAGGGTTTGGAGATTCTGGAAAAGTTCTGGATAAATCTCCGATAATAGCCGGCGAGACCCAAGAATTGTCGGATTTCTGTGGGTGTCTTCGGTGTCGACTAATTCTCTATCGCTTTAATCTTGGAAGGATCTACATGAATACCCTCCTCGCTTACCATGTGACCAAGGAAAGTTACCTTCCGAATCCAGAACTCACACTTGGAAAATTTCGCGTACAACTTCTCAGATCTAAGGGTTTCCAACACTAACCTCGAGTGTTGTTTATGATCTTCTTCGCTTCGGGAATAGACAAGTATGTCATCAATGAATATAATGACAAACTTATCCAGATAAGGACGACACACCCGGTTCATCAGGTCCATAAACACTGTCGGTGCATTGGTTAGACCGAAGGGCATCACTACGAATTCGTAGTGTCCATACCGAGTTCTGAAAGCTGTTTTGGAAACATCACTCTCATGAACTCGTAGCTGATGGTACCCTGACCGAACGTCTATCTTGGAGAAGTAACTAGATCCATGGAGTTGATCGAAGAGGTCATCTCTTCGTGGAAGAGGATACCTGTTCTTGACGGTCAACTTGTTCAGCTCGTGATAGTCGATACACATCCGGAAGGATCCATCTTTCTTCTTGATAAACAATACCGGAGCTCCCCAGAGTGAGGAACTCGGTCTAATGAATCCTTTACTGAGAAACTCATTGAGTTGACTGGATAACTCCTGCATTTCTGCTGGAGCTAAACGATATGGAGATTTCGCTACGGGAGTACCTCCAGGAATTAGGTCAATACGGAACTCGACCTGACGCTCGGGAGGAATTCCTGGAAGCTCTTCGGGAAATACATCAGGAAAGTTACAGACTTCGGGGATGCTCGCGAGGTCTTTAACTTCCTGTTTCTCGTTGATTACATGGGCTAAGAATGCAATGCACTCCTTTCTCATGAGCTTTTGAGCATTGATGCAGGAAATGATACGAAGATTGGAACTGAGTTTATCGCCATAGATTACGAGAGTTTGATCCGAAGGAAGGTTGAGACGGATGGCTTTTTCGAAACAGAGGATATCAGCATGATTGGGACTCAACCAATCCATGCCAATGATGACATCAAAGCTCTTTATGGAAACTGGAATCAGATCAATGGGAAATGAATGGTCATTCAGGGTAAGGGTACAACTTACGAATATCTCGTTAGCGCTTTCTTTCTCACCGTTAGCCATCTCGACGGTAAACGTTTCAGTTAAAGGTTGGGGATTATGTTTTAGGTTATGCTTGAATGAATGACTAACAAAGCTTCTTTCAGCACCCGAATCGAAAAGAATACTAGCATATGAGTTGTCGAGAAGGAACGTACCCGAGACTACAGTGGGATCGGCGACTGCTTCATCCCGTCCTATGGCTAGGACTCTCCCGGTATTATCAGCTGTTGACTTCTTGGGGAAGTTCCTTTTAAAGTGCCCAACCTCTCTACAGTTATAGCAGGCTTGACCAACGCCTGCTCCAGATGATTGATTGGCCGATTGAGCCGGAGCTTTACAGAATCGGACCGTGTGCTCCATCTTACCACAATTGGTACAGGATAGTTCTCGGTAGGGGCCGGGGTTGTGGTGATATTTTCACTTGTCACACAGAGGAAGCTTACCAACATATCTGCTAGTAGGAGTTGGAGCTGTGGATCCCACAATAGAAGCAGCAACAACGGGGGTAGTAGCAGCATGAACTGCTATAGTCTGTTGTCTCTTGGAGGATCCTTGGGAAGATTGACCCTTCTTCTTCTTCCAGAACTTTCTCTTCTGACCACTCCTTTTAGTCGGCTCGGGAGCGGTGGTAGTTTCCTCGATGTCATCACTATGATCAATTAGGGTTTAGGCTAAACTCTTGGCACTATCATAGGTATCCGGACGTGCAGCTAAAATATTTCCCTTTGTTGGCTGGGTCAGCCCCTAGATGAACTTTTCTATCTTTTTACTTTCAGGAGTGACCAATCCCAGGCAGAGAAGTGCGAGGTCATCGAATCGAGAAGTGTATGTTGCAATATCGGAACCCTTCATCTTCAGGTTCCAGAGCTCGTGCTCTAGTTTCTGCATTTCACCACTGGGACAGTATTCGGCTATCAGGAGTTCTTTCATGGCTTCCCAGCCCATGGCGTTGGCTACGGGTAGGGTCAGAGATTTGACTCGGCCATTCCACCAAGTCAAGGCTTTATCAATGAAGGTACAAGCTGCGAACTTGACCTTATCAGATTCCGCACAGGCACAGATTTCAAAGATGGATTCGATTTTCTCGAAACATCAGGATAAGGAAATGACACCTCCAGTGCCATCGAAGGATGTTGGTTTTGCATTCATGAAATCCTTATAGGAACCCTCCTTTCGGTGTCCCTAGGAAAACCCGATGTTTTCCTAATACTTTAAATTACGTGTTTTATATATTGTTATGCCGTTGCGACGTTTGTATTCGATAATTCCAGGTGACATTGGATTAATTATGGGTTGTGAGTTGTTATAATCACACATTAATGCAAATGACTAGCTTACAACTATACAAACGATCCCTTAGGCGTCGTCCGTACTATTCACTTAATCCAACCACCCTGACTTCTCATAGCCCCACAACCTAGGAGAAAAGAGGGTGCGAAGCCCCCGTTATTTCCATAAGTCGTTCAAGGCTATCGTGAATGCGAAAGGCCCTTGGCCCGACTCGCATTTGACTTCTCGACTTTACTAGCAGTACCAAAGGACCCTTGGGGCCCAACAACACAAAAGCTATTGAAAGTCCTTTTACACGGAATTAGGTCGTATAAGACCCAACAACATGTAAGCGCGTTTCCTTCGGGCCTAAAGATCATGTCATTGGGCTAGCTAGGCCCAACAAGCACGATTTGAAACTTTCGGGCCCAAAGATGGTGTATTGACTTCTTGTGAATTTCTGCGTGTGTATTGACTTCCCGTAAATTTCCGCGTGTGTATTGAAGTATCATTTTTTATTGATTTTTGATTCGTTATTGATTCGAGACCAAATCAATTCGTTTGGTAACGATTTTAGTGTTGAGGGTGTATTACGTTTCGCCGGTAGTCGTGGTACTCGTATTTTATCTTAAAGGATTTATTTTTGGTGTTGATGCCCCTTCTTGGATAAAATTTATACTTTTAACCCTTTATATAAAAAAGTTTCCATTTTAGTCCTTAAACCATTTTTATTGAGACTTTAATATCAAAACTTGTTGAAAAGACATTTTTCAGCCCAAATTTACTTGATAAACAGTTTTAGTCCCACAAAATGAAATTTTCTCGATTGAAAACTCCATTTTCGCAATTTTTACAATTTTGACCCAAAATGGAAAATTTGTGCATCTTTGGTCCCTTTTAAATGGAAAATCTCGCAATTTAGGGCTTTATTGGGCCGAAAAGTCCATTTTTGGCCCATTATGTTTAAAAATTCACATTTTAACCCTTCAAAAGTGTAAATTTTTAGAAAATATATATTAGAAACTGTTTTGACTCATCTCAACCTTCAGAATTTATATTTTGTCGTTTTGGGCCCTTTAGTTTTGTATTTTTAGCATTTTGAGCCCAAAAATGGGTTTTAAGCCCAAAGATGTTCATATTAACCAACTTGGTTATTTTTCTAGACTTGATTTGTGTGAAATAATATAAGTTATACTTATTTCATTCAACATATTGTAGATCTCGGTTTCTAAGTTCTTTTTAACTAGTACTAACACCACAATCACATATGATCATATATATAAGCATAGAAATCACACAAAGCATACATATACTCATAGATCTACACATTTGCTTGTATTCTCCCCCACAAAACTTATAAAAACCAAAAAATAGGGGGTATGAAGCTCACCTTGAGTTGGGTTTCGGTTTTGGAGAAGATTGGAAGAAGTTTGATGTTGTTTCCGGCTCTAACAAGTCTTCCCTTGTTGATTTTGAACTTAGGGAGTTTCTAAGAGAGTGATCATGATTTTTGCATGATTTAGAAAGAGATTTTTGATAAAACAAAGAATCTAGATCATATATCCAAGCATAATCTTACCTTAGATGAAGAATTTGTGGAAATATCTTCTTGAAAAACCTTCTAAAATGCGAGATCTTGATGAAGAGTGGAGGGAGTTTCCTTGAGAGATTTGTGAGAGAATTGTGTGTGTGTGTTTGGAATCGGCCAAGAATGAGAGAGAGAGACAGAGAAGAAGAGAGTGCTTGCATGGAAAGATGAGATTGCATGGATGTTTGAAGTGTAAAACATAGATATCCCCCATATAAAAGTGAGGTGTCATGCAATATGTCAACTTCTTCCTTTCCTTTGGGCTTGGGCCGAGAATGGGGAGGGTGAGAGGAGGTTTTTGGGCTTTTTGCCCTTAAGCCCATGTTATAGTTAGGTTGGGTGATTTTTGGCCCCAAAAAAAATATAAATGTGATTTTTATGGTTTATTAGGCTAGATTAGGTTAATTATTGTCCAAAATGGTTCATATAATTAATCTATTTCATTCTAGGCCCAATATGGCCCAAAATATTTAATTAATTGGAAATGGGTCCAATTAGAGCCCATTTATGAGTTCTAAGCCCAAGATAGTCAAATTGGAAGCTTATTGGTCCATTGGGCCCAATAAGAAAGTCCTAGTCCAAAATGGACCTAAACAAGAACTTCTAGGGTTTCCAATTGCTTGTTGACTATTTGTAGTGCTTGTATGGTGTATTTGATTGAAATTTTGTTGTCATAGAGTAAGCATCATACATGCCCTTATGTTTTTGGATTCATAATTTGACTTAAGTGTTGTAGTTACAAGGCACAAAAATTCCTGATTGTGACATCATCCCCCGTTAGAGGGAATTTCATCCCGAAATTCTTTTGAAAGCTAGATTTGAGAATGCTAGAATAGGTGAGGGTACTTTTGTTTCATTTGATCTTCGCATTCCCACGTGAATTCAGGCCCACGCTTCACGTTCCACCGTACTTTCACGATCGGGATGCAACTTTGCTTAGTACGCTTCACCTCCCTGTCCATAATTTCGACTGGTTCTTCAACGAACAGGAGATTCTCGTTGATTTCAATCTCGTCAAGGGGAACGACGAGTGTTTCATCCGATAGACACTTCTTTAGATTAGAGACATGGAACACAGGGTGTACACTGTTTAGCTCCGCGGGTAACTGCAGTTTGTACGCCACTGGACCTATTCGGGCAACGATCTCAAAAGGTCCAATGTATCGTGGGTTTAGTTTTCCCCATTTTCTGAAACGAATGACTCCTTTCCAACGTGAAACTTTTAACAGCACTCGATCCCCGACCTAAAACTCTAAGGGCTTTCTCCGTTTATCGGCATAGCTCTTTTGTCGGTCGTGCGATGCTTGTAATCAAGCTTTGATTTGAACTATCTTTTCCTTGGTTTCACGAATGATCTCCGGTCCCGTTAGTGCCTTGTCCGATGCTAGTGTCTTTGCTAGTTGGGTGTCGCCCACCTCAGCCCAACACAACGGTGATCTACACTTACGTCCATATAGTGCTTCGAAAGGAGCGAGTTTGATGCTCAAATGGTTTGTTGTTATAAGAGAATTCAACTAAGGGTAAGTGGATGTCCCAAGACTTCCCAAAGTCTATCACACATGCACGAAGGATGTCTTCGAGCGTCTAAATGGTTCGTTCACTTTGACCGTCCGTTTGTGGGTGATAAGCGGTGCTCATGTCATGATGGGTTCCAAGTGCTTTCTGAAGTGATTGCCAAAAACGTGAAGTGAACCTACTATCTCTATCCGAGATAATAGACACTGGTACTCCGTGGAGTCTCACGATTTCTCGAATGTATAAATGCGTCAGTCTCTCCAACTTGTAGGATTCTTTTATTGGCAGGAAATGGGTGGATTTCGTCAGTCGGTCGACTATTACCCATATGGTGTCTAGTCCATCCAGCGTCTTGGGTAGCTTGGTCACAAAATCCATAGAAATCCCTTCCCATTTCCACTCAGGGATCACTGGTTGCTGTGATAATCCTGAGGGCTTCTAGTACTCCACCTTTACCTTGGCACAAGTAAGGCACTTACCAACATAGGTGGCAATTTTTGTCTTCATGTTGGGCCACCAATAGTGTTGTTTAATATCCAAATATATCTTGTCTGAGCCGGGATGGATGGAGTATTGCGTTTTGTGAGCTTCCTTCATGAATACCTCCCTAAATCCTCCGAGTTTAGGGACCCAAATACGGTTCATGAAATGGTATACTTCGTCCTCTCTCACTTCTAGGTTCTTTTCCATTCCGTGTGATGCTTCGCTTGCTCTTTTTTCCGTCTTCATGGCATCTGACTGGGCTACCCCGATCTGAGTAGTTAGGTGAGATTGGATGGTTATTGAGAGAGTTTTCGCACGACGATTAGAGTACTCCTTCCGACTCAACGCATCAGCTACCACGTTGGCCTTGCCCGGGTGGTACTTGATTTCACACTCGTAATCGTTTAATAATTCAACCCATCTTCGTTGCCTCATATTCAGCTCTTTCTATTTCAAGATATGCTGGAGACTTTGTGGTCTATGAAGATGGTGCACTTTGTACCATAAAGGTAATGCCTCAAAATCTTCAGAGCAAAGACCACTACTCCCAATTCCAGATCATGGGTTGTATAATTCATTTCGTGTGTCTTTAGTTGGCGGGATGCATAAGCTATCACCCTTCCACGCTGCATGAGAACGCAACCTAAGCCCTGATTCAACGCGTCACAAAAGACCACAAAATCTTCTGTTCCCTCCGGTAGAGATAGTACCGGGGCACTACAGAGGGCTTGCTTCAGGGTTCGGAATGAGACTTCTTGTTTGTCTGTCCATTTGAATGGTACGCCCTTTTGTGTAAGTGAGGTAAGTGGCCTGGCGATCTTAGAGAAGTTTTGAATGAACCTCATATAGTAGCCTGCTAGTCCTAAGAATTGGCGAATTTTTATGGGTGTTGTCGGGACTGCCCATCCTTCGACGGCTTTGACCTTGGAAGGATCCACATGAATTCCTTCTTGACTAACAACATGACCTAGGAAGTTCACACTACGGAGCCAGAACTCACACTTGGAGAGTTTTGCGTATAGCTTTTCTGATCGCAGAGTTTCTAGGATTTGTCGGAGATGTTGGCCATGCTCTTCCTCGCTTCGGGAATAGACGAGAATGTCATCAATGAAGACGATGACAAAGTTGTCTAGGAATGGTCGACAGATTTGGTTCATCAGATCCATAAATGCGGCAGGGGCATTTGTTAGACCGAAGGGCATTACGACAAATTCATAATGTCCGTAACGAGTTCAGAAAGCGGTTTTAGGAATATCCTCTTCCCGGACTTTGAGTTGATGGTATCCGGACCGTAGATCTATCTTAGAAAAGTAACTAGCTCCTTGGAGCTGGTAAAATAGATCGTCGATTCGTGGGAGTGGATAGCGATTTTTAACGGTGAGTTTGTTTAATTCTCTATAATCGATGCACATCCTAAAAGATTCGTCCTTCTTTTTGACAAATAGGACCGGAGCTCCCCATGACGAGTAGCTGGGTCGGATGAATCCCTTGCGCAGGAGTTCACTGAGTTGACTGGACAATTCCTGCATTTCAGCAGGAGCTAGCCGGTAGGGCGATTTAGCGAGAGGGGTTGCTCCTGGTACGAGGTCAATTCGGAACTCAACTTGTCTCTCTGGGGGTACTCCAGGAAGATCTTCAGGAAATACGTCTGGGAATTCACGTGTTATGGGAATGTCTTGAATGTTAACCTCTTCCTTGGTTTTATCCACTATGTGAGCCAGAAACGTCAAGTCGTTCTTTCGTAGATGCTTTTGTGCCTGGATGCACGAGATAAGATGATGGTTCGTGCTAGGTTTGTCTCCGTAAATAACTAGGGTTTCGTGATTGGGAAGGTGAAGGCGAACGGCCTTCTCGTGACACATAATTTCAGCATGGTGGGGGCTCAACCAGTCCATGCCAATAATCACATCGAAACTCCTAATGGAAACAGGCATTAATTCTATTCGAAAGACATGTTGGTTCAGGGTTAGGGTACATCCGATGTAGATTTCCCCTGTGGATTCGGTTTTCCCATTGGCCATTTCCACCGTAAAGGTTTCATGGAGCTTCTGGGGTCGTTGTTCTAGATAGTGTTTAAACTTATTGCTCACAAAGCTTCGCTCCGCTCCAGTATCAAATAGGATGCATGCATAAGTGTGGTTTAAGGGAAACGTACCGGTAACAACAACGGGATCCTTAATCGCCTCCCCCTAACCCATAGTCAGCACCCTTCCTGCTCCTCCATTTGCGGGATTGTTGTTGTTAGGGCAATCGCGACGAAAATGCCCAGTCCTTCCGCACCCATAGCAGGTGTGGCTAGGTCCGACATTGTTGCCGCCAGCATTGATGTTGTTGTTGTTGCGGTTGTTGTTGTTGTTGCTTCCCTGTTGTTGATTCTGAGGAGGGTAAGTCCTGCAATACCTTGTCGTGTGCCCCTTCTGATTGCAACTTGTGCACTGCAGCTCCTTGCACTCTCCATTATGATGGAAACCGCACTTGTTGCACTTGGGAAGATTACCAAAATAAGGTCTAGGAGCATTCGAAGCAGCTGAGGCTGGAGCATGTGGTGTGGCCGAAACTTGTGCGGTGGCAGCATTAACTGCCACTGTCTGTTGCTTCTTAGAAGTCTCAGGGCCTTGATGCCCCTTCCTCTTGTTGTTCTTCACCTTCTTGCCATCACCTTCCTTCTTGCCTTCAGCCTCCGCTGGCTTCTCACCCTTCTTGTTGTTGTGGTCATACAGCTTCTTCGCCAACCTCTTAGCATTGTCGAAAGTTTCAGGATTCGCAGCTATCACGTTTCCTTGGATCGGAGAGGTTAGTCCCCAGATGAATCGCTCGATCTTCTTTCCTTCCGAGGTGATCATGCCAGGACATAACAGAGATAGTTCACTAAATATTGATATGTAGGCATCGATATCCGCATTCCGCACGGTGAGGTTCCACAGCTCTTGCTCCATTTTCTGAATCTCACCACGAGGGCAGTATTCAGCCATCAGCATTTCTTTCATTTCTTCCCACGGCATGGAGTTGGCTACGGGGAGTGTCATGGCTTCCACGTGTCCATTCCACCAAGTGAGTGCTTGGTCAACAAAAGTGCATGCTGCAAACTTCACCTTCATCTCCTCAGGACAATCACATATCTCGAATACCGTTTCCACCTTCTCGATCCATCGCTTCAGAGTGATCACCCCTCCAGTGTCGTTAAAGGTTCGTGGTTTGGCGTTTGTGAAATCCTTGTAGGTACATGTTTTGGTGGGTCCTTCATTCATTCCGTTGTTCGAACTCCCGGCCCCTTGCCCGTTGCCTCCCCCGTTGTTCCCTTGGTGAATTTGTGCCATAGTTGCGGTGACTGCAGCAGATACGGCTGTCTGGAATGCAGTGGAGTCAACTTCGGGTGGGGTTGGTCCAGGGTTTCCGTGAGTAGGTCGGCAAGGCATCTTTCTTTCATGAAACGGAAAGATGTTGAGTGTTTGTGGGTTCTATGAGGTTGTAATCCTACTGACTAGGTGCATGGTACGAACTTAAGTACTTCTACAAGTTAGCATACAATCATGGATTCGTAACACATAGCAATTTGAAATGTCATAAAAAGTTCATTAATATTATCCGCATTTGATACATAAAAATTTTGCTCGGAGAGCATACATAAGTGATATTAGTTCGGCAGCATAACGGCTCTATGAGTAGTGTAGTCACTTAAACATAGAGTCGGGGTACATAGCATAGATCCTAATGACCTAGTAAGATCAGTCTTTCCCTAACCGCGATAAGTTGTGCCCGGGGGTAGTGCTGAGGATGTGGATGCTCCCTGAAGACGAGCCACCTGTCGTTCTGCGTCCCGGAGTCGAGACTCCTACCTCACCTGCCTCATATGGAACTCTTGAAGGACGTCACGTGTCTCCTGTTCTGCACGCTCAACCCTAGTCCACAAACGGCGTACCTGGTCGGCAGTTCTCTGAGCAAGGTCGCCAGTGTTCCGTAACCGTCTCACCATGACTGGAAGGGCTCGGTCAGCCGGTCCTCCGTCCCTCAGGTCAAAGAACTCGCGTGACATGTCGTACGGGGGTCGCTGTCCCTGCTGTCTGCTCCATCTCCAAAGATCAATACCCCATGGAGGTGTAGGACCAGTGGGGCCCACACGGTAAGCAAGCATCCTGATCGGGTAAGGGGGGTTGATGACCTTAGACTCTGCGTCCGAAATCACTAATGCTCGATCTCCCGAGCTATAGTCCTCCTATAACACAATACATCTCTAATTAACACGTTCCCAACTAAGGTTGACTAACCCTAACAAGTCAACATCGGTCAACTTTGGTCAATGGTCAACAGTCAACTCAACTCGCCGAGTCTGGCGTGGACTCGCCGAGTCTCTATGGGGACCCGATTCCTCTGAGTCCCTTCCGACTCACCGAGTCACTCACCCGACTCGGTTACTCAACCCCTGGTTCGAAAACACTGAACAACCCGCACCAACTCGTTAAGTCTGGAAATGGACTCAGCGAGTGCATTCCATGCACAACCCCAATCGACCTTCTGAGGTCAGATCTGCTTCACTAACTCATAGATCCAGTCCTTCCAAGCTTATTCATCACGTAAAGTTCATGTCTTGGCGCTCATAACACACCCAAAGACTCATAAATGGTGTTTTGACCTCAAGCACAAAGATCCCAAACCAAAACCTCCATGGATTCATAAAAATCTTGGACAAAGGGACACTCTGGACCTCCAAGGGTCCAGATCCAGAACCTAACTCGCTCAAGGGACCAAGGAACCACTAGATCTAGCCACAAAAGGGCTCAATAAGCCCTAAATCAACAAGAACATCACCTTAACAGAAAATGGTTCGAAAATAGTACCTCAAACGTGATGTTCTGGACCTCAGATCTTCAGGAAGTTGATTCTCTTGTCTCCCCCTTGGTTATAGCTTCCTTTCCCTTGCTAGATAACACTTCCAAGGTCAACAATGGCTCCTTATCTCACTCCAAACGCTCAAGCTCACTAGGGTTTCACTCTGGGGACTGGTGAGCACAAATGACGGCCATAAGGCCCTTTAAATAGGCCCCAAACCCGAGAAATTAGGGTTTCATTTGTCACACCCCAAAACCACGAACGACGGAAACGTTCAGGGGTGGAGGACGTCATGTACAGTATCACAACAGTGTAATATAATAAACAAGGAACAACATCATCCATTGCAATATAAGTAGAGTTTTAATACATGTGTGTTATTCCATAATGTACAACAATAATATGAATAATCAAAATAAGGCGAGTCTTGTTTG
The DNA here is from genome assembly GCF_051521515.1 of Lactuca serriola. Lineage (NCBI taxonomy): Eukaryota > Viridiplantae > Streptophyta > Magnoliopsida > Asterales > Asteraceae > Lactuca > Lactuca serriola. The sequence goes on along the minus strand of NC_136412.1, from coordinate 27,575,119 downwards.
TGCTCCATCTTCTCAAAAATCTGGCCATCGCACCTGTCTAACTGATGACCTGAGAATACAAGTTATTTTGAATGCGAGTATCAGCTTTAAAGGTGGTGAATTCATAAGTAATTAAGGTGTCGTTGTCTGGCTTATGAAAATCTATTATGAAGCCCATGTAAAACTTCAATGAAAATGTTGATGTAAGCATGAAAAACCCTAAAAAATCCCTTGCTTTCTATAAGTATGAAATGTAGTCTTCTACAAAGACCCGAATGTTTTGTTATGACAATGTAGTCTTCTACCAAGACCCGAATGTTTTGTTATGATAATATAGTTTTCTAACAAGACCCGAATGTTTTGTTATGATAATGTAGTCTTCTACCAAGACCCGAATGTTTTGTTATGACAATGTAGTCTTCTACCAAGACCCGAATGTTTTGTTATGATAATGTAGTCTTCTACCAAGACCCGAATGTTTTGTTAGTAAAATGATAGTTTTTCCTTTTATTGTTTAGTACTAAAGTACTTAGTCTAACTCATCGTTTACGTGAAAGTATCACAAAATAAAGTAAACAGGAAAATGTATTGTTGTAAGTGTTGTCACTGGGTACTAGGACTAACACAACATCGCATTAAGCGAAATATGTAACCTAATGAACATCTGAAGGTTGTCCAGAACAAGTATTAATGTAAGTTGCACTATTGTAAGTGTTGTCACTGGGTACTAGGACTAACACAACATCGCATTAAGCGAAATATGTAACCTAATGAACATCCGAAGATTGTCCAGAACAAGTATTAATGTAAGTGTCATCGCAGGGTACTAGGAGTAACACAACATCGCAATAATCGAAAGGTATAACCTAATGAACAATCGAAGATTGTCCACTTGTCCTCTGTAGCAGCAGCAGGTGGGTGGAGGGGTTAGCCCCGGTTATCGATCTACCTAGTATAAGTAGTAATCTTAGACCTCCGTAGATGGTCATCGACCACTGGTGCTAATCAGTGGGGTTCGGAATGGTAATTCCCGCCGAGCTATCCCATTGAATCTCGATAGGAAAGATAATTTACACAGAAAGTACTAAGAAATCATCCTCGTAGTTCTAAGTACAAGTATCCAGGTAAGTGAATACAGGATAATGCACCTATGTAGAAGTGTTCCTGTATGGTATTCATGTAAGTGTGTTCATGTAACAGGTAAGTATATGTAAACATATTCATGTATCATGTAATCCTAAGTACGTGTACTCATGTATCATGTAAGGTATTGGTATAGACTCATGAATGAACTGACTCTTGTGTGATTCCTTGTAGTAGTAATAATGTTTGATATCTTCTAACTATCCCTATGATAATTAACTGGAAAGTAAGTGAATGTTCAAGTAAATTTATGCACCCTCGATACACCAGGGTGTGGGAAACTGAACGAAGGATGAAAGCTATAATCTCTAACATATAAATGAACATATGCGCATAAGTATAGTTTGATTCAAGAAGGTAAAATAATGGTTTTGCAAGATATCTAGGAGTTTTGAACAATAATTAAGAATGACTTGATGTCATTTTTGTTGGATTAATGTCTAAGTCCATAACTATAATTGGTAAGACTTGACCCGACCCGGCATGGTCCATTTGGGTTGCATACCATTATGCACTTGGATAGACTATAATGAGAGAAATAAGACACTTATGGTTATTAATATATTATAAGTTCTAGTATATTAATAATAAAAATAATAAGATTATTTAATTAGTATTGATCAAGAATTAATCTAGGATTAATTAAGTGATCAAAAGAAGACTAATTAAATATATGGGTTGATTGTGTAAATCATCCATACTTGTATAGTGGGCTAATGCTCCATGGATAATCAAGTTGGGCTAAAACCCATAGGATGGTCCATGGATGCTCCATGGTGTATTTGTACCCATGGATCATGGAAATGAAAGGCCATGTCAATTAGGGTTTACATGGTGTAACCCTAACTATATAAGCATCTTATTCTTGACCAAATTCGGCCACTTGTGTGTGAAGTGAAAGGGCTAGCCGATTTCATGAGTTGTAGAATTCTCTCAAGTTATTCTAAGTGTTTTGGTGATTGTGATTCCATTTGAGGATTCCACACTATTGGGGCTAGGCACTCAAGCTTCATGAAGACTTTCTACATCAAGAGGTATGTATTCTATCTTGTTACATTCATTGTTTTTGTATGCTAGATTAGGATAATACCTTGGAAGTTCTTATTTGCATGTATAATAGAGAAAACATAGATCCAAGGTATTTAGGGTTGCATGTACACTTAGGAGTGTTAGAATGCTCAAAACCCAACAGTGGTATCAGAGCCTAGGCTTGTTTTCTTGTTATACCTGCAATAGAAGCTGGAAAAAAATGAATTTGTTGCTGTCTGATCATCAGACTCGGCGAGTCCATCAGGAGAATCGGCGAGTCCATGCCTAAAATGTGATCAATTCGATCCAACTCGCCGAGTTGGACCCCCAGACAGCATATTTTCGAGTTTTTTGGCTAGAAATGGACTAGGAACATTACCCTAAGTTGTTTTTGAACTTATAAACTTCTTTTTTGATGTGGTAATGTTCATGCTAATCCATTTTCAAAGATAATTGTCAATAGATTCATGTTTTGTATTAGTTTAAGGTTTACACTAATTACATGAAAAAGTTTGATTTGAATTATCTTGTACTTATGAGTTGCTTAGATTAATAGAAAAGTTAATTGAAATAGTTGTTTTCAATCCATTTTAATCTAAGAGTTGAGTATAAAATGTGTTTGTGTAACTTGTCCTCAAGTTACATGAAGAGTCACATTAAAGACTCATAAAATTCATAAAAGTTGGCAATGGTTACAAAATGAAGAGTCTTGTGTCATTGAATAATTTTTTATGACTAAAATATGTAACCATAATTAAATCCATAAGTTATAAAATAAAGAAAAAGTTAATTCTTTTATTAGTTTAAAGTCTTCCATAACTTGTCCTCAAGTTATGGAACTTGAAGAGTTTTTGGATTAAAACTACTTTAAACACATAAGTTATGGAATTAATTAGTTTTGAATAGTTTCAAAACTTGCCCTCAAGTTTTGGAATTTGAAAAGTTTTCCTTATGAATACTTTAATTCCAAGTTAGCCCTTAGAATTTTAAAAGTTAAAATTCAACCCTTATACTTTATAATATTATAAGTTAATAATATTTATATATAAGTATAAGAATAAAGTCAGTCTTACCGCTAGTACGCCTCATTCACGAAGCCGGTCTATAAGGTGGGTATAAGGTTGTTGCCTATAAAATGGCAACTTAATGGGTGTCCACTCTCACCCACCGCTTGCTTGACTGGTGGAGGGTCGTTAGCCGAACGGGTTTGACAGGACTAGAATTCTCCCTTCATTAAAAGTATTAATGATAATACTAAGTAACTAAACTCTTAATAATACCCAATCTTAGTTACTTATGAAAAATGTGAATAAGGTGCTAATCCATGAAATTACACTTTGCACTTTGTTTAAGTCGGTTAGTGGAGCGTGTGTGGTTAACCGGCACACTAACGCGTATTTAACAAGGTAGGCAAAGGGTAACTTAATGTTCATCATAGTATTGATGGAGTGTGTGTGGTTAACCGGCACATCGATTAAGGGGTAAACACTTAAGGGTACCAAGTAATTTGCATGGCTACTTCACACCTTGTTTTGTGATCCTCGGCATCCCAGTCACAAAACCTGAAGGGCACACTCGAGATTGAAACATGCCTTTGAACAGTTCAATGAATCTCAAATATCTAGGAGTTTCAAAACCAATTAAAACCTAATAATACATTTCGTTTATCTTGGTGGAAATTGGTGAATCGTCATTCACCTACCTTCAAATATTTTATAGCTTGGATTACGGCATACCTCTTCTAAGTTATAAAATAGTTTGTTAGGTCCTAGCCTTAATATTTCATATTGGGTGTCATATTAAGGACTTTAAATCAACTATCTTGAATATCTCCCAAAAGATGTCTGTAATAGACACCTATGATCTTCCCAAATCTCTTGAAACAAGGTTTCCTAAATGAAGATGATGTCCCTTGGAAATCATACTTCTTTGTCCTCCTCCAACTAATCTCCCTAACCCACAAGTTCTTGAAAAGTTTAAGGTCACTCAAGCCCTATTGGCAAGGCAAGGTCTAGGTGTGATCACATCTTGGAGATGTAGTCACATATTGACAAGCCGGGAGAGTTAGGTGTCAAAGTCTTGAGAAAGTTGGTGGTTCAATCACTTTCTAAGTCACATAGTGAGTTCCTTTGGGACACCTGTGAAACAGACTATGACAAGACCCTTAATGATCTTATCTATTTGTTAAAATCAACTTCCATAAAACTTGATGGACATTGACAATAGTGACACAGGAAATCCAGAAAATCATTCTCTTCCCAATGGAAAGGGATCGACCATAGTCAACTCGGTTGACCAAATGGTAAAGAGAAAAGCTAAGTCTGTGATAGTCTCGTGTACCATTATTGAAGGGTCCATATGTTTATATCGCCAAAGAAAGGGGCATTGGTTGCGAAGCGGCCAGATTTACCTAAGGATGTTAAAGTCAATGAGTTTGACTCTACTTCAGGTAAAGTCCACTATCTAACTCTGTTAAGTTTCTATTCTGAGATTATTGATACATGATGTGACTGGGTCACATGGTGATGTTTTAAGAATCAAAGAAAAAGTGAAGAAACTTAAAGAAAGAATATGTTGAATCTGATCGCGTAGATGGATTTCTATCGCATAGTTTGAAGATCGGATTCTTGAGCTACTTCTTAAGAGTTATGAGATATTGCCTAAGAATAGATAACAACAAGTTTTTCATATGGATTGTAAGGATAAGTTTTTCCGCAAAGTTTTAAAATAAAAGAAAATTTTTGATTTTATTTATTTTAAAATATCCTTACAATGGCATTTGAGGAAAAATTGTTGCTTATATGATTCCATTAATAGCAAGAGTGGAAATATGAAATTGATTCTTTCATTTATGGTAATATCTAAATTTACCAAATAGGGAAAGATTCTCATCACCCAAGTTTCAATTGGACCGGAACTTGGAATCATGCAAGTTGTATAGCATGATGAATGAGAACTTTCAAGTTTTGGAAAAATTAAGACTAATTACTCGGTCACATGGATGTGTGAGTCAAGTAAAAGGACTAAGGGATCGAGTACACATTCTTGTGCACTGATTAAGTCCACCACAAAAGATTGATAAGACTATTCGTCATAGTTTACTAAAGCTCAGTAAATATGATTAAACTTACAAGCTTAAGTGTAACTCTGAGACATTGGAAAAGGTTCCAATGTATGGCAGAGCAAATAAGAAGAATCAATCTAGGCAGAAAGATAAAAGTTTCTCAAATCCGAAAAGATGGGAGAGTACTTTAGTATCAGTTTTGTGATCATCTTAATGATTAAGAAACCATATCATAATTATTTCTCTAAGGAAATCTTAGTGCATTCTTATGACTAAGAAGAGGAACTTGAATTGTTGAAATGGTTAAATCAAGAAGATGAGTCATACTTCGTTCCAATACAAGTCTTAGAGTCATACTCCAAGATTGTAACTTGAGTGACATGTCTCAAAAGAAGGTTAAAACGCTTGTCAAATGTAAGAGTAAAAGTTTTCTACTCTTGTACATTTGAAATTGGTAAGTTGTGATGTTTTGGATCAAACAAAGACCAACTTAGGCCAATTGTGTGAAGTGTTTGTCTTGATTAGAATCCGCACTATCTCTTGGATGTTTGACAAGGGACTCTTATAGGTCAAGAGGACAGTGGGAGTCTTAAAGGTCTTGAAAGTCTCAAGAACTAATCAAGAATAAAACCTGAAGTTCTTCACTAGCACACGACTTGAGGTTTATAACCTATCGTGTTGACTTATTCTACGCCCATTCCAGTTAAAGTTGGCTTTGCATATGAGTTCTTAGAGTTCTCAATGTGTTTCACAAACAACTTGGAAGCAATGGCAGGCCCTTCAGCTGCCAGGTGGCAAGAAATTAAGATTGAGTTCAATCCATATGGTTTTGGATTTGTCATTATCTTTGTCTTGTGATTATGGTTTTGACAAATTCATATGTGTAGGAACTCATACACCATATAAATCTATGTGTCATAAGGTTTCTCTCCGATTCATGAAAATGATGGTGAGGAAACACTTTCACTAAGTAGATTTTATCTAGATAGCAATTGTGATATTTGCATTCTCAAAGTCGTTAGTGGAGCGTGTGTGGTTTACCGGAACACTAACCTGGACTTGTGAGAAGTGGCAAATAGGTCTAACCATTATGATTACGGCATCCCTCTTCATAATTGTTTAGACACACAAGTGTGCTATCTAAGAAAAGGTGTATGATTTTGATAAAGTTTTATCAAAGCAATCTAGTATCAGAAATCTGAACTTTGGTAAGAAAGTTAGCTGATTTTTTAGTACATGTCAAAGCTAATGGGAGCATAAGTGTTATGCTAATAATCATCATGTTAGTGGGAGCATGATAATTATGATAAGTATTGCAAGTTAGCAATGTTAATTATAGAAAACAAAAGGTTTCAATTGGGGAAAAGTTGTTTTGCTATAATTAAGGGAGAGGAAATTATACTTCATCTCAAATCTATAAGCTTAGATCGTGAGGTTTTAATCATTTAGTCAAGGATATATATGAATTTCATGTTGGAATGGCTCAACATAAGGAAATTCTGTATATGGGTCCATTATTTGCGTTCTAAAATTTGATTATGATTACGGCATCCCTTTTCATAATCTGAATTATGAGAACTTGGCAAATAGAAATAAAAATGTTATAGCAAAAGACTGGTTAAGTCTTTATGTGAGACATCATGAATCGTGTCCCATATGCTTCGGATATAGGATCGATTACATGTGCTATATTCACCCTTTCTAAAATTTTCCAAATGCCTGGGGCATTAAGAAGGGAAAAGGTTTAGAACTGGATATGACTAAAAGGATTAAACAATTGTCAAGAACAATCTAAGGTTTACCAAAGATTGGTTGCTCAAGGATAGTTGGAAGTGTAGTGATAATTCTGGAAGGACCATATTGACATAGTCTGTAAGGAGGCAACTCTTGGTCAGAAGTGATAGTCAAAAATGGAATCTGGAAATGTTTCAAAGTTAGAATTTTCCATCTGTGTAAGATTAAGGAAACTTAATGCAAGAAGGATGTTTCCAAGGAACTGATCTCCTTTGGAATGCTCTGTAATGTTTGTTGTCAAGTCTTTATGACTTTGTGCATAATCATTACAAGAGGATCAATGCATATAAGTTTAGAATCTAACAGATTTCAGTAAATGGCATGAATTTGGAATTCTTGCATTTGCGGTAAGGATTTGGGAGTGTGAAAAGAGAATCATTGAAGTTATGTTCAATTGATCTAGTTCACAAAGTAAAGATCATAGACAAACATAGTATGCATACTTGGTGTGTGGCATGACTAGTGTTTAGAAAACATAGTGTACATGCTTGGAGCATGGGATAACTATTGTTTTAAATTCAAGAATAAAGTTGATAGCTGAAACAGTATACAATGAATAATGTGTAATCATATGGTGATAAATAAAAGGTGTTTTATTTATGTTCAAAGGGTTGATACCATATTGGATTCAATTATTATTGTGTTTCATTTTGCATGTTTTGACTTCCCGAATAAACTGGGTTATTCTTCCGGAATGACTAAGTTATTCAAATCATCCACAGTCGGTCATATGTTGGAAGTAGATATGAATTAAGACTGTCATGAGTTGGCTTGTAGAGGTCTAAGGTGTTGGACAAAGGGCTACAACACTCATGAGTGCTCATAAGTTCTGAGTATTGGATTCAACCCGCACTCATTGGAATCACTTCATGGATTTTATCACGAGTGATCATGAGACGATAATATCTTATATTCTTCAAACCTAGAGATATGAGTTGTTACTATGAGTTGATAGTACATTGATTCCACGAAAACGCATTTGGTAACTCAGTGCTATAAAACGTGTCTTTGTGTGTGATTCAACAAGTAGTAGAACAAGCCATATGAGTCGAAGTTTATCCGTTCCTTTTACCTTTGGGATAAAAGCGATACCTGTGGGCCCCTCGATGATTTGATGATGACAAATGGAAGTGCTCGGCCGGGCCAGGATTGATTTGATTTGTTCAATTAGTCAGTCGTCATAAATCGAAAATCGGGAAACAACAAATGGACAGAGAGAATGATTATAATCCATGTCTCAGTCCATATGATATCTAGAATGGAGGAATATATGATCCCTTATCTAATGGACAAGTCATTGACAAAGGTCAGAGTTCATCTACAAGGTCAGAGTTCGACAGAAGCTTTTGAGAGCTACGATTGCCAGTTGGTTCCTGAAGTCATACGCAATAATAGTTTTAGACTTATCCAAGTGGGAGACTGTTGGATTAATGTCTAAGTCCATAACTATAATTGGTAAGACTTGACCCGACCCGGCATGGTCCATTTGGGTTGCATACCATCATGCACTTGGATAGACTATAATGAGAGAAATAAGACACTTATGGTTATTAATATATTATAAGTTCTAGTATATTAATAATAAGAATAATACGATTATTTAATTAGTATTGATCAAGAATTAATCTAGGATTAATTAAGTGATCAAAAGAAGACTAATTAAATATATGGGTTGATTGTGTAAATCATCCATACTTGTATAGTGGGCTAATGCTCCATGGATAATCAAGTTGGGCTAAAACCCATAGGATGGTCCATGGATGCTCCATGGTGTATTTATACCCATGGATCATGCAAATGAAAGGCCATGTCAATTAGGGTTTACATGGTGTAACCCTAACTATATAAGCATCTTATTCTTGACCAAAATCGGCCACTTGTGTGTGAAGTGAAAGGGCTAGCCGATTTCATGAGTTGTAGAATTCTCTCAAGTTATTCTAAGTGTTTTGGTGATTGTGATTCCATTTGAGGCTTCCACACTATTGGGGCTAGGCACTCAAGCTTCATGAAGACTTTCTATATCAAGAGGTATGTATTCTATCTTGTTACATTCATTGTTTTTGTATGCTAGATTATGATAATACCTTGGAAGGTCTTATTTGCATGTATAATAGAGAAAACATAGATCCAAGGTATTTAGGGTTTCATGTACACTTAGGAGTGTTAGAATGCTCAAAACCCAACAATTTTAATAAACATTTCAAAACTAATACTTTTGTTATCAAGGTATTTTAAGATAGAAAACCACTTCATGTGTCACCTTTTGAAATATGTGAAATCTACTAAGTGAAAACACAGTTACAAAATACATAAGATTGATTTAATAAATATTGTTTTCTACTTGTATTCCCCCCCCCCATTAAAACGTTTAAAATCATTTAAAACATTGATTAAGGGGTATAAACTCACTTGTAGTTGGTGATTGGGATGAACTGAACGGTATAGGATTGCTAGATGTCAAGCAAGGACTTGTACACACACTACGATCCAAATGAACATATAATCACACATATATGCACTCAATTAGTCTCAAATCACTAATTGATCATGTTAACACATCCTAGACATAATAAACACTTTATATAAGTGTTTTAAGCCCTAAGGATTGCATCTAAGCTAATGTGGGACAAGTCACTTGTGTTTAGGGTTCCAAAGGACCCTATATATGAGTTTACTCCTCATATACTAACACTCATGGAGTTTACGTTTGTAAACTCTTGAGTTTACGGCCGTAAACTCCCAACCATGGGGGTATGGTGTGTTTTGAAGTTCCAAATGATTCCTAGAGTTATTCCAACTTGGTGGTTAAATTCTTGGAAGGGTTTAAGGTCTAGAAACACTCCATTTAGGATTTTACGGCCCCAAAGCCATTTCCCTTGGAGTTTACGGTTGTAAACTCCCTTGGGGTGTTGTTTTTGTTGTTTTCAAGCCTCATGCATAAGTGGGATAATTTCTAAGCATTTGTTTAAAGCTAATGAGGACTCTAGGCATACTTTGGTGCCATTGTTTGGTGTTTACAGCCTAGGAGCATTACCAAGGCCGTAAACTCACTTCAAGAGGTGATTTTGATGTGGTTTTGTCCTTCAATTAAGTGGGAAACAATTCCATGTAAAGGTCTTGGTCTTTAGGTGTCTTAAAAGCACCCTTTGGTCCATTTCTATGGAGTTTACGGCCTAAGATGCACTTGGGCCATGAAATCCCATGTGTTTGTGTTCTTTGATTGTTTTCTTGTCCTTAATACACCTACAATTGAGTCTAAGGCAGTAGCATAACACAAGGGTCAGTCTAGGCTTCGTTTCGGGAGTTTACCGCCCAAGAACACCTTGGGGAGTAAACTCCTAAATCTAGTGATTTAGCCTTCTAAATCATGTTATTAACACATATAAAGCTTTCTAACACTACTAGAAAGAGGTACTCATGAGTTGGGATAAAAACCTGAAGATCCGTGAGAGAGAAAATGGCTTTTCTCTAGTTGGAAATGCGAATAATGAATGAATTTGGTTCAGAATTCTATATATAGTCCTGAGATATTTTTGGCAGAAAATATTTGTATTCCTGAAATGATCTCTAATATAATAGAGTGTTGGAATAACAGTGTTGCACAAAACCCTAGTGCACCCACTCTCCTGATATCTCTTTAAGTGTAAATCCTAAAAACTGCCAAACTTATACCCGTAGTCTGGAATTTCCCTGAAACTGTTCTAAACTCTATTATCTTGATATGGGTTGTTCAGAATGGAAATTTTGGGTTGTCACATCATCCCCCTGTTAAAAGGGAATTTCGTCCATAAATTAGAATTTAGATAAGGAAGTAGGTATAAATGATCGAGTCGTTAGGTGAAAACTTCCTAATCAATTTGCTCTCGCGCTTCCAAGTGAAATCGGGCTCTCAGTTGGTATTTCAACGAAGCTTCACAAATGGGCGACGGCGTTGCTTCGTCTGCTTGGCCACTCGGTCGAGGGTCACTACGGTTCTAATACGAAGGCAAGGATCTCGTAGATCTCGATCTCGCCGAGAGGGATTACAAAATTCCTAATGGAAGGATATTGTTTCAAGTTCGAGACGCGAAGGGGAAAATGTACTTTACTGAGTTCGCGGAGTAGGTCTAGTTTGTGAAATGCAGGACCGATTCTGGTAAGAATCTCGGAGGTCCTAACTATATTGGATTTTAGCTTTCCACGCTTTACGAAGCGTATTAAGCCGTTCCCAGAGTGAGGTTTCCTAAAGAATTTGGTCTCTCACTTGGAATTCCAAAGGTTCTTTCTCTCGCTTACTTCCCAGTCAAGGGCCATCCCTTGCTGGGTCAAAGTCGAAAGGATTCCTGAAGTTTACGGGGAGTTCCGAATGGACTATGATAGTAGGTTTGTAAGACCTAGAATTTGGCGAATTTTCCGTCGGTGACTATAGTGCCGACAAATTCCCAACGGTTTTGGATAATTTGACAGAGTACTCAAGAATTTCCACAACACTAAAAGTGTGTCTCAGGAAATTTGACTCTAAATTTAAAAACTCTTGTTCAGAGAACTTTGCGGAAAGTATCTCCGAGGGTAATGTTTCTATGGGTTCTTTCTTACTACGAGGGTAGATAAGTAGTCATTTTATGGAGAAATGACGAACTGATCCCAGTAAGAAAGGCGTACTCTACTTATTCAGCTCATGAATACTATGGCCGCATTGGTCCTATCCGAGGGGTATCACTACGGACTCGAAGTGTCCGCATCGAGTTCGGAGGGTAGTCTTTAGGACATCCTTCCCTAACACTCGAACTGGTGATATTCGGATCTTAGGTCCATTTCTGAAGTAATTCTTTCCCTGTGTTTGCCCAATCAATTCGGTTATGCGGGGCAGACACAACGATTTCTAAAGGAAATCTTAATGAAGTCTCCGGTCGTTGAGGTACATAAAATGCACTCCATCGACTTCTGGTAAGAATAAGACCGGAGCTCTCAAGGGTGAGAAGCCTGGCCTTCTAATCCTCTTGTTGAGTAGTTCGCTGTGTTGTCTGGGCTGTTCTTGTATCTTCCATAGGTGTTTAGACTGAGGGCGATCTGGTTATAAGAGTCGTACTGGTTTCTAAGTTTGTTCACATGCCAAATGCAATTACTCGTAGTCTTGGGCAGTCTCCGTCCTGAAGTTCATACTAGAATTCATACGTGATTCAATGATCACAATTTCGTGTATACGAGTCGTATATAATTAAGACTGAAAAGGTAGTCGAATAACTGATTCTTCCTTAATCTCACATCCCATCGAGGGAAAAGAAATTAAAGTGAAATCATCAATTCTAAACCTGTAGAACATTAATTATTTAACACTCTCATGCGTACAGTCTTCAGTGATAGATCAACCGTATGAATCCTGGAATTGAACTTGACGTACTGCACGAGCAATAACATGGGGAATCCTTCGGAAAGGAAAAGAACTATAAGGTACTCCTGGTATGAGTACTTCGGTGTTCTGATATGACGGCTTCGCTAAAAGACGTTTACTGAGAAAGAGATGTACTTATGAAGCTGGTATTGCGAGGATCGAATTGAATCGAGTCGTATGATAATGTTGGAATCATACAGAAATTTAAAGACATTAGATTTGAGCATAAAACATTTACAGGCAAAAACAACCGTGCAACCATGATTAGATTTACAGTACTTTAGATTTGCTACAAGACTATTGCTGCGAATCAGATATACTACAAAAGACAAGTATATGTAGCACGAGCATCCCTATACCGACAGGATCCCGCAAAAGATAAGACTCTAGTTGCACTAGTTTTAAACATGTTTTTGAACATATAGAATACTGATGACTTGGAGGGAACCTATACTATATTAGGGTCCTTAGCTGCCTCTTTGCATTCTGAGGTCAAACTCCTCCGGATTCGTCGTTGCCCTTCCCTGCTGGACAGTCCCTCTTGAAGTGTCCCATGACGCCACACAGATGGCATATCTGAGCGGTTTGGATATTGGTGGTTGAAGAAATGTGTTGGATCTGGACCCTACAGTAACTGGCAGTATGTCCATTCCTGTTGCACTTATAACAGTGTAACGGTTGGCAACCGCCCAGATGATGAAAGCTACACTCATAGCATTTAGGTAGGTTTCCGGCATATTGTCTGGCGGGTGTAGGGGCAATTCGGACACCAGAAGGAATGGTAGTAGGAGCTGCAGATGTCATAGTTGTGTTCTTATTCGCCCCTTGAAGCGATTTGTTCTTCCTTTTGGCCCAAAACTTCTGGCTCTTACTCTTGGCCTCGGCACTCGGGGTACCGTGGTAGTTTGTTGGTCGTTGCGGGGCTGGGTTGTTACTTGGATTGGAATGATTGATAGCGATCCTGCTAACACTTGCGTTGTTAGCGTTCAAGTGGGTCATAACAGCTGACACGGCAGCCGAGACTGCAGCTTGAAATGTAGTTGCATCAATCTGAAGAGTTGGTGCTTGGTTGATGGGCTGATCGTTTTTCTTGGGATTCATGATTCTGTTACACCGAAAGAAAAATGAATTTGTGAGCGAAAATGGTTGAATCTAAACGTAGTTCGATTGCTCATGTAAATAATAGAAGTATGTTCTCTAAGGTTCGACCTACATCCTAATGATGCAGTCCTAGCAAAGATCGGAAGTAAGTTCATGCAATGGTCTCAAGATGTTTGTCGTTCTAGCCGAGCTGTCATTGGTTGGCTAATAACGTGATCCAACCATTACCAGAGACTTGGGGATGTCTCCGGAGTTAAATTGCTATAGTCCAATGACTTAACTAGAGCATGTTTCAAATAGTCTCTAATGAAAGTATTATAAGAGTATTCGAATAAAGAACGACACAGAGTTAGCTGAATGTCAATATCTTTGATATTCATGACGTACAAGTTCGGGAAAATGACCTTGTAAAAAGGTCTTACATCATATTCAGAGAAAATAGTTCTTGACAGCATAAAGACCTAACTAAAGTACTTACAGTACAAGATAGTTTCATAGAAAATGCCACATCGGGCATAGACAGAAACACGATTCCTTTCTAACAAGGGATATAAAGTAAAGTATCTACTACTAGCGACGGTCACCACTCTGGTGAACTCTCAGTTCAGCCAGTTGGCGTTCCACGTCAAGTAGGTGTCTTTCGTACACTCTCTGGCGTACTCGAAGTTCTATGACTTCAGCTCGTGATTCGGCCAGTGCTTGCAGCAGGGTTTCATGGTCTCTCTCAGACCTCTCACGAGCATGTTCAAGGCGACTGGTGTGAAGCATATGCATTCCTCCATTTGTATCAACTTCTGCGATACGTTGTAGAGCTGTCCTGCCCTGAATTTCGTTTCGGGCAACTCTTAGGATCAGAATTGGCATGCTTCGGTCTGCTGAGCCCCCATTGCTCGGGTCATAGAAGCTTCGGTCACCATTAAATGGCATGGGCTGATCTTGTCCTTGGCTCCATGTTTCCAAACATTCCACCCACTCAGGCGTCGGACCATGAAAAGCCGGACGAGGGTTACGAATTGGAAATGGAGCTGCCTGGGGTAGGTTCTCAACCTCGGGTTCGGAGATGGCATCGTCTGAAAGGTCTTTAGCATGGTGATCATTCAGAGGGATTGGATGATCATTAACTGGTTCTTCTCCAAACCATCCAGCAATAACCGCGTTCGGAAGGAACGGGTTGTCGTAGGGATGGAATCCAGCCATGTTATCAACGCGAGAATTTGGGGATATAAGAAATGGCTACATAGACGAACTGACTAAGATAATTACAGTAAGACCAAATACCCCTATGGTATTTCTTTATGGTTGTGTTGGTAAGTTTTTAGACTTGTTGCCATATCACAACCATTCTTGGGCATATGCTAATCACTCATCGGACCAGCATAGTTGATCAGGCTATGCCATTCCCAAGACTGACCATATATCCCCAGGCTTACTTGTGATATTCAACAATCGTAATACTTCTGTTCTTGTCGTTGTGACACTGATTTTAGTATGAATCCAGGCATGTATACTTTGTTAAATATTTTATTATTTAAAGGTATAAACTCTTAGACATAGTGTTTTTATCCCAATGTGTTTATAGTTAGTATATCTTTCATGGGTTGATATACTTAATTCACTATTAACAATGCTCTGATACCAATCTGTCACACCCCAAAACCACGAACGGCGGAAACGTTCAGGGGTGGAGGACATCATGTACAGTATCACAACAGTGTACTATAATAAACAAGCAACAACATCATCCATTGCATTATAAGTAGAGTTTTAATACATGTGTGTTATTCCATAATGTACAACAACAATATGAATAATAAAAATACGGCGAGTCTTGTCTGTGCTCCATCTTCTCAAAAATCTGGCCATCGCACCTATCTAACTGATGACCTAAGAATACAAGTTATTTTGAAAGCGAGTATCAGCTTTAAAGCTGGTCAATTCATAAGTAATTAAGGTGTCATTGTCTGGCTTATGAAAATCTATTATGAAGGCCATGTAAACCTTTAATGAAAATGTTGATGTAAGCATGAAAAACCCTAGAAAATCCCTTGCTTTCTATAAGTATGAAATGTAGTCTTCTACCAAGACCCGAATGTTTTGTTATGACAATGTAGTCTTCTACCAAGACCCGAATGTTTTGTTATGATAATGTAGTCTTCTACCAAGACCCGAATGTTTTGTTAATAAAATGATAGTTTTCCTTTTATTGTTTAGTACTAAAGTACTTAGTCTAACTCATCGTTTACATGAAAGTATCACAAAATAAAGTAAATAGGAAAATGTACTACTGTAAGTGTTGTCACTGGGTACTAGGACTAACACAACATCGCATTAAGCGAAATATGTAACCTAATGAACATCCGAAGGTTGTCCAGAACAAGTATTAATGTAAGTTGTACTACTGTAAGTGTTGTCACTAGGTACTAGGACTAACACAACATCGAATTAAGCGAAATATGTAACCTAATGAACATCCGAAGATTGTCCAGAACAAGTATTAATGTAAGTTGTACTATTGTAAGTGTTGTCACTGGGTACTAGGACTAACACAACATCGCATTAAGCGAAATATGAAACCTAATGAACATCCGAAGATTTTCCAGAACAAGTATTAATGTAAGTTGTACTACTGTAAGTGTTGTCACTGGGTACTAGGACTAACACAACATCGCATTAAGAGAAATATGTAACCTAATGAACATCCGAAGATTGTCCAGAACAAGTATTAACGTAAGTTGTACTACTGTAAGTGTTGTCACTGGGTATTAGGACTAACACAACATCGCATTAAGAGAAATATGTAACCTAATGAACATCCGAAGATTGTCCAGAACAAGTATTAATGTAAGTGTCATCTCTGGGTACTAGGAGTAACACAACATCGCAATAAGCGAAAGGTATAACCTAATGAACAATCGAAGATTGTCCACTTGTCCTCTGTAGCAGCAGCAGGTGGGTGGAGGGGTTAGCCCCGGTTATCGATCTACCTAGTATAAGTAGTAACCTTAGACCTCCGTAGATGGTCATCGACCACTGGTGCTAATCAGTGGGGTTCGGAATGGTAAGTCCTGCCGAGCTATCCCATTGAATCGGGATAGGAAAGATAATTTACACAGAAAGTACTAATAAATCATCCTCGTAGTTCTAAGTACAAGTATCCAAGTAAGTGAATACAGGATAATGCACCTATGTAGAAGTGTTCCTGTATGGTATTCATGTAAGTATGTTCATGTAACAGGTAAGTATATGTAAACATATTCATGTATCATGTAATCCTAAGTACGTGTACTCATGTATCATGTAAGGTATTGGTATAGACTCATGAATGAACTGACTCTTGTGTGATTCCTTGTAGTAGTAATAATGTTTGATATCTTCTAACTATCCCTATGATAATTAACTGGAAAGTAAGTGATTGTTCAAGTAAATTTATGCACCCTCGATACACCAGGGTGTGGGAAACTGAACAAAGGATGAAAGCTATAATCTCTAACATATAAATGAACATATGCGCATAAGTATAGTTTGATTCAAGAAGGTAAAATAATGGTTTTGCAAGATATCTAGGAGTTTTGAACAATAATTAAGAATGACTTGATGTCATTTTAATAAACATTTCAAAACTAATACTTTTGTTATCTAGGTATTTTAAGATAGAAAACCACTTCATGTGTCACCTTTTGAAATATGTGAAATCTACTGAGTGAAAACACAGTTACAAAATACATAAGATTGATTTAATAAATATTGTTTTCTACTTGTATTCCCCCCCCCCCCCCCCCCATTAAAACGTTTAAAATCATTTAAAACATTGATTAAGGGGTATGAACTCACTTGTAGTTGGTGAGTGGGATGAACTGAACGGTATAGGATTGCTAGATGTCAAGCAAGGACTTGTACACACACTACGATCCTAATGAACATATAATCACACATATATGCACTCAATTAGTCTCAAATCACTAATTGATCATGTTAACACATCCTTGACATAATAAACACTTTATATAAGTGTTTTAAGCCCTAAGGATTGCATCTAAGCTAATGTGGGACAAGGCACTTGTGTTTAGGGTTCCAAAGGACGCTGTATATGAGTTTACTCCTCATATACTAACACTCATGGAGTTTACGGTTGTAAACTCTTGAGTTTCTGGCTGTAAACTCCCAACCATGGGGGTATGGAGTGTTTTGAAGTTCCAAATGATTCCTAGAATTATTCCACCTTAGTGGTTAAATTCATGGAAGGATTTAAGGTCTAGAAACACTCCATTTAGGAGTTTACGGACCCAAGGCCATTTCCCTTGGATTTTACGGTTGTAAAATCCCTTGGGGTGTTGTTTTTGTTGTTTTCAAGCCTCATGCATAAGTGGGATAATTTCTAAGCATTTGTTTAAAGCTAATGAGGACTCTAGGCACACTTTGGTGCCATTGTTTGGTGTTTACGGCCTAGGAGCATTACCAAGGCTGTAAACTCACTTCAAGAGGTGATTTTGATGTGGTTTTGTCCTTCAATTAAGTGGGAAACAATTCCATGTAAAGGTCTAGGGCTTTAGGTGTCTTAAAAGCACCCTTTGGTCCATTTCTATGGAGCTTACGGCCTAAGATGCACTTGGGCCGTGAACTCCCATGTGTTTGTGTTCTTTGATTGTTTTCTTGTCCTTAATACACCTACAATTGAGTCTAAGGCAGTAGCATAACACAGGGGTCGGTCTAGGCTTCGTTTCGGGAGTTTACCGCCCAAGAACACCTTGGGGAGTAAACTCCTAAATCTAGTGATTTAGCCTTCTAAATCATGTTATTAACACATATATAGATTTCTAACACAACTAGAAAGAGGTACTCATGATTTGGGATAAAAACCCGAAGATCCGTGAGAGAGAAAATGGCTTTTCTTTAGTTGGAAATGCGAATAATGAATGAATTTGGTTCAGAATTCTATTTATAGTCCTAAGATATTTTTGGTAGAAAATATTTTTATTCCTGAAATGATCTCTAATATAATAGAGTGTTGGAATAACAGTGTTGCACAAAACCCTAGTGCACCCACTCTCCTGATATCTCTTTAAGTGTAAATCCTGAAAACTGCCAAACTTATACCCGTAGTCTGGAATTTCCCTGAAACTGTTCTAAGCTCTATTGTCTTGATATGGGTTGTTCAGAATGGAAATTTTGGGTTGTCACATCATTAAACAACACAGACTCGCCGAGTCCACCAATGCGACTCGTCGAGTCCGGTCAATAATTCGGGTGAGAAATCGTGTCTCTACTCGGCGAGTCTACGCACCAACTCACCGAGTTCTTCCACAAAACTCAAAATAATAAGAATAAATCTAATACCTGGAATTCCGGATGTTACAATTCTCCCCCAATTTGATCTGACTTCGCCCTCGAAGTCTCATTCCTGAAATAGCTCCGGATGCTGCTACCGCATCTCACGCTCTGGCTCCCAGGTCAACTCAGATCCCTTCCGATGTTGCCACTGAACCTGTACCAGAGACACCTCCTTTTTCCTCATAACCTTGATTTTCCGATCCACAATCGCAATTGGTCTCTCCGCGTTGTTCAGGCTTGGATCTACCTGAATGTCCCCTAACGGCACTACCGCCGACTCGTCGGCTATACACTTCCTCAACTGAGACACATGGAAGGTAATATGAATCCGCTCCAATTCCGCAGGTAGCTCCAAACGATATGCTACCCTGCCCACCCTCGCGATCACTCTGAACGGCCCAATATACCGGGGCCCTAGCTTGCCCCTCTTCCCGAATCAGATCACCCCTTTCCAAGGAGATACCTTCAAGAGAACATAATCACCGACCTGGAACTCGAGCTCGGATCGACGCCTATCCGCACAACTCTTCTGGCAGCTCTGAGCAGTCAACAATCTCTGCCTGACCCGCTGTATCTGCTCTGTCGTCTGAAGTACAATCTCTATGCTACGCATAACACGCTGCCCGACCTCGCCCCAACAAATGGGGGTCCTACACCTCCTCCCATACAACAACTCAAAGGGTGGCATACCAATGCTCGAATGATGGCTGTTGTTGTAGGAAAACTCTGCCAGGGGCAAATGCGTGTCCCAACTCCCCCCAAATTCCAACACACATGCCCGGAGCATGTCTTCGAGCGTCTGAATCGTCCGTTCACTCTGTCCGTCAGTCTGGGGGTGATATGCGGTACTAAAATGCAGCCTAGTACCCAACTCCTCGTGAAACTTCTTCCAGAATCTGGAAGTGAAACGCACATCTCGGTCTGAAACAATCGAGATCGGCACTCCATGCCGTGATACCACTTCCCTCACGTACATCTCCGCTAATTTCTCTGCGGAAGAACTCCCACTGATAGCAAGGAAGTGGGCACTCTTTGTCAACTTGTCCACAATCACCCAAATTGCATCGAATCCCCTAGCAGTCCTTCGCAATTTGGTGATAAAATCCATGGTAATCTGTTCCCACTTCCATTCGGGAACCTCCAACAGCTGCAACTTACCACGCGGTCTCTGGTGCTCGGCCTTAACCCTACAGTAGGTTAAGCACCCTTCAACAAACCACGCAACATCCCTCTTCATACAGGGGCACCAATACTCTCTCCTCAGGTCCAAATACATCTTAGTGGCCCCAGGATGGATCGAGAATTTCGACCGATGAGACTCTTCCATCACAATGGTATGCGTGCCTCCCACAAACGGTACCCATATACACTCCTGAAATGTCATAAGCCCCTGACCATCGGTAACGAACTCCGATACCAACCCAACAACTCGTTCTCTCTTCTGGTTCTTCGATCTCACGGCCTCAGCCTGTGCTCCACGAATGGTGTCCAACACCGGAACCCTCACAGTCAATCGAAAAAATACATCTCGCAATGGGGCGTCCCCCGCCCTGCGACTCAGAATGTCGGCTACCACATTAGCCTTGCCTGGATGATATAGGATCTCACAATCATAATCCATGACCACATCCAACCACTTCCTCTGCCGCATATTTAGGTTAGGCTGATCCATCAAATACTTCAGGCTCTTATGGTCCGTGTATATCGTACACCGAACCCTATACAGATAGTGACGCCAAATTTTGAGGGCAAATACCACCGCCCCCAACTCTAGATCGTGGGTGGGATACCTCGTCTCATGAGGCTTCAGCTGCCTCGATGCGTATGCTATCACATGACCTCTCTACATCAGCACCGCCCCCAACCCCAAGATCAATGCATCACAGTATACCACAAAGTCCTCCATTCCCTCCGGGAAGGCTAACACCGGGCCTTCGCATAACCTTTGGCGAAGCGTCTCAAAGGAGGCCTGCTGCTCGGGGCTCCATGAAAAAGCGACACCCTTCCGGGTCAACCTGGTGAGTGGCACTGCGATCTTAGAGATATCCCTGATAAATCTCCGATAATAACCTGCCAACCCTAAGAAACTCCTGATCTCGGAGGGTGACCTTGGCACCTCCCAACTCATCACTGCCTCAACTTTGGCCGGGTCGACCAGTATCCCTTTCTGGTTAACGAGATGCCCTAGGAACTGGACCTCTCGCAACCAAAAATCACACCTGGAGAATTTGGCATAAAGCCTCTCCGATTTCAGAACTCTGAGGATTTCCCTCAAATGCTCCTCATGCTGCTCTCTAGATCTTGAATATACCAAAATGTCGTCAATGAATACAATCACCGACCGATCCAACATTGGCCTGCACACTCGGTTCATGAGATCCATGAACACTGTCGAGGCATTGGTGAGCCCGAAAGGCATCACCACAAACTCGTAATGCCCATAACGCGTCCTGAACGTTGTCTTCTGGATGTCCTCATCTCACACCCTCACCTGATGATATCCAGACTTCAAATCGATCTTGGAGAACCAAGATGCTCCCTGTAACCGATCGAATAAATCGTCGATCCTCGGCAATGGGTAACGGTTCTTGACCATCAGCTTGTTCAACTCCCGATAATCAATGCACATCCGGTATGAACCATCGTTCTTCTTGACAAAAAGGATAGGCGCTCCCCACGGCGAGCTGCTCGGCCGAATAAATCCCTTTCCCAGCAGCTCCTGAAGCTGCGAGGATAACTCTTGCATCTCTGGAGGTGCAAGGCGATAAGGCACCTTGGCAATAGGCGCGGCCCCCAGAACCAAATCGATGCTAAACTCCACTTGCCTCACGGGAGGCACACCCGGCAACTCCTCTGGAAATACATCCAGAAACTCACGCACTATCGGAACCTCCTCAACTGACCTCGAGCTCTCTGAATCAACCCGCATATCCATCACATACGCCACAAAACCCTTACAGCCCTGCTGTAGTCACTGCCTCACCCTAGCGGCCGAAAAAAACGCTGACCCAGAACGTGTACCCTCGCCGTACACCGTAAGAACTCCCCCACTAGGGTCTCGTATGGTCACCAGTTGCCGCTCGCAGTCGATGACCGCATCGAATCTGCTCAACCAGTCCATGCCCACAATGACATAGACATCACCCATCGCAATAGGAACCAAATCAATCGGGAACTCAACACCGAAAATCTCGAATACGCACCCACGAATCACCTCTGTGGCATATATCACCCTCTCGTCAGCTATGGAAACTCTCAGAGGCCGACTCAATGCCTCATGACTAATACTGATATGCTGACTAAAAGCCAAAGATACAAAAGACCGACTCGCACCCGAGTCAAATAACACCAAGGCAGGTACAGAATTCACAACAAAAGTACCTACGCATAACATAATATAAGCATAATATCTCATCATCAAAAATAAATACACGAAAGAATACATACCAGCCACGACATCGGGCACTGCACGGACCTCCTTCGCGGTCAACTGAAAGGCTCTCCCTCGTGCCCTCGGCGTTTCGGGCTTCACTGTTCGACTCTCGGTAGCTCTGATGGCGTCAGGGGCAGATCCCTAAGGTGCTCCCTGAGCTGATCCCCGCAACTGTGGACACTCTGTCGTCCGGTGTCCGGTCTGGTTGCAGTGAAAACACACTACAAACCCCTTGGGGCAGTCCTTAGCCATATGCCCCTCCATGCCACACTTGTAGCAAGATCCAGCTCTATAAACTCCATCATGACCCTTGCCGCACTTTCCACAAGTGCGGCCCTTCTGGCTCCCTGATTTGGGATCAGCGGGCTTGGCCCGCTTGGCTGCCGGCTGGGACTGTGTCGGTCACCGATCCCTCCCCTGAGACTCCGCGTCCTCCCTGGCCTGAGTCTCTAGCTCAATCTCCCTCTTCCGGGCATTTGCCTGAAGCTCGGCAAATGTCCGACACGAGGAGTTCTCCACGAACTCCCGAATGTCTCTCCTCAAGATACTCAAATATCGGCTCATACGTGCCTGCTCAGTAGACACGTGCTCAGGGCAGAACATCGCCCTCTCATGGAACATCCTGGTAATCACCGTAACAGACTCAGTACCCTGCTTGAGGGTCAGAAACTCCTAGGCCAAACGCTCCCTCTCCACCTGGGGAACGTACTCATCTCGGAACATGGCAGTGAACCTCTCCCAGGTCACTGCCGCAAGCTCAGCAGGCGTAAAGTGAGTCTTCACAAACTTCCACCAGTCCTTCGCTCCCAAGCGAAGCTGGTCCAGCGCGAACCGGACTCTCAAATGCTCAGGAGATGAGCAAGTAAAGAAACACCCCTCTATGTCTGAAATCCATCTCATAGCCGCCACCGGGTCCTGGGTCCCATCAAACTCCGGCAGTTTTGTGTTGCTGAACTCTCGGAACAGCAACGCATCACCACCCTGCAGCCTCGCGGCAGCAACAGTTGCGGTGGCCGCTGCAACAGCAGCCTCAGAAAGAGCAGCTAAATGCTCGTCAAAAGTCTCAATCAGCGTGGTCTTAATAGACCCAAACATCTCTCGTATCTCTGCCCTGATGGCCGCAGCCACCTCCTCGTGGATGATCCGGCAGATCTCCTCATCACTAGCCCCACTGCTCTCTGGCATAAGACGTGTCCTCACCATGATCTACCTCTGAAATACAACATACGATAAATTAGAACCCATTCGAGCATACTCACACTCGACAACTCATCCCTCCTTGATCCTTGGCATTCCGAAGATTCTTACTTGGACTGTACACCACCCCGGTGCTTCTAGTAGTACGGGCCCAATACTACTGTCCGCACCGTTTCAGTATACACCCTAAGTCCTCCTCTTCGGATCCCAAGTTCCAAGTACTCTATTATGCATGATCCACTCTCTAACAGATCTCTCATAAGCTCTTCCCTGCTACCTATTCACTCTCAAGCATCTCATAGCAGCTCACTTTTCCCTAGGCTAAGGCATCACAAATCAGGCCACTCTAGTTCTAATAGGAGTACCTAGCCCACTCTAGCATGAGAATACATCATATCAATATCATAACATATAATATAAGGGTATCTTGGGAAATCACTGTTCGGGCATGGACTAATCGTACACACGACTCTGCTCTGCGTTTTTCCAAAAATCATTTACTCTTTTTGAAAATATTTCTCAAATCCTCAGTTTGAGTTCAAATACGCCCGAAGGTGTACTCGAATCCCTCAAACCAAGGCTCTGATACCAACTTGTAACACCAAAAATTTCAAAACAATTTTTCGCATTTTATACAAAACACAATTCATTCATTAATCATAAAAACATCATTGTTTGAAACTCAAGTGCATAACATATAAAAATCCCAAGATCTCATGACATAAAAATCCCGTGTGTGTACTGATCAGGCTGGCGCCTTCCCACGGTCCTCACTAGTACCTGAAACAATTAACACCAAACACTGTAAGCACAAAGCTTAGTGAGTTCCCCAAAATACCACACATAACATATATTAGCCACTCGAGGCTATAACTCTGTGGGTCCGTGGACCCTACTCTGTGAACCCTCTGGTTCTAACTCTGTGAACCTTCCGGTTCTAACTCTATAAACATGCACAGCATAAATCACATAGAAATAATGCAGTACAACACAAAACATATAACATACAAATACTCTATCACATAACTCTGGTCACCTACTCAAGGTAGAGTATAGTGAGAAGACTCACCTCGCGTATCTCGGTAACTCGCAAATCCCTGAAATCACTAGTGCTCGATCTCCCGAGCTACAGTCCTCTTATAACACAATACATCTCTAATTAACACGTTCCCAACTAAGGTTGACTAACCCTAACAAGTCAACAACGGTCAACTATGGTTAATGGTCAACAGTCAACTCAACTCGCCGAGTCTGTTGTGGACTCGCCAAGTCTCTACGGGGACCCGATTCCTTTGAGTCCCTTCCGACTCACCGAGTCACCCACCCGACTCGGTTACTCAACCCCTGGTTCGAAAACACTGAACAACCCGCACCAACTCGTCGAGTCTGGAAATGGACTCGGCGAGTGCATTCCATGCACAACCCCAAACGACCTTCTGAGGTCAGATCTGCTTCACTAACTCATAGATTCAGTCCTTCCAAGCTTATTCATCACGTAAAGTTCATGTCTTGGCGCTCATAACACACCCAAAGACTCATAAATGGTGTTTTGACCTCAAGCACAAAGATCCCAAACCAAAACCTCCATGGATTCATAAAAATCTTGGACAAAGGGACACTCTGGACCTCCAAGGGTCCAGATCCAGAACCTAACTCGCTTAAGGGACCAAGGAAGCACTAGATCTAGCCACAAAAGGGCTCAATAAGCCCTAAATCGACAAGAACATCACCTTAACAGAAAATGGTTCGAAAATAGTACCTCAAACGTGATGTTCTGGACCTCAGATCTTCAGGAAGTTGATTCTCTTGTTTCCCCCTTGGTTATAGCTTCCTTTCCCTTGCTAGATAACACTTCCAAGGTCAACAATGGCTCCATATCTCACTCCAAACGCTCAAGCTCACTAGGGTGTCACTCTGGGGACTGGTGAGCACAAATGACGGCCATAAGGCCCTTTAAATAGGCCCCAAACCCGAGAAATTAGGGTTTCATTAAACAGCGCAGACTCGTCGAGTCCACCAATGCGACTCGTCAAGTCCGGTCAATAATCCGAGTGAGAAATCGCGTCTCTACTCGGCGAGTCTACGCACCAACTCGCCGAGTTCTTCTACAAAACTCAAAATAAAAAGAATAAATCTAATACTTGGAATTCCGGATGTTACAATATTCAAATGTTTGAGCACAATTAAAATTTCGTGTTACTGTTCATTGGTCATCATTTTAAGCCCAAATTGTCAATCTTCATATTCCTATTCGTAATCTTTTGGCCCAAGTAATTGAATATTCTGATTACTATTAATCTAATCTAATTTTTTAGCCCAATAATTCATTAAAATCCATTTGATTTTATTCTTTGTTAAGAAATCTTCATCTTGTGCATATATGAGTTGTACATTGATATTCCAAGCGATTATCTGTTGTTCATCGTTCTTGTGTGCCGATTTCATGTTATTGTTTCAGAATAATCAATTGATGCTTGTTTTGATTAGTAAAATAGCATTCTGAATCGATTTCGTGTTATATGTTCGATCTTCAAATCGATTTTGTTCTAATCATTGTCTAAAAGTCGACAACTGAGTCTTTGAGTTTGAAGAATTATTGATCAAGAAATCTCAAATTCTTGTCAAGAACATGTTAAGGACACTAGATTGAACAAGTTTTGATCTGAAATTTGTTGACAGATTTATCAATATCGTGTTCGGAGGTTAATTTTGAAATCGGTTGGATACTTGAAAGAAGGTACGAACTGAGAACAGTCGATGGGTTGGAATTGAAGGTTTGTGTTGACTAACATACCTTGGATTGTGAACGAATGATCGAATCGTTGGACTATAAATTTCGGAAGATTGTTGTTTGATGGGTCTAGCAAATGGATTTTAGATTTGAAGATTTTGGACTCTGTTGTTGATGACAACGATTTTGGAGTTGGGGCATATGATTGATTTTGGGTTTCATGTACGAAGGATTAATAAGTTTGGGTTGATAGATTCGAAGGGTTAACGATCGATTTCTTCGAAGATTTGGGATTTGATGTTGCTTTTGAATTGATGATAGAACGAACGAAAGTTTTTCGTTTTGTAGTGATTTTTGGATGTCGACGAGTTTTTGGGTGTTTGGTGAACTGAAAAACGAACGAAAAATGATCAATTGTGTCGATTTGGTGATTAAGATTCGAAGATTTGGGAATCGATGATTTGGGGAAGAACTGTAAGGAACGGACTGTAAGAATGAAAAAAAAAATTTTGGTTAAATGTACGAAGTGAACAAAGTTGATTCAGAGATATTCAGAGGTTACTGTACATTCAGAGTCTTCATATGCTTTGAATTCGTACGTTTGGGAAAATTTTGGGGAAGATGATTTTCATACGAAGAGGAGAGAGAAAGAAAATCTCCATATGTTTGGGTGAAAATTTTTCGTGTGTTTGGTACCTGAGATTTTCGTACGAAGCGTAACGTACGAAGCGATCATGTGAATTAACGAAAAAGAAAGACATATTTTCTAAAATGGTCTTTGAAAATTTGCATGTTTGTCACCTGAAAAGTTCGTATGTTGGGGTGCAAAATTTCGTATGTTGGGTTGCAAAAGTTCGTATGAAGCAAAACCAAAAGTTTCGCATATGCCCTTATAGTTTCGAATGTTTGACAAAGGGAAAAAGCAAGGCTTCGAATGAATGACAAAAGTTTCGAACATTTTGATCAAAAAGCAAAATTTTTGAAAATCACCCCTGAAATTTCGAATGTTTGGCAACCTCATCAATTAATTGAAGTTTCGAATGTTTGACACTTTTCACCCCAATTCGAATATTTTCTGATGTTTCGAATGTTTGACACTTTTCACCCCAATTCGAATATTTTTTGATGTTTCGAATGTTTGACACTTTTCACCCAAATTCGAAAATTTTCTGAAATTTCGAATGTTTGGTCAAATTTTCGTATGTTTGGAGCAAAATGGCAGAATTTTCGAAAATAGTTCATGAGGCTTCGAATGTTTGGTGGTTCATAGCCAAATTCAAAAAAAAAGGACTATTTTTTATGGAAGTTGAAGAAAATGCATTTCAGGCCTCTGCAGTTTGTGCAAATTGACGCTTTCTACCCAACTTTGGAAAAGAGGGAGAGTTTTGCATATTTTTCTATTTTGGGCGCAACGGGTCACTGCAGAATTTTGAAATTGACAATTTCTACCCATTTTTGAGAAATTTTGTCAAAGGCAATCCGTGAACGACAATAAAAATTGATTCTTTTTTTGGATTTTCCGGATTGAAGCACAAAGTTTATGCCACATGTTAAGGGGGAGTTTTGACACGAAAAATTTCGAATAGAGCACGTTCTTTTTCCTTGGAGTTTTATAATCAAATTTCGATTATAAAAAGGGGGAGAAGTTTTATATGGAAATTCGAACTTGAATTTTTCATATTATGCAGATTTGAAGACTGGAGTGATCTTGAAGTTTTGAAGCTTACGAGATGATGAAATTGGATGTTCGGAAGTGATGTATTCGAAATGGGTTTGGATTTATTGAAGATTTTTGGGGTGTGTTTTTATGCGCATCTTTTAGGTGATTATTTGGAGTTTGGAATACTCTTGATCATTCGTTGCAACTCGGATTGTATGGTCTCACATCCTAGAGCCCAAATTGAAGAATCATGGAAGAATTGAAGATTGAAGTTCATTTCGACATGTGTCACCTTTGAGGCTCGAACCGCGTAGTGCTTGATTTTGGAAGATTTGAAGTGGGTCATGCATTCCTAACTTTGAGGGGGAGAATGTTGGGGTGCAAAGTTATTCATGATTGACTTTGTAAATGTTTGACTTTTGTAAAACCCACTTGCATGTGGTGCTTTAGCCTTTAGACCCATTTGTTAGGGAGAGTGAGAGAGAGACATGTAAACACCTCTATATAAGGTGGGTTTGTTCACTTGTAGAGGTGTGCTTGAGAGATGTAGTCATAGTGATTAGTGAGTGAGATATTTATGAAGCTTTAGACTAGATCCCTTTTTGTACTCCTTTACTATGATCGAATATATCTTTTAGCACCCAAATCACCATGTTCAATTGTGCAAGCTTTAATTCCGCATGCCAAACCATGCTCTTTATCTCTACACAAATGCTCAATGAATGGCTAGGGTTTGCTAAATGACGTTCTGAGGGTGAAAGAGGCGAGTTTGGGGCTCATAACATGGTTTAAATAGGGTGCAAAACCCGTGGATCAAGGGTTTCTTCCAGACTAGCGAACTTGCCGACTCCAGGATATGGACTCGCCGAGTTGCCAACTTAAACATGCTCAAAATCTCGCCTCTACTCGGCGATTCGGGCCTACAACTCGCCGAGTCCCAGCTAAAAATGCAAAAATACTTAGATTAAAATACATACCAGGAACCAGGTGTTACAACTCTCCCCCACTTATTTTAGACTTTGTCCTCGAAGTTTGTCACTGTAGCATCTGGAAACAACTCTGGGTAGTGCTCCCTCATCTCCTCCTCAGCCTCCCATGTCCACTCAGACCCCTTTCGGTGCTGCCACTACACCTTTACCAGCTGAACCACCTTGTTCCTCAAGGTCTTCGTCTTACCATCCAAAATTGCAACCGGTCTCTCAATATAATTCAGGCTGCTATCAACCTGAATATCCTCCAAGGGTACAACTGCTGACTTGTCTACCAAACACTTCCTCAACTAGGAAACATGGAAAGTGTTGTGGATCTGGCTAAGCTCTACCGGAAGATCAACCGATAAGCAACCCGACCCACCCGGTACAAAACCCTGAAATGACTGATGAACCTGGGGCCCAGCTTGCCCAACTTCCGGGACCTGATGACGCCCTTCCAGGGTGATACCTTCATGAGGACCATGTCGCCTACCTGAAACTCCAAGTCTGATCGCCTCCTGTCGACGTAACTCTTTTGCCGACTCTACGCAGTCTGTAGTCTACTACGAACCTGCTGGATCAACTCTGTCATCCTGAGCACCACTTCGGTGCTCCTAATGACACGCTGACCGACCTCGCCCCAACAAATCGGGGTCCTGCACTTCATCCCGTAGAGCATCTCCAAGGGAGGGTGGACAATACTCGCATGATAACTGTTGTTATACGAAAATTTCGCTAACGGAAGATACATATCCCAACTGCCACCAAAATCTAGGACACATGCCCGGAGCATGTCCTCAAGAGTCTGAATCGTCCTCTCGCTCTGCCCGTCCGTCTGAGGGTGGAAAGCGGTGCTGAAATGGAGACGAGTACCAATCTCGTCATGAAACCGCTTCTAGAATCTGGAAGTAAAACGGACATCTCGATCTGACACCACTGAAACAGACACTCCATGCCATGCCACAACCTCTCGCACATAAATATCGGCTAGCTTCTCATCCGATATGCTCTTTTGGATCAGTATAAAATGAGCACTCTTCATCAACCGATCCACTATAACCTAAATCGAATGCACTCCACGTGCGGTCCTGGGGAGCTTAGTGACAAAATCCATGGTGATATTTTCCCATTTCCACACTGGAATGCCTAATGGTTGCATCTTTTCGTGAGGCCGCTGGTGTTCCGCCTTAACCTTCCTGCAGGTCAGGCACCTCTCCACATACCAAGCGACATCCCGCTTCATGCAGAGCCACCAATAGTCGGGCCGAAGATCCCTATACATCTTCGTTTCCCCTGGGTGGATGGAAAATTGAGACTTATGAGCCTCGTCCATCAGCACTTGCCATACTCCGTTCCAGTATGGTACCCAAACTCTCCCATGAAGGGCCAACAATCCTCCACTATCATAGTCGAAGGAAGCTACTTGGCCCATAATCCTCTCACACTTCTGCCTCTTGTCCTTAAGGCCCTCGACCTGAGCCTCTCTGATATACTCTAATAATGGAGTAATTACTGTCATCCTCAAACATATGTCCCTGATTGGGGCCACTGCCGCCTTGCGGCTTAGGGCGTCAGCCACTACGTTGGCCTTCCCTGGGTGGTAAAGGATCTCACAATCATAATCATTTACCATGTCTAACCACCACCACTGCCTCATGTTAAGATTCAGCTGAACCATGAGATACCTTAGACTCTTATGATCCGTGTAGATGGTACAACGGACCCCACAAAGATAATGCCTCCAAATCTTGAGAGAAAACACCACTGCCCCCAGCTCTAAATCATGCGTAGGATAGTTAGCCTCGTGAGGCTTCAAATGTCTAGAGGCGTAAGCTATCACACGACTTCGCTGCATCAATGCTGCTCCCATACCTGTGATCGAAGCATCACAATAAACTACGAAATCCTCCACTCCCTCTGGCAGGGTAAGGATCGATGCCTCGCATAATCTCTTCCTAAGGGTCTCAAATGTTGTCTGCTGCTCAGGCCCCCATCGAAACACCACCGACTTCTTAGTCAGTCGGGTGAGCGGTACAGCTATCTTGGAGAAATCCTTGATGAATCTCCTGAAGTACCCTACCAATCCTAGGAAGCTCCGAATCTCAGATGGAGATCTCGGGACCTCCCACTGTATCACGGCCTCTATCTTGGCCATATCAACCAAAATACCCTTCTGATTGATGAGGTGCCCAAGGAACTGCACCTCGCGCAACTAAAACTCGCACTTGGAGAACTTTGCGAAAAGTCTCTCCCTCCTCAGAATCTTTAGCACCCCCCTCAGGTGCTCCTCATGCTGCTCCTGAGTCTTGGAATAAACCAAGATGTCATCAATGAATACTATCACTGACCAATCCAACAACGGCTGACAAACACGGTTCATGACGTCCATGAACGCGGCTGGAGCGTTGGTGAGCCCAAACGGCATCACCACGAACTCATAATGACCATACCGGGTCCTGAAAGCAGTCTTCTGCACATCCTCATCGCTAACTCACATTTGATGGTACCCGGAGCGTAAATCGATCTTGGAAAACCAAGACGCTCCCTGCAGCTGATCGAACAAATCATCTATCCTCGGGAGTGGGTAACGATTCTTCACCGTTACCTTATTCAACTCCCGATAATCTATACACATACGGTGCGACCCATCCTTCTTATTCATGAACAAAATCGGTGCTCCCCAGGGCGAACTACTCGGCCTGATAAAACCCTTGTCTAGTAGCTCATGCAGCTGCGTAGACAACTCATGCATCTCTGGGGGAGCCAACCGTACGTTACTTTGGCTATTGGAGCCGCACCAGGGACCAGGTCAATCCTGAACTCGAACTGTCTCTCGGGAGGTATTCCAGGAAAATCCTCTGGAAATACATCCGGGTAGTCTCGCACTACTGGAACATCGTCAACCGTCGTCTTACCCTTCTCCCGGGCATCTAAAACATCTGCAATATAACTGGCGCAACCCTGCTGGAAATAGCGCCTCACTCTCGCTGCTGAACACAAAACTGGTACGCGATGTGGCATATCGCCCTAAATCACTAACTCTCCCCTATTGGGGGTGCGAACCCTCACTAACTGCAGCTCACAGTCTATCACCGCCCCATTGGGGCTCAGCCAATCCATGCCTACTATGACCTTATTCCCTCACAGGGGAATAGGGACCAAGTCCACTGGAAACTGCTCATCGAATAACTGTAGAGAACATCCTCTGTGTACTCTCGCCACCCTAATTGTCCTGTCAGCTGCTATCTCAACCTCAAGTGGACAGTCTACCTCCCCTGGAGCTCTGCTAAACCGCTTGCTAAGCGCAAGAGAGACGAATGATCGGGTAGCCCCCGAATCAAACAATATTGTGGCTGAAATGCCGTTCACTGAGAGTGACCCTATACAAAACATATAACCATAATAAACAATCAATAATAAAAGCAGAGATACGGGAACAATACATACCCGTCACCACGTTGGGAGTCGCTTGCGCCTCCTCTGTTGTCAGCTGAAAAGCCCTACTCTTCGCCACCGGCGCCTCAACTCGGCCCTGACGGCCATCTGAAATCCTCAAAGTAGCAGGAGCAGGTGCGAACACCTTTCCTGCAGTAGCTAAACTCGGACACTGGGACTTTTTATGTCCCCTCTGATTGCACTGGAAGCAAATTAGATATGTTGCCGCAATGGCGGTAGTAGTGGTTGTACAATCTCTGCTCATATGCCCAGTCCGACAGCACTTGTAGCAGTCGGAACTCCCTGCCTTGCACGCCCCGTCGTGCAATCTCCCACACTTGCCACACCGACCGTGGCTCCACTGACTCCTGGATCTGTGATCTGAAACCTTGGGCTTTTTGCCCGCACTCCCTGTACCCGAAGCCGCCTCCGGCTTCCTCTTCCTCTCCATCTCCAGGTCAACCTCTCTCTCTCGAGCCCTAGCAATCATATCATCCAGCGTTTTACAGCTGGACCGGCTCACAAACTGGCAAATGTCACTCCGTAGCATCTCATGATAACGGGCCTTCTTCATTTCCTCATCAGCTGCATACTGAGGAACGAGAAGCGCCCTCTCCCTGAACTTGGCAGTAATTTCCGCCACTGTCTCTGTAGTCTGGGTGAGATCCTGAAACTCCCTGGCTAACTGTTGCACCTCAATAACCGGTGCGAACTCAGCTTTGAACCTGGAAGTAAAGTCAGCCCAGGTCATAGCATCCAAAGTTGCATCATCTCCAATGACATGTCCAACCTCCTCCCACCAATCTCGTGCCTTGTCCTTCAGAAAACAGGACACTAATCTGACCTTGTCCCCCTCGGGACACCTGCTACTGTGGAATGCGTTGGCCACATCCGCCAACCATCTGGTACTCGCTATGTGGTCTCGCGCCCCGTGATAATCTGGAGCTCCACATGCCCAGAACTCCCTGAAAGTAATTGTGCGCGACCCCATCATGGCCGCCACCTCAGCACGAAATGTGCCTAGCTTCTCCTCCATCAACTCTAGTATACCCTCCTTGATCGAACCAAAGATCACTAGAGTCTGCTCAAGAATGATACGGGTCACCTCTGAAGTGAAAAACTCTCTAGTCTGCTCATCTAGATGCTCAGCTCCCGAGCCTGATTCG
Organism: Lactuca serriola; assembly: GCF_051521515.1. NCBI lineage: Eukaryota > Viridiplantae > Streptophyta > Magnoliopsida > Asterales > Asteraceae > Lactuca > Lactuca serriola. The sequence continues at coordinate 27,541,717 of NC_136412.1, read as the reverse complement.
GATCCCTCTCCGGCACCTGAACTGCCGACTGTTGGTCTAGGGCGTAAAACCACCATACTGAAAACACAATACGATAAACGTCAGAGCGCTGATATATCTAGAGGGATCAATACTACTACAGGCTTTCCGGTCTCATCTCAGCGTTCCTCGATTTAAGTACGGATCCTCTGCTTCCAGTAGTATGGGCCCCTACTACCTTCCATATCTATCCGTACCCTCCTCAAGGACCGCCTCGACTCCACCAAGCCACTACTACTACTTTTGATCTCTACTACTCTCATCCTACGCTTGCCCTAGGGAAATCTTTGATTCAACCAAAACCAGTCCTCAGCCGCTGAAGGCCTCCTTGAAATGTCAATTAGTCATCACCTGAATACCACCACATATGATGAGGCTCGGATAATCCTTCAAGTAAAAGACTTGTCCCTACAATGGTTAGGCTCAAGCGAGAGTTGCGCAGTAGGGCCAAATCCAGCAATCTGAGATTATTCAACCTTGATCACACGTGATGTGACGTATTCACCTAATGGGTAACTCCCATTACTCGGAGTCCCACAAAGCACATAGCATGTAGCATTTGGACACAGGAAACTACTCAAGCAATTCTATCCTCATAACGAGAAACTGCACTAGCATACAATGCTAAGCTCATACCACTAGGCATAACCTAAACCGGCTATCCTACTGTTGCCTACTCAATACTAGCTTGGAATTCTCAATAAGCTGGAACACATATAGTAGGCACATAAGGCATCCTCCTAGGTCCTCATTCCTATACTAGCATGATGTTCTACTAAAACTGAAATAGATAATCATAATATAAACTTGTATGGGTAATTTGGGAGTACTTACTTGAGCTCTGCTGATCGCATGCACCACACCCTTTTCTTGTTTTCAAAATTCTTTTATTTCTAAGTTCTTTTTCAAATATCCCTTTTTGAAAATGTTTTTCTTTTGAAATTCTTTTACCGTGTCCTTAGTTTGAGTTCAGACACACCTGAAAGTGTTTCCGAATCCCTCAAACCAAGGCTCTGATACCAACTTGTAACATCCCAAAATACGACCCAAAATTTTTTATTTAATCATTACTAAAATCATTAGATCAATATCATAAAATGAAAACCCATACGTCAATATCTCAAAATCATAACAAAGTATCACGAGAAAACTGTATCAGAACTGTATCAATCATATCTACGAAAAAACTAAATCAACTCCCAGGACAGAAACTGAAGTTGTGGTGTGTGCGATGCCATCATCCCAAGTTCTTCCCTTTACTTGCGAAAGTACCTGAAACCAAAACTGAAACTGTAAGAACGAAGCTTAGTGAGCTACCCCAAACTACCACATACCATACAATATCATAAAAACACATACTGGGTCTTGCCCACTGCATCGGACCGAAGTCCGGAAACTGCATCGGACCGAAGCCCGGAACTAACTAAGGCCTTGCCCTCTGCATTGGACCGAAGCCCGGAAATTGCATTGGACCGAAGTCCGGAACTAACTGGGACCTTGTCCCTTGCATCGGACCGAAGTCCGAAACTAACTGCATCGGACCGAAATCCGGAAATGACTGGGACCTTGTCCCCTACATCGGACCGAAGTCCGGAAACTGACTGAGCATAACATGGCATAGTATAAACATATCAACTAGCATAAGCACATATATTGTATACTGCATCGGACCGAAGTCCGAAACACATAACACAAAACATGCTTGAATCACAAAGACATCAAGCAATCTAACTACTGCATTGGACCGAGGTCCGGAACTACTACTAACTAAACGGGCCGGCATTGTGGCCGTAGACCCGTTCCTACTGGAAGGAAGACTCACCTCGTAGTCTAGCTGCTGAATGAACTGCTCTAGAATCTGTCTGTTGCAGCTCCGGTTTCACCCCGGATACAATTTCCATAAGTACACTCAATCAAATATTGATAACTATACTGAGGGTAAAATGACTATTTTACCCTTGGTCCAAGTCAACCTCTTGGTCAAAGTCAACATGCAGTTGACCTAAATCGTCGATTTGGGCCGCCAACTCATCGAGTCCCTACTCTCATTTCTCATTTCTACGTGCTACTACTCGTCGAGTTTGGCATAGACTCGACGAGTTCCTCGTTGATACTAACACTTAGTCAATCTACATCCGACTCGCCAAGTTGTATGAACAACTCGTCGAGTTCTCCTTCAACATATGAACACTCCGACTGTGACTCACCGACTTGTATGAACAACTCGCCGAGCCTATTCTTGGAATATGAAGATTTCCTTGGACTCGCCAAGTCAGGGAATTGACTCTCCGACTCCCTCCATGAATAAGTCCGATCTTCGACTCACTAAGTCCACCTAAAATTCACTGGTTCCACTCAGCATAATACACAGAAAGCGAAAAACTTGAGGACTCGCCGAGTCGGTTGCATGCAACTTCCATACAATTCATTCTGCTCAAAACCACTGCATACAACTTATAGATCTGGGTTCTTAAGGCTTGTTTACCACATAAAGTTTCCAACTTTATGTGTACATATGCATGAAAAGGGATTTAAAGGCTCAAAAGACTCTTAAAAGAGTAGATCTAGGGCTTTCATGCAAAATGGCTCCATAAAGGTGTTAGATCTACGTTTTTGGAACTGAAACATGGCTAGATCCGAAGGCTAATCAACCCAATGTGATCTCTCTACTATAAACAAGCTAAGAAATGGATAAAATGGCCTAAATGTGCTCATAATGGCGAATCAATCAAAGAAACAGAAGGAATCCGATTATCACCTCAATAAACTCTGTAGTGGGAGCAAGATCTTGGATCTTCTTCTACTCCTTTAGATCTAGCCTCCTTCTTCTCTTCAAAACTTCAAGATTCACACAAGAAATGCTCAAATGCTCAATAAATGGCTAGGGTTTGCTAAATGACGTTCTAAGGGTGAAGGAGGCGAGTTTGGGGCTCATAACATGGTTTAAATAGGGTGCAAAACCCGTGGATCTAGGGTTTCTTCCAGACTGGCGGACTCGCCGACTCCAGGATATGGACTCGCCGAGTTGCCAACTTAAACGTGTTCAAAATCTCGCCTCTACTCAGCGAGTCGGGCCTACAACTCGCCGAGTCCCACCTAAAAATGCAAAAATATTTAGATTAAAATACATACCAGGTACCAAGTGTTACAAACCTACAACTCATATTACTCTGAAATACGGCAGATCTAGGCTTATGGAGACCATTTGCTCATAAAGTCTCCACCTTGAGACCAAAAACCTGAAAAATTGGTCCAAGAAGCACAAATAAAAAATGACAAGGAAAGCTTTGAGATTTTTACCTTAGAAAGAAGCTCCAACCTCTGTAGAACTCGGATCTACTCTTGTCCACCAACTTCTAGCTCCTATAATGGCCTCCTCTTCTCCTTCACCACCTTGAAATGGCACTTTCAAGCTTAATAACACACACACAAGCTAAGAACGAAGGGTAACTCTCTCTTAGGGTTTTGCTATCTGAAATGGTGGCTGAGGATAAGGCCATAACATTCCTTTTATAGAGCACAAGCCACAATTTAGGGTTTGCATATGAGCCGGTTACACCCGGTGTAACCTTGGGTTCGCCCTGCGTAACCAACCTGGTCTGCATCCATTGTAAGCGCATGAGTACACGCAGCGTACTCTTCAGTATGCCCAGCGTACTCAATGGCACAATTTTTCCTTTAGGGGCTAAACTTGACAACTTCGAAAGGAAGAAGGGTTAAATAAATATACCTGAATTTCGGGATGTTACATTTGGTTTGAAAGCCCGGAGGCTTTATTACTTTTTTAAATCGATGTATACGTGGGGGATCATCTCTTTTTGAGATTTGTGGTTGCATGTTGGTGGTTCGTTTTGCTCAGACAATGTGGGTGATAAGTCTGTGTTGTTGTTTGGCAAGTTCGTGCACCCCCCCCCCCCCCAAGTTTTGTGTGCTTTGTGCTTGTATTTACACTTTATATATGTGTGTGCGTATATTGACTAGTAAGGTTAGCCTACTATCTTGTAAAACTTTATTAATAGAAAAGTTCTAAAGATAACTTAAGCATCTTAATGTCAATTGTGTGACCAAAGTGTGGCTTTTAGGTCGGAGATCCGAGCGTCACTACCTCCCTCCATTGGTTATGCCATTTACCGGTTGTTTTTACAAATAAAAGTGGTGCAGGTTGTGTGTGTTCCATATTGGGGTATCGGTCTTCGGTCTTGTGCTTCCAGCGTGTATGCGTTGTCCCGATGCGCCCCCACTATTTTGTAGGTTCCTTCTTAGGTTACACTTAGCTTTCCCGGTGGCTCCGAGTGGCTAGCCTCGTTCTACCTTAGCACCCACTATTTTGTAGGTTCTACCTTGATGTTCTTTACCTGCACCGGATTGTTGTAAAAGTTTTCTGTACTGGCTTTGTAGGCCGCTTGTCGCAGTCGAGTAGCTTGGTGTTTCTCGACCAATATGTCCAGGTCTTTTCGTCACTCTACCTCGTTCAAGCCTTCATCGAAGCTGGTTACTCGCAATGATTCACTTAGAATCTCGAGTAGGAGCACCACTTCCGTGCCGTATGTTAGGCTAAAGGGTGTCTCTCCTTTCCCTAACCTTTCGGTAGTGCGCTATGACCATAGTACTTTTGGCAGCTCTTCTTTCCATGCCCCTTTTGTTTTCATCAAGCATTTCATGAGCCCATTCACGATGGTCCTGTTTGACACTTCAGTCTGGCCGTTTTCCTACGGGTGTGCAACCGAGGTAAAGCAACGATGAATCCGCTTTTCCTCACACCATTCTTTGAAGGGGCTTCCCTTAAATTTTATTCCATTGTCACATATTAGGACCTTGGGGGTGACGAAGCAAATTAGGATGTTTTTCCACATGAATCGGATCATCTGTTGCCTGTGACCGTGGCTAGGGGTTCTACTTCGATCCACTTTGTGAAGTAGTCAACTGCGACCAGCAGGAACTTCAATCACCCTGGTGCCATCGAGAATGGTCCTACGGTGTTGATGCCCCATCGGTGGAAAGGCTATGGGTTGCTGATGGTGGTCATGGTTGTTGCAAGCTGATTCTGGAACGGGGCGAACGCCTGGCATTCTGGGCATTTCCTTGTGACCCTTGCCGCATCTTTTTACATGTTGGGCTAATCAACCCCTAAACGTAGTATCTTGCCTGTGAGTGCCTGTGCCCCATCTTGTGCTCCGACTTCACCCGAATAGCTCTCCTCTAGGAGGACTTGGCCTTCCTCGTGCTATATGCATCTAAGCCAAGGTGCTAGGTAGCCTCTCTTGTACAACTGCATAACTTTTACGGCGAATTGGGACGCCTAGATTTTTATCTACTTGGCCTCTTTCGGATCATTGGAAGGACCCAGTGATGCAGATAGTCTAGGTATGGCCTGGTCCACTCTGGCAATTTTGCGATGACATCAACTTGCTTTTTGTCGATGCTCCTTTCTCCCAGGACCTCTACTAGCACCTTCTTAGTTAGGTGGTCAAAGGACATCGAGGCCAGCTTGCTAAGAGCATCGGCCCTTGTATTTTCCTCCTTGGGTATTTGTTTGATTTCGAAGCTATTGAACGAATGCGCTGATTGTCGCGTCTTTTCCAGGTATTTTTGCATTGTTAGATCTTTGGCTTCGTAGGTGTCATTGACCTGGTTGGTTATCAGCAGCAAATCACTAAAAGCCAAGAGATGTTTCATGCCGACTTCTTGTGCCAATCGGAGGCCTACGAGAAGTGCTTCGTACTCCGCCTCATTGTTCGAAGCTGTAAAGTCGAAACTTGTGCCAATCGGAGGCCTACGAGAAGTGTTTCGTCTCCCTTGGGGTTTTTGAGGATAAGGCCTGCACCTGAGCACTCCTTACTTGTTGCACCATCTGTGTGTAGTTCCCATATTTCTTTGCTTGTGCCAGGCTCTAACGGGTCTACCGATAAGGCCTTTGGTATTCCTCTAAGTGCGTCTGGTATTGCTATCAAAAATTATGCTAGTGTTTGTGCCTTGATACTGGTCTGGGGGTGGTAATATATGCCGTGCTCCCCCAGCTCTATCTCCCATTTCACTAATCGTCCTGACTTTTCGGGTCTTAGAAGGACCTGTTTTATTGGGAAGCTGGTCAGCACTTCCATTTTATGTGCTTGAAAATAGCGTCACAGGTGCTGGCCGTGTAAATTAGGGCCAGCACCAATTTTTCCAATACTAGGTAGTTGATTTTGGGGCCTTGCAATGCCCTGCTTACAAAATCCATTGGTCGCTGCTTCTTGTTTCTTTCTACCGTTAGTACTGATGAAATGGCTTCATCGGCCGTTGTGAGGTATATCTATAAGGTTTCTCCCAGGAGGGGGCTCACCATTGTTGGTAGCTGGCGAAGGGACTTCTTTAGGCATTGGAAAGATGCACCCACTTCTTTCATCCATTTGAAGTGACTCTTGTCGAAACACTCTTTCAAAGTGCGGAAGAGTGATAGAGCTTTCTCTGCTGATTTGGCGATGAACTTTCCTAGCGCGGTCAGCCTCCCATTGATTTCCTGGACCCCTTTTATGTTATGTGCCTATGTGGGGTTTGGAATCAAGAAATTTCTGAGTCTTGACTTGGTTAGGTTTGATCCCTTCTTTAGTTATTCAATATCCCAGGAATTGGTCTTCTTCTACTCCGAAAGTGCATTTTCCCAAGTTGAGTTTCATTTGTGCTCACGCCAGGATCTGGAGGGTCTCTTTGACATCTTGGAGCAATGTTGATTCGCTACGACTTTTAATGGCCATGTCGTCGACATATACTTCCACTTTCTTTCCGATCTGCTCTGCAAAGACTTTCTCCATCAGGCGTTGGTATGTCGCACCGGCATATTTACGGCCGAATGTCATTTTTTGGTAGCAGAACGTGCCCCAATTGGTTTCCGCCAATAGGTCAACTATGATGTTTATTTCCTGTTCAAGGTGTTCACCATGTATTACGTGCTTTTCTAGTGGGTGGTCTGTTTTAGATTTCTTAGGGGCGCTAATCAGGTCTGATGTCTCCTTGATTTGGTGACACGTCCACCTATGCGGGGTATCAGTGACAATGGTAGCTGAGCCGACCTGTGTGCCAAATTTTAGTCTACAATAAATTGTTGACAACACAGCATGTAGCTCGAAGAGTGTCAGGCGCCCTAACAATATGTTTTGTTCTGTTGGGTGGCATATTACAGAGAATTCAATTGTGTGTGTCCTGCTCTCTCTTCTGTCGTGGCTGACTAAAGTTAATGGGAGGTGTATTGTTCCAAGGGGCCATAGGTTGTGTCCCGTGAAGCCGACCAGACGTCCACCTGTTGGGGGCTTCAATTCCGCTTTCCAGGACTTTGGTAATTTCCGAAAACAATGTTCGTATATGATATCCGTGGTACTGCCATTATCTATGTAGACTCGATGGATTTTTTGTGGCGTATGCATGCGGTTATGAAGAGCGTGTCCCTGGGGTTCCAACCTTGTGTTTTCGGTTCTTCGGTGGAGAAGTTGATGTTGTTGACCTGTCGGGTCAGTGCTTTGACATTTTTGTTTGCCTCATGTCACTCACGTTTCTTGTATGGTATATTGATCGTTAACACTCTATGCTAGCAATGTTGTATTTCTGATGTCGGTTTTTTGTTGACTATAAAGGTAGTCGGCGGGTATCCTATACTTGTCGCAAATTCTATGACGGCACTGGTCGGCCGAACGCTTGGCGCTAGACAGCCAAGTCTTCCGGTTGATGGCGTTTTCCTGGTGGAACCTGTGTATTATCGTTTTGTGGTGCTGCGAACTTTTTGTTTTTCGTCATAAACACGTATTGTTGTTTATCAGGTTGTACCATATTGGGTGCACGTACGGATGGCGCCAACTGTTATGACAAATCTTCGGCTTAACTCTGTCTCTTAGAAGGATGGGATGGAGGGCCTGAGAATCACAGCAAAGGAAACAAGCTCGTCAGTCTTCTCCTGGGAGGTTGTCCCGAAACGAAGCTCTAACGACCAAGTGAGTGGGTTTCTTAGGGAGGAGATGAAGATTTAATGGAAGAATCAGGAGATTTTCTTTCATGGTCCCTTCTCTTGGAGGAGAAGGGACCTTTTTATACCTGCGATCAGGAAAACAAATCCCCAACAAACTCTTTTACCTTTTCAGGAGTGGCAGGGGAAAATGGTCCTTGATTAGTAGATCATGCTCCGCACGTACTTGTTTACCATTAGTGCAGGGCTGCCAGGAGCAACGTTATAAGTGGTACACCTATCACTCTCGGAAACGGCTAGTACTGTTTTGTCTCGACACCGACTTTGACGCTTGGGCATCAAGGAATGAGTTTGGGATCGCAAGAACGAGGGCGAGATCAGGGGCCCGTCGTTAGCCGTACGTCGGTCTTTGCTCAAATCGTCTGACAGTTCCGTTATTTTTTATGTACTCTTGGTGGGATACGTTAACATGTGGGGATGTCAAAAAGTCACGTGGGACCCTGATCCCATATGGGGGATATATTTTTAAAAAATCGGGGACGTGACGGGGTGGGGGAAAGGTTAACCCTCGTTTTAAGTTCAGGGGTGGGGCGGGGATGGGCAGTCCCGTCCCGAACCCCTAACAGGGGCCCCGTTAATATATTATTTACATAAATATATATTAATTATATAAATATAATAAACAATAGCAATGATTTTGAGCTTCTAAAATCAACAAAATAGCATGTTTTTAAGTTATTGGTATAACGTTTTTTAGATGTTATAATATATTTATTTTTAACATGTAAATTATGCTATAAATAACTATGTTTTACCCATACAATAACTTATTTTAGCTTTAAAAAAGTTCTTTTAGTACAAAAAAACAACTTCTTTATCCCAAAAAAAGACATCCCAAACAGGGGCGGGGGCAGCGTGAGGAGGCTAGAGATTTCGGGGATAGGGCGGGGGGTAGGGAGGCTAGAGATTTTAGGGATGGGGGCAGGGGTGGGGGAACAGGGAAATTTCAGGGGTGCGGGATGCAACCCCTCCTGCTTGCCCCCGTTGACATCCCTAACAATAGGGTCCTTCTTCCTGAAGAACTTTGGGGCTCTGCAAGCGTTCAACTCCTGAAACGAGAGAGTTTGTCCCCCAATATGACCAGCCATAATCTCTGCATGACAAAGCCTCAAATCGCTCATCCAGCTGCTCCGTGATCCCCTCCTTTATGGTACCAAACATCAGATGATTCGCCTCCAAAATACTACGAGCGATCTCAAACATAACAAACCCACAAATCCTCTCATTAATTGGCTCAACACCAAAGCCTGAACCAGTACCAAAACCTAATCCATGAGTGCTCATCGCCATACTAAAAAGCAACCATATAAACGATCAAAATATATCCAAAGATTTCCTCATCCTACAGGCTTCTTAGCATCCTCGTGACTTTCCTTTATTCGAGTATGGATCTTATGCTTTCAGTAGTACGGGCCCAATACTACCTTCCACACATATCCATACTTTCCTCAATAATCATCATGAATCCTCTAAGTCACATCCTTACAATGATACACCCATAACCCGCTAAAAAGCACACCAAAACACTTCCTAGGCTCTCGTAGGGTTCCCACCTCACCCCGCCATCAGCTGCTAAAGAACTCCTACAAATGTCAACTAACAACTACTTCATGAATACAATTACATGTAACAAAACTTAAATAATATTTGGACTAAAAGACCCAACCCGACAACATTAGACTCAAATGAGAGTTGCGCAATAGGTCCGGATCAATCACTCAAAAATTATTTAACCTTTACACCATGTAAATTATCATATTCATTTAATAGTTAGCTCACATCAATATGAGTACCACAAAGCACAAATCAAGCAGCGTTTGAGCAGTGACACTCTATAGACCATAAAAACATAAAAAGACATCCTCCAACTCACTTACTTCTGTGGTGCTAGGAAATCCTACCAACACTGTCGTTTTCCATACATGAAAATTATACTCAATACGAGATCAAATAGACTGTCGAATAAATGATTCTACCCTAAGCCCACAACTAGACAAGAAACAGGAAATAAGGCTAAGTTAGTCATTCTAGAGCTATATGATCCTAACCGTATACAATTTTTAAACATACACTTAGCACTTAATTTCACCAACGTAGATTCCAAATACGACATAGCATCCAATTACTCTTAGGCTACAAGGCATCACAAATCAGGCTATTCTATCATGTAATTCTTGAAGGTATCCTTAGCCCTATCCTAGCATGCAAACATTCCATAACATATAACATATCATCATGTATGCATATTATGGGCATCACTTACTTGAGCTCGGTTGATTACAAGCATCATACCTCTTTCTTTTGTAAAAAGAAACCTTTTTGGAAAATTTATTTTCTTTTAACAAGATTACCAATTCCCCATCTTGTGTTCAGACACAACCAAGAGTGTGCCAAAATCCCTCAAACCAAGAATATGATACCAACTTGTAACGTCCCAAAATTACCAATAAAATTATTTCATGTTTAACCATTAAATTTGTATAACCATTTGTTCAAACCAATCAGAGTAAATATATTTTTCAAACATCAAAGTAATACAATAACAATCATTACAGAAAAGCCATCAGAAGATGTTGTGCAGTCAAGTCGAGCCCTTACCTTTAGAACTGGAAGTACCTTAAAATGTTTAAACCAAAAACCCATAAGCACAAAACTTAATGAGTTCCCAAAAATACCACATACCATACCTAGGATAGAGATTGTTGTGTGTGTAACGCCCGCAAATCTGGGCTAGTCAAATTAGAGGCAATAGGGGTCGAAAACGACTTTTCGACAAAAGATTATTTAGAATAAATAATCTTAATCAAGTTGTATAGTATGTTACCAGGTTTTCGTACATATAAAGAACGCCAAAAACCGAGTTATAACGAAGAAGTTATGACCCGTTGAAGTTTCGCGACGGAACCGGCACGATACCGGGAAGCGTAAATAGTGAATTTACGATAGAGCGAGATTTAGCCTTAGCGATCTAAACGAAAGTCGTAGAATATGTTAAACTAAGAACATCGATAAAAAGAACACCCAAATCTGACTTCGTATGAGGAAGTTATGATTTTTCTAAGATTTAGCATAGCAGTGCACAGCCCGAAATCTGAATTTTAGATCGGTCGATTTTTAGCCGACGGGATCTAAATGAAAGTTGTAGTACTCGTAAATACCAACGCGTGGATATAAAGAACGTCGATAATAGAGCTCGTATGCAAAAGTTATGGACGAAGCTTAGTCCCTACTTTTCGAGCGCGGCGAAATCGATACAGTTTTGTAAATACGAGATAGAATGAGAATTAGCCAACGAGGTCTAAATGAGAGTTGAAGATCTCATTAATAGGAACTCAACGGTAAAAAGACAGACGAAAACGAAACTCGTATGCGAAAGTTATGGACGAAGCTTAGTCCCTACTTTTCGAGCGCGGCGAATTCGATACAGTTTTGTAAATCCGAGATAGAATGAGAATTAGCCAACGAGGTCTAAATGAAAGTTGAAGATCTCATTAATAGGAACTCAACGGTAAAAAGACAGACAAAAACGGAGCTCGTATGCAAAAGTTACGGACGAAGCTTAGGGACTACTTTACTATAAAACTCCTATAAATACAAGGGTGAACTCCTCATATTTTCTTCACACCATAAGCCTCTCTTTCTCTCTCTAACTTCTCTCTAGCCTCCCTAAACCCCTCCCAAGTCTACGGAACCTCCCTAGCACGAGAAGAAAGCCCCGGAGCGCCCGACGGCTCCGAGAAGAAAAGCTTTCGGCTTGGAAACGCTGCTCCAGCGAAGCCCGGTTTTTAATAAAAACTAGCTGTAAGTGAGCTACGCCTATACTATATTTAATATAGATTTTATTTAATTATAGTAACATTATTAGGACCTTAAAATAATTATTTGGGCTATTATTATGAGTTATATTGAGTGTTATTTAACGCTTATATAATAGTAATAATAGCTAGACTATTAATTAGTCGTGGTTAACGTTAAAAACTAAACCCTAGTGGTATTGATACTAGGTTTTGTCGAGGAAAATTGTTTTGAGATAACGAAGTGCTGTCTGAGTTCGGAATCACCACCTAATCAGGTGAGTGCATGGTCTCTTTCATCTTACACATAGATATGAAGTATTTTAATATAAATTACGTGTTATGTGTGCATATTGTCTGAATACTTGTTGTCTATGCTGGTGAAAGATTTTTATACATGTTTTAAATGATGTAAACTGTATAAAGTATTTTATATCTACAAAATATGTTGGGTAAAACATGGGTAGATGAATGATGATGGATAAAAGCTGAAATAGAGGAACATTAGTAGTACGGACCTAGTGCCCTATAGGTATACATTGGCAGCAGTGGACCTAGTACCCTATAGATGAGCACTGGCAGCTGCGCCACAACCCGTAGATGATTTAGATCTACGGTAAACGTCCTAGCAGCTGCGCTCTAAGGATAGTATCGGCAGTTGCGCCTAATAGGAAGCCTTATGACCATGACAGTAGTGTTTAAAGGTCAATACCGGCAGAAGCGCCTCATAGAAAATGTCCTAATTCTGGCAGCTGAGCCTAAGTGACAATATTAGCAGTTGCGCTTGACCAATCTGTCATTGGCAACAATGGACTTCATGTTGTTTCCTTAGGATGATCCTTAGGAATGAATGAATGAGAAATAGCTGATTCTTAGGGTAGATCCTTAAGAATAAAGAAGATAATGGGGATGGGTAATTGGGTTGATTGTTTGATTGTTTAAACATAATAATTATATTATTGTGGGTTGAAAACCCTATGTACTCACCAGGTTTCCCAACCTGACCCACTCAGTTTATTTATATCACAGGTGTTGATATGAAGTGACATTACACTGAGAGATTTAAAGAGATGTAGATCACTAGTGTAAATAATTGTAAGTTCTGTTTATGCTTATGTTTCTGTATTAACGATGACATCCCAAACGTTTTAAAATGAAATAAATACGTTTCTTCGAAAATGTTTTAATAACGTATTTACCATGTTTTTCTGGGAACAAATTCCGCAACATTTTTATAAAATGAAGTACTCTGATTTTTATAAAGCATAAACAACATCGGTCTTTTTTGGCCGTGAAAATGGGGATGTCACAGTTGGTATCAGAGCATTAGTTTAAGCGAACTAGGAATATGGATTTATTTCTAGACTTAAACTTAGAATGCTAAGCGATGATTGTGAGGTGTGAGCACTGGCTTATTTTAGGAATTATGCCTAAAATGCTTTTATGTGCTAAATGCTTTATGCCTTATATGCTGTTATTTATTCGGATCTATGGTATGTTGCCGACCGGATCTGGAAACCTTATATGTTTAGGATTCTAAACGTACGACTACGATATTAGAACTAGCATGTAAACGTTTCGGAGTGATAAGGATGATTTAAACGTCAATCCTAAGTAAAGGTCTAGATTCACCTTATTCGGTGTATAGATCAAGATGGCAAGGACCCGTAGCGGAAACGTGAATGCAAATGAGAATAGGAACCAACCCCTAGTGGTTCAGCAAATACCTGTTGTAGAAGAAGTTGCACCTGAGCCAGTCACGATGGCTAGAGTTCAAGCCATGATTCAGGCTATGCTAACTGAATAAAGGGAAGAAATGAGGAGGATGTCGAATAGGGACGAACCTACTATGCACACTGAGCAACCCGAGCTGATTCCCGAGCAATCGGAGGAAGGGAACTACAGTCGCCAAGTGAGTCAAGTGGGGACTCAAGATGGCCTGGAGAGGAGAAACGACAAGGATGGGCGAATGTACAAGAATTTCTTGGGTGCGAAACCACCAAGTCTCTCAGGAAGCCCAAAGCCTGTTGAGATTATGGATTGGATCTCCGAGATGGAAATGGTGTTTGAGAGCTACGACTGTAGCGAGAAACAGAAGAATGTCTTCGCCGTAAGACAACTGAAAACTGGAGTCTTGAGCTGGTGGAAGCTATTGGCAGATACGATGCCACGAGGAGAAGCCTTAAGGATGTCATGGGAAGAGTTCTTGGAACAGTTGAAAATGCAGTACTGCTCGGAGATAGATCTGATAGACCTAAACAACGAGTTTCAGAACCTGAAGAAAGGGAAGATGAGTGTTGATGAGTATGCCACCGCATTCACCAAGAGGATGAAGCTATTCCCCTACTTGGTGCCTTCTAAACTCTCCAAGATTGATAGGTTTGCTAACGGACTGCCCACTGACTTTGGCCCAATGGTCAAAATGGCAACTACCTTGAAAACAGATGTTAGGGAAGCTAAGAACGTAGAGGCCCAGGTAAGAGAAAAGGGTCTAGAAAAAGATAAGTCAGGAGAGAAACGGAAGTTTGAAGGATCTTCAAGGTCCAAAAAGGAAAGCAAGACTACCCAAAGAGAGAGGGGGCTACAAAGCCATATGTGCCACCAAAGCAAAAGGCGAGAACATTTCAAATGATCCTTGACGAAGCAGATGACAATGCGAAGATTCAGGAGTTAACGCTTGACATCCAAGGATCGAGTTATGGAGTAATCGTGTAGATAGTGCCTCGCGATGTAGCCTGTTAGGGGCATAGTTTAGGGTGAACTTGAACACCTATGTAAACATTTTAAGGAATAATATAAAACCTTCGTTTTGATATTTGATGTGTTAAACTGTTATGTGATTTTCTTGTATGGTGACTTGGAAAACTGCGAGACAATACTTGGGACGGGTATGAGTAGGTGTGGATGGTAGTAGAGGCCTATACTACCGGAAGCACATGACTCACACTTGGATCAGGGAAAGTCACAAGGTTACCAAGAAGCTAGTAATTGATTTCGTTTTATTCAAGTGTGTTGTTACCATCGTTTCGGTAATGACTAAGAAGATTGTTGATATTCCGACCCTATTGGTCATATCGAATCGAGTCCGACTACGATGAGTATGTTGTGTGGTTCAGAGAACCAAGTTTGATGTAGCGTCCGACTTAAACCAAACGGTTGAAATCAAAGCGATCAATAGAAGTATCACACTCGTTGTTAAAGAAGTTGGTGGCTAGAAATGCCTAATGTTAAAGTGTGATTATATCACATTAGAACATGAAGGAAGGCATAGTCTGTTTTAGAATTTAACTCTAAGAGACCTAAGTCTAAGTGTTGCAACATACGATGATAGGTAATTAGAATATGACACATCGATCTATAGTAGTAATAAAAGAACTTATCTCAAGTCCGTATCCAGCAAGGATCGAGATTGTGACTTGAAGGTCATAATTTGGAGTCTAACCTGAGGTAGAGAGCAGGTGCACGATCGAGTACTCTTACAGTCAATGAGTTTAAGAGATAGAATTGAAGGAATGTAGAAGTTATAATTATTACCTAGGATGAAGAGATGATGTATGGAGTCATTATACGACCCTGTTTCGTTGATGATTCCGGGACGTAATCATCCTAAGGGGGAGATAATTGTAACGCCCGCAAATCTGGGCTAGTCAAATTAGAGGCAATAGGGGTCGAAAACGACTTTTCGACAAAAGATTATTTAGAATAAATAATCTTAATCAAGTTGTATAGTATGTTACCAGGTTTTCGTACATATACAGAACGCCGAAAACCGAGTTATAACGAAGAAGTTATGACCCGTTGAAGTTTCGCGACGGAACCGGCACGATACCGGGAAGCGTAAATAGTGAATTTACGATAGAGCGAGATTTAGCCTTAGCGATCTAAACGAAAGTCGTAGAATATGTTAAACTAAGAACATCGATAAAAAGAACGCCCAAATCTGACTTCGTATGAGGAAGTTATGATTTTTCTAAGATTTAGCATAGAAGTGCACAGCCCGAAATCTGAATTTTAGATCGGTCGATTTTTAGCCGACGGGATCTAAATGAAAGTTGTAGTACTCGTAAATACCAACGCGTGGATATAAAGAACGTCGATAATAGAGCTCGTATGCAAAAGTTATGGACGAAGCTTAGTCCCTACTTTTCGAGCGCGGCGAAATCGATACAGTTTTGTAAATACGAGATAGAATGAGAATTAGCCAACGAGGTCTAAATGAGAGTTGAAGATCTCATTAATAGGAACTCAACGGTAAAAAGACAGACGAAAACGAAACTCGTATGCGAAAGTTATGGACGAAGCTTAGTCCCTACTTTTCGAGCGCGGCGAATTCGATACAGTTTTGTAAATCCGAGATAGAATGAGAATTAGCCAACGAGGTCTAAATGAAAGTTGAAGATCTCATTAATAGGAACTCAACGGTAAAAAGACAGACAAAAACGGAGCTCGTATGCAAAAGTTACGGACGAAGCTTAGGGACTACTTTACTATAAAACTCCTATAAATACAAGGGTGAACTCCTCATATTTTCTTCACACCATAAGCCTCTCTTTCTCTCTCTAACTTCTCTCTAGCCTCCCTAAACCCCTCCCAAGTCTACGGAACCTCCCTAGCACGAGAAGAAAGCCCCGGAGCGCCCGACGGCTCCGAGAAGAAAAGCTTTCGGCTTGGAAACGCTGCTCCAGCGAAGCCCGGTTTTTAATAAAAACTAGCTGTAAGTGAGCTACGCCTATACTATATTTAATATAGATTTTATTTAATTATAGTAACATTATTAGGACCTTAAAATAATTATTTGGGCTATTATTATGAGTTATATTGAGTGTTATTTAACGCTTATATAATAGTAATAATAGCTAGACTATTAATTAGTCGTGGTTAACGTTAAAAACTAAACCCTAGTGGTATTGATACTAGGTTTTGTCGAGGAAAATTGTTTTGAGATAACGAAGTGCTGTCTGAGTTCGGAATCACCACCTAATCAGGTGAGTGCATGGTCTCTTTCATCTTACACATAGATATGAAGTATTTTAATATAAATTACGTGTTATGTGTGCATATTGTCTGAATACTTGTTGTCTATGCTGGTGAAAGATTTTTATACATGTTTTAAATGATGTAAACTGTATAAAGTATTTTATATCTACAAAATATGTTGGGTAAAACATGGGTAGATGAATGATGATGGATAAAAGCTGAAATAGAGGAACATTAGTAGTACGGACCTAGTGCCCTATAGGTATACATTGGCAGCAGTGGACCTAGTACCCTATAGATGAGCACTGGCAGCTGCGCCACAACCCGTAGATGATTTAGATCTACGGTAAACGTCCTAGCAGCTGCGCTCTAAGGATAGTATCGGCAGTTGCGCCTAATAGGAAGCCTTATGACCATGACAGTAGTGTTTAAAGGTCAATACCGGCAGAAGCGCCTCATAGAAAATGTCCTAATTCTGGCAGCTGAGCCTAAGTGACAATATTAGCAGTTGCGCTTGACCAATCTGTCATTGGCAACAATGGACTTCATGTTGTTTCCTTAGGATGATCCTTAGGAATGAATGAATGAGAAATAGCTGATTCTTAGGGTAGATCCTTAAGAATAAAGAAGATAATGGGGATGGGTAATTGGGTTGATTGTTTGATTGTTTAAACATAATAATTATATTATTGTGGGTTGAAAACCCTATGTACTCACCAGGTTTCCCAACCTGACCCACTCAGTTTATTTATATCACAGGTGTTGATATGAAGTGACATTACACTGAGAGATTTAAAGAGATGTAGATCACTAGTGTAAATAATTGTAAGTTCTGTTTATGCTTATGTTTCTGTATTAACGATGACATCCCAAACGTTTTAAAATGAAATAAATACGTTTCTTCGAAAATGTTTTAATAACGTATTTACCATGTTTTTCTGGGAACAAATTCCGCAACATTTTTATAAAATGAAGTACTCTGATTTTTATAAAGCATAAACAACATCGGTCTTTTTTGGCCGTGAAAATGGGGATGTCACAGTGTGCCAACCATAATCTTATTGTTACTATCAGCCATGAGTCAATCATGGTCTTTCCCTGTCTCACCAAGAGCCAAATCCTGGTCTTCCTTCCAAGCATCACAAAGACATCTAGCGACATACATATAACTGTTGGGGCTAGTCATTAGTCTTGCATACAATTTCTAAGAGCCACCGTTCGGTCTTTCATACATATGTCATGGGCCACCACCTAGTCTTCCATGCAAGTATTACTAAGACAACTACTATCCTAAAGAGTACAGTGAGAAGACTCACCTGACTCACAAAGTTAGCTAAACCACAGCTCAATGCCATGCAACTGGTGCTACAACATGCCTATTAAATCATACAAGGATCCAACTTTAGCCTATACCCTGAATCAAGCAAATTGACCAAAAGTCAATGATCAAAGTCAACAGTTAACGGCCAACAATACCAATAGTTGGCCCTCACATCGTGACCAGCCCTTGGTCACATCATAAGAGTGAACTCAACCCAATTTCAAACTCGGTCACGTGCCAACTCAGCTAACCCGGTTACGGATAACTCAATTAGCAAAGACCACGATGTGAACCACCCTTGGTCACGTCGTGAACTCATCAGGACAAGATAATCAAGAAATCGTCCATCATCACATCGTGGCACTCTCCATGCCACCTCGTGACCACCTTCTGAGGCAACATCCTAGTGGTTTAAGTCCGTAATCCATTACGTCTTCAACTCTAACTTTCCAAAAAGCTTTAAGGGACTCCAGAGGTTGATAAAAATGACAACTTTATAGACATGCTACTCTATGCGTGTTCTCTACCGAACCTAGGTCAAAAGGTAAGAAAATGACCTAAGCTCATGCAAGGTTCGTCATCCACATCCAATCCTAAGATCCATAATATATGATGCTCTAGAGACTCTGGAGGACCATAAATTTGCCAACTTTATTCCATCCATTCACTAAAATCAAAACCATGAACCAAAAAGGACTAAAACAACTTAGATCCAAAAGAATAAACCATAAAGGTAGAAGCTTGAATCCTTATAAATGCTTCAGAAGGTGATATCAAAGATGAGAAGGTGTTGCATGCTTGATCCTTGCACCAATTCTCCTTGTACTTCCTTTAAAGAGCACCAAAACCACTAAAATGAGCCAAAAATCACTAAGATGGATTAGGTTTAGGGTTTCTGAGGTTTAAGAGTGATGGAGGCTGAAAAATGAACCCCAAATCCGAGTTTAGGGGGTTTAAATATGAAGGAAACCCTAAAAGATAATGGGTTTAGGTTGCAAGCCATGTCACGTCGTGACCCCATACATGTCACATCGTGACTAACCTCCATATACACGATCTTTATTTTTCTAGTCACATCGTGGCCTCCCCATGGTCACGTCGTGGCAAATGATTTTTTCCCAAAAATCATGCAATTGACTCCTTTATTCCCTACTCTGATCCAATCTGGAAAACGGGTGTTACACAGATTTAGGAATTCTTTTATATGCACGCTCTCGCTTTTACGATTACTATAATTTTTGTTTAGATTACTTAGGCTAATAAGCAACCTATCTTCGAATCACTTTTTATGACACACATAGTTGTGTTAGTTTGATCGTGAAACTTCGAAGAAGCATAATTTCTACATACGAAGTCGGGTTTAAGTGCTCCTTATATCCCCGAGATTGTCATTATTACTACTACATCTTTAGCTAAGATTATTTACTATATCTTATATGTCTAGCCCAAATTTGCGGGCATTACATCAGAAGAAACCAACCCTTACCATGGACTTAGCACAGTTTCAAAAATCTTTGAGCAGGGTTATGAACACTCCATGACTCGTGTAGCTTCGCTTGAACGAGGTTAATGCATTTGCATTTTTTTCGATTGCTAGTAAGTGTTCCTAATTGAGAGAATGATATGGGCTTGAAGAATACACATCTTGAACGAGAAGCTTGAGTGTTAAAGCGGAACAAATTTTTTGGGTTTGATCTCTTCAAACCCTTATTTGTGTTATATAGAGTTGAGTAAGCAGTCCATGCCACCTAAATTTTTCCACGTCGTTTCATTTCCAACATGTCAACATGATAACCAGCTAAAAATGTAGCCGTTGGCTTATTTAACAAGTATAAATTTTACTTTAGTGACCATTTAAACATAAAAGTACAAGTTTATAGGATTTTTGTGCTAGAATAATAAAATAAAAAAAAACAAACAAACAAACGTCAAGAACAAATGCTCCCCTTTATTCAATGGTGCACTTTAAGCACTTCAAAGGAGATGATCAAATTGTTAAGTCCTAACCAATATCTAGATGCATATAACTAGTTATTTTAAATGATTTTTTGTCTTGAAAAGCTTTCATTATAGAATACTTGTTATTAAATGTAATAATTTTATTAAAAGAAGTTATTAATTTTTTAGTTATTAAAATTTCAGCCAAATAAAGTATTGTTAAATAATTAGGTATATTATATAAATGCATCAACTTTTCACAATTTAATTGGAGTAGGTTTATCAAAACCACCTTTTTGCCCCCATCTCCAACCAATATATACCCCATGAAATGAATGGAGAGCACAAGTCGAGTTTGATTTGTTGTTAATCATTCACTAAAAAAAATATAGTATTTTAGAGAAAACGGATAAAAAATTCAACATGTTGAACATCGTTATATTATATTTAAATGTTTATAGTTTATTATAAAAACAAAAAATAACTGTTAGAACTAACTATATTTTATTTTGTGATTATTATTATATTAATTTTTTTTTTGCTTCATACTAACAATACTTTAGTTTCCTAAAACAATTCCATATTACAAATTCAGGATCGTATATTCAAAATATTATTAGTGTTACACCATTTATTTTCCGTACACCAACCACACCGTATACTCAATTTGCCAATTCTATATTGTAATGATATTTGATACATAATTTAAAATATTGATGTAATATAAAGTTTGTAAGTTCTTTCATTTATAAATAATCGTTCACACAAACAATTATTATCTTTTCCTTTATTTGGGATTATAGAAAAATTCAACGGCTTTGCTTTATTTTGGATTATAGAAGTATTCAACATATACTCAAAATTTAAAGATTAGCCATTTGTCTTTTCTTAAGTTTTTGTTAAATTATGTGTTAAGTTCATATTTATATTTTTTTAAAGAAGATGATTTTATAACGTTCGTGTTGTTGGAAACTTCTAGGGCGGTTCTTTGACCATCTTTTTTTAAATAATTTATGTGATACTTTTGGTTTGACATAAATTAAAAAAAGACTATACTAAAACCAAACTTAACATATAAAACTTGTAAAAGAATATTTGTCCTAAAAAGCCATGTAATAATAATAAATTTCTTATCATGAATTTGTAGGCATATACATAAAACTACATTATGTCCATTATGACATGATCATGATGTCTTTGAAAGGAGTTGTTCACTTGTTGCATATATATATATATATATATATATATATATATATATATATATATATATATATATATATATATATATATATATATATATATATATATATATATATATATATATATATCCCAATCAAGATCATTTCAAACATTTTTGTCTATATTAGTTTTAGTTTCTTTCCATTTGGTCATTTCTTCTTCTTTGTCTTACTTTTGATACTTGTATTTCTTGAAGATAGTCGACAGATGCATTCGGAAAAGTGTAAGAATTCCAAGTAAGGGATGAAAATCCAGATTTCATATTAGTTACTATGTGGTATATATCGTTGGAGATGGTAACGTGATGATGTTGGAATGGCTCAATCAAATCAGATCTCCCTGGATGAATCAACAGGGTGTTTTAGTTTGATTGAGTCGTGCCAATATCATGAACTACTGTTAATTTGTATATGTTGTATTTGATTATTGATAATTCTAAACAGAAATACAAAAAGTTTGTGTACATATATATATATATATATATATATATATATATATATATATATATATATATATATATATATATATATATATATATATATATATATATATATATATATATATATATGTTCATGCTCTAAACTTGATCTCCTTAGCATTTAGGGTTTTTGGATTTTATCTTATATATGTTTCTGTTCTTAACATTTCATGTGGTCATATGTATATATCTATGTGTGGCTGTCATAAATTGATCTAACGATCTTGTTTTGGTTGTAAACATCTTTGATTGTATATCGAGTTGACTTGAGTTTTAAGGTCAATTCTGGTGGAAGCTCGCCATGGGGGCCTGTTAAAATCAGATAGTTACCTGAAGGCATTTAGAAAACATTCAATAGTAACAGTTTTACAAAATTCTTGTCATTATTTTGTGATATTTACACAAGAACAGGAGCACAAGACCTAAGTAAATCACACGCTAGTTACTTATAATTACTGGAAAGAATTTATGTTCAGAAAACAAGTAAAAGGATTACACAATCAAGATATTAATCCCTTTCAACGGCTGGGCATTAAGACAAGATGATAAAATGTGCAGAAAAGTTGTCTATGAATGAAGAATTGTCAACATTTGGTGTCATGAAAGTCGCAAGCTTTGACTTGGCAATTGGCATATTTGTATAAAATGGTAATTAAATGCATGTCACTCATTGTCTCCTTGGCATTCCTACTAACCGATCTCAGGGCCAACTTAACCTGTATGGGAGAACTAAATCACGATGTCAGTTGTCAAGAGAGTAAGGAATGCAATGTTGGGACTTGAATTTGAGACCTTACTTATGGTATTAATCATAAAAAGTTAATAACTCATTGAGCAAAAAGGAAACAACAAAGGATATTATGTTCATCAATATGAGTTAGACCCAGTGTTTTAAAAACCGGTTTGAACCAACTGGTTGAACCGGTCGAACCGGGAACCGGAGGTGAGAACGGTTCGATTTGGACCGGTTTTATGACGATTTCCTGACCGGATTGAACCGGCCGGTTTGGTAAAAAAACTGGTTCAACCGGTTGATGAATTGAACCGGAATGGACCGGATTGAACTGGATAGTCTTGGATTTTTGTGTTTGTTTTGGGCTTCTTTGTTTGATGTTGGCTTCTATAATGATTGTTTTTATATGTTGCATTTTATTTACATTTGTAATACTAAAAAGATGACAAGTTTTGTAATCAATGTACGCAGGATAATTAAAAACATACAAAAATATAAAACCGGTTGAACCGGAAAACATCACCCCGACCGGTTCAATTAAAAAACCGGTTTTTAAAACATTGGTTAGACCATTCATACTTTGAGCTTTTCGGAAAGTTTGATCTTTTAGTCAAATAAACTTGTTACGTCTTTAAAGTTTTTTCAATGTTTTTGTAAATTTACAGTGTTCATGTATAGAGTTTTTTCATTATTTGATACTATTTAATTTATTATTATTATTTGAAAGCTTCTTGGATCAAATAAGCTTGGTGAATTAATTTGATGAAAAAACTTATTGTAGTGGAGTTACGATAAGGTTTTTGGTTTTCTGATGCGTCGACGATGTGATACCAAAACGTTTACTGAAAAAACTTTTCTTATGTTGATGCCCTTATATTAGCACAAACTTTCTATTATAGGTGACAAATAGAGATGTACATTTTAACCAAAGTGCGAGACTGGTCATGGGCCTAACATGTAAGCGGTTTAGGAAAGCAAAATTTGTGGATTAAGGACCGAAGTTCTATTCAAATAGGTCTGGTACCAACAAACCTGGTTAAAGTTAGAAACGGCTACTCTTATTTTGTTAAAAAATTATGTTTTATTCGGTCATAGATAAATGAGTTTTACCCCTCCCAGATAGAGGTCCACAAGCAAACAAGTTAACCGATTTGGGCCCGGTTGTGCCGAGAACAAGAGGTGCACAAAAAATGATTTATGATTGACACCAGATTCAGGGGGTGTTTGGATAGGAAAAAAAAGAGGTGTTTATTGCTTATTCCCATAATAAGCTAACTTTGAGTGTTTGGATAAAATCCAGCTTATTAAGCTAAATAAGCTAATTTTAATAAGCATGTCTCCCCATGCTTATTGCTTATTTCCACCACAAATAAGCTAATAAATAATAAGCTAATAAGCTAATCCAAACACCCCCTCAAAACCGATCATATCAAAATTTAAACCCAATTTGGTTCAAATCAATTTGAACCTAAACGAGTGGTTTGTATAGGTTTCATAGTATTAACGTTGAACCCAATATAGGAACCGATTTGACGGGATTGGAAAACCTGTTCAAAGAACGGCTTTTTGCTTTTTTTTTATAAACCCAAACGCTCGGAGCTTTTAAAACGGTTTGTTAGGACTAGGATCGGCTTCGAAGCCAAGCGTAATAGGGTTACTCAATATCCAAAGTCTAGTGGATTACTTTTCAAACAATTAACTTGAAATGCTCAGAGTTTTAATTAAAAAAAAACAACTAATTATTTATTGGACGTTTATTGTGCTATAAGTTGTTTAGTTTTAAACCAAATCTTTTAATGTTTTCAAAATTAAACAGGTTAGAAACGCGAAATGAAATTTTTACAAAAAGATAAATTTATGAAATATTTTTAAGATATGTCTCCTCTTGGTACTTGTGTGGCCTCATATAATCCAACCATAAATTTTGTCAGGCTTGAAACTTTACTTCACACCATATCTTACGATTTGAGTTAATTTATTTGACAAAGATATGGATTTTTCAAGATAAGAAATATTTAAAATAAACAAATTAAATTCAAGTCGGTTCGAATTTTATGTACTACCTCCGTTTCAAATTAATTGTCAACATTTGATTTTTCAAGTCTTTATTCTATAATTTTAACCTTAAATATTTTTCTTTTTGATAGATAATACTTGATGCAAAATATATAAATTGATTATATTTTAAATGTCTTTTCATCGTTATAAGTTTCATCAAGTAATATATAACACAAATAAAAATATTTAAGGTCAAAGTTGAAAAAAAAACTTCAAAAATAAAAAATTGACAATTAATTTGAAATTGATGGAATAACAAATATGATTCAACAAATATACATTACTCTAAGTATGGGCATCTAGATCCGATAGTCATGATAATAACAAAACAATTAGACCATATACTACTTTAAAAAATAATTCTACTAAACCGGCTCGGACTATCACCCTAGCAATAAGCTTGGAAGTTATGTTCAATCTGATTTTCAAGATCATATAAGCATACAAGAGTTTGAAATTTTGGATATTTTGATTTGGTGAAAAGAAAAGGACTCTCAAATTTCCTATTCTAGTTGCAATTGTCCATGATATACTAAATGTCCAAACTTTTATGGAAGTTTCGGAATCTATTTGTTCTATAGTGACATGGTAATGTCTCCAAGAAGAACAAAACTCACCCCGTAATGGTGGAAATATGTGTTTGGTTGAAAGACTAGTTGGATAGTGTGGAATGGATACAAAATATATCACCCTTGAAAGGCCAAATAATGAAGTTCAAACAATAAATACATGAGAAAGAAATAGCAATGGAATTCGGTCCCACTTAATACATAAGAACTTGCTTACGAAGAAGCACTACACAACAACAATTAAAAGAAAAACCAAAATAGTGTTTCATACATGGTAATGTTATGACTCTAAGATCTATGGATGTTGTTTTGTTAAATAAGTAGTTTTATTATCCAAAAAGAAGTTGTGACACAACTTATTGTTCGTTTACCCGCTACGTCTATGTAAAAGAACTTGCTTACGAAGAAGCACGACACAACAACAATTAAAAGAAAAACCAAAATGGTGTTTCATACATGGTAACGTTATGACTCTAAGATCTATGGATGTTGTTTTGTTAAATAATTAGTTTTATTATCCAAAAAAAAGTTGTGACACAACTTATTGTTCGTTTACCCGCTACGTCTATGTAAAACTTTTGTGCTTAATTATGGAATCAACAATTAACAATATTGAGTTGACTTAAATGTTGTGTCCACTCATTTAAAAAAAATCAATTTACTTATTTAATATTTTAAAAAAATGGGGCAGTGACTAATAAACAGCCAAAAGTACTACCAAAACGATGAAGATGATGCCTGTTTATTTTTATAAATGTTTTTTAAGCTTAATCATGTATTTTTATTTATTTATTTATTTTTGTAATTTCCAAAATAAAAGGAAGTTTAGTTTTTCCAAACCAGATTTCATGCAAATTTGTTTCATACCTGAATTTTATAACTTCAAATTATTTTCATTCACATATGGTTTTGATCCGACCCAGCTTAGGCTAGATCTTGTTTTGACTTGTTGACACCTTCTGAATGGTTTAAAACTTCTCCGGTTTCGTTAAAATAGAACTGCTCTAGTCCATTTCAATTTCAACCCCACAGGCCAAATATTCAGGGCCGTCCCAAACAATTTTTGGGCCCAGGGCAAAAAGAAAAAAAAGGCCCCTAATTACTATAAATTTGTACAACCATAAATTCTAATTTAAATGATATAAAAAATTTACTATTAAGATATGAACTAGATAACTAAGTTTTTTAACCGATTCTACTACAAATTTATGATGATTATTTGAAAAAAGATTTATATATAGACTAATTCCGATAAATTTAAACTAAAATTTGAAAAACAAGTGTCAATGACAAACGTGAACCCAAACACTTTAATGAATTAAGACCATTACCCAACTAAATTAGATAATATTTTTTTTAAATATAGTCCTATGTAAAACATAAAACTTTAAAAAAATGTATATTTTAGTTGATATTATTAGAAAATATGGCTTTAGTATGTAATTTTAAATATTATTTAATAAACGTCTAAATGTTTACAATTACAAAACAATAAAAAAGTATAGATGGCTGGGAAAATAACATAGAAAAATTAATATATTTATCTTACTGAAAACATAGAAATTTCGATGATAAACTCATCATAATATTGAAACGGTATTAAAAAGAATTGAACGTTCCATTAAATATTATATGTAATTATAAATAATTAAAATTCATTAACTGCATATGATAAAATAAGGTATTACTGAAGTTTCTTTGATATTTAAATTAATTCAAAGGGTTAAATGTCATAAATGAATAACCGAAATGAAAAGAAATTAAACAAAATTGGAATAAATGCAAAATAGGAAACGAAAGGGGGTAAATGTGGATTTTAGTAAGTATTACGTAACTTATGAAAATGGAAACTGGTGTAGAATATGAAACAAGTTGTATAGTTCAAGGGCAAAAGATGTAAATTTTTAATTTAAATGAGAACGATTCCTTCCTAAAGCGCAAAAAGTTCACAAAAAAAAAAAAAAAAAAAAAAAAAAAAAAAAAAAGAGGCTTGCTGGGAGTCGAACCAGATGAAATTAGAATGAAAGCACGCAAACTACCAAGTGATCTACAACTACTTTGAATATGGTTTTTAGTATATAAATTAATATATAAATATTAACTGCTATAAAATTGGGCCCCAAACATGTGTGGAGCCCTGGGCAATAGCCCAGGTTGCCCCACCCATTGGGCCGGGCTGCAAATATTACTATTATAATGGTTTGTTTAATTAAAAGCGTTTAATATGCACTGTCTGTTTTAAGTAAATAAATAGATAATGTTGTTTTTAGTAGTTTTTTAAAAAAATCATGGCTATAGAGGCGGACCAAGTAGGGATTGGTTCAACCTGTTATAGGAACCACATCCTTTACAGCGGCAAAGAGACTAGAAGAAAAAAGAAGTTACACTTCTGTATCTAAGGTTCTACAAAACTCGTCATGGCTCCGCCATGGCGCGTCACGACTCCAAGGCTTGCACCTGCCGTCAAGCTTTGCCAAAACGCCGTCTTAACTCATATATATGTATAAAAATGAATAATAGTTGAAAATACATATAAAAATATTAATTATATAGAAAATTTCCGCCTTAAGTCACGCCTTACAAACGCCATGACTCGCCAAGGCTCGGAAAAGCTTGAGGCTTGACATTGCCGCCAAGTCACGCCTTACGTTATTTAGAATCTTGTCTGTATCGTTTAAAATTTTTGTTAAATTAAGGTGTCTGAGCTTATAAAAAAAAAAAATTAATTAGAAGCAAAGTCATTTTTGGATTGTTCTTATAACCAGAAATAGCTAGAAATGATATTAGATTAGAGATAAATAAATTATTAATATATTATGTGATTAATAGAATAACTGGAAATAGATAATTGATATGTTAATTTGTTAACATGAGATCAATAGTTAAACAATTGATTTGTTAATTTATATGGTTAATAAATTAATAAGAAATCAATTAGAAACAATTAATTATTAATCAAAATTAATCTGTAGTTAATTCGAGATTAATTGGAATTAATTAAAGATGCAAAGTGTGAATTGTAATTGTTCAATAGTTACACAAAAGAAGACAATTCTAGAACCATCCAAGATTCCAAGTATGGACGATTTTGGAGGCACTTCTTGGGTATTTAGAAACCTCGTCAAGATAAGAAGATGATTTGATATGAGATTAAATATATTATTCATTTAATTTAAATTTGGCTTTGTCTGCAAGTTATCTAAATTATAAATAGGACACCTTAAGCATCTAATTTCATTCATGACCTTCCTAAGAAGTTTAGGAACAAATTTTTTTCATCTTTCCTCTTTTTTTTCTTCATTCTAAGGTTTCTAGGGTTTTTGATACAAACCATTAGAGACACTAAGCGTGCGTTTGGTTGTGGAAAATTTTCCAGTTTTCTAGAAAAAATTTTCAAGGAAAACGGAAATTTTGAAAACTCGTTTAGTTCGTTCAGTTTTTCAAAGTTTTCTAAAAAAATGAAAATTTTTAGTTTTCTAAATTGTATGTAAATTAGAAAAGTGATTTTTACAGTTTTCCAAAGTTTTTCAAATTTCTTAAGATGGAAAATGAAAACTCCACCATTCCATCCAAACGCATTTTCATTGAAAATTGAAAATAAAAACTCAACCTATTTTCTGAAAATATTTTCATAGAAAATGAAAACAATTTTCCACAACCAAACACACCCTAAACTTTTGGTGCTTGTTTTCCAATGTTTTCAAGAAAGTTATTGGTCTGATTATTTGTTATACTAATCAAGAGGTATGTAAACCCTAACTCTATGTAACTTTCAATTATTATAGAGTTTTCTTAGGGTTCTTGATATTAATAGGTTATTGTTATCAATAGAGAAAACATAGATCCAAATAGGTTGCATGTAAACTTAAAAGTTAAGTAATTTTCCGCCGCATGCATAGATTTATAGCCTATAAAACACATTAGTTTCATTTGTAAAAAATAACGACACTTTTGCATTCTCAATTACTGGATCTCGCTAGTAACTGGGATTCTTCATCGACACCATCTCGATCTTGTACACGAGATAGGGCATTGGTGCAAGAACAACTAACCCTCCCCACTCGCTACTTCCTACCAAAAAGGAAAAAATAGCTTATCTTGGTTAGACCGGTTAACTACACCTTTTTGAATTTTGATTTATCCCCTTCAACTTTCAAGATTCAACAATGTTTGTAGAAACAATGCCTTTTGGGCCCATTATGTTTCACTGCAGCGATAAGAGACGACATTCAATAAAATTTTGTTAAAAGTGATCACCATCAACTTAAAGTTCAATCAACAAATTTTGTTAACCTTCTACGCAAACCCAAACAACTACAAAACGTGACTGTTAAACCAAATCGAATCAAATCAAATCTCATACAAACTACAAACACTTTGAAATTTATCATATCACTTGTTCAACTACCAACACTTATTCCCAGTAGAACGGAAGTGTTTGGGGAGCTCCATTATCAGGCGATGCATGCTGATGTTGATGCTGATGATGATGATGATGATGAATTCCCATCTGAATCATCCCATCGCAATCATTCCCATTTCCATTAGGATCCATAATCGACTCAAGACCACCATAACCCGCACCCGCACCCGGATCCATTGGATTTGGTGGAGCCCCGTACGAGTTAGACGGGTGCATCACATGGCTCAGTGTCGTACAAGATGTCTGTGAAGGTGACGATGACAGAAGAGAGAGAGCACAGTCTGACGACTGCACCACCGGTTGCACCACCCTAGCCGCCGCTGCCGGTGGTGGATACCCATCACAGAACAGCTTTTCATAGCTACCGCTGCTATTACCTTCAAAAGTAACAACTGTCTGTGGCTGCGTCTGTGTCTGTGACTGTTGACTGACTTTTGGAGGTGAAGTCTGGTGGTTCAGTTTAAGATGTGAACCATGAAAGAGGCTGAATTGTTGCTTTCCGGGTAACTTTTTGCCGCCCGAAGATGATTCGGGAAACGGGTTGTGTTTGTGGGCCATGGTCGAGTGTCGGGTCGAGTACGTTTGTTCTTCAGACTTCACCATTGTGGTCCATAGGTGATTCGTGAGTGATGTGGTTTGATACACATGTGGGCTTGAGAATTGCAACATTGTGGCACCTAAAACCAACCAGATCTAGCATCAATATTGGAACATATTGTAACAATGATGTAAAGGTTTGTTTAGGGAGTCGTTTATTTTTGACTTAATGAGCTTTATGGGTTAAGCATAAATAAGGGTGTATCTTTTTGAATTAATAAATGACTTAATGAATTAAACCGAAAAGATTGGTTGGCTTCATGGCTTGATCGATTAAACCACTATTGCGAAAGCTTATAAGACAAAAAGACTTATAGTTGTGTGGATTAGGTGCTTAACTCATAAAGCTCATTAAGTAAAGAAAAAAAAAAACAGCACTTAAATGAAATTAAAGTTTGAATGGTTGACCTTGGTGACCGGAGAAAAGACTTGCCGAGCGTGAGGTGTCAGGCTGTGGCTTCCTTCTCCGGCGATTATGTCCATCCAGCCGCTTTCTACAGCTTCGTTTTCCTTCATCGAATTCCTCCAGCGAATGAAACCTATTTGGTGTAATCACGAGTATGAGTATGTAAGGAAGTAATGCGATGTATGAAATAAGGATAAAAACAAATACGTATATAGAAGTAGTAGGAAAATGAAACGGATTAATAATTATGGGAACAAGCAAACCCTAGAACAGAAAAGGAAAGAAGAGAGTAGAGAGTAGAGAGTCATACCGGCTACATTGCTGGCAGAATCGTTGCTTTTGACCATTAATGGAAACCTGAGCGGTTTTGGAATGGATTTCACAGACCTTATGGCGGCGATGATACTCTTTGCAGTTACTGAGGTCGGCGTTGCAGCCGTCAACGAGGCAAGTGGCGGCCGGAATCGTGTTATTTATAGGACGTGCCCTTTTGGATGAAGCTGAAGGTGATAGCGCCATTTTTGATGTGGACTTCAACTCGTTTCCTGAATCGATTACTTGGCCAAGCTTTAAATCGACACAGAAATTCCCTTTAATCCCCTGCCCTCCATAACTACTCGACCCACTAGTCGAATCAATGTTGGGAATTGTTCCTTGTTCGAATTCTGTGAAATCCCAAGAAGGTATCTTCAAATTCCAGTCCATAATCCACTTTCACTTTCAAATACTTTTTCTTTAATGCTTTGACTCAACACTTTTTGGGTCTTTTCCCTGTTTATCTCCTCTTTACGTCTCTGAAATGAAATCCATCAATCGAAATCACTCTTCCACGTCGTAAAAGACCCAAACAGAGTCCAGAAAGTCATAAGTTTGGGGGTATTATTCAAATCCTTCAGCAGCTTGTAGATGAAATATAGAGTGTTGGATAGTGGCTTCAACCTGTCAATTTCAAGAAAATAAAAGAAATTAATGAGGGAATCCATGGAGCAGGGAAAAAGCTTTAGGATTAATTAAATAGGTTAAGTACAAAAAAAGCATTCCAACCCCTTAAATTAACTTTACACACAGAAGACAAGAAACCCAATGTAGAAAACTAACTACTAGTCTGAGTTGAAATTGATTGATATTTGATAACACTTGAAGAAAATCGAGTAGCTTTCCAATATAAGAACGAACTATCAACAACATTTAGAGAGAGAAAGTACTTACAGAAAGAGATGTGGAGAGAGAAGACTGTTTGGAGCTTTACAGCCTTTCAAAACCTGGCATAGAATCCATGTAAAAGAAGTGGGTAAAGTCTAAAGAGAGCAGTTAGCGGCAAAAACCCTCAAGAAGTTAAGGTTGTTGTGTAGGCAAAGACCCTCAAGAACTTCTCTTAGACATTTTATCAAACACCCTTAAGGCATTAGAGGTTGATCTCGGATTTTGGAATAACAAAAAGAATATTTATTGTTAAATGAATAGCATTGGAACTTGGATCACTTGTGGGAATTAGGTACCACAAACCCTAAAGCAGAATTGAATTACCAAAGAGAGAAACCAACAGCAGTAGGTTTTGTTTCTCAAATCAATGGTGGAGGTGGAGGTGGAGGTGGGTCATGTCTGTATGTGGTATAATGGACTTTCTTTATTGAGGTGGGTTCAGTGTTGTTTGATAAAGGAGGATGACAGGGACATGGTGTCGCAACAAAAAGTTAAAGAAAGTTTTCAAGTACAAACTACAAGGAAGGAGGGAAGGAAGGAAGGAAAGAGAGAGGGTTTGTTTCTTGTGGACTTCTTGTGTTGTGTTTCACGTTTCAAAGGCAGGTTTCGCAAAATTGAATTCTTATGGTATTTTAAACTAACATCGTTTTGATGATTTATAAATCTCGAAAATTATTACAAAGAATGTGTAAGAATTAAGACCTTTAGGAATATTTTGTTCACAAATTTTTTTACAAAAAAAATAGGAAAAGTTAAAATGTAAATTTCAGTAAAAAAATACGTTTAACTAATAAAAATAAAAAGAATTGAAATTCTTAAAATTTCATTAAATTCCGGGAGTAATTGGTCATATTTAGCTAAGGCAAAGATTATAAATTTCATTTCTTACATTTTATTACAAACCCATAAATATCCTTCTATTTTCTAAATCGTGTGATAAACAATGAAAATCCTATAATTGAACCAAACCGAATAATATTTAATTTATTTGATATAAATTATTCGGTTTTTGGTTAATTCGGTTTGGTTAAATCGAATAATGATATTTTATTCGGTTTGATTTTGGTTAATTTTTTTATATTAGTTAAACAGAAAAAAAATATAATAATTTAATTAATTAATATGTTTTTATATATTTTATAACTATAAATTAACATTCGGTATTTAAAATTATAGTTTGGTCGTTAAAAAAAAGTTTCTTATTTAATTATTAATCATTATAAATTAAAAATGTTCTTTATTTTGTATTATAAAGCAACAACCAATTATGATTAGCTTAATGTCGATTGACCTTGCATCATTTCTTTCGCTTTCATATACAACTAGAGAGTCGAGACAATTAATCTTCCGTTCTTTCTTGGCAATGTTAAAAGACAATAATTAAACATGAGATTTCAAGACAAAATATGTTAAACATAAGATTGTATACTATAGATACATTAATGTATTTTTTTCATTTGGTAAAAATATAGTAACTTTATTTTAGTTTAATATTTATTTTTACATAAATTTCGCATCTGTATTTTAGTTTTTTTCTTCGTATTCAATTTCCGATTTGATTAGGTTTTTATATCATTTGAATCGAATATATCGAAGTTCATTATCAAGATTATTGCTTTATATAATTTGTTAGGAATTACGCGTATTATTTCCGTTTATCCTGAAGTTTTCGAATATGTATTTGAGTTGTTTCATCGGATTTTTGTTCTGTAATTTGAGATCTCTATTTCAAATCGGGGCTGATTTAATTTTCAATCGGATATATCACTGTAGTTTTTACGCTCTGAACTGAGAGAGATTGCTTAATTGCATCATCTGATCGAGCTGATTTAAGTTTCTTTCAGATATTTTGTACGCTGAAGTGAGATATATTCGAAACTAATCAGGTTTTCATATTTACAACTTTTTTAGTGTGTTTTTTTAGTTTTGTTGTCGTTCAGTTTCTATTATATTTTATCATGATTTTCATCGATATTAAGATTATTTTTGTTGTTTTCTACAAATCATTTGATTTATGTCAAATTTTAGTGTTATTGATGATGATTCGTATTCTTCTATGTGTGATGATTCATATTCTTCTATGTGTGAGAGTGAAGAAGAAGATGTTGAGAACTCATTATTTGAATGTATCACTTATTGAATAATTTTGTTGTTTTTAATTTTGTTGATTATCATGTATTGACATATGAATATGTTAATCTGAATAAATTGTTGTCTTATTCATATATGAATAAGTTATGTTATTTTATATATTTTGAATCATCATGAATTTTATGTATACATATATGAATGTTTTATTAATCCATTAATAAACATTGTTTTTTGTTTTATCCATATGAATTTCATGTATTCATATGTAACATCCCAAAAATAGTGACCAAAAGTTTCCTTTTATTTATTAAATAAAACCATAGTTATCAAAATCTTCTCATGAAAATGTAAATCATAGTATCTCAAACATCATATCAAAAACACATGTCAACATATCAGAGTAAACATCCCAAGCTAAACAAAATGGTGTGTGCACTACAGTCATCCCGAGCTCTTCCCTTTGCTACCAAAAGTACCTGAAACCAAAACTAAAAATGTAAGCATGAAGCTTATGAGTCTCTCCAAACTACCACATATCATACACATAATCATATAATCATATAATAACATAACATGGACCGTGCCCACTTCATCGGGCCCCGCCTAGCATCGGACAATGTCCGGCATCGGGCCCTGCCTAGCATCGGACAATGTCCGGCATCGGGCCCTGCCCGACAACGGATCGAAATCTGGCATCGGGCACTGCCCGACATCGTGCAAAGCTCGGTATACATCTAAACACATTAACAAATACACATAAATAATCACATGACATAAATATATGAACATTCATCGAGCCCACCTTGACATCAGACCAAAATCCAGAAACATACTAACATTCCTCGAGCATTGCCCGACATCGGACCAAGATCTGGAAACATATAAAAACACATGCAAGAATCACAAAGATATCAAGCATACAACATTCCTCGGGTACCGCCCGACATTGGATCAAAACCCGGAACATATAACTCTACATCGAGCATTACCCGTCATCGGACCTTGGCCCGGAACATACTAAAATACATATACGGGCTGGCATTGGTACCTTTGACCTGTTCATTCAGGAGGAAACTCACCTCGCAAATCTGAATGTTGAATCTCACGGTAAGGAATGTAACATCCAAAATTTCAAACCAATTTAAACTTTTAAAAACATGTCAAGTTCATCAAAACATGTAACGTCCCAAAAATGCGGGCCAAAAATTTCATTTTTAAAACATATTCTTAGCGAACCTTAGAAATAAAACGTTCACTGATCATATCATTTCATAAAATTTATCTAAGTATTTTAAATTTCTTCCACCGGCTCCCAAGTCCATTCCGAACCCTTTCGGTGCTGCCATTGCACCTTTACTAATTCCACCCTCTTGTTCCTCAGATCCTTCGACTTCCGGTCGAGGATTGCGACTGGGCGCTCAATGTAATTCAGGCTGTCATCAACCTGTATATCCTCTAGCGGCACCACCGCTGAATCATCCACTAGGCACTTCCGCAGCTGGGAGACATGGAAAGTGTTGTGGATCTGACTGAGCTCGGCTGGCAGATCCAGCCTATATGCCACCTTGCCCACCCGGGCTATAACCCTGAACGAAACAATGTATCTCGGGCCCAGCTTACCCCGCTTCCTGAATCGAATGACGCCTTTCCAAGGTGACACTTTCAAGAGAACCATATCCCCGACCTGGAATTCTAGGTCTGATCGCCGCTTGTTGGCGTAACTTTTCTGCCGAATCTGCGCAGTCTGAAGCCTGCTTCGAACCTGCTGGATCCTCTCGGTCATCTTGAGCACCACCTCGGTGCTCCCCATGACCCTCTGGCCAACTTCACCCCAACATATCGGGGTCCTGCACCTCCAACCGTACAACATCTCGAATAGAGGACGGTCAATGCTCGCGTGATAGCTGTTGTTGTACGAGAACTCAGCCAAGGGAAGATAGGTATCCCAGCTACCACCGAAGTCTAGCACGCATGCCCGCAACATATCCTCCAAGGTCTGGATGGTCCGCTCAAACTGACCATCCGTCTGCGGGTGAAAGGCGGTGATAAAATGCAGACGAGTGCCCAACTCATCATGAAACTTCTTCCAAAACCTGGAAGTGAACCGCACATCTCGATCTGATATCACTGACACTGGCACCCCATGCCGTGCCACTATCTCCCTGATATAGATATCGGCCAACTTTTCGGCCGAGATACTCTCCTGAATCGGAATAAAATGGGCGCTCTTGGTCAACCGATCCACGATGACCCAAATCGAATCTACTCCTCGCGCCGTCCGGGGAAGCTTTGTGATAAAATCCATCGTACTATCATCTCATTTCCAAAACGGGATATCCAACGGCTGCATCTTGTTGTGCGGTCTCTGATGCTCGACCTTGACCTTCCTGCAGGTCAAACACCGCTCGATGTAGCACGCCACATCCTGCTTCATGCAGGGCCACCAATGGTCTAGGCGAAGATCCTGATACATCTTCGTCGCCCCTGGATGAATAGAAAATCGGGATTTGTGCGCCTCCTCCATCAAGATCTGGCGCACGCCTCCGTGATACGGCACCCACACCCTACGATGTAGTGTTAATAACCCTCGGCTATCATAATCGAAGGAGGTGACTTGACCCACTATTCGCTCACTCTTCCGATGTTCCTCCTTCATAGCCTCCTGCTAAGCTTCCCGAATCTGCTCTAACAAGGGAGCCACCATAGTCATCCTCATGCAAATATCTCTGATCGGCGCCGCCTTGCTGCTAAGCGCATCGGCCACCATATTGGCCTTCCCCGGATGATAAAGGATTTTGCAATCATAATCCTTCACCACATCCAACCACCGACGCTGCCTCATGTTCAGATTCGGCTGATCCATGAGGTACCTCAAACTCTTGTGGTCCGTGTAAATGGTACATCGAACCCCGTAGAGGTAATGCCGCCAAATCTTGAGGGCGAAGACCACCGCCCCCAACTCTAAATCATGCGTCGGGTAGTTCGCCTCGTGAGGCTTTAGCTGCCTCGAAGCATAAGCAATGACATGACCTCTCTGCATCAATACTGCGCCTAAGCCCGAGATGGACGCATCAATATATACCACAAAATCCTCTACACCCTCGGGTAGGGCTAAGATTGGCGCCTCGCACAATCTCTGTCTCAGAATCTCGAACGCTGCCTGCTGCTCAGGCCCCCATCGAAAGACCACGACTTTCCTAGTCAACCGTGTCAGGGGTACGGCTATCTTAGAGAAATCCTGAATAAATCTCCGATAGTAGCCTGCTAATCCTAGGAAACTCCGAATCTCGGATGGAGACTTCGGAACCTCCCATCTCATCACGGCCTCCACCTTGGCCGGGTCTACTAAAATCTCGTTCTGATTGACGAGGTGCCCAAGAAACTGCACCTCGCGCAACCAAAACTCACATTTGGAGAACTTGGCGTACAAGCTCCCCCCCCCCCTCTCAAGGTCTCCAAAACCTCTCTCAGATGCTCCTCGTGCTCCTCCTGCGTCTTGGAATAAACCAAGATGTCATCAATGAAAACTATCACAGACCGATCCAGCATCGGTCTACACACGCGGTTCATGAGGTCCATGAACGCGGTAGGAGCATTGGTGAGCTCAAACGGCATCACCACGAACTCATAATGGCCATAACGCGTCCGAAACACGGTCTTCTGTACATCCTCCTCTCCAACCCTCATCTGATGATAACCTGAACGTAAATCGATCTTGGAGAACCAAGATGCTCCCTGTAACTGGTCAAAGAGGTCATCAATCCTCAGGAGTGGGTAATGGTTCTTCACCGTTACCTTATTCAGCTCCCGGTAATCTATACACATCTGATGCGACCCGTCCTTCTTCTTCACGAACAGGATCAGGGCTCCCCAGGGTGAACTGCTCGGTCGGATAAATCCCTTGTCTAGCAGCTCCTGCAGCTGCGTAGATAACTCCTACATCTCGGGAGGAGCCAACCGATAGGGTGCCTTCGCTATCGGAGCCGCACCAGGAACTAGGTCGATCCTGAACTCTACCTGCCGCTCCGGAGGTATTCCAGGAAGCTCCTCCGGGAACACATCAGCGTAGTCTTGCACCACTGGAACCTCGCTCACCGTCGCCTCACCCGCATCCCGGGTATCCATAACGTACGCGACATATCCCGCACAACCCTGCTGAAGGTAGCGCCTAACTCTCGCTGCTGAACATACTATGGGTCCACGCTGTGGCCTCTTGCCGTGGATCACCAACTCTCCCCCGCTGGGGGTCCTGATCCGCACTAATTGCTGCGCGCAATCTATCACCGCCCCATTAGGGGTCAACCAATCCATGCCTATAATCACCTTGTTCCCCCGCAAAGGGATGGGAACCAAATCCACCAAGTAGCGCTCCTCAAATAACCTTAGGACACAATCCTTGAATACTGCAGACGCTCGCACCGATCGATCATCGGCAATCTCTACCTCTAAAGGGCAATCTAACATGCCTGAAGACTCAGTAAACCTCTTGCTAAGCGCAAGGGAAACAA
Source organism: Lactuca serriola (assembly GCF_051521515.1). NCBI lineage: Eukaryota > Viridiplantae > Streptophyta > Magnoliopsida > Asterales > Asteraceae > Lactuca > Lactuca serriola. Next base: position 27,503,371 of record NC_136412.1, on the reverse strand, counting down.
ATGATCGGGTGGCACCTGAGTCAAAGAACACCTGAATAGGAATACTGTTCACATGGAACGATCCTTATGCATATACACAGAGCACACATCAATATCATAGCATAATAATATAAGATAGAGGGAAAGAATCATACCCGTCACCACATCGGGTGCGGCGCGTGCCTCCTCTGTCCTCAGCTGAAACGCCCGGCTCCTCACCACTGGAGCCTCTGCCTTGCCCTGCCAGCCATCTGTAATCCGCAGGGTAGCTGGAGCCGGCACCTTAACCGGTGTTGATGCTGTCAACTGGGGGCAATTGACCTTCTTGTGGCCCCTCTGGTTGCAGTGAAAACACAGCAACTCCGATGTCTGAATCATAGGTGCAGGGGCGGCACAATCCCTACTGAAATGCCCCATCTTGCCGCACTTATAGCAGCCTGACGATCCCAGCCTACATGCCCCCTCATGAGGCCTGCCACATTTCTTGCAGCGGCTTGGTCCTGACTGGCCTTTCGGCCTACCATCTGATCCCTTGGGCTTCTTCCCTGAATCCCCTCCTGTCTGTCCCTCCTTTGTCTTCCTCTTCCGGATATGCTCCAGATCTATCTCCCTCTCCCTCGCCCTGGCAATCATAGAGTCCAAGGTAGGGCAAGCTGAAAAACTGACATGCTCTCGAATATCAGCTCGGAGCATGGCATGGTAGCGGGTCCTCCTCATGTCCTTATCACCCGCATACTGGGGTACCAACAATGCCCTCTCCTGGAACTTGGCGGTGATCTCTGCCTCATTCTCTGTTGTCTGCCTCATATCCAAGAACTCCCTGGCCAGCTGCTGAAGCTCAACAGCCGGTGCAAACTCTTCCCTGAACCTGGTCGCGAAGTCCGACCAGGTCATAGCCTCGAAAACCGAGGCTCCCAACGAGTCACTCACAGACTCCCACCAATCCCTAGCTCGATCTCGTAAACACCCTGCTGCAAACCTCACCTTCGACCCCTCAGGGCAAAAGCTAATCATCTGTGCAGACTTAATGTCTGCAATCCATCTCCTGGCAGCTATGAGGTCCTTTGCCCCGTGAAAATCCAACGCACCACTGCCCCTGAAGTTCTTGAAGGACAGTGTGCGAGATCCCGACTAGCCAGGTGCCATGTCGCTCCTGAATGCCCGGAGGCGATCCTCCATCAACTCCAATATCCCTTCCTTGATCGACCCGAAGATAATGGGGGTCGACTCAAGGATGCCTCTGGTGATCTCTGACGCGATGAACTCACGTAGCCCCTCATCTACTGGCTCGGAACCTGATTCCTAACCCAATCCCTCTCCTGTACTGCCAACTGCTGGCCTCGAGCATAGTACCACCATTCTGAAATACAAAAATAACCGTTAGCGATACCGATACCTCTGGAGGGATCACACCTACTACAAGTTCTCTGGTCTCATCTTGGCCTTCCTCGGTTTGGGTACGGATCCTCTGCTTTCAGTAGTACGGGCCCATACTACCTTCCACATCTATCCATACCTTCTTCAAGGACTGCCTTGACTCCGCCAAATCCCTTTCACTACTGCTGATCTCTGCTACTCTTATCCTATGCTTACCCTAGGAAACCTCTGACTCCACCCAACCCAGTCCTTAGCTGTTGTAGGTCTCTTTGTGATGCCAATTAGCTATTACCTGAATATGATCACATGCGATGAGGCTCGGATAATCCTTCGAGTAAGGGACTCATCCCTACAACGGTTAGGACTCAATCAAGAGCTACGCAATAGGGTCAAATCAAACACTCTGAGATTATTCAACCCTGATCACATGTGACTTTAACGTATTCACCTAACAGCTAACTCCCATCACTCAAAGCCCACATAGCACAAAGCAACTATTGGATTAGGTGTCTAAGCCCATAACTATAATTGGTATGTACTTGAATTGATAGCAGCACAGTCCTTTTGGGTTGCCCTCAAACCTAGCAACCGGACAAGGAAATTATGAAAGGAGAGATATTAATTTATTATAAGATTAATAAATTAATATAAATGAATTTATTAATATGTTAAAAGATTAATATATTAATAAGAAATCATTTTGTTTAATTAATTGTTAGCCAGAAATTAATCAGAATTAATTTTGGGGTTAAAAGAATTAATTATAAAGTGCAGGGACTAGTTTGCAATTATCTAATAGTTGAGTGGAAGGCTCCAGAACCTCCTTGGAAGGAGGTGGACGAAATCTATAGGGGAAACCCTAAGGATTTCGTCCAAGGGGGCTTGGATAAGGCCTTTGGCTTTGCTTAGGCCCTAAGCAAGGAGCATTAGGGTTTTTCCTAAACCCTAGATCCCTCAACTATATAAGGAACCTCCTGGTTCACATTTTGGTCACTCTTTCTTTGGAAGAAACCCTTAGGGACGAAAATTGCATACTCCCTCTCTCTCCTTCTACTTTCCTTCTTGCTAGTTTGGGTGTGATTCCATTAGAGCCATTACACTTGTGGTGCTAAGCTTCCAAGAAGATCAAGATCAAGATCAAGGGAATTATCAATTGTTTACTATAACAATTGAAAAGTATGTAATTACTAAACCCTAGTTTGTTAATTTTGATATTAGCCTCTCTCCTCTAGGGTTCTTGTTTTGCAATTCAAAGTTGTATGTTCAATAGATAAAACATAGATCCAAAGTAGGTTGCATGTGAACTTAGGAATTGTTTTTCTAGTTTATTTGTTTTACCTAAAACCCATCAGTGGTATCAGAGCCATTGTTGTTTTAAATTGAATTGCTATAATAGTTGAATTGCAAATTAGGGTTTATAGCCATTAACCCTAAAGGCCAAAATTTTCAATTTTAGGGTTTTGGTGCAAAGGGTTTTCGAAAACCCTAGCCTCCATGAACCCTAGTCGAAATTAGGGTTAGGGTTTCCAAAACCCTAGCCTCCTCCCCTTGAAATTTCGAAATATGCTCCCCCTTATAAGGTTTCTTTGTTTTGGATAATAGTTGCCTTATTGGATAATTGAGATAAATAAGGAAATTATCCTATCCCCATATTTTCGAAATCTAGAAGGGATATGGATTAAGATTAAATTAAGTGTTTGATTTAATTAGATAATCCTTACTAGATTTAATTAAATAATTAAAAGTTAATTAATAGACAAATATTAAATCTAGTTATTTGGTTGAGAAAATTAAGGAAATTATCTTATCCCCATATTTTTGAAATCTAGAAGGGATATGGATTAGGATTAAGTTAATTGTTTAATTTAATTAGATAATCCTTAAAAGATTTAATAAATTAATTAAAAGTTAATTAATAGATAAATATTAAATCTAATTAATTGGTTTACTTAAATTTAAAATTTAATAGTTTAAATTTCGAAAAATTTATATAAACCCTTGGAGTTTTAAAATGTTTTAAAACACACCTTATATGTATATTATAATTAAAAGTTAAATATTATATATGTATAAGAATATGGTCAGTCAAATCGCTAGTATGCCTCATTCACGAAGCTAATCTATAAGGGGGGGGGGGTATAAGGAAACTGCCTATAAAATGGTAGTTGAATGGGTGTCCACTCTCACCCACCGCTTCCTTGATTAGTGGAGGGTCGTTAGCAGAACGGATTTGATAGGACAACTACATCTCATTAAAAGTATAATGTTATTAAAGAAAGTACTAGAACATTATTTTACAAAATCCCAACTCTAGTTACTTTAGGAGAAATGTGAAAAGTATGCAAATCCATGAAATTGCACATTATGCTTTATTGGTCGTTAGTGGAGCGTGTGTGGTTAACTGGCACACTAAAAGACACTAATAAAGAGTAGTAATGGGTATCTCATAATTTTCATTTTGATGGAGCGTGTGTGGTTTACCGGCACATCAATAGTTAATGATAAAGACAATGAGGTTACCAAGCACATTTGCATGGTTATTCACATCTTGTTTGTGATCCTCGACATCCCAGTCACAAATAGAAGAGCATAATCCGAGATTAAAACATGCCATTGAATAGTTTCAATGTAGCTCAAAGGATCTAGGAGTTTCCAATACATTTAAAACTTAACTTTTTTTGTTTTTCATGGTGGAAATTAGTAAATCGTCATTTACCTACCTTCAAATATTCTGCAAATTGGATTACGGCATCCCTCTTCCAATTTGTGGAATGTTGTGTTGGATCCTAGCCTCGATGTTTCATTTGGGTGTTACATCAAGGATTCTTATTAACTAACTTGAATTTTCTCCCGTTTTGTAGATGTCTGAATCTAACCATGGTCTTCCCGAATCTAAAGCAAAAAGTATTCCTGCTCAAAGTCTGTTCCACTATGAAGGTGAAAGATCAATCCCTACCATGTGGACTAACTTGATTCCACTTCCTCCACCTCCTCCCGTTGTTCTCCCAAACCTACAAGTTCGAAGGCTTGAAAAGTTCAAGCTCACTCAAGCCCTTTTGGCAAGTAAACACGAAGATGGGAAACCTGTGTGTGCACACGTCTTAGAGATGAAGTCACACATTGATAGGTTAAGCATGTTTGGTGTCGAGATTTCAAGTGAGTTGGCTGTTGACTGGGTTCTTCAGTCACTTCCTGAATCATATAGTGAGTTCGTTAGAGAGTACTATATGATGGATCACGACGTGACCCTCATTGATCTCACCTATTTGCTTATAGCTGTTGAATCAACAATGATTTGGCGTGCTGATCAAGCAAATTTGTCTGGTGAATCAAACTCCCAAACTTCAAGGGACATTGAAAATGATGACATTGGAGATCCAGAAAAGGTAAACTCTGAGATTGTTCCTTGTGTCATTCCAAAAGAGTCCATTTGCTTTTATTGCTAAGAGAAGGGGCATTGGAGACGAAGCTGCCCTATCTACCTGAGAGATCTAAGAAATGGGAGAGTCTAGTGTTATGACTCCTCCTTGGGTATAAAATCCACTATCTAACTCCATCAAGTTCCTATTCATTGATTCTTAATACATAATGTGATAAGATTACATTTGAATGTTTTGCAGGATGAGAGAAAAGAGAGGAAGCTTGATGGAAAAGCAAGATGAGTCTGATCACGAAGAAATGGATCACCGTCGCATGGATTCGAAGATCAGATTTTGAGCTTAGAAAGTTATGATAGATTTGTTAGGAATAAATACATAGTTTTTCAGTTGATTTTGCATTGTAAGGACAAGTTTTCTGCTGCTTTTATGAATAAAATAAAATTTTTGGTTTGAATAATTTTATATATCCTTGCAATGAAGTCGTTATGAAAAATTGATGTATTGTTATCAATAATGGATTTGATTCTTAATTATGTCATTTGTGGAAATGTCGAGAATTTGCCAAATGAGGAAAGATTCTCATCGCCCAAGCTTCAATTGGACAGAAACTTGGAGTCATGCAACTTGATTGCGTGATGAATGAGAAACTTCATATTTGGAAATTAGACTAATTCTTTGACAAAGTGTCAAGAGAAGGACTAGGAGATCAAGTACACGAGGTTGTACATTGATCAAGTTCACCACGAGAGTGATAAAGATATTCGTCATGATTTACTAAAGTTTAGTGAATATGGTTATGCTTATAAGATTAAATATAATTCTGAGTTGATTGAAAGAATTTCAATCAATGGCAGAATGAATAAGAAGAATCAAGTAGGCAGAAAGATAAAAGTATCTCTATTCTAAGAACAAGGGAGAGTAACTTTTATTGTGTTTTATGATAAGTCTTAATGATTAGGAACCATATCTCAATTGATCCTCTAAGTAAGTCTTAGTACATTTGCATGTCTAAGAAGAGGAATCGAGAATTGTGGAAATGGTTAAAATCAAGAAGTCAATCATACTTTGTTCCAACATCAAGTCTTAGAGTTATACTCCAAGATTGTGAATTGAGTGACAAGTCTCAAGAAGGTTTATAACACTCATCAAATGTGGAATTTGGAAAAGTTTTCTTATTCTTGCACATTTAAAATTTGTAAGTTGTGATGTCTTGGATAAGACAAAGACCAACTAGGACAAATTTTGTGAAGTGTTTTGTCTTGATAAGAACCACACTAACTCTTGAATATTTGTTTTGTCGAGGAAAGTTTCCTGACAAGAGAATCGTATATGTCAAGAGGTCAGTGGGAGTTTTTAATGATCTTGAAAAAGGTTTCAAGAACTAATCAAGAATAAACCTTATCGATCATCACTAGCACACGACTTGAGGTTTATAGCCTATCGTGGATGACATACTCCTTTTCTATGCCATTCCAATTGAATTAATTATGCAAATGAGTTCTATGAGTTCTCATGTGAATGCATAAAGACATAGCACCTTGATCAATGGAAAGTACATTGATAAGTAAGGATGAGTTGATAAACCACTTGGAAGACATGGTGGGCACTCGTGTTACCATGAGGCAAGAAATCGAGATTGAGAAAGTTTAGTCCATATGAGTTTGGATTTGTCACAAACTTTGGTTTTGACAAATTCACATGGATAGGAACTTATACACCACAAAATCTAAGTGTCATAAGATTACCTCCTTCATGAAAATGACTGTGAGGAAATGCTTTCACTAAGAGAGATTTTAAAAAGATAGCAATTGTGGAAATTGTATTCTCAAATTTGATTATGGTTACGGCATCCCTTTCCATAGTTCGAATTATGAGATTTGACAATTAGTCTGAACATTTGGGACTTAGTGACATAAGTTCTGAATTTGTCTAGACACACATATGAGCTTTCTAAGGCAAAGGTGTATGATTTTAAGAAGCTTTGATAAAGGCTTATCAAAGCATTAGGTATTAGAAATATGAACTTAAGGAATTCAATAAGCATTGTTCTCTGGAAGTTTAATTGTTTTCTGAATACATGTCAAAGCTAGTGGGAGCATAAGTGTTATGCTGGTAAGAAAATAATCATCATGTTAGTGGGAGCATGATTATTATGGTAAAGTATTGCGAGTTAGCAATATTAATTATAGAAAACAAAGATTCACTTTGCAAAGTTGTAATGTTTGAAAAGTTGTTTTGCTATAATTAAGGGAGAGAATATTATACTTCATTTCAAAATTCTAAAGCTTAGATTGAGAAATGTTAATAAATTTAGTCAAGGATATATAGTGCATTCTCAAATTCGATTATGATCACGGCATCCCTCTTCATAGATCGAAATGTGGGAACAGGACACATAAAATATTATGGCAGAAGGACGATAAAGTATCACTTCTTTATGTGAGACATTATGCATCATGCTTCGGGTATAGGATCGATTGCGTATGCTGTAATATTTTACCATTCTAAAATTTTCCAAATGCCTAGAGCATTAAGAGGGAAAAAGGAAATAGAATCGGTTTTGACTAAAAATAATTAAACAACTATCAAAGGAAAATTTGAGGTTCACTGAGGATTTGTCGCTTGTGAGTAGTTAGAAGTATAGTACTGAATGGGCTATATTGACATTATTATGAATAGATAAGATTCTATTAAGAATAAGCTGTCATATGGCAAATATGGAAATGTCTCCATATTGGGAGTTGGATGTTGAGAGTCTGTGTCTAGATTAGAAACTTTTATGCAAGAAGGATGTTCAAAGGAATGTACTTTGAATGTGAGACTTCACGTCTATGGAATTATCTTGTAACAATTTCCGATAGAGTACTTTGTAATTTCATTGGCCAAGTCTTGGTGACTTTTGTGCTATGACTTTGCGAAAGGATCGTTGCATAAAATGTTAGAATCTAGCATATTCTAGTAGTTGCAAGAACCTTGTGTTCTAACACTAATAATAGGGATTGGGAATTGTGAAATGAGCATCATTGGAAAGGTTTTTCAATTGATTTATTTCACAAAGTATGGACCATAGGAAACCAAAGTGTGCATGCTTGGAGCATGGGACAATTGTGGTTATAATTCAAGTAATAAGTTAATTTTCTAAAACTATAAGCAATGAATAATGAGTAATTAATATGGTGTTTAAATAAAAGTGTTTTTATTTACGCTCAAAAGCTTTGGGGCCATATAGGATTAATATTATTATTGCGTTTCACTTTGCATGTTTTGACTTCCCGAATAATAAGATTATTCAAACTCCACAGTCGCTCGTACTTTTGGAAGTAAGTAGTGAATCAAGACTGTCATGAACTGGATTGTAGATTGTCTAAGGATAGACATGGCAATAGATTTGCTGCAACGTTCATGAGTACTCAGAAATTGAGATTTGAGTATTGGATAAACCCACGCTCAGAGTATTACTTCATGGAATTCATCACGAGTAATACTGAGACGATAATATCTATGATCTTGAAATAGAGATATATGAGTTGTAATTTGCAAGTCAGCTATACATTGGTGATATGAAAACGCATAAGTAACTTGGTGTTATAAAACATATTGTCATGTATGGTTTGATGAGTAAAAGATACAAGAATATGAGTCAATGTTTATTCGTTCCTTTTGCCCTAACGGGAAAATCGATATTTGTGGGCCCCTCGATGATTTGGTGTTGACTTATGCGCTGGGCCCAGCCAGGACTGAATTGATGTGTTCGATTAGAAGTCCTATATCATCACAAATCAGAAATTGGGAAACATAGATTCTGGACAAAGAGATTGATTGTATTCCATGTCTTATGTCTGGGGATATCCTGCAGAACGAAGGATTATATGATCACTTATCTTAGGACTCGTAACTGACTGGGTCAGAGTTCGGCAGCAACTTTTTGGAAGCTACAATTTGCTGGTCAAATTTAGAAGGCATACTAGCAATTATAGTTACAGACTTATCCAAGTGGGAGACTGTTGGATTAGGTGTCTAAGCCTATAACTATAATTGGTGTGTACTTGAATTGATAGGAGCACAGTCCTTTTGGGTTGCCCTCAAACCTAGCAACCGGACAAGGAAATTATGAAAGGAGAGATATTAATTTATTATAAGATTAATAAATTAATATAAATGAATTTATTAATATGTTAAAAGATTAATATATTAATAAGAAATCATTTTGTTTAATTAATTGTTAGCCAGAAATTAATCAGAATTAATTTTGGGGTTAAAAGAATTAATTATAAAGTGCAGAGACTAGTTTGCAATTATCTAATAGTTGAGTGGAAGGCTCCAGAACCTCCTTGGAAGGAGGTGGACGAAATCTATAGGGGAAACCCTAAGGATTTCGTCCAAGGGGGCTTGGATAAGGCCTTTGGCTTTGCTTAGGCCCTAAGCAAGGAGCATTAGGGTTTTTCCTAAACCCTAGATCCCTCAACTATATAAGGAGCCTCCTGGTTCACATTTTGGTCACTCTTTCTTTGGAAGAAACCCTTAGGGCCGAAAATTGCATACTCCCTCTCTCTCCTTCTACTTTCCTTCTTGCTAGTTTGGGTGTGATTCCATTAGAGCCATTACACTTGTGGTGCTAAGCTTCCAAGAAGATCAAGATCAAGATCAAGGGAATTATCAATTGTTTACTATAACAATTGAAAGTTATGTAATTACTAAACCCTAGTTTGTTAATTTTGATATTAGCCTCTCTCCTCTAGGGTTCTTGTTTTGCAATTCAAAGTTGTATGTTCAATAGATAAAACATAGATCCAAAGTAGGTTGCATGTAAACTTAGGAATTGTTTTTCTAGTTTATTTGTTTTACCTAAAATCCATCAGTACATTTGGACAAAAGGAAATAATCTCAAGCAACTCTATCCTCGCAGAGAGAAACTGAACTAGCATACAATGCTAAACTCGTACTATAAGACATAACCTAAACAGGCTATCTTACTGCTGTCTACTCAATTCTAGCATGAAATTTTCATACACTGAAGCACATCAAGCAGGCACATATGGCATCACTCCTAGATCCTTAGTCCTATCTAGCATGTTGTTCTACTAAAACTGATAAACATAACATAAGCTTGTATGGGTACTTTGGGGAATACTTACTTAATCTCGGCCGGTCGCGCACATCACACACTTTGTTCCTTCTTAAAACTCTTTACTTAGCCTTTTAGAAAACATTTTCTTCTTTAAAATCTTTTAATCCCTCGATTTGAGTTCAGACGCCCCCGAAGGTGTGTCCGAATCCCTCAAAACAGGGCTCTGATACCAACTTGTAACGTCCCAAACATACGGGCCAAAATTTTCATTTTTAAAACATATTCGTAGCGAACCTTACAAATAAAACGTTCACTGATCATATCTTTTCATAAAATTTATCGCATGTCTTGAAAAGCATTTCATAAAAACATAATAAAGTCAGAGTACAAATTCCCAGGAGGGTCTCATAATGCGGAAATACAAGGCGTGTGTGTGATGGGCCGCTACCGCGCCAGCTCATTCCCCTTCGAAGGAGAGGTACCTGAAACCAAAACTGAAAATTGTAAGCACGAAGCTTAGTGAGTTCCCCCAACATACCTCATACCATACAGTCACATATCATACATACTGCCAGACAATTCTGGGGTGCCCGACCTACCCGGTACGGCCATTCTGGGGTGCCGACCTACCCGTGTCAAGCCGTTCTGGGGTGCTGACTACCCATGTCAAGCCATTCTGAGGTGCTGACTACCCATCGGTCCTGACAACCGATCCTCGGGGACTATTTCACCCCTACTGCTACTGTCACATATATCATAACATAACATATTATCAAACATATCTGGGGTGTCCGATCTACCCTTCGGTCCTAACGACCGAACTTGGGGACTATTCCCCTCCTACTACCATTATCACATATAACATATCATGCCAGCATATAAACATATCATCCCATACTGTCAGACATATCTGGGATGTCTAACCTACCCTTCGGTCCTAACAACCGAACTCTACTACTATCACATGTACGTATCATGCCAGCATATAACATATCAGGTAGTAGCAAACCTATATGATATCACAAAGACAATCATCTAACATACAACTCCTACTGGTGGGCCGGCATTGTGGCCGTAGACCCACCGCTACAGGAAGGCAACTTACCTTGAAGTAGCTGCTGATCTGTGTGGGAACTGACTGTCTTCTGCTGCTGCTGCTGCCCCGGCAATCCTCCGGCTATAATTCCCACAAAACACTCAGTCAAAAACTGCTAATCGACCTCAGGGTAAAATGACCATTTACCCCTAACCAAACCAAGAGTCAAAGTCAAAGCCAAAGTCAAAGTCAACTTCCAGTTGACCCGACTCGCCGAGTTGGCCTGCCAACTCGCCTAGTCCCTATCTCTTTGTCTGGCTATAGTCCCGTATCTACTCGTCGAGTTAGGCATTAACTCGACGAGTTCTCCTTCTAAACTAAAGGCCAATAGTCCTTCATCCTACTCGCCGAGTTGTATGAACAACTCGCCGAGTTCATCTTCATCCAAAGAACACTCTATGCAGAGACTCGCCGAGCTGTATGAACAACTCGCCGAGTCTGTTCTTGAGGCAAGAAGATTGCCTTGAACTCGCCGAGTCATGGCATTGACTCGCCAAGTTACTTCATGAGTGAGTCTGGCTTCCGACCAACTGAGTCACACCCCATGACTCACTACTCCAACCCGTAACACGAAAAAAGGGAAAAACTCAGGGACTCGTGACTCGACTCGCCGAGTCAGATGAACGACTTGCCGAGTCTGCCACATGCAAATACTATACATGCGATTCTGCTTGAATCCAGCTCATGCCATTCATAGATCTGGGTTTCTAGGGCCTGATTAACACGTAAAGTTTCCAACTTTACGTGTAAATAAACACCCATGAGGGTTTTTAGGGCTCAAAATGCACCAAAAGAGTAGATCTAGGGCTTTTATGCAATATGGCTCAATAAAGGCAGTAGATCCTAGCTCCTGGGGCTCAATCATGCCTAGATCTAGAGGCTAAACAACTTATTACGAAACCTAAAACACAAACAAGCTTGGGGAAAGGCTCAAGAAGGACTTTCATGGAGCTATAAGGGACAATAAGCATGAAAACAGAGGGAAACTGAGTTATACCTCAAGGAAATCACTGAGATAACACAAGGATGCCTGGCCTCCTTCTTCTCTTCTTGATCTACTCTTCTTCCCTCTCCAAATCTTCAAGAAAACACACCAAAATGCTTCAATCTCACAAGGAACAAGGCTTGAACGAAGTAGAGAGCTCTGAGGGTGAAGGGGGCGAGCTTGGGGGCGGATAAGAGGGTTTAAATAGGGTGCAAACCCTTGAAATTTAGGGTTTCATCAGACAGCTGGGACTCGCCGAGTCCAGAATGTGGACTCGCCGAGTTGCCAACTTAAACGTGCTCCCAAACTCGTCTCCACTCGGCGAGTCGGGCCTACAACTCGCCGAGTTCAAGGCTAAAAATGTAAATACTTAGATAAATTTTATGTTCCAGGAACCAGGTGCTACAAAACATCACAACTTTGTTTTCAGAATATTGATTATCAGAGTTTTTCCTAGAAACATAAACACAATAGGAGGAGCTGTACGATCATGCCTTGGTCTTGCCTCGATCCCATGATGTACCTGAAACAATAAACTGAAACTGTAAGCCCGAAAGCTTAGTGAGTTGCCCCCTAAATACCGATACACATACACTCCACGTAGCAATATCAACATTAACATATCATATCAATCAAAACAGAACAACATGCATTGGGTCCACAACTTTTCAAGCTGGACCACCCCCTGGGCCCTCAGTAATAATCTGAAATGCCTACCGGGCCCTCAACTCATATCTGGAATGCCATCGAGCCCTCAGTACGAGTCAGGAATGCCTACCGGGCCCTCAGCTAGTATCTAGAATGCTCACGAGTCCTCAGTATGAGTCTGGAATGCCTACCGGGCCCTCAGCTCATATCTGGAATACTGTAGGGTTTGTTGGCTACCTCACGGAGTAGTACAACCTCAACCCATCCCGCATAACATGTCAACATGTATCATGACTAATGCATATACAGATAATCATACAATATCACAGGCAGTCCTACAGATCTACAAAACTAGCATATCAACTGGCATTTATGACTAACTCAACTCAACATATCAATAACTACTAGGATATCAAATCCAATGGGCCGGCCTTGGTGCCTTAGACCCCTTAGTATAGCGAGGATAACTCACCTCGTAGATGTCAGCTCGGTAAATAAATCACAGCTCTCTGATCACTCGTCAAAGACTCCACCACCTATTACCATAATACGAACATGTTCATAAGTCTTTATCCTCACAAAGTACTTCATAACCCAACTAGTTAACCCTGGTCAAAGTCAAAGTCCTTAGTCAAGGTCAACAATCCATGTTGACCTTAATTCGTCGAGTACCCTCGGCTACTCGCCGAGTTCCTTGAAATCCTTACCCACTCGCCGAGTCACCGGGGTGACTCGTTGAGTTCCCACGATTCTCGATTGAGGCCCTATGGCCACCCGTCGAGTTTCCTTCTAGTAACACGTCGATACACACGCATTCCTAACTTGGGGAAAACTCATCCGACTCGCCGAGTTGTTCATGCAACTTGTCGAGTCTATGGCAATCTTCATTGGACTCGCCGAGTTGTTCATCCAACTCGTCGAGCCCACAGCTCTTACTGAATGCAAGGAGGCCAAATGAGGCTTATGCCTCCTTAAATAGAGTGCAGAACCCCGGGATTTAGGGTTTCATCTGCTGGCTCCTACTCGTCGAGTCCCTTTATGGACTCGGCGAGTAGGTCACTAAATGTGCGATCCCACCTCGCTGCTACTCGACGAGTAGGGCACCCTTAACTCGTTGAGTAGGAATTAAAACCAAAGAGATGCTTACTTAAATCCATACCTGAGAATCGGGGTGTTACTATTCTCCCCCACTTGAACTAGACTTCGTCCTCGAAGTCTTATGGAATGAACAAGCTGGGTAGTGCTCGCGCATCTCTGCCTCCGGCTCCCATGTCCATTTGTATTTCCTCCGATGTTCCCACTGTACCTTCACGAAAGGTATCTCCTTGTTCCGCAAAATCTTCTTCTTCCTCTCCAAGATGTCCACAGGCATCTCCATGTATTTCAAGCGCTCATCGACCTGAATATCATCCAACGATACAACCGTCTCCTGGTCCATGATGCACTTCCATAACTGCGAGACATGGAACATGCTGTGAATCCGGCTAAGCTCCTCCGGAAGCTCAAGCCAATAAGCCACCTTGCCAAACCTGGCAATGACCTTGAATGGCCCAATATATCGAGGGCCCAATTTTCCCTTCTTCCTAAAGCAGACCACACCCTTCCAGGGCGAGACCTTCAGGAGCACCATATCACCCACCTAAAATTCAACTCAGATCGGTGTCTGTTGGCATAAATCTTCTACAAACTCTGAGCGGTTTGAAGTCGCTGCCTGATCTACTGAATCTACTCGGTAGTCTGCAAGACCACCTCCGTCCGACCCATCACCCTGTGACCCACCTCGCCCCAACAAACCGGGGTGCGACACCTCCGCCCGTACAACAGCTCGAATGGTGGGGCGCCAAGACTAGAATGATAGTTGTTGTTGTAGGCGAACTCCACAAGCGGTAGGTGAGAATCCCAACTCCCACCGAAGTCGATGACACACGCCCTCAACATATCCTTGAGGGTCTGAATAGCCCACTCTCTCTGGCCGTCTGTCTGCGGGTGGAATGATGTGCTGAAGTGCAATCGCGTGCCCAACTCCTCGTGAAAATTTTGCCAGAAACAGGAGGTAAACCTGACATCCCGATCAGATATAATGAAAACGGGAATCCCATGGCGAGACACAATCTCACAAACGTACACTTCGTCCAGCTTCTCGATCGACGAACTCTCCCATATGGGCAAGAAATGGGCACTCTTGGTCAATCGATCCATGATGACTGTAACGCCCGTGTTTCTAGGCTTGCCATTTTAGCAATGTAATAGTCTAGGTTAACCATTGTAACCCCAATTTGAAATAATAAAAATGTATTATTTGTGAATTTGTGTATTATATGAGTTATGTGTTTATTTGCTTAATTATGTGATGTAATTAAATTAAGAATAAAATAAGCGTCAAAATTTAAGTGTGAGATAAGCCCGATATCTTTGCATAAAGTTGTAGTGGTTGAAACAAGGATTCCGGAGATATAAGGAATGCCAAAGTCCGAGTTATAACGAAGAAGTTATGACCTGTCGAAGTTTCGCGACGGGACCGGCACGACGTCGAGTGACGTAAAATATGAATTTAAGATAGGCGAGAACGGACGTCGGACGAAGAAGTTATGATTTAATAACGAAGTTTTCCTGTCCGAGCCTTCTAAAAATAATTAATAAAAATAAAAGTCAAAATTAGCCGACGGAATCTAAACGAAAGTTGTAGAGCGTAGTCTCACCTTCGCGTGGATATAAAGAACGTCGAAAACGGAGTTCGTATGAAGGAGATACGAATTTTTGAAGTTTAATAAATATTTAATATTTATTTTTATTTTAACCCCCGATATTATCCGAAGTGAAGCGAGGCGGTCTATCCGAAGTACGCAGCGCGTACTGCTGTACGCCCCGCGTATAGCGTAGGGCACTCGAGTTCTACGGAGTAGTGAGTCGTAAGCGATGACGAAGGTGGACCAGTGACGTAAGCGATGACGATCTGCGAAGCATTACGCCCCGCGTACCCCGAAGTTACGCCCCGCGTAACCCCGAGGATCAGGCTATAAAAGGAGGTCCGAAGCAGCTTCTTTTCTTTTGCAAAATCCTCATTCTCTCTAGCCTTTTCGCCTCGATTTGCGTGCCGATTATACCCCGAAGCCCCGGTATTATTCCCGAGCCCCGAAGCGAGATCCGAAGCCCCGAGGATCCCGAAGAGCGTTATTCCCAAGCCGAAGCCCTGCCCGCGAGGAGCCGGTTTTTGTGAAGATCTTCCAGATCTGCGGAGAGACGCTACTTCTATAAGCCGTAGTACTGTCGGATCATCTTCTGATCAAGTGAGTGTATAGTCCCTTTTCAATACGCAATATTATGAAGTATTTAATATAAAATACGTGCTACGTGTATATATTTTGTGGTTATATGTGTGAAGATATATTCTCTATGAAATACGTGTTATGTGTGTATGCCTCATCTGTTATGTGGAATATCTATTGATTAAAGCATGCTATACAGGTTTTTAAACAATGTATAAAAATGTATATTTTTATCTACTAATATGTTGGGTAGAACATGGGTAGATAATTGGTGTAAAATAAACAGATGAGAGGCCTCGGTGTTATTGGTGTTATTCTAGTCATTCAGCAGAGTATGGATGACGACCACGGACTATTCTAGACTGTCCTGTGGAACACTAGCAGGCTCATTACCTGTAGGTGTTGTGAACGACGTGTTCACCGGTGTACTCTATCCCCCACATGGTTGCCTTTAGGATACTTATTGTTGAGGAAGCCCCTCTGCAGTAATGTCCGTCCCGATGAAAATCCTGAAATAAGTTCCTTATAATAGACGTTATTTTTAGGAACGTAAGGTGAGGATAACGGGAATGGGTAATCGGGTTTATTGTTGATTGATGAAATTAAATATAATTATTGTGGGTTTGAAAACCCTATATGCTCACCAGGCTCCCAAGCCTGACCCACTCAGTTGATTTGTATTACAGGAAGTGGCGCAAGAGCTTAAGATGGGCGAATCATCAAGTTGTTTTTGCTTACAAGTCTGTATATGTATATATTTGTTGAACGACTTGTAATGTTATCGTTTATGCTTTATGATCTATATCGGAACATGACATCCTGACTTTTGAATTATGAAATGAAATCATATTTCTATATGAAATGTTTTGATAAATATCTATTTTATCATGTTTTGTTTTTGGGAACAAATTCCGCATCTCTTTTAAAATCAAACGGATTTACTCTGAAAATGTTTTAAAAAGCATAAATGAAATCGGTCTTTTCTGGCCGAGATTTTGGGGATGTCACAGTTGGTATCAGAGCATTAGTTTAAGCGAACTAGGAATTTGTAGGATTTCTAGACTTAAACTTGGTATGCTAAATGGAGATTGGGAGGTGAGTGTCTGATAAATTTAGACACGAGCACTAGTTTATTTTAGGAAGGTTGCCTAAAATGCTTTTATGTGCTAAATGTTATATGTTGCCATATATGATATTGTTTGTTCGGATCTACGGTTTGTTGCCAACCGGATCTGAAGTTTTTGTGTTTAGGATTCTAAGCGTATGTATACGATATTAGAACTAGCATGGAATCGTTTGGAGTAATAAGGTGAAATTATTCGGTGTGTAGATCAAAAATGGTGAGAACAAGAAGCGGAGTTGGAAATGCTGATGAAAACAGGAATCAACCGCCTGTAATTCAACAAGTACCTGTTGTAGCTGATGCACCTGAGCCGATAACAATGGCTGGTGTACAAATGATGATTCAAATGATGTTGGATCGTCAGATGGAAGAAACAAGACGCCTGCTTAGGCAGAATCGTGAAGAACCGTCAATTCAAGCGGAAGAGCCCGAGGAGAATGGAGGGCAGTCTGAAGGAGAAAACTTTAGTGGGATCATTGGTCAAGACGAACAACCAGTGGTTAGACGCAATAACCAGTATGGAGGAAATGATGGTCGTGGGTGCAAGTATAAGGATTTCATGGCATCCAAACCACCATGTCTATCCGGAAGCCCGACGCCGGTGCAAGTTATGGACTGGGTCTCCGAAATGGAGACTATGTTTGAAAGTTGCGAATGCAACAACAGGCAGAAGACCGCTCTTGCGATCCCTCTGCTAAAATCTGGCGTGTTGAGCTGGTGGAAGCTGTTAGCTGACTCTATGCCCAAGGGAGAAGCAAGCAAAATGTCTTGGGAAGACTTTGTGGAACAACTAAAAATGCAATACTGCTCCGAGCAGGACCTTCTGGAAATCAGTAATGAGTTTCAGAATTTGAAGAAAGGGAAATTGAGCGTTACTGAATACGCTACAAGTTTCACGGAAAAGATGAAGTTTATCCCATATTTGGTGCCTACAGAACTCTCTAAGGTCAACAAGTTTGCCCTTGGACTACCAGCGGACTATGGTCCAATGGTTAAGCAAGCAACCACATTGAAAGCCGCCATCTGGGCTGCTAGAAATGTTGAGACCCAGATCAGGGAAAAAGGTCTGGAAAGGTCAGAGGTTGGCGAGAAAAGGAAAATCGATGGATTTTCAGGGTCCAGCAAGAAAAGTAAATTCTCGAAGTCTAGTTCGAGGGGAAGTGGAGGAAAGGTAGAAGCGAAATGGTGTGACAAGTGCAAAAAGAAGCATCATGGGAAGTGTGGCGGGGAAACCACATGCTTCAAATGTGGAAAGCTAGGGCATTATGCCAATGACTGCACCTTCACCAAGAATGTTTGTTATGGTTGTGGTGAGGAGGGGCACATCTCAAGGGATTGTCCGAAAAAGAAGGAAGCAGCAAGACCCAACATTCCGCCAAAGCCAAAGGCGAGAGCATTCCAGATGACACTGGAAGCTGCTAAAGATGAAGCTGATGTCGCTTCAGGTACCTTTCTCGTTAACAAATTTCCTGCCCAAATTTTATTTGATTCTGGAGCCAACTACTCCTTTATATCGCATGAATTTGGTAGAAAACTAGCTTTGCCTGTTGATAGACTAGATAATGCTTTATTAGTCGAAGTTGCTAGTGGCAAGTTTGTACCTGTTAGCCATCGTATGAAAAACATCTTAATTGATCTGAATGGGAATAAGTTCCACGAGGAATTATTGCCTATCGAACTTAACGGTTTTGACATCGTTTTGGGAATGGATTGGCTTAGCGCCAATGATGCCGAAATTTTATGCAAGAAGAAAATAGTGAAAGTGAATCCACCTGGGAAGGAATCGTTTATGGTGTACGGAGATAAACGCAGAGTAAACTCTGGGATCATTTCTCTAATGAAAGCCAGAAAATGTTTGACCAAGGGGTGTACATCATACTTAGCATTTGTGATCGATGCTAAGAAGGAAAAAAAGGTGATGCAAAATATTCCTGTTGTGTGTGATTATCCGGAAGTATTTCCCGAAGATCTTCCTGGATTACCGCCCGATCGACAAGTAGAATTTCGTATTGACTTGTTGCCCGGAACAACGCCAATTGCAAAAGCACCTTATCGATTAGCACCGACGGAGATGAAGGAGCTAATGATGCAACTTCAGGAGTTATTGGACAAAGGTTTCATAAGACCTAGTTCATCACCCTGGGGAGCTCCGGTGTTATTCGTAAAGAAGAAAGATGGAAGCATGAGGATGTGCATTGATTACCGAGAGCTGAATAAGGCAACAATAAAGAATAGATATCCGTTGCCGAGGATTGATGACCTATTCGATCAGCTACAAGGTTCCAGTTATTTTTCAAAGATCGACCTGAGGTCAGGATATCATCAGCTGAAAGTAAGAGAGCAGGATATAGAGAAGACTGCATTCAGAACGCGATATGGACACTACGAGTTTTTGGTTATGTCGTTTGGACTAACCAATGCTCCAGCAGCATTCATGGATTTGATGAACAGAGTTTGTAATCCGTTCCTTGATAAATCTGTGATAGTGTTCATAGATGACATTCTGATTTATTCAAAAAGCCAGGAGGAGCATGGCAGACACTTGCGAGAAGTGTTAGAAGTCTTGATGAAGGAGAAGCTGTATGCTAAGTTCTCCAAATGTGATTTTTGGATTCGTGAAGTCCAATTCTTGGGTCACGTGGTCAACCAAGAAGGGATAATGGTTGATCCAGTGAAGATCGAAGCTGTGATGAAGTGGGAACAACCGAAAAGTCCCACGGAGATCCGAAGCTTTTTAGGATTAGCCGGATATTACCGAAGGTTTATCCAAGGCTTTTCTTCGATCGCTAGTCCATTAACAGCTTTGACCCACAAAGGAGCTACTTATGCTTGGAGTGATAAGCATAAAGAAGCATTCGAGAAGCTAAAGAAGAAACTATGCGAGGCACCGATACTTTCTCTACCCGATGGAGTTGAAGACTTCGCTGTCTATAGCGATGCGTCTGGTGTTGGTTTGGGTTGTGTTTTGACCCAAAGAGAAAAGGTGATAGCATATGCGTCTCGACAGCTGAAAGAGCACGAAAAGAACTACCCGACTCATGATTTGGAGTTGGCAGCGGTAGTTTTCGCACTGAAATTATGGAGGCATTACCTCTATGGCACGAAGTGCAAACTTTTCACTGATCATAAGAGTCTCCAATATCTCTTTAGTCAGAAAGAATTGAATATGAGGCAACGACGCTGGCTGGAATTACTTAAGGACTACGACTGTGAGATACTTTACCACCCCGGTAAGGCCAATATTGTTGCTGATGCTCTCAGTCGGATGGTCAATCTTGAAAAGAACAGGCCAAGAGCGTTGAGAATTGAAGTTGTCTCGACTATTTTGGAGGGTATAAAGAAAGCTCAAAGCGAAGCTTCTGAGAAAAATGACCGGAAGGAGGAACGTTTGGGCAAAACGTTGGTGTTCGGTGTAAACAGTCACGGACTGAAGGTGTTCCAAGATCGGATTTGGATACCTAAGACAGGAGGAGTCAGAGATCTTCTGATGGAAGAAGCTCACAAAACCATGTACTCGATTCATCCCGGTAGCACAAAAATGTATAGGGACCTGAAACCCTATTATTGGTGGCCGACGATGAAGCTCGACATTGCGAAGTATGTGGCCGAGTGTGTGACTTGTGCAAGAGTCAAGGCACAACATCAGAAACCTTACGGGAGTTTAGAACCATTACCTGTGCCTATGGGTAAGTGGGAAGACATTGCTATGGATTTTGTCACTAAACTGCCCAGGACAAGGAATGGTCACGACATGATTTGGGTGGTCGTTGATCGATTCACTAAGAGTGCGCATTTCATAGCAGCCAACGAGAAATGGTCTATGGAAAAGCTTGCGAATTCTTACGTGAAGGAAATTGTGAGGCTTCACGGTGTTCCGTTAACAATTGTGTCGGATCGTGATAGTCGTTTCACCTCACGATTTTGGAAAAGTCTACAAGAGGAATTGGGTACCAAGTTGTGTTTAAGTACAGCTTACCATCCGCAGACTGATGGTCAGAGTGAAAGAACGATACAAACACTTGAGGATATGCTGAGAGCGTGTACCTTGGAATTCCTAGGTAATTGGGATGAACATTTACCTTTGGTAGAATTTTCCTATAATAATAGTTTTCACTCGAGCATAAAGATGGCACCTTATCAAGCATTGTATGGACAGAAGTGTCGTACGCCGTCTTGTTGGCTTGAGGCTGGGGAAAAGCAGTTTATGGGACCGGAGTTAGTCCATCAAACTGCAGAAAAGTTGAAAATAATTAGGGAAAGAATGTTAGCAGCTCAGGACCGTCAAAAGAGCTATGCTGACAAAAAGCGAAGACCGATGACTTTTGAAGTTGGAGATTCGGTTTTGCTTAAAGTCTCGCCGTGGAAGGGACTTATAAGATTTGGTAAAAGGGGAAAGTTAAGTCCAAGGTTTATTGGACCGTTTAAAGTTCTTCAGAGGATTGGGAACCAAGCTTACAAGCTCGAACTACCAGAAGAACTGAATGGAATTCATAACACTTTTCATGTGTGTTACTTGAGGAAGTTCATGGGAGAAGTTCCCGACATAATTCCACTTTCGGAGTTGAGGATCGATGAGAACAAAAGGTTGATTGAGGAACCGGAGGCAATCGTTGACCGAAAGACTAAGAAGTTGCGACGAAAGATGGTTGAGTTAGTGCTTGTCCGATGGAAACACACGAATGGGCCGAATCTCACCTGGGAGACGGAGAATGACATGATGAGTCGCTATCCGCATTTGTTTGCTGGTGTGTGATTCCGGGGACGGAATCATTCTAAGGTGGAGAGAATTGTAACGCCCGTGTTTCTAGGCTTGCCATTTTAGCAATGTAATAGTCTAGGTTAACCATTGTAACCCCAATTTGAAATAATAAAAATGTATTATTTGTGAATTTGTGTATTATATGAGTTATGTGTTTATTTGCTTAATTATGTGATGTAATTAAATTAAGAATAAAATAAGCGTCAAAATTTAAGTGTGAGATAAGCCCGATATCTTTGCATAAAGTTGTAGTGGTTGAAACAAGGATTCCGGAGATATAAGGAATGCCAAAGTCCGAGTTATAACGAAGAAGTTATGACCTGTCGAAGTTTCGCGACGGGACCGGCACGACGTCGAGTGACGTAAAATATGAATTTAAGATAGGCGAGAACGGACGTCGGACGAAGAAGTTATGATTTAATAACGAAGTTTTCCTGTCCGAGCCTTCTAAAAATAATTAATAAAAATAAAAGTCAAAATTAGCCGACGGAATCTAAACGAAAGTTGTAGAGCGTAGTCTCACCTTCGCGTGGATATAAAGAACGTCGAAAACGGAGTTCGTATGAAGGAGATACGAATTTTTGAAGTTTAATAAATATTTAATATTTATTTTTATTTTAACCCCCGATATTATCCGAAGTGAAGCGAGGCGGTCTATCCGAAGTACGCAGCGCGTACTGCTGTACGCCCCGCGTATAGCGTAGGGCACTCGAGTTCTACGGAGTAGTGAGTCGTAAGTGATGACGAAGGTGGACCAGTGACGTAAGCGATGACGATCTGCGAAGCATTACGCCCCGCGTACCCCGAAGTTACGCCCCGCGTAACCCCGAGGATCAGGCTATAAAAGGAGGTCCGAAGCAGCTTCTTTTCTTTTGCAAAATCCTCATTCTCTCTAGCCTTTTCGCCTCGATTTGCGTGCCGATTATACCCCGAAGCCCCGGTATTATTCCCGAGCCCCGAAGCGAGATCCGAAGCCCCGAGGATCCCGAAGAGCGTTATTCCCGAGCCGAAGCCCTGCCCGCGAGGAGCCGGTTTTTGTGAAGATCTTCCAGATCTGCGGAGAGACGCTACTTCTATAAGCCGTAGTACTGTCGGATCATCTTCTGATCAAGTGAGTGTATAGTCCCTTTTCAATACGCAATATTATGAAGTATTTAATATAAAATACGTGCTACGTGTATATATTTTGTGGTTATATGTGTGAAGATATATTCTCTATGAAATACGTGTTATGTGTGTATGCCTCATCTGTTATGTGGAATATCTATTGATTAAAGCATGCTATACAGGTTTTTAAACAATGTATAAAAATGTATATTTTTATCTACTAATATGTTGGGTAGAACATGGGTAGATAATTGGTGTAAAATAAACAGATGAGAGGCCTCGGTGTTATTGGTGTTATTCTAGTCATTCAGCAGAGTATGGATGACGACCACGGACTATTCTAGACTGTCCTGTGGAACACTAGCAGGCTCATTACCTGTAGGTGTTGTGAACGACGTGTTCACCGGTGTACTCTATCCCCCACATGGTTGCCTTTAGGATACTTATTGTTGAGGAAGCCCCTCTGCAGTAATGTCCGTCCCGATGAAAATCCTGAAATAAGTTCCTTATAATAGACGTTATTTTTAGGAACGTAAGGTGAGGATAACGGGAATGGGTAATCGGGTTTATTGTTGATTGATGAAATTAAATATAATTATTGTGGGTTTGAAAACCCTATATGCTCACCAGGCTCCCAAGCCTGACCCACTCAGTTGATTTGTATTACAGGAAGTGGCGCAAGAGCTTAAGATGGGCGAATCATCAAGTTGTTTTTGCTTACAAGTCTGTATATGTATATATTTGTTGAACGACTTGTAATGTTATCGTTTATGCTTTATGATCTATATCGGAACATGACATCCCGACTTTTGAATTATGAAATGAAATCATATTTCTATATGAAATGTTTTGATAAATATCTATTTTATCATGTTTTGTTTTTGGGAACAAATTCCGCATCTCTTTTAAAATCAAACGGATTTACTATGAAAATGTTTTAAAAAGCATAAATGAAATCGGTCTTTTCTGGCCGAGATTTTGGGGATGTCACAATGACCCAAATGACATCAAACCCTTTCGCTGTCCTTGGTAGCTTTATGATAAAGTCCATAGTGATCTGTTCCCATTTCCACATGGGAATCTCCAGGGGCTGCAGCTTGCCATGCGGCCTCTGATGCTCGGCCTTGACCATCCTACAGGTCAAGCACCTCTCGACGTACCAAGCAATCCCGTGCTTCATACACGGCCACCAATAGCTCAAACTCAAATCCCGGTACATCTTGGTGGCGCCCGGGTGAATAGAGAAGTGAGACTTATGAGCCTCCTCCATAACCATCTGCCTAACCCCACCAGACACTGGAACCCAAACCCGACCGCATCGGGTCAGTAACCCTCGACTATCCTGCACGAACCTGGTATTCTCACCCTTGATCCTCTCCAACTTCCAATTCTCCGGTCGTATGCCTTCTACCTGGGCATCTCTGATCAAACTCACAAGCGAAGAATCCACCGCTATCCTCATACATACCGCGGGGGTAAATGATCCAGTGGACTTGCGGCTCAAAGCATCCGCAACCACATTCGCTTTACTAGGGTGGTAAAGGATGTCACAATCGTAGTCCTTGACTACATCCAGCCACCTACGTTGCCTCATGTTCAAGTTCGGCTAATCCATGATATGTCTCAAGCTCTTGTGATCCGTGTAAATGGTACAGCGGACCCCATAAAGGTAATGTCTCCATATCTTAAGGGCGAACACCACTGCCCCTAACTCCAAGTCATGCGTAAGGTATGTCGTCTCATGCGGCTTTAGCCACCGCGATGCGTAGGCTATAACTCGTCCTCTCTGCATGAGGACCGCCCCTAAACCTGTGATGGATGCATCACAGAACACCACAAAATCCTCAACTCCCTTTGGTAGTGTCAATCCTGGTGCCTTACACAAACGCTGACAGAGGGTCTCAAACGCCCTTTGCTGCTCGGGGCCCCGACGGAAATCCCCCCCTTTCATCGTCAAACGAGTGAGGGGTACTGCAATCTTGGAGAAATCCCGTATGAATCTCCGGTAGTATCCAGCCAACCCCAGAAAACTCCTAATATCCGAGGGAGATTTTGGGACCTACCACTGCACAACTGCCTCGATTTTGGCCGGATCGACCAAAATCCCCTCCTGGTTGACGAGATGTCCGAGGAACTGGACCTCTCGCAACCAAAACTCGCACTTCGAGAACTTGGCGTATAGCCGTTCTTGTCTCAGGACTCCCAATAACTCTTGCAGATGCTCCTCATGCTGCTCTTGGGTCTTGGAATACACCAAGATATCATCTATAAACACTATGACCGAGCGGTCAAGCATTGGTCTGCAGACCCGATTCATCAGGTACATAAACACTTATGGCGTGTTGGTGAGCCCAAACGGCATCACCACGAACTCGTAATATCCATAACGAGTTCGGAATGTGGTCTTCTCCACGTCTTCCTCTCTGACCCTAACCTGATGATACCCAGATCTCAAATATATCTTGGAAAACCAAGATGCGCCCTGCAACTGATCGAAGAGATCGTCTATCCTCGGGAGTGGGTAACGGTTCCTCACCATTAGCTTGATCAACTCCTGGTAATCAATGCACATCCGGTGCGAACCGTCCTTCTTTCGGACAAAAAGAATCGGTGCTCCCCATGGAGAACTGCTAGGTCGAATGAACTACTTGCCCAACAGTTCTTGCAGCTACGACGACAGCTCCTGCATCTCTGGTGGCACCACTCGCTGGCCCTCGCAATCAATCACAGCACCGAACTGACTGAGCCGATCCATGCCCATAATCACGCACACCTCTGCCATCGGGATCAGAATCAAATCTATCGGAAAAACACCCCGAAAATCTCCAAGTCACATCCTCGATAAACTGAAGAAGCAGAAACCCCGTGTTCGTTGGCAATAGACAATCGCAACAGACACTCTAACCCGCCCACTGGCACACAGAACTCCCTGCTAAAAGATTGAGACACGAAGGACTGACTCTCCCCCGATTCAAATAAGACCAAAGCAGGCAAAGAGTTCACCAAAAACGTACCTAATCACAGGTTCAACAGATAAGCATACTGTAACAACGTAAATTTCAAAACAAATTTTTTTCATTTTTCATCAACGTAAAAACATTCTCAAATATTTCCAATATTAGTTTTTGAAACATAACATATCCCAAGATCATAAAATCAAACTCTCTCTCTAGTGTGTACGAATCATGCCGGCACCTTCCCACGGTCCTCGCTAGTACCTGAAACACATAACATAACAACTTTAAGCATAAATGCTTAGTGAGTTCCAAAAAATACCGCATACAACACATACGCCACTCGAGGCTATAATACGACCCTCTGATCGATGTGTCTCAGCGGGACCCTCCAGTCCCGTAGCTCGTTGGACCCTTCGGTCCGGTCTATAACATTATACAACATACATATATCACATAGCACATAATCTCATACGTAACACATAAGACCCTCTGGTCAACACATAATACCACTCTAGGTAACGTATAGTGAGAAGACTCACCTCAGGTATCTCGGTAAGTCTCTGACTTGGTAGAAATGTGATCTATCCTCCGCCTAATCACATAAAGTAAATACTCTCCTAAATATAACTATACTCAAACCTTTCTTAACACCCTCAGAAGGGTAAAAGACCATTTTATCCCTCTCTTGGCTTAAAGGCCTCACTGTTGACCAAACCCTAAAAGTCAACAAAAGTCAACGGTCAAACTTTGACCCGACTCGTCGAGTGCACTTGGGCGACTCGGTGAGTCTACACGTGTCCACTGACTCTCTTAGTCCCTCTCTCGGCATGTCGAGTGCTTCCCCTTACTCGACGAGTTACACCTGGCATGAATCGTGCGGCCACCTCGACTCAACTTGCCGAGTCTCAAGAACAACTCGGCGAGTTCCGCCTTGAACTCCAGTCCCCTAACTCTCCCTGACTCACTGAGTTATTTCCCCAACTCGGTAAGTCTACTCACTGAGTGATTTACGGGAAACCCTCATCCTACTCACCGAGTCTGCTCTTTGGACTCAGCAAGTTCATGCTATGTACAAACTCCGTAGGCCTCCTGTGGTCAGATCTATTCCTTAAATTCATAGATCTGCCCTTCCCAAGCATGATAATCACGTTAAGTTCAGACCTTGACACTCATATAACATCTAAATGGTCTAACTTGGTGATTTAGCCCAAAAAATGACCTCCCAAGCTCATGGCTCTCAAAATAACTCATAAAGCTCCAAGGGTTAAGGTCTCTGGACCTCTTCGGGTCCAGATCCAAAGCTTAGACTTGAGAAGGGACCAATTGCTCCACATATCCATCCTCTAAAGGGGCTAGAAAACCCTAACTCTAAGAATCAACACCAAAACTGAAAAAGGTCCGAACAAATACCTCAATATGATCTCTATGAACTCAGAAGTCACCAAAATCGCACCTCCTTCAGCCTCCTCTTGCCTTGGTCACTTCCTTCTTGCAAATACACCAACAAAAGGATCAAGAATGGCCTCTCCTTCCTCACAAACACTCTATATCTCTTAGGGTTTCTCTATGGGGTTTGGTAGCCGCAAATGACGGCCCTAAGGGCCTTTAAATAGGTCCCAAACCCAGGAAATTAGGGTTTCATTAAACAGCGTGGACTCGCCGAGTCCACTCATGAACTCATCGAGTCCGGCTGTGAACCCGAATACGAATCCGCGACCACACTTGGCGAGTTTCAACCCCAACTCGCCGAGTCTCCTCACAACTTCCAATAAAAAAGGAATAGAATATTATACCTGAGAATCCGGATGTTACACATACAACAGATAAATAAAACGAGATGAGGATAGAAACATACCAGCAACCACATCTGGTGCTGCTCTGGCCTCCTCCATCGTGAGCCGGAAAACACGACCCTGAGCCTTCGGAGGCTCTGCCCTAACTGGGCTTCCATCTGTGATCCTCATACTAGCTGGCGCTGCTGCCTACACCGGCTTGGCGGCAAGTAGTGGACAGTTGGCCCTCATGTGACCAACCTGATCGCAGTGATAACATAACCTCATACCCTGAGCTGCGGCGGCCTGGCGACAATTCTTCGTGTAATGCCCCTCCTTGCCACACTTGTGGCACCCACTACCAACCCGACATACACCAGAATGATCCTTTCCACACTTGCCACAAGTGTGGCCCTGCTGACCCTCGGTCCTAGCATCAGCGGTCTTAGACCGCTTCGGCGCTGGGTGCAGCTGTGCCGGGGCCGGATGCTTCTCCCTCAGCTGCAGCTCAATCTCCAACTCCCGTCGTCTAGCGGTCTCCTGCAACTCCAGAAGAGTATCACATCGCTGGGTAGATACAAACTGTCAGATATCAGTCTTGAGCATACTCAGATAACGGGTCATCTGAGACTGCTCGGAAGCAAACTCTGGGCAGAACATCGCTCGCTCGGTGAACATACGGGTGATTTCCGTCACCAACTCTTCATCCTGTCTCAAGCTCATAAATTCCAGTGCCAAACGTTCCCGCTCAACTCTCAGAATGTAACGGGCGCGGAACATATCTCTGAACCGCTCCCAAGTAACAACTGCTCTCTGATCATCAGTGTAAGCCCCAGTCGTAAGTCTCCACCAGTCCTTGGCTCCGGACCTAAGCAGGTTCAGAGCACACCTGACCTTCTGGTCAGCAGGACACATGCAAGTGAAGAAACACCCCTCCACATCTGAAACCCATCTCATAGCCTTGATGGGATCCTATGTCCCATTAAAAGTAGGGAGCTTCATGTTATCGAAGTCCCTGTACTGAAAACCCCTACCAACTCCTCCCCCTACCGCAGATACAGCTGATGCAGCTGCTGCGGCGACTGTCTCTGCAAGGGCTGCGTAGCGCTCATCAAAATACTCCACCATGGTGGTCTTAATTGACCCGAACATTTCCGGCAACTCGGTACGAAACAACGCAACAACCTCATCATGCAGGATCGCTCAGATCCTGTCATCCATCTCATCTGGCCTCATCTGGTCGATAGTCTCGGGTGCCTCCCCCTGTCCACCCTCTCCTAATCTCGAACTGGATCCAGTCACAAAGCGCCTGGTCATCACCATTCTGAAACATAACACAAGGTATCATATAACTCATACAAATAACTGGGGACTAGCCCCCGACAAAATGTAACGCCCCAAATTCTCAGGTATTGTCTAAATGCGAGTTTTAGGGTTAATCCCTACTCAGCGAGTCGGTGGATCTACTCGTCGAGTAGTAGCGGGAAGGATCGCGGGCTAAGTGACCTACTCGGTGAGTCCGTATTGGGACTCGGCGAGTAGGAGTTGGCAGCTAAAACCCTAAACCCCGGGGTTGTGCTACCTATTTAAGGTATCACAAGCCTCTTTCAGCCTGTTTGCAGTCTCCTATCAAACCCTAGTATGTGTGCGTGTGTCTGTGCATTGTGTGTTTGAAGCCTTGGAAGGGATTTTGGTGAAAAGAGCTTGGGAAGCAAGTGGTTGAAGCAAGGAGCTTGGGGGAAACCCGTATCTACTCTGTTTGTCATCTCTTGGGAAGGTATCCAGCTATTATTCCCTTTCTATTTCGTTCTAGACCTCCTTGGTTGGAGATTAGGGTTCTTGGTTGGTTTATAAAGTCATTTCTAGAGTATGAGCCAAGATCTGAAGTTGTAACTTCAGATCTAAACTCTCTGAGGATTAAGGAACCATAAAGTTATTAGTTTTGGCAAGTTTGAGCCCTTCCCTATGTGTAAAACTCCATTTCAAGCATAGTTTGGGCTTTTTGAGACACTGGAGCCTTGCATGCACGTAAAGTTTGCAACTTTACGTGATAAGCAGGCCTAAGGAGGTTGGATCTTCGATTTGGGGCCTTGCCATGGCTTAAAAGTCGTTTGCATGATAAAATGACTAAATGAACTCGACGAGTCGCACAGTTGACTCGGCGAGTCACTTGAAGATGGTCGTGAACTCGACGAGTTGGAAGAACAATTCGGCGAGTCCGATGAAGATTGCCCTGAAACTCGACGAGTTGAAGAACAACTCGGCGAGTCGGATGAGTTTTAACTAGGACACATTTGCGTGTATGCCCGTCGAGTTAAAGAAGGTAACTCGATGAGTGGCCTTCAGGATTGATCGATGATTCGAAGGAACTAGACGAGTCACTCCGATGACTCGGCGAGTTGGGATGTGCTTTAGAGAACTCGGCGAGTTAAGGTCAACATGGACCGTTGACCTTGATTAGGGACTTTGACAATGACCAGGGGTTGACTAGTGGTTTATGGAGCACCTTATAAGGTGAAGGACTTATGAGCATGTCAAATTATGATAATAGGTGGTGGAGTCTTTGACAAGTGATCGGATAGCTTTGATTATTTACCGAGCTGACATCTTCGAGGTGAATTATCCTCACTATACTAAGGGGTCTAAGGCACCAAGGCCGACCCATTGGATATGTTATCCTAGTAGTGTTAAATGTTGAGTATGAGTTAGTGTTGCATGCTAGTGGTTATGCAAGTTAGGTAGACCTGTAGGACTACCTGTAATGTTATATGATTATTGCGTGCCCAGTAGTTATGATTATATGTTATGTGGGTTTGGTTGAGGTTGTATTGATCCATGCGGTATCCAACAAACCCTAGAGTATTCCAGATATGAGCTGAGGGCCCGGTAGACATTCCAGACTCATACTGAGGACTCAGGAGTATGCCAGATATGAGCTGAGGGCCCGGTAGGCATTCCGGACTCATACTGAGGACTCGGGAGCATTCCAAATACGAGCTGAGGGCCCAGAAGGCATTCCAGACTCGTACTGAGGGCTTGGTGGCAATCCAGATGTGAGTTGAGGGCTCGACAGACATTCCAGACTCACACTATGGGCCCAGGGGTATTCGAGTCTGTAGAGCTGAGGACCCGTTATGTGCTGTTCTGTTTTATTGATATGATATGCTAATGTTGATATTGTTATGTGAACTGTATGTGTATCGGTATTTTGGGGGTAACTCACTAAGCTTTCGGGCTTACAGTTTCAGTTTATTGTTTCAGGTACATCAGAGGATCGCGGCAAGGCGAAGGCATGATCGTATAGCTCCTCTTATTATATTTATGTTTCTGGGAAAAACTCTGATAACTAATGTTTTGAAAACAAAATTGTAATGCTTTTGATGAACTTGATATGTATAAAAAGTTTAAATTGGTTTGAAATTTTTGGGTGTTACAAGTTGGTATTAGAGCCTTGGTTTGAGTGAATTGGAGGAACATTCGTGTGAATCCAGTCTCAAATCAAGGTAAGATTTTCAAAATGGTTTTCAAAATAATTAAGTGGGGATGCGAAGTGTATGATCAGCCGGAGCTAGTAAGTAGACCCTAAAATACCATACAGTTATTTGACTATGAGATATGATAGAACAACATGCTAGTACTAGGCTAGGGATCTTCAGAAATTGCATGGTAAAATTGCCTGATTACATGATGCCTACTAGCCTAGGATTTCTCTTATGTGAAATTGACATCATTACCGTAGTTATCTAATGTAGGCATCACGGTTATACATAACTAAGATCTTATAGCTTGAGAATGTTTCATTTGGCCTTATTAAATGTTCTTGTTTGATTGGGAGCTTAGGGTAGGATTGAATATTCGAAAGTCTATAGGGTACAGCGTTATGTATGGCTATCATACACTAGTGCTGCAGGGTTGGTGGAAGTTTCGCGGATGGATAGGTTGTTTGGGAGGTGTTCGCTGACTTTGAGGCACTTAGCCTTCTTCTAGGGGTGAAATTTGAGTGCTCAATGTGATTATGTGTGTCGTTAGGGCTTTGTGATGATACTTGGGACAAATATGGGTAGGTGTGGAAGGTAGTATGGGCCCGTACTACTGAAAGCACAGGACCCATACGCTTAACAAGGAAGTCACAAACCCTAGGGTTTTGTCGGGGGTTGGTCCCCAGTTATTTGTATGAGTTATATGATGCCTTGTGTTATGTTTCAGAATGGTGGTAACCTGGCGCTTTGTGACTGGATCCGGTTCGGGATCAGGATCAGGATCAGGAGAGGGGGGGGGGGGGGACAGGGGGAGCTGACAGCACCCGAGACGATCGGCCAGATGAGGCCAGATAAGATGGATGATAGGATCCGAGCGATCCTGCATGACGGGGTTGCTGCGTTGTTTCGGGCCGAGTTGCCGGAGATTTTCGGGTCGATTAAGACCGCCATGGTGGAGTATTTTGATGAGCGATACACAACCCTCGCAGAGACAGCCACCGCAGCAGCTGCATCAGCTATATCTACGGTAGGGGAAGGATTTGGTAGGGTTTTCAGTACCGGGACTTCGACAACACGAAGCCCCCTACTTTTGATGGGACACATGATCCCATCAAGGCTATGAGATGGATTTCAGATGTGGAGGGGTGTTTCTTCACCTACTCGTATCCTACCGACCAAAAGGTCAGGTGTACTCTGAACCTGCTTAGGTCCGGAGCCAAGGACTGGTGGAGACTGGCGACTGGGGCTTACACTGATGATCAGAGAGCTTCTGTTACTTGGGAGCAGTTTAGGGATATGTTCCGTGCTTGTTACATTCCGAGGGTCGAGCAGGAACGATTGGCACAAGAGTTTCTGAGTTTGAGGCTGGATGGAGAGTCGGTGACGGAGATCACTCATATGTTCACTGAGCAGGCGATGTTCTCCCCAGAGTTTGCTTCTGAGCAATCTCAGATGACCCGTTATCTGAGTATGCTCAAGACTGATATCCGACAGTTTGTAGCTACCCAGCGATGTGATACTCTTCTGGAGTTGCAGGAGGCCGCCGGACGACGGGAGTTGGAGATTGAGCTGCAGCTAAGGGAGCAACAGTCGGCCCCGGTACTATCACAGCCGGCGCCGAAGCGGCCTAAGACCGTCGATGCTAGGACCGGGGGTCAATAGGGCCGCACTTGTGGGAAGTGTGGCAAGGGACATTCTGGTGTATGTCAGGCTGGTAGTGGGTGCCACAAGTGTGGCAAGGAGGGACATTACGCGAAGGATTGTCGCCAGGCTGCCCTAGTCTAGGGTATGAGGCTATGTTATCACTGTAACCAGGTCGACCACATGAAGGCCAACTGTCCACTACTTGCCGCCAAGCCGGTGCAGGATGTAGCACCGGCTACCTTGAGAATCACAGATGGGAGACCAGTCAAGACAGAGCCTCCGAAGGCTCAGGGCCGTGCTTTCCAGCTTACGACGGAGGAGGCCAGAGCAGCACCAGATGTGGTTGCTGGTATGTTTCTATCCTCATCTTGTTTTATTTATCTGTTATATGCTTATCTGTTGTACCCGTGATTAGGTACGTTTTTGGTGAACTCTTTGCTCGCTTTGGTCTTATTTGACTCGGGGGCGAGTCGGTCTTTCGTGTCTCGGTCTTTTAGTAGGGAGTTCAGTACACCTGTAGGCGAGTTGGAGTGTCCCTTACGATTATCTATCGCCAACGAACACGGGGTTTCTGCTTCTTCAGTTTATCGAGGATGTGACTTGGAGATTTTCGGGGTGTCTTTCCCGATAGACTTAATCCCGATTCCCATGGGGGAGGTGTGTGTGATTATGGGCTTGGATTGGCTCAGTAAGTTCGGTGCTATGATTGATTGCGAGGGCCAGCGAGTGGTAGTTCGAACCCTAAGTGGGGGAGAATTGATTATATATGGGGAGGGCACCAGAGTAGACTCAGGTTTTTGTTCAGCTGCCAAGGCTCCGCAGTACATTCAGCATGGGTGTACGAGTTAAGCGTACGTAGTGGATACGTGAGTCGGGGGACCAGAAATTGTTTTCCGATGTACCAGTGGTCAGGGAGTTTGCATATGTGTTTCAGGAGGAGTTTCCAGGGATACCTCCGGAGAGGCAGGTCGAGTTCAGGATCGACCTGGTGCCAAGTGCGTCCCCTATCGCTAAGGCGCCGTACCGGTTAGCGCCACCAGAAATGCAGGAACTGTCGTCACAACTCCAGGAACTGTTGCGCAAACAGTTCATCCGGCCTAGTAGTTCTCCATGGGGAGCACCGATTCTCTTTGTGTGGAAGAAGGACGGTTCGCACCGGATGTGCATTGATTACCGGGAGTTGAACAAGCTAACGGTAAAGAACCGTTACCCACTCCCGAGGATAGACAATCTCTTCGATCAGTTACAGGGCGCATCTTGGTTTTACAAGATAGATTTGAGATATGGGTATCACTAGGTCAGGGTCAAAGAGGAAGACGTGGAGAAGACCGCATTCCGAACTCGCTATGGACATTACGAGTTCGTGGTGATGCTGTTTGGGCTAACCAACGCGCCAGCAGTATTTATGGATCTGATGAATCGGTTTTGCAGACTGTGCTTGACCGCTCGGTCATAGTGTTTATAGATGATATCTTGGTGTATTCCAAGACCCGAGAGCAGCATGAGGAGCATCTGCGAGAGCTGTTGGGAGTCCTGAGGTGGGAACGGTTGTATGCCAAGTTCTCAAAGTGTGAGTTTTGGTTACGAGTGGTCCAGTTCCTCGGGCATCTCGTTAACCAGGAGGGGATTTTGGTCGATTCGGCCAAAATCGAGGCGGTTATGCAGTGGGAGGTTCCGAAGTCTCCCTCAGATGTTAGGAGATTTTTGGGATTAGCAAGATACTAGTAGAGATTCATTTGGGATTTCTCCAAGATTGTAGTACCCCTCACTCGCCTGATGAGGAAAGGGGTGGATTTCCGGTGGGGCCCCAAGCAGCAGAGGGCGTTTGAGACCCTCCGTAAGCGTTTGTGTGAAGCACCAGTCTTGACACTCCCGGAGAGGGTGGAAGATTTTGTGGTATTCTGTGATGCATCCATCACAGTTTAGGGGTGGTCCTCATGCAGAGAGGATGAGTGATAGCCTGCGCATCACGGCAGATGAAGCCGCATGACACGAGATACCCTACGCATGACCTGGAGCTAGGGGAGGTGGTGTTCGCCCTCAAGACATGGAGACATTACCTTTACGGGGTCTGCTGTACCATTTATACGGATCACTAGAGTTTGAGACATATCATGGATCAGCCGAACCTGAATATGAGGCAACGTAGGCGGCTAGACGTAGTCAAGGACTATGGTTGCGAGATCCTTTACCACCTTGGTAAAGCGAATGTGGTTACGGATGATTTGAGCCACAAGTTGGCTGGGTCTTCTACCCCCGTGACATGTATGAGGATAGCAGTGGATTCCCCGCTTATGAGTTTGATCAGAGATGCCCAGATAGAGGGCATGCGACCAGAAAATTTAAAGCTGGAGAGGATCAAGGGTGAGAGCACCAAGTTCGTGCAGGACAGTCAGGGATTACTGACCCGATGCGGTCGGGTTTGGATCCCGATGTCTGGAGGGGTTAGGCAGATGTTTATGGAGGAGACTCATAAGTCTCACTTCTCTATTCACCCAGGGGCCACCAAGATGTACCGGGATTTGAGTTTTAACTATTGGTGGCCGTGTATGAAACGCGAAATTGCTTGGCACGTCGAGAGGTTCTTGACCTATAGGATGGTCAAGGCCGAGCATCAGAGGCCGCATGGCATGCTGCAGCTCTTGGAGATTACCATGTGGAAATGGGAATAGATCACGATGGACTTTATCACAAAGCTACCAAAGACGGTGAAGGGGTTTGATGCCATTTGGGTCATCGTGGATCGATTGACCTAGAGTGCCCATTTCTTGGCCATACGGGAGAGTTTGTTGGCAGAGAAGCTGGCCGAGGTATATGTTCGCGAGATCCTATCTCGCCATGGGATTCCCGTTTCCATTGTCTCTGATCGGGATGTCAGGTTTACCTCCCGCTTTTGGCAAAAGTTTCACGGGGAGCTGGGCATGCGATTGCATTTCAGCACAGTCTTCCACCTGCAGACAGACGACCAGAGTGAGCTTACTATTCAGACCCTCGAGCACATGCTGAGGGCATGTGTCATCGACTTCGGTGGGAGTTGGGATTCTCACCTACCGCTTGCAGAGTTCACCTACAACAACAACTATCATTCTAGTCTTGGTGCCCCGCCATTCGAGCTGTTGTACGGGCGGAGGTGTCGCACCCCGGTTTGTTGGGGCGAGGTGGGTCACAGGGTGATGGGTCGGACAGAGGTGGTCTTGCAGACTATAGAAAAGATTCAACAGGTCAGGTAGTGACTGCAGACAGCTCAGAGTCGGTAGAAAAGTTATGTCAACCGACGCCGATCTGAGCTGGAATTTCAGGTGGGTGACATGGTTCTCCTGAAGGTCTCACCCTGGAAGGGCGTCATCTGCTTCAGGAAGAGGGGAAAATTGGGTCCCCGTTACATTGGACCGTTCAGGATTATTGCCAGGGTTGGCATGGTGGCTTATAGACTAGAGCTTCCGGAGGAGCTTAGCCGGATCCACAACGCATTTCATGTTTCGCAATTGCGAAAATGCATTATGAACCAGGAGGCAGTGGTATCGTTGGATGACAATCAGGCCGATGAGCGCTTGAACTATGTGGAGAGGCCTGTGGCCATTTTGGAAAGGAAGAAGAAGATTCTGCGGAACAAGGAAATACCTATTGTGAAGGTACAATGGGAACATCGAAAGGGATCTGAGTAGACATGGGAACCGTAGGCGGAGATGCGTGAGCATTACCTGGAATTGTTTCTTCCAGCAGACTTCGAGGGCAAAGTCTAGTTCAAGTGGGGGAGATTTGTAACGCCCCAAATTCTCAGGTATTGTCTAAATGCGAGTTTTAGGGTTAATCCCTACTCAGCGAGTCGGTGGATCTACTCGTCGAGTAGTAGCGGGAAGGATCGCGGGCTAAGTGACCTACTCGATGAGTCCATATTGGGACTCGGCGAGTAGGAGCTGGTAGCTAAAACCCTAAACCTTGGGGTTGTGCAACCTATTTAAGGGAGCACAAGCCTCTTTCAACCTCTTTGCAGTCTCCTATGAAACCCTAATACGTGTGTGTGTGTGTGTGTGCATTGTGTGTTTGAAGCCTTGGAAGGGATTTTGGTGAAAAGAGCTTGGGAAGCAAGTGGTTGAAGCAAGGAGCTTGGGGGAAATCCGGATCTACTCTATTTGTCATCTCTTGGGAAGGTATCCAGCTATTATTCCCTTTCTATTTCGTTCTAGACCTCCTTGGTTGGAGATTAGGGTACTTGGTTGGTTTATAAAGTCATTTCTAAAGTATGAGCCAAGATCTGAAGTTGTAACTTTAGATCTAAACTCTTTGAGGATTAAGGAACCATAAAGTTATTAGTTTTGGCAAGTTTGAGCCCTTCCTTATATGTAAAACTCCATTTCAAACATAGTTTGGGCTTTTTGAGACATTGGAGCCTTGCATGCACGTAAAGTTTGCAACTTTACGTGATAAGCAGGCCTAAGGAGGTTGGATCTGCGATTTGGGGCCTTGCCATGGCTTAAAAGTCATTTGCATGATAAAATGACTAAATGAACTCGGCGAGTCGCACAGTTGACTCAGCGAGTCACTTGAAGATGGTCGTGAACTCAACGAGTTGGAAGAACAATTCGGTGAGTCCGATGAAGATTGCCCTAAGACTCGACGAGTTGAAGAACAACTCGATGAGTCAGATGAGTTTCAACTAGGACACATTTGTGTGTATGCCTGTCGAGTTCAAGAAGGTAACTCGACGAGTGGACTTAAGGATTGATCGAAGATTCGAAGGAAGTCACTCCGATGACTCGGCGAGTTGGGATGTGCTTCAGAGAACTCAGCGAGTACCTAAGTGTACTCGGCGAGTTAAGGTCAACATGGACTGTTGACCTTGATTAGGGACTTTGACTATGATCAGGGGTTGACTAGTGGTTTATGGAGCACCTTATAAGGTGAAGGACTTATGAGCATGTCATATTATGATAATAGGTGGTGGAGACTTTGACAAGTGATCGGAGAGCTTTGATTATTTACCGAGCTAACATCTTTGAGGTGAGTTATCCTCACTATACTAACGAGTCTAAGGCACCAAGGTTGCCCCATTGGATATGTTATCCTAGTAGTGTTAAATGTTGAGTATGAGTTAGTGTTGCATGCTAGTGGTTATGCCAGATAGGTAGACCTTTAGGACTACCTGTAATGTTATATGATTATTGCGTGCTCAATAGTTATGATTATATGTTATGTGGGTTGGGTTGAGGTTATATTGCTCCATGCGGTAGCTAACAAACCCTAGAGTATTCCAGATATGAGCTGAGGGCCCGGTAGGCATTCCAGACTCATACTGACGACTCAGGAGTATGCCAGATGTGAGCTGAGGGCACGATATGCATTCCAGACTCATATTGAGGACTCGTGAGCATTCCAGATACATGCTGAGGGCCCAGAAGGCATTCAAGACTCATACAGAGGGCTTGGTGGCAATCCAGATGTGAGCTGAGGGC
Organism: Lactuca serriola; assembly: GCF_051521515.1. Classification (NCBI taxonomy): domain Eukaryota; kingdom Viridiplantae; phylum Streptophyta; class Magnoliopsida; order Asterales; family Asteraceae; genus Lactuca; species Lactuca serriola. Next base: position 27,465,278 of record NC_136412.1, on the reverse strand, counting down.
TCGGTAGGCATTCCAGACTCACACTGTGGGCCCAGGGGTATTCGAGTCTATAGAGCTGAGGACCCGTTATGTGCTGTTCTGTTTTATTGATATGATATGCTAATGTTGATATTGCTATGTGAACTGTATGTGTATCAGTATTTTGGGGGTAACTCACTAAGCTTTCGGGCTTACAGTTTCAGTTTATTGTTTTAGGTACATCAGAGGATCGCGGCAAGGCGAAGCCGTGATCGCACAGCTCCTCCTATTATTTTTATATTTCTGGGAAAAACTCTGATAACTAATGTTTTGAAAACAAAGTTTTAATGTTTTTGATGAACTTGATATGTATAAAAAGTTTAAATTGGTTTGAAATTTTTGGGTGCTACACAAAACCCTAGGCGTTCTGACTTCCTTGTTACGCATATGGGTCCAATGTTTTCAGTAGTACGGGCCCATACTACCTTGCACACCTACCCATATTTGTTCCAAGTATCATCACAAGGCCCTAACAATACAAATAATCATATCGAGCACTCAAGCCTCACTCCTAAAGGAAGGCTAAATGCCTTGAAGTCAGCGGACTCCTCCCAAACAACCAACCCACCCACGAAACTTCCACTAACCCTGCAACACTAGTGTACGCTGGCCATACATAACGCTGGACCCTATAGACTTTCGAATATTCAATCCTACCCTAAGCTCCCAATCAAACAAGAACAGAACATAAGGCTAAATCAAACATTCTCAGGCTATAAGATCTTAATTATGTACAACCGTGATGCCTACATTAGATAACTACAGTAATGATGTCAATTTCATATACGGAAAACCCTAGGCTAGCAGGCCTCATGTATCAGGAAATTCTATCATGCAATTCCTGAAGATTCCTAACCTAGTACTAGCATGTTGTTCTAACATATCACATAATCAAATAACGGTATGGTATTTTGGGGTTTACTTACTGGCTCCGACTGATCATACACCCTGTATCCTCCTTTATTTATTTTGAAAACCAATTTCTTAAAATATTTTTGAAAACCTTTCCTTGATTTGAGACTGGATTCACACGAATGTTCCTCCAATTCACTCAAACCTAGGCTCTGATACCAACTTGTAACATCCAAAATTTCAAACGAATTTAAACTTTGAAAAACATGTCAATTTCATCAAAACATTACTACTTTATTTTCAAAATATTGATTATCAATGTTTTCCCAAAAACATAAACACAATAGGAGGAGCTGTACGATAACGCCTTGGCCTTGCCTCGATCCCTTGATGTACCTGAAACAATAAACTGAAACTGTAAGCCTGAAAGCTTAGTAAGTTGCCCCTAAAATACCGATACACATACAGTCCACATAGCAATATCAACATTAACATATCATATCAATCAAAACATAACAGCATGCATTGGGTCCACAGCTTTTCAAGCTGGACTACCACCTGGGCCCTCTGTACGAATCTGGAAAGCCTACCGGGCCCTCAGCTCCTATCTGGAATGCAATCGAGCCCACAGTACGAGTCTGGAATGCCTACCGAGCCCTCATCTCGTATCTGGAATGCTCACGAGTCCTCAATATGAGTCTAGAATGCCTACCGGGCCCTCAGCTCATATCTGGAATACTCTAGGGTTTGTTGGCTACCGCACGGAGCAGTAAAACCTCAACCCATTCCACATAACATGTCGACATGTATGATGACTAATGCATATACAGATAATCATACAATATCACAGGCAGTCCTACAGATCTACCCGATTAGCATATCAACTAGCATTCATCACTAACTCAACTCAACATATCCATACCTACTAGGATATCAAATCCAATGGGCTGGACTTGGTGCCTTAGACCCCTTAGTATAGTGAGGATAACTCACCTCATAGATGGCAACTCGGTAAATAAATAACAGCTCTCCGATCACTCGTCAAAGACTCCACCACGCATTACCATAATACGAACATGTTCATAAGTCTTTATCCTCACAGAGTACTTCATAACCCAACTAGTTAACCCTGGTCAAAGTCAAAGTCCTTAGTCAAGGTACACAGTCTGTGTTAACCTTAACTCGTCGAGTACCCTCGGCTACTCGCCGAGTTACTTGAAATCCTTACCCACTCGCCGAGTCACCGGGGTGACTCGTCGAGTTCCCATGATTCTCGATTGAGGCCCTATGGCCACCCGTCGAGTTTCCTTCTAGTAACACGTCGATACACACACGTTCCTAACTTGGGGAAAACTCATCCGACTCGTCGAGTTGTTCATGCAACTCGTCGAGTCTATGGCAATCTTCATCGAACTCGCCGAGTTGTTCATCCAACTCGTCGAGCCCACGACTATCTTCATATGACTCGTCGAGTCACCCTTGCAACCCGCTGAGTTCCTTCAGTCCTTCTGCCATACATACTCATTTAAATCCATGCAATGGCTCCAAATTACAGATCCAAGCTCCCAGGGCATGCCTTTCATGTAAAGATGAAAACTTTACGTGTATGCATGGTTAAAAAGGTTCTTAATGCCAAAACTAAGCTCTTAATGGGTTTAATGCACAAGGGGGGGCCTCATTCACAACCAAGAAAGGAACTTTATGAATCTAGAACTCGGGAAAGGTCCAGATCTGAAGTTACAACTTCAGATCTAGCTCATGTCCTGCAATATCACCTTACTCAAACCATAAAACCCTAGATTTCCACCATATGAGATCTAGAAGGAAAAGAGATAAAGATGTCGGCTTGATACCTTCAATGAGTGCTAACTGAGGCAGATTTTGGTTTTCCCACTCCTTCCTTGCTCCTATCCCCTTGTTCTCCAAATTCTTCCTCCCGCAAGCCCTCCTTCCAAACTTACAATGCACAAGAAAGGCACAATACACGGTTAAGGTTTTCTATGAGCTCTTACTGACTGCAAGGAGGCCAAATGAGGCTTATGCCTCCTTAAATAGAGTGTAGAACCTCGAGATTTAGGGTTTCATCTTCCAGCTCTTAATCGTCGAGTCCCTTTATGGACTCGGCGAGTAGGTCACTAAATGTGCGATCCCACCTCGCTGCTACTCGACGAGTAGGGCACCCTTAACTCATCGAGTAGGACTTAAAACCAAAGAGATGCTTACTTGAATCCATACCCGAAAAATTGGGGCATTACAAGGGATCTCTAGTGGCTGCCCCGACGACTCCCCGTGCTATCATTACCAAATAACACGTAGTCAAAATCCCAATAATCCTTCTTAGGGTAAAATTACCATTTTACCCCTGATCTAAATTGGCCCATGACCTAGGCCCAATTCCATATAGTTTTTCCAAGCCCACTTATGGCCCAAAATTTTAAATTGGGCCAAACTTCTCAAATGGGCCTTCCCTCAAGCCCAACATGTAGTATAGTCCAATAACAACCCAAAAAATGATACATCAAGGCCCATAGTTTTTGTAATCCAAGGAAATGGACCAAAGAGGCCCACTAACGTAGCGAACGCAGGGCGTTCCTCATCAATTCAGATCGCGAGTCCCATCGGGAACGCAGTGTGTTCCTGAGCCTTACGCAGGACGTTCGCGTCCAGATTCCAAAAATCGGCCATTAAGCACTTAATGCTTAAGCCATGTTATCTAAACATATATCCAAGCTATCAAGAACCTCTAGAATCATAAAAGTCATGGACTTGGTGACTTTACCTGTCCCTAAAGTCCCAATCCCAAGAAATAGCAATCAACTTCCATGAAGATGGCCATAACTCTTGCATGAACCCATTAAGACCATAAAGATGGCAACTTTTCTATCCTCGGGACCCAAATAGCATAAAGGGTGGAAACCCTAAGTCCATAAACGAATTTGAACCATAAAAATCCAATCTTGGGACCAAAAAGGTCGAAAACATCATTACCACAGATTTATGCATACATGAGGCAAGTTTTGAGCTTTTTATCTCAAAATAGTACCAAATGATGATGCTATCCCGGATCATTGATCTCAAGATACTCATGTTCTTCTTCACTAGCTTCTTCTTTCTCCTTCCAAGCTTAAAATCACCAAGATGAATTGGACTGGGTGTTACAACTCTCCCCCACTTGAATCAGACTTTGTCCTCGAAGTCCGTCGCCTCGAACAACTAAGGGTAATGCTCCCTCATCTCCTCCCCAGGCTCCCAAGTCCACTCCATGCCCTTGCGGTGATGCCACTGCACCTTCACCATCCCTACCCTCTTGTTCCTCAACTCCTCCGTCTTCCTGTCAAGAACAACCACTGGTCTCTTGTGACAACCCGACATTTCTATCTTCTATGTCAATCTATTCAATCGAAAGTCAGACACGTTTCTGCTATCTTTTGGTGTTGTTAAGGGTCTGTTTGAGTTTTCCAAGCCTAGTGCATTCAAGGTGTGTGTGTAGGGATGTGTTAACTTAAGTTCGTCGAGTTGAGATCGTGCCAAAAACTCCATCACAAGGAGTTCACGGCCACAAACTCGAGTTTACGGCCGTAAACTCCAAGTTGGTCGTGAACCCCTTCCCTTAAGTATCAAATTCCTTCATTTCTTCCTCATTCCTCACATATTCAAGGCTGAAACTCGAATTCTCTCTAAACTATCATCAAGAACACCTCCATTGTTCTTCAAAGTTATAAATATTTCCTTCATTTTGAGTTAATACCTTTCACATGCAAGTGAAACCCTTTGATTTCATCCATAAACCCAACTCTTTTGACATAGATCATCTGTAACACCGTAAAAATTAGAGTAATTTTTAACATTTTCAAAACACATTGTCCGTTCACAATTATTAATAAAATCTCATTGTATCATAACTCGGTTCCACAAAACATTTCCCAAAATCAAATTACATAAAACTCCATGTGTGTGTGTATGAATCATGTCGGCGCCTTCCCGCGCTCCTCACTAGTACCTGAAACACATAACCCAAAACACTGTAAGAAAGAAGCTTAGTGAGTTCCCCAGAATACCACTCTAACATACATTAGCCACTCAAGGCTATAAATCTGTTGACCCTCTGTTCAGTGTGTCTCAGTGGGACCCTCCAGTCACAACTCTCTCTGTGGGCCCTCTAGCCCTAACTTTATGGACCCACTGGTCCTAACTCTATAAACTCTAAATCATGCATATCACATATCACAATAACACATAAATAACATACAATATATTAGCACATAGCTCTGTTACCACTTTAGGTAATGTATAGTGAGAAGACTCACCTCAGTTGTCTTAGTAAATCTCTGACTCGGTAGAAATATGGTCTAGCCTCCGCCTAATCACATAAAGTAAATACTCTCATAAATATAACTCTCGAGACTAGAGTTAACCCTCTCCTGGCATCCTCAGAAGGGTAGAAGACCATTTTACCCCTCTCTTGACACAAAGACCCCATTGTTGACCAAACCCTCAAAGTCAACAAGGTCAACAGTCAAACTTTGACCCGACTCGCCGAGTGCACTTGGGTGACTCGGCGAGTCTATGCATATCCACTATCCCTCTAGTCTCGCATGACACGTCGAGTCTTTCCCCTGCTAGACGGGTTACACCTGGCATGAATCGCGGGGCCACCTCGACTCAACTCGCCGAGTCCCAATATGAACTCGGTGAGTTCCACCTTGAACTGCAGTCCTCTAATTCCCTCTGACTCACCGAGTCATTCCCCCAACTCGGCAAGTACTCACTAAGTGAACTATCGAAAACCCTAGCCCTACTCGCCGAGTCTATTCTTGGGACTCGGTGAGTCTACGCCATGCTCTAGCTCAAATGACCTCCTGAGGTCAGATCCGTTCCTCTAATCCATAGATCTGGCCTCCTTAAGTAATATAAACACGTAAAGTCTGGATCTTGATGCCCATGCAAAGATCTAATGGCTCTATTTGAAGAAATGGCCTCAAAATGTCACCCTAAGCTCATATTACCCAATGTCACCCCATAAAGATCAGGGAGTTAAGGTCTCTGGACCTCTTTGGATCCAGATCTGCAACCTCAACACAAGAAGGGACCAATTGCACCATCAATCACACTCTAAATGGGCAAGAAACCCTAACTCTCAAGGATTAACACCCAAAACTGAAGAAGGATCAAATATATACCTCAATATGAAGTTCTTAGGCTCTAAAATCCATAGAATAGCGCCTTCTTCAAATCCCTCTTGCCTTGGTCACCTTCTGCCTGCAAAAACACCCACATAAGGATCAAAAAGGACCTCTCCTTCCTCACAAACACTCTAGATCGCTTATGGTTTCACTCAGGGGTCTGGTAGCCGCAATTGGTGGCTATAAGCCCCTTTAAATAGGCCTCAAAACCTGGGGATTAGGGTTTCATTAAACAGCGCGGACTCGCCGAGTCCACTAGTCGACTCGCTGAGTCCGGTCATTAACCCGGATGGAATTCGCGACTCTACTTGGCGAGTCTATGCATCAACTCGCCGACTCCCTCCAAAATCTCCAAAATAATTGAATAAATAATGTACCTAAAATCCAGATGTTACAATTCTCCCCCACTAGAATCAGACTTCGCCCTCGAAGTCTCTTTCCACAAATAACTCTGGATACTGCTCGCGCATCTCTAACTCCGCCTCCCAGGTCATCTCGGAACCATTCCGATGTTGCCACTGGAACTGAACCAATGGCACCTCCTTGTTTCTCAAAGCCTTGATCCTTCTATCCCGAATCACGACCGGCCTCTCAACATAGTTCAGGATCGTATCCACCTGAATGTCCTCTAATGGAACCACTGCCGACTCATCAGCGATACACTTCCTTAACTGAGACACGTGGAAGGTATCATGAATCTGACTCAACTCCGCAGGTAGATCCAAACGGTATGCTACCCTGCCCACCCTGGCGGTCACCCTGAAAGGACCAATATACCGAGGCCCCAACTTGCCTCTCTTCCTGAATCGGATCACTCCTTTCCAAGGATATGCCTTCAGGAGAACGAAGTCACCAACTTGGAACTCGAGCTCCGAGCGACGCCTGTCTGCGTAGATCTTCTGACGACTCTGAGCCGTCGGTAACCTCTGCCTGACCTGCTGAACTTGCTCAGTCGTTTGAAGTACTATCTCTGTACTTCTCATCACACGCTGACCGACCTCACCCCAACAAATGGGAGTCCGACACCTCCTCCCATACAACAGCTCAAAGGGTGGCATACTGATGCTCAAATGATGGATGTTGTTATAGGAAAACTCAGTCAAAGGCAAAAATGTGTCCCAACTCCCTCCGTAGTCCAGTACACATGCCCGAAGCATGTCCTCGAGCATCTGAATCGTCCGCTCGCTCTGCCCATCGGTCTGTGGGTGGTATGCGGTGCTAAAATGTAGCCTCTTACCCAAATCCTCATGAAATTTCTTCCAGAACCTGGAAGTGAAACACACATATCGATCTGAGACAATCAAGATCGGCACTCCATGCCGTGATACCACCTATTTCACGTACAACTCTGCCAACCTCTCAGCGGAAGAGCTCTCACTGATAGCAAGGAAGTGAGCGCTCTTCGCCAACCTGTCCACAATCACCCAAATTGCATCGACGCCCCTAGCAGTCCTCAATAATTTGGTGACAAAATCCATGGTAATATGTTCCCACTTCCACTCGGGAACCTCCAACGGCTGCAACTTACCATGCGGTCTCTGGTGCTTGGCCTTAACCCTACGACAGGTCAAACACCTCTCAACGAACCATGCAACATCCCTCTTCATACAGGGCCACCAATACTCTCTCTTCAGGTCCAAATACATCTCTGTGGCCCCGGGATGGATCGAAAACTTCGATCTATGCGCCTCCTGTAACATCCATATTCCCAGGTATATTATTCTATTCTTTTATTTTTGGAGGTTCTGAAGGGACTCGGCGAGTTGGTGCTTAGACTCGCCGAGTAGGGTCGCGGATTCTTATCCGGGTTCATGGCTGGACTCGGCGAGTGCATAAGTAGACTCGGCGAGTCCACGCTGTTTAATGAAACCCTAATTTCCTGGGTTTGGGACCTATTTTGAAGGCCCTTAAGGCTGTCATTTGCGGCTACCAAACCCCAAAGAGAAACCCTAAAGAAGCTAGAGCGTTTGTGAGAGGATAGGAGCCATTTCTTGATCCTTGTGGTTGATTCTTGCAAGAAGGAAGTGTTTCCAGCTTAGAGGAGACCAAGGAGGTTGTGCATCTGTGGATTTCGGGCAAGAGACTTCATCTTTGAGGTATTATATCCCCCCTTTATCTTTTTTGTTGAAGGAATCCATAGATGTAGAGTTTTATGCCTTTTTTTGGAAGAAAATTAAGAGGATATGGCCCTTTTTCACTTTGAGACTTCATATCTGGACCCATAGTGGTCTAAAGAACTTATCTCAGTTTGCTTTATGTTGATCTTTGGGGGTGTTGAGCTAAGGATGTTGCTTTTGGGGCTAAATCACCAAGTAAAGCCTCCTAGTCGTCCCATGAGTGTCAAGATTCAAACTTTACATGTGTATCAGGCTTGGGAAGGTCAGATCTATGGATCCAAGGAACAGATCTGACCTGAAGAGGCCATTTGAGTTTGTGCATGACATGAACTCGCCGAGTCCAAGGGCAGACTCGACGAGTAGGGTTAGGGTTTCCCGTAAATCAATCAGTGAGTGCACTTGCCCAGTTGGGGGAATAACTCAGTGAGTCAGAGGGGGATTAGAGGACTGGAGTTCAAGGCGGAACTCGCCGAGTTGATCTTGAGACTCGGCGAGTTGAGTCGGGGTGGCCCTGCGATTCATGCCAGGTGTATCTAGTCGAGCAAGGGGAGAGACTCGACGTGCCAAGCGAGACTAGAGAGTTAGTGGACACGTATAGACTCGCCGATTCGCCCAAGTGCATTTGACGAGTCGGGTCAAGTTGACCGTTGACTTTTGTTGACTTTTATGGTTTGGTCAACAATGGGGGCCTTTGAGCCAAGAGAGGGGTAAAATGGTCTTTCACTCTTTTGAGGGTGCCATGAGAGGGTTGAGTCTAGTCCCGAGAGTTATATTCATGAGGGTATTTATTTTATGTGATTAGGCGGAGGCTAGATCGTATTTCTACCGAGTTAGAGATTTACCGAGACATCTAAGGTGAGTCTTCTCACTATACTTTACCTTGTGTGGTAACAGAGTTATGTGACAGTATATCTTAGAGCTATGTGCCAGTATATTTGTATGCTATTTATGTGTTGAGATTTATTGTGATATGTGATATGCATGATTTAGAGTTTTAGAGTTAGGACCAGTGGGTCCATAGAGTTAGGACCTTTGGGTCCACAGTGTTAGGGCCAGAGGGCCCACAGAGAGTTGGGACTGGAGGGTTCCACTGGGACACACCGACCAGAGGGTCAGCAGAGTTATAGCCTTGAGTGGCTAATATGTGTTAGAGTGGTATTTTAGAGAACTCATTAAGCATTTATGCTTATAGTGTTTTGTGTTATGTGTCTCAGGTACCAGCGATGATCGCGGGAGGGCGCCGGCATGATCTGTACACACTCACACCAGCGGAGTTTATTATGATTTGATCTTGGGATTTGTAATGAGGTAATGTAGATACAATGTTTTCTTGAAAATGATTATGAATGAATTTAAATGGTTTTAAAAAGCGAAAATTTGTCTTAAGTTTTACGGTGTTACAAGTTGGTATCAGAGCCTTGGTTTGAGGGATTCGGATGCATCTTCGGGCGTATCTGAATTCAAACTGAGGATTTGAGGAAAAAATTGATATTAAAACAATTTTTTTTAAAAGAGTAAAAAGAGTTTTGAGACAAACAGAGCAGAGCCATGTGTACGATCAGCCAGCGCCCGAACGGTGATTTCCGAAAATACCCTCGCAATAAGTGTTATAAGATATGTGATGCTACGCTATATGATGAGTTATGTTATGCATGCTAGAGTAGACTAGGTATTCTTATTAGGACTAGAGTAGCCTGATATGTGATGCCTTAGTCTAGGAGTTTTGATGCTAGAGATGCTTGAGATGTTTAGATAGCAGCGAGGAGCTTATGAGAGGACTGCTAGTGAGTAACATATGATTAGAAAGAATAGAATACTTGGGATTTGGGACTCTGGGAGGACTTGGGATGAATGCTGATGCGGTGTGGACGGTAGTATTGGGCCCGTACTACTGAAGACACCGGATCAGTGTGCAGTCCAAGTAAGAATCCTCAGAGTACTAAGGAACAAGTAGGGTGGAGTTATCGAGTGTGAGTATGCTCGAGCGAGTCCCTAATATTCCTTATGTTGTGTTTCAGAGAGAGATCAAGGTAGGGACACACCACACACCAGAGAACAGCGGTACGAGTGATGAGGAGATCCGTAGGATCATCCATGAGGAGGTGGTTGCGGCCATCAGGGCAGAGATACCAGAGATGTTCGGGTCTATCCAGACCACACTGATAGAGACATTTGACGAGAGATATGCTGCTCTTTCAGAGGCTGCGGTTGCTGCGGCCACTGCAACTATAGCTGCGACTAGGCCGCATGGTGGTGATGCGTTGTTGTTCCGAGAGTTCAGCAACACAAAACCACCGGAGTTTGATGGGACCTAGGACCCAATTGCAGCGATGAGATGGATTTCAGACAATGAGGGGTGTTTATTTACTTGCTCCTCTCCAGAGCATTTGAGAGTTCGGTTCGCGTTGAACTAGCTTCGCTTGGGAGCGAATGACTGGTGGAAGTTTGTGACGGCGCATTATTCGACTGCTGAGCTTGCCGCAGTGACTTGGGAGAGGTTCACTGCTATGTTCCGAGATGAGTACGTTACCCAGGTGGAGAGGGAGCGTTTGGCCCAGGAGTTTCTGACCCTCAAGCAGGGTACTGAGTCTGTCAATGTGATTACGAGGATGTTCCATGAGCGGGCGATGATCTGCCCAGAGCACGTGTCCTCCGAGCAGGCACGTATGAGCCGATATCTGAGCATTTTGAGGAGGGATATATGGGAGTTCGTGGCGAACTCGACGTACCTGACATTTGTCGAGCTTCAGGCAAATTCCTGGAAGAGGGAGATTGAGCTGGAGACCCAGGCTACGGAAGAGGCTGAGTCTCAGGGGAGGGATCGGCGACCAGCGCAGTCTCAGCCGGCAGCCAAGCGGGCCAAGCCCGCTGATTCGAGATCTGGGAGTCAGAGGGGCCGCACTTGTGGAAAGTGCGGCAAGAGCCACGATGGGGTGTGAAGAGCGGGGTCTTGCTACAAATGTTGCAAGGAGGGGCATATGGCCAAGGATTGCTCCAAGGGGTTTGCAGTATGTTTTCACTGCAACCAGACCGGACACCACAAGGCAGAGTGTCCACAGTTGCGAGGGACAGCCCAGGGAGCATCTCAGGGATCTGCCCCTGCTGCTATCAGAGCCACTGAGAGCTGGCCAGTGAAGGCCGAGGCACCGAAGCCATAAGGGAGAGCCTTCTAGTTGACCGCGGAAGAGGTCTGCGCAGTGCCCGATGTCGTGGCTGGTATGTATTCTTTCATGTATTTATTTTTATGATGTGATTTTGTGTTTATATTATGTTATGCGTAGGTACCTTTCTTGTAAGTTTTGTACCTGCCTTGGTCTTGTTTGACTCGGGTGCGAGTCAGTCTTTCGTATCTTTGGCTTTTTGTCAGCATATCAGTGTTATTCGAGAGGCGTTGAGTCGACCTCTGAGAGTTTCCATATCTAACGAGAGGGCGGTGTATGCCACCGAGGTGATCCGAGGGTGTGTACTCGAGATTTTCGGAGTGGAGTTTCCGATTGACTTAGTTCCTATCGCCATGGGAGATGTCTGTGTCATCGTGGGCATGGACAGGTTGAGCAGGTTTGGAGCGGTTATCGACTACGAGCGTCAGATGGTGACCATAAGAGACCTTAGTGGGGGAGTTCTTACGGTGTACGGCGAGGGTAGCCGTCCTGGGTCAACATTTTGTTCGGCCGCTAGAGCGAGACAATGTCTACAGCAGGGCTGTAGGGGATATGTAGCGTATGTGATGGATACGAGGGTTGATTCAGAGAGAATGAGGTCGGTTGATGAGGTTCCGATAGTGCGTGAGTTCCCGGACGTATTTCCGGAGGAGTTTCCGGGCGTGCCTCCCGAGAGGCAGGTGGAGTTTAGTATCGATTTGGTTCTGGGGGCTGCGCCTATCGCCAAGGCGCCCTATCGCCTTGCGCCTCCAGAGATGCAGGAGTAATCCTCGTAGCTTTAGGATCTGCTGGGGAATGGGTTTATTCGGCCGAGTAGCTCGCCGTTGGGAGCGCCTATCCTTTTTGTCAAGAAAAAGGATGGTTCACACCGGATGTGCATTGATTACCAGGAGTTGAACAAGCTGACGGTCAAGAACTATTACCCGTTGCCGAGGATTGACGATTTGTTCGATCAGTTGCTGGGAACATCTTGGTTCTCCAAGATAGATTTGAGGTCTGGGTATCATCAGGTGTGAGTGCGAGATGAGGAAATCCAGAAGATAGCGTTCAGGACTCGTTATGGACATTACGAGTTTGTGGTGATGCCTTTCGGACTCACCAATGCACCAACGGTGTTCATGGATCTCATGAACAGAGTGTGCAGGCCGATGTTGGATCGCTCGGTGATCGTATTCATCGATGACATATTGGTGTATTCGAGATCCAAAGAGCAGCATGAGGAGCTTTTGAGGGAGATCCTTGGAGTTCTGAGATCGGAGAGGCTTTATGCCAAATCCTCCAAGTGTGATTTCTGGTTGCGAGTGGTTCAGTTCCTAGGGCACCTCGTTAACCAGAAAGGGATATTGGTCGACCTGGCCAAGATTGAGGCAGTGATGAGTTGGGAGGTGCCGAGGTCACCTACCGGGATCAGGAGTTTCCTAGGGTTGGCTGTTTATTATCGGAGATTTCTCAGGGATTTCTCCAAGATCGCCGTGCCACTCACCAAGTTGACCCGGAAGGGTGTTGCTTTTTCATGGGGTCCAGAGCAGAAGGCCTCCTTCAAGACACTTCGCCAGAGACTATGCGAAGCCCCGGTGTTAGCCCTTCCGGAGGGGATGGAGGACTTCGTAGTGTATTGTGATGCGTCGATATCGGGGTTGGGAGTGGTGCTTATGCAGAGGGGTTATGTGATAGCATACGCATCGAGGCAGCTGAAGCCTCATGAGATGAGGTATCCCACCCACGATCTGGAGTTGGGGGCAGTGGTGTTCACCCTCAAGATCTGGCGTCACTATCTGTATGGGGTTCGGTGTACCATATACACGGACAACAAAAGCCTGAAGTATCTAATGGATCAGACCAACCTGAATATGAGCTAGAAGAGATGGTTGGATGTGGTGAAGGATTACGATTGTGAGATCCTGTACCACCCGGGCAAGGCTAATGTTGTAGCTGATGCACTGAGCCGTAGGGTGCGCGGGCGCCCTGGTGCGAGATGTATGTTTGAGATTGACAGCGATGACTTCGGTGTTGGACGCCATTCATGGGGCCCAGGCTGAGGCCGTGAGACCAGAAAGCCAGAAGAGAGAGCGAGTTGTCGGGCTGGTATCGGAGTTCGTTACCGATAGCCGGGGGCTTATGACATTTCAGGGTCGGACATGGGTACCGTTTATGGGCGAGATGCGTATCATTTTGATGGAAGAGGCTCATCGATCGAAGTTCTCGATCCATCACGGGACCACTAAGATGTATTTGGACCTGAAGAGGGAGTATTGGTGGCCATGTATGAAGAGGGATGTCGCATGGTTTGTAGAGAGATGCTTGACCTGTCGCAGGGTTAAAGCCGAGCACCAGCGTCCACATGGTAAGCTGCAGCCATTAGTGATTCCCGAGTAGAAATGGGAACAAATTACCATGGATTTCATCACCAAATTGCCGAGGACTGCAAGAGGTGTCGATGCAATTTGGGTGATTGTGGACAGGTTGACGAAGAGCGCTCATTTCGTTGCTATCAGGGAGAGCTCTTCCACGGAGAGATTGGCAGAGATGTACGTGAGAGAGGTGGTTTTGCGGCATGGAGTGCCGATCTCGATTGTCTCAGATCGAGATGTGCGTTTCACTTCCAGATTCTGGAAGACATTTCATGAGGAATTGGGTACGAGGCTGCATTTTAGTACCGCATACCACCCACAGACTGACGGGCAGAGTGAGTGGACGATTCAGACGCTCGAGGACATGCTCCGAGCATGTGTGTTGGATTTCGGTAGGAGTTGGGACACGTACTTTCCCTTGGCAGAGTTTTCCTACAACAACAACCATCATTCGAGTATTGGTATGCCACCCTTTGAGCTATTGTATGGGAGGAGGTGTCGGATCCATATTTGCTGGGGAGAGGTAGGGCAGCGTGTGATGGGTATTACTGAGATCGTGCTTCAGATGACAGAGCAGATACAGCAAGTCAGACAGAGCCAGAAGAGTTATGTGGACAGGTGTCGGTCTGAGCTCGAATTTCAGGTCGACGACTTTGTGCTCCTGAAGGTCTCTCCTTGGAAAGGAGTGATCCGATTCAGGAAGAGGGGAAAGTTGGGGCCTCGATATATTGGTCCTTTCAGGGTGACCGCGAGAGTAGGAAGGGTAGCCTACCGATTGGAGCTACCTGCAGAGTTGGGTCAGATTCATGACACCCTCCACGTGTCGCAACTGAGAAAGTGTATAGCCGACGAGTCGGCAGTGGTGCCATTAGAGGATATTAAGGTGGATGCGAGCCTGAACTATGTTGAGAGACCAGTGGCGATTAGGGATCGGAATGTCAAGGTTTTGAGGAACAATGAGGTGCCTTTGGTTCAGGTCCAGTGGTAGCATCGGAAAGGGTCAGAGTTCACTTGGGAGCCGGAGCGAGAGATGCGGGAGCAACATCCAGAGTTGTTTGCAGAGTAAGACTTCGAGGGCGAAGTCTGATTCTAGTGGGGGAGAATAGTAACATCTAGATTCCCAGGTATATTATTCTATTCTTTTATTTTTGGAGGTTGTGAAGGGACTCGGCGAGTTGGTGCTTAGACTCGCCAAGTAGGGTCGCGGATTCTAATCCGGGTTCATGGCTGGACTCGACGAGTTCATGAGTGGACTCGGCGAGTCCATGCTATTTAATGAAACCCTAATTTCTTGGGTTTGGGACCTATTTAAAGGCCGTTAAGGCTGTCATTTGCGGCTACCAAACCCCAAAGAGAAACCTAAAGGAGCTAGAGCGTTTGTGAGAGGACAGGAGCCATTTCTTGATCCTTGTGGTTGATTCTTGCAAGAAGGAGGTGTTTCCAGCTTAGAGGAGACCAAGGAGGTTGTGCATTTTGGAAGAAAATAGAGAGGATATGGCCCCTATTCACTTTGAGACTTCAGATCTGCACCCATAGTTGTCTAAAGAGCTTATCTCAGTTTGCTTTATGTTGAGCTTTAGGGGTGTTGAGCTAAGGATGTTGCTTTTGGGGCTAAATCACTAAGTAAAGCCTCCTAGTCATCCCATGAGTGTCAAGATTCGTACTTTACGTGTTTATCAAGCTTGGGAAGGTCAGATCTATGGATCCAAGGAACAGATCTGACCTCAGGAGGCCATTTGAGTTTGTGCATGGCATGAACTCACCGAGTCCAAGGGCAGATTCGGCGAGTAGGGTTAGGGTTTCCCGTAAATAACTCAGTGAGTGGACTTGCCGAGTTGGGGGAATAACTCAGTGAGTCAGAGGGGTATTAGAGGACTGGAGTTCAAGGGGGAACTCGCTGAGTTGATCTTGAGACTCGGCGAGTTGAGTCGCGGTGGCCCCATGATTCATGTCAGGTGTATCTAGTCGAGCAAGGGGAGAGACTCGACGTGCCAAGCGAGACTAGAGAGTTAGTGGACATGTATAGACTCGCCTAGTCACCCAAGTTCACTCGACGATTCGGGTCAAGTTGACCATTGACTTTTGTTGACTTTTAGGGTTTGGTCAACAATGGGGGCCTTTGAGCCAAGAGAGGGGTAAAATGGTCTTTCACCCTTCTGAGGGTGCCATGAGAGGGTTGAGTCTACTCCCGAGAGTTATATTCATGAGGGTATTTATTTTATGTGATTAGGCGGAGGCTAGATCGTATTTCTATTGAATCAGAGATTTACCGAGACATCTGAGGTGAGTTTCTCACTATACTTTACCTTGTGTGGTAACAGAGTTATGTGACAGTATATCTTAGAGCTATGTGCCAGTGTATTTGTATGCTATTTATGTGTTGAGATTTATTGTGATATGTGATATACATGATTCAGAGTTTTAGAGTTAGGACCAATGGGTCCATAGAGTTAGGACCTTTGGGTCCACAATGTTAGGGCTAGAGGGCCCAGAGAGTTGGGACTGGAGGGTTCCACTAGGACACACCGACCAAAGGGTCAGCAGAGTTATAGCCTTGCGTGGCTAATATGTGTTAGAGTGGTATTTTGGGGAACTCATTAAGCATTTATGCTTACAGTGTTTTGTGTTATGTGTCTCAGGTACTAGCGATGATCGCGGGTAGGCGTCGGCATGATCTGTACACACACACCAGCGGAGTTTATTATGATTTGATCTTGGGATTTGTAATGAGATAATGTTGATACAATGTTTTCTTGAAAATGATTATGAATGAATTTAAATGGTTTTAAAAAGCGAAAATTTATCTTAATTTTTACGGTGTTACACCTCCTCCATCAAGATGGTACGTGTTCCGCCCACAAACGACACCCAAATCCGACCCTGAAAGGTCATAAGCCATCGGCTATCGGTGACGAACTCCGATACCTGCCCGATAACCTGCTCCCTCTTACGGTTTGCTGGTGTCACGGCCTCAACCTGGGCCCCTCGAATGGCGTGAAAAACTAGGGTTATCATTATCAGCCTCATACAAACATCTCGTATCGGGGCGCCCTCCGCCCTACGGCTCAAGGCATCGGCTACAATGCTAGCCTTGCCCGGGTGGTACAGGATCTCATAATCGTAATCCTTCACCACATCCAACCATCTCCTCTGTCGCATGTTTAGGATGGGCTGATCCATTAAATACTTCAAGCTCTTGTGGTCGTTGTATATGGTACACCGAACCCCATACAGATAGTGATGCCAGATCTTGAGGGAGAACACCACTGCCCCCCAACTCTAGATCGTGGGTGGGATACCTCATCACATGAGACTTCAGCTGCCTCGATGCGTATGCTATCACATGCCCCCTCTGTATAAGCACCGCTCCCAACCCCGATATCGACGCGTCAAATTACACTACGAAGTCCTCCATTCCCTCCGGAAGGGCTAACACCGGAGCTTCGCATAGTCTCTGGCGAAGTGTCTCGAAGGAGGCCTGTTGCTCTGTGCCCCATGAAAAAGCAACACCCTTTTGGGTCAACTTGGTGAGTGGCACGATGATCTTGGAGAAATCCCTGATAAATCTCTGGTAATAGCCTGCCAATCCTAAGAGACTCCTGATCTCGGTGGGGGATCTCGGCACCTCCCAACTCCACTACCTCAATCTTGGCCGGATCGACCAATATCCTATTCTGGTTAACGATGTGCCCAAGGAACTGGACCTCTCGTAACTAGAAATCACACTTGGATAATTTGGCGTAAAGCCTCTCCGATCTCAAAACTCCAAGGATCTCCTTCAAATGCTCCTCATGATGCTCTCTGGATTTCGAATACACCAATATATCGTCGATGAAAACGATCAGCGAGAGGTCCAAAATCGGCCTGCACACTCTGTTCATGAGATCCATGAACGCCGCCGGTGCATTGGTGAGCCCCAAAGGCATCACCACGAACTCGTAATGCCCGTACCGAGTCCTGAACGCTGTCTTCTGGATATCCTCATCTCGCACCCTCATCTGATGATATCCAGACCTCAAGTCAATCTTGCAGAACCAAGATGCTCCCTGCAACTGATCGAACAAATCGTCGATCCTTGGCAACGGGTAACGATTCTTGACCATCAACTTGTTCAACTCCCGATAATCAATGCACATCCGGTGTGAACCATCCTTTTTCTTGAAAAAGAGGATAGGCGTTCCCCACAGCGAACTGCTCGGCCGAATAAACCCCTTTCCTAGCAGCTCCTAAAGCTGTGAGGATAACTCCTGCATCTCTGGAGGTGCAAGGCGATAGGGTGCCTTGGCGATAGGTGCTACCCCCGGAACCAAATCAATACGCAACTCTACCTGCCTCTCAGGAGACACACCCAGGAACTCCTTCGGGAAAACATCCGGGAACTCTCGCACTATCGGAACCTTATCAACTAACCTCAGCCTCCCGGAATCAACCCTATTATCCATCACATACGCCACAAACCCACTACAGACCTGCTGTAGACTCTGTTTCGCTCTAGCGGCATAACAAAATGATGACCCAGAATGTGTACCCTCACCGTACACCATAAGAACTCCCCCACTAGGGTCTCGTATGGTCACCAGCTGTCTCTCGCAGTTGATGACCGCTCCAAATTTGCTCAACCAGTCCATGCCCACGATGACACAGACATCTCCCATCGCAATAGGAACTAAATCAATCGGAAACTCAATGCCAAAAATCTCGAGTACACACCCTCGGATCACCTTGGTGTAATACACCACCCTCTCGTCAGCTATGGAAACTCTCAAAGGTCGACTCAACACCTCTCGACTAATACTGATGTGCTGACTAAAAGCCAAAGATACAAAAGACCGACTCACACCCGAGTCAAATAACACCAAGGTAGGTACATAACTCACAAGAAAAGTACCTACGCATAACATAATATAAACACAGTATCTCAAACATCAAAATAAATACATGAAAGAATACATACCAGCCACGACATCGGGCGTTGCACGGACCTCCTCCGCGGTCAACTGGAAGGCTCTCCCTCGCGCCTTCGGTGCCTCGACCTTACGGGCCGACTTTCTATAGCTCTGACTATAGTAGGGGCAGATCCCTGAGATGCTCCCTGAGCTGTCCCTCACAACTATGGACACTCTGCCTTCCGGTGTCTGGTCTGGTTGTAGTGAAAACATACTGCAAACCCCTTGGGGCAATCCTTGGCCATATGGCCCTCCTTGCCACATTTGTAGAAAGACCCGCTCTGCACACCCCATCGTGGCTCTTGCCGCACTTGACACAAGTACGGCCCCTTTGACTCACCGATCTCGAATCAATGGGCTTGGCCTGCTTGGCTGCTGGCTGAGACTGCGCCGGTCGCCGATCTCTCCCCTGAGACTCAGCCTCCTCCCTAGCCTGGGTCTCCAGCTCTATCTCCCTCTTCCGGGCATTTTCCTAAAGCTCAACAAATGTTCGGTACGTCGAGTTCTCCATGAACTCCTGTATATCTCTCCTCAAAATACTTAGATATCGGCTCATACGTGCCTGCTCGGAGGACACGTGCTCTGGGTAGAACATCGCCCACTCATGGAACATCCTCGTAATCACTGTAACAGACTCAGTACCCTGCTTGAGGGGCAGAAACTCCTGGGCCAAACGCTCCCTCTCCACCTGGGGAACGTACTCATCTTGGAGCATAGCAGGGAACCTCTCCCAGGTCACTGCAGCAAGCTCAGCAGGCAAATAATGCGCCGTCACAAACTTCCACCAGTCCTTCGCTCCCAAGCGAAGCTGGTGCAACGCGAACCAGACTCTCAAATGCTCTGGAGATGAGCAAGTGAAGAAACACCCCTCAATGTCTAAGATCCACCTCATCACTGGAATCGGGTCTTGAGTCCCATCAAACTCCGGTGGTTTTGTGTTGCTGAACTCCCGGAACAGCGACGCATCACCGCCCTGCGGCCTAGACGCAGCTATGGCTGCAGTGGCCGCAACAACCACAGCCTCAGAAAGAGCCACGTATCTCTCGTCAAATGTCTCGATCAGGGTGGTCTTGATAGACCTGAACATCTCTGGTATCTCTACCCTGATGTCCGCAGCCACCTCCTCATGAATGATCCTACGGATCTCCTCATCCCTATCACTGTTGCTCCCTGGTGTGTGGCGTGTCCTAACCATGATCTCCCTCTGAAATACGACATAAGAATATTAGGGACTCGCTCGAGTATACCCACACTCGATGACTCCACCCTACTTGTTCCTTAGTACTCTAAGGATTCTTACTTTGACTGTGCACTGCCCCGTGTCTTCAGTAGTACGGGCCCAATACTACCGTCCACACCGCATCAACATCCATCCCAAGTCCTCCTCCCAGAGTCCCAAATCCCAAGTACTCTACTCTCTTTAATCATATGCTACTCACTAGCAGATCTCTCATAAGCTCCTCGCTGCTATCTAAACACCATCAAGCATCCTTAGCAGCAAAACTCCTAGACTAAGGCATCACATATAAGGCCACTCTAATCCTAATAAGAATACCTAGTCTACTCTAGCATGCATGATATAACTCATCATACAACATAACATAATATATCTCATAACACTTATTCCAAGGGTATTTTGGGAAATCACCGTTCGGACGCTGGCTGATCGTACACACGGCTCTGCTCTGTTTGTCTCAAAACTCTTTTTACTCTTTTAAAATTGTTTTGCTATCAAAACTTTTCTCAAATCCTCAGTTTGAGTTCAGATATGCCCGAAGATGCATCCGAATCCCTCAAACCAAGGCTCTGATACCAACTTGTAACACTGTAAAAATTAGAGCAACTTTTCACATTTTCAAAACACATTGTTCGTTCTCAATTATTAATAAAATCTCATTGTATCATAACTCGGTTCCACAAAACATTTCCCAAAATCGAATTACATAAAACTCCATGTGTGTGTGTACGAATCATGTCGACGCCTTCCCGCGCTCCTCACTAGTACCTGAAACACATAACACAAAACATTGTAAGCAAGAAGCTTAGTGAGTTCCCCAAAATACCACTCTAACATACATTAGCCTCTCAAGGCTATAACTCTGCTGACCCTCTGGTCAGTGTGTCTCAGTTGGACCCTCCATTCCCAACTCTCTCTATGGGCCCTCTAGCCCTAACTCTATGGACCCACTGGTCCTAACTCTATAAACTCCGAATCATGCATATCACATATCATAATAACACATAAATAACATACAATATACTAGCACATAGCTCTATTACCACTCTAGGTAATGTATAGTGAGAAGACTCACCTCAGATGTCTCGGTAAATCTCTGACTCGGTAGAAATATGGACTAGCCTCCGCCTGATCACATAAAGTAAATACTCTCATAAATATAACTCTTGAGACTAGACTCAACCCTCTCCAAGCATCCTCAAAAGGGTAGAAGACCATTTTACTCCTCTCTTGACACAAAGACCCCATTGTTGACCAAACCCTCAAAGTCAACAAGGTCAACAGTCAAACTTTGACCCGACTCGCCGAGTGCACTTGGGTGACTTGGCGAGTCTATGCGTGTCCACTACCCCTCTAGTCTCGCATGACACGTCGAGTCTTTCCCCTACTCGACGGGTTACACCTGGCATGAATCGCAGGGCCACCCCGACTCAACTCGCCGAGTCCCAATATGAACTCAGTGAGTTCCGCTTTGGACTCCAGTCCTCTAATTCCCTCTAACTCACCGACTCATTCCCGCAACTCGGCAAGTACTCACTAAGTGAACTATGGGAAACCATAGCCCTACTCGCCGAGTTTGTTCTTGGGACTTGGCGAGTCTACGCCATGCTCAAGCTCAAATGACCTCCTGAGGTCAGATCCGTTCCTCTAATCCATAGATCTATCCTCCTTAAGCAATATAAACTAGTAAAGTGTGGATCTGGATGCCCATGCAAAGATCCAATTGCTCTATTTGAAGAAATGGCCTCAAAATGTCACCCTAAGCTCATATTACCTAATGTCACCCCATAAAGATCAGGGAGTTATGGTCTCTGGACCTCTTTGGATCCAGATCCATAGCCTCAACACAAGAAGGGACCAATTACACCATCAATCACACTCTAAATGGGCTAGAAACCCTAACTCTCAAGGATGAACACCCAAAAACTGAAGAAGGATCGAATATATACCTCAATATGAAGTTCTTAGGCTCTGAAATCCACAGAATAGTGCCTTCTTCAGCTCCCTCTTGCCTTGGTAACCTTCTTCTTGCAAAAACACCCACACAAGGATCCAAAAGGACCTCTCCTTCCTCACAAATGCTCTAGATCGCTTAGGGTTTCACTCAGGGGTCTGGTAGCCGCAATTGGTGGCTATAAGCCCCTTTAAATAGGCCTCAAACCCCGGGGATTAGGGTTTCATTAAACAGCACGGACTCACCGAGTCCATTAGTCGACTCGCCGAGTTCGATCACTAACCCAGATGGAATTCGTGACTCTACTCGGTGAGTCTAAGCATCAACTCGCCGAGTCCTCCAAAATCTCCAAAATAATTGAATAAACAATGTACCAGGAAATCTGGATGTTACATCTTTAAATCTTCATCCATTTTACCAAGAACACCAAGAACACACACTTGTTCTTGGTGGCAATGAACAACCCAAAGGCTCCCCAAATCGTGAGTATCTCTTCTATCATTATGTATCCATTAGAAACACTTACTTTCTAACCTGGAATCAAACATATTGTTCATGATCTACAAGAGTTTTCGACCTTAAACCCTTCATGGTGGTCGTAAACCCTTCATAAGATCATGGTGGTCGTAAACCCTTCATGGTGGCAGTAAACCCCTCATAGACCAAGCTTTGGTCGTGAACACTTCAATTGTTCTTGGCCATAAACACACCCATGGCCGCAAGCACTCATAAGTGTGGCCGTAAACTCAGTTTTACCAATCATATGTGATTGATATACTCCATTATGAGTGATTCCTAGTTCCTAAGGGTGTTTTCCATACATGATTAGTTGTTATGTACACTAATTGCACACCTATGTGTGTTATTATATGTTTATTAGGACCTGTTTGTGTTCGGGATTTCACTGGGCATACTTAGCATCTTATATCAATCCTTCTTTCAAACCACTCACTACAGGTGAGTTCATACCCCTACAATCAACCTTTTACATGTTTTAAATGTTTTTTTTGGGTGGGGGGGGGGATACAAGTTGAAATACAATAGAATTGTGTTTGGTTTTACATTTTGAATTCTTGCAAACATAGGTACTTTACTGTTTTCAAACACTGTTAAACTTCATTTTCAAAACCCTTTAACTTAAATTACTTATAAAACACTTTTAGTTTCAAAATCATATTCATATAGATATTTAAGTATAAATATGTTGTAATGGACTTAGGACTAATGTTAGCAACCTTGACTCTTGTTCCTTGTTTGGTTGTGGGATTAGGGTATGATTCACTATTCCGACTGTCGATTAACTTATACTTATACATACTAAATACTTATATGAATATTAAAACCCATTTTCAAGGATATACTTAACTTAATCATTTATGATTAACAAGTGATTCTTTCAACATGTTAGTTATACAAAAAACATGCTACTAAACTATAATAGGTATACTTTAGACAATTACTATTTACAATTCTCGCACAATGAAACTTACATGATTCAGTCTATAACATGAGTCAAATCATTCATACTATAACAAGAACAGAAAGGAACATATGCATTTACAAAAGGAACATTTACACTATAACCAGAACAAGACAACAATAATGTGAGATACTATTTCATGACACAACAATACACTTGCTTTGTCACGTTTTGTAACCAGAGTCTCCTGGAGGGAAAGTGTGAGTTTGTGTATAGATCTATACGGGATTGACCATCCCACACCTCGATGCTAGCTACAATGGGATCTGCAGGTCCATGGGTGAAAAAATGTCATATCTTTTCGACGTCCGAAAAACATCGTGTATTTACACTAGGTCGATCAAGCATGGTTACAACTTTATCACATTTTCATCTAAATTAACCAACCCGGTTATAAGGTGGTAAACTCATATTTGAGTATCATTCATTAGTATAAACATTTTATTTACATTACTATAAGAGAACCAACAAACAATATAGTCTTGGTAGGAGACTACATTTTCATTATAAATAAAAAAATATAGGATTTTCTGGGAAAGCAAACATACCTTTTAATGATACAACCAAAACCCGTTTTATGAAGTAAATACCACATAATGACACTAAACTGCTTATAAACTCATCAACTTAAATGCTGATCTACTCTTTTAAAATAATTTGTATCCTCAGGTCACCAGTAGGCAGGTACAGATGACCAGGTTTAGCGAAGACCGAGGTTACTCAAGACTCGTCTTATTTTTTCTTATATATCCATTTTTTGGTGTCATTTAAACTTTACAAAGAACACATGCATTAACTATTATTATTAATGCAATGGATGTTGTTTCTTGATTTACTATTATGCATTGTTATGAGACTGTACATGACGTCCTCCACCCCAGAATCATTCCGCCGTTCCGATTTTGGGGTGTGACAGATTGGTATCAGAGCATTGTTTATAGCGAATGAAGTATATCAACCCATAAAAGATATATTACTATAAACTCAATGGGATTAAAACACTCTGAACAAGAGTTATACTTTAAAAATATAATCTATATTTTAGTAAAAATTATATATACATGCATTCATACTAGGATCAGTATCATACTAGAACAGAACAAAAGTATTGCGATTGTTGAACAACACAAGTAGGCGTGGGGATGTATGGTTAGTTCTGGGAATTACATAGCCTGATCAACTATGTCTATCCGAGAAGTGATTATCATATGACTGGAAACGGTTGTGGTGTTGCAGCAAGTTTAAAACTTACCAATTATCCACAAAGAATCAGTGAGAACATAAAACATACTTAAAATACTATAGGAGTATTTTGTGTTACTATTAACTTATGTGAAAACTAAAGACTCTTATTAGTAGGTCTATAAGTATGGAGTGCATACACTAAAGTTATATATAATTAAAGATTCTATAGACTTAGAATCTGTGACTACTGCTTTACTTCCTGTTCCTTATTTGGTTGTGGACTTAGAGTGGGTCATTTATTCGAAGGTCTATTTATCTCAGAAATTATATATAGCTGGTATGCACTACTTAATTATAGAAATAACTAATGAGGATCACTCCCCTATAAGTATTTTTAGATTAGACGTCTATTAACTATCCCTTTTTTCCCTTTTCTCGCATAGATTTCATGGTTGGATTCCATCATCCTGGAGACCCGTACTTTCCTAATCAGGGAAATGGTGGATGGCTAGATGATGACCCGGAAGAAAACCATGAGATTCCCTTAGACGATGATTTCGCAGAACAATCCTGAAGAGGCCGACTCTGAGCCTGAAGTCGAGAATTTACCTCAAATGGCCCCAATACGAAATCCTAACCCCCGACTTGAATTCCATGGTCCAACGCCTATGTGGGTTGGGAGTTTAAATAGGTGGAGCCACGAGCAAGGTCAACCCCTCCCATACAATGGGGACCGCATCTTCTACAATCTGAACGAAGGAGGCTTCGCAAATAGAGCCCTTCCAATCTTGGTTCGCCTAGTGGCTCGCAATGTTGTGCTAGGTGTGGCAGCCATTCAGCGAACTGTAGAACTTAAGGCAGATTCAAAAGCCAATACAGATCACATTCGCCATCTTGAAGTAGCTCATGGGAGAGCTATGAGGGAAAACAAAGCTCTGCAGCATGAGCTAGCTGCAACTCAAGCTGATGTCATAGAGCTTCGAGCACGCCTGTCTGTGTATGAAAGACACCTGCTTGATGTAGAGCCTCAGCTGGCGGATTTAAGGGTTCGTCTGAGGGATGCCCGCCGCCAGTAGAAGATGCTCTAACGCCCTTTTCTTTTGGTTTAAGGAATAGCCTTCATAGGCGCTCTAAGTAGCACTCCTTTATGTAAATATTCCTATCTAGCAAGTATTGTTCCACTAAATCTATATGCTGTTAAGTTTTCCCTCTGTTGGTATGGTTGTAAGACCTACTTTAAGGTCGAATTTTCAGAACTCTATGTAACTTCTATACCAACTATAATGACATATATTGTTTCCGCTAGTGATCATCTCTATTAAACTCTATTCTAGCTCAATATTATCCCTCTTGGTAAACCTAATGAAGTCTTATCATCATTTTATCTTTCATAGCTAAAAGATGCCACCTCGCAAGCGTCCAATCAGAAACCCTCCAGTAAATCAAACTCCTCCACCACAATTTGATGCAGCAATGTTTCAGGCTCCTGTGACTGCGGCTGTAACCACAACCATGACGCATATGAATTCTGGTGGCGCCAGTAGAGTTGGAACAGGTACCAACTCCAACCATGGTGATAGCCAAATGCGTACACAGGAGTTTACCTACAAGGACTTCACCAAATGCTAACCCATAACCTTTAATGCGACTGGGGGAGTCATTGCCTTGTCGTAATGGATTGAGAAGACGATGTCGATCTTTGAGATCTGCTCCTGCCCAGAGGTTAGCAAATTAAAATTTGTCGCCTGCACCTTCTCTAATAGAGCCTTGACGTGGTGGAATGGCCATGTCAAGTCATTCACCCTAGTAGGGGCTAACGAAATGGGTTGGGATACACTGAAGGACCTTATGTCAACAGAGTACTGCCCGAGGGGCAGAGTCCAGAAGCTTGATTAAGAGCTATGGAGCCTTAAGATGAAAGGTTCCAACATAGTGGCCTATACGGCAAGATTCAGTGACTTGGTGGCCTTATGTCCACGCATGGTCCCCACCGAAAGCAAGAAAATTGAGAGATTTATATGGGGGCTGGTACCTCCATTTCAGGGAAACGTTTTGGCATCAAACCCTACTACATTCGACAGTGCCAAGTGGTTGGCACAGCGACTGGTAGACCATAGAGTCCTACCACAAGTAACCATAACTACCTCTACTGTCCCAGAACCAACCAAAAAAAGTAATAACAAGAGGAAGATCTGGGATAAGAAGAAAAGCCAAGCAGCACAACCCTCTTTCGAGAAACAACAGGTTGTGGTTGTTCAGGTTGCAACAACCCTCGCAACCCCTGCACCAACAAAACGCTATGTAGGGAGCTTGCCCAAGTGCAACAAGTGCAATTTCCTTCACAACGGCCAATGTCGGGAAATGTATTGTGTTAACTGTGACAGGAAGGGGCACACGACCCGTTTCTGCAAGGCACCAACTAGGCCAATCACCAAGGTCCCTGGCACAGGAGCAAGCCAGGCCTGCTACGGGTGTGGCGAAACGGGGCACTTCAAAAGGGATTGCCCTAAGGCCAAGAATGCTGGAGGAATTGGAAGACTTCTTTCTATCGGTCACGAGGAAGCAGTGGTGGACCCCACCGTAGTCACGGGTACGTTCCTCCTCAGTAACTAATATGCATGCATACTATTCGATAGTGGGGCAAAGAGGAGTTTCGTGAACCAAGAATTTAAACACTTACTTAATCAAGCACCTCAAGCACTAAAAGAAACATTTGTTGTAGAAATGGCTAATGGAATGAATGAGTCTTCTAGTGAAATTTTCATAGGAAGTACACTCTCTCTAGATAGCCATTCATTTCCAATCAACCTCATGTCTGTATCAATTAAAAGATTTGTAACATACACGTTCAGTTATCGTGTATTGTAAATTATAAAAGTGAATAATGTAAATTTGAATGTTGAGTTATAAGATATGGTTTTTACTAGAAATAAAGTAACACTATGATTAGAATCATTTAGAAAGTATTGGAAGTCTTATGAGATTCCAATCAAATGCCACATAATGGAATTTAACGAAAATATAAAATTTGAAATAAGTAAAATTTTATTATTTACAGTTGTAAAGAATCTCGTTAGAAAAGTTTAGTCGAAATCCGAATTATAACAAAGAAGTTATGACCAATCGAAGATCCGTGACAAATCCGACAAACACTATGTCGCGTAAAAATTTAGTTTTCGATAAACTACTCTTTAACCTTACTGATCTAAATGAAAGTTGTAGAACTCGTTAAAATAATAAACTTTTATATAAAGAACTTTTAAATCTAACTTCGTATGAGGAAGTTATGATTTTTCTAAGTTTCAGATTAACGGTAGACAGCTAAAAACTCGAAATAAAGATCAAACGATATTTAACCGACACAGCCTAAACGAGAATCGAAGGTCTCATCAATAGTAATACAACGGTAAAAAGTCTGAAGAAAACGAATGTCGGATGAAGAAGTTATGAATTTTTAACGGATTTTCCTGTCCCGGTCTGTTAAAAATAATAATATTAAAATTAAATTCAAAATTAGCCGACGAAGTGTAAACGAAAGTTGTAGAGCATAATGTTTGCTACGCGTGCATATAAAGAACGTCAAAAACAGAGCTCGTATGTGAAAGTTATGGACTTTAGAAGATTTGGGCACGATTTCTGAGAATTTTCGCATGAACAGTACCGACCATGTCAGCCGCTCTCGCGAACCGCCCCGTGTACGACCCAATGACGCGTCCGAAACAGTGGTCGAATCCGATACCGACGCGTGTTGCCTTCCGATTGGATCGAAGCTACAGCCCAACCAGCGTCCGACGCGCCTCGCACCCGGTGGCGCCTTCCGAACCTCGCCTTGCATCCGGATCCGAGCCTCCCTCCAGCTGCCGCGTGTACCGAGCCTCGCAGCGTTGCACCACCTGCCCTCCTTCCCTCTTGCTTCGGATCTGAGGCTCCCACCTATATAAAGGATGCGAGACCTCCTGGGTATTTTTGAGAAAATTGCCAAATTTCACCCATTAACCTATATTTCTTTCATTCCGACTTCCCCCGAAGCCCCGAGATCATACCAAACACCCGAAACACGCCCCGAAGTTCCCGAGAAGCCCGAGAAATTTATCTTTTCGGTTTGAAGCCCTACCTTCGTAGAGCCCGATTTTCAAAAAACGCTCCCGGTTTTTATAGAAGAAAGCTATTTATAGTAACGAAGTGCTCCCCAAATTACCATTTTAACCCCCAGTTACTTCAAAGTGAGTTTAATATATAGGAACAATTGTATGTTATGTGTTATATGTGCTATGTGTTTTTCAGTGTTATTATTTCGGGTTATTTTCCCATGTTATTTTTATTCGCTATTTTTAATTGCAAAGAAATACCTTTGACCATTTGATCAGTGAAAGGACTTAGATTCACGTTGGTACTGGTATGTAGCCTCTGGCCATGTAGAACACGTCTCTGTAAGAGAATGATTTCTATTCTATGGTGTTGGCAAATGGTTATACAGGGTTATAATCCTAAAATATACCAAAATGTTAATCAGAAATTGTATGTCTTCTATGCCATTTGGGCCGAAGCTTTATTGATGTATATCAAGTTTGGAAATTGTTATGTCTCATTGATTGTATATCTTTGAATCAAGTCATTGATTGATATGGAGAGTTTGTCACATGATTCATATATGCCCTTGTTGTTTCTTGTTCATCTTTGCTTCTGCCATATTGAAGTATATATATGGCATAATGTTATATTGTATCTATTATTGAACTCACTAAGCGTCACCGCTTACCCTCTCAATGTTTTAATATATTGTAGGCAATAAGCATCCAGTATTAGCTTTATACTGTTGGAAGCATTAAAATAGCTTATACTATTACTTTTGTATTTAAGTTTTAGTTTGTATAAAATATACAATATCCTGGGTAGTTTTGTAATAAACTTAAACTTAGTCGGTTTGTATCCAGTCATTTGTAAATAAATTATCAATGTAAAATATTATTTTTGAATATGCATGTAGCATGTTTTGGAGTAACAACTGTTTTAATATTATGAAAGTGAGGGTCTTTCAATCATGGTATCAGAGCGGTAGTTTAAGTGAACTAAATTCTAAGGATTAGTATTTAGACTTAAACTATTGGAAGTTCAATATATGGACTAATTCATTGTTAGTATATGGATACAAACCATAGGAAATAATTAAATGAAGTATTAGGTTATAATAAATCCTAATATTCTAAATTACTATATTACTCAGAATTTTCAGAGTAATGGCTGAAGCAGTAAGTAATCATACACCAGAAGTGGGCGGGGATCGTCATCTTGATGAATCAGAAACTCTAGTATCCCTTCGTGAGGTGCGACTTATTGATAAAATGACTAGTGTTATCCGACAAACTCTCGAAGAGCACAAGAAGGATAATAATAAAGGTAAAGAGAAATCTGTTGGAGAATCTTCATGAGAGAAGGCGAGACATCCCTCTTTCAAAACTTTTAAGAGCATTGGAGCTACAGAGTTTGCTGGTGTCCTTAATCCTATAGTCGTACTTACTTGGATTCAGAACACAAGGAAAGTATTTTGTATTTCCCATGTGGATAATGAAGACAAGGCTAAGTATGCATCTGTAATGTTAGTTGATGAAGCCTTGGTCTGGTGGGAAGTAACATATGAAGCTCTCAATGGTTATGACTAGGAGAACTTGTCCTGGGAGATGTTCAGGACTCGTCTGCTAGGGAAGTATTGTCCTCTAGACATGAGGAGAAGGTTAGAGAAAGAATTCCTAAAACTCAAACAAGAAGAGAAGACGGTGAATGAGTATGACACTTAGTTCAATCAGCGAGCACGGTTCCCTGCAAAGTACATACCAACTGAAGACGATAAAATTTAGTTGTTCTTGGAAGGGTTACGATACGAAAACTGTGATTTTGTGATAAATCGGGATGTTCTATCGTTTGATAAAGCTGTAGAGTATGCTCGAAAGCGTGAGCATGACTTGGATATACGTGGTGCCATTGTTTCTGTTTCAAAACTGTCGCGTATTGAACGAACTACTCCTATTTCCTCTATCCCACCACCTCAACCTTTTCGAGCCGATTCAAATTCAAGGATGCAATCTCAGAATGCATCTCGTGGCCGTGGTAGGTCACAATCTTTTTCGCTTCAGTCACCAGTATGTAGAAGATGCGAAAAGAATCACCAAGGCCAATGCGGAATAGATAAAGGATCGGTGATATGTTATGGTTGTAGAGAAATGGGTCACGTAAAACCTGTTTGCCCGATGAAGATTACTACGTGTTATGCTTGTGGTGTTATTGGCCACAGAAAACGTTTTTGCCCTACTCTTACTAGTCAGATGACGGGAAGTCAAGCTTCTGTTCAACAACCGGCGAGAAGTCAAGTCCCTCTTCAACAATCAAAGGGTACCCCAACTAAAAAGGAGGAGGTGCCAAAAGCTAAGGGTCGTGCATTCCAGATTACCATAGTGGAAGCACGCGAGGACCCGAATGTTGTGGCGGGTACATTTCTTGTCAACTCTATGCCTGATCATATCTTATTTGATTCTGGTTCCTCAGACTCTTTTGTATCTTATGAATTTGCGCATTCCTTTCAAATTGCTTGTTGTCTACTCGCCCAACCATTTCACGTAGATACTGCGGGGAGTATATCATTACTTGCTGATAAAGTCTATAACGATTGTGTTATAGAAATTGAAGGCTATAATTTTCATGCTAATCTGATCCCTATCTCCTTGCCCAAATTCGATATTATTCTCGGCATGGATTGGTTGTCAAAGAATCACGCAGAACTCTTATGTTATGAAAAGATAGTACACCTTCCTATTGAAGGAGAGAATCCTATTTATGTCTACGGTGAACAAAGAAACTTAAAAATAATCTCTTTCCTCAAAGCTCATAAATTCATGTTGAAGGGATGTTCTATCAATCTGGCCTACACAGTTGATATCTCAAAAGAGGAGAAGAAAGCTATAAATGATGTTGCTGTAGTTAAAGAATATCCTGATGTTTTTTCCAAAGAATTGCCTGGACTTCCTCCGGAAAAGCAAGTAGAATTCCGAATTGACCTTGTGCCTGGTGCTGCTCCGATTGCAAAGATTCCTTATCGTCTTGCGCCAGCTGAGATGAATGAAATGATGATCCAACTGTAGGAATTACTTGACAAAGGCTTTATCCGACCGAGTACCTCTCCTTGGGGTGCTCCGGTATTGTTTATCAAGAAGAAGGACGGATCGATGCAGATGTGCATTGATTATCGTGAGTTGAATAAGGTGACTATCAAGAACAAGTACACAATACCTCGCATTGATGATTTATTTGATCAACTTAATGGTGTTAGCTATTTCTTGAAGATTGATTTGAGATCTGGCTATCATCAGTTGAAAGTTCACGAGCAGGATGTACCGAAGACTGCTTTTCGTACTCGATATGGGCATTATGAATTCCTTGTCATGACGTTCGGTCTGACAAATGCTCCTGCTGTATTCATGGATATGATGAATTGGGTATGCCGCCCAATGCTCGATAAATTTGTCATCGTATTCATTGATGATATTCTAATCTATTCAAAATCTGAAGCTGATCATGTCATTCATATTCGTGCGGTATTAGAACTTCTTCGAAAAGAGAAATTATATGCTAAATTCTCGAAATGTGAATTTTGGCTTCGCCAAGTTCAATTTCTCAGCCATGTTATTTTTGGTGATAGTGTATCAGTAGATCCTATTAAAATTGAAGCTATTCAAAATTGGAAAGTGCCCCGTAATGCTTTCGAATTTCGCAGTTTCATGGGTCTTGCGGGATATTACCGAAGATTCATTAAAGACTTTTCCCGTATAGTCGTGCCTCTCATGAGTCTTACGCGGAAGGAAGTAAAGTTCAAATAAGGTGAAGCCCAAGAAAAAGCTTTCACAACTCTAAAAGATCTTTTGAAACGACCCAAAAATACGACCCAAAAATTTTTGTTTTTAATATAATCAAGACTGCAATCAGAGCATCATATAATAAAACCATACGTGATGTATTCCAAAACATAATAAAATACTGTGCGGAGAAACTGTATCATACTGCATCAGATCAAACATCTAAATCAATCCCAGGCTAAAGCTGAGGCGGTGGTGTGTGCGATGCCGTCATCCAGAGCTCTTCCCTTTGCTTGCGGAAGTACCTGAAACCAAAACTGAAACTGTAAGCACGAAGCTTAGTGAGCTCCCCCAAACTACCACATACCATACAATAACACATAAACACATATTGGGTCTTGCCCACTGCATCGGGCCGATGCCCGGAAACTGCATCGGACCAAAGTCCGGAACTGACTGGGACCTTGTCCCCTGCATCGGACCGAAGTCCGGAACTGACTGCATCGGACCGAAGTCCGGAACTGACTGCATCGGACCGAAGTCCGGAACTGACTGGGACCGTGTCCCCTGCATCGGACCGAGGTCCGGGACTGACTGCACATAGCATAGCATATCATAACCATTTATATTGCATACTGCATCGGGCCGTGGCCCGGAACATAAACACATACACATAGCACATAAAACATGTCTGAACCACGAAGGCATCAAACATACGAACTACTACATCGGACTGAAGTCCGGAAACTACTATTAACTGGACGGGCCGGCATTGTGGCCTTAGACCCGCCCCTACGGAAAGGAGACTCACCTCGTAAGCTAGCGGATGAGTGTGTGGCTCGGAAAGCTAACGGCTGCTGCTCCTGAATCTCCTCGGCTACAAATCCATAAACACACTCAATCAATCACTAGCACTATACTCAGGGTAAAATGACTCTTTTACCCTTGGTCAAAGTTGACTTACTCAGGGCTGACTCGCCGAGTCGGGATACCCGACTCGCCGAGTCCTAGACTCTCCGTTCAACTCTTACATGCTGTTACTCCTCGAGTGTGGCATCGACTCGACGAGTACCCTCTGGATCCAAGAACTCAGATGATCTTCATCCAACTCGCCGAGTCAGATGAACAGACTCGACGAGTTGTTCTTAATCCTCAAGGAGATTGCCTTGGACTCGCCGAGTTGTATGAACAACTCGCCGAGTCCCTCCATTACTGAGTCTACTCTTAACTCGCTGAGTCCACTCCCTAACTCACCTCGTCCACTCGACACTGAAGAAACTGGAGAACTCGGGACTCGCGACCTGACTCGTCGAGTCGTTCTTCCGACTCGCCGAGTCGCCGCCATGCAACATATTTTTACTCGATTTCTCTTGAATCCAACACATGCAAATGATAGATCTAGGTCCATTATGCTGTTTTACCACGTAAAGTTTCCAACTTTACGTGTACAACTACATGAATGAGGGAAATAAGACTAAAATATGCACAATAAGGGTAGATCCATGGCTAATAAGCAATGTAACCCCAAAAAGACAGTGGATCTGGACTCTTCAACACCCCAACACTCAGATCCAAAGGTATTTCGGCTTAATAATACAATCAAGCAAGCATAAAGCTTGGAACAAGCATCAAATAGCCCTTAAAAGAGCTCTAATGGAAGTTTAAGCATGAAACCAGAAGAGAACTCCGAAAATACCTGAATAAGTTCACACTTGATCTTGGATCTTGGCACTAGAACTCGTTTCCTTGCTTCCTTCTTCTTCTCCTTCTTCACCCCTTCACAAAATGGAACAAGATCACTTATAAGCTCACAAGAGGAAGGTTTAGGGTTTCTCACAGTGCTCTCAGGGGGAAAGTGACGAGATGGAGGCTATAATGGGGTTTAAATAGTGAGCAAAACCCGGGGAGTTAGGGTTTCACCCAGACGGATGGACTCGCCGAGTCCAGGATATGGACTCGCCGAGTCGCCGGCTTCCGCGTGCACAAGATGCGCGACCCGACTCGGCGAGTCAGGCTAGAACTCGCCGAGTCCCTCTTGAAAACTTAGCCCAAAACAAATTAATTAACATACCGGAAACGGGTCGTTACAATTCTCCCCCACTTGTTTCAGACTTCGTCCTCGAAGTCTGCTACGGCTGGATCTGCGAATAACTCCGGGTAGTGCGTTCTCATTTCTTCTTCAGCCTCCCATGTCCATTCAGACCCCTTCCGATGCTGCCACTGCACCTTTACCAGCTGAATTACCTTGTTCCTCAAGGTCTTGGTCTTCCGTTCCAAAATTGCTATCGGTTTCTCGATATAATTCAAGCCGCTATCGACCTGGATATCCTCCAAGGGAACGACCGCTGTCTCGTCCACTAAACACTTCCTCAACTGCGACACGTGGAAGGTGTTGTGTATCAAACTGAGCTCCTCAGGAAGATCTAACCGATAAGCAACCCGACCCACCCGGGCCAAAACCCTGAAAGGACCAATAAATCTGGGGCCCAATTTGCCCCTCTTCCGGAACCTGATGACACCTTTCCAAGGTGAGACTTTCAGAAGAACCATGTCTCCCACCTGGAACTCCAAGTCTGAACGCCTCCTGTCGGCGTAGCTCTTCTGCCGACTCTGCGCAGTCTGCAGTCTACTACGGACCTGCTGGATCAGTTCCGTCGTTTTGAGCACCACTTCGGTGCTCCCCATGACCCGCTGACCGACCTCGCCCCAACAAATCGGGGTCCTGCACTTCCTGCCATATAACATCTCAAAAGGAGGTCGATCAATGCTCGCATGATAGCTGTTGTTATACGAGAATTCCGCTAAGGGAAGATACGTATCCCAACAGCCCCCAAAATCCAGAACACATGCCCTAAGCATGTCCTCGAGAGTCTGAACCGTCCTCTCACTCTGCCCGTCAGTCTGAGGATGGAAAGCGGTGCTGAAATGGAGACGAGTACCCATCTCGTCGTGAAACCGCTTCCAGAATCTGGACGTGAAGCGAACATCTCGGTCCGACACTACCGATACCGGCACTCCATGACGTGCCACAATCTCTCGCACATAGATATCGGCTAACCTTTCCGCCGATATACTCTCCTGGATCGGAATAAAATGGGCACTCTTCGTCAACCGATCCACCACTACCCATATCGAATCTACTCCACGTGCGGTCCTGGGAAGTTTGGTGATAAAATCCATGGTGATGTCCTCCCATTTCCACACGGGAATATCCAACGGCTGCATCTTGCCGTGAGGTCTCTGGTGCTCCGCCTTGACCTTCCGGCAGGTCAAGCACCTCTCAACGTACCAAGCGACGTCCCGCTTCATGCAGGGCCACCAATAATCAGGTCGAAGATCCCGATACATCTTCGTCGCCCCTGGATGGATAGAAAATCGAGACTTATGAGCCTCGTCCATCAATACCTGCCGTACCCCACCCCAGTACGGTACCCACACCCTACCATGCAGCGTCATCAAACCCCGACTGTCGTAGTCGAACGAAGCTACTCGACCCACTATCCTCTCGCACTTCTGCCTTTCCTCCTTGAGACCCTCCATCTGAGCCTCCTTGATCCGCTCCAACAAAGGAGTGATTACCGTCATCCTCATACACAAATCCCTGATAGGGGCCGCCGACACCTTGCGGCTCAGGGCATCGGCCACCACGTTGGCCTTCCCTGGATGATACAGGATCTCACAGTCATAGTCCTTCAGCACGTCCAACCATCTCCTCTGTCTCATATTCAAACTCGGCTGATCCATAAGGTATCGTAAACTCTTGTGGTCCGTGTAGATAGTACAGCGGACCCCATACATGTAATGCCTCCAAATCTTGAGGGCAAATACAACTGCCCCCAGCTCCAAGTCGTGGGTAGGATAATTAGCCTCGTGAGGCTTCAACTGTCTCGAAGCATAAGCCACCACATGGCCTCGCTGCATCAACACTGCTCCCATACCTGTGATCGAAGCATCACAATAGACCACGAAATCCTCAACACCCTCTGGCAAGGTAAGGATCGGAGCCTCGCACAATCTCTGCCTGAGAGTCTCGAACGCCGCCTGCTGCTCAGGCCCCCAACGAAAAACTACCGACTTCTTGGTTAGTCGGGTGAGCGGCACTGCTATCTTGGAGAAATCCTGAATAAACCTCCGATAATACCCTGCCAATCCTAGGAAGCTCCGAATCTCAGATGGAGACCTCGGGACCTCCCACTGCATCACGGCCTCAATCTTGGCCGGGTCAACCAAAATATCCTTCTGATTAACGAGATGCCCAAGAAACTGCACCTCGCGTAACCAGAACTCGCACTTGGAGAACTTAGCGAACAGTCTCTCCCTCCTCAAAGTCTCCAACACTTCCCGCAGGTGCTCCTCGTGCTGTCCCTACGTCTTGGAATACACCAAGATGTCATCGATGAACACTATCACTGACCGATCCAGCATCGGTCTACACACGCGGTTCATGAGATCCATGAACGCGGCTGGGGCATTGGTGAGCCCAAATGGCATCACCACGAACTCATAATGACCATACCGGGTCCTGAAAGCAGTCTTCTGTACATCCTCATCCCTGACCCTCATCTGGTGGTAACCGGAGCGTAGGTCGATCTTGGAGAACCAAGACGCTCCCTGGAGCTGATCGAACAAGTCATCTATCCTCGGAAGTGGGTAACGGTTCTTCACCGTTACCTTGTTCAACTCCCGGTAGTCAATACACATCCGATGCGACCCGTCTTTCTTCCTCACAAATAAGATCGGCGCTCCCCAAGGCGAACTGCTCAGTCGAATGAAACCCTTGTCTAATAGCTCCTGAAGCTGTGTAGACAACTCCTGCATCTCAGGGGGAGCAAGTCGATATGGTGCTTTGGCTATCGGAGCCGCACCAGGAACCAGGTCGATCCTGAACTCAACCTGCCTCTCAGGAGGTATCCCCGGCAAATCCTCGGGAAACACATCCGGGTAATCTCGAACAATAGGAACATCATCGATCGTCGTCTTGCCCTTATCCCGGGCATCCAAGACGTAGGCTACATAACCGGCGCAACCCTGCTGAACATAGCGCCTCACCCTAGCGGCCGAGCAGAAGGTCAATCCTCGCTGGGGCCTCTCGCCCTGAACCACTATCTCTCCCCCACTGGGAGTGCGAACCCTCACTAGCTGAAGCTCACAGTCAATCACCGCCCCGTTGGAGCTTAGCCAATCCATTCCCACAATAACTTTATTCCCGCGCAGGGGAATCGGAACCAAATCCACTGAAAACTGCTCCTCAAATATCTGAAGGGAACACCCTCTATATACTTTGTCGACCCTCACGGTCCTATCATCTGTTATCTCCACCTCTAACGGACAATCCAGTTTCCCTGGAGCTCTACTGAACCTCTTGCTAAGCGCAAGAGATACGAATGATCGGGTAGCCCCCGAATCGAATAATACCAAAGCAGAAATGCCGTTCACAGAGAACGACCCTGAATAAAACATACAACCATAAGCAACATTTAATCAATAATAATAAAGAGATAAAAGGGGAGATACATACCCGTCACCACATCAGGAGTCGCTCGCGCCTCCTCTGCTGTCATCTGAAATGCCCTGCTCTTCGCCACCGGCGCATCAGCTCGGCCCTGACGGCCATCCGTGATCCTCAAGGTAGCAGGGGCGGGTGCATGCACCTTCCCTGCTGCAGCTAAACTGGGACACTGGGACCTTTTGTGTCCCCTCTGATTGCACTGAAAGCAAATCAGATCCGATGTTGTAACCGTAGTGGCAGGGGCCGTACAATCCCTACTCAAATGCCCAATCCGACCGCACTGGTAGCAGCCGGAACTCCCTGCCTTGCACGCTCCCTCGTGCAATCTCCCACACTTGCCACATCGACCGTGGCTCTGCTGAATCCTAGATCTGTGATCTGAAACCTTGGGCTTTTTGCCCACACTGCCTGCACCCGAAACCGCCTCCGGTTTCCTCTTCCTCTCCATCTCGAGATCAATCTCCCTCTCTCTGGCTCTAGCAATCATGTCGTCCAGTGTTTTGCAACTGGATCGGCTCACAAACATACGAATGTCGCTCCGCAACATCTCGTGATAACGGGCCTTCTTCATCTCCTCGTCTGCTGCATACTGAGGAACAAGAAGGGCCCGCTCCCTGAACTTGGCGGTGATCTCCGCCACTGTCTCGGTAGTCTGGGTAGGATCCTGGAACTCCCTGGCTAACTGTTGCACCTCAATGACCGGTGCGAACTCCGCTCTGAACCTGGTAGAAAAATCAGCCCAGGTCATGGCATCCAATGCCGCATCATCCCCGATGGTATGTCCTACCTCCTCCCACCAGTCACGTGCCCTGTCCTTCAGGAGACAGGACGCCAATCTGACCTTGTCCCCCTCGGGACATCTGCTAGTGCGGAATGCATTGGCCACATCCGCCAACCACCTGGTACTCGCTATGGGGTCCCGTGCCCCGTGGTAGTCAAGAGCCCCGCACGCCCTGAACTCCCTGAAAGTGAGTGTGCGCGACCCCATCACGACCGCCATCTCAGTACGGAAGGTACTCAGTCTCTCATCCATCATCTCCAAAATGCCCTCCTTGATCGAACCGAAGATCACAGGAGTCTGCTCAAGTATGATGCGAGTAATCTCAGAAGAAAGGAACTCTCTGGTCTGCTCATTCATCTGTCCGACCTCCGGGTCGGATCCCGATCCTGATCCTCCTCCGGCATCTGAACTGCCGGCTGCTGGCCTCGGACGCAAAACTACCATTCTGAAACATATCATAACAACATCAGAACATTGAAATATTTCAAGGGATCATAATACGACTACTAGCTTCCTGGTCTAATCTTGGCCTTCCTTGATTCGAGTACGGATCCTCTGTTTCCAGTAGTATGGGCCCCTACTACCTTCCACATCTATCCGTACTTTCCTCAAGAACTGCCTCGACTTCCCCAAGTCACTTCTACCGCTGCTATTTTCTGCTACCCTCACCCTAGGCTTGCCCTAGAGAAAACTCGAGCTCAATACGACTGGTCCTCAGCTGCTGTAGGTCTCCTTGCACTGCCAGTTAGCCATCACCTGAACACCATCACATGTGATGAGGATCGGATAATCCTTCAAGTAAGAGATCCGTCCCTACAACGGTTGGACTCAAACAAGAGCTGCGCAGTAGGGCCAGTTCCAGCACTCTGGGATTATTCAAACCTGATTACATGTGGTGTGACGTGTCCACCTAATGGCTAACTCCCATTACTCGAATCCCACTAAGCACAAAGCAAGCAGCATTCGGACAAGGGAAACAGACTCACGCAAGCTATTCTTATAACAAGAAATTGCACTAGCATAGGATGCTAAGCTCACACTATCAGGCATAACCTAAACAGGCTATCCTACTGCTGTCTACTCAATTCTAGCATGCAATATTCATAGAGCTGTAACACATAAGCAGGCACATAAGGCATTCTCCTACACCCTTAGTCCTATTCTAGCATGCTGTTCTACTAAACTGAAATTGAACAAATAACTTGTATGGGTAATTTGGGAGTACTTACTTGAGCTCGGTTGACCGCATGCACACACCTCTATCTTAAAACAATTCTTTTCCTCCTAAGTGTTTTCAAAATTCTTTTGTAAAAACATTTTATTAAAAATCTTTTATTTTCCCCTTAGTTTGAGTTCAGATACACCCCAGAGTGTATCCGAATCCCTCAAACCAGGGCTCTGATACCAACTTGAAACGACCAAAAAATACGACCCAAAAATTTTTGTTTTTAATATAATCAAGACTGCAATCAGAGCATCATATAATAAAACCATACGTGATGTATTCCAAAACATAATAAAATACTGTGCGGAGAAACTGTATCATACTGCATCAGATCAAACATCTAAATCAATCCCAGGCTAAAGCTGAGGCGGTGGTGTGTGCGATGCCGTCATCCAGAGCTCTTCCCTTTGCTTGCGGAAGTACCTGAAACCAAAACTGAAACTGTAAGCACGAAGCTTAGTGAGCTCCCCCAAACTACCACATACCATACAATAACACATAAACACATATTGGGCCTTGCCCACTGCATCGGGCCGAAGCCCGGAAACTGCATCGGACCAAAGTCCGGAACTGACTGGGACCTTGTCCCCTGCATCGGACCGAAGTCCGGAACTAACTGCATCGGACCGAAGTCCGGAACTGACTGCATCGGACCGAAGTCCGGAACTGACTGCATCGGACCGAAGTCCGGAACTGACTGGGACCGTGTCCCCTGCATCGGACCAAGGTCCGGGACTGACTGCACATAGCATAGCATATCATAACCATTTATATTGCATACTGCATCGGGCCGTGGCCCGGAACATAAACACATACACATAGCACATAAAACATGTCTGAACCACGAAGGCATCAAACATACGAACTACTACATCGGACCGAAGTCCGGAAACTACTATTAACTGGACGGGCCGGCATTGTGGCCTTAGACCCGCCCCTACGGAAAGGAGACTCATCTCGTAAGCTAGCGGATGAGTGTGTGGCTCGGAAAGCTAACGGCTGCTGCTCCTGAATCTCCTCGGCTACAAATCCATAAACACACTCAATCAATCACTAGCACTATACTCAGGGTAAAATGACTCTTTTACCCTTGGTCAAAGTTGACTTACTCAGGGCTGACTCGCCGAGTCGGGATACCCGACTCGTCGAGTCCTAGACTCTCCGTTCAACTCTTACATGCTGTTACTCGTCGAGTGTGGCATCGACTCGACGAGTACCCTCTGGATCCAAGAACTCAGATGATCTTCATCCAACTCGCCGAGTCAGATGAACAGACTCGACGAGTTGTTCTTAATCCTCAAGGAGATTGCCTTGGACTCGCCGAGTTGTATGAACAACTCGCCGAGTCCCTCCATTACTGAGTCTACTCTTAACTCGCTGAGTCCACTCCCTAACTCACCTCGTCCACTCGACACTGAAGAAACTGGAGAACTCGGGACTCGCGACCTGACTCGTCGAGTCGTTCTTCCGACTCGCCGAGTCGCCGCCATGCAACATATTTTTACTCGATTTCTCTTGAATCCAACACATGCAAATGATAGATCTAGGTCCATTAAGCTGTTTTACCACGTAAAGTTTCCAACTTTACGTGTACAACCACATGAATGAGGGAAATAAGACTAAAATATGCACAATAAGGGTAGATCCATGGCTAATAAGCAATGTAACCCCAAAAAGACAGTGGATCTGGACTCTTCAACACCCCAACACTCAGATCCAATGGTATTTCGGCTTAATAATACAATCAAGCAAGCATAAAGCTTGGAACAAGCATAAAATAGCCCTTAAAAGAGCTCTAATGGAAGTTTAAGCATGAAACCAGAAGAGAACTCCGAAAATACCTGAATAAGTTCACACTTGATCTTGGATCTTGGCACTAGAACTCGTTTCCTTGCTTCCTTCTTCTTCTCCTTCTTCACCCCTTCACAAAATGGAACAAGATCACTTATAAGCTCACAAGAGGAAGGTTTAGGGTTTCTCACAGTGCTCTCAGGGGGAAAGTGACGAGATGGAGGCTATAATGGGGTTTAAATAGTGAGCAAAACCCGGGGAGTTAGGGTTTCACCCAGACGGATGGACTCGCCGAGTCCAGGATATGGACTCGCCGAGTCGCCGGCTTCCGCGTGCACAAGATGCGCGACCCGACTCGGCGAGTCAGGCTAGAACTCGCCGAGTCCCTCTTGAAAACTTAGCCCAAAACAAATTAATTAACATACTGGAAACGGGTCGTTACATCTTTTGACTCATGCTCCAATCTTATCACTCCCAGAAGGTGATGATGATTTCTCCGTATATAGCGATGCTTCAAGATTGGGACTCGGTTGTGTGTTGATGCAACGTGGTAAAGTGATAGCCTATGCCTCAAGACAATTGAAAGGTTATGAAAAGAATTATCCCACTCATGATCTCGATCTCACTGCATTGGTATTTACCCTAAAACTTTGGAGGCATTATCTTTTTGGTACAAAATGCCAATTATTTTACCGACCACAAAAGTCTCAAGTATATATTCAGTCAGCAAACTTTGAATATGAGACAACAACAAGCCATGGAGCTGATCAAAGATTATGACTGTGAAATCCTATATCATCCTGGAAAAGCCAACGTAGTTGCCGATGCACTTAGCAAAAAAGTTTATTGTGATAGTATGTGTTATGCTATTACTCATACCACAATAAAATTTACTATTCTAGATGAACTAGAGAAATGGCAAGAAGAGGCCTTAAAACCAGAAAATGTGAAGAAAGAACGGATGGTACATTATACCGATGTTTTACTTGATGATCCACGAGGGTTGAAGGTATTTAAGAATCGCCTATGGATTCCAAAGATTGGTGGATTAAGACAGAAGATTTTAGATGAAACCCATAAATCTCAACTGTCAATACATCCTGGTACAAGAAATATGTACTATGATATACGGGCTGACTATTGGTGGCCATGATTAAAGAGAGATATTGGAAGATATGTAAAAGAATGCTTAATGTGCTTAA
Source organism: Lactuca serriola (assembly GCF_051521515.1). Lineage (NCBI taxonomy): Eukaryota > Viridiplantae > Streptophyta > Magnoliopsida > Asterales > Asteraceae > Lactuca > Lactuca serriola. The sequence goes on along the minus strand of NC_136412.1, from coordinate 27,422,442 downwards.
AAGTCAAAATAGAGCACCAAAAGCCTTACGGAACCCCATAAAGTCTTAGTGTTCCTGTATGGAAATGGGAAGAACTGTCCATGGATTTTATTACCAAATTGCCAAAGACTGCTAGACAACATGATAGCATTTGGGTAATTGTCGACCGCCTGACTAAGAGTGCACATTTTCTCTCCATGCGTGAAACAGCTCCAATGGATAAATACGCACAAGTATACCTACATGAAATTGTTGCAAGAGATGGTGTGCCACTAAAGATCATTTCCGATCGTGATACTCGTTTCACATCTCACTTTTGGGCGACTATGCAACGTGAATTGGGATCTCGAGTTTCTCTCAGCACAACTTATCATCCCTAGACAGATGGTCATACGGAGAGAACCATTCAAACTGTAGAAGATATGCTTCGTGCATGTGTCTTGGAATTCGGTGTTAACTGGGATAAATATTTACTGCTTGTCAAATTCTCGTATAATAACAATTATCATGCTTCAATCAGAATGCCACCATGCGAAGCATTATATGGTCGCAAGTGTCGTACTCCATTATGTTTGCGTGAAGTAGGACAGAAAATCCTAGGAGGCCCTGAAATGATTCAAGATACCACTGACAAAATTCAAATCGTACGTGACAGACTGAAAGCGGCCCAGGATCGACAAAAGTCCTATACAGAAAAGAGGAGACGACCCATAGAATTCCAGGTGGGTGATTTCGTAATGCTTAAGGTATCCCCATGGAAAGGTCTTATGCGATTTGGAAAGAAATGAAAAATAAGTCCCAGATTTGTTGGCCCTTTCAAAATCATCCAGAGATTTGGTAAGCAAGCATACCACTTGGAATTACCTGAAGATTTGGCAGGTATTCATGATGTCTTTCATGTGAGTTATCTACGCAAATGCTTGAGCATCAATGATGAGACAGTTCAATTAACCGAGGTGAAATTGGAGAATAAGTTAAGATATATAGAAGAGCCTGAAGAGATCGTGAATGAAAGAACAACTAATCTACGTAATCAAGAAGTAGAGTTGGTTCTTGTCAAGTGGAAACACCATCGAGGCCCAAATTATACTTCGGAATATAAGAGTGAGATAAAAGCAAAATATCCCCATTTGTTTTAATCGTTGTAATTTCGGGGACGAAATCCTCAAAAGGATGAGGTATTTGTAACATACACGTTCAGTTCTCGTGTATTGTAAATTATAAAAGTGAATAATATTACAAAATATTATGTAAATTTGAATGTTGAGTTCTAGCAGATGGTTTATACTAGAAATAATGAAAAACTATGCTTAGAATCATTCAGAAAGTATTGAAAGTCTTATGAGATTTCAATCAAATGTCATATAGTGAAATTTAGTGAAAATATAAAATTTGAAATAAGTAAAATTTTATTATTTAAAGTTGTAAAGAATCTCGTTAGAAAAGTTTAGGCGAAAACATCGTCGAAATCCGACTTATAACAAAGAAGTTATGACCAATCGAAGATCCGTGACAAATCTGGCAAACATTATGTCGCTTAAAAATTTAGTTTTTGATAAAGTACTTTTTAGCCTTACTGATCAAAATGAAAGTTGTAGAACTCGTTAAAATAATAAACTTTTATATAAAGAACTTTTAAATCTCACTTCGTATGAGGAAGTTATGATTTTTCTAAGTTTCAGATTAGCGGTAGACAGCTAAAAACTCGAAATAAAGATCAAACGATATTTAACCGACACAGCCTAAACGAGAATCGAAGGTCTCATCAATAGTAATACAACGGTAAAAAGTCTGAAGAAAACGAATGTCGGATGAAGAATTTATGAATTTTTAACGGATTTTCCTGTCCCGGTCTGTTAAAAATAATAATATTAGTTAAATTCAAAATTAGCCGACGAAGTCTAAACGAAAGTTGTAAAGCATAATTTTATCTACGCGTGCATATAAAGAACATCAAGAATAGAGCCCGTATGCGAAAGTTATGGATTTTAGAAGATTTGGGCACAATTTTCGAGAATTTTCGCGTGAACAGTACCGACCACGTCACCCACTCTCGTGAACCGCCCCATGTCCGACCCGATGACGCATCCAAAACAGTGTTTGAATCCGATACCGATGCATGTTGCCTTCCGATTGGACCGAAGTTGCGGCCCAACCAGCGTCCGACGCGCCTCGCACCCGGTGGTGCCTTTCGAACCTCGCCTTGCATCCGGATCCGAGCCTCCCTTCAGCTGCCGTGTGTACCGAGCCTCGCAGCCTCGCGCCACCTTCCCTCCTTCCCTCTTGCTTCGGATCTAAGGCTCGCACCTATATAAAGGGTGTGAGACCTCCCGAATATTTTTGAGGAAATTGCCAAATTTCACCCTTTAACCTATATTTCTTTCATTCCTACTTCCCCCGAAACCCCAAGATCATACCAAACACCCGAAACACACCCCGAAGTGTCCGAGAAGCCCGAGAAATTTATCTTTTCGGTTTGAAGACCTACCTTCGCAAAGCCCGGTTTTTAAAAAAAGCTCCCGGTTTTTATAGAAGAAAGCTATTTATAGTAACGAAGTGCTGCTCAAATTACTATTTTAACCCCCGGTTACTTCAAAGTGAGTTTAATATATAGGAACAATTGTATGTTATGGGTTATATGTGTTATGTGTTTTTCAGTGTTATTGTTCCGGGTTATTTTCCCATGTTATTTTTATTCGCTATTTTTAATAGCAAAGAAATACCTTTGACCATGTAATCAGTGAAAGGACTTAGATTCACGTTGATACTGGTATGTAGCCTATGGCCATGTAGGTCTCCGTAAGAGAATGATTTCTATTCTATGGTGTTGGAAAATGGTTAGATAGGGCTATAAGCCTGAAATCTACCAAAATGTTAATCAGAAACTGTATGTCTTTTGTGCCATTTGAGCCGAAGCTTTATTGATGTATATCAAGTTTGGAAATTGTTATGTCTCATTGATTGTATATCTTTGAATCAAGTCATTGATTGATATGGAAAGCTTGTCACATGAATCACATATGCCCTTGTTGTTTCTTGTTCCTCTTTGCTTCAGCCATATTTGTAACATCCCAAAAATCAGGTATACCTTGTGAACCTTCATCTTTGAGCAATGTGCACTCTCGGCCCTTGTTAAGGAAATGCATGTTTGGCGAGTACGCGGGGCGTACTGGGGTGTACGCTCAGCGTACTCGTCCGCGTCTTGAAAGGGAAGGGTCGCCAGGTACGCGGGGCGTACCCGGCCCATAAGAGAAACCCTGATATGTTGAGCCTCCCTATTTAAGCAACCTTAAGGCCCTTTTGTTGGCCACCTTTTCAAGAGCTTTACCATTTCAAAACCCTAAATCTTGTTCATATAGCAAGGGAGTGTCTAGGAGGGCTTTGTATTGTGTTCTTGGCCATTTGGAGCAAAGTGATTGCCTTCGAAGAGGAAGGGTTGGAGCTCAAGCTTTTGGATCCGAGTTTAGCAGTGAAAGAAGCTTCATTTTGAGGTAAAAAGCTTCAAGCTTTACATCTTTTCTATTCATGCTTTGTAGAGAGAAGTTTTAGGGTTTTTGGTCCCCAAGTTCATAGCTTTTTGAGTAGTTGAGCTCATAGAAGTCGAGATCTTTCCCATACTAGCTCATTTAGTGTTGTTATGTGATAAAAATCCAGTCTTGGTTGTTAAAGGTTGTTCATGCATGAGATATGGACCTTTTAAGGATGGAAATGGAGTGTTTTAGGTGTTGGTGACTTCCATAGCTATGCAAAGACTTAAAGTCACCAACTATATGGATTAAGTCGTATTAGAGAAGTCAGATCTGGATTTTGGATGCAAGTCTTAACCGATTAAGACTTGAATGAAAAGGAGGAGAAAGCTGGGAGTTACGCTGGGCGTAATCCCAATACGCACGGCGTAAGGGGCCGCATACCCCGATTCTGTGAAGCCTCCGGGTACGCTCAGCATACAGATCTGGTACGTCCCCCGTACCTCAAAAGGTTGACTTTTAGGGTTTGGTCAACTTTTGGGTATTTGAGCCATGAGAGGGGTAAAATGGTCCTTTACCCTTCTGAGAATGATAGGAAAGGAAACAGTCTAGCCTTGGGGAAATGTATTAATGAGAAGTGTTTGTTATGATTAGGCGGAGGCTAGATCTTATCTCACAGAGTCCTAGATTTCCGAGAATTACCTGAGGTGAGTCTTCTCACTATACTGTACCTGGAAGGGTACCAATGTGTGACCAGAAGGTCTTGTATGCTATGAGATATATGCATTGTATACTATGATTTGCATGTATTGTATGCGTTATGTATGTGATATGTATGCTATGCTTGATATGGGCCGGAAGGCATTATGATGTGGACCGGGAGGTCAGGGAGTTATGGACCGGAAGGTTGACACGGGTAGGACCGGAAGGTTTACTGGGTTGGGACGGAAGTCCCCTGAGACACATGGACCGGAAGGTTGTGTGGAGTATGGCCTGGAAAGGCGTATGTGTGTAAGTGGTATATTGGGGAACTCACTAAGCTTCTTGCTTACAGTGTTTATGTGTAATGTGTTTTAGGTACTAGTGAGGACCGTGGGAAGGCGCCGACGTGACTCGTGTTGATCTTGGGATTTGATATGTTTTGTATTATGACCATGTTACATTGGATTTTATGGTTTTGTCTTGAATGAAATTATGATTTAAAAATGAAATATTGTTTTCAAAATTTACGTCGTTTCAATTTGGTATCAGAGGCTTTGTTTGAGGGACTCAGTTGCACCTTCGAGAGTATATGAACTCAAACTGAGGATTTGAGAAAATTTTCAAACGATAAAACTAATTTTTTCTAAAAGCAAGAGATTTTGAGACAACCAGAGCGGAGCAGTGTGTACGGTCAGCCAGCGCCCGAACGGTGAATCCCCAAAATGCCCTTACATTATGTGTTATGAGATATGATATGTTAAGTTATGCATGCTAGAGCTGGCTAGGTATTCATATTAGGACTAGAGTGGCCTGATTTTGTGATGCCTTAGCATAGGAAGGACTGTGTTTCTATGTGATGCTTAAGAGCGAGTAGGTAGCAGTGAGGGGCTGATAAGAGGTCTACCAAAGGTAGCCTATGCCACTGAGATATAGAGTACTTGTGATCTGGAATCCAAGGAGGAGGACTTAGGGTGAATACTAATGCGGTGTAGACGGTAGTATAAGGGCCCGTATTACCGAAGACACCGGAGTAGTGCGCACTCTAAGTAAGAATCCTTTGGGTACTAAGGAACAAGTAGGGTTGAGTTATCGAGTGCAAGCATGCTCGAACGAGTCTTTGATATTATTATGTTATATTTCAGAGACATCATGCTTGGGACGTGCCACAGACCTGAGGCGAGCGGTGTGAGTGACGAGGAGCTTCGTAAGATGATCCACGATGAGGTGGCGACGGCGATCAGGGCCGAGATTCTGGAGATGTTTGGGTCTATCAAGACCACACTGATTGAGACCTTCGATGAGCGGTATGCCGCGGTGACTGAGGATGCATCCGCTGCAGCTACTGCAGCTGTGGCTGCTGCTAGGCCTAAGGGAGGTGACTCGTTGTTGTTTCGGGAGTTCAGCAACACGAAGCCACCTGAGTTTGATGGGACGCCGGATCCGATCGCTGCGATGAGATGGATTGATGATATTGAGGGATGCTTCTATACGTGTTCATGTCCGGAGCATTTGAGGGTTCGGTTCGCATTGAACCAGCTTTGCTTGGGAGCGAAGGACTGATGGAAGTTCGTGACGGCGAGCTTTACAGTTGTAGAGATCTCAGAGGTGACCTAGGAGAGGTTCACCACCATGTTCCGAGATGAGTATGTTCCCCCGGTGGAGAGGGAACAGTTGGTTCAGGAGTTCTTGACCCTCAAGCAGGGTACTGATTCGGTCACTGCGATTACGAGGAAGTTTCATGAGAGGGCGATGTTCTGCCCTGAGCAGGTGTCTACTGAGCAAGCACGTATGAGCCGGTATTTGGGCATTCTGAGGAGAGACATTCGGGGGTTCATGTCGAACTCGACGTACCGGACATTTGCTGAGCTCCAGGAAAATGTCCGGAAGAGGGAGATTGAGTTGGAGACTCAGGCCAGGAAAATGTCCGGAAGAGGGAGATTGAGTTGGATGAGTATTATCTGTATTCCAGGAGATTTATCATATAAATAGTTGTATGTTAATTATAATATTTTTTATATTTTGAAATGTTTTTGCAGATTGTTACCTCCTTCATTTCCTTTTTGTCTTGTCAGCTTCTCCTTTTTTGTTTTCATTTTCAGATTTTTTTCTTTTCTGAAAGATAAAAGCATATATGAATATTGTATCTATATTCAAAATATTGTATTAGTTATTCATAAATGAACATAAATATTGCAATATTTTAATTTTTGAATAAGTAATGCATAACATTACTTATGAACAAGTAATTCTATCTTTTGCTTATTAATAAATGAAAAGTATGTTATTCAAAAAATAAATATAAGCATTACATACATTGACTTACTCACTTGTGAATAAGTAATGTATTCAGTTATGAATAAGTAATGCATATCATTATGTATGAATAAATAATACTATATTTTTTATTTATTCATATATTGTGTAATTCATTTGTGAATAATCAAACTTATTATATTCATTTATTCGTGAGTCAACGATTTACCTCTATCATCTGCATTTCCTTTCTCAATTTCTGTTTGTTTATCTGCACCTCCATCTTTTGTGTTCTTAGCTTCAGCTCCTCCTTTATTTCCATGTTCAGAGTTTCCCTTGCCTGAAACATATACATCATATATGAATATTCTATCTTTTTTACTCATTTGTATAGTGACTTATTCACTTATGAATAAACAATGTCAATGTTATTAAGAAAATCAATATATGTATTGTAATATATATTGAATCATCCATTTACACGCATCATCTCCCTTTATTTTTTCAACTTCTTTTCATTGTTTATGTACACCTTCTGATTTTCCCTTTTCTGCAAGATCCATTTAATATTATATATTAAATATAATTAATTAATGAATTTAGGAATAAAAATAAGTTGATAGTAACATACCTTGAATAACTTGACTGACCAGATTATTAGTTTTACTTCTAGTCATTGGTGACCCTCGTCTAAATTTTTTAAAAAAAATTATTATTGTGTAATAATATTATTTTATTTTTATAAAATAAAAGTAAGTCAAAATTTACCTATATCAATATTATCCAAAATAGTTTTCATTTCAGGGTCATTCTAGATTTCATCTTCTTGACAATTTAAACTTGAAAATCCAATTCCAATGACATTATCCACAATGTTGTCAACAACTTTATCCAACATATTTTCATTTTCAAATTGTTGAATAATCTCTCACTATTATTTTTTTCTTCAGCCTGATCATTTATGACAACTCGAAACTTTTACTATGTAAGGTTGGTCAATTTTATCAGTGTTAAATTCGATTCCGTCACTTTTTAATGCCATTTAAGGGTTCGTTTAAGTGTTCTAAGCTTAAGTACAGCCAAAAATGAGATCGGGATTGAGTCAACACATCGTTCAGAGTCAAAACTGGGCCATCCACCCTCCTGAGAGGTGTGTACAGCCTCACACACGGGTGTGCGGCCGCACACCCATGCCCCAGCAACACACTCACCTCTATATATAAAGGGTGACCCCTTTCACTCATTCCTTTCTTTTGGCTGCACTCCACACTCGCTCTTTACTTTCTCTCTCTAAAAATCTCATCCAAGAACACTTCAACGGCTTCAAAAACGTGAGTAATCTATCCTTTAGCTATTTTTTTTGCTCAAAGAACCACTTAATCTAAGTTGAGAATCATTTAATTTCCGTCATGTTCTTCATCCCTTTGAAGGAGTGCGGCAGCACACTCCTTGTGTGTGGTAGCACACACTTTTATGCGGTAGCACACACCCTTGTGAGGCAGCACACTCCATGTATGCGGCAGCACACTCCCGTGTGCGACCACACACACACCATCGGACCACAAACTCGTTTCTAAGACCCTAAACTTGTACTGCAACTAAATATGGACCTAGAACACTTCATAGATGCAAGTATGGACTTCGAAAACAACAAAAGTTCCTCCCATCTTGAGTGTACGGCCGCACACCCCTTAGACCGCACACCCTTGGCCACACACACACTTAAGGTGGCCATCCACCTCCCTCATGCAATCCTTTAAGGTCCTAGCACTTAGTGTTATTAGTCCCAAGTTCTTAGAGTGGTTTTCCATCATATTTAGTGGGGAAATACCTTCATTTGACTCTTTTATGTGTGTCATTAAATGTTAATTAGGATCAAATCGCATTCAATGCCTCACTTGAACAATCCGCATTCCGTAACGATCCTTCGTTCAAATCGTCCGAGGTGATTTCATACCCCTAAGCCTTTATAGTTTCTATAACGTTTTCAAGGGCGGAATACAAGCCACACATAAAGGTTTTCATAACTGAAAAACTGATGCAATTACAATGGTTTCTATCAAACAGTAAGATACTTTATCCCTTTTGTAATATGCAGAGCATAAGGGACGTTTTCTAATCATAATTGCATAGTTTTCAAAACAGTACATGAACATAACAAACCAATCAAACTATAATACGTATGGTTTGGGGATTTCATTATCAGTCTTATGGATTCAAACTACGTACAAAGTCAAACCCATAAACTATGTCGGAATTAGTTTTCCATTACTATGTACAGAAAACTAGAGTATCTTGTTAAATAATTATTTTGTATATAATTATTTATACTCTACACCGTTACAAATGATTTTCAAACTTGAGAACAACCGAACAACACGTAAACTAGTTAATACAGGATTGTGAGACCTATCTTCGTTATGCCCCTCGGGGTACCAATAAATCCTCTTTGTTAGTATAACCAGAGTCTCCTGGAGGGAGCGTGAAATTTGTGAATAGATCTATTCGGGACCGACAATCCCACACCTGAACTGTTAGCTACAGTTAGGTGGGCACGCCTGGGGTGACAAATTTTGTGATTGTACGACGCCTAAAGAAACGTCAAGGAGGTCATCGGTCATATTAGTATGGTTATACGACTCACAATAAGTATAAACTAACCTTTGTTTACGGGATTTCTTTCTTCTATAGTTTTATTTTAATTAATAAAACTACATATCTACTTACTGGAGGGTATTCCAGGGACACAACCTTTGGTTTTATTTTAAGTAATAAAAGTACTATACGTACTGGTGGAAGCCAGGGTTTTCAAACAGATCATACACTACGCACTAGTGGTAGCTAGGGTTTTCGAACATAACTTACACTACATACTGGTGATAGGCAGGGTTTTCAAACGGAACATACTTTTCATACATAAATCAACAAACATGTTAGAAAAGATTGGATTTTCTTGGAAAGCATGCATACATCTTTCAGAACTTGATAACAATGGTTTTCGATACAATCGACATTTTACTATCATGTAAATAAACTATTTGTACAAACTCAGTGACTAGTTTTCAATATAAAAACATGCTTATGAACTCACCAGCTTTATGCTGATACGTTTTCAAAACCGCTTGTATTCTCAGGGCAACGATAGACAGGTACCTTGCCAGCTTTTAGAGAAGACGGAGCATTTTTGGAGTCTCGTCTTTATCTTTTGCTTAAACTAATGTATATAAACTATGTTTCCAAACAGATGTAAATATTCATATTGTAATGTAATGGTTGTGTTTAGTTTGCTTGCTTTGATACAATTGTTGTGATACTACGCATGACGACAACCGCCCCCGGACGTTTCCGCCATTGTTTTTCTAACGGTTCGGGGTGTGACAGATTGGTATCAGAGCTATTGTTTATAGCCAACTAAGTATACCGAACCTTACATGGTATACAACTATAAACACTAAGGGGCCGAAGTGCTCTGAACTAAAAGTATGCTTTTAAAATATATGTATTTTCACAAAAAGTATACAAGTATACCTACATACCAGAAACAATATCATTAGTATAACGAAACAAAAGTATTTGGATGTTGGACACTGTGGTTAAACCTGGGCAGTTATTTAATTATGTATAGGGTCAATATAGAGTGATCAACTATATTCATTTGAGACATTACCAACATGTGCTTGGGAGTGACCGTGGTGTTGCAGCAGGCCTAAAACTTACCAAGCATTCCTACCACAAGATATCGATAGAACATAACATTCAACATAAAATACTATAGGTGTATTTTAGTCAGAGCCGAATACTTTTTAGAAATTCATTTCAAGTGTTGCTACTCCTTTCCTAACAATATTTTACTAGTAACTCCTTCCTGTTTATCGCTTAGTCGAACACTTTATCTATCATATAGAGATATATCTTGTTTCATATCTCTTGGTTATGAAGTCAGAGAGACTTATCATCTTCTTCTTCCTGATATATAGAACAAGATGGCCCCAAAGAAAAGACCCAACAAAAAGAACAACAACTCCTCGTCGGATCCAACACCACCACCAACTCCTCAGTTCGACCCTGCAATGTTCCAGGCAGTTGTTACTGCCGCTGTGACTGCTGCTTTGTCACAGATAAATCCTGGTGGTTTTGGTGGTTCTGGGAGTAGTAATCATTCCCAAAATCATGAAGGAGGTCAAGGGCATCAGAAGGAGTGCTCCTACAAGGACTTCATGAATGCAAAACCCACGTCCTTTGATGGCAATAGAGGTGTTATAGCCCTGTCTCGATGGTTCGAGAAGATGGAGCCTATCTTTGAAATTTGTGCCTGTTCTAAAGCCAACAAGGTTAAATTCTCCGCCTGCACTTTCACCAATAGAGCATTGACTTGGTGGAATAGTCGGGTCAAATCCCTAACCCTGTCAGTCGAAATTCTATGGGTTGGGAGAGCTTGAAAGAGCTCATGCTTGTTGAGTACTGCCCAAGGGGTGAAATGCAGAAACTGGAGCACGAACTCTGGAAGCTAAAAATGAAGGGTTTCGACATTGCTTCCTACACTTCTAGGTTTGAAGACCTAGCACTTCTTTTCTCGGGAATGGTCACCCCGGAAAGCAAGAAGATAGAGAGATACATTTGGGGATTGGCGCCCCCAACTCAAGGGAATGTGTTGGCTGTTGGGCCAATCACCTTCGATAGCGCCAAGTGCTTGGCGCAGACTCTCATAGATCAATAGGTTGATTTGAATAAAGAAATAGCCGCTCCTGAACCAGCGAAAGGAAGTGGCGAGAAAAGAAAGTTTTGGAAGCAGCGAAAGGGCCAGTTTTCGCAGGAGCCCTCCAAGAAGCAGCAACCTATGGCAGTCCACGCTGCCACTACTCCTGTCACTGCTCCTGCAACTCAAGCACCTACTAGTGGATATACTGGTATCCTCCCTTGGTGCAGCAAGTGCAGTTATCATCACTGTATTCCCGGCCCATGTCGTGAAATGCTCTGCAGCAACTGTGGTAAGAAGGGTCACATGGCTCGAAGTTGCAGAACCTCAGCTCAACCAGCCAATCAGGCATCTGGAGCAGGTGTCGGTCAGGCCTGTTATGGCTGTGGCTAGGTCGGGCACTACAAGAGAAACTGCCCCAAGGCAGCAACAACTGGCAACACCGGGAGAGTTCTAGCGATGGGGCAAGATGAACAATTGTTGACCCTACCATTGTAATGGGTACATTCCTCCTCGACAAGTCTTATGCATGCATTCTTTTCGATTTTGGTGCGGAGAGAACTTTTATTAGTCATGCATTCAAACATCTCCTCAAACGTAAACCTCAACCTCAAACTGAAACATTTAGGGTAGAGATGGCTAACTGTGAGAAAGAGAGAACCAACGACATATTCATCGACTGTACCCTTACCGTAAAAGATCATTCCTTTCCCATCGACCTTATGCCAGTTTCCATAAAGAGCTTTGATGTTATCATTGGCATGGATTGGTTGAGACCCAATCGTACTGATATCCTTTGTTACAAAAAAGCTATCCATCTCAATCTTCCCTCTGGAGAAGCCCTTATGATCTATGGTAATAAACTCAGCTCAAATCTTCGCATCATCTCGTGCATCAAAGCCCAAAAACATGTGCGAAAGGAGTGTCATGCATTCCTATCCCATGTTGTTAACGAGAAGCAGGAAGTTAAAGACCTCGAGAGCATCCCCGAAGTCTACAATTTTCCTGATGTCTTTCCTGAAGAGCTTCCGGAAATCCCTCCTGAACGCCAAGTCGAGTTTCGCATCGACTTAATTCCCGGAGCTACCCTCGTAGCTAAATCCCCATATCGCCTAGCGCCAACAAAAATGCAAGAGTTATCCAGTCAGCTCAACAAGCTGCTCAGCAACGGATTCATCAGACCGAGTTTCTCACCCTGGGGAGCCCCAGTTTTATTTGTGAAAAAGAAGGATGGATCTTTTCGAATGTGCATTGACTACCACGAACTGAACAAACTCACCATCTAAAACTGTTATACTCTTCCTCGGATCGATGACCTTTTCGACCAGCTTAAAGGAGCCAACTATTTCTCCAAAATAGACCTCAGATCTGGGTACCATCAGCTGCAAGTCCACGAGGGTGATGTTCCTAAAACAACATTCCGGACTCGATATGGTCACTACGAGTTCGTAGTAATACCCTTCGGTCTAACCAACGCACCGGCAGTATTCATGGACCTGATCAATTAGGTGTGTCATCCTTTATTAGACAAGTTCGTTATCGTGTTCATCGACAATATACTTGTCTATTCCCGAAGCGAGGAAGATCACAAATAGCATTTGAGATTAGTGCTGGAAAGTCTAAGGACAGAGAGGCTATACGCTAAATTCTCCAAGTGCGAATTCTGGATTCGAAAAGTAACCTTCCTAGGTCACGTGGTAAGTGAGGAAGGCATATACGTTGACCCGTCCAAAATCAAGGCGATAGAGAAATGGTCAGCACCGAAGACACCCACAAAAATCTGTCAATTCTTGGGTCTTGCTGGCTATTATCTCAGATTCATCCAAAATTTCTCCAGAATTGCCAAACCCTTAACAACTCTAACACAGAAAGATGTACCCTTTTGTTGGAGTGATAAACAAGACACTACGTTTCAAACATTGAAGCATGCCCTATGCAGCGCACCTATCATGTCTCTGCCTGAAGGGACGGAGGACTTCGTTGTCTACTGTGATGCATCCAGTTAGGGCTTAGGTTGTGTGCTTATGCAGCGAGGAAAAGTTATTGCTTATGCCTCAAGACAACTGAAGCCACACGAAATCAAGTATACAACTCACGATTTAGAGTTGGGAGCAGTGGTCTTCGCATTGAAGATTTGGATACATTATATCTACGGAACCAAGTGCACGAGCTTCACTGATTATAAAAGCCTACAGGACATCATCGACCAGAAGGAGTTGAACATAAGACAATGGCGGTGGGTAGAGCTGCTTAGCGATTACGAGTGCGAAATACGCTACCATCCCGGCAAGGCCAATGTGGTAGCAGATTGCCTCATCGGGAAGGAGTACTCAGGTCATAAAGTGAAAGCACTAACTATGACTATCCATTCCGACTTGTCCGCATAAATCAGAGAGGCTCAGTTGGAAGCCCTAAAACCAGAGAACGTGGCGGATGAAGCCTTGAGGGGAATAGAGAAAAACTTAGAGATCAAGGGAGACAGAGTTCAATATTTCATGAATCGGATCTGGACCCCAATGTTCGGTGGATATAGAGAGGTTTTCATGAACGAAGCTCACAAGACTAGATACTCTGTTCACCCAGGATCGAACAAGATCTACCTTGATCTCAAGAAACTATATTGGTGGCCAAACATAAAAGCAGAGATCGCTACCTTCGTGGGCAAGTGTCTGACTTGTGCCAAGGTGAAGGTCGAATATCAGAAGCTCTTAGGTTTGGTTCAACATCCAGAGATACCTGAGTGGAAGTGGGAGAGGATTACCATGGATTTCATTACCAAATTACCTAAATCTCCGAGTGGGTACGACACCATCTGGGTAATAGTCGACCGATTAACAAAATCCGCTCACTTCCTGCCAATCAAAGAAACTTTCAAAATGGAAAGACTCACACGGATCTACATTCAAGAGATAGTTCAACTGCATGGGGTGCCTGTGTCCATTATCTCCGATCGAGATAGCAGGTTCACTTCGAGGTTTTGGCAGTCACTACAGATAGCTCTTGGAACTAAGCTGGACATGAGTACAGCTTACCACCCTCAAACAGACGGACATAGTGAGAGAACCATCCAGACCTTGGAAGAAATGTTGAGAGCATGTGCCATCGACTTCGGTAAATCATGGGACACCCATTTACCCTTAGTTGAATTCTTCTACAATGATAGTTATCATACCAGTATCAAGGCTGCGCCTTTTGAAGCCCTATATGGCCGCAAGTGCAGCTCCCTTCTGTACTGAGCTGAGGTGGGTGACACGCAGCTAGCCAAGGGGAAAGTCCCTGATAGCACTCTCACTGGTCCAAAAATCATCCACGAAACCACTGAAAAGATCATACAAATCTGGGAACTACTAAAAGCTTCACGAGATCGACAAAAGAGCTACGCCGATAAACAACGAAAACCCTTGGAATTCCAGGTCGAAGACCGTGTTTTGCTGAAGGTCTCGCCCTGGAAAGGCTTGATACGCTTTGGAAAGCATGGGAAGCTAAATCCGAGGTACATAGGACCATTCAAAATCCTTGCTAAGATTGGTCCCGTAGCCTACAAACTTCGTTTACCGCATGAACTTAGCAACATTCACCCTATCTTCCACGTTTCGAATATCAAGAAATGCCTATCTGACGAAACCCTTGTGGTCCCTCTCGACAAAATTGAAATCAATGAAAACCCGAACTTCGTGGAAGAACCAATTGAAATCATGGATCGGGAAGTCAAACGAACGAAACAAAGTCGCATCCCGATAGTGAAGGTTCGCTGGAATGCCAAGCGGGGACCTGAATTCACTTGGGAGCGCAAGGATTCAATGAAACAGAAGTACCCCCATCTTTTTCCAAATCCATGATTTATATCCTTATTCTTGAATTTCGGGACGAAATTCCCTGTCATGGGGGGATGATGCGACAACTCGAAACTTTTACTATGTAAGTTTGGTCAATTTTATCAGTGTTAAATTCGATTTCGTCACTTTTTAACGCCATTTAAGGGTTCGTTTCAGTGTTCTAAGCTTAAGTACATCCAGAAATGAGACCGGGAATGAGTCAACACATCATTCAGAGTTAAAACTGGGCCATACACCCTCCTGAGAGGTGTGTACGGCCTCACACATGGGTGTGCGGCCGCACACCCATGCCCCAGTCACACACTCACCTCTATATATATATAGGGTGACCACTTTCACTCATTCCTTTCTTTTGGCTGCACTCCACACTCTCTCTTTACTTTCTCTCTCTAAAGATCTCATCCAAGAACACTTCAACCGCTTCAAAAACGTGAGTAATCTATCCTTTAGTTATTTTTTTGCTTGAAGAACCACTTAATCTAAGCCAAGAATCATTGAATTTTCGTCATGTTCTTCATCCCTTTGAAGGAGAGCGGCAACACACTCCTTGTGTGCGGCAGCACACACCTTTGTGTGCCAGCACACACCCTTGTGCGGCAGCACACACCCTTATGCGGCAACACACTCCATGTGTGCGGCAACACACACCCGTGTGCGACCATACACACACCATCGGTCCACAAACCCATTTATAAGACACTAAACTTGTATTACGACTAAGTATGGACCTAGAACACTTCATGGATGCAAGTATGGACTTCAAAAATACCTCAAGGCACCTCCCATCTTCAGTGTATGGCTACACATCCCTTGGGCCGCACACCCTTGGGCGCACACACACTTAAGGTGGCCATACACCTCCCTCATGCAATCCTTTAAGGTCCTAGCACTTAGTGTTAGTAGTCTCAAGTTCTTAGAGTGGTTTTCCATCATATTTAGTGGGGAAATACCTTCATTTGACTCTTTTATGTGTGTCATTACATGTTAACTAGGATCAAATCGCATTCAAGGCCTCACTTGAACAATCCGCATTATGTATCAATCCTTCATTCAAATCGTCCGAGGTGAGTTCATACCCCTAAGCTTTTATAGTTTTTATAATGTTTTCAGGGGGAATACAAGCCACACATAAAGGTTTTCATAACTTAAAAACTTATGCAATTACAACGGTTTTCTAGCAAACAATTAGATACTTTATCCCTTTTGTAATATGCGGAGCATAAGGGACGTTTTCTAATCATAATTGCATAGTTTTCAAAATAGTACATGAACGTAACAAACCAATCAAACTATAATAGGTACAAGTTGGGGATTTCATTATCAGTCTTATGGATTCAAACTACGTACAAAGTCAAACACATAAACTATGTTGGAATTAGTTTATCCTTTACTACGTACAGAAAACTAGAGTATCTTGTTAAATAATTATTTTGTATATAATTATTTATACTCTACACCGTTACAAATGATTTTCGAACTCGAGAACAACTGAACAACACGTAAACTAGTTAATACATGATTGTGAGACCTATCTTCGTTTTGCCCCTTGGGATACCAATAAATCCTCTCTGTTAGTATAACCAGAGTCTCCTGGAGGGAGAGCGTGAAATTTGTGAATAGATTTATTCAGGACCGACAATCCCACACCTGAACTATTAGCTACAGCTAGGCGGGCACGCATGGGGTGACAAATTTTGTAATCGTACGACGCCTGAAGAAACGTTAAGGAGCTCACCGGTCATATTAGTATGGTTATACGACTCACAATAAGTATAAACTAACCTTTGTTTACGGGATTTCTTTCTTCTATAGTTTTATTTTAATTAATAAAACTACATATCTACTTACTGGAGGGTATTCCAGGGACACAACCTTTGGTTTTATTTTAAGTAATAAAACTACTATACATACTGGTGGAAGCCAGGGTTTTCAAACACATCATACACCACGCACTGGTGGTAGCTAGGGTTTTCGAACAGAACTTACACTACATACTGGTGGTAGCCAGGGTTTTCAAACAAAACATACTTTTCATACATAAATCAACAAACATGTTAGAAAAGATTGGATTTTCTTGGAAAGCATGCATACATCTTTCAGAACTTGATAACAATGGTTTTCGATACAATCGACATTTTACTATAATGAAAAGAAACAATTTGTACAAACTCAGTGACTAGTTTTCAATACAAAAACATGCTTATGAACTCACTATCTTTATGTTGATACGTTCTCAAAACCGCTTGTAATCTCAGGGCAACGATAGACAGGTACCTTGCCAGATTTTGGAGAAGACGGAGCATTTTTGGAGTCTCTTCTTTATATTTTGTTTAAACTAATGTATATAAACTATGTTTCCAAACAGATGTAAATATTCATATTGTAATGTAATTTTTGTGTTTACTTTGCTTGCTATGATACAAATGTTGTGATACTACGCACGACGTCACTCGCCCCCCGACGTTTCCGCCGCTGTTTTTCTGACGGTTCGAGGGTGTGACATCATTTTTTTATGTTCATCATTTTCATTTTCATTGTTGTTTCCGTCTTTTTCTTTTACTTCAGTTTCACCTACTTTTTTTTGTTATCTCCATCATTATTTATTCCTTCATCCTCTGCTTCATTTGAATCAAGAAAATAATCTACTTCCGGTTGACTTCCATCATTATCATTAATAATGTCAAATTGATACCTTCAACTCCAGTTTCATTACTTGGAAATTCAATAAGTGTTGTGCTTTAAGTTTTTTCTTTAACAATTATATTTGTCATCTTTTCTTTAAAAATCCGAAAACTTTCCTTTTCAGGGAACTTTGTTATCGGATCATTGAGTTTTGAATTCAGCTTTTCCTTCATCCTCTTAAAGCTGTTAAGCATTTTAAGACAGTTTTGATTCATATTCCTATGTAATAAAAAGAAGTATGATTAGAAATTAATACAATAATTTAATGTAATCATACATTATTAACATGTTCAAGATAATAACCTCAATAGAATCATCTTCATCTTTATCAGAATCACTCTCTTCGAGATATGTATCTCCTGCATCTTATTCATTAACAAATTCTTCATTTAATTCTCCAAGTTCAAATATAACTTTTTGTTATTCAAAGGTCTCTCAATATCAAATCTTTTCTGAACTCCAATAACAAATTGTTGGACTTTTACGTGTTACCGTTAAAACTTCTGAGTGGATGTTATCAGCATAGAACAACTGCAGATAAATAATAATTAATTGATATTCATAAATGAATTATATATATATATATATATATATATATATATATATATATATATATATATATATATATATATATATATATATATATATATGAATATGTAAGGCAAACCATTAGTTATCAATATAAGAATATATATTCATATATGAACAAGTAATATTATCTTTTACTTATTCATATATGACTATGTGCAATTCAGTTATGAATAATTAATATTATTAAAAACTGAATATAAACATTATAATAACTTACCACCAAGAAAGGTAAAGGTCCAACAAAGTAGTTGGTATCTGAGTATGGTATGTATGAGTTCTTTGTTCTGACAAGATAGTCCAAAACATAGTTGCACCAGTCTATGTTGCTGATATCTGTCTTTCTTGAAATATAACTCAAAGGGAACAGTTTGCATCTTCCCACTGATGTTGACTCACAAAACGTGTTGACAAAAAGAACTAACAAGCTCAATTTGAAATTGAAATCAACTTATGTGGTACAAACAATAACAATTTTGATCGCATTCAGTCGGATGATTGCTCCTTCTTTCAATTGTTGTTTCCATTCATCGTAACTTGTATCATCTTTAGGCTATTGATCCAGTTGTGTAAGTATGGTTCCACCAGTTGGAATGCCCAACATGTCATGAACAGACTCTGCTGTTACTTTCATTTCCTTTCCTTCACCATCTATCACCATTCTCTTAGAATCAAATTGTTGAAGAATATAAAATCCCAGCTTCAGTGGTATATCTGTGATTTTTATTTTTAACGGACTTCCAAAACCCATAGATCTTACACATTATTTTTGTTTTTTCTCAACCCAAGGATTATAAATAGTAATGACTCTAGTGAACATCTGTTTTTCATCAAGTAAAATTCCTTTACCACTAGTTTTTTTTTTCTTTTTCTTGATTGGTGACTCCTTTTTTTCCTTCTTTGATGGACGACTACTTTCAAAATCAGAGTCCGAATCATGTAGTTGTCGTTTTTCAAGAGTTTTATTTAGCTGCACTTTTTTTGCATTGATGCTTTATTTTCTTTGGTGTTTATGCTTATTTTTTATCTCGGAAATGAAAACATATAATACTTGAATAAGTTGTAATTATTCATATACGAGTAGTACAAATATATAACAGGTATATACAAGTTATATATATATATATATATATATATATATATATATATATATATATATATAAGCCACATATATAGTTATTCATATATGACTATCCTCATTGATTTATTAATATTTGTTTATTACAAAAATATAATCGGGATATACAAGTTTATTCATATATGAATATATTAGATATTATAGTAATTATGTACCTTTGGCATTTTTCCTCTTCAAATCTGTTTCTCTCATTGTTGTTGCGTCTTTATCAGAAATGTCAATCTTCTTTCCTTCATACATTAGTGAGTAGAAGATAAATAAATATGAAATACATTTTACAAATAAACTATTTTATATTCTTAAATGAACAAATGAATATCACAGATATATCCATATATATATATATATATATATATATATATATATATATATATATTCACATATGAATATATATGTTATATTCATATGTGAATATACTGAAGATCAATCACCATTTCAAAAGAAAAATGTTCCAAAACAAAACAACATAAGTGTATGAATAATTCTTTCCATTCACATGTAATTAGCTTTTGAATACAAACAAAGCTATGCCATATATATTTATTCTTATATGAATATAGTAATTCAATATTTTTTTTTAATATAAAACATATCCAGATTGAAGTATTCATATGTTAATAGAAGTAAATTATAGCAAGGATATACAAGTTATTTATAAATAAATATAACAGATATATCCATATTTATATATTCACATATGAATATATATATATATATATATATATATATATATATATATATATATATATATATGTCATATTAATATTTGAAGACAATGAAGATCAATCATTAATTTCAAAAGAAAAATGTTCCAAAACAAAACAACATAAATGCTTGAATAATTGTTTCCATTCACATATGATTAGCTTTTGAGTACAAAAAAAGATAATCCATATATATTTATTCTTATATGAATACATGAATTCAATAGTTTTTTTTATTATAAAACATATACAGATTGAAGTATTCAAATGCTAATAGATGAAAATTATAGTAGGGATATACAGGTTATTCATAAATGAATATAAGATATATATCCATATTTATATATTCACATGTATTCATATGTGAATATATATATACATATATATATATATATATATATATATATATATATATATATATATGTTATATTCATATGCTAAGATACTAAAGATCAATCATCAATTTTAAAAGAAAAATGTTCCAAAACAAAACAACATACATATATGAATAATAGTTTCCATTCACATATGATTAGCTTTTGAATATAAACAAAGCTAAGCCTTATATATTTATTCATATATGAATACAAGAATTCAATATTTTTTTTTAATATAAAATATATCTAGATTGAAGTATTCATATGTTAATAGAAGAAAATTATAGTAGGTATATACAAGTTATTCATAAATGAATATAGAAGATATATCCATATTTATACATTCACATATGAATATATATATATATATATATATATATATATATATATATATATATATATAAATATATATATATATATATATATATATATATATATATGTTATATTTATATGTGAAGATACTGAAGATCTGTGACAATCCCAAATCTAATACCGTTACAAATCCCATTTTCACTAACGGAACGTGTCGCTATACGTTATTTTATGTAATATTTGGAAACGTCAATATCCGAATATCTAAGTTTATGCATGACTTAATATTATCGTAAGAAATATAACTCGTGTGTGTTAACCCCGTTTAACCTAATAGAGTTGTATTACCTTTTCTACCACTTCACCCGGGTAAAAAGTTTTAACCCAGTTAACTTTAAACATCGGGTAGCCGTGTATCGGGTGCGTTTCCCGAGACATATGCAATGGGTGTGCACAACATTTGAACACTCATTTACTACACACCCACTCTCTCTCTCTCTCTACTTTCTCTCTCTAGACTCGAAATCGGCCCCGGTTCCGCTAATTTCCGACTTCCAAACGTAAGTACTCATCCCCTAACTTATTCTAGACATGCTTCATTGAAATTGAGGGCCAAAAATCATAGGAATCAAGGTTCAAAGAGGAGTTTACGGCCTAAGAAGCTCCTTAGGCCGTAAACCCCCAAATCCAAGCCAAAGACCAAGTTTTTCCTTCTTGTATGTTAGTATACTAATTAAGGCTTATAACTAGAAGGGTTTGGACAATAAAACACAAGGAAATGATGCTTAAAAAGGAGTTTACGGCCCAAGCATGTGCTTAGGCCGTAAACACCTCAAACACCCTATAAATCTATGTTTTAAGCCCCAAAAACACTTCTAGGATGTTTGGTAAATTAGACTTGACTCCAAGGAAGGCTTGAGTGCATTAAACATCATCATTTGAGGCCAAAAAGAGAAGTTTACGGCCTAGCTTAAGCTTGGGCCGTAAACACCCAAGAAATTGTGTCAAACAAGTCCCTAAACTACCCTAATGCATGGAAGGAATTTATCTAAGGCCTTTGGAAGTGTGTTGTACCATTAAACACCTCATTTTGACACCAAATGAAGAGTTTACGGCCAAGGATGTTCTTGGGCCGTAAACTCCCCAAAAATGTATGCCAAATGGTTCCAAACTCACTATAGGGCCTTCTAGGATTTTTCTAAGCCATTTGAGACCATGTTGTACAAGTAAAACCATCATCTTGAAGGACTTATAGGAGTTTACGGCCCAAGAACAAGTCTTGGCCGTAAACTACCCAAAATTATCACAAAATTTGATGTTTAATCTTTCCCTCTTGGTCCAAAACACACACCACTAAATTAAGGAGGTGAGATAAGGCCCTAAACACACATTTTGGAGTGTCACAAGAGTTTACGGCCAAGCCTAGGGGGCTTACGGCCGTAAACTCCCAATGGATGGCTTTTAGGCCATAAACTCTAAGAGAGTGAACTCAAGGACCCTCCCGTAAATCATCCATGGCCTTGTACCACTCCCGGGAACCCTTTCTAGGCCTTAAAACCCCGAAAACGACACTAGAATGTCCAAATACTATAATGAGAAGCATAAGATGATTAACTTCTTGTAAAATACATATTTCATATGACATTAGGGTCCTAAAAGGTGCACAAGTGGTTATTTGGTACCAAACGCTCAATCGACACTATTACCCGATTTACCCAATTCGCCCGATTTCCGCGATTTCAGGTGAGTTCATACCCCTTTAATGAACCTTTCAAGTGTTTTACATGTTTTAGGGGGGAGATACAAGTTGCTTATAAATGTTTATGTAAAGTTTTACAGAACAATTTCCGAGTTACAAGGATTAATCACATGTGATTCACTACCCTTAGTTCAAATCACATGTGATTTGTCCCTATGCCTTATAAACGGGTTTCACCCTTTTCAAACTATTTTTAAACAGTGATTCAGATAATAAATGATCTTTTGGAAAAATACTTTTATTAAACCAATTTACTTACAAAATGTAACCACTCTGATATATTTATATAAATAAGACTTGGAGGACTTAGGACCGGTATCTCGCCTTATTTCCTGTTCTTGTTTGATTGTGGGCTTAGGGTAGTAGTTATCCGTCCGACTGTCATTGATTTCTTACTGATATAATCTGTATATCAGTATGGGATACGAATATTACTGCTTTCACTTAATGCTAAAGTCACTAACGTGCTAAGAAACATCCCCACTAAGACAACCATAATAGGTATGGTTAGGGTCGCTACCGCTACTACTCGCTAAAGTTATTACTAACTACACTATAATACTCACTATTACTAGACGATACACTAGTAAGAGAACACACTATGATCATACTAAAAGATTACTACACTATGACAATAGAGAAAACACTAAACAAACAATAATACACTAACCCGCTACGAGACACTCTATTCGCTATATACTACGCCCGGAGTTTTCCAGCAGGGAGACGACTCTACATGTATAGATCTATACGGGGCAGACGCTATTATATCCCGACTGTTAACTCAGTCCGTGCCGTGCAGGCCCAAGGATGCCACTACTTCACTACACTGTGCATGACCGGGAAGGTCATGGGATCCTCTATTACCCACACTATTGGTAATATACAAGGAATACCCTACAACTACACTAAATGCTAAACCACATCCCGAAGTAAGTAAGTATCTATCACTAAAGGAAGCTCGCACCTCTATCATGAGTCATGAGCTTAACTTATCCTATCACATTTGTTATTTGGAGATTTGCCAAAGCATTTTTACAATAATTTATTTTCAAAGAGATAAAGAATGCATACTTTTCACAAATTGTCACTTACAATGTATTTCCTGGAAAATATGGGATTTTCTAAGTTCTACTACTTATGAACATAAATGATACATTTTTTTTACACTAATGTTTGATATACAAAAACTCACACTAAACTCTTATGAACTCACCAGCTTTATGCTGATAATTGTTTTCAAAATAACTTGTATCTTCAGGACAAAGATAGACAGGTTCAGACGCGGCATTTTTGGAGAAGGTGGAGCACACAAGACCCATCTCTTATTTTGATTTACTTTTGGGTGATTGTTAAACATTACAAAACACGCATGTAATTAAATTCACTATTTAATACTATGGTTGTATGTTTCTTGTTTCTACTATTATGCAATTGTGATGATACTGTTCACTACGTCATCCACCCCGAAACGTATTCCGCCGTTATCGGTTTTGGGGTGTGACAGATTGGTATCAGAGCATTGTTTACAGTGAATCAAGTATATCAACCTATAAAAGATATACGAACTATAAACACTTCGGGACTAAAACACTCTGACCAAAAATATATACTGTTAAGTAACTAAAAGATCTAACTAAGTATATATATACACACATCACTATGAAACACAGGAATCAGTATCATCCTAGAACAAAACAAAAGTATTAAGATTGTTGGGCAGCACAATTGGGTTTAGAGACATATAGTCACATTCAGGATGATGTAGCCTGATCAACTACGTTTTCCTGAGGGTGACTAGCATGTGCCTAAGTTCGGTTGTGATGTTGCAACAAGTCTAAAACTTACCAACAATACCACAATAACGCTAACATAAGAATACTATAGGAGTATTATGTATCT
Source organism: Lactuca serriola (assembly GCF_051521515.1). Lineage (NCBI taxonomy): Eukaryota > Viridiplantae > Streptophyta > Magnoliopsida > Asterales > Asteraceae > Lactuca > Lactuca serriola. Next base: position 27,398,046 of record NC_136412.1, on the reverse strand, counting down.
CTAGATTATACGTATGTGTTAACATCAAGGGTCGTTACCAGTAGGACAATAGTTGCTAAGTGGATACACCACGATTACATGTGATTGGGGCGCTATAGACTCAGAATCTGCAGCCTTTGCTTCATTCTCTGTTCTTGTTTGATTGGGGGTCTGAAGTTAGGGTGGTTTATTCGAAGGACTATCTTGCTTCGGTTACATGTAATCGGTATGCACTACGCAAGTATTGGGTCAACTGGTAATGATTCCTCCTATAAGTATCTTAGAATAGTGCGTCTATTAATCTTCTTTCCCCCTTTCTCGCGTAGATAGCATGGCTGGCTTCCACCTACCAGGTGATCCGTATTTTCCGAACCAGGTCAATGGAGGATGGCTCGAAGAGGAGTCAGACGACGATCACCCTATTCCTTTGGATGATCATCATGCTGAAGGCTTCTCGGATAGCTCGAGCTCTGAGCGAGAAGTCAACAACCAACCTCCTGAAGCCCCGAACCCTAACCCCCGACCGGCATTTCAGGGCCCCACTCCTATGTGGGCAATATCCTTGCGTCGATGGAGCGAGGAGCAGGGTCAGCCCTTGCCTTACAATGGAGACCGAAGTTTCTACAACGTAAGCGAAGGAGGATCAGCAGATCGGGTTCTGCCCATCATGATCCGAAGGATTGCCAGGAATGTTGAACAAGGTCAAGCAGCTATTGGTCGAGTTGTAGAAGTGGATGCCAACTCAAACCTCAACACTGTTCGCATCCGCTAACTCGAAGAAGCCATGGACAGGACAAGGAGGACCAACGAGACTTTGCAGCATCAACTGGCTGCATCCCGAGCTGAAGTTAGGGAACTCCGAGCACACCAAAGGGCTCATGATCGACACCTTCAAGAAGTCATGCGTCAACTGGAGGATCTGAGGATTCGCCCGACAAGCAGCCGTCGCTAGTAGAAGACATCTAGTTACCTCACTCTTTTGTTTAAAGGACTAGCCTTTTATCTCTATGTTCCGTAGGTCCCTTGTCTGTAAACATTCCTAGTTTAAACGTACTCTAGCTGAACCTCTAAACTGCCAACATTTTCTCTATGGTGTGATGTAAGACCTACTGCTAGGTCAATTTTCATGAACTTGTGTTGCATCATTAATACCAGTATATTGGCAGTTGATCTCTCTATTGCTATAACTCTTATCCTGACCTTGGGTTATGTTGATTTAATCCATGAGACACTCTATTCATCTTCGCAATAGGCTCTTACTATTGCTATCATTTCTATGATCTTCCAGTGAAGGATGCCTCCACGAAAGCGTCCCAGCAGAGGAAGACCTGAAACTCAAACCCCTCCTCCACCACCTCCTCCTCCGCAGTCCGATCCGGTGTTGTTCCAAGCGGCTGTGACTGCGGCTGTAACAGCAGCCATGGCCCAAATGAACTCGGGTGATGCGAGCGGTGGAAATTCTAGATTTGGTGAAGTCCACCAACGAGTGCAGGGATGCACTTATAAAGACTTCATGAATTGTAAACCTTCTTTCTTTGATGGTACCGGAGGGATTCTGGCACTGTCCCAATGGTTCAAAAGAACCGAAGCTGTATTCGAAATGTGCTCTTGTCCCGAAGAGAGCAAAATCAAGTTCGCTACTGCTACCCTCACTAATCGGGCCTTGTCATGGTGGAACGGCCATGTCAACGCACTCTCCTTGGTCACAGCCAATGCCATGGGCTGGGACACTCTAAAAGATCTTATGAGAGGAGAGTACTGCCCTAGGGGCGAAGTTCAGAAGCTTGAGGAAGAACTCTGGAACCTCAAGATGAAGGGGACCGACATAACAGCTTATACGACCAGGTTTTGCGACTTGGTGGCTATGTGTCCCAATATGATCCCCTCTGAAAGCAAGAAGATTGAGCGTTACATCTGGGGTTTAGTGCCACCGTATCGAGGAAATGTTCTGGCCTCACGCCCTACCACTTTTGACAGCGCCAAGGAATTGGCCCAGAGTCTGATCAACCACGAAATCTCCTCCACTGCAGCAACAACAACTACAACTACCACGGCATCATCCGGATCATCCGATAGAAAAAGGAAACGATGGGATAAGAAGAAGGGCAAGAAGACTCAAACCGCCTTCAAGGATCAACAAATTGTGGCGGTTCATGCTGCCTCCATTCCAGCCGCACCAGCTGCTCCAGTCCTACCGAAAGCTTACAGTGGGAATTTGCCTAAGTGTCCCAAGTGCCCTTTTCACCACAACGGTCCATGCCGTGAACTGCAGTGTTCCAACTGCGGACGGAAGGGCCATACTGTCCGATTTTGCAAGGCCCCTCCCAAACCTATTACACAGGTTCCTGGTACGGGAGTGACCCCGACGTGTTATGGCTGCGGCGAAGCAGGCCATTTTAAGAAGAACTGTCCGAAGACTGCAAATGCTGGGGGAACTGGAAGGTTACTTGCTATCGGTCACAATGAAGCAGTAGCCGATCCCACAGTGGTCACGGGTACGTTTCTTCTCAACAACTCTTATGCCTGTGTCTTATTCGATAGTGGTGCAGAAAGAAGCTTTATAAATCAAAACTTTAAACACCTACTCAAACAAACCCCTCAACCACTAAAAGAAACATTCGTTGTAGAAATGGCTAATGGGAAGACAGAAAGCTCTAATGAAATCTATATAGGTTGTACTCTCACGTTAGATGATCACCCCTTTTTAATCGATCTTATACCAGTCTCAATCAAAAATTTCGATGTCATTGTTGGTATGGATTGGCTAAGCCTTCACTACGCCGACATCCTATGTTCCGAGAAAGCCATTCGCCTGAACTTTCCGAATCGAGAGACCCTAGTGATATACGGAGATAAGCCAAGTACGAACCTTCGTATCATCTCTAGTATTCAGGCTCAGAAATACTTGCGCAAGGAATATCGCGCCTTTCTTGCTCACGTCGTCGACACTAACCAGAAATCGAAAGATCCAAAAGACATTCCAGTAGTATGCGATTTTCCTGATGTCTTTCCGGAGGATCTCCCAGGCCTACCTCCTAAACGACAGGTTGAATTCAGAATCGACCTAATTCCAGGAGCTACCCCCGTAGCTAAGTCGCCCTACCGCCTAGCGCCCGCCGAAATGCAAGAACTATCCGGTCAACTCAACGAACTGCTTAGCAAGGGTTTTATAAGACCGAGCTTCTCACCTTGGGGAGCTCCGGTCTTGTTCGTGAAGAAAAAGGATGGGTCGTTTCGGATGTGCATCGATTATAGGGAACTCAATAAACTCACGATCAAAAATCGCTATCCTCTCCCTCGTATCGACGACCTATTCGACCAGCTCCAAGGAGCCAGTTACTTCTCCAAGATTGATCTTAGATCGGGGTATCACCAATTACGGGTGCTTGAGGAAGATGTTCCAAAGACAGCTTTCCGAACCCGCTACGGGCATTTTGAGTTTGTAGTGATGCCCTTTGGACTGACTACTGCCCCCGCAGTATTCATGGACTTGATGAATAGGGTGTGTCGTCCATATCTAGATCAGTTCGTCATCGTCTTTATTGATGACTGTAACGCCCGTAGATCAGGGCTAGTCAATTTAGAGACAATAAGAGTCAAAAATGACTTTTTGATAGAAGATTATTTAGGGTGAATAATCCTAACTAAATTGTAGTATATGTTACAAGGTTTCCGTGCATATAAAGAACGCCAAAATCCGAGTTATAACGAAGAAGTTATGACCTGTCGAAGTTTCGCGACAGAACCGGCACGACACAGCGCGACGTAAAAAGTGAATTTACGTTAGAGCGATATTTAGCCTTAGCAATCTAAACGAGAATCGAAGATCTCGTTGTTGGTATCGAAGCGATAAAAAGTTAGGCGAGAACGGACGTCAAACGAAGAAGTTATGAATTTATAACGAAGTTTTCTGTCGCGGCCTATTAAAAATAAATAATAAAAATAAAAGTCAAAATTAGCCGACGGAGTCTAAACGAAAGTTGTAGAGCGTAGTCTCACCTTCGCGTGGAGATAAAGAACGTCGAAAACGAAGTTCGTATGAAGAAGATATGAATTTCCGAAGTTTATTAATCAATTTATATTTAAATTTAAAAGGAAATTCGGAAACATTATCCGAAGGAGTCACCGGTCTGATCCGAGGTACGCGCCGCATACTCGAGTACGCCCCGCGTACTCCGAAGTGTCGACATTCGCAGCAAGTGGCTTCGGATGACGCACGCAGTGACGTTTTTCGGACCAGTACGCCCCGCGTACTCCGAGGCTCCAGCCTCCTATAAATAGGATGCGAGGGCAGCCGACCCAATTGCCAATTTCTTCTTTTCTCTCTCCCGTTTTGCATCGTTTTGCGTGCCAGAAATACCCCAAAGCCCCGGTATTATTCTCTAGCCCCGAGGCAAGTCCCGAGATCCCGAAGATCCCGAGAAGTGCGGTTCCCGAGCCGAAGCTCTGCCTGCGAGAAGTTCGATTTTTGTGGAGATCTTCCAGATCTGCGGTGGATTACTACTTCTGCAAGTCGTAGTGCTGTCCGATCATCTTCTGATCAAGTGAGTGTATACTACCTTTCATAAACACGATAATAATACAAGTATGGTTTGAGTGTATTAAGTATATTGTTGTTTATATGTGTGGGTGTGTAGTTGCTTTCTTCTAACACATCAATATGAAGTATTTGTTATGAAATACGTGCTATGTGTTTATATGTTATTTGTCTATTTGAGATGGACATGGAAATTGGAGTTTTATACAGGTGTTAAATGATTTAAACTGTGTAAGTATTTATATCTACAAAATTGTTGGGTAGAACAAGGGTAGATGGGATAGTTGGTGACTATGGAGTTAGCGCCTGTTGTTAGATAAACCTTGGTGACTATGGAGTTAGCGCCTATCGTATAAATCTTGGTGACTATGGAGTTAGCGCCTATCGTATAAATCTTGGTGACTATGGAGTTAGCGCCTATCGTATAAATCTTGGTGACTATGGAGTTAGCGCCTATCGTATAAATCTTGGTGACTATGGAGTTGGCGCCTATTGAGTAAACCTTGGTGACGATGTGACTTCGTGCCTGTTAAGTGAACCTTGGTGACTATTATGCAATTGTGATGATAATGTTCACTACGTCATCCACCCCGAAACGTATTCCGCCGTTATCGGTTTTGGGGTGTGACAAGATCAATCTGCAATTTAAAAAGAAAAATGTTCCAAAACAAAACAACATAAAGGTATGTATAATTGTATCCATTCACATATGTGACAACCCAAAATTTTCTATATTGTACAGTCAGACACTTCATAGAGAGTCAAACTCATTTCTTCTACCTTTTGGCACGTTTGGTGTCCATTTGAGCAATTCTGAGCTTTAATTCTTCAAGTGATAATCATAGGACGTATAACCCAGGGCATATTGTACAACATAGAAGTACCAAAACTCCAAGAAATTGGAGTTTACGTCCGAAACATGGAGTTTGCGGTTGTAAACTCCATGTAGTATAAATATGGCCCTTAACCATTTTTAGTCATTTATTCCATTTTCAACTAGAGAAAAACCCGATTCTCTCCCAAGGATCTTCAATCTTTCGTACCAAATTGTAAGTACTTCTACCCTAGAGTGTTTTAAAGCTTAATACATGTTTAGATATCATTGAAATCACTCAAGAATCACAAGAAAAAGGAGTTTACGGCCCAAGATCTTCTTGGACCGTAAACCCTAATTTGGGTGCCAAAGTGCTCCCAACTCTTTCCTTATGCTTAGAAACTATTATGGAACCCTTCCTGGATGGTTTTAGCACATGAAAATCACCATAAAACCCCCTTGAATATGGGTTTACGGTTTAGGAACCTCCCAAAACCGTAAACTCCCCCAAAGTGTGTTTTAATGCCCTAAACACCTTTTTAAGCCTTGGATAGTAGCCTAGAACCTTAAACCATTGATCTAAGGACCTCAATTCACTAAATGGTACTTCTTATCATGAGTTTACGGCCGTAATCTCATGGGGAATTGGTCCCTAGACCGTAAACTCAAATTAGGGTCATTTTAGGACCTTAAACCCACCCAAACACTTGTTTAAAGCTTTAGAGCACTTAACCACTTAAGCCCTTAGAGTTTTAAGCCCATTTTGGTGACCAATTGAGATTTTGCGGCCAGGAGTAAACTCCCTTAGGCCGTAAACTCCAACAAACATGGTCATTGGACCATAAACTCCCGTATGAGGCCTTGCACTCCTTTGTTGCTACCCGATAGCCTCCTAATACTTTTACCAAAGTGTTTTCCTCACATTAGGATGTTTATACATGTTTAATTAGTGTTATAATCACTAATTGTTTACATACATATGTCTTCATATATTATTAGGCTCAGTGTGTGTGTCTAAGTCTTCACTTGACACCAAGCACTTGTCCGATACTTCCATCTGATCCACTCGTTGCAGGTGAGTTCATACCCCTTAATTAACCTTTTAAATGTTTTTAAATGTTTATAAATGCTTTATTGGGGGAATACAAGTTGAATCATGTTTACTTATTATATGTATCACATGTGATTAATAACTAGCCTGCAAATGGATTTACTATACGTTAACTGTTTTACCAAACAGATTTCTTCAAATGACTTTCTTAAACGTTTTTACATTTTTAAAACTCTTTATCAAAATGTCTTACATACTGTAAGTTTCCTTTCAAACTCTGTTACAAATGTTTTTTCAAACAAAGGTTTTCTTTATACTTAAACTGTCTTATCAAACAAAATACTTTCAAATCGTTTTACAAACTGACATCAAGTCATCGTTTCTTAGTATTAAACTTTTCAAAGGTTTTACAAAATTTCTTTTATGCTTGTATATTATCAAATGCATGCCCATATATGTATAGTTATATAAGTAATGTTTAAAGGACTTAGGAAGGCTAGTTCACTTTATTTCCTTTTCCTCGTTAGGATGTAGCTTTAGGGTATCGGTTAGTCGTCCGAATGTCGTCTAAATATTAGTCATATACCATGTATACATATATAGACATAAAAGTTTCCTCAATCAATTCAGTACCTTTGGGTAGCAAAGGCATACTTTCGGTTATACACGTACATTATTAGTAACTATTATAGGTATAGTTAGGAGATACTACTTACCATTCCAAGTACAAGGAATCACACAAGAGTCACTTCGTTCAAGAGTCTATGCTAGTACATTACATGTTACATGAATACGTTTACATAGATATGTTTACATAAAAACCCTTACATGGATACCCTTACATGGATACTTTTACATGGATACTGTTATGTAGATACTATATGATGAGATACTATTACATATTATATGTGTAGATACTATTATATATAATTCTCCTTCTTATGCTTATTTTGTGATACATTCACATAATCGATGAGATAGATTGGACTTAATATCCTAGTACCAAAGGATACTTTAAGGGACTAACCATTCCTAAAACCTCTGTTAGCTACAGAGGTAAATGCACATCTACGGATTTCTACAGTTGATACCAGTACATGTATACTTAAGGGACTAACTATTCCTAAACGCGGTTGTTAGCAACAGAGGTAATTGTACATCTACGGATGTCTACGGTTAATACTATTCGGCATTTACTATGTCGTGTTTATCCTAGTACCAAAGGATAATACTTAAATGATTATATTTTCCCTATTACTTTTATTTTGTGATATTTTCACATAAACAATGAGGTAGACTATATATTGTTAATAGTAGTCATTCTAGGGAAAAACCATCTTTGTTACTTTCAAAACAGTCAGGTCTTGGTAGAAGGCTACTTTCAAAACAGTTAAGTCTTGGTAGAAGACTACTTTTTATACTAGTAGAAATCGTAGGGATTTTCTAGGTTTTTCAAATGTTATTCGACTACTTACAATCATTTTCATACTTATACAAACGTTTCTCCAAATGTTTACAAGTCTTTACTTCACAGTTTTACAAATCAAAGACACAGTAATACTTATGAATTCACCAGCTTTTTGGCAGATACTCGCTTTCAAAATAACTTGTATTCTCAGACCACAAATAGACAGGTACGACGACCAGGGTTTGTGAAGACGGAGCAGTCAAGACTCCTCTTTTATTTTGATTATTCATTATGTTGTCTTATACTATGAAAGAACACACTTGTAATTAAAATTATACTATTAATGCAATGGATGATGTTGTTGCTTGTTTACTACTTTACATTGTTGTGATACATTACATGACGTCCTCCGCCCCAGAATGTTTCCGCCGTTCTTGTTTTTGCGGTGTGACAGATTGGTATCAGATCATTGTTTATAGTGAATTAAGTATATCAACCCATAAAAGATATACTAACTACAAATACAAAGGGAATAAAAATAGTCTGGCCAAGAGTTTATACTTTAAAATAATAAAATATTTAACAAAGTATACGTGCCTGCATTCATACTAAAATCCATGTCACATTGACAAGAACAAAAGTATTACGATTGTTGAATATCACAGGTAAGCTTGGGGATGTATGGTCAGTCTTGGGAGTGGCATAGCTTGATCAACTATGCTCTTCCGAGGAGTGATTAGCACATGCCCAAGAATGGTTGTGATGTGTCAACAAGTCTAGAAACTTACCAACACTACTACAATGAGAACACTATAACAGAACCTAGGTCTAAAATACCATAGGGGTGTTTTGGGTTACTATAATTACTTACTTGAGAACTAAAAAGGATCTTCATTACTAAGTTGATAGTTGCTAAGTGGATACACTAAGTTTATATGTAACTAGGATGTTATAGACTTAGAATCTGTGAAATTTTTGCTTTACCCTTATTCCTTGTGAATTTGGAGTTAGGGTCACTTATTCGAAGGCCTATCATGTTTTGATTACATATAACTGGTATGCACTTTACAAATAGTGATGTAACTAATGAAGATTTTCTAATAATTATCTCGATAGTTCATCTAATAATTATTTTCTTACCCCAATTCCCGCGTAGATAACATGGCTGGACTCCATCCCCACGCAACCCGTACCTTCCGAACGAAGTCATTGTTGGATGGTTTGGAGAAGAACCAGAGAATGATCATCCGATCCCTTTGAATGATCACCATGTTGAATACATTTCGGATGATGATAACTCCAAACCCGAGGTTGAGAATCTACCCCAGGCAGATGGCTTTTACAAATCCTAACCCTCGTCCGGCTTTTCATGGCCCGACGCCTCCTTGGGTAGAATGTTTGGAAACATGGAGCCAAGGACAGGATCAGCCCATGCCATTTAATGGAGACCGAAGCTTTTATGACCTGAGCAATGGGGGCTCAGCAGACAGAATCTTGCCAATCCTGGTCCGCAGAGTGGCTCGAAATGAGATTCAAGGCAGGACAGCCCTACATCAAATCACAGAAGTTGTCACCAATGCGAGAATGCATACCCTTCGCACCATTCGTTTGAAAGATGCTCGGGAGTGATCTGAGAGAGACCATGAAACCCTGCTTCAAGCACTGGCTGAATCACGAGCCGAAGTCATAGAACTCCGAGTACGCCAGAGTGTGTACGAAAGAAACCTGCTTGATGTGGAACGTCAACTGGCTGAACTAAGGGTTCACCAGAGGGATGACCGTCACCAGTAGCAAATGCCCTACTTTCTTTCCCTGTTGAAAGGAATCGTTTCTCCTATCTATGTCCTATGTGGCATTTTTCTATGAAACTGCCTTATATTGTAGGTACTTTTAGTTAGGCCTTTATGCGGCCAAAACCTTCCTACTCTGGATATGATGTAAGACCTTCTACAAGGTCAATTTTTCCCGAGCTTATTACATCATGAATATCAAAGATATTGACAGTCGGCTAACTCATGTGTTATTCTTTATTCAAATACTTTCATCGTGCTATCATGGGAGTCTATTTGAAGCCCACCCTAGTCGAGTTATTGAACTAGGGAAATTTAGCTCAGGAATCATTCCCAATTCTTTTTCAAGGGTTGGATCATGTTATTTACCAACCAATGGTACCCTGTTTTGAACGCCAAGCGTCTTAAGGCCATTCTACGAATATACTTCCAATCCATACTTGGACTGCATCATAGGGATGTAGGTCAAACTTTCGAGAACATACTCTTACTCTTTACTTGAGCGATTGAAGTACATCTAGGGTCAACCCAAAATCACTCACAAAATCCTTATCTTTCGTGTTATAGAATCATGTCATCGTCCGGAAACAGTCAGCCGGACGACGAAACCCCTGCCTTTCCTATGGACACCGCTACTTTCCAAGCCGCAGTTACAGCTGCCGTGATGGCTGCCGTGACAACTGTCCTTGCAAACCGTAGCGCTATCAACGCAATCAATGCTGACAAAGGGGTTGAAAAACCCGATCGTAGTATCAATCCAGGAAGTCATCAAATGATAACAGTTGCAGACTCACAAAACCGAAAAACAGAGAACAAGAAACGAAAGCGTCAAGCCCAAAAGGAATGCAAGCAATATGAGGGAACACTCCCGAAGTGTAACAAGTGTAGCTATCATCATAATGGATCCTGTCGGGTATTGCAATGTATCAATTGCAACAGTCTGGGGCACGTTGCCCGTTTCTATGGAACCACCCCCACCACCAGAGCCAACCAGGGTTGCTATAATTGTGGTGAGACTGGACACTAAAAAAGGAATTTCCCAAAAAGGAAGAAAAACGAAAGCACCCGCATCCACATAACTCCGACCCAACACATCACTTCCACCACCAATGTTAGTGCCAGCCAGATATGTCACCAATGCAGTGAAATTAGGCACCTCAAGAAGGATTGTCCAATAACAAAGAATTTCGGCGCAGAAGGGGAAATACTAAGGATCACTGCCACAGGAGAGACTACTCCGGACCCACGTTAAAGTAATTAAGGCGTTTCGTTGTAACAGACTTATAAACTGTTTAAAACTAGTGCAACTAGAGTCTTATCTTTTGTGGGATCTCGTTAGTAAAGGGACCCTCGTGCTGCGTATACTTGTCTTTTTTAGTATACCTTGTTCGCAGCAATAGTCTTGTAGTAAATCTAAAGTACAGTAACTCTGTTAAAGGTTGCACTGTTGTGTTTTGTCTGTAACGCCTTATGTTCAAATCTAATGTCTTTAGTTTCCATATGATTCTGACATTATCATACAACTTGAGTCAATTCGATACTCGCAATACCAGTTTCATGCGCACATCTCTTTCTCCGAAATCGTCTTTCTAGCGAAGCTGTCATTCCAGAACACTGAAGTACTCATTCATGGAGTACCTCATGTTTCTAATCCTTTCCAAAGAAATCTTGGCACACCTTCCTGAAGTACCACTCGTACATTACGTCAAGTTCAATCCAAAGACCCATATGGTTGATCTATCGCTGAAGAATGTATACATAGGGGTGATATATAATCAAGGTTCTACAGGTTTAGAATTGATGATTCCACTTTAACTTTTTTTCCTCGTTGGGATGTGGGCTTAAGGAAGAATCATTTATTCGACTACTTTTTCAATCTTAATTATATACGACTTGTATACACGAGACGGTGATTGATGAACCCTGTATGATCTTTAATATGAACTTCAGGACGGAGACTGCCCAAGACTACGAGTAATCGCATCGTCATCCGAACAAACTTAGAACCCAATACGGCTCTTGTAACCAGGTCGCCCTACAGACTAACACCCACGGAGATACAAGAACCATCCGGATAACTTAAAGAACTACTCAGCAAAAGAATGGAATGAACAAGATTCTCACCCTAGAGAGCTCTGGTCTTATTCTTCAAGAAGATAGACGGATTACCTCGTAAGTCCATCGACTTGAGAGACCTCAACAAGATTTCCATTAGAAATCATTACCCTCTACCTCACATAGATGAGTCGGTTAACCAATCGCAAGGAACTATTTACCTTTTAGAAATAGACCTGAGATCCGAATATCACCAGATACGAGTGTTAGCGAAGGATGTCCTGAGGAAAATCTTCCAAACTCGATACGGACACTACGAGTCTGTAGTGATACCCCTCGGATAAGACGAATACGCCCGTAGTATTCATGAAAGTAATAAATAGGTAAGAGAGGGCAAGGAAACATCCGCAACTTAACCTACCCTGCGAAATCAGTAATGTACATTGTACCTTCACGTCTCGAACTTGAAAACATACCTTTTCGTTAGGACTCTCGTAATCCCACTCGACGAGATCGAGATCAACGATAGCCTCGCATTCGTGGAAGAACCGTAGTGACCACCGACCAGGAGGTCAAGCGGACAAAGAAACGCCGTGTCCCTTTAGCGTAGGTTCGTTGGAATGCCGACCGGTGACCTGAATTCGCTTGGGAGCGCGAAAATAAATCGATTAGCAAGTATCCCCACCTCTTGACTCGATCATTCATACCTACTTCCTTACCTAAATTCTAATTTCGGGATGAAATTCCCTCTAACAGGGGGATGATGTGACAACCCAAAATTTTCTATACTGTACAATCAGACACTTCATAGAGAGTCAAACTCATTTCTGCTACCTTTTAGCATGTTTGGTGTCTGTTTGAGCAATTATGAGCCTTAATCCTTCAAATGATAATCATAGGACGTATAACCCAGGGCATATTCTACAACATAGAACTACCAAAACTCCAAGAAATTGGAGTTTACGTCCCAAACATGGAGTTTGCGGTCGTAAACTCCATGTAGTATAAATATGGCCCTTAACCATTTTTAGTCATTTATTCCATTTTCAACTAGAGAAAAACCCGATTCTCTCCCAAGGATCTTCAATCTTTCGTCCCAAATTGTAAGTACTTCTACCCTAGAGTGTTTTAAAGCTTAATACATGTTTAGATATCATTGAAATCACTCAAGAATCACAAGAAAAAGGAGTTTACGGCCCAAGATCTTCTTGGCCCGTAAACCCTAATTTGGGTGCCAAAGTGCTCCCAACTCTTTCCTTATGCTTAGAAACTAGTATGGAACCCTTCCTGGATGGTTTTAGCACATGAAAAGCACCATAAAACCCCCTTGAATATGGGTTTACGGTTTGGGAATCTCACAAAACCTTAAACTCCCCCAAAGTGTGTTTTAATGCCCTAAACACCTTTTTAAGCCTTGGATAGTAGCCTAGAACCTTACACCATTGATCTAAGGACCTCAATTCACTAAATGGTACTTCTTACCATGATTTTACGGCTGTAAACTCATGGGGAAGTGGTTCCTAGACCGTAAACTAAAGTTAGGGTCATTTTAGGACCTTAAACCCACCCAAACACTTGTTTAAAGCTTTGGAGCACTTAACCACTTAAGCCCTTAGACATTTAAGCCCCTTTTGGTGACCAATTGAGAGTTTAAGGCCAGGAGTAAGCTCCCCTGGGCCGTAAACTCCAACAAACATGGTCATTGGACCATAAACTCCCGTATGAGGCCTTGCACTCCTTTGTTGCAACCCGATAGCCTCCTAACACTTTTACCAAAGTGTTTTCCTCACATTAGGATGTTTATACATGTTTAATTAGTGTTATAATCACTAATTGTTTATATATATATATATATATATATATATATATATATGTCTTCATATGTTATTAGGCTCATTGTGTGTGTCTAAGTATTCACTTGACGCCAAGCACTTGTCTGATACTTCCATCTGATCCGCTCGCTGCAGGTGAGTTCATACCCGTTAATTAACCTTTTAAATGTTTTAAAATGTTTATAAATGCTTTATTGGGGGGAATACAAGTTGAATCATGTTTAGTTATTATATCAATCACATGTGATTAATAACTAGCCTGCAAATGGATTTACTCTACGTTAACTGTTTTACCAAACAGATTTCTTCAAATGACTTTCTTAAACGTTTTTATATGTTTAATGTAACACCGTAAATTTCAAGACAAAATTTTCATTTTAAATAATCATTTTATTCTTAGAACACTTGTTAAAAATCTCATTCATAATCAAATTACAAAACATAGCTCCATTTTCACTTGCATAGAAAACCAGGATCCTCCAAAATATGACTCTTGCTCTGGTGTGTACAATCAAGCCGGTGCCGTACCGTGATACTGAAAGAAACCTGAAAACAACATAACACAAAACACTGTAAGCACGAAGCTTAGTGAGTTCCCCAAAATACCACACACATAACACATATAAGCCACTCGAGGCTATAACTCTATGGGTCCCTGCACCCAAACTCTGTGAACCCTCAGGTTCTAACTCTGTGAACCTTCCGGTTCTAACTCTAGGAACCCTTCGGTTCCAACTCTGCAAACATGCACAGCATAAATCACATAGAAATAATGCAGTACAACACATAACATACATAGCATACAAATACTCTGTCACATAACTCTAGTTACCTACTCAAGGTAAAGTATAGTGAGAAGACTCACCTGGCAAGCAAAAAGCAGATATCTCCATACTCGGATCTCGAACTCGCCACCGCCTAACACGTAAGGCAAAACTCTCATGACTATAACTCTCGAGACTAGAATCAATCCTCTCAATGCACCCTCTTAAGGGTAAAAGACTATTTTACCCCTCTCTTGGCCCAAAGGCCACATCGCTGACCAAACCCTAAAAGTCAACGGTCAACCCTTGGTCAAAATCAAAGTCCTCAGTCAAAGTCAACCCCTGACTGACCCTACTCGCCGAGTCAACTCTATGACTCGCCGAGTTTCTATAATCAGAACTTCACTCAATCCGCAACCTAACTCGCCGAGTCACTCCGAGACTCGCCGAGTCCAACAACTCTGAGTCCACTCGCACACAACTCACCGAGTCATCCCTTGACTCACCGATTCTCGACTCAACCATGGAATATCGGGACTCTTCGACAACACTCGTCGAGTCCAAGAACAGACTCGCCGAGTCCAAGACTATCATCAACCTACTCGTCGAGTTGTTCATACAACTCGCCGAGTTCCAGGCCATCTTCATCCAACTCGTCGAGTACACCCATGTGACTCGCCGAGTACCACCGGTCTGAATCCATTCGGAAGCATTCCAGGCCATGCAATTGCTCCAAAACATAGATCTAGCCTCCTACCACTCATCCATCACGTAAAGTGGCAAACTTTACGTGAATCCAAAGAGATCTAGGCCATTTGCACATTGGGCTAGGGTTTGGGACATGAAAGCTTCACTAAACACTCCAACACAGGGACTTTCATGCTCTCTGATTCTTCTCCCTTCTAGATCTGAGGTAGCAACCTCAGATCTAACCTCTAGACTTCCCATTACATCCATAGACAAGTTCCCACAAACCCCAAAATGAAGAAACACATAATAACAGCCCAAGAACGAGATATTACCTCCAAGAGATGCCCCAACTGCAATGTAATTCGAATCCAAGCAAAGCCCCTTGCTCCAAGCCTTCAATCTCCCAAAATTCCTTCAACAATTACTTCTCCAAGCTCCAATCCACTCAACAATGGTGCTTCTCCGCGATTTAGGGTTTTCTGGGGCTCAAGGGGTGATAAGGAGGCTGGGAGGAAAACATAATGTTCTTTATATAGGGCTCAACCCCGAGAATTAGGGTTTTCTCCAATCAGCGCCTACTCGTCGAGTCCTCCTCACTGACTCGCCGAGTCGGCTACTTAGCACGCGACCCAGTCGCGACTCTACTCGCCGAGTCCATCCATGGACTCGCCGAGTCACTCTTTCACAACTTACTCTTTTAGCCCTTCAACTCTACTCTTGATATTTCGGGATGTTACAATTCTCCCCCACTTAAATTATGCTTCGTCCTCGAAGTCTATGGCAACTCAACTCCAAAATACTCCCACGGCACGCCACCTGGCCCTAACTGGACCAGGTTCCTCAAAGTATAACCATCGAACTCGAACTCACTTCCTCTTTCCTTGCGGTGTCCCGACCACCGTCTCAAACCAGGCACCGGCTGTACCCTCTGATAATCACACTCAACAATCGAGAATTACCCGAGATGTATCACTGCTCCAAATATCAACAACCGTTCGACCCATAAGGGCTAGAAAGCCATGAACCATCGGATCCCCGATCCGAATCCCACTTTATCCATTCTTTTCTGACAGAAAGACCCACTCCTCAATCTCAGAGCAACTCCCACGAGTCCTCCTCTTGCAATCACATACGCATGCTGAACTTGCCCAATACCCTCGGGTTGGGAAAAACCCGATGCACTGATGATATCCTCCAACATCCCCCCAGGATGAACCACTAGTACATATCCAATACCCTGATCAGAATCAAGCTGGGAGTCCCCGACTCCCTCCCTGCATTCATCCTGAGACTCTTGGCCCTACTCTTGCGGAACCCCTTCCGCGTCCTCAGCAGACATCCCAACATGATGTCATTCCATACCACTGTCACAGACATAATGTTCAACCACCATACTCCAAATCATCCACTCTCACTACTACTTTCACTTCCGTGAACCAACACTCCCCCCCCCCCCCCGGGGGTTACATACCTTTCTCTTCCCTTACCCAGGGAAACCACTAGCCAACCTTGCCACTACTCCATGTATCACACATGCTCTGGATCTGCTCGCAAGGGCCCTCGGGTCCATGCGCTACCTCTCCCCAATAAATGAGGGTCCGACACCTCCTCCCATACAACAGCTCAAAGGGTGGCATACAAATGCACTAATGATGGCTGTTGATATAGGATAACTCAACCAAAGATAAATACGTGCCGCAACTCCCTCCGAGATCTAATACACATGCCCGAAGCATGTCTTCGAGCGTCTGAATCGCTCGTTCGCTCTGAAGTGTCCTCAGACATCATCATGATCCAAATAACCCACTAACTTCCTCCCCGTGACCATTATCCCGGCCCAAGGACGCGCAAGTCACAAAATTCTCTTTTCCTCATGCGAGAAAATACAATCCAACCGAGGATCGCCTCAACTCTGATCTCTGGTTTCTGCTGCACATATCCCTTGCGCATCTCACCGCATCTCCCGACAGAGACGGTGACCCCAGTCTCGCCCCCGGTTCAACACCCAGGCTCCAGAACTCAATACTAGGGATACTCAAGCCCAAAACTCTTCCACATAATACACTGATCGGAGATCATTCCATCATCACATTCTCTTGCCATCTAGTGAGTACTACGGCTCCCCGCAGTATCACAACACCCTCTGACTAGTGAGTACTACGGCTCCCCGCAGTATCACAACACCCTCTGACTAGTGAGTACTACGGCTCCCCGCAGTATCACAACACTCTCTGACTAGTGAGTACTACAGCTCCCCGCAGTATCACAACACTCTCTGACTAGTGAGTACTACGGCTCCCCGCAGTATCACAACACCCTCTAACTCCACTAGCTCATGCTCCGCAGACTATCACAGGCAGCTACCCATACTCGGCTCGAATACACATTCCAGACTCTGGAAGCAATCAACATATCAAAATGCCCACCCTTGCGAAGTTCCATTCTCTTAATAATCTCCCTGGATGCCCATGCTCCCACTAGATCCGTAGATACCTGATACACCACAAATCGTTTCAACTCAAGATTTATGAGTAACTCCGAAATAAAGGTATCATACTCGGATACCTCAGAATATCCCAACAGAACATCACAAGATCCTGCCACAACCACTGATTCCCTTACTCCCAATACCATACACTCACGACAATACATTTCCTTTGAATCCCATAATAATTTCTGATATCACACGATGCGCAACTTCAGTGCATCCAAACACTCAATTGGAATACAAGGAAGGCGCTAACCCTTCAGAACACACTGATGATCCTCCAAAACCCTTTCCACTACCACTCAAAATTCAAGCATGAATACACATCCTAGCCCGGGAATTGGCTACTCGATAATCGGCTACCCATATCTCAACCCAAAAGTTCTTAACTGCCCATACCATCATTACGAGCCTTCCACTCGAGACGACTCTGACCACCATCAGATTCCTGATCATTGACCACCCGCCGTGGAGACACCCATCCTTCTCTTAGACATATATCACATGCATTATCTCGCCCTGCACCTTCCTTAATCATCCATGACCCTGATCTCATGAATTCAAGCCGCAGGTTCTGCATCCAACCCCTAACCGCTCTTGCACCAATCTCTGGTTCTCTCAATAAACCACCCAGTTCTCCCCCACTTAGGGTTCGAACCATCACTATCTGACACATCAACAACCTCACGAACTATTTCCACTAGCAATAACGCACCTGCCCCTGGAAAGTGCTACGCAACACCCGATAATCCCCTTTAAGGAAATTAATTGATCTCATAACTCTGATCCTCAGATGAACTCCTCAAGAACTTTTCGCCACGACTGCCTCTAGTCGTTCCAAATCTCGTACCAATCAAGTACCAAACAACTCAACTGCTCAATAACATCCCTGGCTCATAGACCGGACCACAAAATCATCGTACCCCTCACCTCAACTCATCAAACATCGCTCCAACACCAGGATCATCCCAAGAACAGGGACCCACTCCCATATTCAACACCCAACATAGATAGAAAACTCTCTGCACTGCTAAACTCGACTGAACTCCCCACTGATACCACTATAATACATCCTAATATACTCAAATAGGTGTAGTGTGGTCCTCGACTATCTCAGTCCCAACTGACTATCTGCTCATGACAAATCACTGCCTCGCGGCACACATGCTACCTGATACTCTGGAAGAAATCATCATCAATAACGACCTGCAGGGTTTACCCCCAAACCCAAAACTAAAACATCAGGCCTTTCATGTTCCATACACGAACATAAATAGCACCACTCACATAGAAGGTGACCTCTCCTCTATCGACTGATTGCTCAACTCAGACCGAAATTCTCCTCTCCCTCTAACTCCTTACCAAAATACTCTGATAGGCTCTCGACTTCCCTCTCGAGGGACGCCTCTCCAAATTCAATCATGGCCTACAGGCCTAAAACCCATAGCGTCCAATCTCTACCTCATCAATCGTGACCGGATAACCAGAGAATCACAAGCATCATTCACTACGAACCATGGTACTCATCCCATGACATCTCTTCTCAATATGCTCCGGTGTATGGTACCCAAACCATAGCATCACTCCTCCATCTGCTCCGATGTATGATACTCGAACCATAACATCACTCCTCAATCTGCTCCGATGTATGGTACTCAACCATATCATCACTCCTCAATCTGCTCCGATGTATGGTACTCAAACATAACATCACTCTTCAATCCGCTCCAATGTATGGTACTCGAACCATAACATCACTCCTCAATCTGCTCTGATGTATGGTACTCGAACCATACATCACTCTTTAATACGCTCATTAGAATCTTCAGAATACTCCCTGTATCAAGTATGGGTCCTCTGCTTTCAGTAGTACGGGCCCATACTACCTGCCACATCTACCCATACTTTCCACACGGACTATCCCGGAGCTCCTAAGTAGCTGCTCGACCTTCTCGTTCACCAATTCCATCGCGCGCTCGCTCCCCAGCGAAATTCTCTACCCTGCCAGTGCACTCATCTGGCTAAGGTTACTCCCTAGGCTCTTCTCAGATTCCCACACTTCTCTGCCATCAGCTGCTGAAGAGCTCCTAATGATGCCAGCCATCTACCTCCTGAATATCGTCATATTCGCTTGGTAGCTGACTCCCATCATTGAGAGTTCCACAAAGCACGAAGCAAGCAGCATTCGAGCATCGAAGAATATATATGACTCACTCTGGGTGATAACTCCGCTTGCTCTGCTCATCCTCGGAAGTACCTCCGAACTCCGCAACTCTTCCCCTCGCGGGCTCTAACTATTCTTTCTCCAAGTACTACAGTACTCATCTAGGTATCTTCCCTAGATTACTCCTCTACTCAAATCCCCTAAAGGATTCCAATCAAATATTCTCACTCATCACATACTCAAAAGCACGACGCATATCACAGCAATTCCTAGGCTAAGGCATCACAAATCAGGCCACTCTAGTTCTAATATATGGAATACCTAGCCTGTCTCTAGCATGCAATAATATCTCATAAAGTGCATCATAAATATCTCATAACACAAAAGTAAGGGTATTTTGGGAAATCACCGTTCGGGCTCTAGCTGATTATACACACTACTCTTTCTTGTTTTCTCTTTGAACTCTTATTCGCTTTACAAAATTATTTCTTTGAAAACTTTTCTTACTTCCTCAGTTTGAGTCCAGAATTACCCGAAGGCACATCCGAATCCCTCAAACCAAGGCTCTGATACCAACTTGTAACACCGTAAATTTCAAGACAAAATTTTCATTTTAAATAATCATTTTATTCTTAGAACACTTGTTAAAAATCTCATTCATAATCAAATTACAAAACATAGCTCCATTTTCACTTGCATAGAAAACCAGGATCCTCCAAAATATGACTCTTGCTCTGGTGTGTACAATCAAGCCGGTGCCGTACCGTGATACTGAAAGAAACCTGAAAACAACATAACACAAAACACTGTAAGCACGAAGCTTAGTGAGTTCCCCAAAATACCACACACATAACACATATAAGCCACTCGAGGCTATAACTCTATGGGTCCGTGCACCCAAACTCTGTGAACCCTCAGGTTCTAACTCTGTGAACCTTCCGGTTCTAACTCTAGGAACCCTTCGGTTCCAACTCTGCAAACATGCACAGCATAAATCACATAGAAATAATGCAGTACAACACATAACATACATAGCATACAAATACTCTGTCACATAACTCTGGTTACCTACTCAAGGTAAAGTATAGTGAGAAGACTCACCTGGCAAGCAAAAAGCAGATATCTCCATACTCGGATCTCGAACTCGCCACCGCCTAACACGTAAGGCAAAACTCTCATGACTATAACTCTCGAGACTAGAATCAATTGTCACAACTGTAAATTTTGAGCCATGTAATCTATACATTCAAGTTAATGTGAATCAAAAACTTCAATCAAATACAACATGCTAGAACTGCAAATAGTCATCAAACAATTGGAGACCCTAGAAGTTCTTATTAAGTCTAATTTAGGCTAGAACTTCCTTATTGGATCCAAATGAGCCAATAAGCTTCCAATTAGACTATCATGGGCTTAGAACCCTAATTGGGCTCTAATTGGACTCACACTTATTTATTTTAACATTTTGGGCCATATTGGGCCTAGAATTAAATAAATTAAAAGCCTTGATACATGAATAACCTAAACTAGTCCAATAAAAATATAAAAATCCTACTACATTCTTTTAGACTAAAAACATACCTAAGGCTAACTCTAATATTGGGC
The DNA here is from genome assembly GCF_051521515.1 of Lactuca serriola. Taxonomy (NCBI): domain Eukaryota; kingdom Viridiplantae; phylum Streptophyta; class Magnoliopsida; order Asterales; family Asteraceae; genus Lactuca; species Lactuca serriola. Next base: position 27,376,869 of record NC_136412.1, on the reverse strand, counting down.
TTAGGAGCAAAAGGCCCAAATTTCTTTTTTTTCCTCCATGTTTCGGCCCAATACCCAAGCCCAAGAGGATTTGAAGATAGTTGACTTAAGCATGCCACCTCATCTTTACCCATAGGATATCCAAGCAACATCTCATACCTCCATGCATGTATCACTTCAAGAGTCACTTCTTTCTCTCTTCTCTCTCACTCTCGGCCATACACACTTACACACACCAAAAATATCTCAAATTCTCTCTAGATTCACTCAAGAACACTCTCTTCTTCCCTCTCCAAAATCTCGAAAATTTGGAAGCATTCAAGAAGGTTCTTCCACAAAATTCTTCATCTAAGGTAAGATCATGCATAGATCTATGGTTTAAATTCTTTTGTTATCAAACATCTCTTCCTAATCCATGCAAAAATCATGATCTTGCACTCTAGAAACCCCCATAATCTCGAAAAGTTCATCAAGGAGTGCAAAGGCCAAAAATCACTTCATTTCTTCCATATTTTCTTCAAGAACCGAAACTACCCCCTAAGGTGAGATTCATACCCCTATTTTGTGTTTTTATGAAGTTTTGTGGGGGGGAATACAAGTGAAAGTGTAGATCTATATGTGTTTGTATGCCTTGTATGATTTCCATGCTTATATGTATGCTTTTATGTGTTTTTATGTTGAATCTAGCCTTAAAACCCATCAAAACCGAGATATATCTTGTGTTAAATGATTTTAGCTTCAAATATATTTCTAAACACAAAGTGCTTCAAGAAAAATGGCTAAGTGGTTTAGTAATAATTTTCTTTGGGTTAAGAACACAAATTTTGGGCCAAAAATGTGAAAAATACAAAATTAAGGGCCCAAAATGACATTTTACAGATTCTGATGGTTGAAAGGTGCCAAAACAGTTTCAATAAAACTATTTCTGGAACTTTATTCAATTAGAGGATTAAAAACATAAATTTCAAGCCTATTGGGCTAAAAATGAAAATTTCGGCCCAATAAGGCCCATTATGCGAATTTTTCTGTTTTGGAGGGCCAAAACTGTAACTTTCTGTAAAACAGTGGACTATAAGTGTCCCAAATCCTTTTCAAAGGTTTAAAATGCTTTTTTAAATTTAAAAAGGACCAAAGTTGCAAAAATTTTCCAATTTGGGCCAAAATTGTCAAAATTGCGAAAAGAAGGGCTAAAACCGAGAAAAACTGCATTTTCAGGGACTTAAACTGTTTTCTATGAAAAATATGCTGGAAAATATTAATTTCAATACTTTTTGGTGTTAAAATGTCAAGAAAAATGGTTTAAGGACCAAACCGGGAAATATTACATAAAAAGGGTTGAAAATGTAAATTTTACAATTAATGAGGGGCTGAAAACAGGAATATTTCAAGGCTAATTCAATATACACAATTTGATTAAATAATGGCATCGCGGCTATCGACGAAATTCAATACACTACAATACCAAAAGTCGTTGTTAAACGAATTGGTTCGGTCTCGAACCAATAAAATCTGAAAACTACTAACACTACGACGCTATGACACTACGACACTACGATTCATACAACTAACGATTTGGAATTCACTATACATACGAGTGTGCACAGACGTCTACGCACCATCTTCGGGCCCCAAAAGTGTAAAATCTTGTTCGTTGAGCCTAGCTAGCCCAATGACCTGATCTTAAGGCCCGAAGACCTCTATCTTACGAAGTGTTGGGTTTTACCAATCCGACACGACGTAACCGGACTTTCAATGGCTGTAGACTACTGGTCCCCAAGGGTCCTTTAGTGTCGCCAGTGGAGTCTGCCTTTTTGCGAGGCGGGTCTGGGACCCCTCGTACACTATATCCCCAACCGGTTAATGGAGTCACCGGGGTCTTCGTGACCTCTTTCTCTTCGGATGTGGGACTACACCTAGTCAGGGCGATTGGATAACGCGATTAGTACTGACGACGCCTTCGGGTTCGTTAGTATAACTATAAACTGGGCGTTTGTGTAACGCGGGTTTGTAGTAAATAATCCTGCTCGAGAACCTTCCAACGTCGCCTGTGACTGACACTATGCGCTATGCAATGATTTCAATGTAACTTCATGTAATATAAGAAATTAGGAAAACATCGGGTTTTCCTAGGGTTTTGTTTTAATACATACAGATTCAAAACGCATACAACCTTGATGAACAAATTTTCTTTAAGTATAGAAACAAACAAGCATACCTATGGATCTTCACAACATTTTCAAAAGCTTTTCTGTTCAGAAAATATCGGATTTTCTGGTGGTTTTCAAACAATACAAAACATTGGATTTCAAACACTACTTATGAACTCACCAACATTTCATATGTTGACGATTTTCAAAATACTTGTATTCTCAGGGAACCAGTGAGTCAAAGGAAATCCTATTCAGTGACGGATGCGGTTTATTTTTGTACGAATTGAACGAATTAATTTTTGGGGAATGTAATGTTTAAACAATGTATGATATGTAAACGCTACTGGTTGTACTATGTTAATGAATGGTGACGAATGTTGTTATGTTTCATATATATTCAATGTTATGGTATTCAATTGAGTCACGACAGCCCCCGGACGTTTCCGCCGTCTGGTTCGGGGGTGTGACAGGTTGGTATCAGAGCTTTGTTTATAGTGAACTAGCATGTCGAGCCATACATTGATGTGCAACTATAAACCAAAAAGAAGGACTAACATAACTCTGAACACAACAAATAAATAAAATACACTTGCCTGCATTAGGAGTAAGGACCTAACGCTGAATCAAACACAATAAAGCTGGTATCTCGGTTCATTCGAGACTGTTCTTAGTGATACCAAGGAGCGAATGTAGCCTGATCAACTACATTCTCTCCAAGGTAAAACTAACACACGTCTTGATGAGATCGGAATAGCCAGGGAACCTAAAACTATACCCTTATCACCAAAAAGAGAATGTATGTTTAGTCTGCAATAGTGGAAGAGACATAGGATAATATTAGTGAACTTTTACGTGTTTGCTATGTGTTGCGAATCTAGGATTGTGTGCTAAATGATAGAAGTACTTAAGTCCGTACCATACCCCTAGTCAGTAGGACCACGACCTCACGGAAACCACGCACACTCAACATCTTTCCGTTTCATGACAGAAAGATGCCTCGCCCAGCTACTCGCGGAAATCCCGAACCAACCCCGCCGGAAGTTGACTCTACTGCTTTCCAGGCAGCCGTGTCTGCTGCGGTCACGGCAGCTATGGCACAACTTCACCGAGGAAACAATGGAGGAGGCAATGGTCAAGGCTCCGGAAGTTCGAACAACGGGACGAACCAAGGGCTCACTAAAACGTGCACCTACAAGGATTTTGCGAACGCTAAACCCCGAACTTTCAACGGCACTGGGGGAGTGATCGCTCTAAAGCGATGGATTGAGAAGGTAGAGTCGGTGTTCGAGATATGCGAGTGCCCCGAGCAGATGAAGGTGAAGTTCGCGGCCTGCACTTTTGTGGACCAAGCACTCACTTGGTGGAATGGTCACATAGAAGCTATGACACTCCCTGTTGCCAACTCTATACCCTGGACAGAAATGAAGGAGATGTTGATGGCTGAGTACTGCCCCCGAGGTGAAATACAGAAGATGGAGCAGGAGCTGTGGAATCTCACGGTGCAGAATGGGAACATCGATGCTTATATATCGAGATTCAGCGAACTATCCCTGTTGTGCCCGGGTATGATCACATCGGAGGGAAAGAAGATTGAACGATTCATCTGGGGACTGACATCCCCCATTCAAGGGAATGTGATAGCTGCTAACCCTGAAACGTTTGACAGCGCGAAGAGATTGGCAAAGAGGCTATATGATCATAACCACAAAAAGGGCGAAAAACCAGTGGAGACCGAGAAGAAGAAGGAGGGGGATGGTAAGAAGGGATGGAACCACAAAAGAAAGGGGCGTCAGGGCCCCGAGACCTCGAAAAGGCAACAAACAGTGGCAGTTAACGCTGTTACTGCGCCGGTTCCAGTCACCTCACATGCTCCAGCCTCAGCTGCTTCAAATGCTTCAAGGCCCTATTCCGGTAGTCTTCCCAAATGCAACAAGTGCAGTTTCCATCACCAAGGAGAATGCCGGGAACTCCATTGCACCAGTTGCAACCGAAGGGGACACACTGCAAGGTTCTGCAGGACTTATCCTTCTCAGAACCAGAGTCAGGGGAACAACCAGAACAACAACAACTACCGCAATAACAACAACACCAATGCCGGCGGCAGTAATGCAGGGTCTAGCCACACCTGCTACGGGTGTGGAAGGACGGGACATTTTCGCCGAGAATGCCCTAACAACAACAACAACTCAGGAAACAGAGGAACAGGAAGAATGCTGACTATGGGTCAGAGTGATGCAGTTCAAGATCCCGCAGTTGTGACCGGTACGTTTCTCCTAAACCACACTTATGCATGCATCTTATTTGATACCGGAGCGGAGCGAAGTTTCGTAAGCGAGAAGTTTAAACATTTACTAAAACAACAACCCCAGAAGCTAAATGAAACCTATACGGTGGAAATGGCCAATGGGAAAACCGAATCCACTAGGGAGATCTACATCGGATGTACCCTAACCCTTAACCAGCACGTCTTTCGAATAGACCTAATGCCAGTATCAATTAGGAGTTTCGATGTGATTATCGGCATGGATTGGTTAAGCCCCCACCATGCTGAGATTATGTGCCACGAGAAGGCCGTTCGCCTTCGTCTCCCAAATCAAGAAACCCTAGTAATTTACGGAGACAAACCCAGTACGAATCTCCGCCTTATCTCGTGCATCAAAGCGCAAAAACATCTGCGAAAGAACAACTTAGCGTTCTTGGCCCACATAGTGGACCAGAAAAAAGAAGAAATTAACATCCAAGACATTCCGGTAGCGTGTGAATATCCGGACGTGTTTCCCGAAGATCTTCCAGGAGTACCCCCAGAGAGACAGGTTGAATTCCGAATCGACCTCGTTCCAGGAGCAACTCCCCTTGCTAAAACACCATATCGACTGGCTCCTGCTGAAATGCAGGAATTGTCCAGCCAACTCAGTGAGCTTCTGGACAAGGGATTTATCCGACCTAGCTACTCGCCATGGGGAGCTCCGGTGCTCTTTGTCAAAAAGAAGGACGGATCTTTCAGAATGTGCATCGATTACAGAGAGTTGAATAAACTCACTGTTAAAAACCGCTACCCACTCCCGCGAATCGATGATCTATTCGACCAGCTCCAAGGAGCTAGCTATTTTTCTAAAATAGATCTACGGTCCGGATACCATCAACTCAAGGTCCGAGAAGAAGATATTGCTAAAACCGCTTTCCGAACCCGCTATGGACATTATGAATTCGTCGTAATGCCCTTCGGTCTAACAAATGCACCTGCTGCATTTATGGACCTAATGAACCGAATCTGTCGACCGTTCTTGGACAACTTCGTCATTGTGTTTATCGATGACATCCTCGTCTATTCTCGAAGCAAAGAGGAGCATGGCCAACATCTCCGACAAGTCCTAGAAACGCTGCGATCGGAAAAGCTTTACGCCAAACTCTCCAAGTGCGAGTTCTGGCTTCGGAGTGTGAATTTCTTAGGCCACGTAGTTAGCCAAGACGGAATTCATGTGGATCCCTCTAAGGTCAAAGCTGTGGAAGGATGGGCAACTCCGACTACGCCCACAGAAATTCGTCAGTTCTTAGGCCTAGCAGGGTACTATAGGAGATTCATCCAAAACTTCTCTAAAATCGCCAAGCCACTTACCTTGCTTACGCAAAAGAGTGTGCCATTCAAGTGGACAGACCGACAAGAGATTGCGTTTCGAACCTTGAAGCAAGCTCTTTGCAGCGCTCCTGTACTATCTCTACCTGAAGGAACGGAGGATTTTGTAGTTTACTGTGACGCGTCAAATCAAGGCTTAGGTTGCGTTCTCATGCAACGTGGAAGAGTGATAGCATATGCGTCCCGTCAACTAAAGACGCACGAAGTAAATTACACAACCCATGACCTAGAACTGGGAGCTGTGGTCTTCGCTCTAAAAATTTGGAGGCACTACCTGTACGGTACAAGGTGCACCATCTTTACGGACCACAAGAGCCTCCAGCACATTTTGAATCAGAAGGAGCTGAACATGAGACAACGAAGATGGGTGGAATTGTTAAACGACTACGAATGCGAGATCAAGTACCATCCAGGCAAGGCCAACGTGGTAGCTGACGCATTAAGTCGGAAGGAATATACAAAACGTCATACGAAAACGCACTCGATAACCATTCAGTCTCATCTGACCACTCAAATTGCATCAGCCCAGGCAGAGACTATGAAAACGGAAAATAGAACTAGCGAGGCATTGCGCGGAATGGAGAAGAACCTGGAAGTCAAAGAGAATGGGGTATACTACTTCATGAACCGTATCTGGGTTCCAAAAATCGGAGGATTCAGAGAGACCGTTATGCAGGAAGCCCACAAGACACGATACTCCATTCATCCTGGTTCGGACAAGATGTATTTGGACATCAAGCAGCACTATTGGTGGCCTAACATGAAGGCGGAAATCGCAACTTATGTTAGTAAGTGCCTTACGTGTGCCAAAGTAAAAGTGGAATACCAGAAACCTTCTGGACTGTTACAGCAACCAGCAATTCCCGAGTGGAAATGGGAAGGGATTTCTATGGATTTCGTGACCAAGCTGCCCAAGACGTCGGACGGATTAGACACCATATGGGTAATAATCGACCGACTGACGAAGTCTGCCCATTTCCTGCCAATCAAAGAGTCCTACAAGATGGAGAGGCTGACGCGTTTGTACCTACGAGAGATTGTAAGACTTCATGGAGTGCCAAAATCTATCATCTCGGATAGGGACAGTAGGTTCACGTCACGCTTTTGGCAGTCGCTCCACAAGGCCATGGGAACTCATCTCGATATGAGCACCGCGTATCACCCACAAACGGACGGTCAAAGCGAACGAACCATTCAGACGCTTGAAGACATGCTTCGTGCATGTGTGATAGACTTCGGAAAGTCTTGGGATACCCACCTACCGTTGATCGAGTTTTCATATAACAATAGTTATCATTCGAGCATTAAGGTGGCCCCTTTCGAAGCACTGTACGGGCGTAAATGTAGATCACCGTTATGTTGGGCTGAAGTAGGTGACACCCAGCTAGCAAGAACACATACGTCGGATAGGGCAATGACAGGACCGGAAATCATTCGCGAGACCACAGAAAAGATTGTCCAGATCAAAGCTCGACTACAAGCATCGCGTGACCGGCAAAAGAGCTACGCAGACAAACGACGAAAGCCCTTAGAATTCCAGGTCGGCGATCGAGTATTGCTGAAAGTCTCACCCTGGAAAGGAGTTATACGTTTCGGAAAACGGGGAAAGCTAAACCCACGGTACATTGGACCTTTCGAAATCGTCGCCCGAATAGGTCCGGTAGCATACAGAATACAACTACCCACGGAGCTAAACGGTGTACACCCCGTGTTTCATGTTTCTAATCTGAAAAAGTGCCTATCAGATGAAACTCTCGTCATTCCTCTTGACGAAATCGAAATCAATGAGAATCTCCTGTTCGTCGAAGAACCAATCGAAATCATGGACAGGGAGGTGAAGCGTACTAAACAAAGTCGCATCCCGATCGTGAAGGTACGGTGGAACGCAAAGCGTGGGCCAGAATTCACGTGGGAACGCGAAGATCAAATGAAGCAGAAGTACCCCCACCTATTCTAGCAATTCTCAAATCTAGCTTTCAAACAGAATTTCGGGACGAAATTCCCTCTAACGGGGGGATGATGTCACAACTGTAAATTTTGAGCCATGTAATCTATACATTCAAGTTAATGTGAATCAAAAACTTCAATCAAATACAACATGCTAGAACTGCAAATAGTCATCAAACAATTGGAGACCCTAGAAGTTCTTATTAAGTCTAATTTAGGCTAGAACTTCCTTATTGGATCCAAATGAGCCAATAAGCTTCCAATTAGACTATCATGGGCTTAGAACCCTAATTGGGCTCTAATTGGACTCACACTTATTTATTTTAACATTTTGGGCCATATTGGGCCTAGAATTAAATAAATTAAAAGCCTTGATACATGAATAACCTAAACTAGTCCAATAAAAATATAAAAATCCTACTACATTCTTTTAGACTAAAAACATACCTAAGGCTAACTCTAATATTGGGCTTAGGAGCAAAAGGCCCAAATTTCTTTTTTTTCCTCCATGTTTCGGCCCAATACCCAAGCCCAAGAGGATTTGAAGATAGTTGACTTAAGCATGCCACCTCATCTTTACCCATAGGATATCCAAGCAACATCTCATACCTCCATGCATGTATCACTTCAAGAGTCACTTCTTTCTCTCTTCTCTCTCACTCTCGGCCATACACACTTACACACACCAAAAATATCTCAAATTCTCTCTAGATTCACTCAAGAACACTCTCTTCTTCCCTCTCCAAAATCTCGAAAATTTGGAAGCATTCAAGAAGGTTCTTCCACAAAATTCTTCATCTAAGGTAAGATCATGCATAGATCTATGGTTTAAATTCTTTTGTTATCAAACATCTCTTCCTAATCCATGCAAAAATCATGATCTTGCACTCTAGAAACCCCCATAATCTCGAAAAGTTCATCAAGGAGTGCAAAGGCCAAAAATCACTTCATTTCTTCCATATTTTCTTCAAGAACCGAAACTACCCCCTAAGGTGAGATTCATACCCCTATTTTCTGTTTTTATGAAGTTTTGTGGGGGGGAATACAAGTGAAAGTGTAGATCTATATGTGTTTGTATGCCTTGTATGATTTCCATGCTTATATGTATGCTTTTATGTGTTTTTATGTTGAATCTAGCCTTAAAACCCATCAAAACCGAGATATATCTTGTGTTAAATGATTTTAGCTTCAAATATATTTCTAAACACAAAGTGCTTCAAGAAAAATGGCTAAGTGGTTTAGTAATAATTTTCTTTGGGTTAAGAACACAAATTTTGGGCCAAAAATGTGAAAAATACAAAATTAAGGGCCCAAAATGACATTTTACAGATTCTGATGGTTGAAAGGTGCCAAAACAGTTTCAATAAAACTATTTCTGGAACTTTATTCAATTAGAGGATTAAAAACATAAATTTCAAGCCTATTGGGCTAAAAATGAAAATTTCGGCCCAATAAGGCCCATTATGCGAATTTTTCTGTTTTGGAGGGCCAAAACTGTAACTTTCTGTAAAACAGTGGACTATAAGTGTCCCAAATCCTTTTCAAAGGTTTAAAATGCTTTTTTAAATTTAAAAAGGACCAAAGTTGCAAAAATTTTCCAATTTGGGCCAAAATTGTCAAAATTGCGAAAAGAAGGGCTAAAACCGAGAAAAACTGCATTTTCAGGGACTTAAACTGTTTTCTATGAAAAATATGCTGGAAAATATTAATTTCAATACTTTTTGGTGTTAAAATGTCAAGAAAAATGGTTTAAGGACCAAACCGGGAAATATTACATAAAAAGGGTTGAAAATGTAAATTTTACAATTAATGAGGGGCTGAAAACAGGAATATTTCAAGGCTAATTCAATATACACAATTTGATTAAATAATGGCATCGCGGCTATCGACGAAATTCAATACACTACAATACCAAAAGTCGTTGTTAAACGAATTGGTTCGGTCTCGAACCAATAAAATCTGAAAACTACTAACACTACGACGCTATGACACTACGACACTACGATTCATACAACTAACGATTTGGAATTCACTATACATACGAGTGTGCACAGACGTCTACGCACCATCTTCGGGCCCCAAAAGTGTAAAATCTTGTTCATTGAGCCTAGCTAGCCCAATGACCTGATCTTAAGGCCCGAAGACCTCTATCTTACGAAGTGTTGGGTTTTACCAATCCGACACGACGTAACCGGACTTTCAATGGCTGTAGACTACTGGTCCCCAAGGGTCCTTTAGTGTCGCCAGTGGAGTCTGCCTTTTTGCGAGGCGGGTCTGGGACCCCTCGTACACTATATCCCCAACCGGTTAATGGAGTCACCGGGGTCTTCGTGACCTCTTTCTCTTCGGATGTGGGACTACACCTAGTCAGGGCGATTGGATAACGCGATTAGTACTGACGACGCCTTCGGGTTCGTTAGTATAACTATAAACTGGGCGTTTGTGTAACGCGGGTTTGTAGTAAATAATCCTGCTCGAGAACCTTCCAACGTCGCCTGTGACTGACACTATGCGCTATGCAATGATTTCAATGTAACTTCATGTAATATAAGAAATTAGGAAAACATCGGGTTTTCCTAGGGTTTTGTTTTAATACATACAGATTCAAAACGCATACAACCTTGATGAACAAATTTTCTTTAAGTATAGAAACAAACAAGCATACCTATGGATCTTCACAACATTTTCAAAAGCTTTTCTGTTCAGAAAATATCGGATTTTCTGGTGGTTTTCAAACAATACAAAACATTGGATTTCAAACACTACTTATGAACTCACCAACATTTCATATGTTGACGATTTTCAAAATACTTGTATTCTCAGGGAACCAGTGAGTCAAAGGAAATCCTATTCAGTGACGGATGCGGTTTATTTTTGTACGAATTGAACGAATTAATTTTTGGGGAATGTAATGTTTAAACAATGTATGATATGTAAACGCTACTGGTTGTACTATGTTAATGAATGGTGACGAATGTTGTTATGTTTCATATATATTCAATGTTATGGTATTCAATTGAGTCACGACAGCCCCCGGACGTTTCCGCCGTCTGGTTCGGGGGTGTGACATCAATCCTCTCAATGCACCCTCTTAAGGGTAAAAGACTATTTTACCCCTCTCTTGGCCCAAAGGCCACATCGCTCACCAAACCCTAAAAGTCAACGGTCAACCCTTGGTCAAAATCAAAGTCCTCAGTCAAAGTCAACCCCTGACTGACCCTACTCGCCGAGTCAACTCTATGACTCGCCGAGTTTCTATAATCAGAACTTCACTCAATCCGCAACCTAACTCGCCGAGTCACTCCGAGACTCGCCGAGTCCAACAACTCTGAGTCCACTCGCACACAACTCACCGAGTCATCCCTTGACTCACTGATTCTCGACTCAACCATGGAATATCGGGACTCTTCGACAAGACTCGTCGAGTCCAAGAACAGACTCGCCGAGTCCAAGACTATCATCAACCTACTCGTCGAGTTGTTCATACAACTCGCCGAGTTCCAGGCCATCTTCATCCAACTCGTCGAGTACACCCATGTGACTCGCCGAGTACCATCGGTCTGAATCCATTCGGAAGCATTCCAGGCCATGCAATTGCTCCAAAACATAGATCTAGCCTCCTACAACTCATCCATCACGTAAAGTGGCAAACTTTACGTGAATCCAAAGAGATCTAGGCCATTGCACATTGGGCTAGGGTTTGGGACATGAAAGCTTCACTAAACACTCCAACACAGGGACTTTCATGCTCTCTGATTCTTCTCCCTTCTAGATCTGAGGTAGCAACCTCAGATCTAACCTCTAGACTTCCCATTACATCCATAGACAAGTTCCCACAAACCCCAAAATGAAGAAACACATAATAACAGCCCAAGAACGAGATATTACCTCCAAGAGATGCCCCAACTGCAATGTAATTCGAATCCAAGCAAAGCCCCTTGCTCCAAGCCTTCAATCTCCCAAAATTCCTTCAACAATTACTTCTCCAAGCTCCAATCCACTCAACAATGGTGCTTCTCCGCGATTTAGGGTTTTCTGGGGCTCAAGGGGTGATAAGGAGGCTGGGAGGAAAACATAATGTTCTTTATATAGGGCTCAACCCCGAGAATTAGGGTTTTCTCCAATCAGCGCCTACTCGTCGAGTCCTCCTCACTGACTCGCCGAGTCGGCTACTTAGCACGCGACCCAGTCGCGACTCTACTCGCCGAGTCCATCCATGGACTCGCCGAGTCACTCTTTCACAACTTACTCTTTTAGCCCTTCAACTCTACTCTTGATATTTCGGGATGTTACATTTAAAACTCTTTATCAAACTGTCTTACAAACTGTAAGTTTCCTTTCAAACTCTGTTACAAATGTGTTTTCAAACAAAGGTTTTCCTTATACTTAAACTGTCTTATCAAACAAAATACTTTCAAATCGTTTTACAAACTGACATCAAGTCATCGTTTCTTAGTATTAAACTTTTCAAAGATTTTACAAAACTTCTTTTATGCTTTTATATTATCAAACGCATGCCCATATATGTATATTTATATAAGTAATGTTTAAAGGACTTAGGAAGGCTAGTTCACTTTATTTCCTTTTCCTCGTTGGGATGTGGCTTTAGGGTATCGGTTAGTCGTCCGAATGTCGTCTAAATATTAGTCATATACCATGTATACATATATAGATATAAAAGTTTCCTCAATCAGTTCAGTACCTTTGGGTAGCAAAGGCATACTTTCGGTTATACACGTACATTATTAGTAACTATTATAGGTATAGTTAGGAGGTACTAGTTACCATTCCAAGTACAAGGAATCACACAAGAGTCAGTTCATTCATGAGTCTATGCTAGTACATTACATGTTACATGAATACGTTTACATAGATACGTTTACAGAAATACCCTTACATGGATACCCTTACATGGATACTTTTACATGGATACTATTACATAGATAATATATGATGAGATGCTATTACATATTATATGTGTAGATACTATTATATATAATTCTCCTTCTTATCTTTATTTTGTGATACATTCACATAATCAATGAGATAGATTGGACTTAATATCCTAGTACCAAAGGATACTTTAGGGGACTAACCATTCCTAAAACCTCTGTTAGCTACAGAGGTAAATGCACATCTACAGATGTCTACGGTTGATACCAGTACAGGTATACTTAAGGGACTAACTATTTCTAAACCCGGTTGTTAGCAACAGAGGTAAATGTACATCTACGGATGTCTACGGTTAATACTATTCGGCATTTACTATGTCGTGTTTATCCTATTACGAAAGGATAATACTTAAATGATTATATTTTCCCTATTACTTTTATTTTGTGATATGTTCACATAAACGATGAGGTAGACTATATATTGTTAATAGTAGTCATTTTAGGGAAAAACCATCTTTGTTACTTTCAAAACAGTCGGGTCTTGGTAGAAGGCTACTTTCAAAACAGTCAAGTCTGGGTAGAAGACTACTTTTTATACTAGTAGAAATCATAGGGATTTTCTAGGGTTTTCAAACGTTATTCGACTACTTACAAACATTTTCATACTTATACAAACGTTTCTCCAAATGTTTACAAGTCTTTACTTCACAGTTTTACAAATCAAAGACACATTAATACTTATGAATTCACCAGCTTTTTGGCTGATACTCGCTTTCAAAATAACTTGTATTCTCAGGTCACAAATAGACAGCTACGACGACCAGGTTTTGTGAAGACGGAGCACTCAAGACTCCTCTTCTATTTTGATTATTCATTATGTTGTCTTATACTATGAAAGAACACACTCATAATTAAAATTATATTATTAATGCAATGGATGATGTTGTTTCTTGTTTACTACTTTACATTGTTGTGATACATTACATGACGTCCTCCGCCCCAGAAAGTTTCCGTCGTTCTTGGTTTTGGGGTATGATAACATATGATTAGCTTTTGAATACAAACAAAGCTAAGCCATATATATATATATATATATATATATATATATATATATATATATATATATATATATATATATATATATGAATACATTAATTCAATAGTTTTTTTAAATATAAAACATATCCAGATTGAAGTATTCATATGTTAATAGAAGAAAATTATAGCAGTGATATACAAGTTATTCATAAATTATAGTAGGGATATACAAGATATGATATAAATTTAATACCTTTTTGATTTTTCTGCATTGATCATGTTTCTCTCATTGTTGGTGGGTCTTTATCAGAAATATTACTCTTCTTACCTTCATTCATTAGTGAGTAGAAGATAAATGAAATTTGATATTCATAAATGAATATTTGAATAAAACACACACACACACACACACACACACACATATATATATATATATATATATATATATATATATATATTCATATTTTTTATTCACATATGAATATGTATGCTATATTATTTTGTGAATAGAACATATATAAGTCATTTTTGTTGTATTCGTATTTGAATAATGTATATATGACAAATAATTATGTTCTATTCATATTTGAAAATAACATATATAACTTAGTTTGGTTTTTGTTCAGAAGTAAACAAAACATATCAAAACAAAATTATCTTTAGTATCTTCATTTTTTGTTGTATTTTTATGTAAAATCTCATGTAAATGTTGGTAATCACTTATGAATAAAGTTAATCAGATCTAAATGCAATACCTATTTTATTTACCTTTTTCATTGGTTTTTGTTTTTTGTTTATGTGTATGCTTCACTTTTGGTGTGGTTTCTGTATGGGTAAGTAGTTAATAGTATGACAACATAAGCGAAATGTGAAGTAACATTTATATTTTAACATAAAAGTTGTGAATAAGTATGATAAATGAAGAGAAGATGTAAAATCATTTATATTCAGCTAATAATGGATGATTATTACAAAACTTTCAAGTAAATCAAGTAATAATGAAGGAGGATTACGAGAATAAACGTGGATCACAAAATTTGAAGTAAACAACGTAGTTGGAAGAATGAACAGTGTGAATACAAAATTTTTAGTTCCAAATCGACTAATAATGAAACATGATTACGAAAAATTTCAAGTAATCAAGTGATAAGCTTAGAAAACATTACAAATCGTTAAAAATCGAAGAAAAAAACGCCGATGATTATCATTCATAGTCAACAGTGAGGAAATGGTTTCGTTTAGGTTTTCGCCAGAAGACATTTTTCTTTGATTTGTTCTTCGCGATGTTGAGAATGTTTTCTGTGATTGAATCCAAATGGTTTTTGTGTTATGGCGAAACGATGATGTGTTCGAAGAAGGAAATGATGGTTTTGCCGTCGAGATTTGATGTACGATGAAATTACTCAAGTTCCCTAACGGTTTAATGTTTTTGGATTATTTACAAGTTTGTCATCACTCAATAATGTATTTGGATTATTTACAAGTTTGTCACTGTGTTTTTATATTTTTTTAATCTCATTAAATGATTCGTTGAGAATGGTTCCCCTATTCTTAACCTTTTTTTTGTCAATTGAACCTCTCTCTCTCTCTCTCTCTCTCTCTCTCTCTCTCTCTATATATATATATATATATATATATATATATATATATATATATATATATATATATATATATAAATTGTTAAAAATCGAAGAAAAAAACGCCGATGATTATCATTCAGAGTCAACAGTGAGGAAATGGTTTCGTTTAGGTTTTCGCCAGAAGACAATTTTTCTTCGATTTCTTCTTTGCGATGTTGAGAATATTTTCTGTGATTGAATCCAAATGGTTTTTGTGTTATGACGAAACGATGATGTGTTCGAAGAGGAAAATGATGGTTTTTCCATCGAGATTTGATGTACGATGAAATTACTCAAGTTCCCTAACGGTTTAATTTTTTTGGATTATTTAAAAGTTTGTCATCACTCATTAATGTATTTGAATTATTTAAAAGTTTGTCACCGTGTTTTTATATTTTTTTAAGCTCATTAAATGATTCGTTGAGAATGGTTCTCCCATTCTTAACCTTTTTTTTGTCAATTGAACCTCTCTCTCTCTCTCTCTCTCTCTCTCTCTCTCTCTCTCTCTCTCTCTCTCTCTCTCTCTCTCTCTCTCTCTCTATATATATATATATATATATATATATATATATATATATATATATATATATATATATATATACACTAACAATGCAACTAATTAGAATAAATTACAAGAAATCCATTTTAAATAATTCAAATTAACAAAAAAAGGTACCATCGGATTTAAGATACACTAAAAACGTTAGAATTTAAAGATGAAATCTCACATTGAATTGGTTTATGGAGACATTGATCTGATTATAATCTTAATGATTTAATGCATAAACAAATATTTAGACAAAGGAATTTAGAAGTTCATGAGCATGTTAATGAGGATTGTTTTTTTCTTTTTTTGTAAGCAAGTTATAAGATATACATTGTAAAAGAACAATTATCTCCTTGAATAAAGATTGTATTCGTCATTTTCAATTTATTGATTCACTCACTCATATATATATATATATATATATATATATATATATATATATATATATATATATATATATATATATATATATATATATATATATATATATATATATATATATATATATGAGTGAATCAATAAATTGAAAATAACGAATACAATCTTTATTCAAGGAGATAATTATATATATATGGAAAAGGGAATATACATTACAGCCCCATCTAAGCTTACGTACTAAACTGTTGGATTAGTGTCTAAGTCCATAACTATTTTGGTATGTACTTGACCCGATGGTGCATGGTCCTTTTGGGTTGCCTTCACCAAAGCAACTTGATAGGATGAATTATGGAGAGAAAGGATTAAATATGATTTATTAATATATTATGAGAATAATATATTAAAGGAGAAATGATATTGTTTAATTAATATTAGTCAATAATTAATTGGTAATTAGTTTTTTGACTAAAAGACATTAATTAAACTTAAGGGAATAGAACTGTCAATTGTATAATAGTTGAATATTGAGCTAATGGACTCCATATTAAAGGGGTGGACGAATTCTATGGGAAAACCCATTAGAAATCGTCCTAGGCCTTTAAGGAAGGAGCCCATGGGTTGCTTAGGGCCTAAGCATCCAAATTAGGGTTTCCTTGTTAGATAACCCTAATAGCCTCACTATTTAAAGAACCCTTATGCCCCAAAAACATGGTGAACTTGTTGTCTAGGGTTTCCACACGTTTTGGGCAGCCTCCTTCCCTTCTCTTCTTCATCCTATTGCTCTTGGTGTTTGTGAACCATTAGAGGAGTGACATTTGTGACTCTAAGCTTTCTAAAGTCAATACAAGGAGGATTTGGGATTGTTATTGCTACATAACAATCAAGGTAATAACTTAAACCCATTCTTATGTTAATATGATTACTTGTACGCTAGAACTAAGGTTTATAGTCTTGGATGAATTGCATGTACAATAGAGAAACCTAGATCCAAGCATTAGGGTTTGTATGAGCACATAGGATGTTCTTATGGCTAAAACTCATCAGTGGTATCAGAGCCAAGATTGGTTTCTATTGTATTGATGCATATTTGATCGAAATCAGCACTGAAAATCGAAAATTATTGATTCTGAGTGTTTGACTCGCTGAGTCACTTGGTGCACTCGCCAAGTCAGCTGTACTCGACGAGTCTAGGTCCAAACTCGACGAGTCAAATCGTCTGACAGCTAATATTCGCGATTTTCTTCCTGTTTTAGCTTTGGATAATTACCATAAACATATTTTTGTTATAAAATCCGAATTTTATCAATATTTTGTGATTATCCTTACCTAAATAGAAGATAATTATCAAAATTTAGATAATCACTTGTTTTATTAGATAAAGTTTGATTATTTGTAATTTAGATTTGAATTATCTTGTATGAAAAGTTTCAATTTTCCCTTTTAAGTTTTATAGTTTAAATTTGAACTTAAAAGTTTTGTTTTGAAATTTAAATAGTTGAAACCCTAATGTTTTGAAAAAGGTTTCAAAACTTGCCCTCAAGTTTTGGAATTTAAATTTTAATTAAAAGTTTAATTTTGATGTATGTTTAAATTCTAAACCCTAATGTTTTGAAATGTTTCAAAACTTGCCCTCAAGTTTTGGAATTTAAAAGTTGATTAAAAGTTTAATTTAGGAATGTTAAATTCTAAAACCCTAGTGATGTTTTGAACAGTTCATATCACACCCTTATGGTTTTATTAATTAATTAAAGTGTATAATTAAAAGAGGTTTAATAAATCTATACAAGTTTTGGTTTACAATTGAATTAAAAGTATAATTGTTAAATTTGACCACCTAGTATTTTAAAAGTGTAAAATACACCTTATACTATATATAACATTTAAAAGTCTAACATTATATATATGTATGAGTAAAAGTCAGTCTTACAGTTAGTAGGCCTCATTCACGAAGCTGATCTATAAAGGGTGTTTAAGGAAATTGCCTATAAAATGGTGATTGAATGGGTATCCACTCTTACCCACCGCACTCTTGACTAAGTGGAGGGTCGTTAGCCGAACGGGTAGGATAGGACAAAACCTTCCATTATAAGTATAATGAAGTACATAAGTAACTAAATGCTTTACAAAATTCCCAATCTTAGTTACTTTAGGCAAAAAGTGAATTGATGCAATTCCATGAAATTACACTTTGTGCTCTTGCGGAGACGTTAGTGGAGCGTGTGTGGTTTACCGGCACACTAAATGGTTCTAAGCAAAGGTAGCAAAGGGTGACTCAATGTTTGTCATAGTTCAGTGGAGCGTGTGTGGTTTACCGGCACATCGAATAGGTGACTGTAACATCTGGGGGCACCATGTAAATTTGCATGGTTAGTCACACCCGCTTTGTGATCCTCGGCATCCCAGTCACAAACTAGAGGGGCATATCGAGATTTAAACATGCCGTTGAAATGTTCAATGAATCTCAAAGGATCTAGGAGTTTTCATAGATTTAAGAACTAAATTTCTTTTTCGTTTTTCATGGTGGAAATTAGTGAATCGTCCTTCACTTATCTTCAAATATTCTGCAACTAGATTACGACATCCCTATTGTAGGTTGTAGCGTATTGTGTTGGGTCCTAGCCTTAATATCTCATTTGGGTGATTTATTAAGGACTCAATCAATCAACTAACTTGAATTTATTTTTCTCCCGTTTTGTAGATGTCAAAGTTCGACAACTATGGTCTTCCTAAATTCCGTGGAACAAGCATTCCACACGAAGATGATATTCCACGATTCGATCGAGGAACAAGAGATCATGCTTCACTTCCTCCTCCTCCTCCTCCAATTATTCTCCCTAACCCACAAGATCGAAGAATTGAAAGGTTCAATGTCACTAAAGCCCTATTGGAAATGAAACATGAAGATGGTAAACCCGTGTGTGCCCACATTCTAGGAATGAAATCACACATCGATAGGTTGATTTATGTTGGGTGCGTCATTCCCTGATGAGTTGGCTATAGGCTGGGTTCTACAGTCACTCCCTAAATCATATAATGAGTTCAAAAGAAAGTATTATATGATGGATCATGACGCAAACCTCATTGACCTAACTTACATGCTCATTGCTGCTGAATCAGAAATGATTTGGCAAAGCAATGGAGCATATTTGTTGGAAAAGTCAACCAACCATGCTTCCGAGGACGTTCTAGGAGAACCGACCTGCTTTTGCTGCCAAGAGAAAGGTCGTTGGATACAAGTCTACCCTATGAGCCTGAAGAGTCCAGAAGATGGGAGAGTCAAAAAGTATGGTTGTGCTTCAGGTAAAATCCACTATCTAATTCCATTAAGTTCCTATTCTTTGATTCTTAATACATGATGTGATAAGATTGCATTTGAATGTTTTACAGGATCAGTGAAAAGAGAGGAAGCTTGATGAAAGAGCAAGATGAATCTAATCACGAAGAAATGGATCTCGATCGCATGTATTTGAAGATTAGATTTTGAGCTTTGAAAGTTATGATAGAGTTGTTAGGAATTTTTTTTTTACTACATAGTTTTCAATTGATTTTGCATTGTAAGGACAAATGTTTTCCGCTGCTTTTGTGAATAAAATAAATTTTTGATATGACTTATTTATTTATTTATTTATTTCCTTGCAATGAAATCATTATGAAAATTGATGTTTGCATATTTCTACAACGAATGGATAAGATTCTTAATTATGTTAATAGTGGAAATGTCAAGAATTTACCAAATAGGGAGAGTTTCTTATCGCCCACGTCTCAATTGGACAGAAACTTGGAATCATGCAACTTGGTTGCATGATGAATGAGAAATTTCATATTTGGAAATCAGACTAATTCGTTGACAAAGTGTCAAGTGAAGGACTAGGAGATCGAGTACACAAAGTTGTGTGTTGATCAAGTCCACCACAAGGGTAACAAAGATATTCGTCATGATTTACTAAAGGATTAGTAAATATGATTATGCTTATAAGATTAAGTGTAATTCTGAATTGATTGAAAAA
This sequence comes from Lactuca serriola, assembly GCF_051521515.1. Classification (NCBI taxonomy): domain Eukaryota; kingdom Viridiplantae; phylum Streptophyta; class Magnoliopsida; order Asterales; family Asteraceae; genus Lactuca; species Lactuca serriola. The sequence goes on along the minus strand of NC_136412.1, from coordinate 27,356,678 downwards.
GGTTTAAATCAATAGCAGAACAAATAAGAAGAATCAAGTAGGCAGAAAGATAAAAGTTTCTCTATTCTAAGAAGAAGGGAGAGTACCTTTTATGCTTTATGATATGACTTAATGATTAAGAACCATATCTCAATTGATCCTCTAAATAAATCTTAGTACAAGTGTATGTATAAGAAGAGGAATCAAGAATTGAAGAAATGGTTAAATCAAGAAGTCAATCATACTTCATTCCAAAACAAGTCTTAGAGTTAAGATTGTGACATTAAGTGACAAGTCTTAGATAGGTTTATAACATTCATCAAATGTAGAATTTGGAAAAAGGCTTTCCTATTCTCACACATTTGCAATTGGAAAGTTATGATGTCTTGGATAAGACAAAGACCAACTAGGACCAATTTTATGAAATGTTTTGTCTTGATAAAGGTTACACTAACTCTTGAATATTTGTTTGTCAAGAAATGTTTATTGACAAGAGACTCTTATATGTCAAGGAGTTAGTGGGAGTCTTAATGGTCTTGAAAGGTTTCAAGAACAAATCAAGAATAAACATTATCGATCATCACTAGCACATGAGTAGAGGTTTACAACCTATCGTGTTGACATTACCTTGTTTCTGTGCCATTCCAATTGAGTTAATTATGCATGTGATCCCTATGAGTTATCATTTGAATGCATAAAAGGCAAGGACCTTGATCAATTGAAAGTACATTGATAGGAAAGGGTGAGCTGCTTAACTACTTGGAAGACATGGTGGGCAGCTGTGTTACCATAAGGCAAGAAATCAAGATTAAGAAAGTTCGGTCCATATGAGTTTGAATTTGTCGTAAACTTTGGTTTTGACAAATTTACATGGATAGGAACACATACACCATTAAAATCTAAGTGTCATAAGATTCCCTCCTTCATGAAAATGACTGTGAGGAAATGCTTTCACTAAGAAAGATTTTAAGAAGATAGTAATTGTAAAAAAATTGTATTCTAGAATTCGATTATGGTTACGGTATCCCTTTCCATGATTCGAATTATGAGATTTGGCAATTATTCTGAATTGTTTAAGACACACATATGATCAATCTAAGGCAAAGGTGTATAAGTTTAAGATGCATTGATAAAAGATTATCAAAGCATTGGGTATTAGAAATATGAACTTAAAGAAATTCAATAGGCATTGTTTTTCTGAAAGTTAAGTTGTTTCTGATTACATGTCAAAGCTAGTAGGAGCATAAGTGTTATGTTTATAATAATCATCGTGATAGTGGGAGCATAAATGCTATGATTGCATGATTATTAAGGCAAGTATTGCAAGTTAGCAATATTAATAATAGAAAACAAGAGTTATACTTTGCAAAGTCGCAATGGTTGTAAAGTTGTTTTGCTATAATTAAGGGAGAGAATATTATGCTTCATTTAAAATCTTAAGGATTAGGTTATGGAATGTTAATAAATTTAGTCAATGAAACATAGTGTGTTCTTAAAATTTCAATTATGATTACGGCATTCCTCTTCATAATTCGAATTGTGAGAAAGTAGCACATAAAATATTATGGCAGAAGATTGATAAAGTATTAGATCTTTATGTAAGACATTATGCATCGTGTTCAATACGCTTCAGGTTTAGGATCAATGGCAAATGCTATAATATTTGACCATTCTAAAATTTTCCAAATGTCTAGCGCATTGAGAGGGAAAAGGACAAGAATCGGGTTTGACTAAGACAATTAGACAACTATCAAAGGACAATCCAAAGTTCGTCGAGGATTGGTCGCTTGTGAGTAGTTGGAAGTATAGTATTGGATGGACCATATCGACGTTATTATGAATAGAAAAGATTCTATTAAGAATGAGTTGTCATATGGAAAAATATGGAAACGTTTCCATATTGGGAGTTGGATATTAAGAATCAATGTCTAGATTAGAAAATTTTATGCAAAAGGATGTTCAAAGGAATGTACTTTTAGTGAGAGACATCATATCTAAGGAATTGTCTTGTAACAATCTTTGATAGAGGAATTTGTAATTTCATTGGCAATAGTCATTGTGACTTTAGTGCAGTGACATTACGAAAGGATCATTGCATAAAATGTTAGAATCTAGCATATTCTATAAGTGGCAAGAATTTGATATTTTTTAACTTGTGGAAAGGGTTAGGAGCTGTGAAATGAGTATGATTGGAAATGTGTTCATTTGATCTATTTCACAAAGTAAGAACCATAGGTAAACATTGTGTGCATGCTAAGAGCATGGGACAAGTGTTGTAATTCAAGTAATAAGTTGATTACTCGAAACAACAAATAATGAGTAATCGATATGGTGATAAATAAAAGGTGTTTTATTTATACTCAAAGGTTTGAGGCCATATGGGATTAGTATTATTCTTATGTTTCACTTTGCATGTTTTGACTTCCTTAATAATTTAATTGGTTGAGAACAGTCAAATTATTCGAACGGGCCACAGTCGTTCATATGTTGGAAGTAGATATGAATGAAGACTGTCGTGAATTGGTGTGTGGATTGTCTAAAGAACATTAGACATAAGCAAATGTTTGCTACAACATTCATGACTGCTTATGAATATGATTTGAGCATTGGATTAAACCCATGCTAACTTGGATCACTTCATGGATAGTATCACGAGTGATTAGTGAGACGATAACATCTTCTATTCATGAAACTGAGATGTGTGAGTTGTATCTTGCGAATCGGTTGCACATTGATAATATGTAAACGCACCAGTAACTTGGTGTTATAAAACATATTGTTGTGTGTGATTTGGTGAGTGAGTGCAAGTGAGCATTGAGTCAAAGTTTATCCGTTCCTTTTATCCAAAGTAGGATAAAAGCGATATCTGTGGGCCCCTCGATGATTTAGTGATGGCACCTAAGTGCTTGGCCAAGTCGGGACTAATTTGATGTGTTCAAATTGTAGTCTGTTGTCAGTCGTCATAAATCTGAATTCGGGAAAGAGCACATAGACAGAGAGAATGATTTAGATCCATGTCTCAGTCTATACGATATCTAGAATGGAGGAATATATGATCCCTTATCTTAAGGACACGCATATCTGATAAGATCAGAGTTGACAGCGGCTTTGGAAAGCTACGAGTGCAGATCAGGATCTGAAGTCATACGCAGAATAGTTATTAGACTTATTCAAGTGGGAGACTGTTGGATTAGTGTCTAAGTCCATAACTATTTTGGTATGTACTTGACCCGATGGTGCGTGGTCCTTTTGGGTTGCCTTCACCAAAGCAACTTGATAGGATGAATTATGGAGAGAAAGGATTAAATATGATTTATTAATATATTATGAGAATAATATATTAAAGGAGAAATCATATTGTTTAATTAATATTAGTCAATAATTAATTGGTAATTAGTTTTGTGACTAAAAGACATTAATTAAACTTAAGGGACTAGAACTGTCAATTGTATGATAGTTGAATATTGAGCTAATGGACTCCATATTAAAGGGGTGGACGAATTCTATGGGGAAACCCATTAGAAATCGTCCTAGGCCTTTAAGGAAGGAGCCCATGGGTTGCTTAGGGCCTAAGCATCCAAATGAGGGTTTCCTTGTTAGATAACCCTAATAGCCTCACTATTTAAAGAACCCTTATGCCTCAAAAACGTGGTGAACTTGTTGTCTAGGGTTTCCACACGTTTTGGGCAACCTCCTTCCCTTCTCCTCTTCATCCTATTACTCTTGGTGTTTGTGAACCATTAGAGGAGTGACATTTGTGACTCTAAGCTTTCTAAAGTCAATACAAGGAGGATTTGGGATTGTTATTGCTACATAACAATCAAGGAAATAACTTAAACCCATTCTTATGTTAATATGATTACTTGTATGCTAGAACTAGGGTTTAGGGTTTAGGTTTAGGGTTTAGGTTTACGTTTAGATTTAGGGTTTAGGGTTTAGGGTTTAGGTTTAGGGTTTAGGGTTTAGGGTTAGGGTTTAGGGTTTAGGGTTTAGATTTTAGGTTTAGGGTTTATGTTTAGGGTTTAGGGTTTAAATTTAGGGTTTAGGGTTTAGGTTTAGGGTTTAGTAATGTTCACTTGGGTGAAGTAATAAACGATAATTGAAGAAAGAAAACAGAGATGGTAAAACGATAATGAAAGAAGAAATTTTATGGAGGATGATATATTTACCAAGTAAAACCAAACCATGTATATTTAGCA